>NC_061797.1:45400437-46891271 GCF_021462225.1 Girardinichthys multiradiatus | reverse complement strand
GAGTGCATAAGATTGAGGGGAGATAAAACACTTAGGTGAGCTCTTTTCAAAAAATGTATGCAGACCATTCAATATTAACCTCAGTGCCATGTAGCTACATAAGCTAGAGACTCTCCTGTCATACACTGGGATACATGACATTTTAACTGTATTATTTATGTGACAAGGGTTATTTTTTTCTATAGACATGGTTCTACTTTTGTAAGTGAGTTGTGACACAATAAAACAACATTTTACAATGCACGTATACATGGAGTGCATAATTTATATAATAATATGATTCTTTGATGTCACCAAAGGTATCAGGACATTTAAAATCCCACTGACAAAAACTAAACATATAACTAACATCATAGAGTAACTCTCCAAATGGCAGGTTTTTGTGGTGAAAAAATGAGACTTTAATAAATCATTTAAAAACGTTTCCCACCTTTATGCTGACATGTTCTTTACAATTCAAGTGAAAAAAAAACATTAAAATATAAAAACTGCAATTACCTTCATGCAAAAGTGGGCACCATCTTTTGTTGAAGCATCTTTTGATTTGATTTTCGTACTCTTTAGCCTTCTGAAGTTACACAAACACGCAAATAGTTATAGTGAATTTATAGTGAACATTTTGCTGCCTTGGGAGGATTTTCCTGACATTTGTATTTTTTAACTAATGCTATAGCTTGTAAGAGATTGCAAATATTTGAAAAATAAATGACTGTCCAAAGGTATCAGTGAAGAAAGTATAAAAAACCCACAGCATTATATTTACACAGCGTCACATTAAAGTCAGTCATCAACCAATAAATGGGGAAAATAAATGGAGACAGAAGACTTTCTTTGTCTGGTCTGATGAAACCAAACTTAAACTTCTAAACAATCATTCCAAATATTATGTTTGGCACAAAAACAACACTGCACATCCCCAAAAAGAACACCATACCCACTGTCATTGCAGGTATGGTGTTGGCAGCATCATACTCTAGGGTTACTTTTCTTCAGCTGTTAGGGCAGATGAAGTTTTGGCCCCAAAACTATCAGTTGGCTCAATAGAAAGTTGTGGATGACCAGAGATTATGTTTTTTAGGATGACATTGCCATGCGTGGCAATCATCCAAATCAATGAAAGATTGAATTTAGGAGGTAGAAGAAGGCTGTTAACATGAGAATCTGAATCTGACAGCTATGGAGAACGTTTGTCAAGTCAAGATGTGGGATTTTTATAGACCTCTACCAAAGAAGACTATAAAATTGAGTCAAAAGGTGATTTAACAACATATTTAAGGGTGTTGACAAATAAACCCAATTTATCACATCTTTTTGTTTGTTTCTTTTTTCTTACTGACTTGTTTGGTTCAGTTTATTTATCAGAATGTCATTTTTTACATCAGAAAAACCTAAAATTTTAACAGCAGTTTACAGTTCTGAGAGCTGTTATACTTGTTCTTCTTTGACACAATTTAAGCATAGAGTGCTTTAATTGTCTAAGAGGAATGAGCGAAAATAACGCAAACATCACTGTTTGCTGTTAAAGGCTAATCTTTGTTTTCAGCTCTAACTTTGATGTGCTTTTTACTTTTGTATTTTCTGGGGGTTTTTTTCAAATTCCTTTGGAAAGAAAACACAATATGGGAAGCAAAGATTGGGAATTAGGGGTGGATGCTGTAGCTAAAAAAGCCCTCTGGGAGACTTCAACTGATAGATTGCACACTTCAGGGCTCTTGGATACATTGCTGTGTCTTGTAGTTGTATTCCATTAGCCAAAGTTTGAGTCATTATTGTGTGCACACATGCAATCAAGTCCCTGGTAGGTGTATTGTTTGCGTTTGAGTTTGCGTTTGCGGCAAATGAACAGACATAAATGATGACAGTGGAATCTATTGCTATGCAAATGAGTAAGGCCTGCATTGCTACGTGTGGAGGATAACCTGCAGAGTTCTTATTTTCTCAGCATTCAGGATGAACAGAATCTGCATGAATAAGCCGCCGTTTGAAAGTGTAGGTATGCAACTGTGAGTGTGCGCTTTTATCCTCGTGAGATCAGTGCCGCTGTCTGCTGGAGAGGAAGAACATTAAAAGGCAGCTCTCATTCCGGTACTCCCTTCTTGCCAACCCTTTTTCATTCATGTTGATTCACTGAATGAATAATAAGGCACACGTCCTCGGACCAAAGGACACCTTGAATAATATTTATAGCCACATACAGGGTAGTGTATGTACAGTTAAAACCCGATATACACATACACTGTTTAAATCAGACTAAACCTTTCCTTAAGGTCACTTAGGATTATCACAAATATTTGTTTTCCTAATGCCATAATAACAGCAGAATATTTTGGAGAACTTCATATAAACATTTCTTCCAATTCAGCAGTGTGCATAGATTTCCTTTTGTAATGCTGGTTTGGCTAGGCGGTCTGACTGCACCCCCTTTCTAAATAAATGGGTTCTACTCTTTTTATTATCAGAACTAGGAATGGCATGGAGTCATGAGCTGAGTGAAGAATTTAGACTGATGACAGAAAATAAGGTTTCAGTAATAAAAAAAAGTCAGTCAGTCTGTCATTTTCTACCGCTTTTTCCATAGTGGGTCACAGGGGTGCAGGTGAATTTCTCCAGCAGTCAATGGGTGGGAGGTGGGGTACACCCTGGACAGGTCGCCAGAACATCGCATGACAACACACAAACAACCATGCACACACTCAGTCATACACCTAAGGGTAATTTAGAAAGACCAATTAACCTAACAGGCATGTCTTTGGACTGTGGGAAGAAGCCATATTACCCGGAGAGAACCCATGCATGCACGGGGAGAACATGCAAACTCCATGCAGAAAGACCCCTGGTCGGCAGTCGAACCCAAGACCTTTTTATTTTTTTATTTTTTTTTACCCAAGACCTTTTTGCTGCAAGGCAACAGTGCTACCAATTGTGCCACCGTGCAGCCCAATGTAATAAAAATAATAACATTTAATCTTATCAGCTTTAATGCATGATCTCACAGTATATTCTATTGTAAAGTCAATTGTGTCTATATACAGGTCCTTCTCAAAATATTAGCATATTGTGATAAAGTTCATTATTTTCCATAATGTCATGATGAAAATTTAACATTCTTATATTTTAGATTCATTGCACACTAACTGAAATATTTCAGGTCTTTTATTGTCTTAATACGGATGATTTTGGCATACAGCTCATGAAAACCCAAAATTCCTATCTCACAAAATTAGCATATCATTAAAAGGGTCTCTAAACTAGCTATGAACCTAATCATCTGAATCAACGAGTTAACTCTAAACACCTGCAAAAGATTCCTGAGGCCTTTAAAACTCCCAGCCTGGTTCATCACTCAAAACCCCAATCATGGGTAAGACTGCCGACCTGACTGCTGTCCAGAAGGCCACTATTGACACCCTCAAGCAAGAGGGTAAGACACAGAAAGGCATTTCTGAACGAATAGGCTGTTCCCAGAGTGCTGTATCAAGGCACCTCAGTGGGAAGTCTGGGAAGGAAAAAGTGTGGCAGAAACCGCTGCACAACGAGAAGAGGTGACCGGACCCTGAGGAAGATTGTGGAGAAGGGCCGATTCCAGACCTTGGGGGACCTGCGGAAGCAGTGGACTGAGTCTGGAGTAGAAACATCCAGAGCCACCGTGCACAGGCGTGTGCAGGAAATGGGCTACAGGTGCCGCATTCCCCAGGTCAAGCCACTTTTGAACCAGAAACCTGGCTACAGAGAAGCAGCACTGGACTGTTGCTCAGTGGTCCAAAGTACTTTTTTCGGATGAAAGCAAATTCTGCATGTCATTTGGAAATCAAGGTGCCAGAGTCTGGAGGAAGACTGGGGAGAAGGAAATGCCAAAATGCCAGAAGTCCAGTGTCAAGTACCCACAGTCAGTGATGGTCTGGGGTGCCGTGTCAGCTGCTGGTGTTGGTCCACTGTGTTTTATCAAGGGCGGGGTCAATGCAGCTAACTATCAGGAGATTTTGGAGCACTTCATGCTTCCATCTGCTGAAAAGCTTTATGGAGATGAAGATTTCATCTCCTGACCTGAACCCCATAGAGAGTTTTCTTTATTTTCATGACTATGAATATTGTAACTTCACACTGAAGGCATCAAAACTATGAATTAACACATGTGGAATTATATACTGAACAAAAAAGTGTGAAACAACTGAAAATATGTCTTATATTCTAGGTTCTTCAAAGTAGCCACCTTTTGCTTTGATTACTGCTCCGCACACTCTTGGCATTCTGTTGATGAGCTTCAAGAGGTAGTCACCTAAAATGGTTTTCACTTCACTGGTGTGTCCTGTCAGGTTTAATTACTGGGATTTCAAGCCTTATAAATGGGGTTGGGACCATGAGTTGTGTTGTGCAGGAGGTGGATACAGTACACAGCTGATAGTCCTACTGAATACACTGTTAGAATTTGTATTATAGCAAGAAAAAAGCAGCTAAGTAAAGAAAAACGAGTGGCCATCATTACTTTAAGAAATGAAGGTCAGTTAGTCCGAACAATTGGGAAAACTTTGAAAGTGTTCCCAAGTGCAGTCGCAAAAACTATCAAGCGCTACAAAGAAACTGGCTCACATGAGGACCGCCCCAGGAAAGGAAGACCAAGAGTCACCTCTGCTGCGGACGATAAGTTAATCCAAGTCACCAGCCTCAGAAATCGCAGGTTAACAGCAGCTCAGATTAGAGAACAGGTCAATGCCACACAGAGTTCTAGTAGCAGACACATCTCTAGAACCACTGTTAAGAGGAGACTGTGTGAATCAGGCATTCGTGGTAAAATAGCTGCTAGGAAACCACTGCTGAGGACAAGCAACTAGCAGAAGAGACTTGTTTGGGCTAAAGAACACAAAGAATGGACATTAGACCAGTGGAAATCTGTGCTTTGGTCTGATGAGTCCAAGTTTGAGATCTTTGGTTCCAACCACCGTGTCTTTGTGCAGCGCAGAAGAGGTGAACGGATGGACTCTACATGCCTGGTTCCCACCGTGAAGCATGGAGGAGGAGGTGTGATGGTGTGGGGGTGCTTTGCTGGTGACACTGTTGGAGATTTATTCAAAATTGAAGGCATACTGAATTGGCATGGCTACCACAGCATCTTGCAGCGGCATGCTATTCCATCCGGTTTGCGTTTAGTTGGACCATCATTTATTTTTCAATAGGACAATGACCCCAAACACACCTCCAGGCTGTGTAAGGGCTATTTGACCAAGAAGGAGAGTGATGGGGTGCTGCGCCAGATGACCTGGCCTCCACAGTCACCGGACCTGAACCCAATCGAGACGGTTTGGGGTGAGCTGGACCGCAGAGTGAAGGCAAAAGGGCCAACAAGTGCTAAGCATCTCTGGGAACTCCTTCAAGACTGTTGGAAAACCATTTCAGGTGACTACCTCTTGAAGCTCATCAACAGAATGCCAAGAGTGGGCGGAGCAGTAATCAAAGCAAAAGGTGGCTACTTTGAAGAACCTAGAATATAAGACATATTTTCAGTTGTTTCACACTTTTTTGTTCAGTATATAATTCCACATGTGTTAATTCACAGTTTTAATGCCTTCAGTGTGAAGCTACAATATTCATAGTCATGAAAATAAAGAAAACTCTTTGAATGAGAAGGTGTGTCCAAACCTTTGGTCTGTACTGTACATTTAAAAATATGTTCTTTATTTCCACTGTTATATATACCAAAAATAAAAAATTGTGACTGAGAGCCAAGTGTGCCGGAGTCAAATTCCCTGTTTGTCTGTACAGACTTGGCAGTAAAGCTGATTCTTTGATTCTTATTCTGATTTAAAGAGATGGCACCAAAACGAGTTGCTCTAAGAAGGACCTCAGAACAGGGGTAAAAGAGGAACCTGTGGAGCTAAAATAACAAGGAGTTCAGACCAAAGCATTGCAGTTCCACTTTATATAGACCACAAATATATTAAGTGTGAAAAGGATTAATTTAAAAGCATGATATGTCCCCTTTAAAGGCAAATTAAACTTAGTGTATGTCAAACTATGGCTTTGAAAATTCAAACTGATTAAAAAAAGTATTATTCTACCATTTAGCAAATTGAAATTACATGAAACCACCCTTTAGTTTTGCATAAATTTGTAGAATGTTGTATTTGTTAGTTACATCGGAATAAACTTAATGGAGTATTTATCCCCTTATTTCTTTTTAAGCTTAGCATAGAATTTTTTAAGTTGATCTGTGAATTTTGAGTGGTTGAGCAAATTTTAAATTAACATAAGTCTGTAATTCTGTGCACGCAGTACTTTAGGGAGTGGCTCTAGCAGCAATATTCCAGCATCATGGACACTTTATCATTTCACTGATGAAATGGACTTTGGCCAAAGTCATGATGTCCTCTTATCAAAAATCTCTAACAATCAAAGTATCAGAGATTAAACGAAGCAGGTGAATTAAAAAAAACGCTTCAGAAAGATGTGTAGGAGAACATTGTTAGACATGTTTTGCAAATATAAAATACATTTATCCAGTCAGTCTTATGCTTGGAAGATAATTTTAGATAGTTTTTTTTTTTGTGGGTTATCATAAAGCAGAAATTAAGAGTAGTTACCTTAATATTGAATAACTCTTTGACCCCGTTTCTTGTACAGTTTCGTTGCTGTGGAGTCACCAACCACACAGACTGGTTCGAGGTTTATAATGCCACCCGAGTGCCAGACTCTTGCTGCCTGGAGTACAGCGACAACTGTGGACTGGACAACCCAGGAACTTGGTGGACTGCTGTAAGTCAGTCTAAGAAATGTGCATATTTTTCTTTTTTTTTTATTGTTTAAAGAAATATGTCAAGATTACTGTTGAGTTTCCTGATCTTAGCCATTTACTTCCTCACAGTGTCTTGCAAAAGTAAAATTTTCTGGTCAAGTATTCATAACCCTTAAGGGATATGAACTGTTGGTCCTAGATCAGACTACCTGAGTTACCGCTTACAGTCCTAGACTGTGTGTGAAAGGTCCCTTACCATTCATTTCTGTAGAGGGCGTAAAACTGGACAGCAAAGTATGCAAAATGCAGGAATTTCTTATATGGTAAAAGGAGTAACAGGATTTATATAAAAAGTTATTGACAACCCCTCACTCTAATAGGGCCAGTCTCTATGATAAGTTCAGTCTAAAAACGTTAAACAAGAAAGTCGTCCCGTGTTCAGCGTGTCCTACAAAAATAAAAACAAAACGTGTTCCTATACATGTAAAAAACCAGTGGTACACAAATTATCTTAAACACAACTTTTTTTCAGCAGAAACAGGGAAGCTGGTCAGAGTTAATGGGATGGAGCTAAATAGAGGGAAATCCTATAAGTGTTGAGACTGGAGGAAAGGTTGAACTTCCATTAGGATGACCCTAAACATACAGCCAAAGCTACAAAAAATGGTTTGGATTAAACCATATTCACATGTTTAAATGACTCAAAACAAGAAACATGTGGAATGTTTGAAAATTTATGTTCAAAGAAGTTTTCCAATGGAGATATTTTCTAAATATCTTACTCTCTAGATTTGAAAAGGTAATAGAGATTTTGTCATTATTCTCGAAATAGATCTGACCCACATACAGAAGAACACTCCGGAGAGAAGGAATAAATGAGATAATGTTTTTATTGTGTCTCAAACAATCAGGAAACAAGAACGGACAAATCAGCAACTGTACGGGAAGAGGGGAAGAGAACTGGTGAGAACAAGGAACTAAATGACACTGAGCTAAAGACGAAGAATTCTTATAATCAAGAGAACAGCTTACTAGAAAGTTGTGGTCAGCTCGCCAGGGGTTGAGGGATTCGGGATCCAGGTTGTGTGCTTGGAGCAAACAGGAATGAGTCTGGTGTGCAGATGTTTACGTTGGAGGGTGGACAGGGTACAAAAGTAGCAGGAAACTGCCAGCTTGATGCAAATCCAAACAAAGACAGGAGATGGGAAACGAAGTCCTCAAAACGTAGGTACTCTTGGTTATCCAGAAAACTTCCAGACATGTAGTCAGTGCTTAGCAAAGTAAATCCAAAGTTCAGAGTTTCAGTCTGCGAAGGAGCATAAACAAAGTTACATGAGGTCGAAGAACAAAGCATAGACTTAGTGTTTGGCTGAGCTTGTTACCACTGAGCGTAAAACACTCTGGCGTGGAAGTGCTGGCAGCCTCCTGCTTAATTACTCCTCAAAGCAATCAGTGGAATAAGTCGCACCTGTCACCCAGCACACCTGAGAACTCTAGCACCGTCTGAAAACGCTGAGCATGTGTAGCAAGCACAAAACACAAACACAAACATAAACACAACCCAGATCCTGACAGATTTAGCCCAAAAGGCTTAAAGCTGCAACTGACTTAAGGTGATTGAATACATATTCACACCACATTTGTAAAACATGTTTTTGCAAAACCAATTTGAAAACCATGAATCTTTTTCCTTTCCTTTCCTTGAGGCTTGTAATGTTAACCAATCTAGAAAAGTTTAAAGGCTATCTTTGATTAATGTTTTATTTAAATACATAAATAAAACTTTTTAAAATCAATTTCATATAAAAATAAAAAAATAGTATTCTAGGCCTTCAGTATGCATGTTTAGTGTATTTTAGATCCCCACAAGCAAACAGCCAGGCTAAAATTCTTCCTAATCATTACCAATACTGAATTTGTCACATTTCCCAAAGAGCTTACTGCTGCTGCTACTAATGTTTTATTTAATATATAATTAGCTTTAGCATTAATTCTTTTTAGGCAGGACTGCACAGAGAGTTGTTTTTGATTTCTAATATGTTTAAATAAACCTTAGCACACAATGTGAGACACATACACATTTAGAGGTCTTTGGCCTGTGATGCTTCGCTTTCAGATCACTCATTCAGGGGTCACTGAGATGATTAATTCTGACCCAATAATGTGAGCCTTTTTGCTGCAGTAAAACCAGAGTAGAAAGAATAAAATGGGATCTACAAAAGGAAGCTCGGCAGCGGCATATAGAAGCACAACTGTTTGAACAGAGGGTTCAGAGGGTTAGAACAAGCTCTGTCATTTTACTCCTAATTAATGGGCGGTTTTATTACTACCATTTGGACAGCATGGCTTAAAATGTCCCAACTAAATACATTAGTCATACTTTAGCAACATCAGACGTTGTTCCTCATAAGGAAATTGAGCAAATTCAGATAATATATTGAGACAGTACTCATACTCGTACTCGTAATTGTACTCGTCGTCTTCCGCTTTATCTGGGACCGGGTCGCGGGGGCAGCAGACTCAGCAGAGACACCCAGACGTCCCTCTCCCCAGACACCTCCTCCAGCTCCTCCAGGGCTCCAGGGGGAGCCCAAGGCGTTCCCTGGGCCTCCTCCCGGTGGGACGTGCCTGGAACACCTCCCGAGGAAGGCGTCCAGGAGGCATCCGGTATAGATGCCCAAGCCACCTCTACTGGCTCCTCTAGATGTGGAGGAGCAGCGGCTCTACTCCAACCCCCTCCCGGATGGCCGAGCTCCTCAGCCTATCTCTAAGGGAGTGCCCGGCCACCCTATGGAGGAAGCTCATTTCAGCCGCTTGTATCCGGGATCTCGTTCTTTTGGTCATGACCCAAAGTTCATGGCCATAGGTGAGGGTAGGAACGTAGACCGACCGGTAAATCCGGTAGACGGATCGGCATAGCGTCCCCATTACTGCGGCAACCGCAGTACCAATCCGACGCAGTAAATGGAGAGTATTGAGACAGTATTAGGTTTTTTTTATTGCACCTTAATGAGAACTAAAATTAGTGAAACTTTATGTTAACTTGTTAATCTAAGCTGCAAACTGTTGAAATGATGGTGTTAATGTAGTTTTATCACATGAGAGTATTCACATGCTCCCTTTAACCATGCCGGTTAAACAAAGAAGTAGAAAACAGGGAATTTGTACTTTTAGGCTTCTTTATACAAAATGTCAATACCAGAAAAAGGAAACTGCTAGCTTTTTATAAAGTCCCTTCCAACATTCTGCTTTCCACTCTGAAGCCTTAAAATAAGATTTGTTGAAGCCTTATTTTATTTTAGATCCTCATCTCTGAAGAGTCTGCTCTGGTTTCAGAAGCCTAATCACAGTCAGTCTTCAACAATGATCTTCTCCTGCCAGCTGAGGCTTTACATCAGGCTTGTTTGCCCTAAGCTTTTATGTCGGTTTTGACATAGTAAACCTGGGGCTTCCAGCGATTTTAGGCACTTTTAAAACAGTGGATTTACACTCAAGATTTGAGTGACTGTAAAAGATTTACTGAGTTTTTTGTCCTCCGAAATTATACATTTGGGGGTAAATGGACTGAAATACATAACGCCTTTCCAGTCATACCTACCACTCAAAGTGCTTTACACTAGAGCCACATTCACCCAACCGCATTCACAAGTGTGCACACATTCAAAAGCAGCTTGAGGTTAACTGTCTTGCCCAGGGGCAGGAGGAAGCTGGAATCAAACCCACAATTTTCAGAGTATAAGATGACTATTCTTTCCATTGAGCCGCAGTCGCCTTACAGGTAAAATTCAAGACATACTTTATGCTCTTTTATTAAGTAAAAAACAAAAAACTTGGGAAAACAACCGTTTGCTATATGGAGAACCATTTTAACCTATAAGCCCAGTCAAGATAAGAAAAATCTATTTAAATTGGTGCACTTGCAATTTTTCTTTCCATCCATCGGAACATTTAGGTAATAGGTGGCCAGGATGGATACCCAGGCATCCCTGGGCAGCAACACTCTTTATGTGATTCTGGTAGATCCCAAGCATTCTAGACCAGAAAAAATATGTATATTTCCTCCAATGACGTCTGAGTGTCCCTTATGTTCTGCTTCCAGTGGAAAGGGCCAAGGAAGAATCTAAAGAAAGGATGCTAGGAGCCATCCTGCTAAGCTCGCTGAACCACCACAGCTGACTCATTTCAGAACAGAAGACCAGTAGCTTTACTTCCAGCAGCTCACAAACACTTGAGCTTTTCACCCCCATCTCTAAGGCTGAGCAAGATGCTTTACGCAAGAAATTCTAAGCTCTTGTATCTGGGATCCGGTACTTTCGGTCATGATCTACATTTCATGACTACTGATTAGGGTTGGGACATATACGGACTAAATGGGGAGCTTCATGTTTTGGCTTGGCTCTTTTTTACCCAACAGACTGGAGAAGCTCCTGCATAACTGTAGACAAAGATACAATTAGTCTTTCCACCTGCATCTCGACCCTACAACACTCATTAAAAAGACACCAAGATACTTTAACTCCTCTGCTTGAAGTAGAGAATGATCTTAGACTTAAAGAAGCTGATGCATCTTGGCAGCTTGACACTCAGCTACTACACATTAGTCCTCTGAAGGTCATGGCTTGAAGGCCACAACAGAACCACATCATCTTCCCAAGTAAGAGGTACTGCTGTCAACTACCACATGTTGAGAATCCATCAATGAAAACCACAAACATGATTGGAAACAATAGGCAGCCTTGATGGAGTCAATTCTACATTGGGGGGGGGGAACTTTGTGCTGGGAATACAGACACAACTATAACTTTGGATAGCTTTTTTAAGGACCAGAAAGCCTCTAAATGCATTTGGACCAGACAACAAAGGTCTTATGGCCTTCTCAGCCAGGATCTGGACCATTGCTCCTTAGACTGGATGGGAAGCACCCTGCTGCTTCTGATTATTCGCAGAGATAAATCTGCAAACCTTTTGCAGTCTTTTTAAAACATTTTTGTTTGAACATAAGAGTTTTTCAACATTTGTTCCAGACTTGTCTCTATTACTTTAAAGGATATGTTTTATAAATCTATGTTGACCTACTGTACACTAACCTATGAATCAGTGGAGCAATAAAAATGCATACAACTTCAGGGTTGGACAAGTTCTCAGACTATACATGGCAGACAGCTTTAAATAGCAAAAACCAATGTTTAAATATATACATTTTTTAAAAAGCTCAAAAACAATCAATAACTAATAATGTCCTGAGATGTATCTACAAAATACAAAAGGTTACACAGATCCCAAAGCATAAACTAATATCTTTGCATGACAAAGGTGATTTCCAAACAAACGTTAAGTGGAAGCTTCACATACAAAATATTTTGCATTGTGTTTAAACATTTTGAGAACGTTGACTAGAAACCTATCATCCTCAAAAAAAAAAACATATATGGGAGAGATGTTTTTAACACAGGATGTATCATTCATTTACTGCACATCAGAAAGCTACAGACAATGATTACTGTGAATCCTTACCTAAGCATCTATATATCAGATTAATATGATCTGAGAGCAGGAGCAATGAAATTAAAAGTTGTGTTTGACGTTGATTATCATCATTAGGGACTAAAGAGTATGACACAAATGACACATTTACAGTCCAGCAATGCAAATGCTATCAAAGAACATTATAATGAGTGAAGATGATGAGAAATAATAGCAATGATTTCTGTGCAGCATCTGATAATGTTGTTGCTACAAAATGTTAATGGGCTATTTCAGAAAACCCATCAAGTATGCCAAATGCTGCCTCTAGATGCGTCCCAGTTTGTCAAACTGCAGATTTAGTAAGTGAAACATCACCTAAAAAAAAATGTCACACCCCTTCGGTTGGAATATAGGACATGAAAAAGAAACCATACTTGTGTTGATCGTCTTGAGCCAAGAAAATCCATGTATTTTATAAATAGATGCTCAAAAAGAAAAGAAAAGCATGCTGAAAGTGAAAGTTGAAAGTTCTCCATGTGTGTGAAAACAACTTTCTGCTCTGTGCCGGTAAGGATCTGATTGCAGCTTTACTTGGTTTCATTGGTGCATTTCTCAGAACAGTACTGGCATTCTCTAATAACTGCTTGTTCAGTTTCCACATCGCTTGTTAAGTCATTTTGCAATTGCCTTTTTGAACAAATACTTAATCAGACTTAATCAGTGTCTTGTGTCCTGCTGATCAAATTGCATATAGTGGCTCTCAGTTGAATGTTTTAACACACCTCCGCAAACAAATCATTTTGTCGTTGTTTAAGTGATTGCAGTGTTGAACTAGTTGACTATCACATATATATTATGCATTTATATTAGGTGAATTTAATAACTCCTTCAGGATCTTACCTTGCACCTAGGTTAAATCTGGGTAGAGGGAGAGTGCGAGACGTTTGGCTCAACAAATTACCACGCAGAGTAGCAGTACATAGTACAGCTTGTGTTTTTCTGAAACATGCAGGTTACTTTCCTGGAAGTTACAGTGTATTCTTCTAATTTTACAAAGTACTTTCTGGAATTTATAGATTACCTTCTGGAACTTGAGGTTGCTTTCACAGAATTTGCAGGTTATTATTATTATATAAGGTAGTTTCTGGAAATTCCATACCATTGTGGTGCCGGTCCACCACAATGGACCGGCACAGCGTCCCCTGGGCCTCCTCCCGGTGGGACGTGCCTGGAACACCTCCCGAGGAAGGCGTCCAGGAGGCATCCAGTATAGATGCCCGAGCCACCTCAACTGGCTCCTCTCAATGTGGAGGAGCAGCGGCTCTACTCCGAGCTCCTCCCGGATGGCCGAGCTCCTCACCCTATCTCTAAGGGAGTGCCCGGCCACCCTACGGAGGAAGCTCATTTCAGCCGCTTGTATCCGTGATCTCGTTCTTTCGGTCATGACCCAAAGTTCATGGCCATAGGTGAGGGTAGGAACGTAGACCGACCAGTAAATTGAGAGCTTTGCTTCACCACAATGGACCGGCACAGCGCCCCCATTACTGTGGCAGCTGCACCGATCCGTCTGTCGATCTCCCGCTCCATTCTTCCCTCACTCGTGAACAAGACCCCGAGATACTTAAACTCCTCCACTTGAGGCAGGAACTCCCCTCCAACCTGAAGAGGACAAGCCACCCTTTTCCGGTCGAGTACCATGGCCTCGGACTTGGAGGAGCTGATCCTCATCCCAGCCGCTTCACACTCGGCTGCGAACCGCCACAGCGCATGCTGTAGGTCTTGGCTAGAGGGGGCCAGCAGGACCACGTCATCCGCAAAAAGAAGAGACGAAATCTACTGGTCCCCAAACCAGACCCCCTCCGGCCCTTGGCTGCGTCTAGAAATCCTGTCCATAAAAGTTATGAACAGGACCGGCGACAAAGGGCAGCCCTGCCGGAGTCCAACATGCACTGGGAACAGGTCCGACTTAGTGCCGGCAATGCGGACCAAACTCCTGCTCCGCTCGTACAGGGACCGGATGGCCCCTAATAAAGGGCCCCCGATTCCATACTCCTGGAGCACCCCCCACAGGGCATCACGAGGGACACAGTCGAATGCCTTCTCCAGGTCCACAAAACACATGTGAACCGGTTGGGCAAACTCCCATGAACCCTCGAGCACCCTGTAGAGGGCATAGAGCTGGTCCAGTGTTCCACGGCTGGGACGAAAACCACACTGTTCCTCCTGAAGCCGAGGTTCGACTATCGGTCGGACTCTCCTCTCCAATACCCTGGCGTAGGCCTTACCAGGGAGGCTGAGGAGTGTGATCCCCCTGTAGTTGGAACACACCCTCCGGTCCCCCTTCTTATAAAGGGGGACCACCACCCCAGTCTGCCAGTCCAGAGGCACTGTCCCCGACCGCCACGCAATGTTGAAGAGGCGTGTCAACCATGACAGCCCTACAACATCCAGACTCTTGAGGTACTCAGGGCGGATCTCATCCACCCCCGAAGCCTTGCCACCGCGGAGCTTTTTAACCACCTCGGTGACTTCAGCCTGGGTGATGAAAGAGTCCAACCCCGAGTCCCCAGCCTCTGTTTCCACCACGGAATGCGTGATGGCAGGATTGAGGAGATCCTCGAAGTACTCCTTCCACCGCCCGATAATGTCCTCAGTCGAGGTCAGCAGTCTCCTGCCCCCACTATAAACAGTGTTGGCAAAGCACTGCTTCCCCCTCCTGAGGCGCCGGACGGTTTGCTCCATGGCTCCATGGCCTCACCGAACTCTTCCCAGGCCCGAGTTTTTGCCTCTGCCACAGCCCGGGCCGCAGCACGCTATGTACTTTTACATATTTGAAATAGTGTTCTTAGTGGTCTTTCTGTCTTTAACATGAGTGATTTGTTTTGTTGTTCTTTGTTCCTTCTACATATGATCTCTGCTATTGTGATGGAGATGTTTTAAAGCTGTAGAGGTTGGTTGCTGTGGAACAAACAGGATGAAAACCTGAGGTCACAAAGAGGACCATAAGATGAAAAATAGGCAACAACAGGCTTCAGCAGTTTTCCAGAGCTCTGAATGTTTTCCTGGTCAGGCAGGAATGCAGTTTTTTGTTTCAGAAAACCCCACATCAAAAATGCTTAAATAGCCATAGACACTACCACTGATTCACCTTAGAGGGTTTCACCTGAACAGTGCATTTACACATAAAACTATACCATTTGCTACTAAAGTTATTTTACTTACACAGCGTCAATCTGACTACCAACCAATACTGATTAAATAATATATAAAACAAACAAGATTCAAATCAAACTAAAGTTTGAATCCACTTCCAAGCTCATCTTGGGCCCGCTGGTCTGCCCCAGTGAGGTGGATGATTAGAGAACTCCCTACAGGTGAAGTCAATAGGCTGTCATCATGTGTGCACTTCATGAATTATGCCTTCGGGACGTTGACCTCAAAGAGAGAGAGGTTAGTGGTCTTCAAAACAAAAAGCATTACAAAAACAAACCACCTGTTAGTCAATGTAAGTAAGTGCTTCACCTTAGTCAGGGAGATGCTTTCCAGTTCTCTCACAGAAGTGTTTTGCTCAGAAGATGTTTAACTCTGAGAAATGCTTACGTGTTTTGGCAAATGTTAAGGGTGACACAAGAAATGTACCAAACAACAGAGAAAAACTGTACATTATAAATATCCACCTCTAAATGGTAAGTGCTGGGGTATGGATGTGTTTATTGCATTAAAAATGATAAACTAATGTGAACTTAATCATTTTGAGGCTTTATATTTTCTTCATAAGTGTTAAGTGTTGGACGATGTGACAATAAGTTTGGTTTTATTGTTTCTAATGTGCACCTCGAGATGGTTCTTGTAAATAGTGAACTTACACAGCACTCTAAATGACCTTATGGTACTAGAGAGAGCAGGGGACTATTTGCTGTATGACAACTCACAAATATTCAAACTGCTATTTGTAGAATCTGAGCAGAACTTGTAAATCTGGATGACGCTCACCTGTTTAAAAAAGCAAAGCATATCCTTATTATGTTATGTGTGGTGGAGTTGTTGGAGGACCCAGATCCAGAGAAGAGGACAGTAGGATCATGTCTGAGGTGATTTAGAGAAAACATAAGCAAACTTTAAAGAAAGAAGGGAGAAACGAGAGGATATACAGGTCCTTCTCAAAAAATTAGCATATTGTGATAAAGTTCATTATTTTCCATAATGTCATGATGAAAATTAGCATATTTCATCCGACCAATAAAAGAAAAGTGTTTTTAATACAAAAAACGTCAACCTTCAAATAATCATGTACAGTTATGCACTCAATACTTGGTCGGGAATCCTTTTGCAGAAATGACTGCTTCAATGCGGCGTGACATGGAGGCAATCAGCCTGTGGCACTGAGGTCTTATGGAGGCCCAGGATGCTTCGATAGCGGCCTTTAGCTCATCCAGAGTGTTGGGTCTTGAGTCTCTCAACGTTCTCTTCACAATATCCCACAGATTCTCTATGGGGTTCAGGTCAGGAGAGTTGGCAGGCCAATTGAGCACAGTGATACCATGGTCAGTAATACATTTACCAGTGGTTTTGGCACTGTGAGCAGGTGCCAGGTCGTGCTGAAAAATTAAATCTTCATCTCCATAAAGCTTTTCAGCAGATGGAAGCATGAAGTGCTCCAAAATCTCCTGATAGCTAGCTGCATTGACCCTGCCCTTGATAAAACACAGTGGACCAACACCAGCAGCTGATATGGCACCCCAGACCATCACTGACTGTGGGTACTTGACACTGGACTTCTGGCATTTTGGCATTTCCTTCTCCCCAGTCTTCCTCCAGACTCTGGCACCTTGATTCCCGAATGACATGCAGCATTTGCTTTCATCTGAAAAAAGTACTTTGGACCACTGAGCAACAGTCCAGTGCTGCTTCTCTGTAGCCCAGGTCTGGGGAATGCGGCACCTGTAGACCATTTCCTGCACACGCCTGTACACGGTGGCTCTGGATGTTTCTACTCCAGACTCAGTCCACTGCTTCCGCAGGTCCCCCAAGGTCTGGAATCGGCCCTTCTCCACAATCTTCCTCAGGGTCCGGTCACCTCTTCTCGTTGTGCAGCGTTTTCTGCCACACTTTTTCCTTCCCACAGACTTCCCACTGAGGTGCCTTGATACAGCACTCTGGGAACAGCCTATTCGTTCAGAAATTTCTTTCTGTGTCTTACCCTCTTGCTTGAGGGTGTCAATAGTGGCCTTCTGGACAGCAGTCAGGTCTGCAGTCTTACCCATGATTGGGGTTTTGAGTGATGAACCAGGCTGGGAGTTTTAAAGGCCTCAGGAATCTTTTGCAGGTGTTTAGAGTTAACTCGTTGATTCAGATGATTAGGTTCATAGCTCGTTTAGAGACCCTTTTAATGATATGCTAATTTTGTGAGATAGGAATTTTGGGTTTTCATGAGCTGTATGCCAAAATCATCCGTATTAAGACAATAAAAGACCTGAAATATTTCAGTTAGTGTGCAATGAATCTAAAATATATGAATGTTAAATTTTCATCATCACATTATAGAAAATAATGAACTTTATCACAATATGCTAATATTTTGAGAAGGACCTGTAGAGTACACAAGGGGAAACAACAGAAGGATCTAACAAATAAACTGAAATAAAGACGCTAAAATGCAGAGGAGGATGATTGCTGCGACATAGTGCTTCTGATCAACAGTATGTATTGGAGATGAGGGGAAACAGGAACTAAGGTAACTGAGGGAGAATGACTGAAATTAACAGCATGAATACATCAATACACAGAGAAAAATAATTAAACAGAACCCTAAAGGGTCTACTCATGGAAAACCCTAAAAAGTGACACAAAGCCCATGAACGTGTAACAAATAAATCGGAAAGTAAGTAGAACAAATTGTACAACAAATCTGAGACTACTAAAATACTAAACTCAAACTAAGGACCACAGAGAAAATGACTTCAACTCAAATCAGAGTTTTATACATGGAAACCTTAATGTACAGAACACATGTAATCATCTGAAAACAGAAAAATGAACCAAGTATGGAATAGTGTCAAACAAAACAGATCAAGACACAATTTTAGATTAAACGTGTTTATCGATCATTAAGGTTGCAAGTTACAAACTTCTAATTCAAAGACTTCAAAAGTACAAACTTCATCTATTCTCAACCTTTAAGCTTTTTCAACACATTTCTGAAAGATGTTCCACACAAACCACTGAAAAAAAGTGTTAATGATGTGTTTTGATTCCTGCATGAAATGTATGTGGTTCCCATGTAGTCCTCTGAATTCCAGTGATATAAAAGGAACTTCAACAAATTATTTGTGCTTGTGAATCTGTGAATTTGTCACCTCAGCTGATACCATGTCTCCAACAAACAGCTACATTCACATCTTGCAAACACCTCCCAACTTGAAAGGTCTTTTTATTATTAATTTCACATTCCCATGCTGTCTGTGCTTTGCCAGTAACGTCTGAGTAAATGCAGCTTGTCGAGTGTCTCAGATTGAAATCAAATCCTCTTTCACTCCAGTGATTTCTCAATTGAGTTTACACTGACAAAGAGAAGTTAGCCGTGCCATTCAAGGCCACTGACTTAATGTTTTTAAGTGTCTTGAGGCAGGTATGAGTGTTTCCTTTTCCTCAAACGAATTTAATAAGTACCTCATACAACATTTAAGGTTTATGATGAATATGGAGGAAATAAATGCCAATTTGTTGCTGTTAATGTCAAAGATAGAGTGGCAATATTTCTGCCACAGAAAGAGAAATATTTTTTTATTGCTCAGCAGATAATAAAATCCTCAACTATGTGATGAGGTGAACACACAATAAGGCATGTGCAGTTTGAAAGTTGGATGAATGATTGGTGCAAGTAACAAAGAGTGAGCTATGGCAGCTAAGGCTGTTGCAACTATGTCAATGAAAGCAAATAAAAGCACAGAGGCTGCATTCAAAGAAGCAGAAAAAAGCTTTCAAGATACAAGGATGAATTGTAGTTTAATGGTGCTGCCGATTACTATCCACAGAAGATGAACAGCTGTACATAAATCTTGAAGGAACTCATCGTTAAATAATTCTCGATAGTAAAACTATTTTTCCAGAGCATAGATAGATGTCAACTCTTCTGAAGCCTTTTTCCAGGGTTCACCTGTATTCAGCTGTCGCAAAGGCACCTGAGAGTTTTTTACTGATTTTAAAAGCAAAATAAAGATGCATCTATTCAGTGGGTATTTTAGTTAAAGAGTATTTATTAACCCTTATACTTTATTGTTTCGTCATGATCAGTTTAACTCTAATTTTTGTCTATTTAAGGTTTGTTTTTTAGTAATTTTCCTATGTTTTAATTTCTAGCCTTTCTAGTGTTCTGTTTTTCTGTGTTCCCTGGTTTACTCAATACTTTCCCTCAGTGCCTGGGTTTTACACACTTCTACATTTGTTCGCCCTGAGTTCATTTACTCATCTGTGTTGCATTCAGTAATCAGACTCCCCAGTGTAAATACTTCTTGGATCAGATGGTCTGTTGTTCACACCCTGCTGTTTTCATTCCGTTTTGTACATTAAAATCGTCTTTACTCACCACAATCCTGCCGCCTTGTCCCTACGTTTGGGCTATCATCAAAACCACATCCTGACAGTTATATTTTTCAAAAATATTGTTCTTCTCTATTCTACATTTTATTATTATTTATGTATACTATGTATGGTCCTGAGTTATTTATTCATTTTACCTTCCTATATATATACAGTTGACACATATCTCCAGTGTTTTCTTGCTATTCTAATCTACACGTTTGCTTTTCCACATTTCTCAATAACCTATAATAAACTTCCAGGTGCCTGCTGAAGTAAAGCATTCCCACAGCTTGATGCTGCCACCACCACGAGGCTGGTGTGCTCCTGTGCTGTGTTACTTTTTAGCATTTTGCATGTAGGTTCAGAAAGTTTCATTTTGGTTTCATTTGAGCAGGTTCACGTGTTTGCTGTATTCATTGCAAACTACAAAGGGTTTTCTAGTGGTTTTCTGCACTGGCTTTCTTGCAACGAAGTGCAGGCGCGGCCTCTTCATATACTGCCCAGTTGATAAGCCTGATGAGCTGCACCTGTCCCTTCTCCAGCACCTCCAGGCAACGGCACCTGGCGGTAAAACGGTTAGCTGCAGGCAGACACACCACGGATTCTGACACAAATAGGACTAAATAACATAAAACTTTGCCGTGCATAACTATCCTCAGCCCTAAAGTCAGTACTTTGTAGCGCCTACTTTGTAGCGCCACCTTTTGCAGCAATTACAGCTTCAAGTTGTTTTGGATAAATCTCTATGAGCTTTCTACATCTTGCCTCTGGGATTTTTGCCTATTTCTCAATGCGGAACTGCTCTACCTCCTTTATGTTGGATGGCTTTCACTTGTGAACAGCAATCTTTACATCTAACCACAGATTCTAAATTGGATTGGGTTCTAGGCTTTGACTTGATCATTGCTTTAGCAGTATGCTTCGGGTCAATGTCCTGCTGGAATATGTCCTGCATATAATAGTGTTACAGTTTGTTACCATTTTGATGAAGTGCTTGATGGCTGTAAATGGGCTTAATACCTGAGCTGGGAGTCACACTGAGAGGTCACAAATCTGTTTTATGGGAGTTTGCATTGGAAGTCTAACCATAAAAATATAAATGTATATACATTCTATTGCAGCTCTGAGATCCAGGAGGGTTGCAGTCGGAAAACAGTGTGATGAATACCCCCAAACCTGTCTTAAATTTAGGCCCACTGCATGACTTTCCATATTGATCCAGCCTAGAAGCAGTTTTTCAGGTATATATATATTCTCTGGTTCCTTGACATTTCAAGCATCAGTAAAAAGTGAGAAGATTGTGTTTGGTTTTTCTGGTGATGACTCAGCTTCTTGATGTAAGAAGATTTAAAAAACAGCACAATCATTGAGCCACGTCTGCTGAGATGAATAATATAATTAGAACAGTGCAGTAGCCTGCTTTGATAACACTCTTTTCTCCTACAGTACATCAAGTAGTCCATTCTGCAGTGTATTAATCATAATCCAACACACAGTTTGGCACACATGTCAGTGAAAGGTCTAATGAGCCATATAGCAAATATCACCCACATCGCTTCTGGTTTTAGCTTTCAGTTACACTTAGAAAGCCATGTATTTTTCTTTGATATTACATTAGATGTCCTTTTTATTATTTGCTTGTATCACTGATCTGGCAGACATAGCTCTGTAATTACATCCCTCTTCTTTTTGCAGAAAAATGTTAAAGACAGTTTTCCGAAGTCAGTAGTCTTTAAAAGCATTTACCCCCTTAAAGATTTTTATTCTACTTTTGCTTTTTGCCACATTTAAATGTTTAAAGTCAAAACGTAATATCAGTGAAAGACAATCTTAGTAATAAGAAAATGCATTTCTCAAAAGATGATTTCATTTGTTATTCAAACCAACCTGGCCCTGTATGAAAAAGCATTTGCCAACTGACCTTAAGCGTTCACGATAACTGGCCGTCCCAGCTTTAGATCACTAGAGGGGAATTTTGGCCATCTCTTCTTGGCAAAATTGTTTTAATTCAGGCACATTGGAGGGTTATCAATTATGATTAGCCTGTTTCAGGTCCTGCCACAGGACCCAATCGCATTTAAGTCTGGACTTTAACCAGGCCTCTTCAAAACCTCTATTTTGTTTTATTTTAAGCTTTTTGGAGGGAGACTTATTTCAGATCATTGTGCTGCTGCATAACCTAAGTGGACTAGGGCTTAAGCTCACAAGGTGACACCCAAACATTGTTAATCAGAAGGTTATGGCAATGAGCAGAAATCAATTACGCCAAGTTGTCCAGGTCCTGAAGCAGCAAAGCAGCACAGGACGAACACACTATCACCAACATGTTTGACTTGGCGTTCTTTCTGTTGAATGTAAAAAGGGCCTTTCTTTCTTTTTGGTCATCAGTCAACAGTCTCTTTCTAATTATTGAATTAGAAATTCTAAGTTTAACTAAGCCAAGTGACGCCTGAAGTGGTTTAAATGTCGTTCAGGGTTGTTTTGTGACCTCCTGGATTAGTCATTGTTGGAATAATTTTAGTTGGCGGGCCAGCTCTGAATAGGTTCACTAATCCATGTTCTTTTCTATTTGTGGATAATGGCTCTTACTGTAACACAAAATAACCTTAAGACAATGAATAAATACAGTCATCAGGGAGGAGGGAGTTGGTAATAAATGACATTTTGGCCTTAAGTGTATTTTCATTTTACATTTATTTCACCTTTGTTTATACAGGTAAAGCTCATTGAGACATGAGATCCCATTTTCAAGAGTGACCTTCAAGCTGAATCTGTATTATTGTTATAAATGCCCCTTTAACAGGTGTAGCATAAAGTGCTAAGCATAACAATGTTGATTTATTTTCCTGTGTTAAGGTTTGCTTTGTCTCTTGTTATGTGTGTCTGCAGCCTTGTTATGAGCGAGTAAAGGACTGGCTAAACGAGAACCTGGTGGCACTTTGGATCTTTGCTCTATGCACAGCTCTCACCCAGGTAAAACTGCTTTAAACATGATGTTTTGGACATAAACCCACTCCTTCATGCCTCTGACATTAAAGCAGCTCAGTCTATGACATGAATAAGTCTTACACTGTTACATTAAGACCCAAACACAGGGGTTTTGTGGATGGCCTCATGAGGAGAGCTTGGCTCTATACGTAAAATTATCTTATCTCCCCTGCAGCTGAGTGAGTTTCCCCAATCTGAGAGGAAAAATACTCCATGTTGCCTGAAAACATCAAGTACAGAAAGCTCCCCTGATGCTACAGGCGGATTTTCAGTCAATAGTCGTTTTTACAAAAATGAAAACCAGAAAGAACATGTAATTACTGCCAGATTTATCTTAAAGAGCTGCGGTGTTTGCCAGCTGGGTCACAGCCTTATATCAGCCTGTTCCGATTTCCAGGGTGTCACATACCATCGAACGTAGAAGAAGATGCAAGATGCTGTTTAACCGTTATTTTCTCCTGGAGTTGCAACATGCAAAGCAAATACCAAACCCTGCTTTCTTAATCAGAAACAGTAAAACATAACAGTTTAAACACCTCTGGGAAGATTAGATTTAGGCAGCCTAAATACCTGACAAAATGTAGGAAATAAATCATGCCCAAATCTACTGTTTAGACACAAAAGTCAGTCTGTACGATTCGTGAAACTGCAATAACGAAGTAAAAATACATAATAATACATGACAATACTGTGAACCTACATAATAATGTGAAATACGAGTTACGGCTCCTGCTTTCTTGGAACTTGAAGTAGTTTCTACAATTTACAGATTGCCTTCTGGAACTTACAGTTTGCTTTCCATAATCTCTGAGTTGACTTGTAAGGTGGTACCTTTCAGAGTTTACGTTTTGGAAAGTATCTTATATTTTCTAGAAACATAAACTGTAAACTCCAGAAAGTTCCAGTCAAATACCCTGAAAGATGCTAGAAAGTAGTCTACATTCTGGGTAGATCCTCAAAAATATCTTGTCTGTTCCTGTAAAAATAAGCTGTAAAGTCAAGGAATTAACCCATAACTTTCAAAAAGGAACCTGTAAGTGCCAAAAAAAAAAAAAAAACTGGGGAAATAAGCTGTATGTTTCAGAAAGTAATCTGAAGTGCTACTAAATACCCTGTAGATTCCAGGTAAATAGCCTGTATGTTCTTGGACTAACCTCAACGTTGAGAGAAGGCAGACTGTAAAACCAATCTAAGGCCCCTGTGTGTCCCAGTAAAAGCAGGCTTTGGTTCCTAAAATCAACCAATGAGTCACGTATCACTTGTGTATGTATTGCCTTCATGAACTGAATTTTTTTATGTTAAATTCTCTCATCTATCTGAGTTATAATTTCTGATTCTTTCTATTGGGATCAAATTGTTTGTAACCAAACCCACCGCTAATTTCTGCTACTGTGTGTTTTTTTGTGAGCACTGTCAGTGTATCTAGCGACAAGTCCCATTATAAAACACAAATATTTATACAGTTATGCCCACAATGTAAGCAAAAAATTATATCCAAATGTATTGCTCTTTTTTTGAGAACCTTAACCCAGCTCCTGTTTATGAAGGGAGAAAAAAGCTATATGAACAGAACCGGTGACAAAGGGCAGCCCTGCCGGAGTCCAACATGCACCGGGAACAGGTCCGACTTAGTGCCGGATATGCGAACCAAACTCCTGTTCCGCTTGTGCAGAGACCGGATGGCCCCTAGTAAAGGGCCCCCGATTCCATACTCCTGGAGCACCCCCCACAGGGCATCACGAGGGACACAGTCTAATGCTTTCTCCAGGTCCACAAAACACATGTGGACCGGTTGGGCAAACTCCCATGAACCCTCGAGTACCCTGTAGATGGTATAGAGCTGGTCCAGTGTTCCACGGCCGGGACGAAAACCACACTGCTCCTCCTGAAGACGGGGTTCGACTATGGGCTGGACTCTCCTCTCCAATACCCTGGCGTAGGCTTTACCAGGGAGGCTGAGGAGTGTGATCCCCCTGTAGTTGGGACACACCCTCCGGTCACCCTTCTTATGTAGGGGGACCACCACCCCAGTCTGCCAGTCCAGAGGCACTGTCCCCGTCCGCCACGCAATGTTGAAGAGGCGTGTCAACATGACAGCCCCACAACATCCAAAGACTTGAGGTACTCAGGGCGGATCTCATCCAACCCCGAAGACCTGCCACTGTGGAGCTCTTTAACCACCTCGGTGACTTCAGCCTGGGTGATGAAAGAGTCCAACCCCGAGTCCCCAGCCTCTGTTTCCACCAGGGAATCCATGATGGCAGGATTGAGGAGATCCTCAAAGTACTCCTTCCACCGCCCGATAATGTCCCCAGTCGAGGTCAGCAGCTCCCCACCCCCACTGTAAACAGTGTTGGCGAAGCACTGCTTCCCCCTCCTGAGGCGCCGGACGGTTTGCCAGAATCGCTTTGGGGCCAACCGGTAGTCCTTCTCCATGGCCTCACCGAACTCCTCCCAGGTCCGAGTTTTTGCCTCTGCCACCGCCCGGGCCACGGCACACTTGGCCTCACGGTACCCGTCAGTTGCGTCAGGAGTCCCACAAGCCAACCACAGCCAATAGGACTCCTTCTTCAGCTTGACAGCGTCCCTTACTGCCGGTGTCCACCACCGTGTTCGAGGATTGCCGCCACGACAGGCACCGCAGACCTTACGGCCGCAGCTACGGGCGGCAGCATCAACAATAGATGCGGAGAACATGGTCCACTCGGACTCTATGTCTCCAACATCCCTCGGAATCTGGTCAAAGCTCTCCCGGAGGTGGGAGTTGAATACATCCCTGGCCAAGGGGTCCGCCAGACGTTCCCAACAAACCCTCACTATGCGCTTGGGCCTGCCAAGTCTTTCCGGCTTTCTCCTCCTCCAGCGGATCCAACTCACCACCAGGTGGTGATCAGTGGACAGCTCAGCTCTTCTCTTCACCCGAGTGTCCAAGACATGCGGCCGAAGGTCTGATGATACCACAACAAAGTCGATCACTTACCTCCTGCCTAGGGTGTCCTGGTGCCAAGTGCACTGATGGACACCCTTATGTGTGAACATGGTGTTCATTATGGACAATCTGTGACTAGCACAGAAGTCCAATAACAAAACACCGCTCAGATTCAGATCGAGGAGGCCATTCTTCCCTATCACGCCTTTCCAGGTGTCACTGTTGTTTCCCCACGTGGGCGTTGAAGTTCCCCAGCAGAATAATGGAGTCTCCGGGAGGGGCACTATCCAGCAACCCCGACAGGACACCAAGAAGGCCGGGTACTCCGCACTACCGCTCGGCCCGTAGGCCGAGACAACAGTCAGAGACCTATCCCCAACCCGAAGGCGCAGGGATGCCACCCTCTCATCCACTGGGGTAAACCCCAACACGAGATGGCTGAGCTGGGGAGCGACAAGCAAACCCACCCCAGCCCGCTGCCTCTCCCCGTGGGCCACTCCAGAGTAGAAGAGAGTCCAGCCCCTCTCGAGGAGATGGGTACCAGAGCCCACGCTATGCGTGGAGGAGAGCCCGACTATTTCTAGTCGATATCTCTTGACCTCCCGCACAAGCTCAGGCTCCTTTCCCCCAGCGAGGTGACATTCCACGTCCCCAGAGCCAGCCTAACATCCGGGGATCGGGCCGCCGAGGTCTCCACCTTTGTCCTCTTTGCACCGGTCGCTCACGGTTCCCCCTGCAGGTGGTGGGCCCACTGGGGGATGGTCTCGCGTCTCTCGTTCGGGCTTGGCCCGGCAGGGTGCCGTGAGGAGCAACCCAGCCACCAGGCGCTCTCGGAAGAGTCCCGACCCCAGGCCTGGCTCCAGGGTGGGACCGGCTCCGCCGTACCGGGCGACGTCACGTGCTTCGATTTTGTAGTCGTCATGAGTTCATAACTTCATATGGAAAGGATTTCTAGGCGCAGCCAAGGGCCGGAGGGGGTCTGGTTTGGGGACCAGAGGATTTCGTCTCTTCTTTTTGCAGATGACGTGGTCCTGCTGGCCCCCTCTAGCCAAGACCTACAGCACACACTGAGGCGGTTCGCAGCCGAGTGTGAAGCGGCAGAGATGAAAATCAGCTCCTCCAAGTCCGAGGCCATGGTTCTCGACCGGAAAAGGGTAGCTTGTCCTCTTCAGGTTGGAGGGCAGTTCCTGCCTCAGGTGGAGGAGTTTAAGTATCTCGGGGTCTTGTTCACGAGTGAGGGAAGAATGGAGCGGGAGATCGACAGACGGATTGGTGCGGCTGCCACAGCAATGCGGGCGCTGTGCCGGTCCGTTGTGGTGAAGAGAGAGCTGAGCCGAAAAGTGCAGCTCTCGATTTACCGGTCGGTCTACATTCCTACCCTCACCTATGGCCATGAACGTTGGGTCATGACCGAAAGAACGAGATCCCGGATACAAGCGGCTGAAATGAGCTTCCCCCGTGCGGTGGCCGGGCACTCCCTTAGAGATAGGGTGAGGAGCTCGGCCATCCGGGAGGGGCTCGGAGTAGAGCCGCTGCTCTTCCACATTGAGAGGAGCCAGTTGTGGTGGCTCGGGCATCTATACCGGATGCCTCCTGGACGCCTTCCTCGCAAGGTGTTCCAGGCACGTCCCACCGGGAGGAGGCCCAGGGGACGGCCCAGGACACGCTGGAGGGACTATGTCTCTTGGCTGGCCTGGGAACGCCTTGGACTCCCCCCGGAAGTGCTGGAGGAGGTGTCTGGGGAGAGGGACGTCTGGGCGTCTTTGCTGAGTCTGCTGCCCCCGCGACCCGGTCCCGGATAAAGCAGAAGACGACGAGTACGAGTACAAAGCTATATTTCAGGACCCCGATATATATATATAAGAAAGTTTTTTCTCCATAGTGTCTTAATAACTTGTAACAGCTAGAGAAAAAAATCAGTGTTCAAGACATTTCATCATTATTCCTTTTTAAAAACCTGTTAGATATCCTGTGGAACTGTAATATAACTTATTTAAGAATGACTCTCTGCTTAAAAAAGTTATGAAATTAATTGCTCAGGGGCATTCAATAAATTGAAAAAATGAAAAAAAAAAGATTTTTCTTTCAAGAATATTGTTGTGATTATGAATCTGAAAATATTATTTAATATTAATAATTTAATATTTTATAAAATAATATTTCGGTCTGTTAAGGGTTATCCTGTGAATACCAGCCCAATAAGGCGATGGTATTAGGACAAAATAGAAAGGTGTGAGACGAGCTCTGACATAATTGAACAGCATAAACTCTGCACACATGGAATGAATTCACACAATTTCTTAAAATACAAGAATTTATTAACAAAAATAAGTCAACTCAAAGTCAAACATATTTCAATCAACAAACTCTTTACTATGCTAAAACAATCCAACTAAACTACCAAGCAGAATTAAAGAATAAGGACTAATGGACTATGTACAATATAAACAAGTTGATTAAAGATGATTGGAAACCATGACCAAAGTAGAGATGCAACATTATCATGCAATGTTTATGTTTGAGAACCAAGGATTATCTTGAAGAATCTGGAAATAAAGTTAAGTTGGTCTTGGAGCCAACTTAGGAACTAATCAGCAAACGTTTAGACAACCATTCACAATGCAAGATCAGATAAAATATTATTTTAATAAAATAATGTTTTAAAGAATGATCTGCTGAATAAACCAACCTTCTGGATGACCATTTCTCAACGGTGTCTAATTAGCTGCCTTTATTTATTGAAATAACATTAAAATTATTTAAATATATTTACATATATTTAAATATTATTAAGGAAATGGTCAAATATTTAAGGAAATATTTTGGAAAAGAGCCAAATCTTTCTGGAGAAATGGGGCTTAATGGTGTTTACTTAGTTATCAAGTTTAGTCAAATAATGTTAGGGAAATATTATTTACTGGATTGAAAACTAACAACCTTTCTGGGTAAATATTCTTTAGCAGCAAGCACATGTTCTTAGCTGTTAGCAGTGAAAGCTAACAAAGAAGCTGATAGCTTAGCATCAGAATCAAACACACACCTTTAAAAATACCGGGTTAAAATGCATAAGCGCGGACGGTGCGTTATGATCACAGAACACAAAACACGTGCTGAGCAGATAGCCTGCTAGCACCAAGATAGCCGAGTTCAACACAAACAAAACCACACTTCATAAAATGAAAAACGTTCAGATCATTTCATCCTAAATATCTCTGCCCAAACCCTAACCTCGTTTGAAACGTGTTGAGTGAGGAGTTGTTGTGGCGACGACGACGTTTGAAGAAACATCGACTTTGAACAAAGGTTAGCTGAAGGGGGCGGCTCTCCACTCGGCTTCGTAGAGACAGCGTCTCTGCAGGGAATTCTCTGGAACACAGTTTGCTTCTGCAGGCCTCAGAGAGAAAGTCAAGCCAGGCTTGTACCTTAATTCCCGTTCATGAATGAATCTACCGGATACACAGACAGTGATTCATTTGTACTTATCTTCGTGCATATGATCGATAATCGTATGACACTCTCGGATCCAGTTGAAGAGTTTATGTCTGTTTGCCAGCAAAGAGACATTAGCGCGCTGGGTCTCTCTGTCCAGGTCCCTGTGTGACCCGTGTAGAAGAAATCGGACCATTGGGAAGGTGTGGGTTTTATACGGCAGTGGCATCATGGGAAGTCCGCTGTCACCCCCTTCCCCTTCTGAAGTTGTGCTGGAAGTTGGTTAAATGCAATTCATTTTGAAAGTTCCAGAAAAGTTTGTACCGGAGTTTTAATGTTGAAATCCATAGCTGTGGGTCCCAACAATATTATGTCAAGCACATTAACTTACTCAGATCAGAGCAACACTGAGAGGCTTAAACTTTTAAACACTGTTTTTGTGTGAAAGGTGATTTGAGTGAACCTTATCATTTGAGTTTTATTTCTTATTCCACAGCATAAGAGCCAAACAATTAATTTTGCAAAAGTTATTTTAACCCTGCACTGAGTTAAACACCAGTCACTAGTTTTAGGTTTATTCACTATGGAGTCCAATTTCTATTAACCTACATAAACTAAACCAAACTAAATGTGTCTATATTTGTGTATTTGTGGCTCTATTCATACATGTTCAAACTCTTGACTATGAAAATGAGTATTATTACTGCTTCTGTTACAATACAAGGTTCTGTGGCAAGCCCCAGGATTCATGTGGCTGTTACTTTGACATGTACCATCCGACTGAAACAATGTGGCAGAAAAGGCAACCCACTGACAAATAGAGACAGCACTCTCTGACAGCAGGGGGCTTCCCACAGCAGGACAGCACAGCCCTCTACACTGTCGAAACTCCTCAAACAGCTTGAGGAACAAGACAAGGAGCTTAAAGTATTGACCCAGCCTCCACACTCCGAACCCACTACTCACAGGGTGCATTGGAAAAAAAAAAAAAGCCAAATCTCACAGGACTCAGAGTATTTACTGTCGACATCCTGCTGCTAAATAGCTTCTGTCACCCTCAGAGATCTGTTTATACCCATACAAGTAAGAGCCACTTTTAGCCGTATGTGGGCAAACTTAGTTTGCATGTAGTCAAGTACGTTTTAATACATTTAAGTTTCTGCTTGAGTTTTGTCATTTTAGAATTTCTTTTTTTTCCATTTCAGATTCAGATCTTTATTCATGTCCAATGCGTAATTAATTTTACTGTAAATCACTGTGGAAATATATTAAAAACAAAGCAACATATAACTAATGGGCATGGCACTGGATACAACACCTGCAACCACTGGGGGTTAAAACCAAAAATTGTCCATATAAAGCATCTAAAGTGCTGATTGGATAGTTGCTAGATGCATAAAACCACAGTTCATCAGTGATGAAAACAAGATTTTCAACCCTCAGTGTCCAACTTACCCCTCTCCTTGGCTAAATTAAAGTGGGAGATAGGACTAGGAATATTATAATAACTGATACCTGGTGCTCAGAACAGGAGGAAACATAAACCGGGAATCAGAGTGTAAAAGCTGAAACTCTGGATGGAGAGGGTGAGTACTGACAGACAGGTTGGAGCTAGTTTTTTCACAGGTCAGTCAGGCTGCTATGCTGAGCATATATATAAATATTTATAAGTATCAAAGATCATAACCCCCTGCCCCATGATGGTTGATATCTGAGGAGCAGGAGGCTTGTGTCTAATATCTATGATCTTGGACCCATTAAGCTGTAAAAACAACTGACAGCACAAATGTGTAAAATCATTTAAAATGGGACATAATCATATGTCTACATTTCACAGGGAAATGTCAAACCTTTTACTATGCTGATACATGAGGGGTTGAGGTTTTTGCACGGAACTTTAAAAAATTATAATTTTGTTAAATGTTGAACAAAAGAACAGAATAAAAATGGAGCTGATATTAAACTGTACACTAAATTTGTCAAAAATGTTTATAAAGAGGAAGAAGGTGTAAAAAGGCCTTTTGGAGAGTTTGTGAAGTACTCTTCATGATTCAGTCCTTTACCTGCAGTACAATAAAGTGTTATCAAAGTGATTTTGGAGAAAGAGGAACACACTGCAGTTTTTTTGTCAGAAACCTGTCACTTCAGCCAAGCAAAGTCTATGTTATGATGCGAAATTATGTTTGCTCAGACTCCAGGTGGCCTCAGTCTGCCTGATCAAGTGAGTCTCATCCTTCTGTTTGTATAACTCCAAGTACACCAAGAGCTGAGCAAACATCTGGTATCATTTTTTTGTTTTCCAACTTACCTTTGTGAAATGAAAGATTACCCATAAAGATCAGAATTTTGGAACAAATGGAGCTCTGCTTATTCAGTATTCCTGAGGCAATATAGTTATCCCATCTGGTTGATAATCTTCTATCTAAAGTTTCCGTTATGCTTCCTCTTTCTGCTCTGTCTGTGTTCTCTCTGACAGACAGTTATAACTCTGAGTGTTCTGGCTGTTACAAATAATGTATTATCCTCAAAGAAAAATACAAGACATCTTCACTGTTGATGTCTTGTATTTGAATGTTGAATGTGTTCAGTGGAACATTGGAAGTATAGAGGTTTAAAATCCAATAAAGCTCTGGTTTGGACCAGTATGAATACTTTTGAGTCTGAGTTGCCTAATAAGACCGAAATCCATTCAATTCCGGTCCCAATTTGACTGTAAGCTATATCTGCACATTAAAAAGAACATTTATTCCTTAAAACTGTACTGCCAAGAAAATAGCATCTTTCTCTTTGCTACAATATTTTACCTACATTTACATTTACATTTTACCTGCAAATTGGCCATGTTCAATTTCATTTAAAATGAGTTCAATATATTCCAGTGCAATCCATAGTCAGATTCAGATCCAATGACATACGGTGGAATCCCATCTTTACTGCTTTGATTTTACACAGTACTTCAATTAGTCAAACAGTTATTTATCCAAGGAAGTCCAGCTGATTGACGTAAAACCCGACACTTCTCCAATATAGAAAGTCATTATATAAACCTTATGACTATTTGAATAGAAAGTGTTTTAAATCCAGGGGTCAATGAACTGAACTCCAATAAATTAAGTCTGTCCTTTGAGGGCAGCCTGACTCTGTTGCACCGAGGACAGTCTGTCCAAGCTGGGAGTTGCATTAAGTGAGATCCGCTACTCCCAGGAGGTAAAGAGTGAACAGTGTAGAGCCTTTCCTCAATAACAGGAACTAAAACTTTATCTTTTATTTATGAATTGGAAATAACATAATGGATGGACAGAAAGCACAAGCACATCCTCATTTCATATTTAGAAATGCAGTCCTGGCCATGAGTTCATCTGATATATTCAGGTGTTATTTTGCAGTCAGGGAGAGTTGCTTGATATTGGAGCTCATAAAACTAGAAGTCTGGGCCTCACCTCATTTCAAGGAAAATATTTATTTTCACTTCTGTACCTGCTGTGTTTGTAAGAAAGCCTTGTTTGAGTCCAAATCACTCAAATCTGTTAGACTTCAAGGTATTTTATAAAAATGTGTTGTTATAGTTGTTGGACTGTACTGTGGGGTGAAAAGCCTAACTGGGGATAAGGAATGCAAAAAAGTCATTGGCTAGAAATCCGATATGCAACACATCAGTAACATGTTTAGGAAGAACCTGCTACAATGTCCTGATGACATTGTCCCTGAAAAATAAACCAATAAATACAAATAAAATAAAACATTGAGCCTATTTGTGCTGGCATGTAAATAAAGCAATTTGCTTTGTAAATAAAGAAATAAAGCGGATAGGGGCAAAAGATTGGAACAGACTCAAGCTAATAGAACATCTTAGTGAATCCTGGCCTTTGCCTTTCAATACTTTAATCTCTAATGTAATTATTAACTTAATTAGGATTTTTCTTCTTTACTAGTTCCTCTCATTTGTTTTTCTTTTATGTTGAATGTAGGTTACAGGTTAATCTAAAACTTGTAATATGTGGCATCTGCACTGAAAAAAGCTTCGGAAACTTTAAGTGTAAATTGTTTTGTTTAGAATGGGCACAGCTTAGTCTGTTTGGACTGTAATAAAAACTGATCACACTGTTGCATGCAAATGTTGTCCTTGTCAAAATTCACATTCAACAATCAGAATCAGCTTTGTTTGACAGGTTTGGGCACACAAACCATAAAGTTGTATTCCATAGTCAGTCATTTTCTACTGCTTCTTCCACAGGGGGTCACAGGTGCCTCTCTCCAGCAGTCAATTGGCAGGGTACACCCTGGACAGGTTGCCAAGACAAACAGCCACAAACACACTCATTCACACCTAAAGGCAATTTACAGAGACCAACTATCTTAACAGTCATGTTTTTGGACTGTGGGAGGAAGCCAGAGTAACCAGAGAGAACCCACACATGCACAGGGAGAACATGCAGAAAGACCCCCAGCCAGGAGTTGAACCAAGAACCTTTTTGCTGCAAGGTAGCAATGCTACCAACTGCCCCACCGTGCAGCCCTCATTGAAGACATTTAAAATTTAATATACAAAAGAGCAAATGAAAATATGTTTTTCTTGTATCTGTCTTAGAAAACAGGGTTGAATTAATAAAAATGTGCAACGTATCGATTAAATGAACATCCATTTCCTATTCTCACTTCCCAGCCTGGACAGGTCATCAGCCTATCACAGGGCAACATGGAGAAACACATGACAAACACTCACACCTAAGGGCTATTTTAGAGAGACCAATTAACCTAACAGTCATGTTTTTGGACTGTGGGAGGAAATCTGAGTACCAGGAGAGAACCCACTCATGCACGGGGAGAATGTGTGAACTCCATACAAAAACACCTCAGGCTGGGATTTGAACCCTGGAACTCCTTTCTTCAAGAAAATAGTGCTAGGACCTGTACCACTGTGCAGCCCAAGAAATAACACAAAAAACATACAAAAAAAATAAAAAAATTGAGAATGACAAAGGTTCTCTGGAAATACTGGACCAAACATTTGTTGTGATGAAAATCTGTATGATATACAATAAGTGAATACTTCAGAGATTTGTGTGGATGGATTGGCCTTTTATTGTTATCAAAGTAATGGGTTTTTGGATGCAGCACTTTCAGAAAATGATTTTGTTTTGTCATTTATGGCCAATCAGCAACATTATGAAATAGAAAATGATTCGAAGAACTCCTTTTATTTCTACTGCTGCCGTCTTTGGGGACATGTTATTCCATTATTCTCTGTTTTTTTGTGTGTGTTTCTGCAGATCCTCGGTCTGGTCTTCTCTATGACAATGTTCTGCCAGGCAGTGAAAGTAGAGACCTTTTACGCCTAGCAATCGACCCCCCTGCCCTTCAGCGTGCTTGGATTGTTTCTCATCTGAGAGGGACTCATGACCCTCCGCAACCTCACATCCTTCTTCTTCATTGAAAAACGTTTTTTGTTAACCTTGTCTTCTCTATGACATTTGCTCTCAGATGTCACCAGTATTCCTGCTAACTATCAACCAACACAGTGTCGGTGTTATCACTCAGTCATGTTTTGCTCTGTGTTAAAAGCTAATTTTTTGTGAAATATTTTATCAAATAGTATTACGAACAAGTATAAAACAATGTAACCATTTTTTTAATATGCGTTTTGTTTAAATTATTTTAAGGTTTTTATGTGTTTTGAAAATAGGAGTTCCAGCTGAGAAAAGCGCACTGGGTTTAGTGCTGCAAGTGCATGTCTCCTGCGATGATGTGAATTAAATGTTTTGACTCAACGGATCGGCACACATCATGTTTTCATTCCTAAAGCAGGAAAAGCTGAAGGTCTTTAATGAGCAGTTCTGTTGTACCCACAGCTGACAAACAACAATAACTGAAAATTCTCAGGTAGCATCTCTTAAAATAGTTAATTCAGTCCCTTCTGCTGAGACACTCTGCATTCATTAAAACACTTTGTAATTACCAGACTAATCAGGCATTAATTCAATACGTTTAGCACACTTAATCTGAATCCTGTGGCTTATTTATTAGCTGCACTTACATGGAACATTAGGGTTGCACCCAGATTTAGTCAAAGAATTTCAATGATCTGTGCAGTGGCAGGAACCTTGAGACTGGCCTGGGGCAATTTTCTCCCCAGCACCAATCAGAGTCAAAATGACAAAGACTCATCTGCAGTCTTTGAAGTCTCCTCTGGCTATTTTAGTGACTTCTTAAGTTTCTTTTTTTTTATTTCCTATCTTGGGCCGTCAAGGATAATCCAGCCAGTGACTACCCCAGAGATGCAGTCTGATGGCCCACAGGAGAGAAAACCCTTTAGTGTTTTCTGCTGCAGTTAGAAGTCCAAGTACAGCAGGTGCTGGAAATCTTTCTGCATTTCTTGAAGGTTTCCTTCAGTTGATTCTATCCTTTCATGCCTCTAAACTATATGGACCTCAAAGAACAGAAGTTCAAATGCAATCAAACTGTGCAAACTTTTTAAATTTCACCCTAAAGTCAAGCTGAGTATTTCTAGTCTTTTGGCAGAAATGAAACAAGGAACATTCCAGGACTTTTTCTTACTTTAAAAAAGCAAAGGGAAAAGCAGGGAGTTGATGGTGGGGGACTAATAAACCAGAACAGAGGCGAACAAAAACACAGAGAAGTATTTAACAGAAATCTTACTGGGGGCACTAGTGGCTCGGCTGGTGGAGTGCGGTCACCTTGTGTAGAGGCTGTAGTCCTTGACGTGGTTGTCCTGGGTTTCATTCCTGGTCTTGGGCTTTGCTGCATTTCTTCCCCTTCTCTCTCCCCCCTCTTTCCTGTCTGATTACTGTACAATAAACGCCACCTGTGCCAAATAAGGAAAATATAACTAGAATGTACAGTACACGAAAAACTAGAATAAACAACGAAGCTAAACATAAAAATGAACTAATATGGAAACTCCTAACAACAATGAGCACAAGGAAATGATCAGAAAAGGGCAAGACCTAAGAGAACATAAACAACAGGGCATGAAGAAAACAGGGACACAAAAGAAACCCAAAAGCCTAAACACTTAAAGATCATGACACTGCCATGACTTCTATGTGTATCAGTGAATGCTTGAGCAAAATATGAGACCATTTCAAAAAGAATCTGGAGCAACTCTTCCTTTCGAGATGACAATACCCCAAAAAATTCAACAAGGACCGACTGAATTAAAACATTCAGAAAGGAAAAGCATGGTCAAAGCCCAGATCTTGACCTTACCGAGAAGATATATTAGCTGTAGGGTAAACACTAGCTTTTAGGAGGTAGGGTGTCTTAACTTTCCCTTAGTTAGAAATTGTATTTTTGTTTATCTGTTGTTTTAGTAAAAAGAGGTTGATTTTTTATATTATTAAAATGCAATTACGTATATGTATTTTCCAGAGATGAATTATTGGGGCGACTGTGGCTCGGGTGGTAGAAGTTTGTCCTGTAACCATTTGGTTGCTGGTCTCAGTCGTTGTGTCCTTGGGCAAGGCACTTCACCCACCTTGCCTGCTGTTGGTGGTCAGAGGGCTCTGTGGCGCTGATTGTATGGCAGCTTCACTTCTGTCAGTCTGCCCCAGGGCAGCTGTGGCTACAATGTAGCTCACCACTGTCAGTGTATGAATGGGTGAATGAATGATTGTAGTGTAAAGGGCTCTGGGGTCTCTGGGAACTTGATAAAGCGCTGTACAAGTGCAGGCCATTTACCATTTCTCAAAAGGACCGACATACATAATGGGATGTTCTAAACATCTGAGTCTGTTTTTATTATTGTTAACCTGTGTGAATTCTAAGAAAACCACAGTAAATTTAAAGAGTGTGATTCTGGATTTTTAAAAGTCCTATTTATAAAGTAACTAGTAAGTTATCACAATCAATCAACCCTGGAAAAAAGCAGGTAAAATGCATTTTTAAAATCCAAAAATTAAGATTAATATAATTGACATGATGAGTGGATTAAACCTCTGAGCAGGACTGTAACATTGATGTTGGAGGATGGAGTCTTGCATTATCTTTATCAATCTCAACGCATATTGTTCACCAAGCACAGGCATGTATTTAGAGACTTTCCCCTCTGAGCCAATATGGCTTCCTGCTGGTTACCAGTTTACAAGAATGACCCAAAAACACTGGAGCTCCTGCTGCTTTTGCTTTAGGGAGTTTCCATTGCGCCCTATGATCAATCTGTGATTATGCAGACTATTAATATCACTGATAAAAAAAATCCTACAGCATTATGATACGTGTTAATGTCTTCTTTGTTATTTGTTTCTGGAGGAGTAAATTATCCTGCAAAAGAGATTATTACCATTATGTCAAACTCCAGTTTTTCCACAATGTCTCCAACAGGCTTGAGAATAATTTATCCTATTTTTAAGCAAGTCTACGGTACATTGCAAATTACTCATACTCTCATTTTGTCACATTAAAACTATTTCAGTGTTATTTTACTTCACAGTTAATTATTGTGATTTTATGTGACAGACCAATGCAAAGTAGCACCTAATATTGGAGGGAAGAAAGAAGACACAGATTTTACATATTTTTACCAGTAAAAATCTAAAAAGTGGGGCATGTGTTTTAAGCTTCTCTAAGTCAACACCGTGTGCTGTAGTTACAGTTGCCAGAGATCTTTAACCATTTTTGTTCGCAAAATAGCTAAATTGTAGTCAGATTTAATGGAGCATCTGTGCACAGTAATTTTCATGTCTTGCCACTAACTGGATTTAGGTCTGGACTTTGACTGGACCATTGGTATGAGTCATTCCATTGTAGTTCTATGTTTAAAGTTGTCCTACTGGAAGATAAACCTCCATCCCAGTCTTTAGTGTTTTGCCGACAATTTTCCAGGATATTTCTGTGTTTAGCTTTATTTATCTGTCCATCAACTCTGGCCAGCTTTCCTGTCACTACTGATGAAAAGTATTCCCATATCATGATGCTGCTACCACTATGTTTTACTGAGAAGATGATGTGTGTAGTGCAGTATTGGTTTCCACTATAAATGGCATATATACAGTACAGACCAAACGTTTGGACACACCTTCTCATTCAAAGAGTTTTCTTTATTTTCATGACTATGAATATTGTAACTTCACACTGAAGGCATCAAAACTATGAATTAACACATGTGGAATTATATACTGAACAAAAAAGTGTGAAACAACTGAAAATATGTCTTATATTTTAGGTTCTTCAAAGTAGCCACCTTTTGCTTTGATTACTGCTTCGCACACTCTTGGCATTCTGTGGTAGCCATGCTGGTTCAGTATGCCTCCAATTTTGAATACATCCCAACAGTGTCACCAGCAAAGCTCCCTCACACCATCACACCTCCTCCTCCATGCTTCACGGTGGGAACCAGGCATGTAGAGTCCATCCGTTCACTTCTTCTGTGCCGCACAAAGACACGGTGGTTGGAACAAAAGATCTCAAACTTGGACTCATCAGACCAAAGCACAGATTTCCACTGGTCTAATGTCCATTCCTTGTGTTCTTTAGTCCAAACAAGTCTCTTCTGCTTGTTGCCTGTCCTCAGCAGTGGTTTCCTAGCAGCTATTTTACCATGAAGGCCTGATTCACACAGTCTCCTCTTAACAGTTGTTCTAGAGATGTGTCTGCTGCTAGAACTCTGTGTGGCATTGACCTGTTCTCTAATCTGAGCTGCTGTTAACCTGCGATTTCTGAGGCTGGTGACTTGGATGAACTTATCGTCCGCAGCAGAGGTGACTCTTGGTCTTCCTTTCCTGGGGCGGTCCTCATGTTAGCTAGTTTCTTTGTAGCGCTTGATAGTTTTTGCGACTGCACTTGGGGACACTTTCAAAGTCTTCCCAATTGTTCGGACTGACTGACCTTCATTTCTTAAAGTAATGATGGCCACTCGTTTTTCTTTATTTAGCTGCTTTTTTCTTGCCATAATACACATTCTAACAGTCTATTCAATAGGACTATCAGCTGTGTACTGTATCCACCTCCTGCACAACACAACTGATGGTCCCAACCCCATTTATAAGGCTTGAAATTCCACTTATTAAACCTGACAGGGCACACCTGTGAAGTGAAAACCATTTCAGGTGACGACCTCTTGAAGCTCATCAACAGAATGCCAAGAGTGTGTGGAGCAGTAATCAAAGCCAAAGGTGGCTACTTTGAAGAACCTAGAATATAAGACATATTTTCAGTTGTTTCACACTTTTTTGTTCAGTATATAATTCCACATGTGTTAATTCATAGTTTTGATGCCTTCAGTGTGAAGCTACAATATTCATAGTCATGAAAATAAAGACAACTCTTTGAATGAGAACGTGTGTCCAAACCTTTGGTCTGTACTGTATATATACATATACATATATACAGGGGTTGGACAATGAAACTGAAACACCTGTCATTTTAGTGTGGGAGGTTTCATGGCTAAATTGGACCAGCCTGGTAGCCAGTCTTCATTGATTGCACATTGCACCAGTAAGAGCAGAGTGTGAAGGTTCAATTAGCAGGGTAAGAGCACAGTTTTGCTCAAAATATTGAAATGCACACAACATAATGGGTGACATACCAGAGTTCAAAAGAGGACAAATTGTTGGTGCACATCTTGCTGGCACATCTGTGACCAAGACAGCAAGTCTTTGTGATGTATCAAGAGCCACAGTATCCAGGGTAATGTCAGCATACCACCAAGAAGGACGAACCACATCCAACAGGATTAACTGTGAACGCAAGAGGAAGCTGTCTGAAAGGGATGTTCGGGTGCTAACCCGGATTGTATCCAAAAAACATAAAACCACGGCTGCCCAAATAACAGCAGAATTAAATGTGCACCTCAACTCTCCTGTTTCCACCAGAACTGTCCGTCGGGAGCTCCACAGGGTCAATATAGACGGCCGGGCTGCTATAGCCAAACCTTTGGTCACTCATGCCAATGCCAAACGTCAGTTTCAATGGTGCAAGGAGCGCAAATCTTGGGCTGTGGACAATGTGAAACATGTATTGTTCTCTGATGAGTCCACCTTTACTGTTTTCCCCACATTCGGGAGAGTTACGGTGTGGAGAAGCCCCAAAGAAGCGTACCACCCAGACTGTTGGATGCCCAGAGTGAAGCATGGGGGTGGATCAGTGATGGTTTGGGCTGCCATATCATGGCATTCCCTTGGCCCAATACTTGTGCTAGATGGGCGTGTCACTGTCAAGGACTACCGAACCATTCTTGAGGACCATGTGCATCCAATGGTTCAAACATTGTATCCTGAAGGCGGTGCCATGTATCAGGATGACAATGCACTAATACATACAGCAAGACTGGTGAAAGATTGGTTTGATGAACATGAAAGTGAAGTTGAACATCTCCCATGGCCTGCACAGTCACCAGATCTAAATATTATTGAGCCACTTTGGGGTGTTTTGGAGGAGCGAGTCAGGAAACGTTTTCCTCCACCAGTATCACGTAGTGACCTGACCACTATCCTGCAAGAAGAACGTCTTAAAATCCCTCTGACCACTGTGCAGGACTTGTATATGTCATTCCCAAGACAAATTGACGCTGTATTGGCCGCAAAGGAGGCCCTACACCATACTAATAAATTATTGTGGTCTAAAACCAGGTGTTTCAGTTTCATTGTCCAACCCCTGTATATATATATATTGTTTTAGGGGTATCTGAGTAAAGATGGCTGAATAATAAACACACTTTTCAGCTTTTAGTCATAAAAAACTTTGAAGACCAGGCATCATTCTCTGTCCACTTTATGGTTATATACTTCTTTGTATTTGCCTATTACATAAAATCACAGTAAAAAACACTGAAGTTTGTAGTTGTAACTTATTACTGCGCGGCACAATACACGTTTTTACTAAAGCAATAACCCAACTAATGCTTTTTTGCTTTAAATGTCATATTGACCACACATCTCCTGAATCTCAGATGCACATCTTCGGTCTTTACTGCAGAGCAAAGCATAGTCTCTGTAGGAATCTGGCATCCATGTATTAATCAAGTCCTGCCTCATGCCCCACCGTTTTATCTATCAGAAATGCACTACACACATGCACACATTTGTCATGTACACATGTTTACTCCAATGGAGCCACAAAATCTTACAACATATGTCAGCCTCAATTTTTACACACCATATGATCAAAAGAAGGCAGGAAAGACACCAGCATCGCTGACAGAAAGTCAAAGAAATGCAAATGTAACATGTCAATAACAAATTCACATAGCAGTAGAAAAGAGACCCATGATTAGTCAAGATCACAGCTGGATGTATTTTGTTTAACACAAGAAATGTATGCTTTAGAAACAAAGAAATGTGAGAGGGTGAGGAATCATAGCAATCATTAGGTTTGCTGTAGTGCAACTATAAAAACTCTTCGCATTGCTGTTGCTTTGTGTCACAGAGCAAGACAAATCCCTCATGTTGCAATCTGTACTGAATACCAAGGCAGCTCACTCACATTGACTGCCAGTTTGCACACATAGATTTTAGACATTTCATTAGACATACACTTTACACCCTTGCTTCCTCAGCTCTGTCTCAGTTGTTCTTATTAAGAGATAGGGTTGGTTATGTTAAAGCTGCAGTGCAGGGTTTCACAGAGTCAACATTAGGAAACAATCCAAAATATGTCATCTATAGGATTAACGTGGAGGATAAGAAATGCCCCACAAAAGTTGATAACAGAAAACTAACTACAGCTTGGTTTGTGCTATCTGTCACTGTGTCCCCTTCTTGTAAATGATAACTCAGTTACTGTGATCTGACAGAGGAAAGAAAAATAAACCATTTTGGTGGTGAGAATCATCCTTGAATGCCCAAGAAATGGATAACAGAGTAAAAAAAATGATAAGAAAGGTACACGCTGGCCTCAGTTAGGGTTTCAAGACAATACAATCTGAGGATGAATGGATTTTTGAATGTCTCTAATGGACACATGCTTTTATTATGTTTTCTGTGCAGTCAGAGCTCCTTTGAGGAGACACAATGTGAGCAAACTTAGGTGCAAAATGATTGCTGAGAAGGGAAAAATTGCACAAAGATATGAAAAGGAATCACAAAATGCACACTGACTACTGCAAAAAGATGAAAGATGACCACAGAGCAAAAACATTCTCATTTAAAAAAGATCAATTAAATACAACAAGATATAAACATGTTAAAAGAAAGAATATGATTGTTTTGACATTGTTGCAAACATAAAGACATTAAACACTAGGAATATGTATTAATCCAAAAGAGGCACCAAAACTGTTGACCCCATTCATGCATGTTTGATTCTCGGTATGGTGTTCTTTATCTAAAATGCTGTGTTAGTTTTAAGCCAGCTGTAACAAGACACACATCTTCCAAAAACGTCCCCTTTTGTCCTGTAAGTCCACAACATATTTTCTCAAAAGCCTCAGGGATCTGTAAGATGTTTTTGGCACATGTGAGATGGGCTTTTGTGTTAATTTTGATTAGAAGTGGTTTTGACAATGGAACCCTCCCATGGCAGCAAGTGGAGCCTGAAGTGCTTTAGATGTTGTTCTGGGCTCCTTTGTGACCCCTTGGAATAGGGACACACTGTGTTGCATTTAGAGATCTTTTACTACTTCATGTTGTCAGATAATTTCTGTTTAGGTGATTCCTTGATTCTACAGGTCTTGCAGGAATCAAGCCTGAGTTTAAATACAGAACCTGAGAAAAACATTTATTTTTATTTTTATTGATTAATCACAGTCAGTCAGTCATCAGTCATTTTCTACCACTTATTCCATAGTGGGTCGCAGGGAAGCTGGTGCCTATCTCCAGCAGTCTATGGGCAAGAGGCGGGGTCACCCTGGATAGGTCGCCAGTCCATCGCAGGGCAACACACAAACAACCATGCACACACTCATTCATACACCTAAGGGCAATTTAGAGAGACCAATTAACCTAACAGGCATGTTTTTGGACTGTGGGAGGAAGCCAGAGTACCCGGTGAGAACCCACGCATGCACAGGGAGAACATGCAAACTCCATGCAGAAAGACCCCTGGCCGGGAATCAAACCCAGGACCTTCTTGCTGCAAGGCAACAATGCTACCAACTGCGCCACCGTGCAGCGTGTGATTAATCACAGTTAATGTTAAATAGACAGAATGTACATAGTGATTTTCTAGTCATACCAAGCACTCAAAGCATTTTATATTGGAGCCACATTCACCCAGACACACGTGCACACATTCATATACCAATTCGGGGATTGGTAGGCATCTTGAGGTTTTCTGCCTTGCCCAGGGGCACCTGTACATGTGGCAGGAGGACTACTTTTTTCCAATAATCACAGCCACCCCAGTTAATTAATGATTTAATAATGGAGAGATCACCCTTTACACTGGGCCAGGTATGTTTGGATAGTGGTTTCCCTTAATAAGAAATCTGTAACTGGCCAATACTTTTCACAACACTTCACAAAAATGGGTTATGAATAGCTTTTTGCTGTAATGAATCCCTATTCATGATAGGTTTAATGATGTGATTTGACAAAGGTCTCTTTATCCATCCGTGTACAGGCTCCTTTTGAGTCACAGCAGTTTCACAGACAGTGGAAACCAAAACATTGCATTCTTCAAATCACCTCAACAACTGGAAAATAGCAGCCCACCTCTCAAATGTGTGCATCAATCATGAAACAAGCATAAAACGTCTCGCAGAGGCCACTGGCTTATGAACCGCAACTGCTTACATCACAACAAACTCCTTTCCAAACATTGGGCTCCTACTCCCATCCCTCTGTTGCTTCTCAAATTCACCTCACTGCTTCAGCAGATCTCTGTTTCCTTTCCACAACGCCCTATGCATTATTCACAGGCGTGTTTGAAGGCTTTCTCCCTGTCTTGTGCTTGATCGATAAAACATACCTACGTACTTGCTCCCTCACCTCTCCATCCTCATATCGCTCTCCAACCCAAACCGGGAGCCTGTGCCAGAGGGATTAAGTGCTTAGATGGATGGGCTTTTCAAACTGGGAGAAATGGATTTAATACAAGTCATCATATGTCAGCGTGAGGTGTGTTTTTAATTCGGAGAGACAGGGAGTCCCTGTATTTCCCACTTTGGTTGATGTTTTCCCTGAAAAGAAACTTCCAAAAAAGTGTAAAAAACCTCTAAAAGATATGCTTTTTTGTGACCCAATGTGAGGTGGAAGCACTGCATAGAATATTAAATCAGCCAGAAGAGAACTAACAGTATCAGGTTCGACAAATGTTTTGGAAATGGCAGAACAAATTGAGCCCTTAAAAGATTTTCTACAGACCTGTAAGGTATTTCATCAGATCCAACAGACTTGGCTAAATTAAACGACATATTCTTTCACCTTTGCTGTCGATATCATGTGGTTAATGGACCATTTGCATTCATATTATGATCTTTGTTCATGGAAGAAATGTAAACCTGGCAAACCTGTTCATTTCTTGAACTTTATATGCTGGTAATGAAATCCCCCTGGGGGGTGTTCTGTAACTAATAAAAATGGCCATCTATCACCAGAGAGTCTGGCATTTTAAATTCCTTCAATCAAAATGAGTAGAAACTGAGAAAATCTCTGTTAAGAGTCAATTTGTAGTAATGGGATGCCTTATTCGGTAGGATTCAAAGTAGGATAATAATGACAGATTAATGTACAAGTAGTCACTTGAGCTGAATTTACATAAACTTTACTGGTTTATGCAGGTTCAGATGAGTCAGATTCCTCCCACATGGATCTCTGAGAACTTCAGTCTCTAATTACAAATTATTTATCTATTATCTGCTGATCATAATTAGGGACACAGAACTTTCTACTTAATTCTAAAGTATAAAGGTCCTGGTTTCATGTGAAGTCCACTTCCTCACAGCTAAACATTGTTTATTAGGTGCATCCTGTTCTTCGAGCACTTCCATCAGCTTTTTTAGTCTGTAATTTCTTTTTTTAGCAAATGCCTTGGCAGGAAGAGCACTGCTGGAGCAGATAGGTTTCAAAAAATGACTGCTCTCTATTTAAAAGTGGCAGTTCATCTGTTAGTACTGTGTTAAATCTTTCACAGCTCGCTGGGATGGAAATGATCCAGGCTACATGTTTCTTTTTCGTATTTCTGCCTTTATATGCAACTGTCTGAGTATAAAAAAAAGGTCAGTCCTTAAACGGTAGATAGTGAAATAAATCCACCGATAAAACTTGATTTATTCAGAGTTTTTCTTAACCTCCATCAGATGCTTTCTCAAAGATGTGTTGTAGCAGATGTGAGTGGAAGGCAGAAAAAAAAAGGTAGACATATTTAAACCACCAAAGAGTAGTTTGGACTTTACAGCTGCACAAGGAAGGTTTTGTCCTCACTAGTGCAATGGACTATTGTTGGACCATTATTAGTCAGCACTGTATCTGAGCATGTGATTACGCTCACCAAAACAATAACATGACAGTTTATGTCTGTATTTATAGCGTTAATTTGGCAGACCTTCACAATAAAAGCTTTATCAAGCCCTTAAGGGCTCTGAACTTAAATTAGCATGAAGCTAATTAAAACTGCTTACAATATACTCTCTGCTAATAACTTTAACAGTCTGTGTGTTCTCTCTAATATATCCCTGATAGATATCATTTCATACAGAAGGCATTCTCAGTGTGTCAGTGAGAGAGAAATCAAATGATTTTTCTTAAACTGTGCTTACTTGTCATATCGCTGACCCAAAACTAGGAGAAATGGACCTCTGTATCACCTATTATTTACACCCCAGAGAACCAGGAAGTTATGGATTAGTAGATACAAGTTCATGGAAACACTCATTAAATTAAAAATAATAGAAAAATAAATTAAAATGCTGCATTAAAAAGTTTATGAATGAATATGATCAAATTAAAGGTTAGATTTTTTTCCTGACCTTTCAGTTTGAGAGTTCACTGCTGCAATACAAAAGGACTTTGTTTCAAGGCTTTTTACAATTTTTACACCAGAGAGGCCAATAACTGCACTTAGAAAAATATAATCAATCCATCATATTTTGATTTATGGCCAGTGGCCGGGCCCTTTACCATTCCTGGGTATTTCACTAACCTGGCGACACGTATTATCAGAGACCTTCAGTGAAATAGACTGTAGAAAAGAAACCATGGAACAAAAATGTGAGTTAACCTTCCATGTCGAAGCTTTCGTCTTCTTTACCAACAGTGAACCAAGATATTTCAGTCATCTGTTGTCATCTGTTTTGTCTTGTCTACACCAAAGTTGAGGTCATAAGACTACGATGAAAGCCTTAAGGCCTCAGTTGGTTAGTTGCTTCTCTTCTCCTTTCTCTACACTTATCAGACCTGCTTTTAAAACATGTGTTGTCGAATCCAAACTGTAAACCTGTTCCAAGCAAAAGTATAAATTGGTGCAATATAGTGAGGGTGTGAACATTTAAAACAAAGTATTTGAGTGTGACTGCTGGATGCGTGGCAGTGCTGGTTATAGATGAATGATGACAGAGCTCAAAGCTGGAGTTGTAAAAACACAAGGAACCAAATAAGACAAGGAACAAGTAGCAACAGTGCACCAAGTAGGCCTTTCACACACAGCAAGAGCTAAATCAATTATAATTTAGCTCTTATATAACAGGTGTAAGGGCAACCAAAGACTAGAGGCCAGCCTACTCCATGAACTGTAGATGGTGAGCTCAAGTTCAAAATAAAGTGCTGAAGTTTCATATCATGTGTAGCATGTGTAAATTACACCACATCCTTTGATAAATGTCACTCAGATCTTTTTCTACGGCTGGACCCAGTCCAGCTAAATGGACGGCACAGTTATCGAACCAAGTTGTGATTTTAGTGAGTTCTGTCCTTAGTTCAATTCAATTCAATTCAATCCAGTTTTATTTATATAGCGCCAATTCACAACACATGTCGTCTCAAGGCACTTCACAAAGTCAGGTTCAAACATCCCAATTAATCCTAACCATTGAACAGTGCAGTCAGATTCAGTTATTTATTCAAATTGGATAAAAAGTTTTTCTATCTAAGGAAACCCAGCAGATTGCATCCAGTCAGTGACTTGCAGCATTCACTCCTCCTGGATGAGCATGTAGAGACAGTGGACAGTCACTGGCGTTGACTTTGCAGTCAAGTCTGAACGACTCTGAAATTGTTCACTATCCTAATAAATGACTCCTCTCAGCACCCACAAAAGCAAAAAAAAAAAAAAAACATTAACACACGAATAACACTTTGAATTGCAATATTTAAAGAAAAAATGGATTTGCTTTTTCAGTTTGCAATTTTCACCATCCAAATAGATGTTTTGCCTGTCTTTCAATTGTATGTACTGTTTGTTTGCATTTCTTTAATAGCTTTATTTTTCCATCTATTCTTTCAGAAACTCATCTTCAACCTGAATGCAGACAACACTGCCTGCTATTCAATTTATGTATAGTATCTGAACCTCTGTTTGTTGCTTTTTCAAATAGGCCCAACATTGTTATATTTTATGTTTATTGAACTAAATTAATTTTTTGCTGAGTGCCAACCTTTAATGCCTGAATATGCATTTAGCTATAAGAGCTCTGACAGACTAAAAGATATGAATAAAACATTTTGTTTTCAAAGCTCCAAGAAATATTCTCCTTAGCTTACAAAGAAATCCATGCTTACAATTTGTCAAATTCATTCTGAAGAAAATTACTAATTTCCTTAAGTACTAAAATGTTTTGTTGTTATAAAATTCTCAACAACAAAGCAGGTTAATGCATGTCAATCAGTTCTATTTTGATTTTTCAGCCAGCATCATCCAGAAAAATCTAAATGTCAGCCTTGTTTTAAAGTTTATCCAATCAGAAACAGTGTGAGGTTGGGAGCTTATGTTCACTTACATTTTACAGTCACCAGTTGAACCAACATGTTTTTATTTGGACTTTGAGATGGGAGAATATACAAACTCCAGAAAGAAAATGCTAGTTAGATTTAAATGGTATCACTGTTGTAACCACTGTTCTGAATTATACCAAATGGTCAAAATGCTTTGGAAGATAATGTGCTAATATATCTCAGTAGAACAAGTTTCTTAACGTTTATTGTGTGTTCCCACATTTTATAATGAACTAAATTTGCTTCCTCGCCTGGTTTGACATTTGAGTGACCGTGCATGAAGGAAAGTCAGACTTGGTAGCTGCTGATGCAGGTCGCCATCCATCAAACTCTGACTGCTTTTGTTTAAATATCCCAGCAATTAACTGACACAGCAAATTGCAGTACAATTTGTAAGCAGTAGAAAAGCACTTCTAGTTGAATTAAAATGAGATTTTTCAAGGCAAGAGGCAGAAAACACGACAGAGTGCTTACCGCATTAATAGTCTTCTAATTGTTTTTCCACTGTGTGGTCTTGGAACAACCTTTTGTTCAAACACTTCAGACTTATTAACTCTCCTTTTTTATGCTCAGGTGTGATGTCTACAACAATAATGGTCATGTTGGTGAGCTCGACAGGGCGCCATGGTCTGCTGAAAATAGAAGAGGCTTTGGATCATTAGAAATCTCCCCTGAAGTGTCAAAGGAACCTCTTCTACTTAGTTTTCTTGGAGACATTGTGTAACAATAATAAGTGCTGAAAGCGATTAAGCAGCAGGATTCTTATATTGTTGTTGTGCTTTCTGTGGTGACACTAATGTTTTTGGTGACATAAAAATGTGATTAAAGAGAGGATTAGTAAATATTAAACTTGCTGTTTTTGTAAACTCAGATTATTCACTTAACAAACCTCTAGCTTGAGTCAATATCAGACAAAAAAAACAAAAAACATATGCCTTTCATTTTGTGGAAGGTTAAAAACTGTGAAAATATCTGTCAGAGAAATATTTTGTTGTCACTTTTCTAGTTCCTTGCAAAAGCACCCTTTAACTGTGGTCAAAATTGGTGACAATTGATAGATTCGGTGTGACAGAAATCTGCCTCACAGTAGTGCATGATTGTAAAGTGGAAGAAAAATGATGAATGATTTGCAGAATTATTTACAAGTAAAAACCTTAAAAGTGTGTGTGTGTGTGTGTGTGTGTGTGTGTGTGTGTGTGTGTGTGTGTGTGTGTGTGTGTGTGTGTGTGTGTGTGTGTGTATTTAGTCCCCTAGAGTGGATACTTTCCACAGTACCTTTTTGCTGCAATGATACTGGTGGTGCAAGAAAATTGTAAAAGGACTGAATGTCCATTTAACTACATAATCACTCAAAGTGCTTTCAACAAGAGTCACTTTCACCAAATCAAATTCACAAATGACCACAAATTCAAACACTGATACACAAATTGGTAAGTAACTTGGGATTAAGTGCCTTGCACACTGACATGTGGCAGGAGGAAGCTGAGGTGGGCAATTCCAGTTCTCAAGCGCTGGTGTTCTGCAACTTTAAGATGTGTCCTTGGTCCAACACAGCTGAATCAAATGTATGGCTCATTACCTGTATATAGATTCACAAGTTCTAGTTTTAGAAATCATGCATCCATTTTCTTGCACTTCTCATTCATCCACCGATTTGTGTGGGTACAGTATAGGTCCTTCTCAACAAATTAGCATATTGTGAATAAAGTTCATTATTTTCCATAATGTCATGATGAAAATTTAACATTCATATATTTTAGATTCATTGCACACTAACTGAAATATTTCAGGTCTTTTATTGTCTTAATACGGATGATTTTGGCATACAGCTCATGAAAACCCAAAATTCCTATCTCACAAAATTAGCATATTTCATCCGACCAATAAAAGAAAAGTGTTTTTAATACAAACAACGTCAACCTTCAAATAATCATGTACAGTTATGCACTCAATACTTGGTCGGGAATCCTTTTGCAGAAATGACTGCTTCTATGCGGCGTGGCATGGAGGCAATCAGCCTGTGGCACTGCTGAGGTCTTATGGAGGCCCAGGATGCTTCGATAGCGGCCTTTAGCTCATCCAGAGTGTTGGGTCTTGAGTCTCTCAACGTTCTCTTCACAATATCCCACAGATTCTCTATGGGGTTCAGGTCAGGAGAGTTGGCAGGCCAATTGAGCACAGTGATACCATGGTCAGTAAACCATTTACCAGTGGTTTTGGCACTGTGAGCAGGTACCAGGTCGTGCTGAAAAATGAAATATTCATCTCCATAAAGCTTTTCAGCAGATGGAAGCATGAAGTGCTCCAAAATCTCCTGATAGCTAGCTGCATTGACCCTGCCCTTGATAAAACACAGTGGACCAACACCAGCAGCTGACACGGCACCCCAGACCATCACTGACTGTGGGTACTTGACACTGGACTTCTGGCATTTTGGCATTTCCTTCTCCCCAGTCTTCCTCCAGACTCTGGCACCTTGATTTCCGAATGACATGCAGAATTTGCTTTCATCCGAAAAAAGTACTTTGGACCACTGAGCAACAATCCAGTGCTGCTTCTCTGTAGCCCAGGTCAGGCGCTTCTGCCGCTGTTTCTGGTTCAAAAGTGGCTTGACCTGGGGAATGTGGCACCTGTAGCCCATTTCCTGCACACGCCTGTGCACGGTGGCTCTGGATGTTTCTACTCCAGACTCAGTCCACTGCTTCCGCAGGTCCCCCAAGGTCTGGAATCGGCCCTTCTCCACAATCTTCCTCAGGGTCCGGTCACCTCTTCTCGTTGTGCAGCGTTTTCTGCCACACTTTTTCCTTCCCACAGACTTCCCACTGAGGTGCCTTGATACAGCACTCTGGGAACAGCCTATTTGTTCAGAAATTTCTTTCTGTGTCTTACCCTCTTGCTTGAGGGTGTCAATAGTGGCCTTCTGGACAGCAGTCAGGTCGGCAGTCTTACCCATGATTGGGGTTTTGAGTGATGAACCAGGCTGGGAGTTTTAAAGGCCTCAGGAATCTTTTGCAGGTGTTTAGAGTTAACTCGTTGATTCAGATGATTAGGTTCATAGCTCGTTTAGAGACCCTTTTAATGATATGCTAATTTTGTGAGATAGGAATTTTGGGTTTTCATGAGCTGTATGCCAAAATCATCCGTATTAAGACAATAAAAGACCTGAGATATTTCAGTTAGTGTGCAATGAATCTAAAATATTTGAATGTTAAATTTTCATCATTACATTATGGAAAATAATGAACTTTATCACAATATGCTAATATTTTGAGAAGGACCTGTATGTCACATAAAATCCACTTTTACCAGTCACTGTATGTTTGTTCTGTGAGCCAACTGGTGCACTGCAAATGTAAACCTCGGGTACCCTCACCCTATGACCTCAGCAGTGGCAGCACTGAATGATTCAAACATCCACTCATCAGTCAGCAGGATGAAGAGTGACCTGCAGGTTGATGTTAGGTAAGAGATGAGTGTGACCTCTTATCTAATATTGACGTGGTTGTGCTCCTGCAGACCGCTTTACAAATCCACATGCACAATTTAAGACCACTATTAAATTATTTAAAATGAGAGGGGGTCATGGCTTTTGTCACAACAAATTCATCACTGTAGAAATGGCTGAGTCAGAGAGATGTCACTGTCCACACATAAATATCAAATTTCAACAGCTAGTGGACAGGTTGTACACTGGACATCCAAAAATAGTTCATAGACTTTGAATTATTTATGTCTTTTGGCTCCACGATTTGTTACTTAACAGAAAGGTCCTTTCGAAGCACCTCGTTAAAGGTAGATGGGGAAACTACATGCTCTCCTGCAAGTTATAGTTAGTCAATTAACTTTTGTTTAAAGGGTTGGTGCAATTAAAGGTTTTCTATGAGTGGCTGGCCAGTTAAAAACAAAGTGAAAATAGAAAAATGCTCTTGTGCAGCAGCAATAGATATTAACCTGTAAAAATCTATCAAAGATGTAATATACTGATTAAGACAAGGCTAGTGGAGATGTGGCACATTTGCAGTGACTTTAAAAGACACCTTGAAGCTCACTACCATGTTTAAATGTCCTATTTTGCTGATGAAATAGGCATGGTTACTTTATGAAACAATAAACTCTTAACTGTCATAACTGATGTACCTGTATTAATTACTCGGTTTGTCCTATGCAAACAAAAAACATTCAGCTTAAAATGATCGCGCAATAAGACGGTTGCTATCTGGGGTTTAGGTGCGCAGAAGTATCTGTCTATGTAAATATCATCCTCTGCACAGTGAAGGATTGTGAGCCTTCAGCCAATGCAGACAGACTTGTGTGCTGTTCTTAAAAAGGCTTTGTTGCTGAATGCAAAGAACAAGAAATTACTTCATCAAAAGAGGACAAAAAAACACAAATTTAAAAGTAAGATGCACAGCTAAAAAACATCCAATTGCTGCACTAGAAGTTTTTTGTTTTTTTTCTGATAATGACAATGACTCTTACTAAGCAAAGTAAAATAGCAGCCAGGTTCACCAAGAGAGGTCCAAATCTAAAATAAATGTACATATTTCTGACTCAAAGCAGGTACATTAGCACAGGAGGTGAGGGCAACTGGGGCTGCAGTCAGAAACTTCATAAGAAGAGAAGCTAGTACGGATGTTGTTGGCTGCAGCACTGTGAGCTATCATACTCTTGAATGATTTTTACCAATTAAAACATAAACAGAGAATCATTTACTAAAGCTCACAGGGAGCAATACTACATCTAATAATTAACAAAAATATCAAACCTAAATAACTGCTAAAACTAATAATGTATCAACATGACGAACATGTACACATTATGCAGACTGGAAATATTTGGGAGTACCTGGGAGTTCAAAAAATAGATTCTAAACTGTTTTTATTTTTGGTGCAAACTTTTGTCTCTTGGACACAAAAAGGTGCCTACTAGAGAAATAGTAAATAAATATGTTTTGCAATTTTTTCCTCTATCCCTAATTCCAGTTTTAGTGATTAGATTTTTTTTCTTATACAAAAAACACATAAGGTATTCTTTTCCATCACACACATTGATTTGGATCATTTTAAGTCAAAAGAAATTTATCAGAAATGTGTCTTTTTTTCACCCCACAGATGGAAAATGTAGACTACATGAAAAAACGAGTGTATTCCTACAAGGCACTTTGAAACAGTCATTGGTACAAAACAGTGCCAAGAAGACACATATTACTTGATTTGGTCACAACCATCAAACCAGCTTAAGTTAAGCAAAGATAGAACTAAAAAACACAAAATCCAGGTCCAGATGCCCTGGATTGTTAAAAGAAGCCGGTAATTATTTACACAGGATGTAGAGGAAGTAGGCGGTGCTCACTGTTGTCATCTCCTTAGTGAGGAAAGTAGCAGGATGAGGAGTCCTGTTACTTTCCTCAGGATTCTTCGTCCTTTTAGTGAATTTTAGTGCACAAAAATTTCAAAAACTTGCTAATAAACTTAATTTTCATAATTTGTCACGTGGGATCAGTAAGCGAAAGATTTGCACATGTAACCCACATAGGAAAAGAGATCTGGCCCAGTTCTGGTCTATAAAATGCAGTTACACTTGGCCAATATGCCCCAAAGGATGACCTCAAAGATCAGGTTTTCCAGGGATGGTCCACACATATGCCAGCACATCGGCAGCTTAAAACAGAATGGTGGTCCTGTACTGCCACAGAAGAGCACCTGCACTGGCACCAAATACCAGTATCTCACAAAAGTGAGTACACCCCTCACATTTTTGTAAATATTTAATTATATCCTCTCATGGGACACTAAAGATGTGACACTTTGACAGAATGTAAAGTAGACTGTGTCCAGCTTGTATAACGGTGTAAATTTGATGTTCTCTCAAAAAACGTAGCACACAGTTATTAATGTCTAACAACCAAAGTGAGTTTGAATTTACACTGTTATACAAGCTGTACACTGACTACTCCAAATAAAACCACAACGTTGCCAAGCTGTGAAAACTGGTGGTGCATCACCAATGATCACCCTGTGTGAGACTTCCACTGATAATGGAACCAGTAGAGATTTTTCACTTGGACCAACTAACTTTTAGAAAAGCAATGTGGTGTAAATGTGGCAACAGTTATTACAAAGTTGGTCAGAGTTCACTTTCAGCACTCAGACTATCCATTAGCTTCAGCGTTCTAGACCAACTGGTCTGAATGTATACTATATGATGACTCTAAGTGAATTACTTACTGCAAGTAAGATATTAACTGCTTATACCTTTTTTATTTGAATTGCATTTCAAAAATCCTGAAAATCTTCTTGAGGCAGAGCCATGCAAAATATAGAAGCCAACACTGGTTCTACTTTCCAGACAAAGAAGAACCTGTAAGCTCTGAAAGTGTTTTTATTCACATTTCATTGGATCACTGAGTTCTACTGCATTCTCAAAAGTTTGTGAAGACTGATTGTTGATACCACCTGTGGCTCAGGCTCATCAACACTGTACGAAGTGTTATTGGGAAATATTATAAACATCACATTCTCCTTAAAGCATGAACTTGGAGAACTGTATTGAAGAGCATTGTGGCTTTTACTGTAAAGCCCCAAGAGTGGTCAGCACTACCAGAAAAAAGCTCTTATGTTGATGAAAAGCTTTTTATTTACAAATCTGACTAGGCTCAGTGTGCACTGATTTTCTTTGCCCTGTGAGTAAATGTGCTTTTATTGTGCCAGAAGATATGTAAATTCTCCCCATGTATAATAAATGTATGTTTGGACTGCCAGATTAACATCTCAACATGGTTATCAGAGAGGAGTGTTGGTATCACATGCTCGCCTCCAGTGTGTTCAAAAAATAAAAAATAACATTCAGCGCCTAATGTAGGGCACCTCGACTTGAATATTTCATGCTGTATGCAGGAGCATCAAACCCAATCCCATCTAAGTTAACGTGATTACAAGCACTACATTATTAAAACAATTGTGTGGAAATTATGTACAAAGAGAGCATTGGTGATCTCAAGATCAGTTTTTCATCAAATGTAATCTTCATGGTTGAGTAATTTTGGAAAAGGTGTGAGGGTCATTCCTGTCTCTTATCTTAAAAGGAGAGGTCTGCTCCTCTTATCACCAACACACAGAGGAACACTCAGTTTCCTTTTCAAAGAGATGATTATGCACCCATGCATTTTGAGTCAAGTCTGAAAAATTTCAATCACTGTGTCAGCTCTCATGTGTCTTAATCTTCCCTTCTTATTATGAATAATTGTTGGATTGGAAAGACAAGACAGAAAATCTGCACTCTAATCCTACAGTAATACGATTTTTAAGAGTTCCAAAGGGTATTAAAAGTCTAAATTTATTACTGCAAATAGACAGTTTTTCTTAGACCAGAATGAAGAATTATTTTAATATTTTCATGCTCAAATTTAAAATTGAAAGGAAGTTGCTCCAAGAGACATATAATCATGCAAACAAAACAAGAAGAGAATGCAGTTTCCTTCCCACTGGGCCAAGAATATTTTAAGCAAATGGAAAAGACAAGACCTGCTTTAATGTATCTTCAGCTTGCAGCACAGCACTGAGACAGGAGAAAGACATCCCCTCAGCTGCTGCAGAACAAGAATGGAAGTCGCAAATTATGTGCCAGAAAGCGAAGACTTCCTGCCAGAGCTGAATGCATTAACCATGCTGTTTAGACTCTATACAAAAGTCCACTTGTTTCCTTGAGGGAAATGCAGAGTTCATCTGGACAAAATGGAGGAGTTCTACACGTTTGAGTGTCTGACAAAAAGCAGAGAGACACACGAAAGTTCAAGGAAACATTCAGACACACTTTCAGTAAGTGCCAGCTCTAAATCTGAGGAGTCAGGAGGCGACAGCTGCTGCAAAACAGGTTCTCCAATGAAAAACCACAGGGGAATAAAAGGTTTGATGTTTGGTGAAGCGGCCCCTAACTTTACGATGAAAAGTATCCATGACAAACCGTATTAAAACAGGCTACTACGAGTGAGATCTACAGGGAGTAGAAACGTCTTCACCTTGACTTATACCAAAAAATAAAACTAAGCATATCTGAACCAGTGACCATTTATGAAATATTTGTGTCTTTGGTCAAGGCCCATACACTATAGATTATTAAATATCTGGTATTAAACTAGAGTTTTGTGATCTGTATGAACTTTAGTTGGGAACAGTTTTTGAAGCTGAGCAAATGGATGTTTCTGTCTTCTAACAGTCATGTTAAATAGGTTTAAATGTGTTTCTAGTTTACTTTCTTACCTTAATACGGCCTTCTATTGTAAACACTTTGGTGAGTAGTTTTCTTTGGTTATGAGTACAAAAATACACAACAGATTTCACATTGTCATTGTTTATTAAACAAACAAAAAAAGCCAAAAATGGAAAAGCCAGTTTCTGTACTGCTTACCACAGAATATATTCAGTTGGATGTCTGGGCTTTGAGTGGGCCATTGTACATTGATTTAATTTTTTCAGCCCTTTTGTTATAGATTTGCTCCTGTGTTTGAGATCACTTCAAGAATACTTTGGTATGCAGATAAGTTGATGTTTGATTGTATAACTACATGGAGCCCATGTCACCCCAACGGCAAAAGAAGCCAGAATCATCAAGATTCCACCACTATGCTTAAATACTTGTTATAAAGTCTTTGAGCTGATATTCTATGCTTGGTTTTCTCCAAATACTGCACAGCACATTATGGTCGAACATCTCTATTTGGTCTCATCTGTCCAAATGACATTGTTTAAGAAGTCTCACTGATTATCCAGATGCAGCTTGACAAACTTATGTCAGGCTGCTATAAGTTCTGAAGAGAGAAAAGGCTTCTTTCTTCAACCAACTAAGCAAGTTGTAGTTTGTCTGTCTCTAACAAATTGTCCTGTTAGAAAATTTAACCCGCTGCCTGTGCAGAGCCTGAGATGTACCGTACTCTCACGTCACCTTTGCTTTCTGCCAGTTCATTTTTCATTTTGAGCAATGATTTTAGTTCCTTTCCGGATGTTTTATATCTAGTAACTTTTATTACCCAACAAAATGGCCTCTCTCTCTATATATATATATATAGATATATATATGTATACATATATCTATATATATATCTATATATATATATATATATATATATATACAGGGGTTGGACAATGAAACTGAAACACCTGTCATTTTAGTGTGGGAGGTTTCATGCCTAATTGGACCAGCCTGGTAACCAGTCTTCATTGATTGCACATTGCACCAGTAAGAGCAGAGTGTGAAGGTTCAATTAACAGGGTAAGAGCACAGTTTTGCTCAAAATATTGAAATGCACACAACATTGTGGGTGACATACCAGAGTTCAAAAGAGGACAAATTGTTGGTGCACGTCTTGCTGGCGCATCTGTGACCAAGACAGCAAGTCTTTGTGATGTATCAAGAGCCACGGTCTCCAGGGTAATGTCAGCATACCACCAAGAAGGACGAACCACATCCAACAGGATTAACTGTGAACGCAAGAGGAAGCTGTCTGAAAGGGATGTTCGGGTGCTAACCCGGATTGTATCCAAAAAACATAAAACCACGGCTGCCCAAATCACGACAGAATTAAATGTGCACCTCAACTCTCCTGTTTCCACCAGAACTGTCTGTCGGGAGCTCCACAGGGTCAATATAGACGGCCGGGCTGCTATAGCCAAACCTTTGGTCAATCATGCCAATGCCAAACGTCGGTTTCAATGGTGCAAGGAGCACAAATCTTGGGCTGTGGACAATGTAAAACATGTATTGTTCTCTGATGAGTCCACCTTTACTGTTTTCCTCACATCCGGGAGAGTTACGGTGTGGAGAAGCCCCAAAGAAGCGTACCACCCAGACTGTTGCATGCCCAGAGTCGAGCATGGGGGTGGATCAGTGATGGTTTGGGCTGCCATATCATAGCATTCCCTTGGCCCAATACTTGTGCTAGATGGGCGCGTCACTGCCAAGGACTACCGAACCATTCTTGAGGACCATGTGCATCCAATGGTTCAAACATTGTATCCTGAAGGCGGTGCCGTGTATCAGGATGACAATGCACCAATACACACAGCAAGACTGGTGAAAGATTGGTTTGATGAACATGAAAGTGAAGTTAAACATCTCCCTTGGCCTGCACAGTTACCAGATCTAAATATTATTGAGCCACTTTGGGGTGTTTTGGAGGAGCGAGTCAGGAAACGTTTTCCTCCACCAGTATCACATAGTGACCCGGCCACTATCCTGCAAGAAGAATGGCTTAAAATCCCTCTGACCACTGTGCAGGACTTGTATATGTCATTCCCAAGACGAATTTATGCTGTATTGGCTGCAAAAGGAGGCCCTACACCATACTAATAAATTATTGTGGTCTAAAACCACGTGTTTCAGTTTCACTGTCCAACCCATGTATATATACACATCTATATGAGGTTGCCAACTGGACCAGCCCCCTAATGGCAACTGCCACTAATATCTGTGGCGAGGACTTTCTGTCTCCTCTTTCTCTCAGCCTCAGTCTGTCTCTCTGCTCCAAGACAGGAAGCTCATCACCCATCACGTTTGTCTGCTCTGCTCTGACACATATTTAAAAATGCTGAACTATCCTTAAGATCAGAGGTATGTGGACTCACATATGTGTGAGTGTTTTGCCATCCCATGTTCTTTTATTTTACTTAAGAGCTTTCGTAACTCAGTGGAAAATAGGTCAGATCCTACGTTTCAAGTACAGGTGGGCCAAAGCTGAAACACATGGTGTCAGGATGTGATATTTTGGACTTTGTTTTGTGGTTTTGTGTGTTGTTTTGCTAGATGTTTCTTGTTTGTGGTTTTGTATTCATGTTTACTGCTTTCTGTTTTCTGACAGTTCTGGTTTCCTTTTGCCTCCCAGTGTGTTCTCCTCTCGACCTTAGTTCCCTTGGTGTTTCTTTCCTATTTATGTACTTAGAATGGTTTTATTATTATTATTATTATTATTATTATTATTATTATTACAGTCCTCTGGTTCCTTAGCTTTGCTCTCGTTTTATGTTCATGGTTTGTATTGGTTGCTTTGCACTCTCCTATTTATTAGTTTCTTTTCTGTTACTCCTCTCGTCAATAGTTTTCCTCTTTTAGTTATTAATTACTCAGCTTTAGTTCTCTTTACATTCATTGTCCCTCTTTGCTTTGTTTCCTCTAGTTTATCTTTATTCTCCAGTCCCTCCTTTATAGGTTAGCTTTAGTTATTGTTAACTTTTATTCTAGTCCTCGTTTACTCTGCTTCATTCTCCGTTTGTTCTATCAGTGTTGTTTTAGGTTTGTTTACTTTTGTAGTCAGGGTTTCCTTATGGTTTCTATTTTGCTAAGTTCTTAGGTTGTTGTGTTCCCTCCAGTTTCTCAGTTTCCTTCCGTTCATGTTTATTCTTGATTTTTATGCTTTAATTTATCTTGGTCTATAGTTTTATTTTATTTTAACATATATATATGCTTTAAGAGGCGTTCTTTAAGAGGCGAAAGAATTTGATGTTTTTATTGTGACTTTGCTATAGACCGGTGCACAGTATTGCATAAATTTGAAGTCAGAATAAAGTGATACATGGTTTCCAATTTTTTTTCAAAACCAAAACATCTGAAAATTGGGGTGTGCATTTGCATTTAGCCCACCTGGGTCAACACTTTCTGAAACCATATTTAGCAGAAAGTCTAAGGGCATGTCTTTACTGACTTTGCACGAATAGAAATTGACATTTTTACCCATTTTCTTCCTCTGTGAATACCAACATCCAGGTCTTGCCATAGATTCTCAATTGGATTTATGTCTGGCCTTTGACTGGGCCATTCTAAGCCATGCACATGCTTTGATCTAAACTGTTCTATTGTAACTCTGGTTATAGGTTTAGAGTCATTGTCCTGCTAAAAGGCGTACCTCCATCCCCGTCTGGAATCCTGCACACTATAACAGGTTTTTTTCCAGGATTGCCTTGTATGTATTTGTCTTATTTGTCCAAAAGACGTTCCTCGTTAAAGCTCGGAGAATCTGTCCCCCCAGCTCCCCTCACTTGTGGAGTTCCCCAAGGATCCATTCTTGGACCCATTTTATTTTCCATTTACATGCTGCCCTTTATGCTCAATCTTTAGAAAGATATATATCATTCATAAGCAGACGATACTGTGATGGCACCCTGCTGGTGTAGTTGGCCTGGTATTTATTTGACTTTTATCAGGTACCACAGAAGAAGGTGGATGGGGACCACAGCACACCAAACATTTACACTGACAACATGATTATTCTTTACTTTAAATAAATACCTTTGAAAAGAATTTAAACTATTTTGGTCTTGTGTCCCCCGTTTTTGTTTGTTACGGCTTTTGGGTCGAGTGGTAACAACACTCAGATCTATTTTAGTTGAAGCGTAATCATCCATTTTTACTGATTGACTGTCTGACCATGGTAAAAGCTTGGATGGCCTCGATTTTTCTAAACTTCAGTGAAGATAAAACTGAAGTTATTATTTTTGGCCCTAGTGGAAATCACAGCTCTTCTCCTCCAGATCTTGGTGGCCTGGAGCAGTTGTGATGCAAAAAATCGTGGGGTGAACCTTGATTCGAATATTAACCTTGACTTGTTCAGTAGAAAAGATCTTTTTTAAACTGGGACTTTTATCTAATGTGAAACCATTTTTATCATTTAATGGTTTTGAATTGATGATTCACACCTTCGTTTGCTCCCAGCTGGATTACAGTAACTCTCAGTATGTTGGTGTTACCCAGGCCGGTCTCTTACAGCTGCAGTTAGTACAGAATACTGCAGCTCGTCTCTGAACACAAACAAAAAAGCATCAACATATCTCCTCAGTGCTCGCTTGCCTTCACTGGCAACCTGTTCATTTTGTAATTGATTTAAAGTTTCATTCATTACCTTTAAGGTCTGAATGGGCAGGCTCCCGTATACCTATCTGACCTCCTGTGGCCTTGTGTGCCCTCCAGATCCCTTAGATCTGATGATCATTTGCTTGTAGTTGTCCTGAGGTCCAGGCTGGTCCACAAAGGTGATCGGGTCTTTTCAGCTGTAGCTCCTAAACTGTGGAAGCAGTTCTGCCATCATAACAGACCTTCTTCAACTCTTGCTGTTTTCAAATCTTTTGTAAAAACACATTTGTACTTATTGGCTTTTAATACAGCATGAGAGTTGACTTATAGTTTCATTTTGTCTTGTCATGTTTGTATTTTTTTTAAACTTAGACCTATTGCTGTAATTTGTTGTTTTGTGTGCTGCATTTTCCAACGGCAGTTGATTTTAAATGTTCTATGAAAAAAAGTTGATTTAGTGATTTAATTTGATCTTTAGCTCCAAACATATCCCACAAAATGTTAAAAAGGGAAATTGTTTGGTAATGCTGTTTACATAACTGCATTGAAAACATTTTCAAAAGTGAAAAAATTTAATTGTGGAGACAGTAATTTTTAATTAAAATCAAACATTTGAATTGATTTTTAAATAAGTTTTACATCGAGCTGTTATTTGTTAATTAATCTAACTGTAAACACACATCTGCTTAAAACCAGCACTGTACACAAATCTGATTTAACCTCATTTTTCCAGTCATTAGAAATGATGACCATCTTCAAGCATGGGCAAACTGAATCTGAGCCTTAAGAGGCCACAGGCCGAGTGGAAACTTGGAGAGCATAGTCTAGAACTCTGACACAGACTATATTATTTTTGTTTTATGGGGAAAAATATGAAGGTATGTTGCAGTCAAGAGTTTGTCATTTGATATCTTGAAGTTGCTGGAAACCAGTGGCAGCTGTCAGGCTTGTCAATCTGGGAGAGGCATCAGTTCTTCCTGCACCGAACTTCCGATAAACGTTTGTGTTTATCTATTCAAAATTCAAAACAGCAGCTATAAAAAATATATCAGTAAGCATGCATAAAGAACCTTGCACTACCTAAAAATGCAGAAATATGCAGGCAGTTTTCAGACATTGGGTTGCAAACTTCAACAGGACAAAGCTGGTGGTTTTATGTGATCTGACACAGTAAAATATACTGATAGGAAAAATGTTTGGTTTTGGTATAAAACGTGACGAGGTTAAGAAATCATGCCATATTTCTCATTTAAAAACCGTTTACCACGTGCTTCTGAGGATAGCTAAAGACTTCAGCATGGTGTGCTGCGGTGGGGAAAATTCCACCTTTTCCCTGAAGAAACACAGTATAAATGTGCATTTGAATTTAATCAGGGCAGGACTCTGAGTGCAGTTGCTGATGCTCTCTGGTTGGGCTGAAGGTTTGAGGCGCTAACATCAAAGACTCCATCACTTTCAGTGCCAGGAAGAGCCAGGAGGGTCGTCCGTCTCAGGATAACTGTAATTAAAAGATGTGAGGTGGAATGAGGGGGATCCAGGCCAGGCCGGGTTGAATAACTCTTGACTCAGTTTACACCTGTTTACTCTAAAGATAACTGTGTGTCAAACAACCTGAGGAAAAAGTACTTGCCTCAGCCTCCCAGCTGCTCCTGCAAAGCTTCTTGATTTAATCGACATGCAGCATTTTCCAGAGGAGGCAGAACATGGCAGACATCCCCTCTTTAAAGCAAGGGACTCTTACTCATCTGTGATGGCTGATACTTTGGAGGGTTTATTTTAATTTATTACTATTTTTCTGCGATTTTAGATTGTGCAGCATAGCATTATTTACCTCCCAGTTACTATATACCTTGAACTACCGCACATTTTGTCATGACACAACCACCAATTTCAATGTATTTAATGGGACTTTTTGCGATAGATCATTAAAGAGTAGTGCATAACTGTGAAGTGAAAGGAACATGGCACATTGCCTTCAAAATCTCCTGCAGGTAAAAATGTGGCATGCATTAGTATTTTGCCTCCCAGAGTCACCTATGTTCTAAAACTGCCTTTGACTACAATTATTGTAAAACCCTCCCTACAGCATGATGCTGCCACCACCCTGTTTTACAATGGGAATGGCTTGTTCAGGGTGATGGCCAGATTTATGACAGGAACTGAACCAAAACTGACCATTGTTGGTACTTGTGTTGTTGGAAACAGGACAGATCCACACTGCAATGAACAATAAGGTCTGCAGACAGAATCATTGAGGCTGACCTTCCCTCAATCCAGGACTTGTGCAGGAAAAGGGCAGCTAACATCTCTGCAGATCCCACACATCCTGCAAAAAAAACAACGGTTTAGACTTTAATCTTCAGGCCGGAGTACAGAGCGCTATTTGCAAAAACCACACACCACAGAGACAGTTTCTTTCCCCTTGCTGTCTCTGATAAACACCTAACAGTCTGAATGCCCAGATCGAATGATACCATTACTATTTGCACCAATTCAACCATGACCTTCTCTTTATGTAAAAAAAAAAACTGTATATATATATATATATATATACACATGTTTGCAAAAATATATATATATATTTTTAAATTTCTGAAAACAAATTTCCTCATTGACAGCAAGTGCAAACAAAGCCAAATTCGTTGTTTGTGTGCACAAGCTTGGCAAATTGAGCTGACTCTATTTCTGATCTTGGTGGAATTTTTCATCCCACTAATATGTCAGTTTTCCTGGGCAGAATTCTAAGTAAGCCCTCTCCTTTGTATGAGACAATTATTTATACCTCTGCCTTCCTCCCTGTTGGATGGAGTAAGGGGGAGTCAGGTTTAACCTAAACCGGCTCAGTTATGGTTGAGGTGAAAACACACCCTCCATTTCTGTTACCTGTATGACCCCTTCTCTTTTCCAGTGGTTATAATCAGTCTGACAGAGAGAGGTATCCCAATCCTTGTGGTTTTTAGTATAACAATGATCATCAGTGGGCTCTACATGGACAAACTTTATCAGTTTATTATTTTACTTAGTACGCCTACACATAGCCCATTCTAAAATGGCCAAACCTTAACACTCAGTAGTTTATTCTTACCTCCCCAACAACTCTACACCATTCCAGACCCTTTGTGAAGTGCCTTGAGATGACATGTGTTGTGAATTGGTGCTATATAAATAAAGCTGAATTGAATTGAATTAATAAAAGAAAATTGGGTGGTGTGAAAAACTGTTTGCTCCCTTATAGATTTGTGATAGATGTGAATGATTTTGTTTTTAACTGTTTAATATTTTTAGAGACCTTATAGCCATTAGAGGTTCTATTTAAATGTTTTATTATACCTACATGTTAGGTAATATTCAGACTTTTGTTTGGCTTCTGAAATTGAGCTCAGCTTTTTAAAATATGTTGTTTAATCAAAGTTAATTCATGACTGAACAAGTTCAATTATTGTTATAATAGGTCCTGGTTGGTTTGGATAGCCTTTTCAACTTAATGAATGAAATCATCATTTGAAAACTGCTTCTTGTACTCAGATTATTTTTATCCAAGATTATTTTGAGTATCTGAAATATTTGAGTGTGACAAACAATCAAAAACAGAAGAAATCTATCAGGGGGAAAACACTTCTTCACAGCACTGTAACTTTGTATCAGTTCTCTGCTGTTTTTATACTTCCTTTTCAATTTCAGACTATCCTTGATGTTTTCCGTGGATCAACGTTGCATGTTTGCTGTCCTACCTGGCACAAGGCCACTGTCTAAAATTTCTCAGGTAACTGTTCCTTCAGATGCAATTATACCCACCTGCTTCCAGTGGTGAACAAGCTCTGCACTGGTGGTAAGATGATTCTTTAGTTTAGGGGTGTCAAACTCCAGTCCTTTAAGTGCCAGTGCCCTGCAACGTTTGGATGTGTCGCAGGTCCAACACACCTGAATGAAATGACTGACGTAATCCTAGTACACTTAAGTTCTGCAGAGTCCTGCTAATGACCTAAATATGTGATTCAGGTGTGTTGAAGCAGAGACAGATCTTAAAGTTGCAGGACACTGGCTATCGAAGACTGGAGTTTTACTCCTGTGCTGCAGGGGGTTTACTGGACACTTTAGAAGTTCTTGAGGTTCTGAAACTCTTTCTTTGGAGGTAACTGCTATCTCAAGTAGTAAATGATTTAAAACATAGCTGCTAATTTCTAATCATTCTGTTGGTAGTTTCAGCACAGCTCTTTTCAGCAATGCTTATGATATGACCAAAATTAAAATATATTAGCTGATATTTTGTGCAAACATACTGGATTTGATTTAACCTTTTAAGCCAATAAAGCTCTTTATGATATATTCATATTCATCTGATCTCTCAGGACAGTAAGCTAAAACCAAAACTTCTAAAGTGTGTTTGTAATGACTGAAACAAGAACTTTTGGCTCCCTGTTTTATTTTGGTTTAATACTCATTTTGAATTAAAAAAAAAATTATTTTGGAACCCTCTTCTTTTTGACTAGGTGGCTATTGTTCTTGTTTCTCTGCTGTGTGAATGTCATATCGTGCACTTTGAGCTACTTGCACCTTTTAGCGTATAGAATCATTACATTTAGGGCAAACAGGAGCTTTAATTACACAATTCTAACAATCTTCTATGCAAGGATGGGATTTTCACGTGACTGATTTTTCAATCTTTCTGCCATTATGTTATTGCTATAAAAATGTTAATATTTGAATGTGATGCTGTATTGAGTAAAAGACTTTAAATTATTTCCTTTCAGATGTGGGAAGAAAAAAAAACTCCCCTTTTGTTGATAGCCCCTGCAGACCAAGTGTGGCCTGAAGTCACAAGGTCCTACTGAGAAGAATCAACTGTGGCTGTCCCTCTGTGATGTGAACCCCCAAGGCCAACTCAAAGAACTCTGTGCCAGTATTTCCCTGCCTCAAGAGATGGAGGTGAGGTGCAGAAGCTTGCTACCAATGTGACCCTGGAAAGAGAAGAGACTAAGATTTTCAGCCACACAAGTGATTGTTAATGTTACTGACCACAGTGAGTCAATGAAAAAGAAATCCACTGGGATGGTACTGTACCACTCTTTTCTTCCTACGCTCTGGGACCCATTCTTTTGAGAAGATATCAGATAAGAAGAGAAGAGTTTTCCACATGTTCCTAGTAAGGTCTGATAAAATCTTAGAGCTCTTTGAGCCCAAGTGGTTTGATAAGTTGCTGAACATTCATTCATAATCCCACAACTTTATATCCTGAGCTGTAGATTGTTTGTTTTTCTTTGTCTTTGCTGTGTCCGATTTGTTACTCCGGTTTCTTTCCAGTAGATACCAATAAATATAGATTATTTAGATCGATAATAACTTTATACTTTCGGTAATGGCTCTTTGTGATTTTTCTGAGTGATCTGTTCTTATCTCAGATAGAAAAAAACTACAGTGCTAAGGCACAGAGTAAATTCCTGGATTTTTTGAATGTGTAATAATTATTCAATCAGTGGGAAAGAAAAATATTTCACCTCAAAATGATAATTATATTTACAGGTTAAATACATAGTACATAGATTTACCTATGAATCACGTTCTAGTACAATGTAAAATAGCACTAATTAAGTACAAACATGAAATCTAAATGTGTTACAGCAATTTTATTATATTATCACTCAAAAGAAACTTTTTTTGTCGCATCAGCTATTTATTTTGTTGTAAATCTGGAGTATATAAAGAAATGTGGTTAATTGACAGGGTTATTTTAAACAGTTCCATAAAGAATAGAGACCCACAATTCCTGTTTAAAAAGAAAAAGATTACAATTTAGTATAAATTAATATCTTTTTTACGGAACACATTTTTTTTCTCATTTTCAATTCCACTTCTTTTTAGTTACAACATGCTTGTACCACAACTGAGCTAAGTTTGATTTAGCCAATTTGGGCTTCTAATGGAATAATGTCCACTTATTGAACCTGCAGAGTACCACAGCTAACTGATCCCCAAAGGATCAGAGCCAGCGCTCTTTCCGAGGCCTGCCAAAATAAAACGAATTTGATTGAGCAAGTTAATTCCATTCATTTTGTGTTCAGAGCTGCTTCAGATCAGCTGCTGCCAGCTCTGCCACATGTGACTGGTGCTCATTAGGATCAAAGCAATCACCCTGTTCTCCTTCAGCCAGCATCACTGACTCCTGCCAACACTGTGTGAAGGAACAACAAACTGAAGGAATGTTGTTGGTGGGAATGGGATCTGAATGTACTCTCTAAACTGGATCTGGGTCCACAGCTTGCTACAGATGGGGCAAAAGCAGTAGTGCAACATTCAGACATCAGATACATGAAGCTGGAAACTGGAAAAGGGTGTTGCTGCTTGGATGTTTTTAAGGCCAGTACCCTTCCTGCTTTTTGGATGAATGTAGTTTGAAATGCAGATTTATTTTGTTAAGAGTTGCACCAGCTAAGTGCTGTCAGTTAAAAAGTGGAAGTGCCTTGCAGCTATTCTTTTTTCAGGATGTACTGGAGTTATTTCATATTTTTGAATGCAGCCATGCCCATCCCACATTCCTTGAACCTTCTTGTGGTGCCAGTAATAATTACCACCACCACCTACCAGTCAGCTCTGTACCGCACCTCAATATTCCTCCACATGGGAGCTTCTTCAGGCTGAGAAGTGATGAGTTAAACACCAAGAGCTTTCTGGCCAAATATCTCCACTATTCTGGCTCCTAGAGGGTGGCCACATTTCAAGCAGAGAGGTCCAGGTATCTTGGTACCTTGTTAGTGAGTGATGGGAGGATGGAGTGAAAACGCTTGGATATATTGTGGCCTCCTCTGCAGTAATCTGGCCACTTCTCTAGTCTGTTTTGGTAAAGAAAGAGCAGAGACAAAAAGTGAAGCCTTTGATTACAGATTTGTCTGGATCTCTTAGCTCTACAATTCAGTCTAATTTGGAGAAGTAGGAAGACAAAAGATGGAGATACCCTTCCACCCGATAGTATCTTTGAGAGAATGTGCTTAACATATTCTTTTCTGCAACACGTGTTTTATAAAGAACAAATATTGCTAACCAATTATGGAATTTTATTCCCATAAACATTTCTTCCATTTACATAACGATAGATATCTACGGTACCATTAATAATGTCCAAAAAAAAGTTACAGCCGTATAAGGTTTTATGAAATACTGTACTACTGAGAAATGTTGGAGACTGGGATTATCGTCATCCATTTAGTTTATATACCTGCTTCCTTGCAGGGTAACAGGGGTGCTGGTCCCCATCTCCAACAGTCAATGAGCAAGGTACACCCAGTTCATCACATAGCAACACAGAGACTGTTGAGAGAAAAAAAAAATGTTTTTACCAAGACAGAGACCAATGATTGTAACTCAGAATCAGTTTATTAACATCTTGCAAGAGAGAATAATTTTTACAGTATTGGACATGTGCCCAGGAGTGCTGCCAAATCATTCTGCCTACGCAAAGCAAACTTCTCCTTATAACAGCTTCAACAGCTTTCATGGTAATTCCTATAAGACCCAGACTCACAGAGGAGGGACCTGTCCACAACAGAAACTGAACTTTCCAGTGTGGCATACGTGTTATCTCTGGAGAAAGCTGAGGAGCCATCTCTCTAAGACTTAACAGAACCATGTGTCCTAACCCTTGCCATTGATCAAGTTTGTAACACAACAACACAGATGGGGTTTAAATCCTTTTATCAGGGCTTGCAGAGTATTAGGTCATAAACCAAGGATTTTAAGCAAGGCACTAACATTTTCCGTGAAACAACGGGGCGCGGCGTCAGTGGCATGTTGGGTTAAGCGCGCAACCCATGTATGGAGGCCTCAGTCCTCAACACAGGCTGTTATGGGATTGAATCCCAGCCAGTTGATGGATTCTGTACTCCCTTACCACACCATTTCCTGTTTACTCCCTGTCAAAAAGCACTCTGAAGAAATAATAAACACCAGTAGAGCCAAAATAAATAACCCTAAAAAACTAAAAAACAGACAGTATAATACGCACACTCACCACTGCACAAGGAGAACATGCTCCACATAGGCTTTTGAACCAAGGACCTTAATGTTATGAGGCAACAACTGCTGCACCATGCAGCCAGCAGTTAAAATAAAAAGGCTGAAAATCCACTTTGGACTTTAGCTTGACTGTCCATCCAGAACTTGTTTCTCCAAACGTAGACGACTCTGAGTGCTTTGAACTGTAAGATACTGATAGCAGAACTTGGAACTATTGCTGAATATTGAGATGACTGTAATTAATTTAATTAATCCACATGTTCTGACATTTAGTTTTTCTTCATGTCAACATACTCACCATTTTATGTGAGCTTTAGCATCTCAGCCACTAAAATGACATATCAAGAGCAAGTATTGAGGGCAGTAAAAACCTATTAAACAGGTCTAGTATTATTATATTAAAATCAAAATATTGCATTCAAGCAGTCCTTTGCCATTCCGACACTGAACACAGGGATTTGCAATTAATATTTTGGGAAGCTTTAGTTTAGTTTCATGGTATTAGTGTGAACCTTTGCTATGATCTTTAAGGTAATTAAGAGAATACTGCAAAGAGTCTTTAGCCAGTTTTTGTCTTGTGTAATGTTAACAGAATGATGTCCAGAAAGATGGATTATACATCTTTTGACAAAAAAATATAAAGTCAAAATGAACATTGTTTCAATTTCTTCTTAAAATATATTTTTTTAAAGTGCTGTTTTGTTTTTTCATCTATACATAGAAAACTCCCACGGTGTTTCGAGCTAAGTGGGGTTGAATCTTGTTAAAGAATACAGAAAATGTCAACATACTGTAAAACTGAAGGGATTTCTTAGAACACGGCCTGGATGCTATTTGTCAAACCCCGCCGTGTTAAAAAAAAACATATAATGCTATAGGTGTAGTTGGCTGGTATATCATTGGTTAAGCATCACTACAGAGGCCACTGTGGTCCAGAGGGTAATCCAAACGTTGTGGGTTGGATTCTATGCCCCTGGGCAAGGCACTTAACCCCGGGTTACCTACAGGTCTGCCTATGACTGTTTGTGTGATTGGGTGAATGTGGCTCTTATGTAAATCAGTATGACTAGGAAAGTGCTACATAAATTGAGTCCATTTACAGAGTGAGTAAACACACAAAAGAAGAACTGCATTTAGATCATGTCGAAACTGTAAAATGTAAAACAGTTTACTTTGGAGTTTCAGAGAATATAAATGTATTCTAACATCAGGGGAAATATTTTTCAAAGACTGATTACCTATCCCATATTTATTATTTCATTAAATGGTAGCACAGTTGGTAGCACTGTTGCCTTGCAGCAAGAAGGTCCTGGGTTTGATTCCCGGCCGGGGGTCTTTCTGCATGGAGTTTGCATGTTCTCCCCGTGCATGCGTGGGTTCTCACCGGGTACTTCTGCTTCCTCCTACAGTCCAAAGACATGCCTGTTAGGTTAATTGGTCACTCTAAATTGCCCTTAGGTGTATGAATGAGTGTGTGCATGGTTGTTTGTGTGTTGCCCTGTGATAGACTGGCACCTCTCGCCCATAGACTGCTGGAGATGGAATAAGCGGTAGAAAATGACTGACTGAGGTTTAAAATGTTAAATGTAGATACAAAAAAATCCAGCTTGAACTGGAGACCTCAGATAAACAAGAGCCTCTGTGCCTCAGGATGTAGGGAGGACAAAAATAGCTCTGGAGAACTGGCAGAGGACCTGGACTGCCAGTCATGACCAGTTTCCTTCAAATCCCCTGTGCATTATTACTGAAACTGGATTTCACCGTCACTCTGTCTGTCGGATCTCTGTTTGCTCAGAGAGAGGGTGCAGATTCTTGGTTCGCATTGTTTACTGCAGATGAAATGAAATATGTACACAACATAAATTAATCAGATTCTGCAGAAAATAATGTGGTTTCTGGAATTTTAAAAAGCCTGACTCACAAAAAAATTTTCTCCCTTCTGGTGGTTGTTCATTAAAGCTGTGTGGGCCAAGAGCAGCAACCCTGCATCAGCTGCAAATCAAAGATCCTGATTTAATTCAGTAAATTAGGTGAACTGCAGTAAGTGTGTAGGCAAACTTTAAAAATACTCAGCATTTAAAGCTCATATGAAGAACTGGAAAAATAAACTATTTGACAACTGGCAAGCAAGAAAAAATGTTAGTGCTGTCAGTTTGGAACTACATTTATTTTATCTGCCATCCAGTCACAAGTTTACATATACTGATCAGTGGCATGAATGCCATTTATTTGGGCTTTTTATGGAATTTGTTTTTTTTTTTTACTTTGTTTTTGGGAGTAGTCTGTAAATACAACTTTAACTATGAATTTGGGGGCAAGTTGGAATTTATTTTAATCCAAACAGTGTTAAAAAACATATCAACCAACCTATACCCCTTAATATATCGATCAATGTTTCTAGCAAGTTGCAGGAAGACCTTTATGATGCTATCAAGATCTTAGCAGACTTCTGGCTGGATATTCAACCACTCCTCTTGGGTACAGTCAAGAAAAAATGTTTGGTTTCCTGAGAGTTACCCACTGTTAACACACTTTCAACGTGGCCGAGGTTGGGCTTATTCCAGAATGTTAACGTTTGCCTGCTTTCTCCATTCCAGCACCAATGTGGGGTCTTTTTCCTGCTCTGGTGAAGTTGAAAGAATTTGGAGGCAACCTTCCTCTATTATATTAGTCTGTGCAATGGAACAGGACCACTGGCACCAAAGCAGGCGTGCAACGTGATCTTGTCACCGCCATGCTCGAAACTTGGACATTGTGTGTTCCAACAAATCCCAAGCACACGTCAAAACTGGTTTTGGAATGTAAACGTTAGGTTCTGGAGTGACCCGGATCTCAATCCTACTGAAGATTTATGGACTATGCTTAAAAGGCGGGTTCATCCCAGGAAGGCAACTGTGTTAAATACGTTCTTTCAATTCAGGCAAGAAGATGGGTCAAATATCCAGCCACAATTATGCCAAACCTTGTACTTTCTTTGCAACCTGCTGACCTTTATCCAAACATAAGTGGGGCTGTATGTAAATATATAAATTTGTCTAAAATACTTAAACCACTTTATGGATCAGAGAACACCTAGAGACCCAGTTCTTGTTTCCATTAACACTCCACTGCAAAAAAGGAAACGGTTCAAATAAATCTCTACAAGCCCAAAATGCATTCACATTGTGAGGGTATGTAAACATATGACTGGGACTGTATATTTGAAATGTTTCTTTAGCCTGTGATCCTAACATTTTTGTTAATTTTGTGTTAATTTATGACTACAGCCAGATTAATCTTGCAGCCTTTTTCAGGGTAAAAGCAATATTTAGACCTAATATTACATACATTTTACAGGAGACATTTCAGTAATTTCAATAACTCTGGATACATCAAGTGATCATTTTGGATCCATTCAGAAGCTCTCAAAATAAAACTGTGGTCTGAAAAACACGGCAAAATAATGAAGATTAATCCGGAAAGGATTAAAGACCGAGACACGGAACAGTACTAAAGCAAAGTTTATTAGAATAAACCAAGAAAACATCACAACAACAAAATAGCTATAAATCTATCAGTTTCCTCATTTTATTTCTTATACAGTGTGTTTATTTCAGACTTCAATACCAAACAGTTGATACTGTGATTTGAAGAGGATCGAGACAATTATCTGGGAGCATGGATTTGGTGGGGAAAGCTTTTTTTTTTTTATAACCATATCCTATCCCCATCACACAGATATGAACACACACTCCAACTCACTCAGACCAAGCTCGTTACCATGGTCGTCCGAACAGGTTGGTAAGCACTTCACCTGAAGAGCTCTCATCACGTAGCACCTTTCAGGGTCTTAACAGCCGACAGCTCACTGGAAGGTTGAACACTCACACACTGTTTATAATTATTTACACATCTGTAAAGCCCAAAGCGTTGTTGCCCACCAGTCCTTCTCAGCAGGGGTCTGAATGGTGAGAGGAGCTAGTGGATCCTCGTCAGCTCCTCTACGATCTTAATCACCTCGTCCACTGTGGCTTCACGCTTCATGCCGCTGCCGTCATCGATCTAAAAATGAAAGACAACAAGCTGAGCTGAGACAAGCCCCACTTGTGAGTAGATACACGAGCAGGAGCAGAACCCGTCAAAACATATTTAACTGAAATTAAATGTTTTTCTCCTTTCCTTTGTTTCTGTTGTTTTGAAGTGTAAACCTATATGCTGGAAATCTTTCATCCTGCCCACACAAACAGACTGCAGCTTTGTCCCTCCAGTTTATTTTCTTATCGCACCAGAAGGTAAATACAAAGACTCTTCCACAAAGACTGAAGCTATCCATAATTTAAGCAGTCAACAATCATCATCATTTAAAAAAGTCAGCTTAATTTAAATGTAACCTTATTATACCTGTAAATGAATGTTAATATGGATTGCTGTCTGCTAACTTCCTCCTGAAAACAACTAAAGGGTGTTTAATACCCAATTTTAAACACATTATAGTTCAAATATAGCATTAAAATTTAAAATATGCATAAATTCAGTTTCTCTGAGATGCAAATGAGCTACTCCAGCTATATTTAAATCAATGCTCCATTTTAAATGGCTTTGAACAGGAATTGTCTGGAAGAAACATTAAAAATGTTTGACTTAGGAGCTGTTCTTCAACCGAGATATTTTTAAGGCAAAATGATTTAAATAGGTCTTTTCAGTTTCAAAAATTGAGTTGAAAAACAGGGAAAATAAACTGTGTGCCCTTACAGCTTCCACTGGATTTCAGGGAAAAGTATGAGCCAAGTCTTACTAATCAAACGGACTACATTTACTCATTACAGGTGTGACCACATCAAGAAAAGCAGACGTTTGGGTAGTTTGCTGCTCTGGAGTGTACAAGTGTGTGTTAACACAATGTCAAGTCGTAAAGACATCAGCAATGGCAATGGAGAAGGCTTATAACTAGGGGTGCACCGATTGCAGTTTTCTAGCCGATAACGATCTTTAAAAAGCCTGACCTGCCGATTCAGATTTTTGCCAATTCAGATTTATTTTTATGACTGACACCGTCAGGTGTCATAAGGTCACAACACACCTTGAATGTTCCATTGTTAAGTTGTCAACAGTTGTTAGCACGCACATGCATTTGTGACCTGGTGGCCAGGTCTGTCGGTCAGCCCTCTCTCATGCCAGAATAAAAAGGGAACAGTGGGTGATTCTCAGAGCTTTGACCAGGTTTCACATGAAAGTATCCGCCAATCACAGATCACACAAAATGAAGGAAACCGGGGCTGATTCATCGGCCAATCAATCGGTTAGTTAGTTATAACGCCAAAGTCACACACATTTTAAAACACACCATTCTACAGTGAATAAGATAAGTCTTGACAAGTGAGAAACATTTAAGTGAGCTGCCAAACCTGTGGCTCTTCCATAAAATTTCTTAGGAGAAAGCCTTCTCTCTGTAAAACATACCTTCTCAGAGTAATAGTTAAAAACGGAGCCAGAACAATGAAGATTCTTGGCTTGTTCTATCATTTGAGGACCTGGAAAAACAACTAACAGCTGCAGCTTGGTTGAAATTAAGCCATGAAACAGGACAATGTTTGCAAAGACAGCAACAAATCCACAACAGAAAGACTGAAATGAGGTGTAGCAATGGCCCAGTTAAAGTCCACCTGAATGAAATGGCGTGGCAGCATCTCAAGAGAGCCGTCCATAAATTATTGGCACCAAACTGCCTTTCCACTACAATTAAAAGACAACACATCAGTAGTTTGTTTTGTCATGTGTGCTCACATAACTGACTGATGCAAAACTTTACATTCATTTAACTTTAACTTTGTCCTCCATTATTAACACATGATGTGCCAATTTAAAAAATGTTTTACTGTACAGGGTATTTAAGAGTCTGGGAATGCTTCAACTACGCTCAAATCTGGTTTCTCCACACGCTCAAGCTAAGCTGTAACCAAGGCAAATATAGGAAACGATGTTTAACAGAGTTCAGTTTTATTTGCCGTTCAAGATACGAGAGGAAACGAGGATAGAAAGAGAAACCTCTAGGAAGCAGACTTCAACAGAAGCTTCAAAGTCAAGAAAGAAAAGCAAATGAACGCTCAACTATTTCCTAAATTGGATATAAATGGTTGCCAGAGTCTAGACAGCAGTGTCCACTTCAGCAGCTCAGATATCAGGGAAGGATAGAGACTAAAATGACTGAAGCTCTTAACCACTAAAGAATAACCCAGTCTTTAAATCTTCCCCCACACTTTGTTTAAGAGAAAAACCACACGACAGAGACACAAAAAAGAAATTTAAGAGAAAAATATCCGAGCAAAAGCAAATAATCCTCTTAGTGGGTGACTGACAGTCAGTCAGCCTGACAGACAGACAGATAAATAAATACCCCTGGGAGACAGAAATATCCCCTGATTAAGAAAAAACCCCTCTGTTTATATATAGACACCTTTTTATCTGTCAAGTCACAAAAGAAGGAGAAAAGTATTTGTTTCACAGTTAAGAAACTTTTAATCCTCAGATTTTGTTGCGTCAATTAAGGGCTTCAAAAGTCTTTCACATTAAACTGGGAATGCTTGTTTCCCTGCAATACAATTTAAACTGGACAGGATGACTAGAAACCATTTAGCATTCACTCCAAGTTCCATTCCTGACAATGAAAGCAGTTCAACTTGAACATGAAAGAAAACACAGACCCATGAAGTTCAGGAAATGTATTTTATTCAGGGTTCCCACACAATTTCAAAGTCCCTGTTTAGCCTCAAATGTGTATTGAATTATGTAAAAATAATTTGCTATGAGTTTTAGATATTTGGGATGCATGAGTGGCAGATGGACTGAGTGCAGGAAAGTTAGTTGGATGGATGGATGGGCAGAAGACACAGAGGTGGAGAAATGGACAAATGGAAGACTGAATGCTGGATGAGTGGACAAAGTTGAAGCAACTATATTTTAAATTGGAATTTTGATGTTTCTTTTTAATCAATGACTCAAATAAAGTATAAACATAAATTTTCTTTCCCCCTTTTGCAGGCAGGGGAAAAAATGGGTTGGTTGGATGTAGTGGAAATGGACTGGACAGATTATTACTATCAACAGGGGAACGATGTTTGTCCCCAAGAAACCTCTTAAATATAGAAGACAATTTTAAAGAACTACGAACAAATAGCACATTTAACATTACTCCTGGAATATTTTTAAAATGGCATTCTGTCCAAAAAAAGGAAAAAAAAAAAACTGTTGTGCGATTTGAAGAAATATAGAAAGGATTTATGGGAAGTAAAGGCATTCAAAGCTGAGTAAAGAGCAGGAGATGTTTAAAAAGCCTGTGATAAAACTAGCAGAGGACTAGAATTTACATGTTAAATACAGGATGTTTATAAGTGGAGGACCCTGATCGGTGTGGTGATTTGAAATGAGGAGAAACTGCTCCCACCTGCAGAGTGCTGACGACCTCCTGCATCTTTGCCCGACTGAGATCCAAGAAGCTTTCAATCAGGTCCCCGTCGATGAACCCGGTGGCTTGCTCCGTCTTCCGCTCCGTGTGGAAGGACCTCCAGGTGTCACCCGGTTAAGGATAAATCATTACCAGGCAGCTGCTTTAGCCCGAGGGTGGCCCTTTGGGTGTGATCATGCAAACTTTACCTCAGGCAGAGTCAACAAATATCCAGCATGTGATAACATGCTCAATGCACCAGATAGCTGGTAATAATAATGGCCCTCCTGAGCCAGTTTTCATAAGCTGAGAATATACAGAGGGCATAATCGGCCTTTGACTATGAAATAAAAGGAAAACAACTGTTTATAAAAAGGCAAGATGAAATTAAATCACAGGGTTGCAGAAAAACAGTCATAATTTTTGTTTTTAAAAATGAAAAGTCCCTTTCTTATAACACCATGCAGCAGAATGGTCACAAACCAACTAATTGAGCAATAAAAATTACCTTTAAAGTCAGTAAAAGACATCATTTTTGCTTTATGTTCCTTTTTAGGGTTTGCTGCCATCACCAGAACCAGCACCCGTCAGTCCGGGTCACCTGACCTACTGTCACAGATAGCCGCTGTACGCAGAAAAGGATATAAGCTGTGCTCGATCTTGCCCACGCTCTTGATGACCTTTGTGAGGCGGTTCTGTAGGTCAAGCAGGAGGCTGTACCAGCCCTCAGACAGAGACGTCACCAGACCTACAAAAAGCACACAGATAATCATTTATTACGTGTGAAAGAGCTGCTCACTTAATTCCTCAAGGCTGATGACAAAGTATAACAGCCAAAAACTATTTAAACGCTGGCAACAGGCCCCTTCATGCAAGCGTCACACAGGTTTCACAAGTCAGTTTCAAAACTAAAGCTTGAGTGTTGTTGGCATGTTTACAGTACTAGACAAATTCAAGGGATATAACCAACCAATTAAAACTCAAAAGGCTCTTAAAGATTTTTGTCAAATGTAACTTAAAAAAGAAATTATTTTGTACGGAATAAATTTAGGGCGGGTGCATTTATTACCAGTTAAAATGGCTAAAATTACACACAGGTGGCTCCCATCCGGTGCACATTAGAGGATCATCATTAGCATTTTAAAGGAGGTTTTCCCTGTTTAAACCTGACTGAGCTCCAAACTGTTGAAGTGAGAGTGAACACCGCAGTAAGAAACGCCAGACCTATTCGATTCCGTTAGGAAGAAGATTGGAAACAGCTTGGTAAGGAATATAAATAAATCACCAAAGAACCAGACATCCACCATGGAAAACGTTAAAAACAGCTGCCAACATGCGTACGTCTGGCCGCTCGAGCAATTTCACGCTGAAAGCAAACAGCAAGATGCTAAAAGAAGTCTTCAAAACCCTAAAACGTCATCATGGCATCTACAGCAGGATCTTGTAGCTACTGTTGATGTCAAAGTGCATGCCTGTACAGGAGAAGAAACCTTCAGCTCTGTAAGAATGGTCAGGACATGTTTGGCATAAACCAAACAGCGGAAAATCCCAATACCACCAATAGAGGTGGAAGGGTCATGGTTTGGGGGATAATTTTGTTAAAGTGTAATCAAATCAATTCCTTTTCCCGAGATAAAAAAAATATACCAGACATGAATATGTGAAGATATTATAGAAAAAAAACGTAATAATTACTGGGTGTCCTATGTTTTTATGTTTGTTTTTCAAGTGAAATAGCCAAAATGGCATACAAAATAATTTACAAAACTTCCTTTAAGAATAGTTTAATTTATCTGTATCTTTATTTTACCTCACAAATTCATCACTTTTAGTATCTCTTTAATCAACTTAAGTTACAGAAACGCACATTTAACTGTGCTGCTTTATCTCTACAGCTCTTTCTACATTTTTGCAGATTAACAGTAATATATACCATCCCATTATGAGACAGGTAGATCATCTGCACCTTCAGCTGATTCATAATAACTGTAGCCGGTATCTGATTCCATAAAGTTAAGGCACCCAACTTTGCAGCAGCTATACTGAAACCAGACTCGCGTTGATTTCTATTAAAATATGGAAAATGTTTGTTAAGCAAAACCTTATTCCAACAGTTATGGTGTCAAGCTTTATAATGAGGTGCAGACATTTATCTTTAGCTAATTACATCTATATGTTCGAGATTATTTCGTTGTCTGTATTTGTTTGGTAAACTGCTTTTTACCATCTTTTTTTGTGCTTGCTTGCATTTTTCGCTTGTGTATTTGAATCTAGCTTAGGTGACAGTCAAACTGCAAGTTTGTTTTCTTTTTTAGGCATTTTTTTGGTGATTAAATGAAACTTGGTACAAATCCTACAGTCAGTTTAGAGGTAAATCATATCGTTCTGTTCATATATGGAAAAAATCTGGGAGAAAACACTAAAACACAAACAGGGTCCTGTTGATCTGCAGAGTTTGTTTTTCTGCATGACACCATGAGGGCGCTTCAGGAAACCACGTTGTTATTTAATAGTTGGGTTTTTAAAAAGAACTAATGATTGAATCCCATTTTACACACACATCACCTGTTTGTCAAATCTCTTTGTGGGGACTAAAATTTCTACTGATATGTTTTATTCATTTCATTGTTCTCATTTCGTTTGCATTATTCATTCTTTCAGCCCTTTAAAATCGAGACAATCAAGGCTACTCTTTATAATCAAGGGAACAGTAATAGTAGGGTGCAATTTTTTAAGACCTTAGAAACAAATAATACTTTGCTGACGTACATTTTTCCAGGAAAATCGCAAGTAAATGGAAACTAAACCTTGGGATCTGTTCGAAGAGACAAGAGATTTCCACATCAGCCTTTGTCATTTGAGGCTTTGATGCTACCATAATTATGTTATTAAACCCTCTAATGACACACGGGAGGTGGGTTACCCCTAACAGCTGTTTATCTGGCAGCATCTCAGCAGTAGATGTTTGCCTCCAAGTTCTGCGCAGCTGAACTGAGCAAAACCTTCTCACACATCCACATTATTCACATGCTTGTCTTGTTTTTGTCATGCAGTAAAATCTGCCAGTTACTGACTAAATAAGAGGATTAAAAACATCTTGGCTTTCAGAAACTCACTGATTGCATAAGAGCAGAACACAAACTAAACTGATCTTTGCCAAGCTTGAATCTGCTCTATTGGCTTGATGACATAAAATAAATTCAGAATTACACAAACTTTTTTAGATAAGACCAAATAATTTGGCATGAAATACATTTCTGTGTCACCACGCAATCTTCACTGATTGTGATCATTTCTAGATCACGATATCTGAGCGTATACAAAGAAAGGTCTTTGGAACGTTGGTCTGCATCTCGGTTAGTTATTTTTTAAGGGGGAAATAAGCCCATCGCTTTGCAGCTTTTTCTAAGAAACATCTCATACATCACAGCGTCTTGCAGAGCAATGAGATCGGCAGTGGTGTTTTATCTTCATTAGATGCTGAAGCTCATTTTGGTTTGGGGGCTGGAGAGGAAAAGTTCCAACAGAGAATGACGACTGTGGTTTTCATTTCCTGTGAAACTTTCCGCTGAGACTTTTTAAAGAATCACAGGAGGAGCAGAGGTGAAATAATGTGCTGTGTTGTGGAGCTCTGGGAGTGCTGCTGTGTCCAAATGATGAGCACTTCCTCTTTTTCATCTGCTCCATCTTTAAAGCCAGGCTGAAAGGTACTAGTTTCGAGTCTAGTGATGAGAGGTGAAAATGCGACTGCCTTAAGTTTTACGTCATTGACCGGAAAGTAAATGTTTGCTTGAAGGAAATGGCTGGGAAGGATCTTTATGTACTTGATTTGCCTTGAGAGCTTACTGCATTTAATTTATTATTTAAAGAAATACTTTATACATTACTTCCAATCATACACAACGTATCCTAGGGTCAGATTTTGTCAATACATTTCAAGACTTCTAAAGGTTTCCAAGTAGATTTTCTGTAGCCAGAAAATGAAAAATATCCACCAGCTGAGGCAAATAAACTTCAGAGATGTTTGGGATACATCCTGAGGAGGTTGGACAGTCTTAGGAAAGAAATAAAGTTGTGAAGTTTACAGCTCCGCAGACTAAATCCTGCTCATATCCACTGAATCAAGACAGAAATGAGCAGAAGTCTCAACAGTGAATGTCACAGCATAAAATCAATAACTGTCTGTGTGTGAAGACGCCACTGAAAGAGGGAAAACAAACAAAAACCCCGGAGTTTAAAGACAACTGTTTTGGGAAATCTTGAACTATGCAGCGGAAAACAACTAACCATTAGCAGGTCCAGCAGCACTCAGGAAAAATTAAAGCATAAGAGACACGTAGAATGTGCAAACAGAGAAGAATTATGGATAAAATCTGTAGAAATTTAATACATACCTTGAACTGAGACATTTTTGTTGCTCAGCTACACAGACTAACATTACTTCTCCGTGTCTATGTGAGAAAATTAACCTCACAGGTTTGCTGGATTTTCAAGACATTGGCCAAATCTTCAACGTGAGAGGAACCAATTTATAGTTTATTAGATTGCCTCAGCTTAAACTGATTAAATAGACCTGATTTTTGTACTTTGTTAATCTGACAGATTATAATCAAAGCCAGTGGTGGTTCACCAAATCCTTCTCTGTAGGTTTTTACTTTTGTGAGACCTTTTCTGAACAGTTTCCATGAAGAACTTCACAGATTGTGTAGGACAGAAGTTTGGACCCTTCATTTTAATCTCCTCTGCCACCAAATAAAAAGAATCTCGAGCCATAAAGCTTTCTCCTTCTGTTGCAAGTTCATGAGTGGAATATGAAACCAACCTAAAGATCAGGAGGGTTTGTGTCTTTAAATATTTGGATGACAAATTTCTGGCTTCTTATGGTTTGTTAGAATGACCAAAATAAATGAACTAAAATACATCATACTGTACTATACAGTACTATACTGTACTTTACTCTATTACAATTCTATAATATGCTTTACATTGCTTTAGATCGCTGTGGTGTGGGGCTATACTATACAATACTATAGTATAAAATACTACAGCTGCTTGGTCAAATACTGTACTACAATATACTGAGTTGTATGGCTGTTAGAGCTCTGCTATACTAAACTATACCATGCAAAACCTTACTGGGCAATACTGTACTGCTGTTGTGCTATATTACATGTTGGTACACTATACTATAAAGTACTATGCTGTGCAACACAATACTGCATTATCTTATACTATATTAGCATCACTATAGTGTACACTGTGCTATACTGTACTGCAATAGGCCACACTATTCCCTGTAAAAACTATCTGTACTATATTTTATAGTACTATGCTGGTTAATGCCATGCTGTATTATACTACACATTAATGTGTTACACTGTATTGTGCTAAGCTGCACTGTACTATGCTGTGCTATACTATATTGCACCTTGTTATACTATATTGGACTACACACCACTACGTTATGCTGTTCAGCACACATACAACACTATTATACAATAATGTACAATACGTTTCTAAACTATACTGTACTATGTAGCTTACTGTACTACCTTTTATTTTATTTTTTAAGTTTGTGGAAAACCTACACTACCAGTCCAACGTTTTAGAACACCTTTCTCATTTAATGGTTTACATAGATTCTCACTGAAGGCATCAAAACTGTGTATGAACACATATGCAATTATGCAGAAAATGAAAAATTGTAAAAGAACTTTGAATACGTTTTATATTTTAGATTCCTTAAAGTAGCCGTCCTTTGCTGTGATGACTGAAATATTAACCTCTGGCCGTCTCTCAATGAACCTCTGGGAAGTTCTTTCAAGACTCTTTGGAAACCATTTCCCATCAAGTAAGGAAGTTTATCTAAAACCTTTGACTGGTAGTGTATAAACGTCCAATGCACTTATGCTGCACCTATGTTGATTTGGACAGTTTTTATTAAATGCTGTTTAGATAAAAACAAGAACGAGCCGCTGCAAACTTAGTGTAAAAACCTATTGTGATTAAAACCAGAAAACCCTGAAATGAGATGTCTGCAGAAAACGTCCTACGTAAAACTTCTTAGCACAAAACAGGGGTCCAATAACATTATAATGTTACAAAGCCTAAATTAAGGCTCTTTTCCACACTAAACCACATGTTTTTGAGTTGTAGGAAAATGAATATGATAGCTAACAAAAAAACAAAGAATCTAAACTTCATACTATCATTTTTATATTACAGTTGGTAAAGTGGTAATTAGTAAACTTCTAAGGTACTGACGGAACGAATCCTCCTCTTTTCCCTTTTTATGCCAAGATAAACTAAGAGGATGCTGGTTTTTATCTGCAGCACAGACATGAGTTTGAGATTCAGCTTCGTATCTAGTGTCTCTCAGCAAAAAAGAAAATATTAACATTCATAAAATGTTTGAATATTTTTAAAAAGACAATAAAAAGGACCGTTTAGACTGAAGTTACACAAGCACTTACCGATCATCCCATTAACAGTGCCAAAGAGCACGGATCCCTGGGTGGGTGTGGAGCTCTCCCCCAGGTTCTGTAGCACCAATGAGCCATGGCAGAAGACATTTACAAACTCGCCGAGGTGAAAGACTCCAACCTCCTGCAGATGCTGGCGCTCCTCATCGGTGGTGGCCGCACTGACCACGTCAAGGACAAACGAAGACAGAAGGAACATAAAGACGAAACGATGTCAAGGGCACAACTGGAACTAGTTGGGACAAAACTCGATCAATCAAATGGAAAACGAGAAGAGCAAAGACATGAGCTGTGTTGGAAAAGGTCAGAGAATGATAGAGAGGTAATGGCTAAAAGACTCAGAAACAGTGAAAACAGCAACAGAGACGTGCTACAAAAATAAAGGTCAAAAGCACTGAGAGGTCCAGTCTGACATATTAGATGGATAATGAGCAAAGGCATAGATGTAACACAAGCTCCTTCAAACCACATCTTTCTTCCTTTTCCTTAAAGCCAACACTCGTCCAACAGTGAAATTACTACAGAGAAAAAAGCAGGAGAGTGGCTAAAAGCTCAGCTGCAAGATGAATCATAATTTCCAACACAAACACAAGGACAACGCTGCTTCACCGCATTCATACCAATGATGCTGGTCTAAAAGCTGTGTGTGGATGGAACAGCATCCTAATAACAGCATCAGTCTGAGCAAGCAAGTATTGGAGACGATTTAGGGAAATGTTTAGTAGTTCTGATCTGCAAGAGCAGCTCTGGGGAATATAATGATTATGAGAAAGAAAAAATTCACATGCGAAAACGATCCCTGAGCTTCACCATTTACATACAAGGAGAGTTTATGCTTTCCTCACCTGTCCTTTTGACAGACGAACAAGTTAAAGGCGTTCTCTGCTCCCAGGAAGTTGTCGTCGTCCAGAATTTCCACGGCACTCATCCAGTTCGGATTAAAATCACGAGCAATCTGTGGGAAAAAGAAGCTTACTTTTTACACATACAGGATCGTCTGCCAAGTCGTTTTAATGCTAACGAAGCACAAAGAAGGGTGCAGGAGGCACTTCACCTACTGTTTAAATTCTACTTGGTTTCTACTCGAGCTTTTTGGGTTTTTTCCCTATACACTACTTTTATCATTTCTGGTTCTGTCTTTTATGTGGCATTGTTCAGGAGAGTCAGTTATATAAAAAAATATCATAGCAGTGTAAAACTGCTGTTTTCTTCTGTGCACATTACGATGAACTCCTTTAATGTTGAAGAGATAACATTTGACAAATAATCAATAGTTTAGCCAAAGACATGCTCTGTAATTACCCAGGGAGCCTGTGATGGGCACCCGATATGTGAGGAGACAGAAAGCTCTTTCATCGTCTTCCCTAATGAGTTAGTAATGTGGTCAGTTTGTTAAGTACAAAAGCTTGACTGTAAAATGACAACTTGAGTTCAGTTAGTTGCTAAAAATGTATATTTCAATCAAAAATAGTGTGAATAACACTAAATTGTGTTAACATGGAACAAAAAATTAGCTAAAATGATTTACTTGCCTCACCTGCAAACCAAAAATGTGAGTTAAGGCCATAAATTTACACTGAAAAACCAATCTTAAAACATACAATAAACCCCTGTGGGTTGAAAGTGAAAACTGCTTGCGATCTTAAATCAAAGCAGCAGCAGAGTCTTCAATTTCAACTCTTCAGGAGTTTCCCCTCACATCTCACCTCTTCAAAGTTGCCCTCCATGGGTTTGTAGGCCAGCAGCAGGACGGACCTCATCAGGTCTCCCACCAGGATGAAATCCCCTTTGGTCTTCAGGTAGAGAGCCATGATGTTGTTGTAGTGGTTGCACTCGGTCCTCAACTCCTTCTCAGCCGTCCACTCGTACAGACGGACCTGAGAAACAAAGGGCAGCCTGATTTTAGAGTCATTCCTTTTAGCCTGATTTTTAACATTTTAGAGGTTGTTTTTGCAGGATTTTGTGAATCAAACAGACATTTTAGTTTCACAATGATCCATGTATCTAAGCACGTGTGAGGTGGATGTGCTGATTGGCTTGAGCTACCACCTGCTTTATGAATGAAATGTTAACAGTTAATGAGCCCAACATGTCATGCTGTTTGTACTGTTCTTTTTTAAAACTTTTAAAAATAAGAATGTGATGGAGAGGCTGGGGTGTGACCGATCTAATTGTTTTTACCCTGCTGTTACCAAGGTGTCTTGGTGGAAAGGTATGAAATAATCCCTTACATGAGTGTGAAAGAATGATAAACCTGGGTTCCTACACATTTCCCCCTTGAAAAAAAAGTATAAATTCTACAGTTATTTTCACAAACACCGACTCATTTTCTTTCAGAACTATTAGAAACTTTAGGCTTTAAGTGTCAATATGCTCAAAACAACAGGAATAAAATCCCTGAACTGTACACAAAAGCCTTTGTAATTAGCTGAGCCATACATACTGTACCTTTAATAGCCGCAGAGCTATATGATGTTGTGGGATCTGGATCTATATGTTTTCATAAAATGGCTCCACAGAGACAAGCCCCTGCATCCAGCCAGTCACGTAAAAACATTCGAGTTAGCCAGTAGCAATGTGTGGTTAATTAGCAACCCTCCAGCTGTATTGTTATAGAGATGCGTTGTATCTGCAGCCCTTCACTTCGCATCTACTCACCAACTCTGCTCTATTACTGCCTTGATTGGCAGCTGACAGGCATCACAATGACTTAACTTCAACCCTCCTACTGTAGTTATAAACACACACGACATGACAAGAAGGTATTTCAAGCATGGCTTCCAAGTGTTATGAAAGGGTTTTAAAAACCCAAAACACACTTTACTAATAGATCAATAATGCATGCTCAGTATGAGGGATTGCTGCAAAGTCAACACCAGTGACTGTCCACTGTCTCTACATACTCATCCAGGAGGAGTGAATGCTGCAAGTCACTGACTGGATGCAATCTGCTGGGTTTCCTTAGATAGAAACACTTTTAAACCAACTTGAATAATAAATTAAATCTGACTGCAGTGTTTGATAGGATTAATCAGAATGTATGAACCTGACTTGACATCTGTATGATTATACTGAATTCACTAAAAAAAGGGCCTTAAGACATGTGTTGTGAATTGGGGCTATATAAATAAAACTGAATTGAATTAAATAAAATATTTAAAAAGACTTGACGAGTCAGCTGAAGCAAAAGGTGACATCATCATGACTGTGCCCATCTTATATATTTAATTAAGTCAAGTCAAGTTTATTTATATAGCGTTTTCAGCAACAAGGCACTCAAGGTGCTGTACATGAGGAAAAACATTACAATGATACAGAAAATCTAACAACAGAGGTAATTAAAAAGAGAACAGAATGATGGATAAGAAAATGAAAGGAAAGTTGGACTGAAAACTTAACTAATAATGTTTAGATGGCCCAGTCAAAGGCCACTCTAAACAAATACGTTTTTAATCTTGATTTAAAGCAACTTAGGGTTTCGGCACTTTTACAGTTTTCTTGGAGTTTATTCCAGATTAGTGGAGGATAAGAGCTAAAAGCTGCTTCTCCATGTTTGGTTCTGGTTCTGCAGAGTAGATCTGAGCCAGAAGACCTGAGAGGTCTGGGTGGTTGATCCACTGACAACAAGTCTGTAATGTATTTTGGTGCTAAGCCATTCAGTAATTTATAGACTAACAAAAGTATTTTAAAGTCTATTCTCTGAGCTACAGGGAGCCAGTGTTGGGACTTTAGAACCGGGCCGATGTGCTCCACTTTCTTAGTTCTAGTGAATGTAAAAAGCACCAATTTATGACCCTAAAAAATTATTGGGGAGTTTTGAATGACAAATATTTCATTTATCCTCCACTGGTGTAAAAATTATACTTACTGTAATGGTAAACTCGAAAAATGTTGTAATTGATTTTGTTTGCAATTTTCCAAAACTAAATGATGCATTTCGGGTGTTAAAAGTGTCTCGTAAGGCAAACTATTGTATTTGTTTTGGTTTTCATACTTGGAGAATAGGATGAAAAACTCATCTGATAAAAATAGAAATCAAACAAGCAGCAATAAAAGCAATAATAAATTCTGCATTTTTACCAGCATTCTTTGACTATCTTGAGATCCCCCAAACCAAGATGTGAACATTTTCTTCTCCCACCTCATTTAAACCTTTTTGTGTTTTCAAATTCTGCTTGTTTCTTTTGTTATGCCTTTTATTTATTACTGGGAATGCTGCACCAATATTGTTTCCTCTGAAATGTAACAAAATGAAGGCACGTGAGGATGAGTACGTGCTTGTGCATAAATGTCAAAGTGGTCACACCAAAGACTAGCAGCTAAAGTTTTAAACAGCATTCATTCTAACATGATCAGACTGCCGTGATTCAACAAGCAACAAGGATTACGTTCAGTTTAACGGATTTATGAAATGCAAAACTGTGGAGACCATGATCAATGGTTTATTTATATGAATTTGAACAATAAGAATTTATTAAAGCACGGCTAATTCAGAGTAAAACTGTTTCTTTCAGCAGAGGTAGAGATAGAAACTAAAGCAGTTGGAAGTGAGCTCCAGAAATCTGAAAATTATATTCTTGATATCTCAAGATAAAGCTTCCTCTCAAGTTATTAATCCCTTTAATCTACCTGCATCTGATTGTGGATGAGTGGGTGGATATTATAGGGCAACAGTTGTTTCATAATGTTTATCAGGTGATTTCACACCAAAAACACATGGGATGGAAAACATTTTGTCGATGCAAAATAAAACTGTTCAAAATCTGAACTTTAACAGGTCCAACATGCAGATGTTTTGCCACGCCGGGACAAGGCAGGAGGACGTTTAACGACCCCATTTCAAACAGAACCAGATGGTACATTCTGGGACTCTTTGTGACTCTAAAGATTTTGTGACAGTCAGAGCTAAAAATCAATCAAACAACTGAGTAGATTTAGGTGCAACTTAAAGGGCACATATCATTTTTACAGCATTTCATTTTCAATTGTGTTCAGGCTCAAAGCTCATGCTAGGTCTTTTCATTTCTATGACGGAGAAAGCGAGAAATGTGAAAGAGCAAAGCAATCACAAGGCAGCTGAAAACGAGAGTCGAAAGTTGCTGAAGAGTAATATAAGTGACCACAGATGACATTTTGCCATCAAAAAAAAGTCTTCTTTGATTAAGAAAAAATACTTTTTCCTAAATATAACCACGGCTCAAAGGACATTGTGGATCCAGATGACAAGTCTTCATCCATACATGGGACTAATTTCCTGATTTTTAGAGGTGCTTCTAGACCTTAGTTTTCCACTTCATTAAACAACAGACCGGTTGATGATGATTTAGTCACATTTCATACTTACAATAATATAAAATTTGAAATTTCCCTTTAAAATGATTTTATATAATTTTATTTTAGATTTTCCAACAGTGCTATAAAAATAAAGCGAATAAAAGCTTTTACTAAGAGTTCTGCAACACCACTTACTGTGCTATTTATGCTGGCCAGTAGTTTTCCATTGAACTCCACCATAGAATAAACAGCCCCTTTCACCTCTTTCTCAGCCACGGTTTGCAGCTTCCCTGCAGGAAAGATCAGTCAGTCAGTGTTCAGTGAGCATTCAGGGTGCGACACATGCATTGCTGAGTTTAATTAGCGCCTACAAGGTCCTGGTGAGAACAACTGGCAAGGAGATGTGAGAAAATTTTGAAATTGAGACAGTGAATACAAGGCAAGGGTAAAATGAAGCGCTGGAGTAGGATAAATGAAATACAAGCAACACATTTTGTCAGGAACAGTGTGTGAAAGAATAAAAAACAGTGCTGGTGAGAAGAGGGATGTTGGAGAGGAAGTGATAAGAGAATGATTGAGTGAGAAGGGAAGCGAGAGCATAGCAGGACACAGTGTCTGTGCCTAAAATACAATAGAGTGCAGGGAGGAGAAAATGAAATGGGGTGAAGGATGAAGAAAACAAAGCAGAATGATCTGGGTGAGAGGACAAACATGAAAAGATGAAAAGAATCAATGAGCGCAGTCGAGCCTGTTTGCTGATAACGTGGTAAGCGAAGAACAGCGTTGCTACTGACCATCAGTGTAATGGAAGACAATGATTCGCCCCTGCTTGGGCTCGGCCTCCTCTGGGTAGACCATGGCCGTGCCGACGATGAAGTAAACAGACGGGTCTTTTCCCAGACGACAGGACACAATGCTGAGGGCATACTCGCTGGGGAGGAACTGATGGGCATGAAGAACTGGCAGGAAACACAGAGCAGAGTGTGAGAGCAGCACAGAATCTCTTTATGAAGCTTTTTAGAAGCAGTAACACTGGGGAATGAATTACCCATGAAAATTATAGTGATATAGATACTTCATGGAAATGTGTCCTCGGCCATATTGAAGGACCACCTGCTCATCTGATTCCACAAAGCAAACATGAAACAGGTAAAACCTGAGTGGTCCATGGTTGCAGGCTGCTGCACAGGTGTCGTTTGCATACAAAACCGCTCAACTACCGTTAATATAGGTCGCCACAATTAAATGTTGGATAGCATCTATTTTTCTATCTAAAACAACCCACACGTAGACACATCTTTATTCATCTTATTATTTTCTATAGGATGAAAATGAACACGGTTGTGTGTCATGCATTGTTTGTACCCTTTGATTTTTTTTTTGTGTTCACAGTAAATTTAAATCAGAAATTTAAATGCAATTTACGTAACAGGTCAACAGAAAGTAGAGGTTATATGATGCATGTTTATGATACAAGTCTATGAAGTGTGGAATGCGTTGATATTCAGCCTAAGTGAGTAGAACCATCTCTAAGGGGTATGACTCAACACAACAGTTCAAACTATGTGGAAAGAAATCTTGGTAAAAAGGAAGGAATTCTACGTTTAGTCACTGACCATGAGCTGTCAATGTTCATGTACCATCAAAATGGCAAAAAAACAAATCTTCTGCACAACACATTTTCTCTTCTTCAGTGTGTCTGGTCAGGTTGTCCCTCTTTAGGTGGTCAGTGTGTCTCCAAAGAGCCAAGAGGAAAATTAAGTATCAATAATAAAACTATCCCAGAAGGAATGTGGCTCATATTTGCCGTCAGTGAGGATTTGTTGTCGTTGCATTGATTTTCTTATTATGCAAAGACAAATTCATCTTCGTTTATCAAGATCTTCTCCGAGATATTATTTATCAATCTCGCCTTCCCTTCTCTGCACCTGAGAGGCTTTGTAATGGGTTTATAGCTGTTTTCTCATTAAGCTAGGCAGTTTATGTGCTGAGTTAACTGACAAATAAGGTAGCACACCAATCAGAACCTAACCACTCTCCACCAGAAAGTGTCTCACATCAACCGTACCTGTCTGCTTTGGATACATTGTGCTGAAACAGTCACTTATTTACATATTGCCAACAGGTAACATAGGCTAATTTATGTGGGTATAGTAGCAACCAGGCTTTTAAAAGAAAGTCTTGGTGTAGAAAAATATCTGCAATGCAAAACAGAATGGAAGAAGAAGCAGTCACATCCACTTGGCTTTCCTATAAAATGTGCACCATCATTAATTTGGAGACTGCATTTACATAATAACACATAAGTGTTATAACTTGAAAATTAAGATGTAACAGATTGAATAAGCATGTGTCACGCCGAATGTATGCAGTTGATTAAAATCAGACAATCCTAATGAGATCAACTGTTCCTCAGAAGCTTTAAATGAATGCAGCAGCTCTTTTGAGTTCAAATGGAAATGTAGCCCCCACTGTCTCACCTTCGAAGGTGTGTTGATCCACAACGAGCAGACTGTGAACCTCCACCTCCTCACCAAAGGAGGTCTCATGTGGAGAGGTGCTGCTAGGGAAGAGCTTGCTGGAGCTCACACTGCTGGAGAGCGCCTGTAAATGTATGAGACAGGACGCAGAGAGAAGTGAGGACAAAGACAAATGTGGTGTGTGACCAAAAAAAAAAAACAACAACTACACAATACACAACGTGTCTGCGTGGGAAGCACCAACAGCACAGTCGACACCATCTGCAGCACCAGATGTTCGGCATTCGAAATCAGGTAAACATCATTCTGGTCATCATATGTGAGAGGCTCTACGGCGGTAAACGCAAACACATGAAAGTACACACCTATCCCTTTTGGAGAGTGTACAGAGGTGAGCAGAACAGGTAACACAAGCAGTCAATGTAAACATGGCTGAGAGGACTTTCTAATGAACTCGCCAGCAGACCTGAGTGCTTCTAAATGCTGCCGACTAATTTCTTTAAAAACATTTAGATTTCCAATTTGCTTAATTAGGGAGAAACACTTTTCTAGGTTGCTTCAACTGTATCCATCGCTCTTCATTCACACTGAAGCAGTTTTTTTAGGTGCTACTGGCACAAAAATAACATATGGAGGATTTGGACAGACTAGCTGATTATTTTAATAGCTGCCTAAGTATATGTGGCATGTCATTTAGATGCAAGAGTTATTTACTAAACCATATGCACCTATTTTTCAATGTAATTACAAAAACAAATCAAGTCTGTTCCATGGAAAAATAAGAAATCATGCCTGATGGATGGTAATACACCACAGAAGTAAAATATGATAATTAAATGAGAGCATTTGCAGGATGAATCAAGAAAAACACGTTGCATACACAAAAGCAGCACATTTATTTTCATGAATCATTCTCAGACTAAACTGTGAACTTCATCTAGTTTAAAGGGACCAGGTGGAGGGCTCAACTATTCAATAAACACAGTTTGACTGACTCTTCCTGATGAGGTTACATGTCATTTTTATGGGTTCTTTGGCTGTTACTGAGGATGCTGCATGATAATTATGAACATGACCTTCATTATGGGGTGTCTACCAAATAATATTACAATATATAATTCAGAACAAAAAAGGTTTCAGACTCTGTCATCTCAAGATTAAAATTCAACGTGGTCTCTTTAGGTACGGCTACCGTCGCCGTTACCTTTGAGTCCTCTGCTTTATTCTCCACCATGGAAAGTATACTTTGCTCAGTGCTGCTGTGTTTGCCCCTGGCTCCATCTGAGCGAACCACTGACAAAACGTTCCGTGGTTCGTTTTGTCAGGAAGACCTGGTCGAGAAGCAATAGAAAGTACTCTTGAACCAGTGCTGTTGTGTTTAGCTGGTTGAAAAAGGTTTTGTTCCCATTACCTTCTTGTTATTTCATTTCCTTAAAAGTACTCCTGGTTGTCATGTTTTCCAGTGTGTCCTTCCTGTTAAACCCCATGTGGAAATGGTAGATTGCATAATGAACCTGGTCGCATTTCCATTTAAAGAACTGGTTTCTCTTTACTGTCGCCACATGCTTGTTTTGAAGGAAAGTCAATGAGTCGTTGCAATCAGGGTGGGCTTCCTTTTTACTATTTAAATGTTTATGAACAAGGTAATTTGACTGGACTGTATTAAAATCAGATTTAAATTAACTGTATGGAATTGGATTCAAATCTGACGACACTATTGGACTGGATGAGAATGAAGAGCATTTATCTGATTTCAATCGAATGGATTCTGTTTTCTGTTTGCATTATTTGCCGTTATTTCAGCTTTTAACTTTGTTCTCTCTTTTCTCTTCCTAGAAGCTACACCTGGCCTGGCTCTGTGTCTGCCTGTGACACCTTTCTGGAGAGGGGCATCGTCCGAGCTTCTGCTGACAACAACTTAATGCTCACCCTCTACAGATGATCCACATAGCCCTGTCTTTTAGTGTTTAACCCTTTCTCTCTCCTAGACATGGAAATTGACTGAGCTTCTACTGTGACTAACTCTATGTGCTCTCTTTCAGACTCTAACCTTGAAAACTGGCTCAGAGTTTATCTGTTCTTTCTTTCTAGATGAAACAACTAAAGGAGCTACATCCATTAACATTTACTTTTCCTTCCCATAGAAAGTACTCCTGGATCAGTGCTTCTGTGTTTTCTTTGTGTCTCTGCTCTGTTCTCTCAAACCCCCAGTAGGTCGTGCCAGATGGCCGCTCACACTGAGCCTGGTTCTGGTTCTGCTGGAGGTTTCTTCCTGTTAAAAGGGAGTTTTTCCTCTCCACTGTCGCTACATGCATGCTCAGTATGAGGGATTGCTGCAAAGTCAACGCCAGTGACTGTCCACTGTCTCTACATGCTCATCCAGGAGGAGTGAATGCTGCAAGTCACTGACTGGATGCAATCTGCTGGGTTTCCTTAGATAGAAAAACGTTTTATCCAATTTGAATAAATAACTAACTCCGCCTGCACTGTTCAATGGTTAGGATCAATTGGAATGTATGAACCTGACTGTTGTGAAGAACCTTGAGACAACATGTGTTGTGAATTGGCGGCTATATAAATAAAACTGAATTGAATTGTTTAATTGGGTATAAACTGAAAAGGTTCATACCCAATTAAGACGACATTTGTTTTGAAATAAGTTAATGTAGATAAACTGAAATCGAGACGGAATTAAGACTTTATCAGCAAGTCTAGACAAATAGTCTCTAACAGACCTGCAAAGTGTATCCCAGTTCTCAGTTTAGCGTATAAAAGTATGTTTTTTAGTCAGCCGGGTTGTTTATATAAGACAGTGCTAAGATGCAGTACCTGTGTGCTTGCACTGGGCCGTACGGCAGACGTGGAGCCGCTCACATCCTGAATCTCCACCCGGCTGGACAGAACCCCGAAACACTGCGAGACCTCCTGGTAACAGATGCGCCTAATGGTGATATGGAAAGTGGAAATAAAACAACAAAATTACATACATAGATGGTAAAAGCTAAAAGAGAATAAATAATGAGTTGAGCCATTTTTGTCATTTACAAGGTTGGAAACAAATTAAGATACTGCAAATAAGAAGAACATAGAACAAATCTGAGATAAAAGCTGTGAAACATATATTATGAGTTCTTTTCTAACACATTGTGTGAATAGAGGACTGACCTTGGAGACTCATAGAGGGGAACCGTGCGAATATGGAGCTTCTGAATTTCATCAATGGTGCCGATGGTCAGTGTGCTGTTGTTGGCCAGAGCCAAGCTAAAAGAAATAAACACATTTTATTACAGGGAAAAACAAGGAAATGCACTATGCATGTCCTATCAAATCAAACAGATGGACTGCATAGGTTACTGCAGAAAACAAGTGCAGAGAGCTGTGTAAGGTTAAAAACAAGCGCTCAAACAGAACGCTCTGAAACAAATAGGAAGGGAGGAAAAATGCTGTCGTAACAAAAAAGTTTCATTGCTGACCTGTCTGGGTAGCCCTCAGAGTTGAGTGGGCACATGTAATTGACTTCCTTAAGATTGACGTTGGAAAACACCAGCTTGTGGTTGGATGAGTAGATAACAGTGGGCCGGTCGGAGCAGGCAAAGACGTTGGAGGTGGAGAGCGATCTGAAGGTCCGCAGCACAGTGGGCTGTGTGCCAAGAGTGACCTTCTTACGTTCACTGAGGGCGCCTGGGGAAAGGAAATGAGGTTAAGGCATATATTTAACTCCAGGTTGAAAGGTGGATGTACCAGTTGTTGTTAAGGTCGGAGAAACAATTTGCAGCGATGTTTGTCCTTGTATGCTCAGCGAGCCCTTGAGCTTTGTTTAGAAGCACCAGCCTTTCCTTTTTTTTAATCTCGTTTTTAATTTTGCAGTAAGAGCATCTATGGCATACTCAGCATGGAGCCTAGCTCTTTTTTTGATGTTCTGGTCTTCTCTCCCCTCTAACCAACATACACCCCATTTCTGTGATCTGAGCAAATCAAAGCTAATGAGCACATTTATATGCATACTCATACTGCAGTTGTAAGTCCTGCCTTGGTTTTATTCAACTCAAGTTTTTACAGGGTAGTGATCTGATTATTCTCATATCCCTGTGTACTTTCCTGAAGCATTATCCCAGTCCTGGCTTGGGTTTGCGCAGAAGTTTCTTGTACTGTCTGCAAACAAGCGGATTGTTTACTTGGCTGAAAGAAAATTCATCTGCAGCTCTGATATATGATGGATTGTTGACAACATAGTCAAAATTGCAGCAGCTTTATTCAGTCATGTGGCAGAATGGTATTGTAGACCGATGATCTGACAATACAATGTCATCTTGTGCACTGAGGAAATTATGTTATAATCTGTAATGACAATAAGATGCATCTCTAATGGACTAAATTTTAATCCTTGACTGCACTTTGAAATCTCATCACTTGTTAATGTCCTGATGGGTAAATAACGTTTGATGTAAGCTATGTACCATTTAATGTGCAAACAATGAAACAAGAATGCAGAATTAGTCTGGATTGCCCAGAGAAGTTCATAACAGTTCTTATAATTAAAAAAGCAGCCAATCGGATGGATTCAAACAACTCGAAGTAAATTTACAGTCGGTGAAATCTGTTGTAAAATAGCTTTTCGTCTACGTTTTTTCCAATTATATGCAATCAAGTGGGTATTTTGACAAGATGATAGTGACATCATAAAAAAAGTCTGGCTTCATGCAGGGTACATGGTGTCTTCCTGCAGAATATATTTTTCCTCGACGTAAGTTAAAGTTACCTAAAGAAAAGTAAGAAACAAAAAGAAGAACAAAAAAGCTGGGTGGACCAATGGAAAAAGTTTATACCTGTGTCTAAAATGAAGGAAAACAGAAGCCTGATTTTAACTGCAACTGTACCTTAACTAGCCATCAGGTTACAGTATTCTCTCAGTGAGATGGGCTTTGAAACTAACATATGTTAAAACTAGTAACTTTCATTAATAATTTAAGAAACATTTTTTCTTAAACCAGCATGTTGAGAAAGTCTTGTCCTATGGCAGCTAAGCAACAAATATGACACAGTTTGCGATTGTCTGCAGGATGGACTTGAGGATTAAACCCCTACCTTTCATGTTTCAGATGGTAAACCCCAAGCACAAAGATGGACTAGCACTGGCCTTCAATGCTATGAATTATTCATAATGTTACTCATCTGTTCCTGGATGTGTAAAATAGAAAAGGTTTTTCCAAAATGTTTGCAGCAAAATTTACAAAGGCCACGCAGAGAATGGAAATCAGACAAAAAGGAAAGCGTTATTGCATCTTGGACGCGTCTCATATTTCTCTCTATAAAAAGGGGCACTTCACATACAGCTTATAACATTACAAATGTAAAGAGTAAGCGCAGGTTTTCCATGTTCACTGTATGTTTTCCTGCCGCTCTGCATTTATGAATTATTTACAGTTATCACTGCCGTTAACTTCATGCTCATACACCGCGTTTTCTTTATATAGAAAGCCTGCCTGGCTCAAAGGTTCAGAATTAAACTCGGTCTCTTTTCTGGATAGAGCCTGGGTTAAAGCTGCCACGGACTTTGTGTAATATTTATTTTTCTTTCCCACTGAAAGTACTCTTGGCTCAGAGTTTTATTAGATTCTTTATAACTGGATATGAATTTCACCTGTTTGTCTTGTGCATTTAGATGACATTGGTCAAGAACTGGACTTGAAACAGATACAAAAATGGATTGATTTCTACAGCCCTAAAGTTGTTTTTATGGTAATAGTTGTACAGGTGGGTCATGCGGTTCTGGTTGAAAAAATATACGTAAAAAACAGAACAAAATAAAAGTCTAAAATCAGTCTAAGACAACTGCTTAGCTCAGATCTAATGGTTAGTGGTGAGAGGGAACCTACCAGTCTGTAGGTCGAGACCCAAGTAGAAGAGGGCTCCATCTCCCAGGGCACACAGCAGGTAGTAGCTGCCTTCAAAGGTGGTCATTAGGATGGAGCGTGGGATGATCTCTGAGGACATAAAACAACAGCTAATTTGGTTTTCTTTTGCAATAATTAGTTACATCATCAACAGTGCTAAATGACTGCAAATCAGTCTTTGTGAGAAGAATCTGTAAGGGTTTTCTTACTGATTACATGTTGCAGGATAAACACTATTCTTGTAAGAATTTTTCATATTTTCTTTGACTGGGAGCCTTTTTACATCTGTGCAACTTTCTCTAGAAATTAGCAGTTTTTTTTTTTTTTTTTACTTCAAAATAAAAGGGATTTGATCCTTCTAAGGAAATTTAAGTGTGAGCAAGTTTGCAACATTCCCCAAAGAAAACAAAAAACACCATCATTGGTAATAAAACCAGCAAATAGTAAAGGTCTTAAAACTATTTGGGAAAAACTTTTCATCTTTCAATAAAATAAAAAAGCCAACCTTGCAAGCATAGCATAAACCTTTTATTTAAAGTTTTCCTGTCCAGGTTCTGTAGATAATTTAAAAAGATTAAGCATTCAACAAATGTCATTCGCATGCAGATGGGAAAACTGCATCAGAGTGTGGGAATGAGTGGGGAGGAAGCATTGGAACAGAATGGTAGAGTCCAAACAGAGTCCTTTTGAGCAGGTTATAAAATCCAATTTTATGGAGTTCCTACTGTTTGTCATCTCTATTCAATCAAATTATACAGACAGATTCTACGTCAAGGATTCAAGGAAGTACAAGTCACGTAAATTCATTAAAATTGATTCTAGTTATCAAACAATCCAGTCATATTCGGTTATTTATTCAAATTGGTTAAAAAGTTCTTTTATCTAAGGAAACTCAGCACATTGCATGGAGTCAGTGACTTGCAGCATTCATTCCTCCTGGATGAGCATGTAGCAACAGTGGGCAGTTGCTTACATTCACTTTGCAGCAATCCCTCATACTGAGCATGCATGTAGCAACAGTGGAGCGGAAAAACTCCCTTTTAAACAGGAAGAAACCTCCAGCAGAACCAGGCTGAGTGTGACCAGCCATCTACCACGACCAACTAGGGGTTTGAAAGAACACAGCAGAGACACAAAAAAAAAAAAAAACCACAGAAGCAGTGATCCAGGAGTACTTTCTATGTGAAAGGAAAGTAAAACGTTAAAGGCAGTAGTAGCTCCTTTACTGGCTTCATCTAGGAGAGAAAGACAGCCAAGCAGATGAACTCTGAGCCAGTTGAAGTCTAGAGTATAAAAGAGAGCACATACAGTTAGTCACAGTGGAAGCTCAGCCAGTAGCTATGCTAAGAAACAGGGTTAAACACTGAAAGACAGGGCCAAGTGCACCATCTGTAGAAAGAAAACATGAAGTTGTTGGCATCGGTAGCTCAGTCGGTCCCCCCCTATGGGACGACGTCACAGCTAAACACAGAGCCGGGCTAGGTGTAGCTTCTAGGAAGAGAGAAAACATAGAGAGAACAAAAGGTTTAAAAGGTTGAAACAACAGTAAATAACACAGAATTTGAGAGTAGAAGGAGAATAAGTGAGGGGAAGTGGTCATTATGTCCTCCAGCAGCCTAAGCCAATAGCAGCATAACTACAGAGATAGCTCAGGATAACCTAAGCCACTCTAACTATAAGCTTTATCAAAAAGGAAAGTTTTAAGCCTAGCCTTAAAAGTAGACAGGGTGTCTGCCTCACGGACTAAAACTGGGAGCTGGTTCCACAGGAGAGGAGCCTGATAACTAAAGGATCTGCCTCCCATTCTATTTCTAGAGACTCTAGGAACCACCAGTAAACCTGCAGTCTGAGAACGAAGTGCTCTGTTAGGAACATATGGAACAATCAGATCTCTGATGTATGATGGAGCTAGATCATTAAGGGCTTTATATGTGAGGAGGAGAATTTTAAATTCTATTCTGGATTTAACAGGGAGCCAATGAAGGGAAGCTAAATTGGGAGAAATATGATCTCTCTTTTTAATTTTCATCAGAACTCTTGCTGCGAGATTTTGGATCAGCTGAAGGCTTTTAACTGCATTTTTTGTGGACATCCTGATAGTAAAGAATTACAATAGTCCAGCCTTGAAGTAACAAATGCATGGACTAGTTTTTCAGCGTCACTCCTGGACAGGATATTTCTAATTTTGGCAATGTTCCGGAGATGAAAGAAGGAAATCCTAGAAACCTGTTTAATATGGGATTTAAATGACATGTCCTGGTCAACAATAACACCAAGGTTTTTTACTTTATTATTATTTGAGCTATTGGAAGCATATATATAGTAAAGAGAATTGGCCCAAGTACTGAACCCTGTGGTACTCCACAGTTAACCCTGGAGTTCCCTTTCAGTCGATTCACTCAGTACAACACATGAGTACGGGATATCACGCCCTGCGTGTCCTGGCTGAAGCCATCTCTAATCACGCCTCCTAGGCAAATGATGTGATGACGACAGGTGACAGGCCCCGCCTGCACTATATACCTGTCCGTCATCATCGTCATTACTCAGTTCTTACGCTCTTCACCTCGCTAAGAACACCTCTTTGAGTCAGGCTAGCTAGCTGCTGCTGGTTAGCTCTGTGTCTCTTTTCAAAGGGCTACTTGGAATTAGTTCAATTGCTTTTGTTGGAGTTAGTCACTGCTGCCTGCTGGTAAGCGTGTCTGCCCGCGAAGCGCTGATTTCAAGCAGTTCGGTCTGGCTTTGTGGTTCGGGATGAGCACAAAGCCAACACAAGCGAAGCAGAAGTCTTCTATTCGTCCCTGTCCTCAGGGGTGCGGCTTCTCGCTTCATGAGAAGGACCAGCATGAGGCTTGTCCCGTCTGTCTCGGGATCGTTCACGCTCGCAGAGCGTTGGCGGAGCCCGAAGCATGTCCGTTCTGTCGCCAGCTTCGTCGCTCGACCCTGGAGAGGCGGGTTAAATTCCTCGAAAAGGTGCTGGGAGAGGCTGCTGTCTCACGGCGAGACCCACTGCTCTCCAAGGCGGGAAACCCAGTTTCGTCCGATTCTGATGAGGACGGCTTTTCGATCGAAGTCCCCGCTTCCAGCTGGGCGGACCATATGGAGTATATTGATGGGTTAGCCGATAATGCAGGTGCTCGGTCTCAGCTTCAGCTAGAACCCCTTCAGGGAGAAGAGGACGTACTGGACATCGGTTTGGATGTTCATGGTCTGTCCGATGATGAGGATGAGTCTCTGCCGAGTCAGGCTGCCGCTGCTGCGCCAGCAGACCCGGGCGACACGTCTTTCTTCTTTCTTTGCCGCCGTGCAGCTGATACACTGGACGTGGAATGGCCATCCCCACCTCCTGCGGAGAAGCCATCGCGATTCGCGGGGTTTTATCTCCCCTCGGAGCCGGCCGCAGTCAAGTATCATCTACCCATGTTCCCAGACTTTATCTCTGAGTTGACGTCTTCATGGAACAAACCATTGTCCACCCGCGTCACGGTACTGGGTTATGGACAGTATCTGGACCTGGAAGGCGTCGCAAAAGCCGGACTGGTGAATCTTCCGCCTATGGAACCGTCTTTGGCAGCATATCTGGCCCCATCCCAAAATCACGGTGTGGGTGGTCCAACATCGCTTCCGTCTAAGCACTGTACGTTCTCCGCTGCTCAATTGGAGAAAATCTACAAGGCTCCATTACCATGCTGCAAACATACCAAGCTATGCGCTTGGCGGAGCTTGGAGCCGCAACACCGCCGGAGAGTCCTGTGATGCCACTCTTGAATGAGGTGAGAATCACCGCTGACTACATCCTCCGTGTATAGCTGTGCAGCGCTATCACTGGGCAGAGGGTTGGCATCAACGGTGGTTGCCCAAAGGCACCTGTGGCTGACGCTCTCTGACATCCCGGATAGGGATAGAGCCGTCTACCTGGATGAACCGGTGGTAGCCGACGGGCTGTTTGGACAATCTCTCGACGCCATACAGGCAAAATTCGAGCAGAGGAAAAAGCAGACCGAAGCACTGCGCAGTATCATCCCCAGGCGAGATGTGAGACCCAAATCCAGCTCGGGCACTCGCAAACCAGCTGTACCGCCACCCCCAGCGAAGAGGATGACGCGACCCGTGTGCTTGAACCCTCAGACGGCACAGCCACAAAACCACGGCCAAGCTCCCCGAAAGACGGCCTGGAGCAGGGGTCCTCCTCCGAGGCTCCAGAGGGACTCGACGTCCCGAAAGAAGAAACCACAGTCCTCCTAGCTGTGGGACTGGGGACTCAGGAGTTTCGGGAGCAGGGAGACATGTTTGCCAGTTGTCGGCGGGTGCCGTCCAAAAGAGGTTTTGCTGGTGTTGTTCGGGATCCCAGTCCCAAGAGGCGCTGCGTTTCCCCCACACAGTCTCCCAAGCAAAATTTCCCAACAAATATATTTGCACTAAAAGCCCCCAGTTTGGGTGCGTTGAATGTGTTTCTGAGCACTGCAGTTGTTCCAAATGTTTGTATGGATGCTCCAAATGTTTCAATAAAGACAGTTTTTTCTATGAAAAAAAGTCAAAATCAAAGAGCTGCAGGCAACGGCCAAATGAGGCTGCACCTCTCTCGCACGTCGGGAGAGGGCAGCACCGTTCCACCAACAGTGCCGCAGGCCAGTCGCCTGGCTTCACGTCTCCATATGTGGCGCGCATGCGCACTCCATCCTTGGGTGGAGAGGACCGTTGCTATGGGTTACCGTTTACAGTTTTGCCGGAGACCACCCCGCTTTGTTGGCGTGGTAAACACGGCAGTAATGGCCCAAGCAGCAGAGGTTCTGAGAGAGGAGATAAATACACTGTTGGCAAAAGGAGCTATTCGTGCGGTTCCCGAGTCGGACATGAACAGAGGTTGGTACAGCCGTTATTTTGTTGTTCCGAAAAAAGGGGGCAGGCTTCGTCCAATCCTGGACTTGAGAGTTCTGAACAAATACCTCCGAACATACAAGTTCAAAATGTTAACACTCAAGCAGCTTCTGAGTGCTATCAGCCCGGGCGATTGGTTCGCCACGATCGACCTGACAGACTGTCTGTCTCTAGCGCCTCGCACATTTACAAAATGTGTAGAGGCAGCGCTAGCACCTCTCAGAGAGACAGGGGTCCGCATTTTAACTTATCTGGACGACTGGGCTTTAATAGCCAGTTCCAGAGAGCAGGTGACAGTGCAGCTGTCTCGGGTTCTGTCGCACATTCAAGCCCTAGGATTTTTGGTAAACTCTCAGAAAAGCTCGCTGATCCCAAGTCAGCAATTTTCATTTCTCGGTCTGGAAATATGCTCCCTTACAAGCAGGGCACGTCTTTCCGACCACAGAGTGGCCGCGTTTCACCGCTGCCTCGCTCAGTTTCAGTTGGGACACAAACTGCGTTTCCAGACCATCTTACAACTGATGGGTATGATGGCATCTATGATTGCAGTAGTACCGCTCGGTCTACTGAAGATGCGTCCATTTCAGCGGTGGACCCACTCTCACCGGTTGTGTACATGGCGTCACCGCAGTAGAAAGCTGACAATAACCACTGCCTGTATGTCACCTCTCAGCCCTTGGCGGGAACCAGGACTGTTGTGCCGAGGTTCGCCAATAGGGAGAGTAACCTTTCGCAAGGTGGTATCCACGGGTGCCTCCCTGAGGGGGTGGGGCGCGTTGTGCGATGGCATGGCCGTGAAGGGGGTTTGGACACTAGTACAATCCAAACTCCACATAAACTACCTGGAGCTCTTAGCGGTTCTGCTGGCTCTGCAACATCTCTGCCAGGTTCTGTTAAAACAACATGTTCTGGTCAGGACAGACAACACCACTGTGATTTCGTACATAAACAGACAGGGAGGGACTCGTTCACTTCCTCTCCTGAAACTATCTCACACCCTCTTACAGTGGTGCAGCATGCATTTTCTGTCTATCAGAACTACTCATGTCCCAGGATGACTAAATCTGGGTGCAGATTTGCTCTCCAGAGGCGGATCTCAGGTGAGAGAGTGGAGGCTTCACCCCTCCGTGGTGGCACAAATATGGTGTCTGTTTGGGACAGCAGCAGTAGATCTTTTTGCCACCAGAGCCAACACCCACTGTCCTCTGTTCTTTTCCATAACAGATCAGGATGCTCCGCTGGGAGTGGATGCCCTGGCCCATCCATGGCCCAATGTACTCCTGTATGCATTCCCCCCAGTGGAAATGATACTACCTGTACTAGAGAGGGTGCGCAAACAGGGTCTGTCCCTAATTTTGGTAGCACCCCGTTGGCCTGCAAAGTCATGGTATTCCGAGATAATCAGCCTGCTGGCAGCAGAGCCGTGGCAACTCCCCGTTTGCCGGGATCTCCTCACTCAGGCAGGGGGGGAGATATTTCATCCACACCCAGAGATGTGGAAGCTGCATGCCTACCTGCTGAGAGGTCCAGCTTATTAGCCAAAGGCCTCCCCCCTGATGTGGTGGCAACAATCCAGAATGCAAGAGCATCCTCCACTAGAGGCTTATACGCTTATAAATGGAGAGCTTTTGAGCAGTGGTGTGAGGACAAGCACATTGTTCCATTTCAGTGCTCTATGGTGGAAGTTTTAATGTTTTTACAGGATCTGCTGGATAAAGGTCTTTCCTTTTCCACAATTAAGGTCTACTTGGCTGCCATTTCTGCCTGCCATATTGGTTTTAATGGAGTCACACCAGGTGCTCATCCTCTGGCTGTACGCTTCTTAAAGGGGGTTCGTAGACTCAGACCTGTGATTAAACCCAGTTTTCCTTCCTGGGATCTCACATTGGTACTAGAAGCTCTTTGTGACCCTCCATATGAACCTTTGGAGTCAGTAGATGTGAAGTTCCTTTCATATAAGCTTGCTCTGCTTCTTGCTCTGACAACTGCAAAGCGAGTTGGAGACCTCCATGCTTTGTCTGTAAATCCTACCTGCATACACTTTTCACCTGATGGTTCCAAGGTCACCTTGCGACCCAATGCAACTTATCTTCCTAAGGTTATACCTTCGGACTACAGCTCCATGACTATGGAGCTTTCGAGTTTTTGTCCACCTCCTTTTGCATCTGAGGAACAAAGGAGGTTACACTTCCTGTGCCCTTTACGTGCACTGCGTAGTTACATTGACCGTACTCAGTCTGTGAGGTTGTGTGATCAACTGTTTGTGTGTATTGCTAACCCAGCAAGGGGGAAAGCTCTGTCCAGACAAAGACTCTCCCACTGGATTGTGGAGGCTATTTCTCTGGCTTACAGCAACAGGGGTCTCCCAATGCCACGTGGTGTGAGGGCTCACTCCACCAGGGGCATAGCGACCTCCTGGGCACTATTTAGAGGGGTGCCCATGAGTGACATTTGTGCTGCAGCCAGCTGGTCTTCGCCGCACACATTTGTAAAGTTTTATCGTTTGGATGTGACAACCCCTTCTGTGGCTCACTCTGTTCTTTCTGCTGGGTCTGAAGTGCTGCACTAGTATGCAGTGCATGATCCAGGTTTGATGGCTGCTCTGCGGGGCGTTTATATATGTCCCATACTCATGTGTTGTACTGAGTGAATCGACTGAAAGGGAACGTAAAGTTATGCATATAACTACTGTTCCCTGAAGGAGAGTAACGAAGTACAACACATTGCTGCCCCGCTGCTCAGCTGGGCTCGGTGAATAGCGGCTATCGAACTGAGTAATGACGATGATGACGGACAGGAATATAGTGCAGGCGGGGCCTGTCACCTGTCGTCATCACGTCATTTGCCTAGGAGGCGTGATTAGAGGTGGCTTCAGCCAGGACACGTAGGGCGTGATATCCCATACTCATGTGTTGTACTTCGTTACTCTCCTTCAGGGAACAGTAGTTATATGCCTAACTTTACGTTTAAAGATGATTTATCATTTACATGAACAAACTGGAATCTGTCAGACAGATAAGATTTAAACCAGCGTAGCGCTGTTCCCCTGATCCCTACAGCATATTCCAGCCTATTTAAGAGAATATTATGGTCGTCTGTATCAAATGCAGCACTGAGATCTAACAGAACCAGAACAGACACAAGTCCATTATCTGAGGCCATAAGAATATCATTAGTGATTTTCAGCAGAGCTGTTTCAGTGCTATGATGAGCTCTGAAACCTGACTGAAACTCTTCAAACACGTCATTGCTGTATAAATGCTCACACATTTGAATAGCAACTATTTTCTCAAGAATTTTAGATAAGAACGGAAGATTGGATATAGGTCTGTAATTTATCAAGTCATCTCGATCAAGCGAAGATTTCTTAAGCAAAGATTGAATTACAGCTAACTTAAAAGCCTGTGGTTCTGATCCATTTACTAAAGATAGATTAATCATATCTAAAATGGGGCTGGTAATCAGAGGGAATTTTACTTGTAATGAATCCCATAAAGTCATGGCTGCTGATAGCTAAGGAAATGGATGGCTCAGCAGAGCTATGACTCAAAGTTTGGCAAATGTACTAACATTCCCAACACTGTGCTTTAAAACATACAGCACTGAATTAAAGCAGGGAGCCAGCCTCATATGAATAATTACCTTCTTTTTCAGGGGGGCTACATTGTCTAATGCACCACACAGTGAGGAAGTTACACTATGTACAGAAACACGAATCTGTAAAATGGAAGGTCCAACACCAAGTGACTGAATTGCCTCCTCAGCTTGTAATCAAGTTTCACAGAGTAGGGAGAATGACTTCATTATATATTCAAGTACGTTGAAGTAGAAACACGTCTAAAAAGTTGTCATACATCTGCTTGAGGACTGGGGTGTGAGACCCTCGATTTAAAGGCTTCATTAATTGATTCAGCTGTTGCGTGTTAGAAATATTGTTAAGTTCAGAATAAATAATTCCCTTGCACAAACAAGGAAACAAAAAGATAGCAAAGGAAAAAGGAAGCATAGTTTGCAGGACTTTTGCAGTTAGAGGAACGGTGGCTGTCCCATCTGGAAGCTGTCAATAGCTGCCACCATATTCCTGAGGAGGCAGGTGGTGAAATACCCTCGACCGACTGATTCCAGATTACCTTCAATAAAACTTGGTGGCAGCAGCCAATCAGGTTTTAGTTTCCACAGTAAGATAAATGCTAAATGATGAAAGGCTCATTGTTCAAAGTGAGACATAAATCACTACTGACCCAAAAGCACAAGAAAAAGTCTGATCCAGTTGCCTCATAACTATACGAATAAGTCAAAAGAGGTTTTAAGATTCTGTTCAGTGGATCAATGGAAACTGGAATTTTTTGGGCCCGTCGATCAGCAGGAGGCAGAAAAACACCATACTTACTGTCAAAAAGCAGCTGGAATATCTATGACATCAGAGCTTTGCAAACATCGACTTTGTTGTTCTTAAGCCACTTTATAACTAAATTAATGGTGACTGTCAACTGTCTACTGGGAAGACCCAAGACTAGTCAGAGGACTCCTTTACACTACCATCAGTCATCCACACATTCACACACTGACAGTGGTAACCTACAATGTAGCCACAGCGCCCCTGGGCCCCTTGATCAGCATCAGCAGGCCAAGGACACAACGACAGACGGATGGATGGAATGTGGGTTCGAACCAACAACCCACCGGTTAGAGGACGGGCTCCTACCACCTCAGCCACATTCGCCCTGTGATCTGACAGTTTATGTTGATTTTGCAGTAATGTGTTCCTTCTCTTTATATGTCCCTCCAGCTCGTGTTGGTATAGGAGCCATTTCACTGTGGATAACAACACTCACTTATAAGCTTCAGCCAGCATCTTTAAACTGTCATTTGCATTTGTTCTGGGGTTGGTGTGCCCATTTGGCACCGAAACGTGTTCATGTCTTGGACACAGAACCCATCTCCTTCCTGAACGGTATGATGGGTGGACATTGCTTTGGTGTTTTTACTTGTTTGAGCAGATCAAAGCGACACTCTCAGAAATCTGGAAATTTTACCCAACGATGAACGAGACTTGTGGAAGTACATGCTTCTTCTACTGATATTTTATATGATTTCTTTTCATTTGTCAATGATGTGACAAAGGGAGGCAGTTTGTTTGTTTGATTTGCTGCCTTAAGATATGCCAACAAGTATAGCTGTCAAATGTGTGAGATCATCTGGAAAATATCAAATCATTTAGAGACATAGTAATGTTAAAGTATTCAAGCTTCTGACATTAAAGAAATTAATTAAACATATCTCTCTCTCATTTCTGGTAATCTTTAGGGACCTACAACAGGAAATATTCAGTCTGTTTAAATGTCAGAGAGAAAACATGGTTTGAGTCTTTTTACGCAGTATATGTAAATATCTGTTTAACTGTGTACTTGCTTTGTTTTACATCTTATATTTCAGTCAAATCTGCTATAAAGCATTTTCAGCCATTTGCTTTCATTGTGTTTTGCCTTGAATCTCTGTTTTTGCAGAACTTCGCACTCAACTGTGCAACAGAACAGATGGACAACATCTCCACCTGCCCTCGTGTCAGACAGATTTCCCTTTATCCAGTAAATTCAGCTATTTTTCCCTCTCTCACCTCCACCCAGCATCTCCTTGTGCAGAGCTGTGAAACAGGGCAGTCTGAGCACACGTGCTGAGATGTCTGTCCACAGTCCCACAGCGCAGAGCGTGGACTCGTTGCCACCCTCCCCCAGAGGCGTGATGTCCAGGCAGGCCACCTCATGCTCCATCTCTGTGGTGCTGAGGAGGAGGAGATGAGAAAGTTATAAGCGGCGTTCAATGCATGTTCTGTGGAGGTGTGATCGTGGCACACAGCAGACTGACATCGTTGGAAATAACTACGTCAATAACACTCAGCAACTACTTAGATTAATTTTTCATCTCATGTGAGCTGCAGTTTGTTAAATATTAAAACAATCAGCTGTTCAGTCGCACATTGAGGTCAGGTTCAAAATTTATTAGAGGACAATTTAATTGCGATCAAATTGTCTACTTTGGTAACATCTCTAATTAAGCAAAATACTGTCCCTAAAATGATACTGTCAAATGACATAAGTTGCTTCATTTAAAGTAGATGACGTAATCTGAGTTTTAAACAAATAACTGTGTAAACATATTTACACAGCTAGAGAGACCAAAACATTTGATGTACAAAGCAATAAGACCGCATCAGTATTGTTCCACTATTCCGTCTCATTTTGAATTAACCAAATTATTCCTATAAGCAATGCAAATATAATGAATATTTTCAATTTGCTGAGAGCATTTGCACTTAAATAGCTTCTGACAGGCGGGTTCAGTCTTCAAAACATGATTAAGCAAACTAGGCCTGAGTAACATTGAAAGTATTCTGTGCCTTGCAGTAAACCAGCTGGTTATTGATGCAGTCCAAACACCATTTCATAGCTCTGATGAGTCTCTTCTATCATTTTATTACTTACAAACACTCAAAGAGGAAAACATTGTGCTTCAAGCGGCCCTGTTGGCCCTTTTAAAAGCCATGTTTCTCTCTCCAAGAGAGCAAAAAAATTAAAAACAAATTTTGTACTTTCTTTTTACTGCGAAAGAAAACCAAAGACAGCATGAAGGTAAACATTTAAAATGCACCACAAAGGGAAACCCAGTCTGAAACACCTCAGAGCTGCACCCAGATAAAAACAACATCAAGGCGTGCCTCAGGACCTCTTACCAGGCTTTCAGGCTAAAACAAATTTCAATTTTCAAACTGTGTCAAGCTGAAGACAGGAAAACGCTCAGTAATCACACATTGAACAATAATAATACTAATTTATTTCCCTTTCACAGCAGGAAACCCTTTCTTTGGTTAAACTTACAGAGGTACACCACAGGGCATTGTCTGATCTTTATTAAACATCGTACACTAAAGCATGTGCAAACAGCAGTCCTAACACCAAATATCCTGATCAGAGACACACTTATCAGGCTTTTCCTGCCTAATACAGATTTCCACTTTTATTTGAGGTGTTTGTTGCAAATAATTCAGATGTTTAGTGACTCAGGACTAACACACATGTGAAATTAAATAAAAGTGCAGCAAGTTATTTGATAGAGAAAATAGTTTCATCTGAGTTATCAGATTATTCTCATTTAGACCCCTTGGGTCATCAGAGACCTCATCATAATTTGTTCCCAGGACCAGAACTAAACAAGAGGAGGCAGAATGTAGTTTTTGTGCTCTGAAATCAACTGCCTGAAAACCTCTGATGTGCAGAAACTGTTCTTCTAAATCAGGACTGAAAACATTACTATTCACGGCAGCTTACCCACTAAGGCCAATGGCTGCCTTATCCTTTCTATCATGCCATAGCTTTTTATTTGCTTGAATATTGTCACTGTTTGTTCTTTTTAAGTGATTCTGTCTCTTTTTTTGGAGCTCAGATCTGATCAAGGACAATTTGAGTAAAACACCAATTGGCAGTAAATCTCCTATTTTCTTTTTTTTTTTTTTATGCTGTGAGAGATATCATTTAATTTTAAAGCTAAAATTGATCAAGGAAATTATACTTGACCCAAAAAGAGAGAGAGACTATGAAGCCTTGTTCATCAGTAATAATGTGATTCAACAGCAGTTTTAGATATCAGGGCATACAGCTGGATTGTTAGATTGTAATTTGAAGTCGGGCATTCATGTTGATGACCTGTCTGCTAAACCAGCTCAGAGACCATCCTTTTTACGCAAACATGGACATTTAGGAGGCAGGTTCTATTTTTAATACTTTGGATAAATTGGTTATGTTTTTGATTTAATTGTTTGTATTTTACTGATCAAGTTACTTTTGATGTTATAATTTCTGCAGTGGTTTGGACAGCAAACCTTTTTTGTTTTGTTTTAAATGCTTCAGAAATAAACTTTCAGTGAAGCAGATCAGCAAAAAGATGTATTCATTTCTAAGTGCATCAGATCAAGCTTTTTGTATTACCTCATCAATTATTTTATTCAATAAGTAAACATTTCTTGGATCATTTTCTAAAGAGACTGTAATCTATAGTTTTTAGTTTTTTCTTATTTTTATTTTACTGATGCTGCATTGAAAATAATTTGTTGTTTTTGTAATACAAAGTATGTGACTGAATAAATGAGTAATTTGCATGATTTATGAGGAAGATTTTTACTGCAGTTGTATTACATCAGCAGCACAGTCCACATTGTTTTTCTCAGTTTCATGCAAATTTTAGAGACCAAAACAAAACGTTCAGTAGTATTTGCTATGCAGTTTCCATGCCTGAAGGTATACCTCGGGAGACATTTCTATTCACTTCTGGACACAGGTGCAAGCTGAGTAACAGAAATGGAGTCAACTGGTAAAGAGTTTAAGGAATAGTTGGTACGGGGGGTGAACCAGGCCTCACTGCTGGTAAAAGTCATCTCCTAAATAGAACCTGTCTGACAACATGAAGTAGACTAAAAGATTTTTAAAAAGTAACACATCACATCACAAAGTTATTGACATCAACAAGACTGGAAAGGATGACAGTCATTTCTAAGGCAGTGAACCACAGCGAGAGTTGTTGTACAGTGGTGAACCTTCCCAGAGGTGGTCAGCCTACCAACATTACTCCAACAGCGTATCAATGAACCGTCAAGGAGGTTACAAAAGAGAATAGAGAGAACCCATAATAATATCTGAAGCACTGCTGTGGCCTCGCTTGCCTCAATTTAGAAGGATTTTCATGATTCAACAATAAGAAAGAGATGGGGCAAAACTGGTAACCATGTAGAGGTCCAAGATCCAAACCTCTGATGACTGAAATAAACACAATGGCTCGTCATACAATTGCCAAAACACATCTAGATGATCCACAAGACTTCTGGGAAAATATCCCGCGGCCTGACAAGGCAAAAGCCTGGAACTGCTTCAGGAACCGGACCACTTACTGTAGTTGACGGAACCATTAATTCTGGTCTTTGGCAGAAAATCCCAAAGGATTGAAGCGCACTTGGGCTGATTTAACAGGACAATGATCTAAAGTACTCCGATAAGTCGACCTTTAAATGGCTCAAAAACCTTCCCATGTGGCTGAATTAAAACAACTCTGCAGAAGAGAGTGGGCCAAAATTCCCCCACAGTAATGTAAAAACTCACCGCTAGATATAAATGCTTGATGGCAGATATTACTAACAAGGACAACATGGCCAGTATTTAGGTTCAGAGGTCAATTATTGTTTAACATAGGGTCCGTTTGGTTCGGATCCCCTTTTCCCGTATAAAACTAAACCAATATTTAAGAACTGCTTTTGGTATTTATTTGGTTGATGATCTGAGATATTCAACTGTAAGCAAAAAGTAAAAACTGAAGAAAGCTGCAAGGGAACAAATACTTTTTCACAGCACCGTATGCTACGTCCCACCTGATCTGTTTGAGCTCTCCAGCTAGGATCTGTAGGTAGTAGAGCGCTCGCCCCACAGCAAGCACTACTTGTGTATGGTTGCAGGCGGCTACGCTGATGTTCTTGCCCTGTGGCTCCTTCCACTCACTGACCAAGGCCTTGCTGTCCTGAAGCACCAAGCGCACAGAGCCTGATGTGATCTGGGGGGACACAGAGGTGTTTTAGGAAGAACACATTTTCTGGAAGCAAACCTTAAAAGGAAATAAAGAGCATAGCTTTACTTGTGAAGCTTTAAGAAAGAAATCTTGAAACGGAGACCTGATTTTAATAGAGTTGGAGATAGCAAAATAAACATCTTTCTTTTCATTGACAAAGAGGCATTCAGGAGATGCAGAGACCATGTTTAAACAGAGTTCATTTAGTCTGAGCATTAACTGGGGAGAAGATGCACGTTGAAAACAAGATCAAATGTGGAGCAAAAACAAAGCCGACTCTGGCATCTTATTTAACAGAATCTAGCAGAATTTACTGTTTCTTGATGGAAAATCTGGAAATGAAATTTGCCGATTCATCAAAAACTATTAAGCTGGTTGGTTATTGTTCTGATAAAGAAATGTTCTTTTTAACGAACATGTTCAGGAGGAGTTCATTTCCATCTGACTGTGTTTGTAAAAGCTTGAGAATTCAGAACCTCCAGCTGAAGCAAAACACCCATTTATTATTATTTACTGTAACGATTTAAAAACAGCCAGAAAAAGGAGCCACAGAATCCTCCTTATTAGACTGCAGCTGGTATACAGAAGAGTGGAACTATAAATGGAGGCGTTGCCTGTTTGCAAGGCCACGTAATACGACTGCGTAATGAGATGTGAAAGCAGCATAAGTTCAATACGGGAGCCTTGAAATCAGCTGCACAAGGCGGATGACTAAATGGTCCAGTTTCTAAGGTTCGTTTTGGTTTGCAGAGAGCTAAAGTCAGTTCTTGCAAAGGCGTTTTAAATTTCGGTCAACATTCAAGTTAGGTTTTTTAATCCGTCCTTCTTTATGTTGGAACTCCCTGATGGTTTGCAACAGTATGCATCTTGAATTAATGTGGAGTTTTATTTTACGCTAAACTGCTGTGCTTTCGCATAATCATGCTTTAAGCAAAATACTTTGGTTTTCTGGCTCAGACTCTGAAAATAAACATGCTACACAAGCTGTTTCACATTGTGCACCACTACTAAAACTTGCTTTTTACTACACCCAATGTTTTTAATGAGTAGAAAGCATTAATCATGGCTGATTTTGCAGATATCTGGTAACAAAACAATTGCCCTGGAGAATGTTCAAAAAACAAGTTGGGCAATCACCAACGTGGTAATAAAGTGTTGTTACTTAGAATTGAAACACATTGCAGAACTTTTCTGTGCGAAGGATCCACCCTGGGCAGGGTATTATTAAAGTTGAATTCATGCCCCCCTAGAGTCAATACTTTGTAAAACCCCCTTTACCTGGAATAACAGCTGCAACTCTTTCGGGGTTTGCCTCTAAAATCTTTGCACATCTGTAGGATGAATTTTCCACCCTATTCTTTGGACGATTCAACCTCAATCAACTGGAAAGCTTCTGTGAAAAGCAAGTTACAATCCTTCCCACAATTCCCTAATTGGATTCAGTTCTGGGCTTTGACTAGGCCATTTTTACACATTATGCTTTGATTTACACCAGGGGTGGCCTCTTGAGTCCCTTGTAACTCTGGCTTTATAGTTGAGTGTTATATCTCTGCAATGGATCGGATGTTGTCTGTTGTGTTCCATGGTCTTCATGATGGTGTTTGTTCACCAATGTTGTCTAAAAACCTTCACAGAACAGCTGCATTCATACTAAGATTAAATGAAACATGTGAAGTCTGTTAGACAACGTCTGAAGGCAAATAGTTGCTCTGATGGTTATTTAGGGGTATCAAAATACAGCGGTTGCACATTGATAGTTCAGATTTTAATTTGCAGGTCCAATTTCAAACCATTTATCATTTTCTTTCAACATCACAATTATGTGGCATTTAGTGTTGTCCCATCACATAGAATCAAAATAAAACATATTGAAGGTTGCAGCTAGAATTTCACAAAATGTGAAAACGTGATACTGGTGCATGCCTCTAAATTTCACAAAGAGAGATAAATAATGACATCCAAATCACGAACGGAGATAGAATATCAAAAGTAAATAACCAAGAGAGTCAGCGTATAGCAACAACAATGTGATGCAGTTATGCTTTTTTCAAATCAAAGTGTAGATTTGTTTCTGATCAAAATCAGAAAGCTGCCCAGAAAGACCAATTAGTACAGAGCCCATTTAAAATAAACATGCAGCAAAGCATCTACATGATAGTAATACGTGATGGTTCACAGAGAATACAAATATCTCATTAAAGTTGTATTTATGACCAATTGCTCTGTTCGTTTCACATTAGCTCTGATTTAATCTGCTGCTCCCTTTGAGGGGGCTTTTCTTGATACTCAGCATTGTTTACAAGCTGCGCCTTTAGATTTCTGGCCTTATAGTACATGCTGAGGAAGAAGGCACATTCGGCCTGCATGGACCTGTTAACCGAATGAGCTGCACACAGTTTTTACTGCGAGGTTAATTAAAACAGCAAAGCTGGGGCAGGATGACAGACCTAAATAATGAGATATCCTGATGCTACGGGCTGCAGAATCAGGTGTTATGAACAATGCTTTCATCTTACAAGAAGTCATTTCATTACCAGTTTATATAAAAGCATGTGATTACATCTTTAAAGAGTAATTTCTGCAGTGTTTTCTCTTTTTATTAATTATAATGCTGCAAACACCTACTACACAGATTATCTGTTATTTTCAATATGGCAGCTAAAGGCCAAATTAATTTTCTCCTTGTGAAACTTAAAAGTTTAATTCAGATAAAAAAAACTTCTATCAAATTACTTTACATTAGCCCCGGAGGTAAGAGATGTGTTACTGCTTTTAGTTATGGAATAATCTAAGATTTCTGGGTAAATATTGCACACCTGCGAGGCAGCAGAACTATGAATATTTTCCCAGCATTGGAACAGGAGCAGAGCTGTCACAACAGAATAAATATGTATTTAAAAGAATGCCCTGCAGGAATGATCTTTTCAGAAATACGGCTCAAAGCTGAATTTAAATGGAGGACAGTATTCAGGCACGTGTAAAATCCATTATACTCTGGACTGTCCCTTTAAATCATTTAGGAATCTGTCCTAGCAAAAGGCCACAATTAAATATACATATTTTCTAATACATTTTTTATTGAAAGAATTAAATATATTTTAAACTGGAACATGTAAAAACTGCAGATATTTACATATTTCTACTGTTTTTGCTCGCTTGTCACATTTAACTGTTTTACATCATTTTTAAATCGGACGAACAGAAACCTGAGCAAACACAAACAGTACTTTTTAAAGTGATTTAATTTATTAAGGGAAATCAGCTATTCAAACCAGCCTGGCCCTATGTGAAAAAGGAAATAACTCCCAAAGCTCATAACTTAGCAGAAACAGCTCAGTGCAAAGTCGTCAAGCATTTCAACAACTGGCAATGAATCATTCATCGCTGTGGAGGAATTTTGGACCACTCTTTTTGTGCAACTGATTTAGTGCAGCTGATGGTCAGACATTCACTTTCAGGATAACTTCAGAGAAAGCAGAATTCATGCTTTCATCCATTGTGACAATTTGTCTAGATCCTGAGCAGAAAGCAGCCCCACATCACCACACTTCCACCACCATGTTTGACTATAAATAAAATTCTTTTTCTGTAATGCGTTACACCAGTGATTAATCATACTTTATTTATGATTTATCAAAGTAGAGCAGTTACTTTTTCCACATAATATGCGTTTTGAGGACGGGATCTAGAAGATTTGTCCTCCAAACAAAAATTCCCAGAACCTTTTCAGCTGCCTCGGCTGGTACTTGTGTGTTTTCTGCATCTGGCTGCTCACACAGATTTCGTCCCATGACGTTGAGTGGCTCCTCCTCCTATAAAAGTGTTTGCAGTGGTTTGGGAAAACAGATCTCTGCCCAACACAAAAGCAGAGGCCAGAATGTGATTTAAAAACTGTGAAATCCGAGCAAAGCTGCAAAAATCTCGGATCATTTTATAATGGTTATAGTCTAAAAGTTGCATACTGCCAGTCTAAAACGTGTGGAAATGGGTTCCAAGAAGGGATTTTAAATAAACTGCAGCGATTCCCACTTTGTGGAGGAGAAGAAAGCTCTGATCAGGATTACAGCCTGTAAAATATTCCAACCTTACCAGTTGAAATCTCCTAAAGTGCTTTAATGAGAGCCTTACTTTCTCCACCTCCACAGACACTGAAAGCAGATGTTCTCGCTTCATTTAATTCAATGTTTCCACTAAGGTTGGCTGATTCCATTTATGTATTTGAATGCAAACTCTGATATTCAGGAAGGGTGGTTGGGTTTAAATTTTGTGTTTGCAAATAAAAAAAACAGAACTCGTGTATAAAGTTTTGAGAAAACATGAATAGCAGAGGAGTAAAAACTGGGAGATGACTGAAACAAAATGCTGGAGAAATGCGACCAAAAGGAAATGTTTAGCAACCTCCCACTACAAAGCTCCTTTACTTCAGGGAATCTCAAAGGTACCACCTTCCTGCCAGGTCAGTTTGTACCATGGTACTTGGATTTATCGCAAGAGAAAAGCGGCCCAGCAGACTACCCTTCATCCTAGAAAAGGTTCCTCCAGTGGAAAAGCACCAGGTCGGCTTGGATAGCTTTTAATATTTACTCAGGTTATCATTGTCTGATAGTAAAACTTGTTTGACGATCTGAAACATTTCAGTGAAACAGAGAAGCAGAAATTCAGTGTGTAAGGTGGCAAAATGCTTTTTGCCAGCACTGTGTTTGTGTACGAACTTGAATGAGTTGTTGGTGTGCAACATTTCCACAGTAAAATGTTTGCTGGTTGTCCACAAAGCCTGGCAGCTCGGTCTCCTCAACCTCTTCTACGCTCAGCATCAACACTCTGGAGAAAAAAAAAAGAAGCTATTTTTACTAGATGTGTCCAATCAGACTTGATGCCATTAAAATCCGGCAGGCTGTACAGCAGACCCTCACCTTGTCTGACCCACGAAAGACAGTACCAGCATATCATCTGTCTCTCTGCCTGCCTCAGAGCGAAGGGGCCACAAACCTGAAGGGAGGAATTCAGGAATCAAATATAATTTCGGCACCATTCTGCAGGGATCGAGCTGAGTCTTTAACTATTCCATCAGTTAAATGCAAACATTTTAGAAGATGAACGGGCCGCGGATTCTTCTCAGGAGATAATCAATTGGCAAAGTAAATAATTGCCCCTCATCAGGAAGCCAGGGGGCAAGCCAGCAGCTGGGACCTTCAGGGCAGACAGTGTCAATAAACAGCTGAAGCCTAACAAGTGCAAGCAGACCTTTTAGTGGCCTGTGTGTTTTGTTTAAGCATCAGACAAATCCTTTGAGAGAAATCTAATTTTGCATTTCTCCACTTGACCGTTTACCACAGAGGACACCAGAGAGTTCTTCGGTTCACTAAATGGAAACAAATGTCGGCAAACTCAACCCTGGCAACTTTGCTGGCTCTTTGAAAGTAACACGTCAAGACCTATGACATGTTCAGCATCTGCACGATCTCCTGTGCCAAGCTTGGATAAGCAACAGCTGGCACCTTGGCCGCTGAGGCAAACAGATGTGCAGGTTGAAGCGTCTCCACTGGCAATGCAGCAGAAGATTAAGGGCATGATAAAGTCAGGACTTGGATGAGACTCAGGCTTCGACAAACAGGAGTCACAAACCTTTGATTCCCGGTAGGTCGATGCTGGCATGCTCATGAATCCCAATGCCGTTGCGGATGATCCGAAGAGAACCCTCCTTGAACGCACCAGAGCAGGTCACCAGCTGGAGACAACAGAAACAGAAAAGGACATGGAATAAAACGCTCCTGTGTTCCCAGCTCTTACATTCTAATAAAATCCATCACTGGCTTATCTTATAATAAAAGTGGAGATTGCAGTCTTTAATCACTGAGCAATAGCTTCAAATGTAAGAGGTTGGTGACATTAGAAGAAAGGCAAACAAATGGGGCAAATCACCAGCTATCAACCTCTGCTTTAGTTAAAGTGAATAAGACGACTGAGGCTAAATGTTCTCATTATACTTTCCTTTTCTGAAGACCTCACTAATTATACAAACATTTTCAAAAACTGACAGATCAATTCATGTAATTAGGTGCATCTCAATAAATTACAATATCATTTAAATGCTTCCTTATTCAATACACCCAGTGTGATAGATTTCAAGTGTTTATTGCTGTTATGGCTTCAGCTAAAGCAAACCCTAAGATTTAGTTTCTGAAACAATCTAAATCTTACATTAGACCAATAAAAAAAGCATTTTTAAAAATGGAAATGTCATGTTATGGTCTTGTTTTGGCTCATAAAAATCCTAGGGAAGACTGCAGACTTGAGAGCTGTGCAGCAGACACTCCTTGATTCCCTGCTGCATTCCTTGTGTTAAGCCACTCCTGAACCAGAGACATCAGACGCACCTTTCCTGGGGTGTTGCTCAAAAGGTCCAAAGTCCTACTTGTGTATTGAAAATCAAGGCCCCATAGTCTACAGGAGGAGTGGAGAGATACTGAATCCACGTTGTTTCAGGTCAAGTATGAAGTTTCCACAGTCAAAACACTAGCTTGGTTTAGGTCCACTGTGATTTCTCACATCCAAACTTGGCACAGACATCTACCAGCAGGTTTCAGAGCACCTCATGCATCCCTCTGCTGAAAAGCTTTATGGAGATGCAGCCACACTTGGCACCTGCCCATACCTCTAACAGTTCCAATAGCCGCTTTAATAAACATGGCATCACTGTGCTAACCTGACCTAAACCCCTAATAGAATCCATGGGGTACTGCTATTAATACAACCTGAGCTTCCAGTACACCTCAGCAGAACCGCCGGCTGATCGCTTCCATGCCATGCTGCACAGATTCATGCAAAATGAGCTCTGACCGAAGTACTGGGTGCAGATACAGAACATGTAGATACTTTAATACTTGAATAGGTTTTATTGCACCGATATAAAAATTTGGGCCGATAGCAATATCCGGTATTCATAATGCTCTTATGGCGGATAGCAGATCTGTCCAAACAAATACCACATGCCGCCCCCCCTCCCAAAACAAATACACAAACAGAAACAAGATGGAAATAAATATTGGTTATTAATATCGGACCAATACCGATAAAAAATGACTAATATTGGCCAAAACTGATGTTTATGCCGATATATTGTGCATCCCTAGTGTTAGTGAAATATTCTACTGTTGTGAGAATTTAGGATTTTCATTACCGATAATCCACGATCATTAAAATTGAACCTAAAATCTACCACACTGTGTGTAATGAATCTGTATAACATTAGTTTTACTTTTCAATTTGAATTACTGAAATAGAATCATTTTTTTCGAGGAGTTTCTACATTACTGACATGATAATGAAAAATCCTCAAAGCTTTACACTGAAACAATGTAAACTCTGCTATGTGTCACACAAATGCCTGTTGCTTTTATCTCAGCAGCTGTGTATGACTGGTGAATCAGTTCAGTGCAAAGCTTCTGAGACTGTCATTAAGAAACATGACAGCATTATGATCCGACATCATGGAGGTTAATAAATCTGCTTTCTGTGCAGCCTGACTGCAGTGCACCCGAATGTTATTTATTCATCAAGTCATGGTACACTAACAAGATTAATACAAGGCTCACCCTGCACCACCTGCCACCTAACAGTTTCATCCTGATGGAAACAGTCATGATGAACCTGGCAACCCCCCCAATATGTTCTCAAATGCCCACAGACTTGAAATCACTCTGATGCAATGTCCAGGGCTCTGATAATATTCTCATTTTTTATTATTTAGCGACAGTGAGATTTTATGCTGCACTGAGCTGCTACACTTTTTTTTTCTGAGAGGTCAAAATATGTTTTGGTTAGCAAATTGCGCCTCAGTCCTTTGTGTTCGACCCCCATTAACAGTTTTGGAATGCCTGTGCATCAATTAACTGGGCAACATACTCAGTGGATTTGCAGCAAATGGCAAATTAAAACAATTGGGATTAGATTTAGTTCTGGACCTCAGAAGAATGAAATGGGTCCGACAGTGTGTATGGATGAAAGCAGTACGTGGCTGATGGTGCGCTCGTCTCTGCCCAGAGACTGCATGCCGTTGGAACCAGATCCAGTGCCCTGAAGCCTGGAGTCAAACCCTGCCAACAAAACGTTCTGTGCAGCATCTCTATTTCCCTTGATTCCACTGCTTCATCTCCCCCTGCTCCACTGAGTCTACACAAAGTAAGACAGACGGTCTTATAAGAAACCTGTCTTCGCAAAACTATAAGATCTTGGTAGGGAAATATTATTCTAGGTTCACGCCAAAGCTCACACAACCCTTCAGTTTTCGGTTGCATTTAAAGATTGGATTATATTTTTCATATAGCAACAACAACAAAAAAATAGCTGCTTTTTAAATGAGACATTAAAATTCAATACAGGTTAGCCTTCCTCATTTTCACAAACACAGTTTGACATTTGCTGAAGGTGAACAGAAATGAGAAATCGTTAGAATACATGCAGATGACCAAGATGAGGTTACAGAGAGCGCTGAAAATGCCATAGCAATCGACCTAAACAGCAATCTTCCTTTCGCAATTGAACACGAAGAGCAATTCAGGTTGGAGCACTCAAAAAGCATTTCCCATGAAATAACCGCAATCCAAAGAAATAATAGCTGACCCAGCCTGGATCCCACAACATTAGGTGCATATTAATGCAGTGTACCCAAGTCACTGGCAAGATTCAAGGCCGTGAAAAAGATGAAAACAAAAAAAATCAATAAATGTGATTGGGTCTCGACCTTAAGAAGAAATAAAAACACACGCAGAACCTCAGAAGAACAGAACCAAAAATAAAGAACCAAAATAAAGAGGAAAGGATCTGGACATTTACCTGGCCCTGACCCTGCCTCTCAAGGTCGACTACACACATGTCCACAATGGGTCCCAGATTGGTGAATGTCTCCATCACGGTCACATAGGAGCCCTGCTCGTTGCTGTCCACGTTAAGCTGCAAATAACAAGCAGTTCTCTTAACACCAGAACATAAATTTACCACAGGATACCATTAAAATGTGTCAACACTTTATATTAAGTTCCAACACTGAAAGTCTAGTTATTTATAATGCAGACTCAATAAAATATACAGCTATGGTAATATACTCCAGATGGATAAAATGTGTAAATGTTTTAAGCTAAAAGGACAAAAATCCAAAACACTTTTAATCATGATGTTGCTTTTCATGTCTAAAGATCTCATCAAGTTCAAGGTCAGAGTAAAAATTTAAATCTGTTGACATATGGATATTTTTAGTTGAACGATAAACGTTTTAATTTGTCTTTTTTAAGTTCTTAAACTATCTCAAAGAAAATAACTAGCTGTAGAGTGTGTGTGCTGTATGTGTCATAGGTCACGCCGTTTTCAAACACTGATGGGGTCTATGGGTTGGGAGTATTAAAATCAGGGGTTTGGTCTTTGTCTGTGTGTTGTTACATGGTGAAGCCCATTTTCTGAAAATATACCACGTTGTGAGGACCCCACTGCTCCTTGTGGGGACCAAAGCCTGGTCCTCATAGGGGAAATGCTGTTCTTGGGTTTAGGGTTTGGATCAGGCCATATAACTAAATGAAAAATGAATGGAAGTCAATGCAAAGTCCTCGTAAGGATAGAAAAAACCATGTGTGTGTATGTGTGTGTGCCTGTGTGGGTTAATGTGTGCAGACTTTAAACAGCTTACTCTTTCTGCGATGCTTCTGCCTGATTTGACCACATTGATGACAAGTAGATCATTTTAATATCTTAGTGAATAATATTAAAACCAGACAAATTCCTAAATATTACATACAGCTAAAAAAAAAAATACAATTGATATCAATGTTGCACTGAAAATGTTATAGAGTTGAAATGAATACATTTTAAATAACAATTTAATGGGAAGCAGGTTCTTTTTCCTTTGGAGTTGCACTAATGGCAGAAATGAACCCCATTTTCATTCATTTCAGTTTAGTCTCATCAGATTTCACCTTTAAAATATGCTGAAAATCCAAGCCTTTTATTTTTAAATGCAATAAATAAATTCATTTTGTTTATGTTTCACGCTGAAGTTGACACTTTAAAGCTGTAGGATATTTGGAAATTTAGCATGTCTTAAACCTTTGTTTAGATTTTTGTGGCGTGCAATAAATGCTAAACCTAGCTACTAAACAGAAACTTGTTTCTGGTTTTTGGTGAGAAAATAGTTTCGTCAGAGGCAGCCCTAACGTTTCCATAAACCTAGAGAGTTATGTCAGACTTTGCTCTCTTGCTGCTTACCTTCACAAGCTGGGAGTCTCCCAGTCTGGAGCCAACAAACACCACACCGTTGTCCAGGTAGGTCAAACACTCCGCTATAGAGGTCTGCCAGTGATGAGAGATTTTTTCTGTTAGGTCAAGCCAACAGAATAGTACTCAAAAATAACATTTTCTCAGGTTTCTTTGTCAAAACTCTGAAAAGGCAAACCCAGACAGTTGGAAGGCTGAAAACAGAGACATCTTGTTTTCATTTCAGATATTATCCACATAAAGCTGACATTCCCCATTAATAAGAACACATCTGAAGCTTTACATTTATAAGAAGTGGGTTAAAAAAAAGATTATCTATGAAAAGCAGCATTTATTAATTTTAAAACGGAAGAAAATGACAAGGTCAGCAAAGCTCAATTTTCATCGTAAACTAAGTGGAAGATCATCTGATAAGACAATAACTAATATTTACTGTCCAGTTACCCAACAGAAAGATCAGCTCAGTTAACATATACTCAAACGAATGCACTGTAATCAGAATATGGACTAAAACGCAGGTCAACTGTTTGTCAGCTGTAGAATTGGGAAAACAAAGAATTTGTTGGCATAAAAAACAGGCAGAACTGTTTTTGCAAACCCAGTTTGTTTGGGAAGCTCATTTACTGAGCATAAAAAATGCATGATGTTATTGATGCTAAATAACTGCAGGCTTTTCTGCTTGACATTGTAATCAAAAGCTGTTCATGTCTGCACAAAATAGCTTACAGTTATATATTTTTTGAAAAGCAATCCATCTGTTGCTCAACACTCGGTCTGCTTGATTGCTTGCAGCTTCTGCATCATTCAGAACAAGAACCAAGGGTCTCTCCAAACTCACAGGAAGGTCGTTACAAGAAGGGTGCTACAAACTAAAGGCTGGATGTTTTTATGGTAATATTAAGCCTCGAGCACAATATTAAAATAGAGTCACTGTCTGAATCCACTTTTAGGAGATAAGTGACTTTTTGGCAAATGGCAACAAGAAGCTGGAATCATTTTTTCCCCATCTTCTGTACGAATGCAGCGGACCCAATAGCTGCTTGCAGGGCCATAATACCATTAAAGAGTCAATCGTAACAAATTAAAAAAAAGAGGCTACCGCGGTAGTGAAAATAAAAGGCAGAAGAGGAAAATCAACAAGCAAATTGGAGAAATGCCAGAGGACAGTGAGGTGGATAAACAGAGTGAAGACAGACCGAGATAAGGAGGCAGGGGGAAAAAGATAAATGAGCACCTCTCCAAGCAGCTCCACATGCAGGTCTTTAAGTGCCACGGTGCCGTCCATTAGCTCCTCTTTCTCCAGGAGCAGCATGAACAGGCGGCCCTCCATGTCTCCAAGCAGGTAGCGTGAACCATTGGGGTCCACCCGGTTGTGGCAGACGATGGTACTTTGCTGCAAGGAAAAGAGTGGATTATAAATATATCATTTATAAAGGAAATAAAAACCGGTAACATGAACATCCTTATTTTAGAGGAAGATAAAGAAAACGAATGAATTAAAATCGAGTGGACCTGTAAAGCACTCAATCAAGAAAGCAATCTTCAGGGCTTATCTTCATACATCAAGCTAGACTACAATGCCGACCACATTTATAGGCACCATGGTAAAAATGTATAAAAAGCCTCAATACAAGTTCATCTTTTATTACAATATCTTACAATGAGAGAAATAAGAAATATACAACTTCATTTGGGTACATTTATAAAACTACTGTGTTGACAGAATATTTTTTAACCAAAATTACAGAGGGAACCATTGCTGGTCCCTCTACGAATCCCTTCAAAATAAATAGCAGAAGGATTTCTAAATGTATAGTTTACTTGTTGGTTTATCAGAGCATCTAGGAACACAGAGGTGTGAGGGCTCATATTCCTCTTCCCACGTCTCACAACAAGGAGGATAGTAAAAAAAATCTCCCAAGCTCACAGTCAGGAAACTGCAACAATGAGCTGCATCTTTAGGTCACCAAATTTCCATAAAAACCTTTAGATTGTATCGACATGGAATGAGTGATTATCTCATTGTCAAGATTTCTGAAACAAAAGGGGGATTTTGAGTCATGCCCTCCGAAACAGGGAACATTTCCACATGCGACTGTAACAGCACCATCTTTAAGCCTATGACAACGTTTTGTTTTTTTACTTGACAAAAAAAGAATATGTCCACTGGATCTGTTACTGTCTAACCAAATCAAAGGATGAAGCAAGTGGACTTTTGGATTAAAGTTAATTGAAAAAACCCAAACGCTGAAGGAAGAGGAGTGTGTTCATGCCATGTCTAGGACAGATAGTTCAAACAGGCAGTTAACAGCCAGACCACCGAGACAAATCTGGGTGTTGTTAATGAGCCAGCTTTTCAGGTATGAGCTCCATGTTGCTATTACTATTATTACTGTTGTTGTTAAGCACTAGTGGCCTTTATTTTGTCACTTTTCTTTTAAATTAGGCAGACAGGAAATGGAGTGAAGAGTGGGGAAGACATGTAGTACAGGTCCTCGTGACTCGAATCCAGGGACCGCCGCGTCGGGGCCTCTACCGCTGCGCCAGCGCCACGCCCTGCAAATTTTATCTTTGAGGATTTTCAACTCAGGGTGGGAAAAGGAATTTAACTATTTTGAGCTACAAGCCCAAACATTTTTGAAAAGGAAAAGCTGAAAAAAAATTATGAAGCATGCAATTTAACTGGAGCCATGCACTTTGGAGCAATGGAATAAAGACTAGAGGTGACAAATGAGTCAATTATAATTTTACTAATGATATCTTGGAATAACGTTTTCCCCGTTAAATTAAAGTTTGAACATTTTCAAATGTTTGATAATGCTCCTGCAAAAATAAGCTGAGTTTATTTTAAGCCTTAGAAGGGATGTCAACAAATGCGGCTGGCACTGGATTTGTAACCAAGCAAAAAAAGACGGCATCTTTCTCTGTGGTTGGCCGATCGCAGTGGGAGTGCTGGTGATGCAATACCTTGTGATACTGGACCATCCATCAAATGCTTTCATCAGTGACTGATAGTGCACACCTTGGGTCAAACAGAAAGCTACTTATAGGATGGCAATTACGCACAAGAGGTCCATTATTCATTATAAGAGACCCTATGATCACGTTAGACTAATAATCCACGTTTCATTTGTGAGATAAAACCAAACCATAAAAAAATACTTCTTATTTCTTATTGCCCACCACAAATATCCCTTATGATGAGTTTCCATGCTAGGAACCATATCAAAATCATTTGATGAGAGAAAAAAACAGATCTCCATACTAGCCTTTCAGACAGCACTTCAGATGCATTTGGGTCTTCTTTAGTTCTGCTAGAACAAAGAAGCCTACATATGAGGTCATTCCTGCCCAACGCATTTTAATGTAACAATACTTTACTTTTTCCTTTTTAGTAATACTTTTTATTTCTTTGGTGATAACCTCAATTCAAGTACCTTCCAATCCAACTATTTTCTGAAACACAAAAGCAGTTATTTAAAGACTGCAAACGGCATACTCAGTCTGAATACAAAAATACTCGCTCTTAGAACTATCCAACCGATCTGACATATTTACCACGTCAGTGTGAGCCAAAAATCTACGACTCTTTAACGGAGAGTTGCCGCTCCTATTTAATGCTGAACAACTCGTAGTCCTTCTGCTGGTGGTGTGACATCCTTAAAACTACAATATTTGGCTTGTTCACTGTAGAACATCTTAAAAGCCACAAAGTAACTTTAGTGCCCTCTGGAGGACCAAGCTATGCAATAACACTACACATAAAGACAGAACCAGTTCTATCAATTAGAATATCGTCACCATGACGATCATGGGTTATAGCTGATTGAAACCTAACATTTAGTTAGAATATTACACAAAGCCAATAAAAAAAGGACTTTTAATATAGAAATGTGAGCTTACTGAAAATTTTGTCCATGTATTGTACAATAAATACGCTTAATTCTTGGTCAGGGCACTTTTTGCATAAATTACTGCCTCAATGCAGAGGGGATTAAGGCGACCGGTCTGCGGCACTGCTGAGGTGTCAAGAAAGCCCAGGTTGCTTTAATAACAGCCATCAGCTTGTCGGGCAGCTTTGTTGGCCAATCAAGCACAATGATACCACCATCAAGCAGGTATTAGCATTTTGGCAGTGTGGGTATGTGCAAAGTCCTACTAGAAAATGAAATTAGCATAACTGCAACGTTTTTAAGCAGAGGGAAGCATGACGTGTACTAAAATGTCTTGGCAGATGGCTTCCCTGACTTCCTACTTCATAAACAAATTGGACCAACATCAGACATGACCTGGCTTCCCAAATCCTTACCAACTCTCCACTCCTTTTCTCCCAAACCCATATAAGATGCTTCAGACACCGTCTCTGGTTCAAAAATGGTTTAAACATTGAAAGCAACAGTTGTGGCTAATGTCCTGCATGCAGAGCGGATTTTGAGACCAATATAACTTGCCTTATAATAATAATAATTTCTCTTTCAGTCGACTTTGTTTGATGGCAGCTGTAATCGGGTAAGACTGACTTTCACAGAGATTTGAACCAAACCAGACCGGCTGCAGCAGAACTTTTTAGGAGCTGGAGCAGCCAACATCGGCCTTCTCCAAACCAACCACAGCATAAGCTGTCCTGCTGGTGAGCACAGCGTTAACGATAATAATCTGAGCTTGCTCCACTTTATATCGCTGTTGTCTCTGCTGTAAAAGCCGAGACATTGTCTCAAAATGTGATTTCTACCTACCTTCATGAAGAATGGTTATGAAACACGCATCCACTTTTATTCCGATGGCTTTCCAAACCCCTGACACTCCTCTTGATTGAATCAAAGTTAAACATTGTATTTATAAGTGACGGCACGTAAAATCACTCACTGGCTTCTTTAGTCTCTTTTCGCTTTGATGCTCCAAGACAACATTTTATAATTAACCTGCCAAAGGTATGGTTACAGTGAGCTTCAAGCATTGAAGAAAACTAAAATAAATTCACATCTTTCAGACATCCTAAATGAGATCTCACAAGTCAAATCTACCACTCAACCCCCATGTAACACATCCACAAATGAAGCTCTACCAACACTCGTGTGGAGCTGTAACAGCTGGATGATCCCAGAGCCTGCTGGAAGCTTTTAAAGACAGAATACATCTGCAAGATGCCAATTTGAGTTCACGAAACAACAGATGGTTCAGATGGGCTTGAAGCATCACAGTCCTGTCGAGATCTTTCTAAACAGAATTTCAAGGATTGGATGAAAACAATAAAACAAATATATAAAAATAAAACATGGCTGCCTCATGTGTTGATTTTACATCTATATATTTACATACGTGCATAATTACATAAAATAAATCAAAGTGACTAAATTGAATGCATCTCCTTCCTAAAACATAATTAACACAAGCAGTAGGTCAATGAAAGAACTCCTGTAATCTGCTGACACAAGAAACCACTTTTTTCTCTCAATGTCAAATGTGTGAAATCATAGAAAGGCTGTTGCTGCATGAATGAATCTTCAAGAGGCACAAACCCCCTCACTACTAAGTCAGACTGATAAGTTACTAAGCAGCACAGCCAAAGGCTCCAACACAAAGACAGGAGGATAACAGCTGCGTAACTTCAAATTCTTCTATATCAGAAGAATTTAAATGTTCTTTCCAAAATGTATGAAAGCCTGGCACTGCAGCACATAAAGAGAACAGTCTCTAATTATAGAAGCAAGCGGCTGCTGAAGAGCTCCCCTGGGCGTTGAGGATGTGTTGCGAGCGCTACAGAGTGCAAGTTAATCTTAAGAACACTAAAACCAGTGCGGGAAGTGGAAGCTATCGGTAATAAACTGCTTCTGGATGCAATTTAACACCAATTAACCGATCCTTAATGAGTAAACACATTCACTACAGGCAAAAAGAAGAACATTTTTCAAATAACACAAAAATATATCAGATAATTCTGATATTTCACAGCCTCCCCCTGTAAACTATAAATATGAACTGAAGTTTGGCTGTTCTAATGCATCTATGTAAAATAAAGACATTAAGCCTGATTCCATGTGGCAGTGAGTTAGATTAACTTCAAGAGGGATTTTACATTTGCAAAAACTGAATTTTGTTTTAACCTCTAACAAAAATGATTTTTTTGCCTTGGACCAAACAATATCAACCCAGTTTTATTGTGAAAATATTGGTATGGCCTAGGGTCAAGAATCAGTTACCTAAATTATTATTTGGAATAAATAAAACTTTTAAAACAACGGTATCAAACAGCTTCCTGAGCTGCTGGGCTTAATACTTTCTTTGGCTTTTCCTCCAGTCTCTAAGGGGAAAACAACACTGCTCCCAGTAGCGCTACACTCTGCTATCTTTTATTCCTTTTCATCTTATCAGATGCCATCTAGCTCAATGCATCTCTCAGTTAGAGGAGAGCAGAAAAAGAAAATCAAATGTGAAACATTTAGAAGGTAAAAGAATTCTCTTTTTACCACTTTACTAAAAACTGAATATATTTAACTCCATCTTGATGCTTTTTACCTTGATTGTTGGTGGTGCAATGGCCAGGTATTTGTCCCCATTGTGGTAGGTGATTGACTCTTGCCCTATGATTATAGCGCCACCAAATGGCTCCGGCACTAAAATACAAGCACAAAGGGCAAAAGAATTATTGCTAAATTCCAGAGTTCACACAAAACCTCAAATCTTCACATTTTCACCCCATTTATGATGTTAAAATGTAGAGCAAACAAGCCAGAATTTAAATATGCAAAGTGCAAATGCCATGAAACACGAAAAACCATCAGTAAATATGGAAATAAATAAAAATGGAACATGTTATTTCTGTCTATGAAGCAGCTACAGGCGCATGCATGCACTTATTTCCAAGACAATAACGCCTAAAGGAAATAAATGTGCTGCATAGAGGTTTTCTTGACAAGATTCTCCCCATTTATGCATCAAAGCATGTGTTCCTAACCTTTTCAGATTTTCATTAAACTCATTAAAACTGCATCAGAGTACTGGCTGGTGGGTCAAGCGTTAATTAACAAAAAGGTTTTTAATTTTGATGCATTTAATGAGATGAGAGGGAAAACAAAAAGTCAGTTTTGCAGTGTTTGACCCACCAATCATCAGTCAAACAATCAAGGGAAATTTGGCCAATTTCATAGTTCCTAAAGGACCAACTCATTTAAGGGAATTCAGATATTTAATTAAAACGAATAAAGTTAGTTATAGTCACATTTAAACCCAAAGGCTTAGTGTTTTGCCCCTGAAAAAACAACAACAATGAAACAGGAAAACAAGCCAAATGACACAATCAGTACAGGTTTACCTGGAATAACCATGGATGCCTCAGCCTCCACATTCTCCTGTTTCCAGGGGCCCTTGCTGAACTCCTTCTCCCTCAGAGAAACTTCGTAGGTCTTTACGTGACGTCCTTGGGGGTCCTATGGCACACAAAATATTACATAGACGAGTGGAAGACACAAATAGTGGAAACGTTGTTCAAGCTGTTTCAGAAATGGAAATAAAGGTGTGACTGAAGCATCCATCAGGCTTCAGTAAAGATGGATGGATGGATGGATGGATGTGGATGGATGGATGTGGATGGATGTGGATGGATGGATGGATGGATGGATGTGGATGGATGGATGTGGATGGATGGATGGATGGATGTGGATGGATGGATGTGGATGGATGGATGGATGTGGATGGATGGATGGATGGATGTGGATGGATGGATGGATGTGGATGGATGTGGATGGATGGATGTGGATGGATGGATGGATGGATGTGGATGGATGGATGGATGTGGATGGATGGATGTGGATGGATGGATGGATGGATGGATGTGGATGGATGGATGGATGGATGGATGGGGATGGATGGATGGATGGATGGATGTGGATGGATGGATGGATGGATGTGGATGGATGGATGGATGGATGGATGGATGGATGTGGATGGATGGATGGATGAATGGATGGATGTGGATGGATGGATGGATGGATTGGATGGATGGATGTGGATGGATGGATGGATGGATGTGGATGGATGGATGTGGATGGATGGATGTGGATGGATGGATGGATGGATGGATGTGGATGGATGGATGTGGATGGATGGATGGATGTGGATGGATGTGGATGGATGGATGTGGATGGATGGATGGATGTGGATGGATGGATGGATGTGGATGGATGTGGATGGATGGATGGATGGATGGATGGATGTGGATGGATGGATGGATGGATGTGGATGGATGGATGGATGGATGAATGGATGGATGTGGATGGATGGATGGATGGATTGGATGGATGGATGTGGATGGATGGATGTGGATGGATGGATGTGGATGGATGGATGGATGGATGGATGGGGATGGATGGATGGATGTGGATGGATGGATGGATGGATGGATGGATGGATGTGGATGGATGGATGGATGGATGGATGGATTGGATGGATGGATGTGGATGGATGGATGGATGGATGTGGATGGATGGATGGATGGATGGATGGATTGGATGGATGGATGGATGTGGATGGATGGATGGATGGATGTGGATGGATGGATGGATGGATGGATGGATTGGATGGATGTGGATGGATGGATGTGGATGGATGGATGTGGATGGATGGAACCGAACATTGGGAAAAACAAATGTTGTCATGCTCCATTTTCTGTTTCCATACCGATTCCAGATGTCAAGCCATTTTTTGTATTTTTTCAGACTTTGTAGGGAGCCTGTTGTACAGCTGGGAGCTGCAGTCTTAAACTTAAAACACCGCTATAAATAGTAAGCACAATTATGCTTCTGTTGGTTGGTGCATTGTTGTTTGTACTGCAATGGGAACACAGTAATATGTCATGTCATGTCAGAACATTGCGTAGCTGACACCCATTCAAATAGCACAACACTGTAGTAACATTTCCAATCAGCTGACATAAACTAAGAATCACTAGGATGACTACAATTCTGCAGTGTATCGTAACTATAGTGATTTTTTTTACTTAGTTTAATACGACCCCTGGCACTTTAGGGTATATTTTCACACTGTGACATCTGTAGGCCCTCCATTCCAGGCATTTGTGACTCCTTTTAAACTTGGTCAAGTGCTGGTAATGATCTCAAATGCTTCTTCTGTTGCTGTTTTGGCTCACTGTCAGACGCTCTGGCGACTGCCAGATAGCATATTAAGCCACTTATCATTCCAGATGTGGCAGCTCCTTGCACATCAACCTATTTTATCATGCATCACTCATCTGCGTTCGGACCAAATTACATCCAAATTAAAATGTTCTGGATGAATAACCTGGTTCTTGACTCCAGTCAGTGAAAATATGTTGAAAAAGATCTTGACGATGACAAAATGAGCAATTTAAGAAATAATAATTCAAAAAAGAAAAAATCAACGAATTCATGTGCCTATTTTGGAACCTAATCTGAATATATATATATATATTTTTTGTTTATAGAGTTAACCACTTGTAACCTCACAGTACCTGGTAGATGAAGCAGACTGTTGGGGCCTGGCAGCCGTACAGGAAGTGGACATCGATGACTTGCAGCTCCTCCAGCCGGATGTTGAAAGCCTTCAGTTCTCGGTTGTCCCGGTCCAATGGGATCACCTTGAACAATCCATCGTACAGCCTCACACCAATCATGCGGCATTCTGGGTCAACAATTCCGATAATCCCCGTTTCTGATGGGCGTCCAATTCGATCCTGGAAGACAGGTTTGGAAATGTTGAGGTTGGTAAAAATATTTAAAATGTTCTGCTGTTAGAAACATAACAGCTTGTAAACCTCCCCCAAGTTAGATACTTTACAGCAAAATGAAGAAAGGAAAGAAATACAATTATTAGAAATAACAGTGAAATAAAAAACATTAAAGTTGTACAGGTGCCTTACCCACCTGGACATTGCCATGGGCACGGGTGATGATGTCAATGCTCTCCCCATTCTGTTTGTATTCAAGGATGCATGCATTGTACTTGGATGTGAGAATGAACAGCAGGTCCTTGCTCTCACCCTGGAAAAAGGTGAAAAAAATAATCAGAATTTCCATTACTATGGTTTGACACAATGTAATAAGGGTTATCATGAGGTGTTGCAGAATTTCAACATAAAACCTTGTTCTCTTTCAACATTCGTTTCGGTATCTCACTATGGAACACGCCTCCAGCGCCTGTCTCCCAGAAGCTCTATTACATTACGCCAGTCTTGACTGGCAGGCAGAAGTGACGTCCGCTCCCATGGGAGGGACTTCCTCCCAGTATAGAAGCCGACGTCACGTAGGTGATCTTCAGTCTAACACCTCTTCTCGCTCCCAAAAGCACCTCTCATACGGGTTATTACAGTAACTTGAGTTAGCTTAACTGTTCACAGAGCGAACTAACAACTCGGTCGCCGAGCGCTTCTCAATAACTGTGCTCGACCATTCTGAGTCCTTTTCAACGCTGGTCTGTTCCCAAACAGCAGCGCTGCAACTAGCTGCAATCCTAATGGAGCTTACGAAGTTGTGTAACTTGCACTCGTTCTCACCATGAACAGAGTCAAACCACCATCTAGAACTTGCACATGTGGCAATCTCGTAGCTGGGGCAGATACCCACTCTGTCTGCGCTTCGTGTCTGGGGCTGCAACAGTCCCAGGATGCGTTAGCGTCACCGGCGAGCTGCGAGCACTGTGCACGGCTCTCCCTTAAATCTCATTGGCGCAAGCTAGCACACCAAGCTAGCCTGTCGGAGGTTTATCCTACGATGGGGGTAGCCAATCCCCCGCCACCGGAGCTTCCTGGTACTGATGAGAGAGAGCCCACTTTGGCTGGAGCCAGTTGGGGTGATCAGCTCGACGCTGTCGCGCCACTGACTGACCCAGAGGAAGACGAGGCCGCACTTCCAGTTTTCAGCACTCTTGCTAATGCAGAGTCCGAATCTAAAGTGGAGTCCATCGGTCTCGGGTCTGACGACGATGAGCTGGACTGCGGGCATTATGCCATTCCGTCGGCTGCAAAGCCCTCGGTGACGGATGACACCAGTCACTGCGGTTCCCCAAACCCAACTGCAACGGACCTGCACGATGTCTGCAGAAGGGCAGCAAAGAAGCTGGGCATCAAGTGGCCGGAAACCCTCACCGAAACTACCACATCTCGATATGAGGGGAAGCGGCTTCCGAGAGCCAAATCTTCCAGCAGACAGCTGTTGCCGGTCTTTCCCGAGTGCCTCAAGGAAGCAACCCGGTCCTGGAGCAATCCTCTCACCGCCAAGAACCCCGCCCTGGGAGGGTCGGCGCTGGACTGGACGGGCATGGAGGCCGGCGGTTTTTCACATCTGCCTCCTGTAGAACCTCTGCTGGCATCTCACCTGCACCCATCACAGAAGTCAGCCATGACAGCGGCAGGACCCACCCTTCCCTTCAAAGCTGATTCTTTTCAGTCCGCTCTGAATGAGAAAAGCTACAAGGCGGTGGCTGCATCTGTTAATGCCTTAAATGCTTCATCTCTTCTCCTCGCTTACCAAGCGGAGTTACAGGAGCAGATGACTGGCACACCGATGGCCGATTTGTGGGACGAATTGTGCGTGGTGACAGACCTATGCCTGCGTCTCCACAGAAGCGCTGTCCAAGCCTCTGGGAGAACCATACCCTGATGGTCACTCAGGAGAGAGCTAGATGGCTGAACCTGTCTAGCCTGTCTCAAAGAGAGAAGAACCAGCTCCTCGACACCCCCGTGGACCCCGAAGAGCTTATTCGGCCCCACCGTGGCAGCCATGCAAAAACGCTGTGAGGAAAAAAAGAGGGAAGGTGAAGCGCTGAAACTGTGTCTGCCCAGGAAAGCGCAGCCTCCCCCCCCACAAACACATGCCAGTGTCTAAAAACAAGACCTTCCCCCTTCACAACATGTTCAATAAAGTTGTTTTCTGGCACGCATCCAGGCCTGGAGCCGAGGGCGCAGCCACAACGAAAAAACATGAAAAATATGTTAAAAATAACACACGGACAGGACGTGGCCGTGCAGCTGCACATGAGGCCTCAAGGGGGAGGTCTCACCCTACCTCTAACACAGCAGGCTGCTTTTTCTGTGGAAGAAGCAGACCTGGGTGGAGCGCAGCTAGCAGTTGTAGCGGAACAGCAGATCCCTCAGCCGGTGTCGCGCAGTGTTTACACAGAAGCACCTTTAGGTCCACTGGCAAACAACACTCAGCTGTGGTGAGCGTGTGGAGCGTCAGATTGGGTGATAAAGACTGTATCGAAGGGATACAGGCACCAATTAGTGACAGCCCCACCCCGCTTCGAGGGCATAGTACAGTCATACGCTCTGGGAGAGTCCGCTCGCATCCTGCAAGAGGAAATAATTTCCCTACAGCACAAAAGAGCTGTCCGGCTGGTACCGCAGGAGCAAAGCAGAGAGGGGTTTTACTCCAGATACTTTCTCGTGCCGAAAAGGGGCGGGGGTCTGCGACCGATATTGGATCTGTGGGCTCTGAACACATATCTGAGACGGTATTCGTTCAGGATGCTAACACACGCAGCTCTGATAAAGTTTGTGCGTCAAGGAGACTGGTTTGTCTGCATAGACTTGAAAGACGCATATTTCCATTTCCCTATATACCCCCCTCACAGAAAATACCTCAGATTTGCGTTTCAGGGAAAGATATACGAGTATCTGGTACTTCCTTTTGGCCTCTCACTGAGCCCTCGTGTGTTCATGAAATGCACCGAGGCAGCCATCGCGCCTCTGAGGGAAAGGGGGATGCGTCTGGCGACGTATATAGACGATTGGCTGATTGCAGCTCAGTCTTTAGAGGAGCTCAGGACGCATGCCGAGATGCTTACTTTACATCTGACAGCTCTGGGATTCACAATAAACTGGGAAAAGAGCATTTTAACCCCAGTACAAACAATCACCTTCATTGGCCTGTCCCTGAATTCAGTCGAGTTCAGAACGCGCCTCTCAGCGGATTGAGTAAAAGCCTTTCAGGCCTGTCTGGCACTCTTTCGCAGAGGCACAAAGGTGAAATTCAGGTTATGCCTCAGACTGCTGGGACTGATGGCGTCTGCGCTGGTGGTCATCACATTCAGCCGTCTACACATGCGCCCGTTTCAGAGGTGGGTGGCGTCACTCAGCTTGAGCCCCACACGCCATGCTCACCGCAGCGTCCTGGTTTCTCTCACATGTGCACGCGTGCTGAGCCCGTGGAAGCACCCCGGTTTTCTCAACACCGGCGTTACCATGGGAACCATCCTGACGAGGAAGGTACTTACCACAGATGCCTCGCTGACAGGTTGGGGTGCCACTCACGAGGGGATGGTAAACGGCGTTTGGAGTCCACAAACACAGACGGCTCACAAAAATTGTCTGGAACTCCTGGCCGTGATGCTGGCACTGAGACACTTTCTGCCCTTTATCAAAGGGCACCATGTTTTGGTCAGAACGGACAACACAACAGTGGTTGCTTACATCAACAGACAGGGGGGTCTGCGCTCACGTCATTTACACGAGCTGGCATACAGACTGATAATCTGGACCAGCTCACACTTGCTGTCGCTAAGAGTGACTCACGTGCCAGGGGTAATGAACAGAGGCGCGGATCTGCTGTCAAGGGGCAATCCCCGCTACATGGAGTGGAAACTCCACAGCGAGGTGATGTCCCAGATATGGAGGAGGTACGGCCGAGCGGAGGTCGACCTCAGGGGAAAACGCTCAGTGTCCAATGTTTTTCTCACTGACAGAGCGACAGGCTCCGCTTGGACTGGATGCGCTAGCGCACAAATGGCCACTGGTCCTACTGTACGCCTTTCCCCCGCTGGAACTGATCATTCCTACTCTCGCCAGGGTGCCGGAGGGAAAACACTCACTCATTCTGATAGCTCCCCGCTGGCCAGGGAAACACTGGCTAGCGGAGATTTTTCAGATGCTACACGGCGAGCCATGGCGGCTTCCCCTCCGCAGAGATCTCCTGACGCAGGCACGCGGAGAAATATTTCATCCGCATCCAGAGCGCATGGCCCTATGGGCCTGGCCTGTGAGGGGTTAAATCTGGCTGCCAGTGGGCTTCCCCAGAGAGTTATTGACACAATTCAAAATGCAAGAGCCGTTTCCACTCGTAACGTGTATGAGGGTAAATGGCAGGCATTCGTGGGTTGCTGCGCAAAACCTATGGTGAGCGTAATGCAAAGCCCTGTGTCGGACGTTTTAACTTTTCTGCAGGCACTGTTGGATAAAGGCTTGGCTTTTTCCACTGTGAAGGTGTACCTGGTTGCTATTTCAGCCAGTCACGTTGGCTTTGGTGACAAAACAGTGGGGCAGCACCCCTTGGTGTGTCAATTCATGAAAGGTGCACGACGGCTCCGTCCAGTGTCGAGGAGCCTCACTCCTTCATGGGATTTACCTATGGTACTCGATGCGTTGTCACGTGCACCGTTCGAACCGTTGCAGCAGGTTGAGCTCAAAGTGCTGTCCTTTAAAACGGCCTTATTTATTGCTCTGGTTTCTGCTAAGCACGTGAGCGACATTCAAGCGCTTTCAGTTAACCCATCCTGCATGCAGTTTCTGGGTGAGAAGTCAAGGGTTTTACTGAAACCTAATCCTGCCTTTATACCTAAGGTTGCTACGGCTCTGCCATCCCTTGCCCTTGAATTAATGGTTTTCTACCCACCACCATTCTCCTCTCAGGAGCATGAACGACTCCATACGCTCTGCCCAGTACGAGCTCTGCGGTTATATGTGGAAAAAACAGCAGATTTTCATAAATCAGAGCAGCTGTTTGTGTCGTGGGCTTCATCACATAAAGGAAAGCCTCTCACAAAGCAACGTCTTTCGCATTGAGTAGTGGAGGCTATTATTATGGCTTATGAGAGCAGAGGCCTTGCACCCCCTGCAGGTCTGCGGGCTCACTCCACTCATGGTGTGGCCTCATCCTGGGCGTTGTTCCAGGGTATACATGTGGAGGAAATATGTGAGGCTGCCAGCTGGACGACCCCTAACACCTTCACTAGGTTCTATAAACTGGATGTCACCAGGCCCACACTGGCTCACACGGTTCAGGGCGTGGGTTCCACATTGCCATGAATGCAGGATGCAATCTGTTGGTCTTCGAGTGAGCTTATCTGGCAATACGGCAGCAGAAATATCCCATAGTGAGATACCGAAACAAATGTTGAAAGAGAACTTTAGGTTAAGGATTTAACCCCGGTTCTCTGAAACATGAGTGAGGTATCTCACCAGATCAGCCTCCTTGCAGGGAGCGAGGAAGAGGTGTACTTACTAAACTGAAGATCGCCTACGTGACGTCAGCTTCTATACTGGGAGGAAGTCCCTCCCATGGTAGCTGACGTCACTTCCGCCTGCCAGTCAAGACTGGCGTAATGTAACAGAGCTTCTGGGGGACAGGCGCTGGAGGTGTGTCCCATAGTGAGATACCTCACTCATGTTTCAGAGAACCGGGGTTAACTCCTTAACCTAAAGTTTTTTCTTCTTTCTGTGTCTTTCTAATCAAGAAACGACTGATTTTAAAATATCTCTTCTTTACAAATTCAAAGACAACGTATTGATAGCCCAGCCAAAAACACAATAATCAATGGTAATTTTAACATCCAAAAGACTAACTGAATAAAAAAAAACTTTAAATGACTCTTTAGTGTTTGTGTAATTCCTACCTTTGGACGGAAGAGCTCCATGACAGCAATTTTGCCATACATGCCAACTTCCTTGACAGGTCTGAGTCCTTCAGCCGTGACAACATAGATCTCCAAACGTGTGTTTTTAGCTATGAGCAAATTGAGGTCCTCAGCAGAAGTGAAGTGTCCTGCAAAAAAAAACACTGCAAAATGTACATGGTGGTAATAACATTTTGTTTAGGAGAGACCGTTGTTGAACAGTTTGTGACATGATTAGGGGTGCACCTAAATATAGCATAGTCACTTTAAATGTGCATTCATTATACATTCAAACAACCAAAAGTCAACCTGCTCAACTTTAGGAAAACGTGTGGTAATTGCAAAAAAATAATTGCAACGCCAATATTGATTATAATTAAGTCACTTATTCCTGACTTTTTACTTTCGGTACCTTCATCACGATGTGCCCACTATTTTTATGAGCTTTAGTATAACAGGAACTAAAAATATACATCAAGCGAAGGAATTGGGAGCAGTAAGAGCCCAACAGAAAGCTACATATATTACTGGCATGCAATATTTGCATGTATGGCATCCTAAATATAATACCACAACAAATAACCAAAACTGTAATAAAAATAATGCTTAGAAATAATTAGAAACTGTTAAGACACATTTGGAATGACTGTTAAAAGCAAAGGGATGCTTCATTGTAATATTTGAAAGCTGTTATATTTTATGTGTCAGTAAAACTCCTCTTTTCAAAATATTTTTTACTGTCCTTTATGACCACCCCTTCACAGTCAACCAGAAGCTAAATGTTTGATGAGCAGTGAGGAAAATGTGGGTTAATCACAATCAACATCATACCTGCAATATTCGACAATAATATCCAAATGTCATGTTTTCTTAAAACTGTGCAGCTGCAAATGCTACTTAAATCATAGAATGCAAACCTTAATTTATGTTTTACATAACTAATACAACTAGTAGGAAAAAGTATGAATATAATTTTAGGCTTGGCTTCCATTGCTTATGTATGTGATTTACTTATTTAAAAAATAAGAATACAATTTCATAACGTAACTTTTGTCATTTTTCTTGCTCTAGCACACAAATTCCTTATGATTTTGTAAATATTCTCCCCTTTAGTAACTACGTACGCCAGGTGATTCTCAAACGTCAGTGGGCTGAGTAAAATAAACCATTTGAAAATTAAAATGTGAACGTAGCCGATCGCCACAGGAAGAAAAAAGTTTAAATGGCTAAGAGAAAAGAAGTTGTACATACTCATAAATTACAAAATGTAAGATTGTTTTAATAGCACCTGCGTAGGAGCACTGTATCAGCTTTCATGTAGCCTATTTATGCCAAATGAGAGATTACCAACTGTTATGTGATTGTGAATAGTTAGGAAGTGAGCTGCTATGTGCAACATACTTTTCAGCTGGATAAGTCGTTGTTTATCTGATGTTACCTAAAAACTACTAGCCAAAATAATAGCCTAGATTTAATTGAACGTCTTTGCATTACTAGACTAATCACAAATATCAGTGCCATGCAGTAGACACATAGCACTCCGCCGAATATTAGAAGTAAACATGTGAGCTTCAAGCCAGCAGCTAGGTGCTACCACAGGCCTGTGTTTAGCGCTTCGGCTGCAGCGCGGGAGCTCCGCTAGCCCGCAGGTGGCCGACGCTTCGGTCCTGCACAGATCAGCCATGTTTACCTGTGATGCAGGCATTCACTGCCGTAGGCTTCTGCGCTGTAACCACGTAGTTATAAGACATCTTGACAGTAACGGACGACAAAACACCGAAGGAGTGTTTAAATCTCACACAAGTGACAAAATCATTGATAATAAAACTTCCGGAAACAGTTGGGGAAGTCGTTGAGGGTAACGACGTGCACTAACTATTAGGTGGAGCGCCCCCTATGTACTGGAGGGCGTTCTACAAGGCGAGCTTGCAGTGCGTCTGGGTCTTCCATGTACAGAAGTGTATAAACATCATACTTTTGTATTAATCTTGTCGTTATCTTTAAATTTAAAGAAAAAATAACGTTATCTTTAAATTTGTGGAGAAACTAAGAATAACTTTCATGTCACATTATTCATTTAGTTCAGAGAACATTTTACGTAAGAGCTGACTATTTACATTAAAGCTTTTTTCCTGATAATATTACATGTTTATTTATTCACATTTCACCTGTTGGCTTTTGACATGTGTAATATGGCTCGTTGAACGGATAATCCAAGGGGAGGGGGAGAGGCAAAGGTTTGAGGGCAGCTAAGCACTTGAGTATTTATTTTTTTATTTTTTTACATTTATCCCGGTTGCACCCCAAACAAATTTTCTGATTTAATGATTTAGTAAAAACGTTTTTTCATAATTTTCTGAGGAGTCGAGACTGCATTTGATCACTTATTGCTGAAAATCCAAAAATATTTAGACTTTTCAAACTTAAACTGGATTATACTACGCTACACAGAGATTATTTAAAATCAATAGGTTCTTTGGCACAGAAGGGTGTCATTCAAACAAGAACTGCCACTATACTTTAAATCTTTTCAGCTGTTTTTTAGTTATGTCGTTGTTGTTCTTGCTTTTTTGAGGTTCCAATAACTTATTGCAATTAATTAGGACGATTAGACTAAATGTTTGCCAATGCTCAGAAATATTATTTATACGAGAAAACATTATGGGGCTGATGTTTTTTTGCATGATTCAAATTACCTCTCAATATTACCAAATTAAATCTAATTGTGACGCGAGATTTTTTGTAATATTTGTATATTTATACTTAAAAAAATTATTCATGTAAGAATTTATTAAAATCTATAGCTAACAGCTATAGCTGTTATAACTTTCAACGGTTTTTTTAAGACACTAATACTACTCAAGCCCATTTCTTGTTGACCCTACCAGCTCGAATATGAGGTACTTTGTACAACAGTGACACCTGCTGTCACGTTTGTTTAATTACAGAAACATCGCCGACTTTGCTCCCTTTATCCTACAATACAATTGAAAAATGGGAATATTTCTTTTAAGAGAAAGTTACATAATTAATCTTAAATGGCTGCTGCATTCAAATAATTAGTTGTGGTAAAAACAGTAACAATCATTTTGTGTCTGTCAACATGAGGAAAACAGAACCGTTACCCCAAGATAGTAAATATATAAAACTAATGGTTATCAGCGACTTTGTAAATTATTGCGTGGTCCACTTTCATGAACTGTGATTTTCACGTTACAGGTCCATAGCGGGATTATCCGAGGTTCTTTAAACCCACCAGTAACTTAGACACTGTTGCCATGGACACGCGTTGATTACTTCTGCCATTAAAAGTGACAACTGAAATCATTAGCTTGTTGTCTTTAACTCCGCTAAAAATGTCGGACATAGAGACGCCTGGAGAAACGACAAAAGCAAATTTGGCGATAGAAATAACAGTAAAACGTGGACATAACCTGGTAAGATCGTTAAACATTATTTAAATTAAATAAACTAGCCACTTTGGAAAAAAGTTGGCCTTGATAGCAGCGGTCCAGATAATAAATCTCTCTCTCTCTCTACCTACCTATTGATCTATCTATCTATTGATCGATCGATCTATCTATCTATCTATCTATCTATCTATCTATCTATCTATCTATCTATCTATCTATCTATCTATCTATCTATCTATCTATCTATCTATCTATCTATCTATCTATCTATCTATCTATCTATCTATCTATCTATCTATCTATCTATCTATCTATCTATCTATCTATCTATCTATCTATCTATCTATCTATCTATCTATCTATCTATCTATCTATCTATCTATCTATCTATCTATCTATCTATCTATCTATCTATCTATCTATCTATCTATCTATCTATCTATCTATCTATCTATCTATCTATCTATCTATCTATCTATCTATCTATCTATCTATCTATCTATCTATCTATCTATCTATCTATCTATCTATCTATCTATCTATCTATCTATCTATCTATCTATCTATCTATCTATCTATCTATCTATCTATCTATCTATCTATCTATCTATCTATCTATCTATCTATCTATCTATCTATCTATCTATCTATCTATCTATCTATCTATCTATCTATCTATCTATCTATCTATCTATCTATCTATCTATCTATCTATCTATCTATCTATCTATCTATCTATCTATCTATTCTATCTATCTATCTATCTATCTATCTATCTATCTATCTATCTATCTATCTATCTATCTATCTATCTATCTATCTATCTATCTATCTATCTATCTATCTATCTATCTATCTATCTATCTATCTATCTATCTATCTATCTATCTATCTATCTATCTATCTATCTATCTATCTATCTATCTATCTATCTATCTATCTATCTATCTATCTATCTATCTATCTATCTATCTATCTATCTATCTATCTATCTATCTATCTATCTATCTATCTATCTATCTATCTATCTATCTATCTATCTATCTATCTATCTATCTATCTATCTATCTATCTATCTATCTATCTATCTATCTATCTATCTATCTATCTATCTATCTATCTATCTATCTATCTATCTATCTATCTATCTATCTATCTATCTATCTATCTATCTATCTATCTATCTATCTATCTATCTATCTATCTATCTATCTATCTATCTATCTATCTATCTATCTATCTATCTATCTATCTATCTATCTATCTATCTATCTATCTATCTATCTATCTATCTATCTATCTATCTATCTATCTATCTATCTATCTATCTATCTATCTATCTATCTATCTATCTATCTATCTATCTATCTATCTATCTATCTATCTATCTATCTATCTATCTATCTATCTATCTATCTATCTATCTATCTATCTATCTATCTATCTATCTATCTATCTATCTATCTATCTATCTATCTATCTATCTATCTATCTATCTATCTATCTATCTATCTATCTATCTATCTATCTATCTATCTATCTATCTATCTATCTATCTATCTATCTATCTATCTATCTATCTATCTATCTATCTATCTATCTATCTATCTATCTATCTATCTATCTATCTATCTATCTATCTATCTATCTATCTATCTATCTATCTATCTATCTATCTATCTATCTATCTATCTATCTATCTATCTATCTATCTATCTATCTATCTATCTATCTATCTATCTATCTATCTATCTATCTATCTATCTATCTATCTATCTATCTATCTATCTATCTATCTATCTATCTATCTATCTATCTATCTATCTATCTATCTATCTATCTATCTATCTATCTATCTATCTATCTATCTATCTATCTATCTATCTATCTATCTATCTATCTATCTATCTATCTATCTATCTATCTATCTATCTATCTATCTATCTATCTATCTATATCTAACTTGAAACAAGTCAAGCTCAGGCGGACCAGCAGTTTAAATGACAGGAGCCGTCTTGAAAGCTGTATTATAATCTGTTCATTTTGTTTTCAGCAAGGGAAGACGACACACAGTTTCCACAGTTTTCTGCAGGTTGCGATGGGTGGAGTGATGCTGGGAGAGTCAGATAAGAAACACGTCAACAATGTGGAACACGTTGATTATGACTTTACTTGCAGCTTTAATCCACCAAATGACGCCCAGACTTTCAGTGACATAGCCCAAAAACCAATCACAGGTAATGAATGTCTTACCTAAGATTATCCAAGACTACTATTAAAAAGTTTTTTCTTAGATCTGTTGTTTTTACGTGTAATATACCACTTAGATACATTTACATAGTGTTCATATTTGTCTGTGTGATATCACACAGGCGTAATAGTAAAAATTGTAATAAGCAATAATTCTGTGACCAGTTACAGTGATGGAGGTCCTGCATGAGGGTAAAAGAGGTGAGGCAAAAACAGTGGCACTGGGCCAAGCCGTGATTGACCTGATCCCACTCCTGCAAGGTACACTTTTTCCTCTAAGAAATTACAGGTTTTTGTGCTCTGGCATTTGAAAAGAGTGGGTCTTATTATACACCAGTTGTAGGTAAAGGAAACAGCAAGAGATTTTGAAAAGTGAGGAGGATAATCACTGCTGGAATGATTCTGTGTTGTCCCCCAGGTCAGTGCAACCTTTCTTGCACGGTCCCAGTGAATCCTGTGATCAGTCCTGGGATCAAAGAATCTCGGCAGGGATTCAACCGAAAGGTTAGTTACTGGTTCAACAATAATACTATAAATGGTGGAGACAGAGACTGAGGTCCTGTCTGCAGATTAATCACATGCTGAAAGTTTAACTTCCTTGTGTTAATACAGTGTTCCAGTTTACGATGTCAGCAGATCATTAACTTGCATTAAGTTGCTAAGTTCAAGCTTCATATTCTACCTTAATCAATAAAATACACATTCTTTATTAAATACCTATTTAAATTATTCTTTTGAATTTAAATACGACTGTAATTAGCCCATATTGAATTGATTTGTGGCATTTGTCTTCAAATCCCAGGAAACAAATCAAGTGAACATCTGACCTTTTAAACATGACTATAAAAATAAAGAAAAAAATACATCAAGTAAGGTATTAATGTGTCACATTATTTAATCCCATTTAGCAAACAACCCTGGATGTTTGTATCAGCGTGTTGGATCCCCTACTGTCTAAAGCGCAACTCTCAACCTGTACCTTCATGAAGGTAACTGTTGAAACAGCGTATTCTGTACCTGAGTCATGGACGCTGCCATCGGGGTTAGCTCCCAGTCCCTTTACATACACCGCTGCCCTGGAGGTTCCTCTAACTGCAGATGTGAGTTCAATAATCTTCTCCTAATGGGTTTAGTTAGAGCTATTCTACTAAAAAGAACAGAATCACAAATCTGTATCTTTCTGTGTTGAATAATTTTAAAGTGGCAGAGTATTTCTCTCTCTCTGTGTATTAGCAAGATCAGGTGCTGATGTTCTGTGAAGGACAGCTGAAGGCTGGAGGGCAGAGGGAGGTCAAAGGCCGTCAGAGGAAGAGGCCCCATCAAGCCTTACTGGTGCCAGGGAACCACTTCATACCCGGAGCCTTTTTTCATCCAGAGCCCATTGAACATGAGGATGGAGAGCTAACTGCCTTAGAGGTAACCACAGACACAGGTTAAACATGAGACCCAAGATGTCAACTGGAAAGAAATGCTTTTATTTTTCAAACACGAAAAGACTTTAAACTGAATTTTCATTCACTAATACTTTTAAACAATTGTAGAAACAAGCTTAGCTGTTTTTTGGGAGCTATATCCATCAGTACAGGGTTAGAACACACAAAGGTGAAGTCACATGGACAGTTGGAGATCTGAATGTCCCTACAGGACCGGTCATTTCGTACTGAGGCGGAGATTACAAAGAATAGGGTAAGCTGGGACACAGAGGTGCGATGCTTCCTGGATGCCGGTGGAGTTTCCAGGTCAGCTGGACATTCAGTTCCTTTTATTTGACTGTCATCGCATCATAAGTGTAGACATACTGTTTTACAAAGTAAAAGCCTTTCTCAATCCTTTTTTTCTCTGCTGTATAAATCTATACGATTACTATATATTTTCAGACTGCAACAGAGAATCAGAGAGAGCCGACTGTGGCCAGTGGAGATAATGAGGTCTTCAATTCCATTAGCAAAGGTAAAACATTTCCAGTCTGCTGTTGATACTTCATTGGTCCTAAAGCGTTACATGTCCAGGACAAACACAGTGGCAGCAGCTCAGGTAATCATACTACCGTCGAGCATCTGATGGATGTTTTAAGTGTCTCTGTAGCTAGGTGAGGACAACTCACAGATCCCCTTCCATGGTTTGGTATGTGTTGACATGGGGCGGCTGTTGTATCCTGGAGTCTCACGCATTCGAGGAGCATACACCTTTCAGCCTTTCTATGAGACCGAGCTTCTGAACAAGGTCACAAAAATACTGTCAAAGAAGACATTTCTTTGCATTGTCATATGTATAGTTTTTAGCGCTTAACAATTAACAATCTCTTTTAAGAGATTATTTAACATATCTATTGTCTTCTTTTACTTCCTGTTAAAGTGGACTTGGCATTAATTTTACACCTACAGGCCAAGCGGAGAGTCAGTGTGTTAAAGGAGCAGGCTAAGGCAGCAGCCATCCAGGCTAAAGCTCGGGCCAGCTCTGCTGTAGGGACTTCCAAAAAACCATGGAAGAACTATGATGGAAGCAACAAGGGAACCAAGGATCACAAAGATCAAGCTAAAAAGGTCAGACATGCTGATTGTCAAAGATGAGGTTTAATTCACATTTGCAATGAGAAATGTTCTGTTGTGTGTAAAATCTTCATGTCTGATCATTTTTAATATGGCAGCAAACTCTAAATCAGAACAGCCTGCCTACAGCTGATTGCACTCCTGAAAGCTTCTCTGACACTGAGCTGCCAGACAATGTAGAAGGAAATGTAAGTTTCTGCTAAAAAGGTTGTCTCACCAGTTTGGTGCTCCACTAGAACTGACAAGAACATGTTTTTAAATATGCATCGGTACAGATTAGGTGAGAGCAGCATAGCCACATATTCAACCGTTTGTTTTGTAGACTTTTACTTTGCTCATTTAAACCATCATCAAGGCCATTTAAAAAAAAAAAAAAATCTGTTTTTGCCAATGGCAGATGTATGTGGAGGCCAAAACGTATGTTATCATCGAGATATCCTTGAATGAACCACTGATACCAAAAACACCCCCTGAGGAACTGGCTACAAGGTAATTGTAGTTAGGTACTATAAGGTACTATAATTAGTGCCTATGTTATAAGATTATGTTTATTAAAAATGTTTCATATGACTTTCAGAAATATAACACTGTTTTTAATGTATGTTTACGTTACCGAAACTTACCCTTTGTGGTCCCCTGTGCACCACAATTATACAGTTATGTTGTCCTCAAGCTTTGTATCCCATAAATCTGTTTTGATGTATGGCCCACAAAGCTTTTGCAACATGAAAACAGCAACAACATCATGTAATTTTCCCAGAGTGAGAGTTTAACAGACCTATAAGGTAGCCATTAGTGATGTGAGTTTTTGCATCAGCATCTCGTCTTTAGTGAACCACCGCAGGTTCGTTAGAGCTTTGAAGTGCTTCAACTTTATCCTCTTTGCATTATAACATAATAATTCACTTGGATATGTCACTTTCACACAAACACAGTTCTGGACTCTGGAAATCTTCCTCCAGCTGTGTTGGGGTACAGAGACAATTAGTAAAAAAAAATTTAACGGCTACAAAAGTAACATCAAAAGGGGAAGCTGCCATTTGGGTTTTATTCTATTTTGGTAAAGGAAAAATGAGAAGAAAATCAACATTGATCAGTACAATGTTTAGTTGAATTTTTATATTTCTTTTATTACCTTTTGTGTCAAGAACAAAAAATTAGTTTTTTGTAATTTTGTCTTTTTGACTGTTTTTAAAACAAACCAGTAAAGTAGAAACTGTACTTTATAAAAACAATAAAAATAAACTGCTCCAACAGTCTTTAATTTTAAAAAAATTAAATTGCGAAATGCAAAATCTTTTGAGAACCCCAAAGGGAATTTGTCCAAATAAATCCTATTAATTAATAAAGATCAATATCGTAGATTTATTGCTTGGACAGTTTTTTTTATCGATTGTTAATTAATAACAATTTAACACCATTATACTTTTTTTCCTTTGATCAACATAACTCTCACAGACATCCTTAGAATTTCTTCTGCATTACAGTATATCTGTTTTTAACAGTTTAAAACGGGTCTGTCTGAGAGCTCAGTGAGCTCACCTGTTGGGACAGCTTCAAACCTGAACAATAAGAAAGTAAGAAATAAGAAAAGGGTAATAAAAAATTTTAATTTGTTAGATTCTTTAGATTTTCCAATCATTTTTGCTCTCTTTATTTTTGTTTTGGCAACAATTCAATTCAGTTTTATTTATATAGCCGCCAATTCACAACACATGTTGTCTCAAGACACTTCACAACAGTCAGGTACATATATTCCAATTAATCCTAACCATTAAACAGTTCAGTCAGATTCAGTTATTTATTCAAATTGGATAAAAAGTTTTTCTATCTAAGGAAACCCAGCAGATTGCATCCAGTCAGTGACTTGCAGCATTCACTCCTCCTGGATGAGCATGTAGAGACAGTGGACAGTCACTGGCGTTGACTTTGCAGCAATCCCTCATACTGAGCATGCATGAAGCGACAGTGGAGAGGAAAAACTCCCTTTTAACAGGAAGAAACCTCCAGCAGAACCAGAACCAGGCTCAGTGTGAGCGGCCATCTGCCACGACCGACTGGGGGTTTGAGAGAACAGAGCAGAGACACAAAAAGAACACAGAAGTACTGATCCAGAAGTCCTTTCTATGGGAAGGAAAAGTAAATGTTAATGGATGTAGCTCCTTTAGTCGTTTCATCTAGAAAGAAAGAACAGATCAACACTGAACCAGTTTTCAAGGTTAGAGTCTGAAAGAGAGCACAGAGTTAGTTATAGTAGAAGCTCAGTCGATTGCTATATCTAGGAGAGAGAAAGGGTTAAACACTAAAAGACAGAGCCATGTGGATCATCGGTAGAGGGTGAGCATTAAGTTGTTACCAGCAGAAGCTCGGACGATTCCCCTCTCCAGAAAGGTGTCACAGGTAGACACAGAGTCAGGCCAGGTGTAGCTTCTAGGAAGAGAAAACAGAGAACAAAGTTAAAAGCTGAAATAACAGCAAATAATGCAGAATTGGAGAGTAGTGTGAGAATGTAGCGAAGAGGGTGAAAGTGGTCATTATGTCCTCCAGCAGCCTAAACCTATAGCAGCATAACTACACAGATAGTTTCAGTTCAGATTATTTAGTTAAACGGCGCTTATTTACAACAATTGTGAACTAGTTTGTGGGCCCTTTTTTTGTTTTTGACTGGTCTACCATCTTTTACGCATTCAAAAATAGAAGTAAAGCAAAATGTGCTATATTTTAAAAACCATAACATTGAATCATTTGTACAAGTAAAACACAAAATTAATAAAAACTGTTTCACAAACACATTCACCATATGGTGATAAAACTCACTGTAAATGTTTAAAAAATCCCTAAACCTTTAAAAAACAGAGTTTAGTGCAGCCCTGTGGTAAAAATATTGGACCAGTCTCTGATTAATTCTTGCCATTTACTGTGTTCCTAATATCTCAATTTCTCTTCCACCGTTTTCTGCTCTCTCTCTGTCGTTCACAACATTTGTACAGCAATACTCCTTCATCATTACTTAGACAGGTGCTGTATCTGTGCCTTTTCACATGAGGAAGCACTTGCCACTCTGAAACTGCATTATCCCACGCTGCTCCAACACATCGGCTGGACAAGAGTCATCAGCAGTTTCAGTCAGGTGCCTGTGCTACGTCACGCCTCAAGCGGTTACCATGCAAACGCTGATTTGTCGAATGTGTAACGCAGAAAAAAAGTCCGGGTCACAACACTGAAAGGCTATACATTAGTTCTGCAGGCAAAAGGTTAAAATAAAAATGAAAAAAACACCCACTCGTCATGACATCTTGCCTTTGAGAATCACTGGAATAATCTAGTGAGTTAGCAACAATCAGATCAGAATCAGAATCAGAATCAGAAAAGCTTTATTGCCAAGTACGTTTTTGGACATACAAGGAATTTGTTTTGGCGTAGTCGGTGCAATACAGTACAAGTTAAACAGTACAAACATATCTACAATATAATATAAATATAAGTGCACAGTTTTAAGTGAGTGAGAGTAAATATAGAGCAGTATAAGATGAGTCCAGTATAAGAGAGTCCAAGCTGAGCGTTAATGTAACGCATAGTTACAGGTTACAAGTGTCCTGTCAGCAAAAAAAGGGGGGGTGTGGGGGAAAGGGAGAGTGTCAGTGTGGTTTCCGGGCTTTGTTAACCAGGCTGGTGGCAGATGGGAAAAAACTGTTCTTGTGGCGTGAGGTTTTGGTCCGGATGGACCGCAGCCTCCTGCCAGAGGGGAGAGTCTCAAAGAGTCTGTGACCGGGGTGGGAGGGATCAGCCAGAATCTTCCCTGCCCGCTTCAGGGTCCTGGAGGTGTACAGTTCCTGGAGCGACAGTAGACTGCAGCCAATCACCTTCTCAGCAGACCGAATGACACGCTGCAGCCTGCCCTTATCCTTGGCTGTAGCAGCGGCGTACCAGATGGTGATGGAGGAGGTGAGGATGGACTCAATGATGGCTGTGTAGAAGTGCACCATCATAGTCTTTGGCAGGTTGAATTTCTTCAGCTGCCGCAGGAAGAACATCCTCTGCTGGGCTTTCTTGATGAGGGAGCTGATGTTTGGCTCCCACTTGAGATCCTGGGAGATGATGGTTCCCAGGAAGCGGAAAGATTCCACAGTGTCAATTGTGGAGTCACAGAGGGTGATGGGGGCAGGTGGGGCTGGGTTCTGCCTGAAGTTCACAACCATCTCCACTGTCTTTAGAGCGTTGAGCTCAAGGCTGTTCTGGCTGCACCAGTCCAACAGATGGTCCACTTCCCATCTGTACGCGGACTCGTCACCAACTGGTAATGATAGAGTTTTATCAGTTACTGGTTGTTTACTCACGTTACGGAACTTTAAGATTGGATGCTTGCTGCTGCATTATTTTCTGAGACGAGTCACATAATCACTCAGGCTTAAAGAGTCTAGTAGGAACAGATTCACATCCATTTACTCTCTTATGTGTTTGTCTTTCGGTTCCTTTCTGACTGTGGACGTAAAGCAAGTTTGTTCATTTCTGGCAGGGTGAAGGCACTGATCCCTCCAAGACCCGAACGTCAGGCTGGTCCTAGCAGAGCAGAAAGAGTGAAAAACACCGACTCATTTCTAAATAAAAATATGTTCATATTATATTCATATGATATTCAGCTTAGAGATTCTTGCTCTCTGATTTCCCTTCTCTGACGTGTGCTCCTGCAGGCCGTGCTGGACTTCCACAGGCAGGTAGCCAACACAGTGGCTGCTGTCTCTGAGCAGTATGTCGAATCACTTGGAGAAAATAGCGAGCTGCTTGAAAGCCTTAGCAAAGAGCAAATATTGGCTGAGGTGATGGGAGGCCTCAATGTCTCTGGACGATATTTTACCTTCAAGGAGCAGATGAAGGTCAGATGAACAATGGACCTATGATATATGTTTTGTCAGGGATCCTCTTCTATCAAATGTAACAAATATACCTGTGTGTGTTTTTGGCGTGTAGCGGGCGGTGGTAAGGATTGTACGTGACAAGATGCAGCGGACAGAGCCTTTCAATGATCCTCAAGATGTGAAACAATTTGTCAACAAGCTCTATGTCTACCTGGTGGATGAAATGCATTTGGCCCTCAACAAGGTAACTCACTGACACCCATTTATTTGAGGTCTTTTTGCTATTTTGGCGATCTTTACCTTCCCCTCCTCTGCAGATTTCTTCCAATGATGTGAAAGAAGACTGCATAGAAGAAGTAAAGTTCGAATCCTGTCAGCTGAGACATTTCGCTAAAGAGGCACAATTTACTGGGAATTATCAGCAGGCGGCTCAGTACTACCAAGAGGTACAAAAGCAGGAAGAGAACAGATTTATAGACATTAAACACAGTAGGACTACAAGCTGACGACTGAACGCCTGTTTTGCACACGAGTCCGTGTGCAGGTTATCACTGGTTCTGGCTGGGAAACTGGTTACTGACATCTGTGTTTGGTTACCTGCAGTTAGTGGTGAGGCACCCTGATGATCCGTTGCACAGGTTTGAGTGGGGAAGCCTGTACATGTTGATGGGGGACTACGTGAAAGCTAAAGAGTGTTACCATGATGCTGTGTCCACCCAACAAACACACCAGCCCAGGTTAGAAATGCTTTATATGTACTGCAGGTATGAGTTGATTTAAACAAAGTTCAAGTTTTAATTCCATCTAATCAATAATTTACACTTAAAAAAAAAAAACAAGCAATTTTAACCATTGAGTGAGTTTAGTCAGATTTAATTAATTAGTAAAATGTATGAATGTTTCACCACTTAATGATCAAGTTGTAAACTAAAACACCCATCCACCGTTGTTATTGCAGTAAAGTTGCTACTATAGTTTGTTTCTATCTTGCTTATTTGTCCAGCCTGATGATGTGTGGGGTTGTGGCCGTGATGTTTGAGCGTTACAAAGAAGCCCAGACCTTCCTGGAGCAAGCCACCGGCATAGACCCACCCAGTGTGGAGGCCTGGACGTTGCTGGGTCAGTTCAGAATCAGGATTCCTCACTAATGTTTACATCACTAACACTTATGTCCATATCAGATAACATGCTGTTCATATATACAACAATGAGGTTAGGGCTAGCACTTCACAACAAATTTTGAATGATCTGTGGTGCGTATTAGCTAAATTCTTAAATGCATTTGCTTACACTTGTGTACTTCAGTCATTTTTAGTAATACAGTCCTACAAGTTAGAACTTTTCAATAGGCACATCTCTTATCACTTGAAAGAAATTGATTGACTTTGAGTCAGTACACCATAGTGTAAAACTGGAAAAAATTAATATATAGAATGCAAAAATTCTACATATTGAAGATCCAAAATGAGCTTAACCAACAAAATATGATCATGTAGCATTTATCTTTATTTTAGGAATTCATATTTCAAGTAAGTCATTTTGTTGAAGTTCAGTTTAAAGAAGGAAAACTGAAAGAAAATGTTGGAAATGCACCAAATATATGGTGTAATAGCTTTGTGATATTTAATAAATCAAATCTGTAAACTGCAAAAATGCCCTTAAAGGATCTGTGATGCATCATGATTTGTTTTAAAAAATGGTTGAATTTTTCCTTCTTCAGTGTGAGATTAACCCACTGTAATATATGATTCATTTATTTAGACATCTTTATTAATTAATTAATTAATTGATTAATTAATTTTGGGGGTACACTCCACCAATTCTTTTGTTATGTAAAGCAATTGTTAAACATGAGTTGCACAAAATTGCTACATGACACTTTTTACAGAAATACTGCTAAATAATATCTTAAATTAATTATAGTGAAGCACAAGTCAGTACCATTGAGGAATACTGTCCAGCAAGTACTAAAGTCCTACTGCAAAAATCCATTGTAAGAAAATTATGTCAAGTTTTACTTGAATCAAAAGCTAAACTTTTAACCTCTAACAGATCTTAAATAAACACCGGGGTGATGGAAACAGATAAATGTGCAACAGACATATTATAATTCTACATTTCTGTTGGGATCTTCTATCAAGGTTTGCTCCATTTAAGTATAAATGACCCCATCCTGTCTGAGAGAGCATTTCTGGAGGCCAAGAGGCTACTTGGGGAAGATGAAGCAAACAATAAAACAAACATAGACATTGAGAAGAAACAGAGTGAGGACAACATTAAAAATGTGAAGGTCCAGCAGGATGGACAGGAGACAGGTATTCTTGCACAGTTTCCCACAGTTGAGCAAGGTAAGGAGGTGTAACTTAAGAAAAAGCATCAAGGCATAAGTTAAGGTCATTGTTTTGTTTTATTATGTTATTAAGATCCATTTTATAGTTAAAGTGTTAAATTCATCTAAAGTGGACATCATGACAGTAGATTTAATCCTGAAGAACGGATGTCAGCGGATGTGTTTTTCGGACAGGCCCAGAGGTCTTAGACCCGGTCACAGAGCAGCAGGAGCCGTCAGCACAGAGTGACGTCTCCAGACCAATTCCAGCTAGACTCACCCATTCCATTTTCACACACACAGCGCAGTTCCTGCTGCAGAACAATGTCCTACAGGTATGTAAACCTAGACGGTTTAACAGTGGAAGGTCAGACACCAAGAGGGTGTTAATGGCTGTGAAATAATTTATGCTCTCCAACTTAGAGCTAATGAGAAAAAATCATGTTGTAATGACAGATTTTGGAAAGTCCAAAAATTTGTTTGGTTAGATATCAAACATTTGAAATCCCATATTCTGAGCACTAAATATTTAGTAAAATAAAATAGAGAAATATGTATAAACAGTTTTAGGACTAACTGTGTTCTGTTGGCAGATGGCAGAATATGCTTTGTCCCAAGAGCTGCTGTGTTCTGAAGGAGGTTGGACTGCTGCCTACCTTTTTAACCTGGCCCAGTTGCAGCTGCTCAAAGGGGAGTACAGCAGTGCTACTCACAGCCTGAAAGAAGCACTGTTTCAGGAAGATCTGGTACCTCCACACTGTCTTTGTGTTGATGTTAGGTTATAGCGATTTCTTAAATTATTTTATTTTAGATTTAACATAAATCGTATCACATTAAATAAAGTACATATCATAGTGTCTCGTGTGATGTTACTTGCTGCTGGACTGTCTTAGATACATCCCAATCCTTTTTAAGTACCCCAGCTTTTTGATGTTCAAGCCCCTTGTGACCTTTTGCAGATGAAAGTGGATTTTTGTTAAAAATGTATGAATCCAATACAGATCAAAGAATCTGCAATAAGGATTTTACTTACAATACATTTGTAGTTATAGTTTATGCCTTGGAATCTTGTTTAAATTATTTCAGTAGAAAGTTTGTGAAGTTGCTTCACAAATAATTTCTTCCCCAGTTGTAAAATGTTCTTTTACTGTTTCATTGTCCTCAGCAAGAACCTTTTAATTTTTTAGAGTGAATCTCCTACTTGATTTATCTGAGTAATATAATGTCCCTTTTAAAGCAAAAAATATAAAATCTCCTTCTACAAATCATTGCAGTGCTGCAGTTAGTTTTGTGGAAAGGCAGCACATTTAATAGTACACGTGTATCTGTGTTCCTGTTATAAAAAGGCATTAATTGGAGTTTTACTATATATAATTCTTAGAAATCAGGAGTCAAAACACAGTGCAGCTTTACAATGGAAATACATTAAACTATATTCAGGTAAAGTTGTACAATAATAGAAATGCGGTTACTGAAAAACTATTACTTCGTCTTTAGTTATAGGTTCATTGTAATGAACAGAAAATATTTTAAATCATTTGCAGTGTTAGTATAATCTGTTTGAGTAAGTTGCTCATTATATTTGTTCAGAATTGAGTTGATCTTAGGTTATAGTGCAACTAAGCCATTTATTAGAATTGCTGTTCCACAAACATGGAATGAGGACTGACTTAATGACTGAAGTATTTTTCTCATTTCAACAATATGTAGAGTATATATGTATGTATGCCTCATGTCAGTTTATTATTAAAAGGTCTTTCTGGCTGGTGCGACTTTTAACTTACCAACACTTGAAACCTTTTACAGCATGTAAAGCAGTGACATGGATAGCATTACCACTTTACATTTTATTAGTGTTTTCTGCTCGGGGATTTTTTTCATATTTGAAGAAATTTTCTGATGTTAAAGACTCTTCTCCTGTTTGTTGGCTTACATACAATTCTTACATTCAAGTCAACATAGTTACATACTAGTCAAAAGTACACGCATACTCAGAATGCCAGGGCTGACATGTCCCATTAAATGTGCACATCCAATAGATTTCTTGATAAACTCACTGCACTTTTCTGACATTGATTTGGTGAGATTTCAGCGTAAAGTTTCCTAACCTCAGCAGGAAAAACAAAGAAGTCTATTTTTTAGGTGGGAAAATCTGATTTATCTGATAAAACTGATTTCATGTGGCCACTTCGAGGTCCAACATTTAAGACTTTATGGCACAAGGGGTCTAACTTCAGTCCTCGAGGGCCAGTGTCCTGCAACTTTTAAATGTGTCTCTGTGTCAAAACACCCGAGTGACATAATTAGATCATTAGCAGGATTCTGTAGAACTTGAGTTCACGAGGAGATGATAAAGTCATTTGTTTCAGGTGTGCTTTACCTGGGACACATTTAAGAGTTGTAGGACACTGGCCCTTGAGGACTGGAGTTTGACACCCCTGCTTCATGGCATCTGGTGGTTAAACTGGGAAGTCAGCCATCTCAGTTTCCCTCCTCCAATCCAGCGGCATGTTGCATCTCTGTTCGCATTCTAAATTTTCTTCTAAAGAGAAAACAACTACATTTTACTTTTTACTTTCTGCACTGATCTAGCATGTTTCATTGTTTAAGACAAACACATCTACAGGCAACTAACCTTATAATAACTGTCTCTGATGTCATCAGAACCCAGATGTCTGGGCCTTGAAAGGTCACTGTCACTACCTGCAAGGGATATTTACTGAAGCCAAGGAGAGTTATGAGTGGAGCCTGATCTTTCCACAACCACCTTCAGACTCTCACATTGTTCTCCTTCGCCTGGGATCCATCTATCTTATGGAGAAAAAGGTTAGATATGTGTAATTGCCACAATTTAACAAGAACAGATTACTGACCTGAGCTGTGAAGGAGACAACTCATGTTGTAAAATATATTTCCTGCAGTTTTTTCTTTTTTTCATATTTGCAATTATAATGCTTTGAAGTAAATATATTGTATGTCCTAATGGCTATTTGTTTTTTGGTAAATCCAACTAAACTTATGTAAAATCATTATAACGAAATGTAGAATTTTTCATTTAAAGGCAGGAGCCTTTACCTTGTGAGCAACTCTATGTTTTACATTTTTATTGTTCAGTTTGATCAAGCTAAGGAAGTCTTCCTGCAGGCGTGTGAGCAGTCTCCGTCCTGCCTGACCTGGTTGGGCCTCGGCAAAGCCTGCTACAAGGTAAAAGTCCACAGCTGAAAAGTAGCTCAAGCTTTTTTAAGGAGCTTCATGAGAATTTGTTTTTTTATTGAACAGGCTTAAAATTCTAAATTAAAATGTGTTGGACTCTGTTTAGAGGAGAGTAGTTGACCATGGAATGCACACAGCTTAGAAATATTTTGTTTTGACCTAATATCAAACAGACCCTTATTTTAAGTCTTGGTCATGTATTTGTTTGTGTAGTTGGAGGAGCTCTGTGTAGCTGAGGAGGCTTTAGCTGTGGCCACTCATTTGAATGCAGAGAATGCAGAGGTGTGGGCTTACTTGTCTTTAATCAGCCTCAAGGTGAGTGATTACAGACACACCATCTCTCATAGTTCTGGTCCTGCCTCTGTGAGAGTTTTTATCTAGCACAAAATGTGCCAGGATGTTTTTGGACTGAATTCTTTTCCACCTCAGCAAAAACATGTTCTTACGCTAATGTGGAGGCAAAGCAGGTGTTTGCAAGATAAACCTTGGAATTCAGTAACCCGACATAGCAAATGGGGTTTATAGTAAAGTTCGAAACAGGCTTTAGAATAGTCTGATTAGGACAAAACATTTACTTTGCTGCAACAAATATATTCTCTAGTCCCTCACCCAAGTTTGGACTGAAAAGAAAATGGGGTTTTCCCCTAATCCTCATTGTCTGCAACTGCATTAAACATATACTTTGACTTTTTTCAGTCTGGGAGACAAGAAGAGGGAGATCAGTTTTATAAATATGCAATCAGAGTAAGTTGGCATTTTTTTCAAAATGATCTATGTTACTGCTTTTTAAAATGTGCTGTTTCAATGTGTTAAAAACACTTAGGACAGACGTATTTTTTTATTTAAATCATCTTAAAAAATATTAAAGTTATATTTCAAGATTTAAAGAACACTTCAGGGCTCTGAGCAGCTTTACATGAATAAACAGCATTCACTAGTTATAGTATCCTCCTTCATTTCTGAGTATTTCAAAGGTGTATCAGACTCATTGTGTGTGTGTGTGTGTGTGTGTGTGTGTGTGTGTGTGTGTGTGTGTGTGTGTGTGTGAAGAAAAGGCATGTCTGGTTGGATCTGTACAGACCTCATTACTATCAAAAAGTTTTCACTCATGAGAAACCTGAGGTGTTTATGATGTGCAGGTCATTTGTCTGGACTTATTCTGTTGTCATCTTTTGAAGTTTCTGTTTTCACTCATTTACGCTCAAGTTAGTATAATAATCCAGAACATCTGCACTGTTTTTTTAGCACAAAGCAGGAAACCAGTGTTTCAAACTCTTTTTTTTTTTCCTGAATTTACAGTTCAACCTGCAGGAGTCGTCCCTCCTCAGAGAGATCAGTGAGCTGAAGGATCAGATTCGAATGAGTCAGCTGGCATCAAGCTTCAGAACCAGTGCTGAAGCAGAGGTTGAAACAGTTTAACCAAGCTTTTTGTCAATACAACATTTTATCTGCATTAGCCATGTATTTCAAATAAAATTTAATTGTATTTTTACATTGGAATGTCTTAAAATAAAACAAATGAAGAGATGAAGCCATAAAAATTCAACTCAGAGCACAAACAAATGAATTGCTTTTTTTTAAAGAATGTAACAAAATAAATAAAAGAAAAAAAACATGTAGTTGCACAATATTAAATAACAAGTGACATTGTATATTAAATTATGTCCATGAGCACATTAAAACAGTGCAGTGCGTATGTTTTACATATTTTTATAAACACAAGATTCCTAACTTTGCGTAACCTTTCATTCAGATTCTGCTGTGACTCTGCATAGAGGCATGAAAGATTCACAAATGCTAAACTTGCAATGCAACATATTATTATACATGGTCATGATGATTTAAATGTTACCCTGTTGTGACAAAAAGCTATAATGCATATAGCATTTGTTTATCTCATTTTAAGGTCTCAACATTTTGCTGAAATACTGCAAAATTTGGCACAACTCTCTTAGAGAATGAAAATGTCATGGATTATATTTCTCAGCTGTAAAGTAGAGCATTTCCTCGTGTTTCAATAAATGCATTTCAGGCCTCCGTTGACGTTTTGTTACAGTTTGTGAATTTGTTATATCCTAAATTATAAATAGCTCCACATAAAAGTTTCCTCATTCTGAAAACAAGGTGAATTGAAACAACCAGAGTATGTTGAGATTTTCATTTCTTAACATCATTCATGGGTAATTATTTTACAGTGCAATTTTAAACTGGCTTGTGGCTCTGTGTGCTCTTTATGGATCCCTCTGCAGATCACTGTCGGGACCGAGCCAACATTTCTCTCAGCCAGGGTGAATCCTCATAGAGACGGGGGTCACCCAGATACTCTGAGGTCCTCTTGTAGAAGTAGTAGTACAACACAGAAGCTTCACAGATGGAAAAGAAAGAAGGTTAGGGTGTTTTAACGTAAGAGAAAAACAAAATTATACAGTAAATAATAAACATAAACATTTTAATTAATGTCATGCAGCTCTATATTTTCCTTCAAAATTACCATTTTTCAGAAGATGGTGCACCTAATATAAAAATTCTCCTAACACGTCCCTGAAGCAGTTTTGAGGACCTTTGTTTAATCTTCAATGGTATGACTCTTTATATTAAAACTTTGATTGGAATTGCGAACTTTGCTAGACATCCAGAGACAAATAAGGGCAAAATCCATTTAAAAAAAACAGGATTTAAAAGTGAGCCGGATTATACATAAGTACAGCTAGTTTCATAATAAACAGAGATTTATCAGTGTCCCATTCAGAAATCTAGATGGTTGTTACGCCGCAGACAAAACAGTTAGAGGTGGGGCTTAGTAAGGATAACCAGTTGAAAACAACTACAACTAGACCCTAAATAGTTTTGTTTCTAATGAGCTAATATCAGTATGAATCACCACCACACGGTGATGTGAGATTACAGCCTGGGGTCTAATTGTAAGAGATGGGACCTCCCTCACAAAATACTGAGACAAGTTCAGGTTTTTCTCTCAGTGATCGGTATTATTAAGACCAGAGTCAAAAACAAAAAAAATGTAAAACATTCACAGCTGTCCTTGCTTACTCCTTTGCCAGAGGTAAAAGGCAGATAGAACAATTGTAAGGTTTCACATACAGAGAAGCAGCATTTAACGAAATGTTTCAAATTTATAGGTTAAGTCCCTAATTTAAAGGTTTACGGGAAACAACTTACTTCATTCTCACAGCTCTGTGTAAAGTAGAACATGTATTAAGTTTGAACAAAAAAACATCGCTAAGATTGTTTCTGGCATGATTAAAAATTCCTCTCAATTACAGTTTAGGAGAGTTCCTTGCAAAAGTATTTACACCCCTTGGACTAAAAATGATAAACCAGCACAAAGCATTATTTATTGGTAAAGTCAAAGAATTTTTATAAAAAATTGAGGAAATGTGGTGTACATTTGTATTCAGTGCCTCCTCTGAGTAAGTCTTTCTCTGCAATTACAGCTGCAAGTCTTTTGGATGTTACCAGCTTTACACATTTAGAGATTAAAACTAGAGACTAAAACATAATTGTTATTATTAATAATAATAATAAGTATTCTCTATGTAGGTATGTTTCTGAAGGTGCAGCTAAAGGCCACGTCTATGAATTCTGAGCTTTAGTTCTTTCCATCTATTTTTTATATGGGTTCAGGGGATTGACTGGTCTATCAGCAGCTTTATTTTCTTTGTTTGAAACCAACTGAGCGTTTTCTTGGCTGCATGTTTTCATTGTCTCGCTGAAACATCCACCCCCTTCCATCTACCATTATCCTGGTAGATGGAAGCAGACTTTTATCAAGAATTTCTCAGTATATTTTTCCATTCATCCTTTTCTCAATTATACAGACCCTCACAGTGTTGTATGCTGAAAAAGAAGCCCCACGCCATGACGTTACCACCTCCAAACTTACATCTAATACAAATACAACGCTGGGGGGGTAATGTGACGAAATGTGAAGAGTACGAATACTTTTGCAAGCCACTGTTACTTCTATTTTTTTTGTACATGAGACCAATGTGGACCCAATGTTTGGATAAAATCTTTAAAATGCAGAAGAGTAAATTAATTGACATCTTACCAGATCTTTGAAACACAAACAGCACCTGAAGACCGTCTGTCCAAACAAATCTGTTTGTGTTTAGCCAGCGCAGATTCTGAAAAAATGTGTAAGAAAATACAATTAATACCATACTTTTGGTTAAACATGCAAATTATATATAAAAACCATAGTACATTAATTATTACTTAATTAAAATTATAAAATTGTATTTTTGTTTACTCAAAGAGTATTTTGCAGGGTCCCTTCAGAGCTTTTTAAAGACATTAAATTAGGCTTTTCTTGTACATATTTATATGTTTACCATAAGCCAGGAATGAAGTATGATACTGAAGGTCAGGTAGAGAGCGGAAAGCATTAGCAGGGCTCTAAATCGTTCCAGCAGGATGGCAACCAGGCCAACCTGGAACACGTAGGTGTTCAACAGCATCAACAGAATGATGATCAAGTTAAATAAGATGCAAATGTCCTGCATGCTGTGGAATACAAAAATATATAACTAGCAGGCTGAGACACCACATAACTGACATGTTTCCTCTTACTGCTGCCCTGCTGAAAACCTGAGAAAGTTTGACTCACATGAAAAGCACCAACTGGACAGCAGGTTCAGTCCTCAGCAGTTCGCTGAAGGAGTTGACAAACAGGTCAAACCAGAGCAGACTGAGCTGAATCAACAACACAAGGGAGTAATTGCTGGCATGGAGCATCTCCGACCCGAAGGCAGGGTGCCCGGGCGGATTGTGGTTCCACTGTGGATCCAAGGCTGCAGCACTCCCTCAATCCCACTACAGAGAAACATCAATCTGGACACAGCAGGTCTGATGGTGTGGATGCCTCAGTGAGGCATTCAGAGACTCCTGCCCTCCCAACTGCAGATCACGTCTGTTTGATTTAACATTAGAGCTTCATTCCATGCTGTTTTAAAGAATTCAATTTACTTTGGAACAATGAAAGCGCTCTCAAACTGGAAAGGAAGCTTTGGTTTGGAAATGAGCTGCCAGGAAATCAGAGATGTTAACATGTTACTTTTGATTGCTATAGATCCTGCAGATGCAGCTGTGCAGTGCAACCTGCAGACTTGCATATCAGAACCGGTGAGACATCAGGATCCTGAGGAAAAAAGGGTAGAGACCCTGTGGAAAGAAAGAGATTAGTAATTTACTGCAGTTAGAGCTTTAAAGTAGCATATTTTATATAAAACATCCATTATTTTTATATTTGTATGTGTTAAATAGAACTAATGTCTTTGCTGTAGTTTGGTATATTGTCTTGATACATTCTAAAGAAAAATAGAGAAAAGAGACCAAAACAAACACAAAAATATAATTTTTTTAAAACATATTTAAATTAAACAAATGTATAGAGATCACTTAAAACTCCAAGGCCAGAAAATAAATGACAATTAACCACAGGATGTTAAATAAAAATAAATGTGCTCCAAAGGGCAGTTTCCTGCTGAAATTAACATTATTTTCTGGTTGTGGAAAGACAACGATATCCTGATTTTTCCAGGAATAAAAAGACTATAGATAGCCTCATGTAGATTAAAGAGAAAACAAGTCCTTTCTTCAGTAATATTTCTGTTTCTAAGGTTGTACAATAAATCTTCTCCTTGTCTCTTCTTATGAAGCTACTATCAAGCAGGATCCATTGCACTGATACCTGGTGGATTTGCTCATGAACCCAGTATTTATAGCTCAGCACAAGCTTGACAGGTGTGAGAAAGATTAGGGCGCTTCTTAACACTCGGCCATGGAGGAGAAGACTACTTACTCTTGAAACATGGCCCACTCAGATTTTAGGTTAGTGGCATTAGTGGCTTCTTTGCACATTAAACTGCACACAAAACATGTGCGGGCAAATAAAGGCATCTACAGTTTTTCAACCCTTATTAATGCACATCAGGGATAAAAACTAAGCTGTTCTTATACTCTGACTTTGCATAACCCTTTTAATCAAAAATAATTTAGCCGTCCTGACATATATTTGTCACCTCAAAATAACGTAAAAGAAAGAATTGCAGTGTAGCTTAGCAAGCCATTGTTTTTGTCAGTGTGCTCACAGCCCGTAGGTTTTAGTACTGTTTTACCTAATCTTGTAAATTTTAAATGTCCTTGTTGCCTACAGAACATGTCATATCCTGCAATCTAAAATGATACAATCAAACCTCTGCCAAAACAACAAAAAAACAAACCTGTACTGGAGGGTTTATTTCAGTTGCTGAAGCTCTCTGTGTCTCTCTGAGGGACGCATGTGGGCATAAACAACATAGTGTGCTTGAGACTGACAGCTTGTGTCCTTGCAGCAGCTTTTATCCCTTCACCTCTCTAATAAACACGCAGGAGATTTGTGTCCTGATGTGCCTCAGAACTCTGTTTCTATACAGACTCATAGCAGCAGATGATGTTAAAATTCTGTCTATTTTATTGTCGCAATTTAAAAAAAGTTTAATTTGTTTTAGATTTCAAAATAAGACATAGAAAAACATGTGGCAACCATGTAAAGTCTCAAGCCTGGTTAGATTTCCTACCGATGCTGTTTGTGTTTCATTACTTTTATGACCCAAAATGTCCCTACACCATGGATTTCTTCTTAATTTCCATGTTTGTGCATCACATGGACTTGTTTCCTAAAACACACTATGCACATACTATGTACTGCTCATCTAAAGAAAGGTGAGCCTCTTTCTAGATCATTTCGACCACATTTACCTTCATTATTATGGTGATGATTCAAAGTAACTGCTGCCATCTAGTGGTAAATCTGTACTGATACACACAAAGAACACAACTACCAGGTCTTGCGCCTTCCTTTCCTTTTTGTTTTGTTCTTTAGTAACAGCATCATAGGTAATTCAGATACACCAGAGTGTGTGCTTGCTCACATATTTGGTGTTGTTGATTTGACAGGCTGGGTTGGCAGAAGTATGACCAGAATTGTCAAAACATATTATGAGATTTTCACAGTATTGGCCCAACTTTTCAGCCAGAGAATTCACGTGTACTTGTTAATATCACAATGGCCAAGGCAAATATTGCCTCAGTTTTATTCATATTTAGCTGCACAAACATTTGTGCTATTCAAGATTTGATTTCCTGGATATCAGGTATATAAAGTATTTAGTCTAAAAGTGTCACTGGGGTTAAAAGAGGTGTACTGCTGCCTGTCGTCAATACTGAAAATTTACGCCATCTTCACAGATGAAATCTCCCTGTATAATAACATTCATCTATCCATCCATTGTCTATACCCGCTCATCCTTTGAGGGTGGCAGGAGGGCTGGTGCCTATCTCCAGTGGTTATTGTTAAATTCAATTCAGTTTTCAATTCAGTTTATGTATATAGCGCCAATTCACAATACATGTTGTCTCAAGGCAATTCACAAAGTCAGGTACATACATTCCAATTAATCCTAATCATTGAACTATTGGATAAAACGTTTTTCTGTCTAAGGAAACCCAGCAGATTACATCCAGTCAGTGACTTGCAGCATCCCCTCCTCCTGGATGAGCATGTAGAGACAGTGGACAGTCACTGGTGTTGACTTTGCAGCAATCCCTCATACTGAGCATGCATGTAGCGACAGTGGAGAGGAAAAACTCCCTTTCAACAGGAAGAAACCTCCAGCAGAACCAGGCTCAGTGTGAGCGGCCATCTGCCACGACCGACTGGGGGTTTGAGAGAACAGAGCAGAGACACAAAAAGAACAAAGAAGCACTGATCCAGGAGTACTTTCTATGGGAAGGAAAAGTAAATGTTAATGGATGTAGCTCCTTTAGTCGTTTCACCTAGAAAGAAAGAACAGATAAACTCTGAGCCAGTTTTCAAGGTTAGAGTCTGAAAGAGACCACATATAATCAGTTACAGTAAAAGCTCAATCAATTTCCATGTCTAGGAGAGAGAAAGGGTTAAACACTAAAAGACAGGGCTATGTGGATCATCGGTAGAGGGTGAGCATTAAGTTGTTGCCAGCAGAAGCTCGGACGATGCCCCTCTCCAGAAAGTTGTCACAGGTAGACACAGAGTCAGGCCAGGTGTAGCTTCTAGGAAGAGAAAAGAGAGAACATAAAGTTAAAAACTGAAATAACAGCAAATAATGCAGAATTAGAGAGTAGTGTGAGAATGTAGCGAAGAGAGTGAAAGTGGTCATTATGTCCTCCAGCAGCCTAAGCCTATAGCAGCATAACTACAGAGATAGTTCAGGATAACCTAAGCCACTCTAACTATAAGCTTTATCAAAAAGGAAAGTTTTAAACCTAGCCTTAAAAGTAGACAGTTTGTCCATCTAGAGCTCACTGATGGTCATTGTTATACTAAAAACCACAATGATTGGGATACCTCTCTCTGTCAGATTGACCATAATCACTGGAAAAGAGAGGGGGTCATATAGGTAGCAGAAATGGAGGGTGTGTTTGCACCTCAACCTTAACTGAGCCGGTTTAGGCTAAACCTGACTCCCCCTTACTCCATACAACAGGGAGGTAATAAGATGGAGGTAAAAAATAAGGAAGATAGCTCAGGATAATCTAAACCACTCTGTTCAAGAGGCAATTTACACTCTGGACAGGTCAGGACAATAACATGTACAAACAAAACACAAGAAGTCTAAGGACAGACCCCTGAGGTACCCCACAGATTATCTTGATTGAGGATGACTACAAATGCAATAAAATATGCACTAATAGGAACTAGGAAATCTAAGTTTATTGGTTTAACTTTAGCTTCCCTCACCACATGTTAAAGAGGATAAAATACTGAACCCTAATTTTCCTACTGTTGGGACCCACAGCCATGGATTTCAACAGTAAACTCCGGTATGGACTTTTCTGGAACGTTCAAAATAAAGTGCATTAACCTTCTTCCGGCACAGCCAGGAAACGGGATAACAGCAGACTTCCTGTGACGCCACTACCCAAATAAAAGCACAGCTGTTGCTACATCCGCCCTCTTCCACTGGTGATCATCGGGATAGGGGAGACAAGCGCGTTGATGTCTCTTTGCTGGCAAACAGACATAAACTCTTCAACTGGATCCAAGGAAGCCATACGATCATCGATCATATGTAAAGATAAGTACGAATGAAATACTGTCTGTGTATCTGGTATTTTCATTCATAAACGGGGAAATTAAGAATACAAGAAGAATTGCTTACTTTTTCCTCTGAGGCCTGCAGAAGCAAACTGTCCCAGAGAAGTTCCCTACAGAGAAGCGGTCTCTATGAAGCCGAGTGGAGCGGTCTCCCAGTCTGGAAGGAAGACAACAGAGACCGCATCACCATACAGTGAAGTTGGTGGACAATGAGCCGTTCTTCATCCACAGCTGGAGTTTAGCGGGAAGCTAACCCTTTTGTTCACAGAACGAACGCACCTTCTGATCGGGAGAAGCTGAGGAGGTTGGCGGGAAGCTAACCCTTTGTTAATTGTGGATACCTTCTTCAAACTTCGTCCTTGGACAACGTTTCCTCACGAGGTTAAGTGTTTTGGCAGCAGGGCCGAGCTCGATTTGTGGCAGTGGCAGGCAGTACTGGCAGTTTCTGCAGCAGGCAGTGGCAGGAACTGCCAGTACAGCCTGCCGCAGGGTGGCAGTGGATTCCGCGATGATGCCAGAAGGTGCCAGACCGGCCGTAAATGCTTGCCACGGCAGTTGCCGCTGTTTTTGTGGAAGCTAATGCTGATTATCGGCAAATGGGTTGTCATTATTGTTATAGCCTGTTACCTTTAAATAATGATGTCATTAATGATTATTATTTAATAAACAGCTATAGACCCATAACATAAGGTGATGGTATTTACTTGACATGGAAAATAAATAGCACTATGTGTTTGTGTGACGTGTTGAAAGGATGACGAAGATTTATTGCACAAACAGCCGGTTTATTATAGAGCGGCTATTCTGAATTGTCACTCACAGAAAATTATAAATAAATGCTTAAAAACACGCTGGATGTCCCGGGACATAAGGCTGCCACAGGGTGCCGCAGGGTGCCAGGGGCTGCCAGAGGATGCCAGAGAATGCCGCAGGGTGCCAGAGGATGACGCAGGGTGCCACAGGATGCCGCAGAGTGCCAGAGGATGCCGCAGGGTGCCAGGGGCTGCCAGAGGATGCCGCAGGGTGCCAGAGGATGCCGCAGGGTGCCACAGAATGATGCCAGGGGATGCCAGAGGATGCCGAAGGGTGCCAGGGGCTGCCAGAGGATGCCGCAGGGTGCCAGAGGATGCCACAGGGTGCCAGAGGATGCTGCAGGGTGCTAGAGGATGCCGCAGGGTGCCAGAGGATGCCACAGGGTGCCAGAGGATGCCGCAGGGTGCCAGAGGATGCCGCAGGGTGCCAGAGGATGCCGCAGGGTGCCAGAGGATGCCGCAGGGTGCCAGAGGATGCCAAGGGCTGCCAGAGGATGCCACAGGGTGCCACAGGATGCCGCAGGGTGCCACAGGATGACGCAGGGTGCCAGAGGATGCCAGGGGATGCCAGAGGATGCCGAAGGGTGCCAGGGGCTGCCAGAGGATGCCGCAGGGTGCCAGAGGATGCCGCAGGGTGCCAGAGGATGCCACAGGGTGCCAGAGGATGCCAGGGGCTGCCGCAAGGTGCCAGGGGCTGCCAGAGGATGCCGCAGGGTGCCAGAGGATGCCACTGTCACTGCCAAGGACTACCGAACCATTCTTGAGGACCATGTGCATCCAATGGTTCAAACATTGTATCCTGAAGGCGGTGCCGTGTATCAGGATGACAATGCACCAATACACACAGCAAGACTGGTGAAAGATTGGTTTGATGAACATGAAAGTGAAGTTGAACATCTCCCATGGCCTGCACAGTCACCAGATCTAAATATTATTGAGCCACTTTGGGGTGTTTTGGAGGAGCAAGTCAGGAAACGTTTTCCTCCACCAGTATCACGTAGTGACCTGGTCACTATCCTGCAAGAAGAATGGCTTAAAATCCCTCTGATCACTGTGCAGGACTTGTATATGTCATTCCCAAGACGAATTGACGCTGTATTGGCCGCAAAAGGAGGCCCTACACCATACTAATAAATTATTGTGGTCTAAAACCAGGTGTTTCAGTTTCATTGTCCAACCCCTGTACTTGGAGTTATTGTGTGTTCTTTAAGTGTTCCCTTTATTTTTTTGAGCAGTGTATACAGGACTATGTCAAGAATCTATTGTCCAATAACAACTACAAATAAGTTAGATAGCTTAACTGAAAACTGCGTATGTTGTTGCTATCACTGTAAAAGCGGAGGTTTGATTTGTGGATTTTATGCCCCAGAAAGTTGATAAAAACTAACTGGTCTGTGAACATAAATGTAGCTACAGTTTTTAAAAACTGAAAGCCAAATGTTTGTGTATTTACATTTTCATTTAGTCATATTGACATATTTAATTCACATTTACATGTGAGTAGAGTTATTCTGATGTTGATCCCTTTCTGGCCTGTGCTGCTCAGTGTATCTTCAGTGAAAAAAAACAACTTGGAAACAATGATCACCTTTTCAGAAAGCACCTGAGAGAAGCATTTTATTTTTCTGACAACAATCAAGGTATGATTTTTATTGAATGTTATTTAAGTCTCTTATGGGATGTTATTGTTGTCATGTAGAGTATGTAATGCTTTTTTAACAATTCTGTATCTGTTTTTAAGAGACATTTGTGGTGTCCTGCTTCTGTAAGGAAGGCAGACAAGCATTCAGGAGTCACTACCATTGCCCAATGTGCAACTCTCTTGTAATCACACGGTCCTCGAACTTCATCCAATAATATGGAATTGATAGAGCTTTGATTATGTAAAGCAAATATGATAGTATAAAATTCAGGCTAATTTGCAGTACTCTAACAATATTAACAGGTAACAGCATCTACATACTCAATACCCTCAACAAACCGTCTTTTTTTCGCAGGGAAACTACATGTTGACTGACAGCCAGACTGCAGCTGATTGGTGCCAAAAACAACATTTGAGGGTAGAGTCACACTTACTTGACATGGACAACACTGAACAAACTTTTGTTTTTGAAAAAAAGGAGGACTATGAAAAATTCTGCTCAGAAATTATTGATGTACAAAATCTAAACAATTTTGCTAGGTTTGAGGCAGACTAATTAGTCTTTGTGGACACTAAAGAGTATAGTGTCGAGGTAGGAAAACTTTACTGGCCGTCAGTTAACTCTTACATTACTCCTCACCTCTCATCGATTCTTTTTATTTGGCACCCCAAAGGACAATCCTCAGTCAGAGATCAGTTGTACGTTTCCACAAGTTTATTAAAACCAATCTGAATTCAGAGAGGAGACATCACACTTACACTTAGTTTTAGCTACTAATGATAAGGCATTTATGTTTCCACAATTCCCCCTTTTGATCTCCACCAGGAGATCACTCCACATAGGGTGCAGCCAGCTCCAGCCCCTGAAGTCCGTCCGTCAAAGCACACATCCGATAAGTAGGAGGCTTAGATTCAGCACTATGTGGCAGTGATGAAGCGAACCATCAGAGCCCTGATGCATGGTACACAACAACAACCACCGGTAACAATAATGGCAACAAAAATAGCTATAGAAATCATTAATGACATGACCAAACCTTTCCATTTTCCAAACATATCAGTGAACCATTGCTCCAATGCATTGTCAATCCCTGAATGCTCGTGCATAGTTTTACTCAGAGTTCTCAGTCCTTCTAAGGCTCGGGTGACAGATACGTCAGGAGCGGTGTTATTGGGGATAAAAATACAACACATGTCTCCAAACATGGCACAGACACCCCCTTTTTCAGCTAGCAACATATCCAATGCCATTCTGTTTTGTATGGCCATGAGAGAGGTGGGGGCTAGTTGTTCTGAGAGACTTTCAACGGCATCCCGGGTTAAGTTGGCCAGTCGTAGTACATTGTAATGAATAAAATTAATGCGGTCTACATTCTTGTTAGGAGTTATTGGGAGAAACGCAGAGATTACGGGGATATTTTCAAAGCCGGCTACTACTTGATAAGCTAATTTATACTCATCTGGGACTCCTCTAGGCACTCCGATTGCATCAATATAGGTGGAAGAGTTCTACGTGAGATCGAAGGAGTTAGTTGCACGCTTCCTTAACACATGTCTGCGCCTCTGAGCTGTTAGGACAGAAGGTAGATGAGTATTAGTTATTTTTATGGCTTCACCAATTAACATCAGTGGTGCCTGTAATCTGACCATAGCACACACTCCCCAGGCTTCCTAAGGGATCCTAATCAAAAATCTCCTGTCACCACAATAATAGTATTAACCAGCTCTAGCCCACCTTCCAATGTTTGAACCAGGTTCAATTCTGTTACACCAATCCTGTGGGATTTCACCTAGAAGCACAATAGCATTTGGAGATGTAAAATTTAAACATCTGTAGCTTCCATTGCCTTTATAAGGGGTAAATGGTCCAGCGAGAGTTTTATTGTTAATGGGCGGAAAAATAGTAGCTACTGTGGTACAGTTAGTGGGTGTAGCTGCCTTGGTTAGATTTAGCATACAGTTATAGCCCCAAGTATCAGAGGGGTACAGAGGAGCAGGTTCAGTGTGAAGGAAGGGTCTTGCAGCTGCACAGGCTACACAGTCAGACATATGATTTTCTTGAGCAGTCTCAGCCATCCATTCTAGCCATAGGTTAGCTTCAGTAAATCCTGTTTCCAATGTTATAAGGTCCTTCACGGTATGTACATCTACATAATGGTCAAGGGACGGCACAGGACCGGAAGTAGGTGATGCCGTGTCCTTAAATACTGTATGCTGAGGGGAGGCAGAAGGTTTCACTAGTTGTACCTTAATAATGCCTTTAGGGTCTTTTCCTGATTTGTTGACACCTATGATAAAATAATACCCATTACTTGTCTTAAGAGATCATGGGGTGAGTTGGACATATGTCAGATATCGAGTGGTGAATATGAGGGGGTTCACAGGTCCAGCAGGTGTTGGTGTGGCTCTAATCAAGGATATATTCTTTTGCAGCTGTCCTAAGTTGTTCCTGCGGTCATAACGATGAGTGTAACTACCTGATCCCAACTTCCACACGAATTCCGAGACAATTCACTGGGGTGGCCTCTCAACACACACATATAGATGTCATAAACACGCCAACCTACCTGGTTGGTTCCACAATTAATAATGTTACATAAGTCAAGTTGTGCTACCGTGATTCCTTTAGTATTAGCATGAATGGTCAATTTGGCGCCATAAGGGTCAGACGGGCTGTGCATAACTATAGAAGGGGGCTGTTTAGTTTTGGTTCTCCCACCGGTCCCCTCCGTTTTGGTTATTAGTGCAGCCGCTAGTACTGTAATTAAGCATGCCTGACCAACAATGCAATGGAACTCGCTGAAATTGAATCATTCTGTGAACTTTAATTAAGACTTTCAGAGAGAAGATAAAAATGAATTAAACCAATATCAATATACACCTCTTACTCCAGAGGAGACAGAAGGATTCTTTTACATTAACTAAGCTTTAGGCCCTGCTGCCTCTGCCTCACCTTTTGGCTGAGGACTAGTGCATTTCCTGCTTCTGTAGTCTCAGTGTGCTTAAAACCTTCTGATCCTCAGCAGGGATGTCTTGACCCCTTCTAAGTGGAGGATGTATTCTCAGTCCTATTAATTAATTAATTGCGTTTCTTCATTAAAAACAAACAATGCCTGGGTTTAATCACTACAATCCTTATGCCCCCTGAACAGTAAGCACAACAATAGATGAATATAATAAAAGAGTAAAAATGTAAAAATATGTAAAATATAACGTTTGTTAAGTAAAAACCATAAATTGAAAATGTTATTTTATTTATTTTTTTGTGTTCTCTCATCCTTTCGTCCTCCGGGTGGCGCAGTCTCGCTGTTCGTTGGTCCCTTATACAGGTGACATCTTGTGCGCTGGTGTCTGTTGGTCTTCTTTCTTCAACAACTAAGGTAGACTGCCTAGTTGTCTGACACAGCTGAGGGGATTATTCTGCCCCTTGTGATGAAGCTGTGTTTTCTCCAATCTCCTCCAGGGGTCTCCCTGGTTCCGGTGCCTCGGCGCACTGGTTCCAATGAAACCACGTGTCTCCTTTGCCCTTCAGCCTCACTGTGTGGGATGTCCTCTCTGTCACCTGAAATGGACCGGTCCACCTTGGCTCTGACCACTTTCTTTTGATGACTTTCAGGAAGACCCACTCGGCTTCCGAGGTGGTGGTTCCGACCCTGGTCTCTGGTTCTGCTGGGATCTGCTTGGAGAAAGCTGTAAAAAGACTGTGGAGAAATCTGTAATAATCACGATGAGACATAGATTGTTCACACTCAGTGAGAAACGATAACCTCGTTTGGGGGCCTGGAAATGGTCTTCCTGTTTGCAGCTCATGTGGAGTTAAACCATGTTTCTGATTTATAGAACTCCGCTCCTGTAGCGTATGCGGAATTTGCGTAGATATTAACCTTTTGTCCTGCTCCTAGTTCCAGAGCAGCTATTACTGCCAAAACATCTGCTTTCTGCGCTGATTGTGCATCTGTCAGTTCCTCTGCCTGTACTGTGATCAAATCTGTCCCTGTGTCTTCCACCACCAGTACGCTGCATCATGCCTAAAACAACAACCATCTGTGAACAGCTGTCTCACCTGAGGTCCCTCAAGGGGGCTGGCTTCTAAATCTGGTCTTATTCTTTCTGTCCTGCTAACCAGCTCTTCACATCGATGTGGTTCCTCCTGTGTTATTCCATCCGCCATGTTGATTCCCTCGTGAGTGAAGGTTATGTTGGTGCCTCCAAGATTTTGCTGAGCCTGTGTTGTCTCAGAGCTGTCATGGTGAAACTTTGTGAGTTCACATATGCCACCACACTGTGAGTTGTTAAAACATTCAGAAGGTGTCACATCACTAAGTGAGCTGTTTTTTGAGTTAATTTTGCCAACCCTGCTGCATATTGTGTGTATTGTGGGTGGCGTTTTTCCATGTTATCCATCATTACTGAAATGTACATCAGCACTCTCCTCTCTCCCCTTTTTTTCTGAAACAAAACTCAATTTACTGCCAGTTTTGTTACAGAAACATCCAAATAAAATGGTGTGGTGTAGTCTGGGAGCGTAACCTCTGCCGCGTTGGAGAGAAGCTGTTTTGACGCAATAAAAGCGTCCTCCGCTTCCTGTGTCCAATTAAGGACATTGTTGAGATTTTGTATGCCCTGTTCTCTGACTAGGTCTTTGAGGGGCTGCGTGAGATCGGTGTTACCTGGGATGTAGTTCCTGCTGTAGCCTGTAAGGCCCAAAAATGACAGCATGTCTTTCAACCTTGAATCCATGTTTATGCAGAAGTCTCTGATGCCTTCCTGAGCTTATTTTTTGGGCGGATACTGTGGAACCCAAACAAGCGAGAGGAGATGCAACCTGAAAAGAAACTGGGGCGCAGGGGGTTAATCCTACATCTGTGGGCCCTTCAGCCCATAACTGATAAGATAGGCTCTGCAAAAGAGCTGCAGCTTTGGGATGATCTGTTTTTTCTCTTCCAGGATGATGTATGAGCATCTCATGCTGCAACAGAACTTCATCAGTAGCTATACATTTATACAGTATGTGTCTGTGTTCTTAGAATACCTTAAGTTGGTGACTGAGGTGTCCTGCCAGTCCCCAGCTGCCAGAGAGCTCTTTACCACTTCTCCCAATTCCTTAGCTTGATGCTCAGGATGCAAAGAAAGAGAAACACGAGGAACAGCTTCATCTGACATTAAATACCATTCTGCTTGGTCAGGTGTTAAATCAACTGTTGCAGCCACACCCTCAGGAGCCACATAAATATTTTTGGATGAAATAAACCATGTCCTACCTTCTACTGTTTCATTAAACAAATCCTGGTACCATTCAGTGTGACGACGGTCATAGAACAGAGTGACATAGGGCGGGTCAGGCGGAGAGGTGTAGGGGCTGAGACTTTGAATCCAGGGTTTCCACAGCTGATACACAGAGAAAATGCTGCTTGGAGAAGAAGGTTCGGTCAACAGTCTCCAGTAGATGTCAGCATATTCCTCTGCCACTGGCTGTAAAAAATATTGTCCATGCTGAAGCATTTGTCCACATGCCAAAGAGGAACCATCTGGAAAAGTTACTGTTAACCCATCAGTACCACACAGCACTGATGCTCCCAGCTTCACTAATAAGTCTCTGCCCTCAAATTAACAGGTGTGCTGGGCGAACACACAAAAGGGTGAATTATTCTCTGAGTCTGAGTCTCTGAGTGTGTTTTTCCTACTTTGTGAAGTCTGTTCCCTGCAAATCAGGATTATTTTTCATCTTTTGACACATGTCAACAGGAACTCCTTTTAATATGGCTTTTTAAACAGCTGTCCTATTCCTGTCCCGTCACCCTTAGGATTAACTCCTGTGTGTCTCATCCTCGTGTCCACTGCAGCACTAATGTGCTCTTTAGGATGCTGATTAGGGTCCCAATCGAATTGAGGGACTGCAATGGGGGCGGATACTGATTTCTTATGGCCTTCATAAGGCTGTCATTACACGTATCAGGGGTTGTCATCAGGATCCTTACTGCAATCAGCATTCTGTTCTATCTCCCTAGCCACCGAGGGACGCACAGATCGTCCCAAAATTGCTCTAAAGTCACCCAAGGCCAGTGTCATGCCTTTAGTCAATGTATCTAATTCTTGTAACCAGACACGTCCGCATCCTGCAATAGGTTGCAACTTATCCACTAATGCCTGTACATCTCCCAATGAAAAAGGGACATATTTTGTCATTCCAACTGATGAGGTCAACAATGGACATTAAAATCTGGATGGACCGCTCTGGCTACGAGTAGTCATGGTGTGTGTTCTTCCAGAATCTTTAAACTGTTTTTCTGTCATCTGTTGAGAAGCTTTCTCATATAAATCATGCACTTTTGATTCTAATAGTGTAACCCCTCTTAAAAGTCTAAGCGTTTCTTGTGCTTCTGTCTCTCTTAGGCCCTACTTCAGCTCTTTTGCTTCAACTTTACACTTTATTCCACCAAGTCGCCCTTTCTCATCAGCTTTAATCAACCAACTTTCTTTGTCCTTCAGATACCTCTTATATTCTCGGTTCTACCATCTACCTAACGGTTCCCTGTCATGTACTCCTCCTTCGACGATCAATCTCTCCTGCCATGTTGAACAACTTGTCTTTTTTTTTTTTCTTCACTCTATGGCAATACAGTTTGTAATATAATCACCGCTTCTACAGTCACTCACACTCAAGTGCAGCCATTCGCAGCCACTCATTTGTATTCTCTTCTCACTCAATTGCATAGTAAATCCAGTTAGACAAATATGAAAACACAACAGGATATATAGCTTGCGCGCGCGGAGGGCCTTTAACCCTTCCACTCAGCGGGACTTTTTCAATCTCTCCTGGTCCAACCGCTGTGATGCCAAACCCAGTTTGACACCTAGGAATCAACTCTCCGTTGACTCCCTGGAATTCCTTTTACTTAATCTTATTATTACAGTTTCACCATTTAAGTATCTCAACTGTCTTCCCTCACCTGCCAGTTCAGGGTCTCAGGGTCCTATCCCTGGCCACTTTGAGGCATCCCAATCCCTCGGGGAGGCTCTTACTAACCCCAGCCTAAACACCCCAGTCCTCATCAGGACTGAATTTGGATTGCCAAATCCGGAACTTATTTGCTTCAACACCGTCACCATTTAAGTATCTTTAGTGAAAAGTATGTTACAGCCTCAACATTTAAGTATCTCGGCTAAATATTTTTACGCACTATATCATTTCTTTACCGTAATCCATTATTTCAACCAACAAATATTTTACCCAAAACTGATCAAGACTGTAAATTTAAGAGAAAACAGATATCTATTCCACAACACCACCTACACTATTAGCAGGCAAAAGGAGAATAAATATAGATCTCCTTACCTTTTGTGTTGGGTCGACCCTGTGGTGTTGTAGAACGACGTCCGCCTCGTAGTCAATTAATTGTCCTTTAGTTAGTGCCAATCCGGGTCACGGCACCAAATGTGGAGGTAGGAAAACTTTACTGGCTGTACATTACTCCTCACCTCTCCCCGACTCTTTTTATTTGGCACCCCAAAGGACAATCCTCAGTCAGAGATCAGTTGTACGTTTCCACAAGTTTATTAAAACCAATCTGAATTCAGAGAGGAGACATCACACTTACACGGGTACCTGGAAACGTCTGTGTGTTGTCTCACTGGGGGTGTGCCACATTACATTTTATACCCCACGCTGCTATGCAGTACACATACACAATCATTCTGTCTGTGGATGTCTCCCCAGCAACAGTATCAAAGAAACAGAGATACATTTCATCATTTAATTAAAGAATTGTTTCCCACACGTCTTCAGAAATCTTCAGTGAGAGGAGTACCATGCCTCCCTAATACACTGCAAGCTTCTCACGATACAGACAGAAAACACCTGCAAGCTTTAACCTTGAATAATAAACACTCATTGTGTGACCACATTAGAAGCTACTGTTTAAGGATTTTTCTAACTCTCAAAAGCATAACTAAAAACTCCTAATAATAATCAATCTATAAGCAGCAAATCCCAAATATATCTTAGCTTTAGCTACTAATGATAAGGCATTTATATTTCCACAATAGCCAAAGTAAATGTACAACAGTGACCCTCGTGGCATCCTCTGGCAGCCCGTGGCATCCTCTGGCAGCCTGTGGCATCCTCTGGCACCCCGTGGCATCTTCTGGCACCCCGTGACATCCTCTGGCACCCCGTGGCATCCTCTGGCAGCCTGTGGCATCTTCTGGCACCCCGTGACATCCTCTGGCAGCCTGTGGCATCTTCTGGCACCCCGTGACATCCTCTGGCACCCCGCGGCATCCTCTGGCAGCCTGTGACATCCTCTGGCACCCCGTGGCATCCTCTGGCAGCCCGTGGCATCCTCTGGCACCCCGTGACATCCTCTGGCACCCCGTGGCATCCTCTGGCAGCCTGTGGCATCTTCTGGCACCCCGTGACATCCTCTGGCAGCCTGTGGCATCTTCTGGCACCCCGTGACATCCTCTGGCACCCCGCGGCATCCTCTGGCAGCCTGTGACATCCTCTGGCACCCCGTGGCATCCTCTGGCAGCCCGTGGCATCCTCTGGCACCCCGTGGCATCCTCTGGCACCCCGTGGCATCCTCTGGCACCCCGTGGCATCTTCTGGCACCCCGTGACATCCTCTGGCACCCCGCGGCATCTTCTGGCACCCCGTGACATCCTCTGGCACCCCGTGACATCCTCTGGCAGCCTGTGGCATCCTCTGGCAGCCTCGTGGCAGCCTTATCATAACGCGCCATCCGCGCTCATGCATTTTAACCCTTATATTAACCGAGGTATTTTAAAGGTATGTGTTTCTTTCTGGTGCTAAGCTACCCACTTCTTCGTTAGCTTAACTGCTAACCGGTAAGAACACGTGCTTGCTACTAAAGAGTATTTAACAGAAAGGTTGTTAGTTTTCAAGCTAGTAAATAATAGTCCCTGAACATCATTTACTAGATTTGATAACTAAGTAAACACCATTAAACCCCATTTCTCCAGAAAGATTTGGCTCTTTTCCAAAATACTCCCTTAATATTTCTTGAAATATTATTTTAATAAATAAAGGCAGCTAATGAGACATCGTTGAGAATTAGTCATCCAGAAGGTTGGTTTTATTCAGCAGATCATTCTTAAAACATTATTTTATTAAAATAATATTTTATCTGATCTTGCATTGTGAATGGTTGTCTAAACACTTGCTGATTAGTTCCTTAGTTAGTTCCAAGACTAATTTAACTTCATTTCCAGATTCTTCAAGATAATCCTTGGTTCTCAAACATAAACATTGCATGGTAATGTTGCATCACTCTTTTGGTCATGGTTTCCAATCATCTTTAATCAACTTGTTTATATTGTGCATAACCCATTAGTCTTTATTCTTTAATTCTGCTTAGTAGTTTAGTTGGATTGTTTTAGCATAGTAAAGAGTTTGTTGATTGAAATATGTTTGACTTTGAGTTGACTTATGTTTGTTTATAAATTCTTGTATTTTAAGAAATTGTGTGAATTCATTCCATATGTGTGCAGAGTTTATGCTGTTCAATAATGTCAGAGCTCGTCTCACACATTTCTATTTTGTCCGAATACCATCGCCTTATTGGGCTGGTATTCACAGGACAACCCTTAAGAGACCGAAATATTATTTGATAAAATATTAATATTAAATAATATTCTCATTCATAATCCCAACACTACTGATCTGCATATAAATGTGAGCATTTATAAGTGTGGCTGGGCCAAGCCAAGAAAAAGAGGACCACTTCTTGAAGGAAACTGGAACAGAGGGGACAGTCTCAAGCCAGGGAGATGGAGAACAAACAGGTTGACATCTTCCAGGAGTACAGGTCCTTCTCAAAATATTAGCATATTGTGATAAAGTTCATTATTTTCCATAATGTCATGATGAAAATTTAACATTCTTATATTTTAGATTCATTGCACACTAACTGAAATATTTCAGGTCTTTTATTGTCTTAATACGGATGATTTTGGCATACAGCTCATGAAAACCCAAAATTCCTATCTCACAAAATTAGCATATCATTAAAAGGGTCTCTAAACGAGCTATGAACCTAATCATCTGAATCAACGAGTTAACTCTAAACACCTGCAAAAGATTCCTGAGGCCTTTAAAACTCCCAGCCTGGTTCATCACTCAAAACCCCAATCATGGGTAAGACTGCCGACCTGACTGCTGTCCAGAAGGCCACTATTGACACCCTCAAGCAAGAGGGTAAGACACAGAAAGAAATTTCTGAACGAATAGGCTGTTCCCAGAGTGCTGTATCAAGGTACCTCAGTGGGAAGTCTGTGGGAAGGAAAAAGTGTGGCAGAAAACGCTGCACAACGAGAAGAGGTGACCGGACCCTGAGGAAGATTGTGGAGAAGGGCCGATTCTAGACCTTGGGGGACCTGCGGAAGCAGTGGACTGAGTGTGGAGTAGAAACATCCAGAGCCACCGTGCACAGGCGTGTGCAGGAAATGGGCTACAGGTGCCACATTCCCCAGGTCAAGCCACTTTTGAACCAGAAACAGCGGCAGAAACGCCTGACCTGGGCTACAGAGAAGCAGCACTGGACTGTTGCTCAGTGGTCCAAAGTACTTTTTTCGGATGAAAGCAAATTCTGCATGTCATTCGGAAATCAAGGTGCCAGAGTCTGGAGGAAGACTGGGGAGAAGGAAATGCCAGAAGTCCAGTGTCAAGTACCCACAGTCAGTGATGGTCTGGGGTGCCGTGTCAGCTGCTGGTGTTGGTCCACTGTGTTTTATCAAGGGCAGGGTCAATGCAGCTAGCTATCAGGAGATTTTGGAGCACTTCATGCTTCCATCTGCTGAAAAGCTTTATGGAGATGAAGATTTCATTTTTCAGCTCGACCTGGCACCTACTCACAGTGCCAAAACCACTGGTAAATGGTTTACTGACCATGGTATCACTGTGCTCAATTGGCCTGCCAACTCTCCTGACCTGAACCCCATAGAGAATCTGTGGGATATTGTGAAGAGAACGTTGAGAGACTCAAGACCCAACACTCTGGATGAGCTAAAGGCCGCTATCGAAGCATCCTGGGCCTCCATAAGACCTCAGCAGTGCCACAGGCTGATTGCCTCCATGCCACGCCGCATTGAAGCAGTCATTTCTGCAAAAGGATTCCCGACCAAGTATTGAGTGCATAACTGTACATGATTATTTGAAGGTTGATGTTTTTTGTATTAAAAACACTTTTCTTTTATTGGTCGGATGAAATATGCTAATTTTGTGAGATAGGAATTTTGGGTTTTCATGAGCTGTATGCCACAATCATCCGTATTAAGACAATGAAAGACCTGAAATATTTCAGTTAGTGTGCAATGAATCTAAAATATATGAATGTTAAATTTTCATCATGACATTATGGAAAATAATGAACTTTATCACAATATGCTAATATTTTGAGAAGGACCAGTATACCTGTAGATGTTGCTTGACAGTGTGCAGGCTTCACAGAAGATTTTTCATTACCTTTTCTGGAAGAGGAATGAGATACCTACTTATGTTCCCTATAAATATTCATATACACAAAGAATACAATTTGTTAATAAAAAAAATGATCTCAGACAGTCAGCTGTGGCTACCTTCTGAAAAATGATTCAGGTTTGTTTTTTGTAGTCAAAATCAAATGAGTCACAATCTAAATTTGGTTTGATTTTATTTTAATTTTTTACATTTTCAAAACCTAAAGTCTTTAACAAAGAGAAATAAAAAAAAGTTTTAGTGTTTTCATGTTCCTAGAGGGGTGCATTCTGCAACTATTGAATAAACTACTTAAAACAAGGACTGCCTGAGATTAAAATATGAGTTCTACTAAAGGTCTTATTTAGATACTGGCCAGGTGCGGTCATAAAGAGGAGATAACCATAATCCAAAAAGGCAAAACGGCTGCAGAGATAGAAGTGTCTTCTAGCCTGGATTGAGAAACAAGATTTATTTCTAAAACAAGAAGAGTTTAGCTTAAGGAAAAGTCCTTCAATGTTTCACATTAGACATGCTAATCTAAACGATGCATAAATACTGATAAAATGTTTCCATTTCAGCTTCAACCCTTCAGCTCAACAATTTTGTTACATGTTAGTCATTCTGTTGCATTTAACAGCGCCTTAAGTTGTGCTAATTAAAATGGAAAAATATCAGAATTTGATTTACTAATGGAGAGGAAAAGTTTTTTCTTCTCCATGGTACTTCAGTAAACTCTAGAAGAGGAGCCCGAACCAAGCACTGAGTGTATATACTGTAAGTACTGTACATCCCTGTATTAAAATCACTTTTTAGTTGCTCTTATACAGTATTCTAATTTTCCGAGAAGCTTGATTATTGGGTTTTCTTTAGCTGTAAGCCACAATAATCTACAAAACAAAAATGAAGGCACATGAGTTTCACTTTTTAAATGTACTTAAGTAAATAAAAAATGTTATGTTTTTTTACTTATTTATTTTTTTTGTATTTTTGAGGTGCAGAAGACTTTTTGCCATTACTGTAGCAGCAGTGGAGTAATCATCGCCTCAGGGCATGAAAACCAAGGAGCAAGATGGCATAGGGAGGAGTCTCCTGGAGCTGTTTCAGCCTCTTTCCTCAGCGCTGCACTTTGATTCCTTTCCTTCTATCCTCACTTTAACTTACGCCAGGTTCACGTAGAATGATAGCAGGCCACATTTAGTCTTATTTTCCACAGTTTTCCTCTCTTTGTGTTAACAGAAGACAGAAGAAACAGCAGGTGAGTGAAAACAGGAAGTAGTCGGGGTTCAACGTTAGCTCTGGACTGCGGGTCAGTACACAGACGTTGGTTTGGCAGCTGTAACGTTTCGCAGTTTAGCACAAAGACTGTGTTTTAATTGGTTTTAGCGAGGCTGTTTAAAGTGAGCCGTGTTGATTTAAAACGTTTTAAAACCGTTTTCGTTACAAGTTACTTCAGCACATTCCCCTTTAGCGTTAGCTTACACAGGCTTTAACAGCACGGGAAAAATAGCAGCCCTTTTCTGGAAGATAGTCATGTAAGGGGAATCCAGGGGGATATATTTGGTATATTGATAATAATCTATGATTTGAAGTGCATATTATGAGCTAAGACTCTTCGAGGGACTGAAGTAAACTGAGTAAAGTGGTGCTTTCTGTTCCATCCTGGTGATTTTCCAGGTTAGCATTTGATTTTCCAAGGAAAGTTGCCCGGTCAGTTAAATTCGCTGAGTGTAGCTGTGATATTAAGAATAACACAATACTTGGTGAATAAATGTTCAACATATGAAATGTCGAACTTTCAAATGCAAAACAATATTTAAGAAAGGTGTCCATTTATGTGTTTTTCTATTCAAAACAGCCAAAACAAACTAACAATCTTTCATTGTAATGCTTATAACCAAATGCAATTCTTTAATTAACATTTTACAAAACTGAATCTTGTTTACCTCTATTATTATTATTTTAACCAAAACACCTTAGGTATAAGAGCAGAAACTTGGGTTTACAGTAAATGCTTTTTGTCTATTTGACTTATTTAGGTAGGCATGGGCCTGTACAGGTTTCCCACTATAATAACCTTGAGGAGAATTAGCATAGCATTATGGTATGGACACAAAAATAGTTTGCCACCTAGCCCGTAACTTTCCCGATGTACTCTTAAAAAATATTGTTACTTTAATCAGAGTGATGGGTAATTCTCCTTTGCTTTCCACACCGACACAGACTGTCTGTTTTTCACGACTCGGTACGTTTCCAAACAGTCACATTGGTCTTTTCTGTATGTATGGCAAAAAACATACAGCCTTCTTGTAGCCAGCTGACTGGCAGTGCAGCGCAATAAGCTGGGGGACAGCATCGGGGCAGTGCTGCATTACTAGACAGGCTATTCCATGCAACTACAGCAAACCACAGTCACGTTGTTTTTTTTTTAAGGGGTATCTCATTTAAAAAGACTTGAATGCAATATTTTTGCAGGGTATTATATTTCAGGTGCATGCCAATAATATATCTGGCCTCTTGGATTAACTTTGGCTGCCCTGAATGTTGTACATATATTTTTATTGGCTGAGTAAAACTCATAGTGGTGGGGACATTGTAGCGAAAGAAGACAGGCAGGAAAACGGTATGATTAATCATAATCTATATTGTTATGGCAATTTTCAGCAACGGCATTGAAATTGCTTATTTGTTCTGATGTTGCGCGACTCTATAGAGTAATGTCTCTTGTTGGTCTGTAAAATGTCTACCTTACAGTCTAGTTTAATTGGTAGACTCTGCAGCAATAAAACAGTTATTATTTAAAAAATATCAGAATATATTTTTACAACAATTAACCGTTCCTTGCTGATACTTTACTTTAGTCAAAGTAGTACTGGCTTTAACAGCGCCATGGCTTGGATATGATATGCAAACATATTTATTTTTTACTTCTGAAGTTGTGACTCTTTCTTTTGTTAACGTTTATTTAGCAATTTGGTGACATCAGGGTACACCTACAGGTAAACTGAGTCCATATCAGTGAAAGCAGTAAAAGTCTTTATCATGCAGTAAATCCTAAAATTCACAACTTTATACTTTATTCATACTATGTCTCAATCACAGAGAGGCTAGTGTATTTAATGAGAAAACGCTCCTAGACTTTCAAAAACTAAATACTATTTTTGTAAATACTGATTATACAGTTTTAATATACATTTCCTTGTGTGGCATTTTATGTGAGCTACATTTTATTCTCTTATTTAACAGTGTCTGAGCTGAAAATAAAATATGTGATGATAGTCAGATATTCTAAATAAGGACTCGCTAATTATGTTTTTAATCATGCATTTACTGTACTTTTGTTTTTCTTACATTATGAACAGACGGTTCATAGTCATATCTTTTGATTTATATCTAACCATAGTATTTCACAGTTGAAGCTAAAAACCAACAAATTATCCAGTTTGCCAGGCAGTGTCAGATTTATTTGGCTTTAATTCTCTTAAAGATAAAATAACTGGATTGAAAAGCATTGTTTGGTGTGTTTTGTGCTTTCTCTAATTTGTTTGACAAAGGATAACTTCTCTTGTGTAAGATTATAATGGATGGTTAGTCCGTTGTGTCGTTTAAAAAGCTTCGCTGAGCTTGTTCTAGGCATTTTAAGTCTTTAAATAAAACCTGGGCATCGACATCATTGGTGTTGTTAAAGCTCTGTCAGACAGACAGCAGATATAGATTTTTTTAATAGAGAAATTTCTTGTCTGACATTAATGTGAGTGAATAAAAAAAAACCCCACATAATTAGAGCCACAAACCATCGAGATTCGTTTTTAGAAAAAAAGGCTCACAGGCATTCAAACAGACATCTTTACTCAGCAGTTTAGTGTTGTGCTCTGGAAAGAAAGAAAAAAACAGCACTGGCAGTTACATCTTGTTTGAATTTAATTAGCAGGAGCACACCGAGTGGCCTCACTGTAACAGATGGAGCGCAGCCACACTTCGTCACTCTCTCATATGCGTGGCCACATATAAAGACACTGTAAATGTGGGGGTGGGGAGAGGAGAAGAGAGTCAGGATGAGACAATGAAGTAGAGAAGGAGGCAAAGCGAGTTTGGGCTTGACTGGGAAGTTATCCAGGAAAAACTGTGGGTTTAAAAAGACAGGGTGTGAAGAGCAGAGTTACCATAAAGGCAGCTTATGTTGTTATGAACTTTGATATTCATAATTTATCTGTCAAACCTCAGTGTTTGGAGTGACTGTGATTAGACTGCTGTATAAATGAGAATAATTGTAATGTGTTTTTAAAACGGATTCAGTCAGATTGGTTATTTATGTAACCTCATACGTTTATCTAAAGCTGAAGATAGTGCTTACGTCAAAAACTTATTGAGAAAAAGGAAACATCAATAACAATGATAACGGTAGGCTTACATGTATCTGTATGCTCACTTAGGTCCGCATCGGTTGCACATTTTTTCTCTTTGCCTTTTAACTCAGAGACAAATGTTATTATTTTAAAAGCTGGCCGTTAGTGTCACTGTTTTTATTGATTGGATCGTTTTAGCCTTGCTAGAACTTTTAAATCTTTCTATTTTTGTGTTTTGGTTTATTTTATCAGTGGACAGCACTTAGGTCGAGAGGGTAGTTTTTAAAGTGCTTAATGAATAAAATGTATTATAAAAATTCAAAAAGACAGAAAATGCACATGGACCAACAGGCAGTCCCAGGGGTCACCATTATTTCAGCATTTAAACAGCACTAGGAAATGAGATTTGTACATCAATAGAAAGTGTCATAATTCATCTTAAAGTCTTGCAATTCTGTTCAGTTTCAGTTTATTTATGAAGCATCAATTCACAACACACATCATCTCAAGGCTCTCTACAAAGACAAAGTCAGTTCAGTTGGACCATACAGATTCCAAGTCAAGTACCTGCATTCCAATTAATCTTAGTTATCAAACAATGCTGTTTATTATTCAAAATGGTTAAATGGTTGTCTAAGGAAACTCAGCAGATTGCGTTGAGTCACTAACTTGTGGCATTACTCCTCCTGGATGAGCATGTAGTGACAGCAGAAAGGAAAACTCCCTTTTAACAGGAAGAGACCTTCAGCAGAACCAGGCTCGGCTTGAATGACCATCTGCCACCACTTGATCCATGAGTTCTTTCTATGTTAAATAAAAGCTAATGGCAGTAGTTACTCCATTAGTGGCTTCATCTAGGAGAGGAACACGGCTAAATAGATGAGCTCTGAGCCAGTTTTCAAGTCTATAGGATGAAAGAGAGCACATAGTCTCAGTAAAAGCTGAGCCAAATTTCAGCCATTTTCAATTTTTGAAAATAAATCCGTTATTCCTGATGTTACATTGCTTTTTTTTTAAATTTCCATTCCGAACAGAAAACAATATTGTGATAATTATTATGTCCATATCACCCAGCTGGAGCTAAGGGACATTTTGAGATTTTGTCCCTGGAAAAGTTGGTGGCTGACACCTGAGAAGTTGGTGATTATTCATTAATTCCAGCCTGTACCAACCTTTAGCTCCTACTCATGTCTTAGTCATGGACCTGTCTGCATTCAGATGTAATAACTCAGCTCGCTGACTCTGCCCACACCTCTAAACTAATGCTCACTCCTCCACAGTCTAATTTAGCCCTGGCACAACTCCTTTGGTAAAAGCGGTTCACAACCACTGTACAGTTATTTTACTACGGTGCAATTCTGTACCTGCTCTTCAAAAGCTTCAACTTGATGGTTAAACACATTTTATTGTCTTTCAGTTATTTTTATAAACACAAACGCCAAACACTGTTTGTCTTGAGAAGTTAGGGTGCTGTTTTGTTTTAATTGACTTTATGATGAAAGATCTCTGTAATACGTTTGTTGAATGTATTTTGGGGAAATTGCATATTGATGAGTAGCACCTGTCTAGTCCTGTGTGGGATTCTAACAGGAAAAATATCACGGTTTCATTTTATTAACGCGAAAAGTAAACACCCAAATAATACTGCATGATCTAACGGCCTTTATTCAGAACAGGAAAGTAACAGTTATTCCTACTGCTATTAAAATATAACATTGATTACTATGGTTATAATGGTGACGTCTACACCATTTATTTATTATTTTATCCTTGCTAAATTTAGTATTAATGTTTTAGTAAACATGTGCTTAACACTGTTGCTTTTTGTTGTTCTGCTATTTAAAGAGTAACACTGGAAAGCTGGATATTTAGTCTGTCTGCTTGGGTAACTAGCCTGCAGTCACCTGCTTTACTGGTGCTTCGTTTGTTTCCGCGACGTCACTGTCAGAAATACTTACAGCTGCATTTGACTTGCTGTATTCCCTGGAAGCATGTGGGAGCTCGTTTTCAGCCAGCTGACTGACAATGTGCAGCAAGAGGTGGGAGAGTGGGATTGCAGCTGCTCTATGTTCTATACAACTGTGGAAACATATTTTCACCCCAGCACTTTCAATGGCATCTCATTAAAAGGACTTTACACGATAGGAAGGGTGTGATGGGACATTTTAGCGGTTTTGAAACATTGTCATACTTTCATTCTGGTAACGGGGCCAATTGTAGGTGAAAATAGAGATAACTAATATGCATAAAAATAATAAAAGCTAAAGGTCGAGGAAAAAGGCAACTATTTCAGTGGCACCGGCTTCCTCTATTGTACGTAGTTTATCTAAATATTACAAAGTTTTTAAAGTAATTGAGCTATGATTGAAATTCTTTCAAACATGATATAAGTTAATACAAACAGAGGGATACTTTTTGGTACCAGCTAAGATATACGTGTTGCAGAAGTTGTCCAAACACCTCAAAACCTTATTTTAAATATATTTAGAGAGCAAATAATGCTAAGGATGCTTTCATGCCTGATTCCTCCAAACTTTCCTGTGTGCTGGGCTTACAAATGACCTCTGACACGCCGACATTTACGTGCAATAAAAGTCTAAAGATAAGAAAATACATAGAATTCTGGGACATGATTAACTTCTTTGTTTTATAAAGTGTCGATTGAGTAAATCCTGTGATGAGCGTGTACTTCAGAAGGCAGTAGCTCTTTGCTGTGACTTTGAGTTTGACCTGCTCTGATCTTGACTGCCACTTGCATACTTCTGGATCATGTAGCTCATAAATCGCCCTCTGCAAGTACAATATCTTGACCCATCCTCGATACTTTATTCCAACCTCTTTCCCTACTGAAGTGCAGAATGAGCGCACTTCCAAGGCTTTTTTTTTTTATTGTTTATTTAACCCCAAATAAATCACTAATTGCCTTGACTGAAGTCCATCTTCCCAGGTTTATGTTAATTATAGTTGTCTATGTGCTGTTTCTTTCCAGCATGGGGGCTAATGTGGAGAAAACCGAAACATGTGGAACGGTCTGCCTGAAATACCTGCTGTTTAGTTTCAACTTTCTCTTTTGGGTAAGTTTCCATTTGGGTGCACTGATCTCTCGCAGATGATTCATCAGATATGTTTCTTTAAATATGAACAGTTATTAAGAATACATGCAATTTGGATCTGGTTGAACTGCGACTGTAGAAAGCTGTATTTGGAGCGGAAAATGATCAAGAGCATTGAAATAATAATTGTTTAGAAGTTCAAGTTGTCAGTTTTAATCTCAGTGCTTGAAGTTGGAGACATTTATCGGAATTTCTGTTGTTTTCGTTTCAATATTTACTTCCAACTTTAGATAGTCTGACCAGATTTATCTGGGTTGCAGTAAAACATATCATAATGTCAACAAGCCGAGTTTCTTTCTTTAAACCTTGTATTATATGCCAATAAAACAACTTTAGACAGACAGATAATGCATCAGAATTCACATTTGTTTGCACCATGAGGTTAAAATATAATTAGGCTGTCAGCAAAATAAACATAAGCTCATTCTCAGTGTGAGGCGGAAACTTAAATAATTTTGACCAGCAATTTCCTTTTACACGAAACAAATGACAAATAGAAAAAAGTCAGCTGTGATCTTTTTGTCAATTAGGAGTTAAAAGATTTAAGATTTGGAGTTAGCATGGTGGCACAGTTAGTAGCACTGTTGCCTGGCAGCAAGAAGGTCCTGGGTTTGACTCCCGGCCGAGGGTCTTTCTGCGTGGAGTTTGCATGTTCTCCCCGTGCATGTGTGGGTTCTCCCCAGATACTCCAGCTTCCTCCCACAGTCCAAAAAACATGACTGTTAGGTTAATTGGTCTCTCTAAATTGCCCTCAGGTGTGAATGAGTGTGTGCATGGTTGTTTGTCCTGTATGTCTCTGTTGCTCTGCGATGGACTGGCGACCTGTCCAGGGTGTGCCCCGCCTCTCGCCCATAGACTGCTGGAGATAGGCACCAGCTCTTCTGTGACCCACTATGGAATAAGCGGTAAAGAAGATGAATGAATGAGAGTTAAGATTTGGAGTCAGGAACAGATCTCTTCACCTTTTTCTTCCTTTTTCTGTTCAGTCTGGTGGTTTTCATTGTGTTTAGAGCATGGTATGCATGCAGACGCTGAGGAGTGTTCAGTTATTAGGTGTGATTGGTGTTACTCATAGTGAGTACCTGTGAGTTTCTGGCAATTTTTCATGAATGGACACATTTTCTTATCCATCATATTCAGACGTTCTACTCACTGCCACCAGGTGTCGCCAAAGGTTGGGCTTCAAATAATTGTGGATATAAATAATTACTTGAATTAATTGTGTATAAACAGCCAAGGTAAAACAACAGTTGAGTTGATTTTATTCTGTTATTTCAAAGCCAAAAAGCCGGAATCAGACAGACGTTACTCGTGTTTCTGGTATGATGTAAAGCATCTTCTGTATCCATGTTTCTCAGCTTATCTTCAGGTTCCTGTGTGAGATTTGCACCAGCTCTCATGTTAATTATGTATTGATGTGACTCTACTTATCCTCCCTTCTTATGTTCTGCACTGATATTCTCAATTTGATTTGAGTTTGATTGGTCAGTTTTGTTTCATGCTCCAAATATTTTAAACAATATAAATGCTTTAAAAGTTGTGAATACTGAACAGACTCAGTTTCTTCATTATTCATTTTCTCTATACAAAAGTTGTGACCTTTGTTTCTACAGTATAAGAAAAGTTCACCTAATTGGACAGTCTTTGTTGCCCTTCCAGATAAGCTTTTTTCCCAACTGTGTAAAACCTAGTTTACTCTTTCAAATTCAGAAAAAGAGCAGAATTGTAATAAAAATAATCACAGATTTCTATTTAATTTTTGTTTTACCAGAGTGACCATGAGTGAAAGTCTTTTACTGCTACCTTTAACACAACTTTTAAAAAGTAGTGAAACAAAACATAGGAAGTTATCCTAAATTGGCTGAAATGCGTCATATTTCTAATAGAATTCTGAAAAGTGTTTTCTTAACAAAATGACAACTTTAAGGGATAACAAACTGCCCATGTACTTTATTTTACGCACCTCACAGAATGAAGCACAGGTCAAAGAGAAAAGCCCTGAAGATAAATACTTGAGATGACTCCCATCACAATTTCGCGCCCTCATTAACATTCAGCATGTTTTTCCTGTTTGCCTCCCTGAAATGCAAAACTCCTCCAAACTACTTTGTGGCTCTTTGAGAAAGTTTTCTCTTTAAATAAACTTTTCTCAGGCAAACTTGACATGTTACATTGGTTAAATTAAACTCGCAGTACCAGGTGGTTAACAGGATCATCAACCACTCAATACATGCTGAAGATTTTACAATTTTCTGTCCTTATAGTGCTGGCCTACAAGAGCAGCTGCAGGTGTGCTCTGGTTATGGAAGAGACTTTGATATAAAATATAATTCCAACAAAAGCACCTTTATGATTGTGGAGCAGAGAGGACTCCAAGCTGATGCTCACTGATTTCTTTCTGTCAGGCAACAGACTGAATGTCATTGATGTATGGAAATATTTGGGGCACTAAGTGACAGCAGACCTGTCAGATGATGGAGACGTTGATAGACAATGTCGAATGCTTGATGGTCAGGCCAATATGCTGACCTGTTTGGTTTGGAATATGCTCAACACCTGTTAAGTCTGAACTCTTTAAGGCCTGCTGCAATCCAATGTACAGGTCCTTCTCAAAATATTAGCATATTGTGAATAAAGTTAATTATTTTCCATAATGTCATGATGAAAATTTAACATTCATATATTTTAGATTCATTGCACACTAACTGAAATATTTCAGGTCTTTTATTGTCTTAATACGGATGATTTTGGCATACAGCTCATGAAAACCCAAAATTCCTATCTCACAAAATTAACATATTTCATCCGACCAATAAAAGAAAAGTGTTTTTAATACAAAAAACGTCAACCTTCAAATAATCATGTACAGTTATACACTCAATACTTGGTCGGGAATCCTTTTGCAGAAATGACTGCTTCAATGCGGCGTGGCATGGAGGCAATCAGCCTGTGGCACTGCTGAGGTCTTATGGAGGCCCAGGATGCTTCGATAGCGGCCTTTTGCTCATCCAGAGTGTTGGGTCTTGAGTCTCTCAACGTTCTCTTCACAATATCCCACAGATTCTCTATGGGGTTCAGGTCAGGAGAGTTGGCAGGCCAATTGAGCACAGTGATACCATGGTCAGTAAACCATTTACCAGTGGTTTTGGCACTGTGAGCAGGTACCAGGTCGTGCTGAAAAATGAAATCTTCATCTCCATAAAGCTTTTCAGCAGATGGAAGCATGAAGTGCTCCAAAATCTCCTGATAGCTAGCTGCATTGACCCTGCCCTTGATAAAACACAGTGGACCAACACCAGCAGCTGACACGGCACCCCAGACCATCACTGACTGTGGGTACTTGACACTGGACTTCTGGCATTTTGGCATTTCCTTCTCCCCAGTCTTCCTCCAGACTCTGGCACCTTGATTTCCGAATGACATGCAGAATTTGCTTTCATCCGAAAAAAGTACTTTGGACCACTGAGCAACAGTCCAGTGCTGCTTCTCTGTAGCCCAGGTCAGGCGTTTCTGCCGCTGTTTCTGGTTCAAAAGTGGCTTGACCTGGGGAATGCGGCACCTGTAGCCCATTTCCTGCACACGCCTGTGCACGGTGGCTCTGGATGTTTCTACTCCAGACTCAGTCCACTGCTTCCGCAGGTCCCCCAAGGTCTGGAATCGGCCCTTCTCCACAATCTTCCTCAGGGTCCGGTCACCTCTTCTCGTTGTGCAGCGTTTTCTGCCACACTTTTTCCTTCCTACAGACTTCCCACTGAGGTACCTTGATACAGCACTCTGGGAACAGCCTATTCGTTCAGAAATGTCTTTCTGTGTCTTACCCTCTTGCTTGAGGGTGTCAATAGTGGCCTTCTGGACAGCAGTCAGGTCGGCAGTCTTACCCATGATTGGGGTTTTGAGTGATGAACCAGGCTGGGAGTTTTAAAGGCCTCAGGAATCTTTTGCAGGTGTTTAGAGTTAACTCGTTGATTCAGATGATTAGGTTCATAGCTCGTTTAGAGACCCTTTTAATGATATGCTAATTTTGTGAGATAGGAATTTTGGGTTTTCATGAGCTGTATGCCACAATCATCCGTATTAAGACAATAAAAGACCTGAAATATTTCAGTTAGTGTGCAATGAATCTAAAATATATGAATGTTAAATTTTCATCATTACATTATGAAAAATAATGAACTTTATCACAATATGCTAATATTTTGAGAAGGACCTGTATAAGGTTCACTTGTGGAGGCGCTATTAAAGGAGCAGTTTGCAAAGACTAAAAGTGGTGTATAATGATGGCATGCGGATGCTGCTGAGGGTCCCATAATGGAATAGTGCGAGCAAAATGTTTGTAAGTGTGCCTACCTGCTCTGCGGTACTGCGTAACCTCATGTATAGGCTGTCTGAATCTGAGAACTGCTTCATCACTACACTGACCAACCCTGGACCCAGCTCAGTCCAGGGTACTTTTCTGTTTTATGGACTCATTGGTGTTTGAGCCTTTTTAGAAAAGCTTTTTAATTTTCTGTGTTCTTGTTGGTCTTTGTTTTTTTTTGTATGGACCATATTGTTGGGGGTCACACCCGCCATTTTGGTCAGGTAAACGACTCTACTGCGCAGCTCAACAGAAGTTTACGGTTTTTCTTTAGACCCACGACCCATCCTCACGTCGGTGAAGAGAACAAATCGATGTCAAAGTAATTTCGTTCTTTTTATATTAAATCGGATAGGTGTATTTAGAGGTCTGGGCAGGGTATAGTTAAGGTGAATTAGTATCACCATTAATTAATACAAGGTATTAACTTGTTGCATGAAATATTGAGTGAAGTGTTTTATGCTGAACTGTTTTGATTTATTGTCTGAATGCTGTCGAAGTGCAACGAGCGGTTGGCTCAAGTTGGATGCGTTTGTCCTGCTGATTGCCAATCAGACAGGAGTTTAAGCTGAACTTTGGAAGTTTTTTATTTGAAACAGACGACAGTCTGGACCTCACAGCCTGGCCATACCACACCATACTCCGCCAAGTGCTTGTTCTTTAAATGTCGTATTAAATTTGTTGTGTTGAAGCATTTTGACGTGCTTCCCCCTCGAGGTATTTTACCATTGCACGTGTTGCAGGACGCAAACTTTACGTCACTCTCACAGACCGTATAAAAGCTCCAAACAGCCGACATGTTTGTTCAGGATTTGCCGCCGCGCGCTTGCGCAGTTTGTAGGACATTGGGAGCTACACTACACTGCAAAGTATGAGGTACATGTGATCGGGTTCTGTAATCGGCAATGAAAGGCACTGATCGGCACACGTCGATTACATACTTTTTAACGGAAATCGGCAGATAATGATCGGTGGCCGATCGATCGGAACACCACTGATATATATATATATATATATATATATATATATATACATTATTTGCTGCTATTTCAGCTGGCCTGACTCTGTGTCTACCTGTGACACCTTTCTAGAGAGGGGCATCGTCCGAGCTTCTGCTGGCAACAACTTAATGCTCACCTTCTACAGATGATCCACATGGCCCTGTCTTTTAGTGTTTAACCCTTTCTCTCTCCTAGACATGGAAATTGACTGAGCTTCTACTGTGACTAACTCTATGTGCTCTCTTTCAGACTTTAACCTTGAAAACTGGGTCAGAGTTTATCTGTTCTTTCTTTCTAGATGAAACAACTAAAGGAGCTACATCCATTAACATTTACTTTTCCTTCCCATAGAAAGTACTCCTGGATCAGTGCTTCTTTGGTCTCTTTGTGTCTCTGCTCTGTTCTCTCAAACCCCCAGTCGGTCGTGGCAGATGGCCGCTCACACTGAGCCTGGTTCTGGTTCTGCTGGAGGTTTCTTCCTGTTAAAAGGGAGTTTTTCCTCTCCACTGTCGCTACATGCATGCTCAGTATGAGGGATTGCTGCAAAGTCAACGCCAGTGACTGTCCACTGTCTCTACATGCTCATCCAGGAGGAGTGATTGCTGCAAGTCACTGACTGGATGCAATCTGCTGGGTTTCCTTAGATAGAAAAACGTTTTATCCAATTTGAATAAATAACTGAATCTGACTGCACTGTTCAATGATTAGGATTAATTGGAATGTATGAACCTGACTTTTGTGAAGCGCCTTGAGACGACATGTGTTGTGAATTGGCGCTATATAAATAAAACTGGATTGAATTGAATTAGATGCTAATGTCACTTAAATGGTTAAGAAACCAGTACCAGAGATATGAAAGTAGATTCCTTATAGACAAATGCAGCAACAGGTTTCGGTTTTTGTAAAGTGCACTAATCCCTGGATAGTTAACTTTAGTAACCAGTAGTTTCATGTTAAAAGGTTTTTGGCCAAACAGGTTTTGCCCACAAGATTTTGAGCTCTAAAAAATACATGTCTTTCCCTTTTTGGCCGAATAAGCTGAGCCAAAGTTTTCTGTCTGGAGAAGGTCTTTTTTTTTTTTTTTTTACAATATTATGTCATCTTGTCCAAAATTTGGAGTTGCAGCAAGAGATGTGCATTTCTTGACCGTCCTGAGTTGGTTTCTTGTCCTCTGTTTGAGATACTTTGTCTGAAGAGTATCAGATAAACCATGCAGTTGCAACCACCAGGTTCTCCAGCTAAGCATTACATCCTGGTGTTGGGACAAATGAACTTTTTCAGCTAGTCATGTGGTTTATCTAAAGTGTATTTAATGCTTCTTAAATTGGGGCACATACTTGGTAGCAGCATCACAAAATTCTTTTTGTCATTTGTTTTTAAAATTAAACAAATATTTTAATGAGGTGGCATTTATTAGTATAATTTGCTCTACACTTTCTGTTAATGAAATATGACTGTCACACACATGCACTCTTCTGTTTGATTTGGTTCTGACATTTTATTAGAAATACTAAAGCTCAAGTTCAGCTCTCTTCCTGTGCCTTTTCCCAGCTGGCAGGAGGAGTTGTGATGGCAGTGGGTGTTTGGACCTTGGTGGAGAAGAGCGACTACATAAGCCTCCTCCCCTCCAAGACCTACGCTACCTCCGCCTACATTCTGGTCCTAGCTGGAGCCATTGTCATGGTAACAGGCGTGCTGGGCTGCTGCGCCACTTTCAAGGAGCAGAGGAAGCTGCTGCAAGTGGTAAGAGATCACACCAGGGTGGAAAGATAATGGAAGATGCCCGCACCTTTTAGTGCTGTGAAAATATTACAATGTGTGAAACAGAAGTTGCTTCTGGCGTCAACAAAGTGAAATCAGAAAATACAGATAAACACATTTTTCTGCTACTAAGCACGACTGTGGAAGCTGAGTTGTTAATTAATGTAGAGTTTGTTTTTTTCTTGGCATGTGAAAAGATTTTTCCTTTACTCGGGTCAGTCAAAAAGTAAAACAAGTGCTCTGGAAGGAAATCCGTGGTGGTATTTTGGAGTACTTGCATGTTATGAGATGTTATGAGGCTCTTCTGTTGGACTTGAGACAAAAAAAAAAAAAAATTGGAGTAGGAACACAGACAAAGCACAGAGTCTTCTAATAGAAGCACCTGCAAAACCCTTAAACAGTTTCCTTATACAGACATTTAACTCTAGTGACTTTATTCAGAGGACAGCACGGTGGACACAGTGGTCGGCCCAGTTGCCTTGGAGCTCTTTCAGCATGGTTTGCATTTTGTGAGAGAACCCATGCATGCACAGCTTCCTTACCACAGTCAAAAACATGACTGTTAGGTTAACTGGTCTCTCTATATTCTTTTCAGTATGAGTGGGTGTGTGCGTGATTGTTTGTTCTGTGTGTCTCTGGGATGGACTGGTGACTTGTCCATTTACTGCCCATCAGGCGTTGCTGAGCATTTTCCAATTAAAGTTCATTAATAATTACATTTTTTGTTATATCATGATTAATTCTAGCTATCTATTAAGGGTTTATGTAAATAGGGATATATCAAGAAATCAACTGGTGACCAAAATCGTCCTACTTACGGTTGCCCTGAATAATGACCATTTGGTGGAAAAATCAGATCTTTTTCTGATCATTGAACACACCATACCTCAGCGCTACCAGGTTCTGCTTACCACAATGTGATACAAGTTGTTGCTTTGAGGAGAAATGTCAAAGTTAACTATTTTCCTCAACAATGAGGTGTTTAAAAAGAAAATCAGAAGAAGCAACAAAAGATTAAAACAGATATTTTAAAGGAAATTATATGTTTTTTTTGTAGAGCTATGTCAGTTAGCCTGCTACCTCAGAAAGCCAAACTTCAGTGGGTGCTTATTATATTGCTCCTTCGTTATTTTTTAGTGTTGTAGTTTTGGCAGATCGTACTTCATGTTTTTCCAGTCGTTGATTCGTATCCACCTTGGCGACGTTTTGTCAGGGTTAACGGGCCTGGAGCGACTTCAGCACAGACCCGGAAGGCTGAATCTGTTTTATTATTTTGAGCCTCTAACCTCTTTCTGGCAAGGCGTCTTGGAAATCTTTTTACTCTTTTTAAAACCTGAGAGCTAAGGTAGGGGTCTGCATTATTTAGTGAATAATACTGTTTAGTGTTCGTAATCCTAACCACACTGATCATGCTAATCAGCTATAGAAGATTTAAAATGTCAGATCCAAATCATTTTGTCATTCTGTCAAATTCCCAATAAATCCCTGAAGTAAAAAGAAACATTAATGAGATATTTCTCCACATGAATAGTAACTCAGTATTCTTGGTAGTGAGTGATTAAGTCTATTCTGGTTTCATGGTAGTAAAAAGTTTTCACTATTTAATCATAAACAAATGAAGTCATGTTTATTTAAATAGCACATCTAGAACCCAACACCGTGCTTTACATGGTAAAATATCAACAACTCTTACTAAACAAGCAAAATAATGAATAAAACTAGCACCACAAACACACAGATGCCCTGCTTAACTAGAAATGAAAGCGAATAAAAAGAAATGTTTTGCAGCAGAGATTGAAATTGATCAACTGTTTGAGTGGCTCTGAAGGCGGGCTGTTCCAGAGCTTGAGGTCCACTACAGAAAGTCTCTGTCATCTCTGGATTTAAGTCTGGATCTTCAAGTGTATGAGAGTAATTGACCAGTGGATCTAAGAGCCCTGGTTGGATTGTAAGAGTGAAGCAGATCAGATAAGTAGTGTGGTGCCAATCTATTAACACTTTAAAAAGTTAGCAGGAAATGTTTTAATTGATTTCTGTGGTGAATAGGAAGCCAGTCTAAGGTAACTGATGTAAAAGCACCTATTGCTTCCAGCCAGGAGACCCGCTGCTGCATTTTAGTCTGCAGAAGCATTAGCAAACATACAATGAGCCAGGGTAATCATACCAAGATGTATGAAATGCACGAATTACTGTCTCAAACTGGTCAAAAGGGATGTAGGCCTTAATTTCTTTTAATTTAAATAAACATGATTGGCTACTTATTAGCTACTTTCTAAAATGTAAATTAGGAGTGAACTGCTGGTCAGTTTATGATTAAATATATTTATTGGTGGTCAAAGAGGTACTTAAATCTAGATATCCTGTTCTTAATTACAATATATGTACAAGAAAAAAAAAAATCCACATTCAGCAGTTTAATCCCACATGACCTCTTCTTTTGTGTTGCCATTTCAAATGCTTGATGCATCCCGAAGACTTGAGATTAGAGCTATGAATCAACGTGAAAGAATGCACTTGTCGGCAGGGAGAGATGCTATCTGGATTGTTAATAGAGGTTGAACATAAGCACGGAAAGGAGGTGGAGAGTGGGAAGGTAATAGTTTTTGTGTGGGTTTGTGGGGGTTCTTACCTGTTTGTTGCAGAGAGCGCACACACACACACACACACTAATTGGCACCTCTGTCGTGTAACATGAAGGTCACAAGTTCTGGTGTCTCAAAAATACAGGTCCTTCTCAAAATATTAGCATATTGTGATAAAGTTCATTATTTTCCATAATGTCATGATGAAAATTTAACATTCATATATTTTAGATTCGTTGCACACTAACTGAAATATTTCAGGTCTTTTATTGTCTTAATACGGATGATTTTGGCATACAGCTCATGAAAACCCAAAATTCCTATCTCACAAAATTAGCATATTTCATCCGACCAATAAAAGAAAAGTGTTTTTAATACAAAAAACGTCAACCTTCAAATAATCATCTACAGTTATGCACTCAATACTTGGTCGGGAATCCTTTTGCAGAAATGACTGCTTCAATGCGGCGTGGCATGGAGGCAATCAGCCTGTGGCACTGCTGAGGTCTTATGGAGGCCCAGGATGCTTCGATAGCGGCCTTTAGCTCATCCAGAGTGTTGGGTCTTGAGTCTCTCAACGTTCTCTTCACAATATCCCACAGATTCTCTATGGGGTTCAGGTCAGGAGAGTTGGCAGGCCAATTGAGCACAGTGATACCATGGTCAGTAAACCATTTACCAGTGGTTTTGGCACTGTGAGCAGGTGCCAGGTCGTGCTGAAAAATGAAATCTTCATCTCCATAAAGCTTTTCAGCAGATGGAAGCATGAAGTGCTCCAAAATCTCCTGATAGCTAGCTGCATTGACCCTGCCCTTGATAAAACACAGTGGACCAACACCAGCAGCTGACACTGGACTTCTGGCATTTTGGCATTTCCTTCTCCCCAGTCTTCCTCCAGACTCTGGCACCTTGATTTCCGAATGACATGCAGAATTTGCTTTCATCCGAAAAAAGTACTTTGGACCACTGAGCAACAGTCCAGTGCTGCTTCTCTGTAGCCCAGGACTGGGGAATGTGGCACCTGTAGCCCATTTCCTGCACACGCCTGTGCACGGTGGCTCTGGATGTTTCTACTCCAGACTCAGTCCACTGCTTCGGCAGGTCCCCAAGGTCTAGAATCGGCCCTTCTCCACAATCTTCCTCAGGGTCCGGTCACCTCTTCTCGTTGTGCAGCGTTTTCTGCCACACTTTTTCCTTCCCACAGACTTCCCACTGAGGTGCCTTGATACAGCACTCTGGGAACAGCCTATTCGTTCAGAAATTTCTTTCTGTGTCTTACCCTCTTGCTTGAGGGTGTCAATAGTGGCCTTCTGGACAGCAGTCAGGTCGGCAGTCTTACCCATGATTGGGGTTTTGAGTGATGAACCAGGCTGGGAGTTTTAAAGGCCTCAGGAATCTTTTGCAGGTGTTTAGAGTTAACTCGTTGATTCAGATGATTAGGTTCATAGCTCGTTTAGAGACCCTTTTAATGATATGCTAATTTTGTGAGATAGGAATTTTGGGTTTTCATGAGCTGTATGCCAAAATCATCCGTATTAAGACAATAAAAGACCTGAAATATTTCAGTTAGTGTGCAATGAATCTAAAATATAGGAATGTAAAATTTTCATCATTACATTATGGAAAATAATGAACTTTATCACAATATGCTAATTTTTTTAGAAGGACCTGTATTAGTCCCTCCACAGTTTTGCTGCGTCAAGGCCTGGATAGAACAGCTGCTGTTGCCTTTAATTAAAGCGAAGGACTTTCAGTGATGATATAGATGATGTTTATGTTACACAAAGGATGTAGGAGGTCAGAAGGACAAAGATCTAAAGAGCAAGCTGTGCAGGAGCAGGGGAGGTATGGTGAGTTTTCTCATTGTATTTATCATGGAAAAGAAAAAGAAAAAGGAGAGCACCAAAACACAGCTAAATGGAGGGAAATTATTTCAGTGGCTGAATCCAGCTGCGGAAAAACTAATGCATGCAATTTGACTTCTTTTATTCTCAGTCCCAGTCTCTGCTTCAGGACCTTCTCTGCACTAACAAGGGGATTTAGCAAAACAGAGATTTTCTCCTTCGATTGTGCTCATTGTTCCCTCCAGAGTTTAACGTAGTGACAGTAACACTCATCAGCTTCTCAGAAATATTCAAAACATGTAACGAAATCCTGCATTTGGCTCCCTGTTTCAACATCTGTTTCTCGACATCCATGTCTTCTCTTTGTTATGAAATATTTTTCCTATCTTAATGTATTTTTTGTCTCCGCTTGGTTTTATTGAGTGTTTTAATCTCGAGCAGCAGGCCAGCAGAGGTGCGAGCAGAAACAAAGGTTAAAGAGATTGCTGCTTTGGACTTCATTTCGGTCAGAGCTGCTGTTCAGAAACCTGACGAGGCTCGTAACCTCCAGGGAATCTGAGTGATCATCATAGATGAATTCTTCGCCCCGTGTTTTCTTTCTCTTCACATATTTTCAATCTTTCAGAATAAATTAAATGTTTTTGCCCCGCAATGAAATCCCAATTTAAATGATATCTGTAGAATTCAACTTGTAGTTAAAGTACTTCATAGATGTTGCATGCAAGGTAGGATGTTTCAGCTTAATTAGTTGACATATCATCAGAAAGTTAATTAAGACCATTAAAGAAAATTATTTTTAATACACAAATGTTGTGTTCTAGCTATTTTATGGTCCACACAGTCATGAAAAGGACTGCTAACTTGACACATGTCCAGCAGACAGTCATGGACACCCTGTGCTTGGAGGGTAAACTACTAAAGGTCATTGCTAAATAAGGTGCTGTTCACAAAATACTGGACCCAACCATATTTAATGGAAAGTTGAGTGGAAGGAAAAGTTGTGGTGTAAACAGTTGCACAAGCAATAGGGGTAACCGCAGAAGGAAATAAAAAAAGGAAACTTAAATATATTCCTGTCAACTGAGATTAATTAATCTGATCTGTAACAGTGGCATATTAGCCATCTAAAAGATAATGTTTTGTTCACCCATACAGCCCTTAGACAATGCCACCCAATGCAGTGCTGTGTGGGTAAAACAGCTTCAAAGAGGATTTTTGCCACGAGTTACACTTTGCCCTGATGTATACAGGGAGAAGAATGGTGGCTTGGATGTAAAGTGACAGTCTGTGAGCGAAAATGGGCCTGAAATCATGAGAGGCCCCCTTAATTCTCTGCACTCAGTCATTCAGTCTCTACAGGCAACAACAGGTTCAATCTCACACCCTGCACATATACTGCAGGCTCTGGAAGACAGCGTAGTCTGAGTCACATTTATCATGTATTTTTTTTTTTAAGAGAAAGAATTATCGTGAGACATTAAATGACTTTTTGGAGTACTTGTTTTTTTCAAATAACCAGAAACGTAAGATATGTTTAAATATATAAAAGAATGTTTTCGATTAAAAACAGTACTGAAGAAAACAAGCTGTAACTATGGTAGGAATTTAAAATTATACATCATTATTTTCACATTTTAAAGGACATTATGATTATCCAACTCTTTGTGAAACTATAGAACACTCAATCCCGAGTCAAAGTTTTACTGGTAACGTCACAATCAATTCTAGCTAATTTTTCAAATTAAATTATTACATTGAATGTTTGCATCTTGTTGGACTTCAAAACACAGCACCAACATTCCTCTTCCTCAGGATTCAGACCAAGAGCTGTTCAAAGATTTAATCTGGCTGAGCCATCAAAGTCAAAGACTAAGTCCACCTCACCAGGCTGAATTTCGCTCTGTGATCGAGGCAGACAAAAGGGAATTTAGGCCAAGCTCTCAGTCAGATAATATCGCTTCTTGTCTCCCATTCTGAAGAGGGACGGTCTGCTTTTTCATTTGGCAAGAAATGACAGAGCCTTCCTCTCACTCCTTTTTTTACCCCCTGAATTGGATGTCGATGATAAACTTTGAACAACAAACCTCTTTGAATAAGCAGAGATTATAAGTTAGATAATAGAGCTTCAAACATTGAATTTATCAATTACTTTGAGGCAAACTGCTGAAAGTTTAAATTGTTAAAAGAGAAAGGAAATAGTTTTTATGATTTACTTTGGATTTTATCATCTTTCATGAGGCTTTCTTATGTGCAGCACAATAATTTTCTGCATTTGTTTCTGTATTGTTTTACTCGTATGCCTCCTTTACACATACTGGGACATCATTTTCTGTGGTCCTAATGAGTTGTAAGTAGAGATGCATGGATATGATCATTTGGGCCGATTCCAATGTTAATGCTGATATATCATGCATCCCTAGTTGTAAGTGATGTGTAGCATTTTGTTTAAAATATTTTTCATTAGCAGCTGATTTTAGGAGGTGTCTTCTCTTAGGTCCTTTGGTGTTTGCAGCAAGATGCTGCATTTTTTCTATAAGGCTGTTGTGGAAAGTGTGATCTCGTCTACCATCATCTGCTGGGGAAGCAGCCTCCAGGGACTTCCAAAAGCTCAACAAGCTGATAAAAAAGGCTGGTTCTGTTCTGAGGACTCCTCTAGAACCTTTGGACATCATTGTGGAAAGACGGATTCTTCATAAAATGAAGAACATTATGGAGAACCCTGAGCATCCTCTTCATGAGACTGTCCTACAACAACAGAGTGTCTTCAGTCAGAGGCTTCTTCAGATCTGCTGTAAGACGGAGCGCAACAGGAGATCCTTCCTGCCCACAGCCATCAGCATCTACAACGACTCTTTGAGGAAACCTTCATAATATGAGCTATAACAACATTTAATTTCCCTTTGGGATTAATAAAGTATTTTTGAATTGAATTGAATTGAATTAAGTGCAATGCGTGTATCACGGAGGTGACTGTACAGTATATTTTTTAATCGGGTCAAGAATTTAGTCTGACGGGTCACAGCAGCACGCACAGTTCACCAAGCACAGGGTAGGGTTCAGCGGCGAACTGTTAGACAAACCCAGTTTGTATTTTCTAGTAGTCATGGGCCTGTCTGCTGTCAGGGTATACCAAGGTTTTACAAAGTAACAGCTAAAAAACTTCAATGGCTTTCCATCATGCTGCTCCTTGGGTTTAAAGTCTTTTTAGTTAGTTGAATCCATCCATTGTGTTCTGCTTAATGAAGACAGGATCACAGACATTGGTTGAACCCAACGTTGCCTTCAGAACCGCCTTAATGTGCAATGTGGCGGACTCAACAAGGTTTGGGAAATATTTCTCAGAGATTTTAGATGATGGTATCATGATGGTTGCTGAAGATTTGTCAACTGTGAACCCATTACGGAAATCTTCCATTCCGCCTCATCCCAGAGGTGCTCTGTTGGATGGAGATCTGGATTACAATGAACTTGTCATCTTCAAGAGACTATTTGAACTTTGTAACACGGTGCACCCTATTCTCCTTTGACCTCTGACATTAACGTTTTCATCTACGTAACTGCTCCTCACTGGATGTTTTCTCCTTTTCAGACCATTCTCTGTAAACCAGAGCTCCACAGTCAGCCAATGTCCAACAGTAGTATTTCTGACTCTAGACTGACATGAAGGCTTCCTGCTTTTTTCTTACCACAGTTGCAGTAGTTTTCTAATTGGGCTGCAGTTTAAGTGAGGATAATGCCGCGGTTTTGTAATAGAAAAACGATTTGAGATAAATTGAGGGAAGCAGGATTAGACACAGTCACTGAGCTGCCACATCAAATTTCTAAGTAAGTTGTCTCTTCATCTCATTACTGTCTAATAACTATGTTCCTTCCCTGTTTGTCCTGTGTCCTCAGTACTTTGTGCTGCTTCTTTGTATCTTCCTGTTGGAGATCCTGGCTGGTGTCCTGGCTTATATCTACTATCAGCAGGTAATCCACATTTTTAATCAAAGTAAATGCCTTATGTACGTCCTGAAAATCGCATCTTAAGGTACAAAAAGCACCAGATATTCAGATGATGCACAATGTAATTTAGAGTCAGACCTAAAGGTTAGGATGGTTATAGTATCAATGCATTCCTAAATTATTTATAAACCTATTCATAAGTGGAAGTGATTCTGCTAAACGGACAGTCATTGTCTGGTTTCTGATGATTTTAAGGTGTGTAGCAGCACAATGTCTGCTACTATAAAATCAATAGAGCATGCTGGCAGTGTTTCGTGGCTCCTAATCCAAGCACGCAGTCAAACGCCTTGTAACAGAACGAAGACAACTGTTTCTGTTCCCACATGGCATGTGCTGCGCTGTAATCCTAACCGCAACAAAACCAGCATGAGAAATGAGATTGCTGGAAGGAAACACGGGACAGCCCATTAAAAATACAAATATCTGACTGCCCATATTACTTGTGGTACATTTAGTCCCAACGGAATGGAAAACGCCTCCAGTAGTACACTCATCAAGGCTGAATGCTCTGCCACAGCTTTATGAAACCATTTGTAGGGATTTGAACTTTTCTCTCCCATATTAGCAACAGGTTTAGGCCTTGTTTCCATAACTGGTTATATGAATTTTGTTTATCTCATGCTCAGCTCGTGTAAAATGACAGCTGGCTCACTGTATTATCCTCCCTTCACTGTTAACAGGCGGAAACGAGATTTTTTTGTTTGCAACGTTGACTGGACATGACTCTCGCTCTGCATCTTCCCCTACAGTTAAAGTCTGGTTGCTAGTAGCTCAGCAACAGGACATTCTTGACGCATACTGCAATCAGTGTAACTACTTCAGTTATTAAAAATATCTGATCTAATTTGTCAGCAGCTTACAGAGTTTATAGGCTTCGTCTTTCCTAAGCTCCCCTTTACTCGATTGAAATATTCATGGTTTTAGGGGCTAATTTTCGCTCATGCAGCCAGTTTTTCATTAAATGGCCCAGCTTCATTAATTTCATACCTGACTCCAGAACGTAATCTCTGCAGCTGGGGTTGTTTTAGGTGGGGTTTTTTTTTTGTTTTTTGTTCCTCAGCATAGTTTGATGTCTGTCTTATTACCTTATTATTTTTTTGTTTTTGTTTTTTCTACCACTGACTTTAGGTACAGATCTTTAAAATATCGATTAAGGCTGATTAAAATTAATATACCCAGCTTATCAACTTTTGTCAGCAGGCTTAGGGTGTAGAAGCTTTGTTTTTTTTTTATTACTGGCCGAATATAAACAGTGAATCCAACCGTTCGGGTATGTAGGAGGCTTTGGATTATTGTTCAGCTATAGCCACCTGTCACAGAGGGCCCCAGGTCCTATGGCTGAAAAACAAGCCCACATCACCACTCTACCACCAACATGCTTGACAGTTAGAATCATGTTTTAGGCTTTTCTACATGATCTAGTTGATCTACATGTCTTGTGACTTATTTCCATCCAACTTTGCAAAGCTGGGTCAGGTTGCCATGTTTGTTTAAATGTTGTTTCCCTCATCTTGAAAAAAACAAAACAGTTGTTTGTTTATATGTCCCTTTTTAGGAGGCATCAATATCACAACTTCACAGATTTCATTCACACCACTAAAAGGCCTATTTGAGGGGTCTTTTCCCAGCAACAGACCTGATCCTAATTCAACATGCTAACCTGACTACTAATAACAAAGTGTTGTTGAGGTGACAGCTCTGCTCTTCATTAAAAGACAACAGAGACACTCATGGATGCTGCAGACCTTCTCAGTTACCGAGTCACCTTGATGTAATATTCTGACTAGAACCTGTAGAGACTGAAATGTGGCTCTTGATTTTCTAGAGTTTCTTCAGCCTTGAAAAGTTGGACTTAAGAGTGAATTCGCTGGATGTCTTCTACTCAGAGGACTTGATTTTGCTGTACACGTGTGACTGAGCCTTTTAACTTTGATGGCTTAGAAATTAGGGTGGCAAATGTAACTTTATAGCAAAATAAGTAGTTGAAGTGCCAGTGTTGCAAAGAACTGTCAAACATGCAATATTTATTGGCTATTGTATTCCAACTAACTGACACAGATGATGGCGCCCAGGATACTAAAGGTCACGGAGAGTTCGAGGCATCGTGGTGGCAGTTGAGAAAGAGATTTACTAAAACTTATGTCTTCATTTAATTATTCAACATTGATATAATAATGGTATTTCTTTGTTGTTTTAGTGTTGTGCTGTCCTATCTAAAGTCATTATGTCTTTAGGGGACATTGCTGATGTCTTTCTGACTTGGTATCATGCTAATAAAAGTTGAATGCTTAGAGCAACAAATTGCTAAGATATTTGCTGTTATTGAAGAACTCAAACTATATAAAGCTGCACGTGGCTTCTGCTTTCCCTCCTAAATCCCATGAAAGCACCAAGGTTGTGCTTTTCTCCAAACAGTGATTTTACATTAAGACCTAATTTATACTTCCTTATTCATATAGAAAGTCTCAGAACGGGTCGAACTCATTAACTATTTGATGGATATTCCACATAAAATAGTTTTAGGCTTCAGATGTCAGTGGAGCTACAGTTGTCTGGTTGCAGTAACACTGTGGTGATTGTGGTGGCATACTGTCTGGAGATTTCCACTTCCCGCTGTTTCCCACACCATCAACAGGTAATATGGAAATCTGAGCAGCCTCATTTCACTTTCCCATCTTACCCTCCATCCTCTCCTGTCTTTGTCATCAGGTCTCTGTCTCCTGTCTCTCTCAGTCTTCCATTCATCTTTTCATCATTCATTCCCTTGATATCCCCTTCATGCTTTGATTTCCAGTGGTTCCTCAACTGGCTTGTTGCCATAGAAACTGAGCCCTACAGACTTCCTGCTCCTCCAGTGTGCGTTTTCTGCCACTGCTTAAAGAATAGAGAAAAATACAGACTTTATTTTCCTTTATCATGGCTTTACTTTCCGCAGAACTGGCATCTGTGGCATGTGATGACACAATAGAGGTTTTATCCCCATGTTGCTGTGGTGCTATATTTAGTAAGCTTGGTGGTTGCAGCCAATAATTCACTTATGTGCATGCTCTGTTCTCAGATGCCCATCGTGATTGTAGTGGGTTGTTACAGCATCTATGTGTCTGTATGTCTGTAAACAGCTGAATGATGAGCTAAAGCAGAACCTGAAGGCCACTATGACCAGCAAGTATGGACAGAGCAACGAAAATGAACACATCACCCAGGCTGTAGACAAGCTGCAGCAGGAGGTAAGTGGATGGAACAAATGTTGGTCCTACCAAGATTATTTATTTTACAGGCGAAAATCTGAATGAATTATTGTTTTTGCTTTTTGGTTTCTGATGATTTTTATGTATATACGTAGCAGGAGCGAATAAATCCATGATGCAGATGAGGCTGATTAGTTTATACCTCATTGGGTGTTTTTCAAGCCATTTGTTGTCTTTTGGATTATTTCACCTTTAAATCTCTGTTTATATCCTCCCAGCTAGAAAAGGAAGCAACTGAACTTTTGTCTTTGGTGTATTTTAATATTTTATATTTCACCTCTCATGTTCTGGAAAACCTTTAACCAAACGCTTTGACATTTTTTTTGGCCCATATGTTCTATTACAGCACCAAAAGTATTATTTTGCAAGGCACTTTTGTGAGGTGGAATCAAAAACAGATATTTCTCAAGATTTGTGACCAACAAAAATCCGAAACATGTGCCATGCATTCATACTCTACCCCCTCCAGTCAATACGTCTTGGAGTATGTTTCTACTAGCTTTGCACATCTAGAGACTGAATTGTTTTGCCTGTTCTTTGCAAAATAGCTCATGCTCAACAAACTGAATGGCGAGAGTCTATCAACAGCATTGTTTTAGGTTCTGCCACAGAGTCTCGGGTCTGGAATTTTACTGGTCCATTCTTTCGCATGAATCTGCTTGGATTCCATGAAAGCTCTAGCTGTATGTGTAGGGTCGTTGTCCTGCTGGGACATGAACCTCCGCCTCAGTCTGGAGTCTTTTGCTGCTTCTAGCAGGTTTCCTCCCGGGATTGCCCTGCAACATGCTATGGGGATGTTGCTGCCACCGTCATGCGTTACTATAGGGATGTCGTGTTCAGGGTGATACACATTGTGAGTCTTCCAAGGCACATTGAGCTTTACATGTGGACCAAAATGTTCAGTTTGGACCCCATCTAACTTGAGCACCTTCTTCTACATGTTTCTGCTACATGGTTCAGTGCAAACTGCTAGCAGATCTTTCAACTGTTCTGTCTACAATGGCTTTTAGTTTGTTACTCTTCCACAGAGACCAGATTTCTGGAGTACATAACTAAGAGTTGTAATTTTTTTCTTGGTCCTTGTTATGGCTATTTCATATGCTTTGATTTGATTAAATTTCCCAATTTGAAACTCATAATCTTCTTTCTTCTCCCTTCTCAATCAGTTCAAGTGCTGTGGCAGCAACAAGTCAACTGACTGGGAGGAGAGCAACTGGATCCGCAGCGCACATTCAGAGGGCAGGAAGGTTCCTGACAGCTGCTGTAAGACTATAATTAAGCATTGTGGCCGAAGGGATCACCCCTCCAACATCTACAAGGTGGAGGTGAGAGCATGCTGTGTGCTAAGGGACGATTCATCTTTATTTATATCTTGCTCTTCAGGATGGCCAGTATGTGTTGCAGAACTGTACTGTGTATATATAGTATTTGTTTGCAGTGAGACTTCAGGAACTTTCCCACATCTACTGAAGCTACTGTTTGTTTTTCATTTAGGGCGGTTGCATCAGCAAACTGGAGAAATTCATCCTGGAGCATCTGAAGATTATTGGAGCTGTGGGTGTTGGGATTGCTTGTGTACAGGTGAGTGCATAACTTCTCAGCATAAGGAGGTATTAAGTAAACATAATAACTTATGTTTTCTTCCTTCCCTCCAATCGGCAGATCATTGGAATGGTGTTTACATGTTGCCTATACCGAAGTCTGAAAGCAGAGCCGTTGTAAAAAGAATGTGGGTGAAGTAGGTAACCTCATTAGCATGTACCGTACTCAAATAGCTCAGAGGCTCTTTCTTTGTCTTGTACGTTGGGGAAAGAAAAAATTGGCTAGGGATCTAATTGCACATCTAAGAATCTCATTTTAGGAAACAAAGGGTGGAAAAACACTACAAACCTTTTTTTTATGCAATTAGGCACTCAGATTTCAGTCCCAGCCTCATCTCCAAGATCACAGAATGGGGAGGAAGAACCTCTGAAAGGTACCAATGGGAATTTTAAAACAGATTGTTTAAATTAGTTAGGAATACCCTCCTCGGGACGTCAGCATTGTTATTTTCTGCTGCACTGATTCCCATAATGTACTTTTGATACACACGGGACGGTTGGTACACGGGAGAGCGCCGTAAAGATCAGTAGAGAAAAACTGATCTCAGCAGCCTCTCCATGCCAGCATCATGGGCTTTAATAAGCTCAAATCTGTACATTTGACAGCATTTTGTGGCAATATTAACTAAAGTCTTACATTTCATCATGTAGACAAGAGTTGCCTTTTAAGTGTTTAACATTTATGCAAATCATTTCTTTTCAGGGTTTTGCCTTTACTGCCTGAAGTGTCTTTAAAGTAATATCATGTTTTTAATCAACAATAGTAACAGTACATTGCTGGATTAGTTGGTCATACACTGTTGGACTGCTCTAATGTGACAAAGATAGTCCTAATATTATCATGCATACACGCATCATTTCACTTGTAAGAAAAGGCCTACTATTTTTTCATTTTTACTGCCTCGTTATACACCTATGCCAAAGTTCAGTAAAATTGAATCTACCGTCTCACATATTTGTGGTACTGATGTATCCTTTTAGATTGTATTTCTTAAATTAATGCTTTTACTTTTGTTTTTTAAGTACACCTTGACTAAAAGTTTGTATTTAACACACAACTAGTAGGAAACAATTTTCACACTGTTGGTAGTGATCATTGTATGTGTGCCTTAAGGGTAGCATTGAATTAACCTGCTGTATTTCTGTTTTTATTGTACGATGTTAGTTTGAATAAACACTGCTCCATGCCATTTGTTTTTGTTGTGTTTGCTCTCTCTCAAATCTGAGCGGTAGTTAAATTCCAGTTATTCCAGACATGTTTAAACCAGTGCAGTGCCTCACAAGAATATTCATACCCTTTGAACTTTCACAATTTTGTGATGTTTTTGGGTTTTACATTTTGCCTTTACTGCCTGAATAAATAAACCTCCTGAGGTTTAAACAGCAAACCTCAATTCATTTAAGATTCATGTTTAAAATATAAATTTTAAATGAATAAAATGCCCCTTTACTCTGGTGCCCTATAAAGTCCAGTGAATTCTAATTAGGTCACCTAAATGAACTGACTGACCGAGCGAGGAGAGTGACGTGTACATCTGCAGGCTATATGTGGGAGGTTCTAAAGTGTTTTGTCTGAACAAAAATTGATTGATTGGTTAGTTCAGTTGCAAGGGGGACGAAAAGAATGAAGGAAATTTGTTTTTCACTTATGAAGTTGATGTTTCCGAGTTATAAAATTGTCAGTTTTTATTATGCACGGGTATAAATATATGTACAAAAGTAGCTAAGCATTTAAGATGTAAGTGGTGACATGCTCATCCAATCACATTTCGTTTTACTTAGGTAACCCCTTCTCCTTGGAGACACACCTGCCCTTGTTGCAGATGCACCTATTTGATGAGAGCATTAATCAGAAAAGCCACCAAGGAGTTCATTGTAACTCTGGAGGAGCTGTAGAGATCCATGAGTACGGTTGTCAAAATAATCAATGTTTCGATATAATCGATACTGAAAAAAAAGTAATTTTTCAAAGATACTCATTTGTGTAGAAATTGATTAAAACCTCCCGGACGACATAAGCTAACGCTATCTGTGTAAATATTAGCTTCACAGATGGAATAATGATGGCGTTCTGTTGGTCTGAGCTCCCCCTACAGGATGTACAGGGCTGCTGCTGAAAACATTTGTGTGGACCAGATCCTTGTTCACCCTCTAAATAATATGTTTTGGATGTGCCAGATCCATGTTTGTTTTGAAACACAAATGAGTTTAGAAGGATCCATTGTTTGTTCATCAGTAGTAACATTTATTTGTATCAACATCAACTTAACTGGTAACTGGGAGCACGCAGTGGCACACCAAAGATAAGCAGTTATAATTAAACAATTGCATGACTGGATTAAAGGTAAAAAACTTCCATAAAGGATATTAGCACTTTTCTGTTTACTGTTTTGCAGGTAGGTGACACATTTAAAATATATATTTTATTTATACATTTGCAGTATATATTTTTCTAAAGATGGGTGAGGGGTGAATTCTCATACTTACTGGTTTTGCCCTAATTAAGGAAGTTAAAATATTATTATAATTATATTTTTTGCTCTTAACTGACAAGAACCCAGTGCCAAAATGTTGCAAGTATTTTTCATAGTATCAATATCAATAAGTTTTAGTATCGTGACAACCCTATCCACAACTCAGGGAAAATAATCCACTGACACAACTATTAGTCATGCACTTCAGGAATCTGTTCTTAATGGAAGAGTGACAAAAGGAATGCTGTTATTGGAAGAGTGACGTAGCAAGTTCTGATTAGGATTTTCAACAAGCTATGCAGGAGACACAGGAAGATGCTGTGGTCAGCTGAGAGCAAAATGGATTTTATCTGCTTCCTTGAAATTCGCCTTGATAGCGAATGTCACCCTGAAAACACCATCTTCATGGTGAAACCAGGTGGTGGCAGCATCATGCTGTGGTGCTGTTTTGCCTCTGCAAGGAAAGGGAAGCATGTCAGAGTTGATGGGAAGATGGATGGAGCCAAGTAAGTACAGAACAATCCTGGAAGAAAACCTGTTGGAGGCTGCAAAGACAGAAGAGTGGTGCAGCAACAGATCAACAATCTTAAAGATACATCCAGGGCTATAATGGAATGGTTTAGATCTAAGCAAGTCAAAATTATTGTCTCAGGGTGTCTGAGACAATACAAATAGAAACATTTTGTCAACCATGTATCCTGTTCTGTCCTCTGCAATTACAGGTCCTTCTCAAAAAATTAGCATATTGTGATAAAGTTCATTATTTTCTATAATGTAATGATGAAAATTTAACATTCATATATTTTAGATTCATTGCACACTAACTGAAATATTTCAGGTCTTTTATTGTCTTAATACGGATGATTTTGGCATACAGCTCATGAAAACCCAAAATTCCTATCTCACAAAATTAGCATATTTCATCCGACCAATAAAAGAAAAGTGTTTTTAATACAACAAACGTCAACCTTCAAATAATCATGTACAGTTATGCACTCAATACTTGGTCGGGAATCCTTTGGCGGAAATGACTGCTTCAATGCGGCGTGGCATGGAGGCAATCAGCCTGTGGCACTGCTGAGGTCTTATGGAGGCCCAGGATGCTTCGATAGCGGCCTTTAGCTCATCCAGAGTGTTGGGTCTTGAGTCTCTCAACGTTCTCTTCACAATATCCCACAGATTCTCTATGGGGTTCAGGTCAGGAGAGTTGGCAGGCCAATTGAGCACAGTGATACCATGGTCAGTAAACCATTTACCAGTGGTTTTGGCACTGTGAGCAGGTGCCAGGTCGTGCTGAAAAATGAAATCTTCATCTCCATAAAGCTTTTCAGCAGATGGAAGCATGAAGTGCTCCAAAATCTCCTGATAGCTAGCTGCATTGACCCTGCCCTTGATAAAACACAGTGGACCAACACCAGCAGCTGACACGGCACCCCAGACCATCACTGACTGTGGGTACTTGACACTGGACTTCTGGCATTTTGGCATTTCCTTCTCCCTAGTCTTCCTCCAGACTCTGGCACCTTGATTTCCGAATGACATGCAGAATTTGCTTTCATCCGAAAAAAGTACTTTGGACCACTGAGCAACAGTCCAGTGCTGCTTCTCTGTAGCCCAGGTCAGGCGCTTCTGCTGCTGTTTCTGGTTCAAAAGTGGCTTGACCAGTGGAATGCGGCACCTGTAGCCCATTTCCTGCACACGCCTGTGCACGGTGGCTCTGGATGTTTCTACTCCAGACTCAGTCCACTGCTTCCGCAGGTCCCCCAAGGTCTGGAATCGGCCCTTCTCCACAATCTTCCTCAGGGTCCGGTCACCTCTTCTCGTTGTGCAGCGTTTTCTGCCACACTTTTTCCTTCCCACAGACTTCCCACTGAGGTGCCTTGATACAGCACTCTGGGAACAGCCTATTCGTTCAGAAATTTCTTTCTGTGTCTTACCCTCTTGCTTGAGGGTGTCAATAGTGGCCTTCTGGACAGCAGTCAGGTCGGCAGTCTTACCCATGATTGGGGTTTTGAGTGATGAACCAGGCTGGGAGTTTTAAAGGCCTCAGGAATCTTTTGCAGGTGTTTAGAGTTAACTCGTTGATTCAGATGATTAGGTTCATAGCTCGTTTAGAGACCCTTTTAATGATATGCTAATTTTGTGAGATAGGAATTTTGGGTTTTCATGAGCTGTATGCCAAAATCATCCGTATTAAGACAATAAAAGACCTGAAATATTTCAGTTAGTGGGCAATGAATCTAAAATATATGAATGTTAAATTTTCATCATTACATTATGGAAAATAATGAACTTTATCACAATATGCTAATATTTTGAGAAGGACCTGTATGTGCTGCTTTGTTGTCTTGCAATGTGAAATACATTGAAATTTGAGGTTGTAATGTGATAAAATTGTGAAAAAGTTCAATATGTATGAAAGCACATACGCTTTCATACCACAGCTTACAGGACATGTTGTCCAAAAAAAAAAAAAAAATCCCATTATTTCCACAAAGACAGAACCATGTGGCCATAAACAGTGGCCCTTACAAAACTGGCACCGGCTTACAGGTACATTAGTGTATTAACTGAAAGGCAATTCCCTAATGTTACAACTCTTTGTTCTGATGGGGATGTGGGATGTAAGCCATATTCACGACAGCTGCTCTGGAAGTGTATAATGAATGGACTGTAATGAGAGTTCTTCTGTTGTCGGGTACAAGGCCAAGTTGCTGAGGTGAATGTGCACTAGTGTCTCTACCGCAAACAGCTGCAGTTACCAGGAGCAAACACAGCGGGGCAGCACTTTCCAGGCTTTAGCTACCACAAACACCACATTGATTAAAACAGGCAGTTATATGTGTGTGAGAAAAACACCCAGAGGTTGTTGTAGATTACTGCCTTCCTCACTCAATTACTCAGCTCTGTATCCTAAAAAGCGTAGCAGAAAATAATGTAGGATGTGTTGAGGAAGATGCAGAAATTTAAAACAGGACATCCTTTTCAGGTTTGCAGTCAAAAATAACATCCAAAATGAATTATACTTGCCTTTTAAAACCATATATTTATGCTAAAATCTGTTTCCCAGTTATCTGCGATTTGAAGAAAGGAATTTAGATTATCTTCTCAGTGCTCCTAATTTCCACTGAGACTGCAAACAATCTAAATACAGCTGTTTTCCAGTTAGTGTTGCTGACCGTGTTTCATTTCCCCTCTGTGTAGCAGGGACATGTGTTGAAGCGAACTCACAGGAATCACTGGTCACACCACCTTTGAGGGAGCTCTCACAGTGCTCCTCGTAAAAGCTGAGTCATCCTGGGCAGATTGAGCAAATAACTTTTTTGTTTTTTCCCTTGTCTTTCACGAGAATCCTTCAGCGTTTGCAGTTTTCATTTCTGTGTAAGTAGCTGAACACGTGGCGGTTTGCACAGGGTACCTTTCCAGGAAGCAGACTTCTGTGGAATGCAAGTAGTCCATCTTGCTCCTGACACAGTTGTTGCTATTCCCTGTTCCCTGAATCTGACTGAAGATAGATGGCAGAAATGATGACGACACTTTCAGTAAATGGCGTGTCCTGAAATGCGTCCTGCTAAATCTTTCTCAGGTTCTGAAGGAGACCAGACATCCTTGCCCAATATGCTTGCATACATTGACAGGCTGCATACAGTCTTGCACAAGGGGTATGCTAATAATGGTAGTGCATGACATTTTCAAAAATATCTCCACTTCTCTCTCTGAGTAGACGTCCATTCAGAGCATGTCACCTGCTGCTTCTTGGTTGTATCAGTAGAAAGGGATGCTATTTTCGATCTGAATAGGGCCTCGTGGACCCTTAACCTTGCACCTTTTACCTGGGAGGTGATGTCAGGAGCAAGCTGGGATCTGTAATGCAGTTTGCTTGCAGCTGGTGACAGGAGAATGAATATGCTGGCATTCGTTTCCAGGGTTACAACTGTGTATAATCTTGTGTTGCACTATAATTTTCATAATTTTCCACTTGATTGTGATGGAGAATTTATTTACTGAGGTAAAAATCTTTTTGTTTTTTTTATATTGTGCTTATGTTCACTACATTGGTATGTTAAACCAATCCTGTCTATACAAAGCTTGAGTTGGAGCTACAGTCATGGTTAAAAGAAAGCATCTGAGGATTCTAATGCTCAAAGTATTGTAGCTTAATAAAGGTATTCTGGTTTTTAATTGAATATAACCTCTAAACACAGTTCCAAGGTGGAAAGATATCAGCGCTGACTTTAAAGTAGCAACCATTACTCCCCATTAATCTGTGAAGTTTAGTATTATACAGAGAGATGGATAATTTACCAAAAAATATTGAAGGCAGTTGCCAACTTCACAGGAGAGGATATGCCAGAAAACTGAACCCAGACCATGACGGGCTATGCAAAAGCTCAGAAAAATAGGAAAACACCCAAGAGCTCCATCTCAATCTCTGCAGGCATGTTAAATGTTGAAGTTCATGACAGAACAATAAGAAACAGACTGGATGAGTATAGTTTGTTGGAAAGAGCTCCCAGGAGAATATGGCGGCATAAGTTACAGTGCCATAAAAAAAGTATTTGCCTCCTCACAGATTTCTTGTGTTGATGGCAGAAACTAACATTGCAATACTGGGACTAAATTTGAGTCTTTGAATTGGCTGTGGAAGAATTTTGGTGCTCTCTTCTTTGCAGAATTGTTTTGACTTTAGCTAATGGGCAGGTTTGCACAGTTGAATGGCTATTTTCAATTCAATTCAGTTTTATTTATATAGCGCCAATTCACAACACATGTTGTCTCAAGGCACTTCACAACAGTCAGGTTCATACATTCCTATTGATCCTAACCATTGAACAGTGCAGTCGGAGTTAGCTTTTTATTCAAATTGGATAGAAAGTCTTTCTATCGAAGGAAACCCAGCAGATTGCATCCAGTCAGTGACTATTTAAGGTCAGGAAACTGCATCTCAGTCAGAGATTCAGCAGGATTAATCTCCTTCTACAGCCTGAGTTCACAAAGTGTTGGCTAGACAATCTCCACTAGGATTTTTATGACACAGAACAGAATTCATGCTTGCATCAATTACAGCAAGCTGTCCAGGTCCTGAAACACCAAGGCGAGTGAAATCTGCAGTGCTTTACTGTAGATGTTATTCAGAGGTGTTTGTTACCTTCTGATGTGCGCTTGGGGACATTTTGGCAGACCAGCAACTCCTTGATGGTTCCCTACTGTTCCATGATTTCTCTGTTTATTAATAACAGTTCTCCTTTTTGGTTCACTGGAGTCCCAAGGCCAGTTGTCACCGCTTTGGAGCTTCAGGACTCCAAAGGACTTGATGTATAGCCACACAACCTGGGTACCTTGCAATTATTGTGTCAGTCATGAACTGTACATCAAACCTTTCTGGAGTCAAATGTGAGGTCATCTGTTTGACAAGTAAAGCTGAGCTCAAACTGCCTAATGCTCAAATGAAACAATTTTGCTTATAGATGAGAGGTGAAAATGTGTCTGCAACAGTGTGAAAGATGGATAGTCATACAATAAATAGTTATTTCAAGTTATTGCGGCTAAAGGTTGGTCTCTAGGTTTAATCTGCACTATATTAGAACCTGATCAAGTACACATCTTTTTTTTCCTGATAAGTAAAACCCTGGAACTGGTATGAGATGAACTTAGTTTTTACCATGACCTCCGAGCTCTCTTCATAGATGTTTCCATAAGGTCTTCATGCCTGCTCTGCATACCAGCACCTGTGGTGTGTGTGTGTGTGTGTGAGAGAGAGAGAGAGGAAGTGAGCATGTGGGTGTAACAAATGGAAACTTGGGTCTGTAGATGGCAGCAGCACTCTGGGCCAAAGTGTCTCAATAAAATGAGGGAAAAAGTGGTGTTTTTCTTTTTTTTGGCTGTCAAAATCTGCCAACTGGAATTGAAATGAATCTGAAAATGAGGCATGAAGTACAGAATAAGCTGTAGTATCAGAAAGAAGGGTGGATTCACTGTCTGTTGTACACCTGTTGTATACAAGTTAGAATGCGCAGCCAAGTTTTTGCTTTTCCATATATTTTTTTATCTTTTTATACAAACAATATTGATTACAATCAACACGGTGCACAACATTTAAAAAAAACTAAGGATCAACTTTTACCTTTGTGATGATAATGACTCTAAGCCCATGTAAATGTCAAGCTTGCTTGATTACGTTTGACTACTTTTACTCAGTAAAAATGTTTTAAAGTGCTGACTTACGTTATTTGAGGTAAGAGAAAAGAGGGGGGCTTATTATGTAAGTCATTTACATTTCCTCCAGTTTGGGAGTGATTGGCTCAGTGAAGTGAGTGGCTGAGCCTCAGCAGCTTTCAAGCACCCCTTGGACTACAACCAGGGAGCTGTGGGAAATAAAGCCTCACGCTGAGCTGCCTCTCAGCTTCTAGAAGTTGTCAGTGGTGCATCTGTTGCAACTAGGAAGAACAGGGTTGGGGTAAAAGCAGCTGTCTACTGACAGGAGGCTTGCATGTGGCTCTCGTCCCCCAGCATGCTGATACTGTACTGTACATACCACATCCATCATGTGCTCTGTCACTCACTTGCTCCCTCAGACTTAATTCAGCTCTCCCCCTGAAGCATGGCATTTCAACATCTGGCTCGCCAGCTTCGACCTCCTCTGGGCCATACTCTCATCAGGCAGTGGAGATTCTGATGTCTTGGACCTCCTCCCAGGTGGTTTGACCAGCTGCATTTTGGTCTTACTCTGTAGCAGTAGTTGCCAAAGATAAAACAAACCAGTGGTCATACGATAGAAATAAAGTGTACAAGTTGCTTATGGTGTTCATGTTCTCACTATGCCCTTGTTTAATTGGCTTAATAAAGTTTGTGCACTACAGCCAGTGATAGCTGGGGTTGCAAAGCTCCTCTACTGTTACTGTCGGGTTTGCAGCTGAAAGGTTTAGGAACCACTGTTCTAGGAAAATTGGTTGGATGTGTGCCTAGTCGGACAGCAGGAGGACTGCAGCTGTAGGTCTGGAATGAGGAGAAAGTGAAGCCACATCTGATTTGAATCTGTCATAAAATAGGTGTGACATTTTCTGAACACATCACCTGAAAACTGCAGGGCACATTTTGGTTTTTTAAATACTTTTAGTGCTGCAGCCAACTTTCAGGGGACTGTTCCATTCCATGACTGTTGCATTCATCTTTTCAGTACTTATTTTCTACTTTTCATAGCACTGCATATTTCTGATACTTACAATGCCTTGCAACAGTGTTCATATGCCATGATCTTAACCGCATTTTGTCACCTTACAACCTCAAATTTTGATGTATTTTGTGAGATTTTCTGTTTTAAAGTAATGCAAAGTAATACATAATTGGGAAGTGAAAATAAAATGATAAATGGTCTCCACATTTGTTTACAATTTATATTCTGAAGAATGCTGTATGCATTTGTACTCAGCCCCCTTTACTCTGATATCCCTAATCAAAATCCAGTTCAACCAACTCCCTTCAGAAGTCGTCTAATTGGTGAATAGAGTCCAGCTGTCTTCAAATTGACCACAATATAAATACAGCTGTTCTGCGAAGGCTACAAAGGTTTGATAGAGAACAACAGTGAACAGCATCACGAAGACCAAAGAACATACCAGCGAGGTCAGGGATGGAGTGATGGAGAAGTTTAAAACAGGGTGAAGTCACTGCACAATAACCCAAGCTTTCAGCAATGTTCAATCCATCATTCAAAACTGGAAGAAGCATGGCACAATTGTAAACCTACCAAGACATGACTGTCCACCTAAGCCAGATTAGGGGAGCATTATTCAGGGAAGCTGGCAAGATCCCCATTGTAACTCTGGAAGAGCTGCATAGAGATGAGAAATTCACTGAACAGAGAAACTCGTCAAATCTGGCCTTTGTGAAAGAATAGCAAGACGAAAACCTTAACCTGCTCTTGTTACATGAGAGAAACATAACTGTTAGGCCTACATAAAAATGCTATATGTGGTGGAAAACTAACACTGCACATCCATCTGAACACACCATCTACAAGATGTTCAACCTCGATCTGTGCAAAGCTCTACTAAGTATTGACTCAAAGCATTTTCATCATGGAAAGCCTTGTTGATGTAATACAAATGGATGCCAAACAGGTCAGATTTCCTTTATAGAAAACTATGTCATTTTCCTTCTGTTTTACAATTATTCTCTACTTTAATGTTGATCCATAACAAAAAATCCTAATAAAGCCTATTGAAGTTTGTTATGACAAAATGGGAAAACGTTAAAAACTTGGATAATTTTGCGAAGGCACTGTTCATGTGATATAAAGCACAGCATAAAGATTGAAATTAATTTACAATTATGTGTTTTCACAGTTACATATTATTTGGATTCTTTCCAGTGATAAAACCAGACATTTTTTGTTTGTTGTCTGCTTGTATGTTTCTCTAAATGATTTCATCTTCACCGGGCCACCTGTAGATTATGTTTCTATACACAATATTTATAGGTCCATTGAACATTTGTGCTCATTAGGAGGTTATTCTGGTCATATAGTCACCAGAGCTAATATCAGAAAACCCAATAAGTTACAGAAAGTTTACTGAAAGTCGGCAAACTGTCCCTTTAAACTGATACATAAAACCTTCCACTGTGATAAAGCTGGTATGCATAACAGTCTGCAACAGTTTCTCTTTCTAGTTGACCTTTCATTACTGTGCAGTAGATTCAATGTTTGATCCAAAACTCCTCTCAGGGGGACTGAATGCACCGCAATATTGGCGCGGTTATAAGGTTCTGTGTCAGTTTCTTTGCCCAAAACAATTTTTTTCTATGTTTCTTTGTTGTTGTTTTAAGGTCATTAATGCATTAAGACTGCAATGTTGTTGACATAATATTTATAATTTCTAAGAACTTGACTAGAAAGTGAAAATGACACACATTTTTGCTTTGCATTGAAATAAATCCTGACCACCTAAACCTTTGTAGTTTGCAACTTGTAGTGAACTCCAGAGTACATGCAGGCGAATTCAGTCAAGTTGTCCTCCAGATTACAATTTTAGATCTTTTTTATTTTCTTGGCTGATGAACATGAATGTAATTTCCTTTCTTCATTTTGTTTCATTGCAGTTGAGCTCAGAAGCAAAAATCATCTCACACTACTTGGCAAACCTCGTGAACCTTTTCACACATAACCCCTAAAAACTTGTTTTATTAGAATAATTCGGAATAGACCTAAGTAAAATAATTAAATTGAGGTCTCAACATCTTCATTTACAAATACAAATCTGAAAGGCGCAGAGTGCATATGCATTCAGCTGCTTAAGTTATGTAATATGTTGGAGAACTACCTTTGCTACAGTTACAGGTGCAAGTCTTGTTTGTCTCTACCAGCTTTGTACATCTAGAGACTATCTAGAGACTTTGTTCAGTTCGGGTCTGGGCCTTTATACATTAAAATGTGTTAACTGGAATAATTCCAGTGTAGTTTGGGCTGCATGTTTGGGGTCTTTGTCCTGCTGGAAGGTGAACCTCTACCCCAATTCCAAGTCTTTTGCAGATTCAAACAGGTTTTCCTCAATGGTTTCCCTGTATGTAGCTCCATCCACCTTCCCTTCAACTCAGATCAGCTTACCTATCCTACTGAAGAAAAGCCTCAACACAGCATGATGCTACCATGTTTTACGGTGGGGATGGTGTGTTCTCCGCCACATAGTGTTTCACACGTTTGCTGTGTCCCCTATATGACTTGTGTGTCACTGCAGACAATGTGGAGAGCACACCTTATAGTTGTTTAGTCAATGGATTCTCCCAACAGAGCTGTTGATCTCTGCAGCTCCTTCAGAGTAGCATTACAGGGGTATTAATATTTTCGCAAGGTGCTGGGGGTGCGCAGAATTCTTTGCCAATTTTTATGGCATCAAACAATGTTTTACAAAGACTTTGGAAAAATTATTTCTGCCTTCCAGTTTGCATTTCAGCAAGACATTGCCAAGCCACATTCCATTGTAAAAAATGTTACATTAAATTTAAAATGTGGTTTAATCTGATGTAAAATGGATATAAATAGAGCCAATTTATTAAACAAGGAGTTTCATGACTATGATAATTAAATATTGTGTTTTTTGTAAAGACAAACATTAAATTGTAAAAGTGGAAGTGCTTACAAATCTGAGGTGCCCTCCAAAGTGTGAAGTACAGGTGTGTGTGCATTATGTTGTTTTGCTGCAAGAGGGACTGGTGCACTTCATAAAAGAGATTTGATTATGAGCAAAGAAAATTATGTGGAAATTGTGAAGCAACATCTACAGACATTTGCCAGGAAATTAAAGCTTAAGACTAAATGTTTTCTTTTAATAGACAAAGAGCATACCACTAATGGACAATATAGTTGTGTATTTATTTATACTGAAAATTATTTAAAATATGGTCCAAGCTGACAAGATTATAATAAAAGAACAATCCAGCAAATGTAGCAATAATGAAACAATAGTAACCAGATTTTTACAGGTCATAATTTAAAAGGTAAAAAATGTTAATGATCAAGTAGAAGTTTCCTTCATTATTTGTGATACATAAATTCGACTATGATTCTAATATTTATACAATTTTATTTCATTAACTTTGTTCCTTTATTTTTCTGTAAATCACTATGAATTATCCTGTGTATTAATTGTGCTGTACAAATAAACTTACCACCCTTTCACTGCTAATAATATGAGATGTTGTTTACAGCCATTCACATGTACGTCTTTAGTGGTAATTTAAAAAGTCCCAGTTAAGAAAAAGGGGACAGTGGTAGTGGAGGTGCTTAAAACGGCTTATATTATTTAGACATTACAATAGGTTAAGCTAAGCCAGTGCACAATTTTACATCAGCTACAAAATCAAAACACCAGCATAAATTAGATAATTTTACATTAGTTTGACTCATTTAGCACTTATCAAGTTACATTATTAACCCATCTTCCATTGATCACAAGGCTTATTTAGATCTGAGCATTGCATGACATCAGGAGGAATTATGTGTTTAAATGAATAAAGATAAAACTTAGAAACTCTGTCTCTACATTCATTCACACTGGATATATTGTGATGTCATTTTGCTCCTGTTTTTGTGTCATTACTTTTTCCCTTCTTTTCACGCAAAGTGAGGAGCCGTTGATAGGCCAATTTTGTGCTTGTGTCATCTGCACGGAAAAAAAGATGGAGGAAGGTTGAGAGGGTAGGTGCCAAGGGAAAGAATGTTGAAATCGGCTGTGTTGTGATGGGGGGCTGGGACTAGTTGGGGCATAAAAAGTCCACTACTATTTGTCACCGTCCATTTCAGCGCCTGGCTGTCAGTGGTGCCTGCCTGGATGAGGCAGTGAAGGCCTCTGGGAGCATCTCACTGTGCGCATCTGCCAGGCAGGAACGTGAATGCCTGTTGCTCGCTTTGCATGTGAATGCTGGCTGTAAAGTGCAAATAGCGTTGGGGAGTACAAAAATATTTACCTGCAGTTACTTTATCTGCTTCACTGCATAAGTAGGGGCTTGAGCCATGAACCTAGTGACCCCAACAATGTTGCTCTTTATGGAGATTTTATCTGATGCAATACGATAAACTCTACTGTAAGTTTTTTCACTTTTTCTCTTCCTTGTGGCTATTTACGACATACTACATAACTAGGTACAACATTTCAGATGAAAGGGTGTTCACTGCAAAATCTTTTATTAGTTCTTTACTCTGCACAGCCCTCCATATAAGTAGACATTAGCACAACAGTAGCACTGCTAATTATTATTGAATAACTGAAGCATTCAGCTGTATCTGTCACCAACATGATCTTTGTTTAAGTGGACCTCATGTTGTGGAAGGTCTCTGATGTCATTACCCCAGACTGCCAAATGTGACGCTTACACAACTGCAAAAAATCTGAGCACAGAGAAGGTAAAAGATGGATGTAATTAATATGAGACAGCAGATCAGAATGGACATGAGCAGCAGCTTCCCCTGTCCACAACCACAGGCAGAATGAACTCTGGTCATCCCGAGGCCTGTGCTTCCCCCAGTGATTCATCTCTCTTGACACTCAGGTCATCAGCTCAACATTGTAATAAATGAATGAATTCTCCAGCAGGCCGAAGTAAACGGAGATGGATCTCAGGATGTCATAGTCAAGCTGTCTCTTGCATTACGGTTATATAATTGAAGGAGTGGAAAACATATATGTGTGTGGCTTTGGAAATATACCTATACTTTCTATCTATCTATCTATCTATCTATCTATCTATCTATCTATCTATCTATCTATCTATCTATCTATCTATCTATCTATCTATCTATCTATCTATCTATCTATCTATCTATCTATCTATCTATCTATCTATCTATCTATCTATCTATCTATCTATCTATCTATCTATCTATCTATCTATCTATCTATCTATCTATCTATCTATCTATCTATCTATCTATCTATCTATCTATCTATCTATCTATCTATCTATCTATCTATCTATCTATCTATCTATCTATCTATCTATCTATCTATCTATCTATCTATCTATCTATCTATCTATCTATCTATCTATCTATCTATCTATCTATCTATCTATCTATCTATCTATCTATCTATCTATCTATCTATCTATCTATCTATCTATCTATCTATCTATCTATCTATCTATCTATCTATCTATAAGTCATTTATATAAAACAAGCAAGTCCAGCTTGTTCTACACAAAGCTGCATTCTGACATTGCGATGTTGTGGATTATGGAGGTGGTAGAGAGGTTCAAAGAGTTTCTTTTCCAAAGGTCGTTATAAGATATTTTCACTCTCTGTTTTGTGATCTAGTAGAAAATACAACAATCTCTTTTTTTCTGAATTTCTGCTGGGTGCTTTGCTGTTTGTTGGCCAAACAGCACACTGCACTAAAGTATCATTGTGGGAAATAATAAGAGCTGCACTGTACCCTTATATGCAGTCCAGACCACAATATCAGTGTGCAGTAGGCATGAGCCAGGATGAGATTCTCATTGTATAACCTTGAATAAAAAAATACCACAGTATCACCTCATCATGATGTTTACACAATTTAAATGAAAACATATGACATGGTCTAACTACTTTATTTAGAACTGAAAAGCAATATTTATTCCTACTTCTGCTAAAAAGTACTTTAGGTTAGAGCAGTGGTTCCCAAACTTTTTGTCCTGGGCCCCCCTTTGATTTATAGGTATATGTTGCTGCCCCCCAGCCCAGCACACATTGACCCTCCAACCAGACACACGTATTTTGTTTTCAAACTCTATTGCAATTTATTTTACAATTTCATTGTCCCTCTAACCGTTAGAGGGACAATGCCTGAGATGGCAAAGCTCACAACTATGAAGAGGAGAGTGTGAGCAATGTTGGTTAATCAGAACCAATATCTCCACAGCAATATTTCACCATAATATTACAATTAGATGTTATACAGTGAAAAAATAATCTGCCCTTCAAGATGTAGTGGGAACACACACATTGGGAAATTATGGTTAAAGATGTGATATTTTTCTGTTTTATCTTTTCTTGGTACTTTCTGAAATCATTTTATAAATTTCTGAAGAGAAGCTTGTGCATCTTACGTATTAAACCATTTGTTTAGCACTTGAAACCATTTGAACGGCCAGTTTTTTTTCACTCATGCCTAATACTGCTCACATATCTTTAGGTTGTCCCACAAGTGCTTGAAACCTGCAACCAATGTCTGTTGTGCAACAACGGGTTTACCTAGTTGGGGCACCACCTGATCAGGAAATAAGAGCTTATCAACTCTCAGTCTCTGTCAGTTATTGATTTATGAATACCTGCCTGGTGAGGTGTGATATTACAAAACAATAAATGAAGGAGTGAATCCCCACACTGCCAGTTATTCATCTCACAAGGTAATAGCAGTGGTAAAAAATAAAGAAATACACTGAAATTTAGGTACAGTTATAGTTAGAGAATCTATTTATCATAAGGTACACTATCATTGCACAAATAACTGAACAAAGTCAGTCTTTATAAGTATCCGTCCACCTCTATTTCTATACTCGTCATCTTCCGCTTTATCAGGGACCGGGTCGCGGGGGCAGCAGACTCAGCAGAGACACCCAGACGTCCCTTTCTCCAGACACCTCCTCCAGCTCCTCCAGGGGGAGCCCAAGGCGTTCCCAGGCCAGCCGAGAGACATAGTCCCTCCAGCGTGTCCTGGGCCGTCCCCTGGGCCTCCTCCCAGTGGGACGTGCCTGGAACACCTTCTGAGGAAGGCGTCCAGGAGGCATCCAGTATAGATGCCCGAGCCACCTCAACTGGCTCCTCTTGATCTACTCCGAGCCCCTCCCAGATGGCCGAGCTCCTCACCCTATCTCTAAGGGAGTGCCCGGCCACCCTACGGAGGAAGCTCATTTCAGCCGCTTGTATCCGGGATCTCGTTCTTTCGGTCATGACCCAAAGTTCATGGCCATAGGTGAGGGTAGGAACGTAGACCGACCGGTAAATCGAGAGCATTGCTTTTCGGCTCAACTCTCTCTTCACCACAACGGACCGACACAGTGCCCCCATTACTGCGGCAGCCGCACCGATCCGTCTGTCGATCTCCTGCTCCATTCTTCCCTCACTCGTGAACAAGACCCCGAGATACTTAAACTCCTCCACTTGAGGCAGGAACTCCCCTTCAACCTGAAGAGGACAAGCCACCCTTTTCCGATCGAGAACCATGGCCTTGGACTTGGAGGAGCTGATCTTCATCCCAGCCGCTTCACACTCAGCTGTGAACCGCCACAGCGCATGCTGTGGGTCTTGGCTAGATGGGGCCAGCAGGACCACGTCATCTGCAAAAAGAAGAGACGAAATCCACTGGTCCCCAAACCAGACCCCCTCTGGCCCTTGGCTACGCTTAGAAATCCTGTCCATAAAAGTTATGAACAGGACCGGTGACAAAGGGCAGCCCTGCCGGAGTCCAACATGCACCGGGAACAGGTCCGACTTAGTGCCGGCAATGTGAACCAAACTCCTGCTCCGCTTGTACAGAGACCGGATGGCCCCTAATAAAGGGCCCCTGATTCCATACTCCTGCAGCACCCCCCACAAGGCACCACAAGGGACACAGTTGATTGCTTTCTCCAGGTCCACAAAACACATGTGGACCAGTTGGGTAAACTCCCATGAACCCTCGAGTACCCTGTAGAGGGTATAGAACTGGTCCAGTGTTCCATGGCCAGGACGAAAACCACACTGCTCCTCCTGAAGCCGAGGTTCGACTATCGGCCGGACTCTCCTCTCCAATACCCTGGCGTAGGCTTTACCAGGGAGGCTGAGGAGTGTGATCCCCCTGTAGTTGGAACACGCCCTCCGGTCACCCTTCTTATGAAGGGGGACCACCACCCCGGTCTGCAAGTCCAGAGGCACTGTCCCCGACCACCATGCAACGTTGAAGGGGCGCGTCAACCATGACAGCCCCACAACATCCAGACACTTGAGGTAATGAAAGTTAATCTTTATACTTATCTGTCCACCTCTATTTCTATATCTAAACATATAAATCGTCAAAGCAGAGATATTAGAAAAAGTTCAACTGTATGTACAATAAAATAATGTTTCAAAAATAAATAATAATAAATTGCTAAATTAGAACTTAATAACAGTTTGGACAATTGATTTGTGTTTGACTAGCCATCACAGTGACTGACTGAGTAGAGTAATGGAGTACAGGCCTACCAAGATGGGGATCCAGTGAACAGACGGTGATGTCACATTTGTAATTAGTGACTTGGTTAACAGCAAAGAAGCTTTATAGCAATATAGCAACCCCTCTGAGTCCCTCGTGTTTTTTTTGTTTTTTTTACATGTCCTGTTGCTGCATTTTCAGCATACCATATAGAGCAGATGGCTGCCTACAGGTACCAGGGCAGTTTACTCTACAAAAAAAGACGTCTCAAGATGTTATCCCAATTTATTCAATCCAGATTTGATCCGACATCGAAATAGGCATGCCACATTGATGTGATAGTAGCGTGTGTTTGCATGACCATCAACCATTTGTATTATTTGTATGTTGGTGTGTGGATATGCGTATTTGTGTGCATGGGGGGTGAGCGTACAGGTAGAAATAAGTGTTTTTCTGTTAAGTGGTGTATATGAGTGAGTTTGTCACCTGGAGGTGCATAGCTGTAAGTGTGGAAAGAACATAGAAGGATGCAACCCACACCGGATACACATATAGCAGACCGTACTTTACTTTGGATCCAAGGTTTTTCCAAATATTCAGTCCTCTACTCTGTCAGTGAGATCAAAACATTAACATGTGTGTCCTCCCCATTGCAGCCTGAGAGCTGCTTCGAGTTTTATAGCTCTATGACTTCTCAGAGATGGGAAGAGTCACACTTGACTCATATTAATCTGTGAAAATAGGTAAATACTGTGCATTTGGGAGTTTTTGCCAGTCTCTTTTGTGTTCTGTGTGCAGTTCAGTCCCTCTTCCTCCCATGCTTCGGCCTGACGTGTCCTTTGCTTTGTTTGTAACGTAGAGGCGAAGCTGCATGTAAATTGCCATTGTTTGCTCCCACTCTCACTTTCCTTATTGGAGGCGGGGGTTATGGCTTCTGGCTTTGAATACATGTGGCAGCAGTGAGAGACAACTGTGAGTGAGAGTAATGTCGAGGGGAGAAATATGACAAATGACTTGGAGGAGCTGATCTTCATCCCAGCCGCTTCACACTCAGCTGTGAACCGCCACAGCGCATGCTGTGGGTCTTGGCTAGATGGGGCCAGCAGGACCACGTCATCTGCAAAAAGAAGAGACGAAATCCACTGGTCCCCAAACCAGACCCCCTCCGGCCCTTGGCTACGCTTAGAAATCCTGTCCATAAAAGTTATGAACAGGACCGGTGACAAAGGGCAGCCCTGCCGGAGTCCAACATGCACCGGGAACAGGTCCGACTTAGTGCCGGCAATGTGAACCAAACTCCTGCTCCGCTTGTACAGAGACCGGATGGCCCCTAATAAAGGGCCCCTGATTCCATACTCCTGCAGCACCCCCCACAAGGCACCACAAGGGACACAGTTGATTGCTTTCTCCAGGTCCACAAAACACATGTGGACCAGTTGGGTAAACTCCCATGAACCCTCGAGTACCCTGTAGAGGGTATAGAACTGGTCCAGTGTTCCATGGCCAGGACGAAAACCACACTGCTCCTCCTGAAGCCGAGGTTCGACTATCGGCCGGACTCTCCTCTCCAATACCCTGGCGTAGGCTTTACCAGGGAGGCTGAGGAGTGTGATCCCCCTGTAGTTGGAACACGCCCTCCGGTCACCCTTCTTATGAAGGGGGACCACCACCCCGGTCTGCAAGTCCAGAGGCACTGTCCCCGACCACCATGCAACGTTGAAGGGGCGCGTCAACCATGACAGCCCCACAACATCCAGACACTTGAGGTAATGAAAGTTAATCTTTATACTTATCTGTCCACCTCTATTTCTATATCTAAACATATAAATCGTCAAAGCAGAGATATTAGAAAAAGTTCAACTGTATGTACAATAAAATAATGTTTCAAAAATAAATAATAATAAATTGCTAAATTAGAACTTAATAACAGTTTGGACAATTGATTTGTGTTTGACTAGCCATCACAGTGACTGACTGAGTAGAGTAATGGAGTACAGGCCTACCAAGATGGGGATCCAGTGAACAGACGGTGATGTCACATTTGTAATTAGTGACTTGGTTAACAGCAAAGAAGCTTTATAGCAATATAGCAACCCCTCTGAGTCCCTCGTGTTTTTTTTGTTTTTTTTACATGTCCTGTTGCTGCATTTTCAGCATACCATATAGAGCAGATGGCTGCCTACAGGTACCAGGGCAGTTTACTCTACAAAAAAAGACGTCTCAAGATGTTATCCCAATTTATTCAATCCAGATTTGATCCGACATCGAAATAGGCATGCCACATTGATGTGATAGTAGCGTGTGTTTGCATGACCATCAACCATTTGTATTATTTGTATGTTGGTGTGTGGATATGCGTATTTGTGTGCATGGGGGGTGAGCGTACAGGTAGAAATAAGTGTTTTTCTGTTAAGTGGTGTATATGAGTGAGTTTGTCACCTGGAGGTGCATAGCTGTAAGTGTGGAAAGAACATAGAAGGATGCAACCCACACCGGATACACATATAGCAGACCGTACTTTACTTTGGATCCAAGGTTTTTCCAAATATTCAGTCCTCTACTCTGTCAGTGAGATCAAAACATTAACATGTGTGTCCTCCCCATTGCAGCCTGAGAGCTGCTTCGAGTTTTATAGCTCTATGACTTCTCAGAGATGGGAAGAGTCACACTTGACTCATATTAATCTGTGAAAATAGGTAAATACTGTGCATTTGGGAGTTTTTGCCAGTCTCTTTTGTGTTCTGTGTGCAGTTCAGTCCCTCTTCCTCCCATGCTTCGGCCTGACGTGTCCTTTGCTTTGTTTGTAACGTAGAGGCGAAGCTGCATGTAAATTGCCATTGTTTGCTCCCACTCTCACTTTCCTTATTGGAGGCGGGGGTTATGGCTTCTGGCTTTGAATACATGTGGCAGCAGTGAGAGACAACTGTGAGTGAGAGTAATGTCGAGGGGAGAAATATGACAAATGCATGCGTGTGAAAGTGAGTGAGTGTTTATATTTGGATCATGCGCTAGACTTGGTGTTTGAGAGCTGTGTGGAAAGACACGTGACAACAGATTCTTGTCGTTCAGTTTTATTTCGTTCTTAGGGTCTGAAAATGGCCCTAGGCTTGGAGCTGAAGGTGAACAGAATCTGGACACAACCAGGAAAGAGAAATTAAGCCTTTAAGAAAGTGTTTCTCTTCAAAACCTTTAATCTAACTCCCACATTAATTTTCTGCAGCGATTACATAAAATCGTTTTTAAATTTCTTCCTGGTATTGAAGTGCTTCTCATCTAGTTTTAATAACATTAATAAATCGCTGCATGCCGTATATCACAAGCCTTTTATATTAAGAAAAAGACACACAGGTACAGTTGTAGCAAGGAACTCTAACATACAGGTCCTTCTCAAAATATTAGCATATTGTGATAAAGTTAATTATTTTCCATAATGTCATGATGAAAATTTAACATTCATATATTTTAGATTCATTGCACACTAACTGAAATATTTCAGGTCTTTTATTGTCTTAATACGGATGATTTTGGCATACAGCTCATGAAAACCCAAAATTCCTATCTCACAAAATTAGCATATTTAATCCGACCAATAAAAGAAAAGTGTTTTTAATACAAAAAACGTCAACCTTCAAATAATCATGTACAGTTATGCACTCAATACTTGGTCGGGAATCCTTTGGCAGAAATGACTGCTTCAATGCGGCGTGGCATGGAGGCAATCAGCCTGTGGCACTGCTGAGGTCTTATGGAGGCCCAGGATGCTTCGATAGCGGCCTTTAGCTCATCCAGAGTGTTGGGTCTTGAGTCTCTCAACGTTCTCTTCACAATATCCCACAGATTCTCTATGGGGTTCAGGTCAGGAGAGTTGGCAGGCCAATTGAGCACAGTGATACCATGGTCAGTAAACCATTTACCAGTGGTTTTGGCACTGTGAGCAGGTGCCAGGTCGTGCTGAAAAATGAAATCTTCATCTCCATAAAGCTTTTCAGCAGATGGAAGCATGAAGTGCTCCAAAATCTCCTGATAGCTAGCTGCATTGACCCTGCCCTTGATAAAACACAGTGGACCAACACCAGCAGCTGACACGGCACCCCAGACCATCACTGACTGTGGGTACTTGACACTGGACTTCTGGCATTTTGGTTTTTCCTTCTCCCCAGACTTCCTCCAGATTCTGGCACCTTGATTTCCGAATGACATGCAGAATTTGCTTTCATCCGAAAAAAGTACTTTGGACCACTGAGCAACAGTCCAGTGCTGCTTCTCTGTAGCCCAGGTCAGGCGCTTCTGCCGCTGTTTCTGGTTCAAAAGTGGCTTGACCTGGGGAATGCGGCACCTGTAGCCCATTTCCTGCACACGCCTGTGCACGGTGGCTCTGGATGTTTCTACTCCAGACTCAGTCCACTGCTTTCGCAGGTCCCCCAAGGTCTGTAATCGGCCCTTCTCCACAATCTTCCTCAGGGTCCGGTCACCTCTTCTCGTTGTGCAGCGTTTTCTGCCACACTTTTTCCTTCCCACAGACTTCCCACTGAGGTGACTTGATACAGCACTCTGGGAACAGCCTATTCGTTCAGAAATGTCTTTCTGTGTCTTACCCTCTTGCTTGAGGGTGTCAATAGTGGCCTTCTGGACAGCAGTCAGGTCGGCAGTCTTACCCATGATTGGGGTTTTGAGTGATGAACCAGGCTGGGAGTTTTAAAGGCCTCAGGAATCTTTTGCAGGTGTTTAGAGTTAACTCGTTGATTCAGATGATTAGGTTCATAGCTCGTTTAGAGACCCTTTTAATGATATGCTAATTTTGTGAGATAGGAATATTGGGTTTTCATGAGCTGTATGCCAAAATCATCTGTATTAAGACAATAAAAGACCTGAAATATTTCAGTTAGTGTGCAATGAATCTAAAATATATGAATGTTAAATTTTCATCATGACATTATGGAAAATAATGAACTTTATCACAATATGCTAATATTTTGAGAAGGACCTGTATAATCAGCTGTTTAGAAGATTTAACTCCTACTACTATTAAAAAATAAATAACAACATGATGAAAACCAGGTATGTTCCAATCAGGCTTATTTGTCTCTGATACAGATCCAAGTCATTTAAGAACTTGCATTTGCGAGTCCAAATCCGGGACTGTGCCTAAGCTTATGATGTCAATACCATAGATATGTTTGAAAACTCAGTAGCTTGTCCCACTTAACTCACTCACTGATGATGTTCCACATGTGTTTCATTTTTCTTGACAGAAACCGATATTTGTCCAGGTCTCTGCAGGACTTAAAATGCTGCTCCAACCCCCTGAATAGGTTAAAAAGCCACTATAATGTTAAAACAACACATCTCTTATGTGTTTCAATCACACATACATTTTTCAGATCACCAAATAAATGTTACTCTGACACAAAGACAGCCTGAGTACATGCAAAAAACTGTTTTCAAGCCATGATTTTATTTACTGCGGAACAAAGCTGTTGAAACCAACTTGGCCCCATGTGAAAAAGTAAATCCAACAACTTGCTGAATCATGATTTAAGTGCAAGGCCAAAACCACTGCTGACTAAAAAGGCCCTCCTTACCTTTGCCTAAATAAGAATCTCGATAATCCCCAAAACATTTTGGGAAAACAATCTGGAGACAAAAGTGAAACTTTTTGGGAGGATCAGGTCCAATTTACTCGTACTCGAGCATTCCAGAAAAGAACATCATACCGACAGTCAAACATGGTGGTGGTAGTGTGATGGTCTGGGGCTGATTTGTTTCTTTATGACCTGGACAACTTACCATAATTGATGGAACCATGAATTTTGTTCTTTACTTTAAATCTCTGAAGGAAATTTGCAGCTTCTGATCTTAGCAATCAGATAATACCCGGCACTACCATGATTACTCCTGATGAAGCTTTGGTTTCATGGTCCACAAACTGTGTTACAGGTACCACTGGAAGTACTTGGGTTGCCTTTAGTGATGCCCAGGAAATATTTTGAATAAATGAATATTTGTGATGTAATGACATCAAACCCAACCTAACCACTTTTCGGTCCTAAGTCTAAAAATCAGTGGCATTTGCTAATTGATATGCACAGTGATCAGGCTAACTTATATTAGCAATACAAGTCAATACCAACATATCTCAATAAAGGGGGTTATAGATAATACATGTGTGTGAATGACTTAATGACAAAGAAATAATAAAAAGTGCAAATGAACAGTCTTATCTGCAGTTATCACTGAGGCAGCCATATTGGATTTTAGAAATAGGGTTGGAGAGAAACATCCAACTTTGATAGTTAAAATCTGCGGACCTTTATTTTGAAGGCTTGTTTTTCTTGCAACCCTTCCTGAAAGACCCTGGCAGTAAAACAATTTATTGAGTGCTTTGCACAACTGGTAGTCACTCTGTTTGGTGTAGTGTCACAGTACCTTTCTTTATTGGTTGCACTCAGTTGTATTTAGGGGTATAACAATAAAGGGTGGTGAATACGAATGCACACACACATTCTTATCTGTAAAAAATAAACAGGGGATTGAGTGCTAATACATTTCCAGGCCATAAGAATGCCCATTGATCCCTTACTTGCTCACTTCACCAACAACTTGAAATATGCAATCTCCAAAATGTTGACACATTTTTTCTGGGAATGTCCATGTGTTGGACCCTTGGATTTTTGCCCAGACTTCCTAGGTGTGGTCACTGGACCAAATCAGTCAGTCAACAGTAGAGTGGCCTTATATGAAGAAATCGTTTGTGTGCGTGTGTAAAGGGCCCCAGGAACTCTTGCAGCAGCGTGTTTGTCATACGTTTGACATCCATGGATGTCTCATTATAATAATTTATCGGCCCTTAAACAAGAATGAGCTGTTCAAATCCCTGGGGTTAAACATAGCGTGCATCACTTAAATATGGAGGAGTGTCTGGTTATCTTCAAAACATTTTCAGCTGAGTCCTATTAGGTCAGGCTGCTGCTGAATATTTGTAATTTACGCTTTCTTGCACTCAAATGTGTGAAAAATATCAAGGTAGATTTATAATTTAAAAGTGTGTTTTTTTAAGGTTGGGAAAAAAGGATGAATGTAGTCCTTTTGTAATTTTTTTATGAGTCATGTAACAACATAAAAGTTACAGTTTACTTTCTGCTGACGGATCCAATTATCCTGAAAACACACACAAACACATCAAAGAAAAGCTACAATCATAAACTCATTGTTCTGAGGCCAAACACTAATAATTAGATACCTTACTATAAAAGCCAAGCATTGCCCTCCTTCAGACATCTCTACCCTTCAAAGCACTGTAATTTGAAAGAAATGGATCTGAGCAAGCAGCTAATGATTTCTATTTGATTTGTTTCTGAGAGCTCAGATTTAGGTCACAGGATGAGTGATCACAGAATCACTCTTTAAAAAACAAAACACACATAAAGTGTGAAGACAGAAAGTCTTCCTCCATCTCCATCTCTTTCTCTGCATCCTAGTCTGTCTCCCTGAGTCATTTCCATTTTGTTCGCAGCTCAACTACCTCACCCTTTGTCCACACAACTCTGTGCCATCATCCTATCTGCTTCGACAGGGAGGGTTTCGCCAGACGCTCATTTGGAAATGGGTTGGAGTTGCATCAGTGACTCAATTGAGATGCATCTAAGGATGTTAATCTTGCTCTGGACTGCTAAAGTTGTTGGTGATGTGACTGTGGCTCCAGTCAGAATGGATGCTGTTGTCTGTTTTGCTCCAGATTGCTCATTAAAGGCAACATGATGTGACAGTAAGAACAATTTGCGGTGCTATTTTCTACATGCTCCTGCTCCCTGTTGTGCGGCACTGCCAAACATGTATTTATATTCAAAGTAGCTTTGACAGCTGAACTTTTCCAAACAGTAATGTGTTAATGTTCAGATATGATGCATTGAGCTGCAGATGTTGACACATGGCAGTGTGCATTGAAAATCTTTAGATGAATGCCTTTAACAAAAGTGTTTAAACTGTAAAAGCTCTAAGTTACATGAACTGAAGGTACCAATGTGCAGTCCTAGTCACCAGGACCAATGCACTCCCACAGCAGTATTATTAGGCTGAGTGCCAAGCAATGATATAACCAGGAGCTGACCCCACTAACTTTCAGTATCAGAAAGGAAAGCCTACATAGAAACTCAGGGAGCTACATGGTTTCATTTTACAAGCACCTCAAAGCTGCACAATAAAGATGTGATATGATGTTGGCTTTTAGAGAACCAGTACAATGTATGTGATAAAGAAAGCTGCTCACAAAATAGTATCACAAGAGTTTATATGATTTAAATAAAAACCAAATTCATCAATCTAATAATAAACATTAGCTTATTTAAAAGTTTTTTCAGAATCTATATTTTTAGTAAATGAGGAAAACCAAAGATTGTTCTCCTCATTTAATTTATTAAAACTAAACGAACAAGCTTTTTAAACAGTTTTATCTGCATGTTGACAGAATTTATCTTAAACCCATTAAAAAACATGACTCACAAAACCTTCAGAAAATAAACCGGTGCAAAACGTGCAAAAAATATTATTTTATTTTTCATTTTTACTGCAATAAATGTTTTTACTAACATCAGTCCTGATCATAACTATTGTAAATTCAATTAACATGCTTTTATTTTATCACGGTTGTTTTTAATTGCTTACTGACATCAAACAAAACTTTTCTATTTACATGTAGGTGTATGTATGGACTTTAGCAGATCATTGTGTACAGAACACTTTGTTGTGTCTGCTAACTTGTACATGTACATCGTTGTGGAAGACCTAAACATGTTTTTGTATGTGTCCATCTCCTAGAAAACAATATCCTTATCTCAAATTAATAAGACCAAGTTCAGCTCTGTGGGGAAATTCAAAAATGAGCATTAATGGGCCCAGTAACTTGTCTATAATCTGGGCTGTTTGCTAAAATAAGTAATCAAACTTCCTCTTCATCTCTTTCATAAGTGTGATATACTGAAGGTAAATACGAAGGGTTAACAAAGTTGATCTGTTATGGGGGAATTGTGTCATGATTTTGACGTCCGGAAGTGTGACTAGTGGTTCACTGTGTACCAAGTTATAATTTCATTATTGGTCCCATTTTACACAAACCAGCTACAAATATAATAGCTGTTAAGTCAGTGTTGAAAAGGGTGCAGTGGTACTGTGTTCCTGTTTCATTTGACCAAATGATTTTAGATTTTCATTTTATTAAAACCTCAGGAAAATGTGTCCATTTGTGAAGAAAGTTTTTTGGGCTTCAAGATCCTGTCAGAGACCACTGCGTGCCCAGTGAACAAACTGTCCCCTGCCTCCTATCTCTGCAGCAAACTATGCTGATAATCTTTCTATTTCTGGGGTTGGAACGGCATGTCAAAGGCAATATTAAAGCTACTTTACAGATTGATTGACCGTTATTATCCTGCTGTGATCAAATTAATCTGGATGGGCCTGAAACAATGAAGGATGATATAACACTCAGGGTGCCAGCCAGTTGTCTTTGTAAAAAGGAAATCAATTGGTATTTGGACACAACAAACGCCTGCACATAGAATCCAATGTGGTGTGACGGGGCATTTTGAAGGTAACTGGCCACCGGTTCTGGAGAAGCTGTAAGTCTTTCATTTAAGGAAATGTTTCCAGTTTCCAGATAAAGGTTCAGCTAAGCCTAGGGCAAGATCTCTAGATGAACTCATTACCGTTTTCTGCAGAATTAAGATTCCTCAACATCTTTCGTCTTTTTATGTGTTTCTAGATTATCTCAGGGATGTGGAGATCAGGTCTCCATAGGGACCATGCCATCTGCTGCAAGGCTTCTTTATCTTCCTGTGGCTAAATATAGTTCTTCACAACTTGGCTATGTGTTTTCACATACATAGAAGCTGCAGTATTTATAAGGAAAAACTCAGGTCAGAACAAATCAAACCATAGATCTTTGAAAAAGACACATCTATACCCTTCAGGAGTTTATTCCATAAAATACATGCACATTCTAATATTTTGCTTGCTAAATTTTATACATTTATTGTGAAGCTGTGTGAAACAAAACAATTCCAATTTGCATCAACTGCTTTTCTTATTTGCATCCGTTGCCCCTTTTTAACCCAACAATGTCATGATGATGCAGTATAATCCATAAAAGCAACAAAGATGAGAAACGGTGGTTTCTGAGAGAGTAATCATTTAATATCCTTCTTATGTTCTTATGGTTTTGTTTGCATGCAGCAGAGACTGTGCTTCGGTTTCTGCTCCACGCCTCTTGCAGACATTGTTTTGGCTCTTGGAGTCGCTGTGCATGTCTGTAAATTAACAGTGCTGAAGCTGCCAAACATCCCCAGCGAATGATAAAAGAAGTGTGGTTGAGTGTCAGTCAGGTGTTTGGATGAGCTTTTGATGCGTTTTTTTGTTCTCTATTATTCTCTATTTGAAACACCTAGTTGTGAGTACATAAGCAAGGTGGTAACAACATACAGTATATGTTGATTTGAGGTGAAGCTAAAGAATTTGAAGGTAGACCTTCAACTTAATTTTTCTCACTACTTTGTGTGAAATATGCCCTTTAGCATAATGATGCCACCACCTTGGTGCAATGCTCTTAGATTTGAAAGACTCACCTTAACTCTTGATGTAATCTTTCTGCGTTTATTTAGTAAAATTTTTTAATAGTTATCTTTATTTTTATCTGTTTATGTCTTCTCTTGTCGTATTGCTTTTGGTGATGTGTGTTATGACGTAATTCAACCGGTATTTTGGTCCAACGTGTGTGGTTCTAAATGCACTCTATAAATAAATTGACGTATGATTTTGCTGGATCTATACCAGGAAGCTTACAAAGTTAAATAATTTATATGTAATAATTTCTAATAATAAATTACATTAAAACGTACTCTATACATATATATATATATATATATATATATATATATATATATATATATACATACATATTAGTGTAGTTGGTGTAGTTAAAGATGAAGAAAATGCATGGAAGAAGAATGCAGTCTAATAATCAAGGTGATTTATTAACATAAACAAACTTGCAGAGGTTTGTGGGTCAACAACGGACTTGAGAATGGAAGGATCCGACAAGGAGTGAAAGAAAATGACAGACTTATAAACATTGAGGATGATGATCAGTAGTGTGGGAACCAGGTTAGTCCAATCAACACAATCCAGAACAGCTGTTTAGGGAACATGACTGAATGAACCGTGAGTACTTAGGGGAAACACAGCAAAAATAATTATAAAACAGAATTAATAATAACAAACTTTAAAAAGAACACTCAAAACAGAATTTAAAATTCATAAATGAAAGAGAATTTGAGCTTGTGTGCATTTATTTTACTCTCTATAGATTAGAGAAAATCCACAATAAAATCCACATGTAAATCTTGTTTCATAAAAACATATTGTAGCTGGAGTTTGAGGAAAAAGTCCATGCCGAAACTGTTCAAATAAATAATCAAAAGCTCAAAATGAATATGAAATCGATGTCCATGATCAATGTATGTGAATGTCCGACTGGAATTGTACATTTGCTTAAGGACACAGGGACATTTCAGAATCTAACTTATTTAAAGAGTAGCTAAACCCCAATTAAACTTTATTGTTGCAGAGCAGATAAACAGTATAAATTGCCCCTTAATAAAGGTGCTATCTTTATGTTACTGGGCAACTTTTGACATTTTCATGTAAACTTGTTTAATTCAGCAATATTTGCTCTAAACTGTCTCAGTGCTGCCCCCTTAGGGTTGGAGGGGACCACTGCAGTTGAATGTCCCTGTTGGTTACAAAAAGTCCAGTGTCTCGTATTGATAAGGGTCAGGCCACAAAGCCTCCCTCAACCTCTAGTGACGAGGGGGGTGAAAAATCCTCCATCTCAAAAGACCAATCCATGGCGAAACTACCAGCATTGCTCTGCTCACTCTCCATGTTTCAATATGTCAAATTAAAAAGAAGCTAAATCCCAAATCAACTTTTTGTTGCAGTTTAAAAATGTAACTGCTGCAGGAGTGCATTGTATTAAAGTTGGAGATAATAAATGTCAGTGTAAAGAAAAGAATGACATATGGAAAGAAAACCTAAAACTTTTATTTTTAAAAACAACTACATCAAAAATTATTGAGGCTGTTTTATAGCAAAGGCTGGGATCATTGGCACCTTTAAGGTTTAAACCCATTCACAAAGCATCAATTAAACCTCTCAAACTAATCTCAGTTCAATGAAATTACACATTTAGAAGTTTTTTCCCATGAAAATAATCTCTTCATGCCTTAAAGTGGCTTAGATCTAACTCTACCCTCTTGCCTTCTTTTGGTATGCAGAGATCAATAAATATGCAAATGTACTATGATTCATCTTTTGCTGCTTGACTGCAGCCTTCCCATACTGTCCCTCTCCATACTGTATCCAAGGAAGCTCAGCCACACTAATCATCCCACGGAGCTGGCCAAAATCCTCAAAGTGTATTTTCAAGTCGAAGAGAAAAACAGAGTAAACGCAGCAGCAACGCAGAGGAACAGACTCTAAGACTGACCTGAAATCAAATCATTGGAAACTGACGGCAATGGATACTTAGCTACGCTAACAGAAAATGTGTAAAATATCAATAAAAGTGCTTGTTTTTGTTAGTGTTTTTGAAACATAGTGCTATTTTAGTCTCAAATTAGACCCACGAAACTATGCATTGTATTGGTGGTTGATAGTGGAACATATTTTACTGAGAAATACAGAGATGCTAAATCTTTACAAAACTTAACTTCAAGGCTAGGGACATGGAGCTAGTGAAATAAAAGAATAGTAATAGTTTTAAAAAGTCCAAATTTACCCATAATTTATTTAATATTAGGATAGTAGTAAATTAGTGGCCCAGCCAGAGATTAGGGTTATGGCAATGAAGCATTTAGACCTCACAGACTTGAAGATCATCAAAATAAACTGTCAAAATGCCAGTGGAAACATGCAACAATCTGGTCAGCAATAACACAAAGGGTTTGGTTACTGTAAAGCTAATAAATATATTTTCCAGCGACTACTAAGAAGGGTATACGTTTTCTACATGGGAAGTGTTTTCATTAAATATAATTAAAAGTTTTTTTTTTTATTCATAATTAACAGATTTTAGTTTCTGGGATTCTCTGTGGACCTTAAATCCTGTTTTATTTTAATAGTAAAAACCAGCTCCTTAGTAATGAATGGAGAGAAATTAACTGATGATAGAATTTAGATTGGATTCAGAAATGTGTAACTCATGTTGATAAAACGTAGCAAAATTAAATTAATTTTCTAATAGCATGAACATGTTTGAATGCTGCTTATTTACATGCTCGCCATTATTTTGATTTGCTTATTATTATGTTTACTCGCCATGCTGGTCGTTTTCATACTGCATCTGTTTCACATTAAGTACTTTAATATTAATATAATAAAATAAAAATCAGCTTTTTATTGTGATTGCCTTCTTGTAAAACGAGATTTGGTTTGGTAAAATTACCAAAACAAAACGGAGGTGGAGAAACCCGACCTGAACAGAGGAGGAGAGCATGAACAGAGGAGCAGAGCCTGCTGGTGGAGGAGAAGAGAGGAGTGTTAAAGGTAGATTTGGTCCTGGGATCACGGTGGGAACCAACAGACATTCCCAACAGATCAATGCGTCGTTTCCTCTGCTTTCAGCACCAGCCTGGAATGTGAGCAGCTCTGGTTCTTGCTGCGATCAGAAGCTAGAGAGGAGATAGCAGCACCAGAGAACTTCTCCACAGACGGGGAACGTTGGAGATGACCATTTAGGCTGAGGCTGCTGACATCATCATGTACAATACAGCAAATACTGATTCAACTCATTTACCTCTTACTTCTATTTAAATAGTGCTTAGATTATTGTACTGTATCTTATCTAGTGTATATTTATGTATATATATATATTTTTTTGGTTTTTCCCAATTTTTGTCAAATGTATTTTTTGAAAGCATTTTACAGTCTGTAAATAATTCTGTACTATATTGTTTGTAATATATTGTTTATAGTATTATAGTGTAATATAATACTATAAACAATTATATTACAGTATATTGTATGTACTATGTTGTGTGTAATTTTGTTCACTTTTTTTCATGGTTATTTATTATTGTTTCTATTATTTATTTATCCTTCCTAAAACTACCTTACCTTAGGTTGACCTTTAACCTGTCCTGCTGCTTAAACTATTTAATTTCGCTCAAGGGGGAGGATAAGGTTTATCTTATCTCTATATTAATAATGGTTTGATTGTTATATAAGTTTATGTGCTCATTTACTCAACTATTAACCGGGTGGATCCCAGCGTGATCGATCGGTAGCGTTTTATTAATTCAGTGTTGTTTATTGTTCAGAGAGTATCTCTCCTTTCTCTCCATCTTTCCTCCACCTTTTCTGCTTAAGACACTCAGGCTCACTAAAAGTCCTCCTCATTACTCTTAACATCTCCTCACCTTAGGAGCTCTCTGAAGGCCTAAGATGCTTTGTGAATAACTTTTATCTTACCGAGGGAAAATTCTAAGAAAAACCCTAGAATTTGAGAAATTCTACGATTGATCTTGGAATGACGTCACTAGGAGCTACTTTTAGTCTTAGGATTCTTTGTGAATATGGGTACTGAAATGTTGCTGTCAGAAGTATAAAAAGAAATGCTAATTAAATTTGTATTGTCTGACCTTTTTAAAAGATCGACACTTACAGATATTGCTGTACATTTTTATGAACTGAAGCATCTTGGTAAAAAAGGTGTAGTGTAAAATTCCTCCACAACAATGTGAGGGTTTTAATTTCCAGCACCCCTTAAGATCATTGCTCTTTAGTGGTGTTTCTGGTGTTTCTTTTCTAAAAAGTTTTAGATAAAAATATCAAAAAAAGCTGAAACAATACAGAGTACTTTCAACCTGATTTACTCATAAACTCATTAAATAATGTCTGCATAAAGCAGAAAAGACAACAATTCTTCTGCAAAGGCAATCTGGAGATCTGGAACAGGACAGTACCATTAAATCCTGCCAGTGTGCCACCTCTGATGATCAATTGCCATGAACAGAAGGGAACTGGAGGCTCGCTTCGCAAAATGTTCGTAGCATGCCAACACAGTTTCGTTGGCACTTCCTGTGTAGTCTTTAATCTTATTTGCCTTTGCTTCATTCTATTCATGCTTGTTATAAATAAACCGTCAGCTGTAAAGATGAACACCATGTAATACAAAATGAGACCTGTGCAGATTACTGAATGTGAAAAAAACCTGAAGAAACAAATTTAGCCAAGTCAGAAAGAAAAAAACCACTTTAGGATACCTCTTTTTTTTTTTTAAATGCGGTCTTTATTGAAATCCATATGAAAATGCAGGTCTTAAGTTTTAGCAGGCATTATCTGTAATCCTATAATTCTGTTCATTGTCTTGGTGTTTCAGAAGCTTTATCAAAGTCTTGTTGCCTTCTGATTTTGCATTTCAGAATTTTTCTGTAAATAATCTGACAGCAGATCACTGGAGACGTTTAATGTCCATATATTTATTCATATTATTACTGGGTGTGCAATCAGAATCAGAATCAGAATCAGAAAAGCTTTATTGCCAAGTACGTTTTTGGACATACAAGGAATTTGTTTTGGCGTAGTCGGTGCAATACAATACAAATTAAACAGTATAAACATATCTACAATATAATATAAATATATGTGCACAGTTTTAAGTGAGTGAGAGTAAATATAGAGCAGTATAAGATGCAAGAGCAATACAACAGTGCAGGTGATCATTGTGCAAGTAAAGCAGGAGTCCATGCTGAGCGTTAATGTAACGCATAGAGTTGCAGGTTACAGGTGTCCTGTCAGCAAAAAAAAAAAGGGGGGGGAGGGAGAGTGTCAGGGTGGTTTCCGGGCTTTGTTAACCAGGCTGGTGGCAGATGGGAAAAAACTGTTCTTGTGGCGTGAGGTTTTGGTCCGGATGGACCGCAGCCTCCTGCCAGAGGGGAGAGTCTCAAAGAGTCTGTGACCGGGGTGGGAGGGATCAGCCAGAATCTTCCCTGCCCGCTTCAGGGTCCTGGAGGTGTACAGTTCCTGGAGCGACAGTAGACTGCAGCCAATCACCTTCTCAGAAGACCGAATGACACGCTGCAGCCTGCCCTTATCCTTGGCTGTAGCAGCGGCGTACCAGATGGTGATGGAGGAGGTGAGGATGGACTCAATGATGGCTGTGTAGAAGTGCACCATCATAGTCTTTGGCAGGTTGAATTTATTCAGCTGCCGCAGGAAGAACATCCTCTGCTGGGCTTTCTTGATGAGGGAGCTGATGTTTGGCTCCCACTTGAGATCCTGGGAGATGATGGTTCCCAGGAAGCGGAAAGATTCCACAGTGTCAATTGTGGAGTCACAGAGGGTGATGGGGGCAGGTGGGGCTGGGTTCTGCCTGAAGTCCACAACCATCTCCACTGTCTTTAGAGCGTTGAGCTCAAGGTTGTTCTGGCTGCACCAGTCCAACCTATGACCAAGATACCTTGGTTTTTATTTAATGGACAGATTTAGGTGAGCCAATTGTTGTGTGCTACAGATTAGCTTTCTTAAAGCAGCAAGCTTGTTCTGTTATCTTATGTGAAAATGTTCTAAAACAAACCAGAGCAATATACCTATATAAACTTGCAGTTATTTTGCCTTGCATGGCCAGAAAAGTGTTGCAGTTTGGGACATTTGCACATCACTTTGCATAAATCTGACTGTTTGCCAGGCCTGCTCACCTCCTTTGCTCTTAGCACTTACTGTCATCTATATTACTGTTGGCTCTAACCTCATGCACAAATAATAAAAATAAAAAAATAACTGAAATTTTGTTTATTTTTTTGGGAAAATTCTGTCACAGCAGCTGCAACAAAACAGGTTTCAAAATGAAACTAGAACTGCAAGCAGTTATGAACGGGTTCCAAGCCCTTTCCAGGAAGTCCGCACCTGCCCCGCCACTCCCAGCATGCAATGTCCCGCATCCCGCTAACCCAGCATGCGATTATCATTTAATAAGACCACATTTTCCATAGGGTCAGGTTAGAACTTGCTTGCAGAAGCACTCAGACCTCACAGGCTTAGCTCTTCGATTGCATTGTGGCTGATTTATAGCATTGGAGAAAAACTTTAAAAAATCATGGAGAATCCAGTGTCTCCTTAAATTTTTTAAATGTTGCTAGAGGAAGCATTCAATGACAGAAGTACAATATTAACGTTCCATGTCCTTAGAACAAATATGTTTTCAAAAGAAAAATGTTAATGCCCATTTGAGAGTGAACAGAGCATTTTATGCAAATTTCCTAAAATCCCTATACCTCATAGTTTTCAAATATTCTCATTTAACCATGTCTATAATGGCAATGATATGCATTGTTTAGAATGTCCCTAGATGTAATGGATTTTCAAAACACTGCTCAAAAAAATAAAGGGAACACTCAAATAACACATCCTAGATCTGAATGAATGAAATATTTTCATTGAATACTTTGTTCTGTACAAAGTTGGATGTGCTGACAACAAAATCACACAAAAATCATCAATGGAAATCAAATTTATTAACCAATGGAGGCCTCGATTTGGAGTCACACACAAAATTAAAGTGGAAAAACACTAGAGGTTGATCCAACTTTGATGTAATGTCCTTAAAACAAGTCAAAATGAGGCTCAGTATTGTGTGTGGCCTCCACGTGCCTGTATGACCTCCCTACAACGCCTGGTCATGCTCTTGATGAGACGGCGGAGGGATCTCCTCCCAGACCGGGACTAAAGCATCCGCCAACTCCTGGACAGTTCAATTCAATTCAATTCAATTCAGTTTTATTTATATAGCGCCAATTTACAACACATGTTGTCTCAAGGCACTTCACAACAGTCAGGTACATACATTCCAATTAATCCTAACCATTAAACAGTGCAGTCAGAGTTAGTTATTTATTCAAATTGGAGAAAACATTTTTCTGTCTAAGGAAACCCAGCAGATTGCATCCAGTCAGTGACTTGCAGCATTCCCTCCTCCCAGATGAGCATGTAGAGACAGTGGACAGTCACTGGCATTGACTTTGCATTGACTTTGCAGCAATCCCTCATACTGAGCATGCATGTAGCGACCGTGGAGAGGACAAACTCTCTTTTAACAGGAAGAAACTTCCAGCAGAACCAGGCTCAGTGTGAGCGGCCATCTGCCACGTCCGACTGGGGGTTTGAGAGAACAGAGCAGAGACACAAAGAGAACAAAGAAGCACTGATCCAGGAGTACTTTCTATGGGAAGGAAAAGTAAATGTTAATGGATGTAGCTCCTTTAGTCGTTTCACCTAGAAAGAAAGAACAGATAAACTCTGAGCCAGTTTTCAAGGTTAGAGTCTGAAAGAGAGCACATAGAGTTAGTCACAGTTAAGCTCAGTCAATCGCCATGTCTAGGAGAGAGAAAGGGTTAAACAATAAAAGACAGGGCCATGTGGATCATCGGTAGAGGGTGAGCATTAAGTTGTTGCCAGCAGAAGCTTGGACGATGCTCCTCTCCAGAAAGGTGTCACAGGTAGACAGAGTCAGGCCAGGTGTAGCTTCTAGGAAGAGAAAAGAGAGAACATAAAGTTAAAAACTGAAATAACAGCAAATAATCAAAATTGGAGAGTAGTGTGAGAATGAAAGTGGGTGAAAGTGGTCGTTATGTCCTCCAGCAGCCTAAGCCTGTAGCAGCATAACTACACAGATAGTTTCCGTTCAGATTATTTAGTTAAGCGGCGCTTATTTACAACAATGTCGTCTCAAGGAACCCCACAAAGGGTCCCACTGATGGTCATTGTTATACTAAAAACCACAACAATTGGGATACCTCTCTCTGTCTGACTGATTATAACCACTGGAAAAGAGAAAGGGTCATACAGGTAGCAGAAATGGAGGGTGTGTTGTGTGTTTGCACCTCAACCTTAACTGAGCCGGTTTAGGCTAAACCTGACTCCCCCTTACTCCATCCAACAGGGAGGGAGGAAGGCTCCCTCCCTGATGACCTAAGCCACTCTAACTATAAGCTTTATCAAAAAGGAAAGTTTTAAGCCTAGCCTTAAAAGTAGACAGGGTGTCTGCCTCACGGACTAAAACTGGCAGCTGGTTCCACAGGAGAGGAGCCTGATAACTAAAGGATCTGCCTCCCATTCTACTTCTAGAGACTCTAGGAACCACCAGTAAGCCTGCAGTCTGAGAACGAAGTGCTCTGTTAGGAACATATGGACCAATCAGATCTCTGATGTATGATGGAGCTAGATCATTAAGGGCTTTATATGTGAGGAGGAGAATTTTAAATTCTATTCTGGATTTAACAGGGAGCCAATGAAGGGAAGCTAAAATAGGAGAAATATGATCTCTCTTTTTAATTTTCATCAGAACTCTTGCTGCAGCATTTTGAATCAGCTGAAGGCTTTTAACTGCATTTTGTGGACATCCTGATAGTAACGAATTACAATAGTCCAGCCTTGAAGTAACAAATGCATGGACTAGTTTTTCAGCATCACTCCTGGACAGGATATTTCTCATTTTGTCAATGTTCCAGAGATGAAAGAAGGAAATCCTAGAAACCTGTTTAATATGGGATTTAAAGGACATGTCCTGGTCAAAAATAACACCAAGGTTTTTTACTTTATTATCGGAGGTCAATTTAATGCCCTCCAGGTTAAGTGATTGACTAAGCAGTTTCTTTTTTAAATACTCCGGTCCAAAGACGACAACTTCTGTCTTGTCTGAATTTAGAAGCAAAATATTTAACGTCATCCAAGTTTTTATATCTTCAAAACATGCTTGTAGTCTATCTAACTGGTTGGGTTCATCAGGATTTATGGATAAGTAAAGCTGAGTATCATCAGCGTAACAGTGAAAATGTATCCTATGCTGCCTGATAATTTGACCTATTGGAAGCATATATATAGTAAAGAGAATTGGCTCAAGTTCTGAACCCTGTGGTACTCCAAAATCAACCCTGGAGTTTAAAGATAATTTATTATTTACATGAACAAACTGGAATCTGTCAGACAGATAAGATTTAAACCAGCCTAGCGCTGTTCCCCTGATCCCTACAGCATATTCCAGCCTTTCTAAGAGAATATTATGGTTGACTGTTTCAAATGCAGCACTGAGATCTAACAGAACCAGAACAGACACAAGTTCATTATCTGAGGCCATAAGAATATCATTAGTGACTTTCAGCAGAGCTGTTTCAGAGCTATGATGAGCTCTGAAGCCTGACTGAATCTCTTCAAACAGGTCATTGCTGTGTAAATGCTCACACATTTGATTAGCAACTATTTTCTCAAGAATTTTAGATAAGAATGGAAGATTGGATATAGGTCTGTAATTTTTCAAGTCATCTCGATCAAGCGAAGGTTTCTTAAGTAAAGGTTTAATTACAGCTAACTTAAAAGCCTGTGGTTCTGATCCATTTACTAAGGATAGATTAATCATATCTAAAATGGGGCTGGTAATCAGAGGGAACACTTTCTTAAATAATTGGGTTGGGATTGGGTCTAACATACAAGTTGAAGGTTTAGATGAAGCTAATATTTCTGATAACTCAGGAAGCTCCACAGAATCAAAACAGTCCAAACACAAATCAGGTTCTGCAGTTATTTCCAATGTTGTCTCACTTGCTGAGGATGAAGTAATCATCTTCGGGAGTATGTCAAAGATTTTATTTTTGATAGAATCAATTTTATTTTGGAAGAATCCCATAAAGTCATGGCTGCTAAGAGCTAAGGGAATGGATGGCTCAACAGAGCTATGACTCTGTGTAAGTTTAGCAACTGTACTAAAGAGAAACCTAGGATTATTCTTGTTCTCTTCTATTAATGATGAGAAATAAGCTGTTCTAGCTTGGCAAAGTGTCTTTTTATACAACAGTAGGCTATTTTTCCAGATTAAGTAGGAATCCTCTAGGTGTGTAGAGCGCCATTTTCTCTCCAATTTTCTAATATTGTGCTTTAAAGTATGCAGCTCTGAATTAAACCAAGGAGCTAGCCTCCTATGAATGATTACCTTCTTTTTCAAGGGGGCTGCATTGTCTAATGCACCACACAATGATGAAGAAACACTATGAACAAAATAATCAATTTGTGAAGGGGCAGAAACAAAATTATTGCCCTCCATTGTGCTTTTCAGTGGTAATGAGGAAATTAAAAGTGGAACAGATTCTTTAAAGCACAGGGCGCCAGTGGTGAATTTGCCAATCCTGGTGTTCTCTGGTAAATGCCAAGCGTCCTGCACGGTGTTGGGCTGTGAGCACAACCCCCATTTGTGGACGTCGGGCCCTCATACCATCCTCATGGGGTCGGTTTATAACCGTTTGTGCAGACACATGCACATTTGTGGCCTGCTGGAGGTCATTTTGCAGGACTCTGGCAGTGCTCCTCCTGTTCCTCCTTACACAAAGGCGGAGGTAGCGGTCCTGCTGCTTGGTTGTTGCCCTCCTACGGCCTCTTCCACGTCTCCTGGTGTACTGGCCTGTCTCCTGGTAGCACCTCCAGGCTCTGGACACTACATTGACAGACACAGCAAACCTTCTTGCCACAGCTCGCATTGATGTGCCATCCTGGATGAGCTGCACTACCTGATCCACTTGTGTGGGTTGTAGAGTCTGTCTCATGGTTCCACAAGTGTGAAATCACCACCAACATTCAAAAGTGACCAAAACATCAGCCAGAAAGCATAGGTACTGAGAAGTGGTCTGTGGTCCCCACCTGCAGAACCACTGCTTTATTGAGTGTGTCTTGCTAATCGCCAAAGATTTCCCCCTGTTGTTTATTCCATTTGCACAACAGGATGTGAAATTGATTGTCAATCAGTGTTGCTTCCTAAGTGGACAGTTTGATTTCACAGAGATTTGATTTACTTGGAGTTATATTGTGTTGTTTAAGTGTTCCCTTTATTTTTTTTTGAGCAGTGTATTATACAAAACAAGCCTATAATGGCCTGAAATTAACAACTGATTAAAAATCCATATTTCATCATAAATATTCCCCACATATTCTCAGATAACCATGACTGTAGATTGAACAATATGAGTGTTTTATTCAAGTTCCTGGATTTAGTGCTTTATCCCCAAAAAACGGAAAACCGTCATTTCTACAGTACCTGGCTAATTTGAAAAATTCATTTTTAAAATACATGGTTTGTCATAAAATGACCAAAATATTCTCAATTAACCCTGTCTATGACAATGACATATGTCAATGATATTGATTATTTATAATGCCCCTGGATGTAATGGGTTTTCAACAAACCATTAGCAGATGTTACAGGAGACAATGCAAACCTTTTTTGGGGTTTATCAAGTTGACTTTTTTAGGCAGATGTGACATAAGCTGTTGTGTTCTTTTGGTAAACAATGGTTTGACCTTGCAACTTTCCCATGGACAACATTTTGACAAGTCTCTTTTTTACCAGCATAGTCAATAATGACCTGATTCAACCAAAAATCATAAAAAATCCATATTTCATCATAAAATTACCAGGGCTGCGTCATTAAAAAGTGTGTGTGATTAAAGCTGTAAAAGTCTTTAAGATGTAACAGGCAGTATTCTCAGACACCACAATTAAATATTTTCATCGAAATAAATTTAAAATCGCCATTATTGATTAGCATATATATTTATAAATGATGTGTACAAAAGTGGGCAGTCCAAACTGAACAATGTTTATTGGAGATTATGGCCATTGTCTACTTAAGTAGTGTGCAAAATGCCACTGTGTTTAGCTTAAAGAACTGGAGATACATCTGCAAGCTTTATTACCCATGGTCATATATTGTAGTGAAACACTTTGAGATACAAGGATTATGCACAGAACATTTCCTGAAGGTTTAAGCTCTCTAGGTACCACGATTGATATTTGGGGAATTTTTTAAGTGAAAGGTCGGAGGTACATTTTTGCCCATGAGCCAATCAACACCATATTGATGGCATAGTCTTGAGGTGGCATCCTGAAGGAATGTACCAAATTTTATGAAAATCCATTCAGCCATTTTGGCAATATAAATGTCTCTTGCCTATAGCGCCCCCTAGGCATGGGTCATTTTGAAAATGAGTACATACCTTATGCACTACTGGTATGAAAATTATATGTACATCTTAATCTATTTTCAAGCAAGAAAAAACTTTTTTTTTTAGCTTCAAAAAAGTTTGTTCGCATATTACTTGCAAAGTGAAAAATAATTTTGAAATCCGTTCCATATCCTTTTGTCAGCCATGTCAGCAGTCTTACCGGGCCCAGGTTCGCTTTGATTGGCCTTGGCTCTAAGAAGGAGTTAAAGAAAAAAGGTTTTGCATATTACGCAACACAGTTGCTGATGAGCATAACTCTGATTTTTTTTTAAGTTTGTGGGGGTAACAAGTCCAGTATGTAAACCTAGACTTCCCACTTTCCAGCAAAAACTCTTCATCTCAGGCCAGAAGGGATATAGACTCCCTTCAGGGAGTTCTGGGTCTGTTCTGGGTCCCAGTGGGACATGCACGAAAAACCTCCAAAGCCAGTTGCCAAGGATTTATCCTAATCAGATGCTCAAACCACTTCAAGATTTCCACTATTATTTAAATTTTTTTTGGTCTTCAGTTGAATTAGAAGATACATAACATGAAGGGTGGACACTGGTTTTTCATGGTTTCATTTTGTAAGGCCCAAAAACCTGGTATTTTAGCAGTGTGTACACTTCTGAGAGCCCCTCTACATGTTTGGTTTGAAATTTTAATGAAACTGGAAAAGTTGGACATAATTAGAACATATATCACTCTGCTTTTCTAACATTTTTAGGTTAACTTCATAATTAAGAGATTTTATTCATCATTTTATTGTTTTTAGTTATTTTATGAAAAACTGTAGCATTACACAGTGCAAGAAGGCTTTATCTATCCATCCGTTTGTTCATTCTATATTACAGCAGATCTGAAGACGCCTCTGTACTCTGTTGTATGACAATCTCCTAAGGAGGATGCTCAGAGTTGTCTGTTATGGTCATTTTATGAAGAATGGCCCTGTGTCATTTCCCATCAGAACATGCTCAAAAAAGCCAAGTCCACCTCTGCTGACTCCTGTCAATGTGAAAGATAAGGACGATCAAGGCCTTAGCAGAGCTCCTCAAGCTGGTAGGCCATTCAGCAGTAATTGAGGGACTACTGTAGATGTAACAGCTCAGTGAAAGCCTCCAACATATTTTGACTGGGATTAGCTTACATAAGGAAATGGATGTTTGTTTTGAATAAAAATCAGATCCAGTGATCATTTGCTTTGTGTTTTTTTTTTGTTTATAGATATATATTTTACAGTATACTCATGTTAATATTAAGTTTTGTTTTTTTACCTTCCAATATTTTTTTGTATTTGCTCCTCATAATTTCCTTTAGTATTGCTTTTCATAATTTTCCACCTGGTGTCATCCTCCTGTTTTATTAAAAAAGATATGGTGATATGACTTGAGATTTTGGGTTGCGGTTCTTGAAAGCTCTCTCCCACAATAGAGAAAGGCTGCATATTTGCATTTAAATCGTTCCATCTTGTCCTTGATCATATTTTTATCAACCTTTGGCTGGAACTGTAGTGAGTCTGATGGGTCACTGAAGTGTGAAGGTTCTCAGAATAAAGATTCTGAATGTCAGATTGTTTTTTATATTTACTAAATATTCACTCGATCAATAGTGACATAGTGACAAACTTTTACCTTTTTTATTTCTTTTGTAGCCACATGTCTACTGATTTCAACATTTCTGTATTAATATGTCTATGCTCAGGACATTTCTTCAGGTAAGAGTATTTATATTTAAATTTCATTTGATGTACAGTACCTTTGTTGGGAGGGTTATACTGCAGACAGCATGAGTATAATAAGCCTGTTTATCAGATTTTGTTTTTGTCAGAGATATGGCAAGAAGCCACTTATTTTGTTTTCAGTTTGCATGCTCTCCATATACATGTCGGTACCTTGACTACTTCCAACAGTTGAAAAACATGATTGTTAGCTTGACTGATTACTCTAAATTAATGGACAGGTAATCTGGTGATCTGTCCAGGGTGTATCCTGCTGCTTGCTGAATGACCCCTGGAGATAGACTACAGGTCCTTTGTGACCCTGCAAGGATAAACAGGTATAAACAACGGATGGATTAGGGTTTTTGCGCTTAATCTTAAATCCCCCCTTTTAAACTTTATTAGTGGTAGGATCCCAATAACCTTAGCAAAACACAGATACCTGACATCTGAAACATGTAAACTGTAACCAGACATATAATCAAGTGCTTTGAAGTTTCTAAGTAACTCTGTAGTTATCATTATGACACTGAAGTGTCATAATGTGGGTTTCTGTTGGACCAATATGCGGGGAAGAACTCCAGAAGCTCAAAGTTTGCAGGTAAGACGACACTTTATTACTCCTGGCAGGATCGGACAGGGTAGCAAACACACGAGATCACACATACACATAAGCAACCAGTGGGGAACAACGGAAACAAACGGGCTTAAATACAAAACTGAACAGCAGGGGGAACCAATGACAAACGTGACCAGACAATCAGGGGAAAACCCAGAACAGGTGTGGGCTTGGGGTGCAGGGAGACAGAAAACGAAGGACCAGACCAGGTAATATTACAAAAACACAAGCAGGTATGACATGCAGGAGTAATGTTGGTTAAGAAGGAGTACTCTTGTTGACGCATAGCTTGCTGTTACGGCCTCTGGCCTTGCAGTCTTTTCTTCTATGCAGATTCAGGTGTAGGAGCACACTCAGATGATTGGCTGCCTGGAGGCTGCTGAGGAACCTGATTGGACCTGCTGAATCACCAAGCCAATCAGTGGATGATGAGACCCACCTGCATCCTACAAAAGGCTTATTCTTTCAGTGGGGCAGCTTTTGGAAGAGGTTTTGTACAGCTGACCCCTGTTTTGCTTTGTGTGGTTTGTTTGGAGACTGTTTTGGCAGCTGCACATTATTTTGGCACTGCTGACCCACCTTGCTCTGTTTACCAGTTCGGTTAAGTGCTTGTTTGTTTTCTAGTTCAATCTAGAGTGTTGTGTTTGAGAAGATTGGGCTGGATTTGTCATTTTCTGTCAGTTGTATTGTTTGTTGGAACCCTGCTCCTTGTAATAAATCCCCTTAAATATTCTCCTTTTACCTCTGGATTCATTTTTATGTTACCACCACCTGATTCCCTAGACCTGGGGTCGTAACACTTGTTATCAGCCTACTTGTTCTATTAAATAAGTCACTTTCTTTGTATACTTGTAAACCTGCGTTGCACTTTAATCTTTTTGTCTTTTCCTCATTTTCAAGTCTGGGATGATCCAACATCAGGTTACTTCAGTATTTTCAATAGTTTGTATTTTGCATTGTACTCTTTGCTCTGCTTATTTTGTTGCTCCAACAAACACTCATTTAAATGTAAGTAATGGTATGAAAGTGGAATAATTAAAACAAAAGACCATCTGTGGGTCAATCAAAAACACCATCTGTAGAAGCCAAAGATTATGACTCTTTTGTACCCAAACATGTGATGAAAAATGACTTTAATAGAGGATTTTAAGCACCCATATGATTATACCTTAATTAGTAAGGTTGACATTAGGGATTTAGGGATTTTCTTTTCACATGGCTGTGTTTATCATCCCTTATCTTTGTCATTTCTACTAAAAACATAAAATGAGAAAGACTCATTGTGACCAAGTGTCACTTTAGAGTTTGGAAGTGTTTATATTTTGTTGGAATGGCAACATTTGTAACAGATGCATGCCTAATTGCAGGTGCTCTTGTGTCAGTTATGCTCCTGATCACTCCTCAGACCTTTACAAATGACTGACACTGGATGTTTTTGTTGAGGAAAAGGAAGTGAAAAAGCTGGTTCTGAGGTTCTAATGACAAATCTATTAAATAAAGAAAGAATTTGACTTTGTTATTTTGAGCTGGTGGTACAATTGTTAGCACTGTTGCCTTGCAGCAGGAAGGTCATGCGTTCGACTCCTGGGTGGGGGTCTTTTTGCATGGAGTTTGCATGTTCTCCCTGTGCATGCGTGGGTTCTCCCCAGATACTCCAGCTTCCTCCAAAGTCTAAAAACATGACTATTAGGTTAATTGGTCTCTCTAAATTGCCCTTGGGTGTGACTGTGTGTGTGTGGTTGTTTGTCCTGTGTGTCTCTGTGTTGCTGTGCGATGGTCTGGCAACCTGTCCAGGGTGTACCCTGTGTCTCGCCCATACACCGCAGGAAATACACACCAGCTCCCGTGTGACCCTGTATTGAAGAAGTGGGTATAGAGGATGGATGGATGTTGCAATTTATTCCACCTGGAAGAAGCCAGAGGATACAAATGCTTAAGACAAAGTATCTAATCAGCCTTCTGTTGTCAGTGTATGAATTAAAGGTGTTTTTTCTTTGTTGTATTATTTAGAAAACGTAGCCAACATTAACTGTTGGACCATGTTCATTTATAATGGGCTTTATCATTTTTGGCCCTTTTCAGAAATGGCTCCAGCAGTTGCCTCGTCTACACGCAAATGAATCTGAAGTCAATGTCACAGAGTCAACTTAGCAATAAATTTGCCTTTATGTTGCTTCTGTAAAACCCATGATGCATCCTGTTATCTAAATTGTAGTAATCTTTGTTTATGTTTTGATTATTTTCAAAACTGACACATTAAATATGTAAGTGAAGAAAATGATTTTTAGAAAGCTTAGTATTGGCTGAACATCAGCTATTTTCTACACTTTTTAAACTTTTTGTTTTCAAATGACACCTTTATGTTCTGGACCTAGCTGTCAGATTTTTTGTGGTAGTTTTTGAGGTCTGGTATTTAAGGGAAATTGGGGGAAAACGTGCTTGCAGTTGCTGCACTAGAATTGCAGTTTGGCAGAGAATGTCATGTGAGCCTAGGTATAAACATTGACCCAGTAAATACGTATATATTGTTAATCTAAAGCTATCTAATCTGTCTTATTTTTAGATAACAACACGCACTGCCTTGCAAAGGTTAGAGTACGTTGAACTTTTTCACATTTGGTCGTTTTACAACCACAAAATTAAATGTTTTTTATAGGGATTTTCTGTGACAAAGTAGGTCCTTATTGTCATTTAAAAGCAAAAAAGATACATTGTTTTAAACACCTGGCACTTGTGGTGTGCAGTTATTTTCAGTGGAAAAGCTCAAATGGTATCAATGAAATCTTGTTCTGACTTATCATGTTCTTTTGGATACTTACAGCCCTATGGTCCTCAGCCCTTTTTAGTTGAGTTCTTACTCCATTTGAAAATTCAAAATATCACTATTCTGCAGTAGAAAAAACAATAATAAATGTAAGTTTTCTTTTCAAAGTGGAAGAAGAGGCTGTTTTGCTGCCTTTTTTGTGTTGCATCATCAGAAGTAGCAGTGGTGACATGTTCTGCCCACCTAGCAATGTTCATGAGCCCCACAACTATCACTGTGTCTCCTCATGTTGAACAAAATGGACTGAAGAGTATCTAAAGGCTTATCACTTGCATTGTGTTGCCCTGGTTTCAGTTTGCCTGTGTTATGTTCATCCCTCTCACTCCTGATCCACATTTGGCATGGCTGGATGGTCATTTTGCTGGGGGAGAATAGGAAGATTGTGTGCAGCCCTTCAGTGTGTGCTCTCCTCACGTCTCTTGATGTGTCTGTGGAGGAGGGAGGCAGCTAAGCAGCAACCAATAAAGAGGTGACTGCTTTCTGCTGATTAGGTGTATAGACCTTCACTGCAGTGGTCAGTGTGGTGTGTACTTCCCCTCTGCATTGAGTGCAAAAGTCAAGGTGGGATAAATAAAAAGTCTTTGTCTCCTTTTGTTTTGGGTTTCTTTGAGTAAAGATGAAGATCTAGCTCTGTGATGATGAAACCCTACTCCACTTTTCAAACAAAATGAGAATCGTCCATCTAAAGTGAAAAAGTGTGGCCTCTCCTCTGCTAACACACTCTTTGATGAGTATCTCTTACCATCATGCTTCAGTGCATCTGAGCATCTCTTGCCTCCAGACGCAGTCAAGAGAAAAGAACACATCCTGCAGAACTGACAGAGTTTATTCTTTTTACTGTCAGCCATTTAGAAAACCACTGTTCTTTGGCAACAATGGGGGAAAGAGCGGGTATTTTCAGGTAGAAGCCCTTCACTGTGTGAAGTGAGCTCTGAATGCAGGTAAAACCACAACCAACTGCGACATGCATGCTCTCCGTCAAGCTCTGCTGTCACTGGTGCTGCATGTTTTGCAGCTTTCCGCAAACATTTTATTAGCAGAGGAACGCTGAAATGAAATAAACGCCTTTTTCTGCCTCATCAGTGAGATTCAAACTGAGTGTGAGTTGCGTAAGTGCTGCTAAATTTATCAATGCTCATTTTATGCAAAGCCTGAGCTCCCAGGCGCAGACTATGTGATGTTCAGTATAGAGAGGGGGAATGGCCTTTGTTTCCCTGCGAGACATTTGATTTCTATTTTTGTGTCTGAAAAACAAGTTGTTTTTTTTTTAAAGAAAAGGTCATGATAATTTTAGCAGTATTTTCTTAAAGGGGAATAGGGGCATGACTCTACACTCAAATGCACAAAGAAAATCAAAGCATCATCAGTCAGTTTACAGCTGTGTTGGAGCAGAAGATTACAGTCAAGGCTGAATGACGGTCATATCTCACCACTTCTTCAGTCATCCTCTACTGTGTGAAAGAGACAGAGTGAATGTATGAAGAGAAGACTGGCTGTTTTTCTGCTGTGTCCTGAAAGAAAAAGTGTTGCCATTGAGCTTGAATCCCTGTCTGTGCTTGCTTCATTCACAGTGAAGTCTTAAAGTTGTCAGCTTGTAAAAGAGGGTTCCTAATCTCATACAAGATCTCTGTAGAGAAACAAGGCAGCTTTCCTGCCTTTTGATGCACTGTCTTCCATCTCTGTGAAACACACACATAACGTGCACACACATTTATCTCGTAACACCCCTGACAACCTTCCCTGACAATATTCACTCCTTAAACCTAATACTTAATCCCTGTCTTTTTCTAATTCCATGCTTTAATCCTCATCGTGACCCAAACCTAATCCTAATTCTGCCACTTGGCAGGTCCTTCACTTTTACTTCACATTTTAAAACTTCTTTAATGTTGGTCTATTTATCTCTTGCATCCGGTTGTCATGGACAGAGGGCCTCCTGGGTTAAATGATGACTACAAAATGTGTAAAAAATCTGTTCCTTTCCCATGTGTGCCTTTGAATAACTTGTAAAATATGAATGGAAATTAAAAAGCAGTGGACTGTAGATCTAAAGCTGTCTGTGCAAGATTCTTGGTAAGGCAAAAAGGCCTCACCTTAATTCCCAGTTCAGCTTAATTCAGTATATTTACTTCAGGCATTTCACAAGGTCCAATTCAGTCCAAATCCAATTTACAGGGGATACAACAAGTAGTGAAAATGTCAGATTTTCTAAGAATTAAATATTTCTAAGAGAAATTGTTCTCCAAAAATAAGAGCCTACATTTTAAGCGTGAGAGCAGGATTGTCGTGTTTTCCATATTGGACTCTAGTTCAGATACAACTATGGACATTAAAGCGGGTTTAAATAGATCAGAAAAATTATTGTGGTCTTTTTTTTCTGGGTATCCTGTGGATGGGTGCTCAGAAGTACTGGAAGGAAAGAGTGGATTTAAATGTTGTCCAGGGAATGAGAATTAAGAATGTAAACTGGGGCATTGTTGCTGTGGTCTTAGCTGGTTATTGTTTAGGAGCAGAAGATATATGTGCAAGAGAAATAAAATTTCACTGAATAAATATAGATTTGAGAGAGGACAGTGCATATTTGTAAGAAAGCAAGGTCTTTTGATGAGATAGCGTATCGTACTTGTTACTGTGAGCATGAACAGGTGTCGCCGACTGCTTGCACACAGTGCTTGCAGTTTTATCCACTTTCTATGATTGCTATGGTGCCCTTAAATAATGAGGAGGAAGTTCCTGAAAACATTTACTCCATTCTTTTATGCAGCAGAGAAAATTGCACAAAGCTACACATGCTGTGCATCAGGTCTCCATGACGGCCTTTACATGGGGTATAGTAGTTCAAATGAGACAAATGAGATGTAATTTCTTCAGGAAACCTACACCCACCACTTTCTGAGCACTTTCACCACACATAGCACAAACTTCCAAATGATCCCACACAGCAGACTGAAACAATGCATCTGCTATTTCCTCTACCTTTAGGCCCCTGTTGGTTTTACTACTTGTCATTCCTGACTTGGCTGCAGCAGTGTGCCCGTTGCTGATGCTAGGCCTTCTTGCACTGCAACAAAAAGTAGAAACGTTATGAGCAAAGACAAGAAAACAAAACAGTCAGATTTGACATTAAAAAAACTTATGTGGTGTTTATTACCAATTTATTGTTAAATCCACTATGTCTAAAAAAAAATACAAAATGTTGTTTGAAATATTCCCCCATATAAGTAATGCTTGTAATCACCTGGCTGTCACATGGAAGGATGTTACAGATAGGTACAAAAACAAAAGTCTTATTAAAAAGCTTCCTTAACGTGTTTCTATGAACCATACAGTTTTTTTTACATTTGCAGAAATGGATGCTTTATAGTCTTAACGCCATCTCACTGCAACAATTTCCTGGCTCAACTCGTGCTTATGAAGGCTGCACAGACCCTGATATTACTGTAAAACAACTGAGTTAGACATACGAAGCAGCCTCTGTGTTTTCTAAGCTCGGCTGAGCTGCGTTTGATCCGATTCGCAGCATCATGGATCATCAAACATTTGTGACACAATCAGCGTCCCCATAAATGAAATGGAGGAAAATAACCTGTGCAGAGAGGAGCTGGATCCTTATCAAGACTTTATCCTAGCACGGACGTGTTTTTACTCCAGACTACACTTGCTGTTACCATGACAACAAACTGAAATTTTACTTCATACATACAAGTATTTTGTTCATCACTGAGACATGCTCTTTACCCCCTGCAAAGTTACTCCTCACATTCCTCCTCCCAGTTCAGGGAATACACTCCAGTTCATTTCTTGCACACGAGACTGGTCACATAACTGGTTGAGAAGTCAAGATATGCCTGGATACTCCTTACTTGTTATGCACTTTCACTTTGGGAACAAACTCTTCTGATTGAATCAGCCTGAAACAGAGTGAGTTGAGTTGCTATTTGCAGATACGGTGGTGTGACGAGGTGTTTAATGGTGACCCAGTCTGGGAAAACCGCGCAGGAGAAGTGTCTGACCTACAGAGGATGAATGAGTACGGGCAAAAAGGACACCTGTTCAGACTCCTCGGCCAGATGACGCAAGAAAAAAATGTTGTCTCCTCCATCTTATCCCGAGGACAGTACGGATGAGGAGCAGAGAGAGTAGCTTAGTGTTTGAAAAGTAAGTTTCCGAGTATATCTGTTTGTATTATTGTGCTTTGCAAAGTATTCACACCTCCTTTAACTTGTTCTTGTTTTATTCCGTTAGAAGCAAAATCTTCAACGTGTTTCATTAGGACTTTATGTGATGGACTAACTCAATGTAGTGTATAATTGAAAAGCGTAAGGGAAAGGTTACATGGTTTCTGAACCTTTTTGCAGATAAAACTGAAAACCACCATGTGCATTTGTATTCAGCCCCCTATAAGTCAGTACTCTTTAGAGACTAAAATTTCTGCCCATTCGTTTTTGCAACATTGCTAAAATTTAGTCAAACAGCATGAGGAGTATCTATTACTATCAGTTTTCAAGTCTTGCCATGGATTTTCAGCTGGATCTGGGTTTGGACTTTGACCGGGCCTTTTTATACCTGCATAAGCTTTAATCCAAACCCTTTCCATTGTAGCTCTGGCTGTATGTTTAGGGCCGATGTCCTGCTGGAAGTGTTTGTACCCTGTAAAATATTTTTTTCTTTTAACCAGGAATACCATGCATTTAGCTCCATCCATCTCTAAACCAACTATGACCAGGTTCCATGTCCTGAGGAAAAGCATCCCCACAGCATAATGCTGCCACCACCATGTTTCACAGTCTTGCATGTAGGCCAACGACTTCAGTTTTGGTCTCTCCTTGCTTGGCCTGTCATTTTTTGGTAGATGGCCATGTCTTCAAAGGTTTGCAGTTGTGACATTCTTCATCCATTTTCAGATGGTAAAGTAAAAAGTACGCTATGAAATGTTTAAAGCTTGGTTTATTATTTCATGACATAACCCTGGTTAAACATCTCCACAACTTTATCCCAGCCCTGTTAATGTGTTTCTCGATCTTTATGATGATACTGGTTCACTAATATTCTCTAACAACCTTCTTCAGCATTATACTAGCATTTGAGAATCTTTCCATACCTTTATCAGTCTTGTGAACTGTATTTTTCTCTGTCTCTTCGGCTAAGAATCCTGCAATGCAGCAGAAGCAATATTTATCCCAGAAAAGACATCTATGTCACTGTCAATTTTAATAAAGGGGAATTGAAAAGAATATGCCAAGGAAGTACGTCCAAGGTCAGCATCACTGGGTCCAAGTGCAGAAGCTGGTAAATGTTCCCTGTGGAGGTCACTGCCCTTCATCATGCTGAATTTTGTCTGGCAAAAGGCCTGCTGACATTCTGAGGATGTAAAAGAGCAGTTTGTCCATAGCAGCAGGAACAGTTATTGCTGACAATGTTTCCATCAACAGCCCCATGACACCAGCGTTGTTTTTAAAAGAAGCTACCAGGTACCCTTTTGGGATTTGGGTGATTGAATTTCAGGGTCCCAAAGAGTGCTTTGCAGTGGCATTGGGTTTCAATGCAGAGAGAAATGGTGTGTGCCAGATTCTTTGGCATGACTAAATGGAAGCAGACATGGACCATGTGACAAGATATTGTTCTCTGACAGGTGTTACCTTACACCTCTGAGGAACGGGGTGTTTTCCTGGAAGCCGGAAGCAGACACTCTAACTAGTCTGGAGTCAAAACAGCTTTGCTGCAACACCATCTTTCTAATTAGCAACCTATGATTATAAATTCTTTGATTTTATATAAAAACAAAGTGTTTTAACCAATAAATCTTATTATAGTCATTACTTATTTTTCATAGAAAGAGTACTTGCATTTCAAGGGTTATACAGATTTAAGAGTCTGTTCTCACCTTTCATATCTTTTACCTCTCTAGGGTTTACACAATTTGGATGAAGACTGGGATGAAATACAGTGAAATTCAATTGATCTTATAATCCCAATTATCTAAGCAAGATTCAGCCGCTTTCATTGAGTCATTTACTTTATAGCAATCCTTCATTCTGAGCAAGCATGTTACAACAATGGAGAAAAACAACTCCATTTTAAAAGGAAGGAACCTCCAGCAGAACCAGGTCCAGCATGAACTGGATATATGAAGCAACTAACTATTGATGATTGAGAGGATCTAAAGCAGACACAGTTAAATGCAGAGGCACTGAACAAGGAGAACTTTCAATGAGAAAGAAAACCAAATAGTGCACCAAATCATCGATAGCAAATGCTCTATCCATGTCTCTGCCCATGAGAGAGAGATAGTTAAACACACAGGCACTGGTCCAGTGGCACTTTTAATGGGAATGGTAAACAGCGACAGCACACATTGCTAATGACAGCAATAGCTGCATCAATGACGATTACTAAAACATCTGCTCCCTCTCTACTTTTATAAACTTTTGTAACCACCATTAAACCTGCTGACAAAGAGCAAAGTGCTGTGTTGGAGACCTAGGGAACAATTAGATCTTTAATCTAAGATGGAACATGATTCTTTAGAAATGTATTTGAAAAAATAATTGTTTGAATTCTATTTCAAATTTGACAGCGAGACAATAAAAAAATGCTAAAAATAAGGAAATACAACCCCTTACTTTAATTCTGCAGCTATTTTATCTGCTAAAGGCTTTTTCTACTATAATTATCTGTGCTGGACGTTCATGTTCATGTAGTTTACTTTTGAAACAGCCAATTATGTTTTTTTTGCACCACTGCCTCTTTTCACTTGTTGGCGATGCAGCCATCTGAATGAGTTAGTGGAAGACTTTTAACTCATGTTAGTGTTTGTGGTTGTTATGTGCATGAGCAACAGTAGTACATGTGCTCCAGTGTTCTGCTACTACTACTACTACTGTAAAAGTTGAGTTTCTAAATATATCTTCTACATATGTCAGTTTTTTTAAATATGATCTAAACTTAAAGATGTATCTTTCAGGGCACAGAGGAAGGATGTTAAACTCCTGATTGTTAAAAGATTGTTGAACTTTAAAAATATCTAGTATCTGACCTTTTTTTTTCTGTTGCCCGAGAATTTGTTAAAGCCAGAAACTGTGCAACTCTGGTTGGTGTGTTGTGAAATGAGGAGACAGAGAACAAACTCTGCCGATTTCATCCATCAGCAGCTTGACGAATAACCTGGTTTTTGTCCAAGAGTCAAGTAATTGCACCACAACGGACTCATATAAAATATTTAAACATTGTTAAACACGAACAGCATCAAGTTTCAAAAGCAGCTGTCGTTAAAAGCTTGTGTGGATGAAATAGTTCTGTCACTGTGATATTCAGCCTCTGCTGACAGAGCTGAGGGACAGAAACGTTCAAAAATATGACCCAACACTTCAGCCAACTGCAAATGAAATGAGACAGCAGAGAGAGGGAGATGTGCCATGTTTTATCAGATCAGTTTAGATCTACTTTCATCCCACTAGAAAAGCTGTGACAGAATAGTTTGGGCTCAATAGTTTCTAAATTATACAATTAAATATCGGAACAACTAGGGATGTGTAAAAAAAAAAAAGTTACATTTCTTTGAAGAAAAACATTTTGCTTTTTGAATTTAGCAAGATGTCTTGTACTACAAGGTCCATCTGGCATCTGTAGCAAAACAGAAAAAGTTACTTCAAATGTGGTTTAAGACTTTAGTGAGATATGATTTTAATCATGTTTAGTCATCCTGCATCCATAAACAAACATATATGAAAGGACAGCTTGAAATCATATGTGTGATAGTGGACCAAACAATTTGAAGACTGGTTGATAAAATACTTTTTATTTATTTACATTTAAAAATGCTATTCTAACCAACCTGGCCCTGTGTGAGAGCTGAGTTTAAGTACATGAGCCACATAGAATCTGTATGACAGCATGAAGTAGGCTAAAAGATCTAAAAACAATAACAACAATTTCTAAGGCTTCCGGACTTCAGTAAACCACATTAAGAGCCATAATCTGTGTATGTAGAAAATATGTAAACAATGCATTCAGGGTCTGGGGCTGCTTTGCTGTTTCATGCTACCATCCTCCACAGTGATATGTTTTTCGTAATTGTGTATTCATGCACACAATAACTGGTCTGCGTTTTGCAATTACTACAAGTACTACAAGATCTGCTTTAAAGATGGAGGGTGGAGCAGGAACTTATAACATCATACTTCAGTGGGTCTATATTCACTTTTCTTTAGTGTAGTTTACTACCAAAATTTAAGAATATTTGACCTTTTTCAGACTTTCTTCCACTATTGCCCATAATGCCAATACATGTGGGGTTCAATCCAAACTAAAGCAGGATTCACATCTTTTGGGGCACCTGGGCATCAAGATCATTAGGATGCCAGTTTTAATTACATGCAAATACTTGGCAAACCATTGGAACTGAAACCGACAAAATATTAATCATGACCAAACAACTGATTCAAGATCTGACTCAGCAAAATCCATTAAAGCACAATGTATTCATAGAGCACTTACAGTAAAAGTCACCTAAATATTTCCAATGTATAGTTCAACCTCTGACCCTGGTTGTGTTTATACCCCAAGCAATCTACTTAAACAGACAGCACTCTTTATTTCTGACTTAATTGTGTAATTGACAAGGAAATCATTTTCATTATCACCTCCAGGTAAGCAGGGTAAAAATATTGGTGAGCTTGACATCTTCAGAGGAAAAACCACGTATCAATTAAAATAACATCAGCGCATCACACTACAGAGATGTTTTGTTGCTTTTTGTGGACATGAAGTTATGTCATGTCTTTGATGTTTGGGTATTGGTATAAGAGATATGGAGTTCGGTGTCTTGTATATCAGGACTTTATTTATTTGTTTCATATTTATGGATCAACTGACCATCTCAGTCTAAACATTTGGTGCTGTATACATAGTTTGAGTGGTCAAATGATTATTAGATGAATCAATCGGAAAATAGGTCGGGCTGTCATCAGTTGGAGGGTCTCCAAGGATTCAAGATAAGAGAGTTGCGGTGCTAATGCTGTTAAATTTTTAAACATCTCTAAAAAATCTGTCACACCTGGTTATATCAAATGCTTACAAAGAGAGTGTTTAAATATTATTTGACCAAGGCAGTGTGTCTTTTATGCCATTAAAACACAATTTAGATACACAACAGAGTGATGGTGGTATTGATAAAAAACGCTAGGATTTCACTGTTACAAGCTAGCACACAAACATCTGAAATCCCCTAATTTGTTGAAGGCTTTTCATTTAAAAGAGGCCATTTATAAAGCAACCCATTCATTTAATGATCATTACTCTAAGTCCCCTCTGCCCTGGGAACATCTTAGGATAAAGAATGAGCAGATGATAGTCACTGGGTTTTAGATATACACAAGATGATGAACAGATAAAATTTGAAAATCTCCCAAAAAAGACGTCTTAGAACAGCTTTGTTTTCTGAATTTTTATTGAATATATTATATTTTTCTTTAATCAACATTGCACATATTCCATTTTCAATCACATCTCATATTGCTGTCTACAAAATGTTATGAATGTAGAAAATCCAGAAGTTGGAAGGTTTACCCACAAACAATAATAAAATAAAACAAAGAAAAACTAAGGAAACAAAACAGGAGAATTAAGGTCAGAAGTGGCGAGCTCCAAACATACAGAGAAAGGGAAGAAGAGGAGCACCCTCATTGGAAAAGAATACAAACATACCTTGGGTTAGAATGCATATTTCTCAAAACAAAGCATCATGCAGAATAAAAGCAAGGCTAGCCAAAACTCACGTGGATATTTCTCAACACCTGAACTGTAGAAGTATTTTACATGTTCATTAATAGTCACTTGTTGTTTTTCCTTTGCTGATTGATGATATCTTTACGCTATTATGAGTGATGGTGGAAAATGAGCAGTTTGAATAATAGGTATACACGCAGGTGAAGCAGGAACACAAACACTAAATGCACCCACCTCCTCTACTGTCCCCAAAAACTGATATAATTCCCATCACAAAACACTTACAGCTGACTCTTAAAGAACAGTTTACTACTGGGCAGGAAAAATTACCATGAGAATCATTGTTAATGATGATAGATATGCTGTGTAAATATGACTGTAGCCTTGGCTGACCAAACTGTGCTAACTTGCATAGAAAAGCGATGATTATCGGTTTGTTTGTCCCATTATTTTTCTCTTTCGGTTTGAAAAATAAAAATATATATTGTTCATTTGTGTTTACTCTGTTTGTGTGCAGCTTTCTATCATTTACATACATCAGCCCTCCTTCATCAAGCTCTCATTCTGTAAATGCGTAAATGAAACAATTAAATGAAAGCAATATCTGTTGCAGTTCCAACAGCACATATGCACATAAACAAATCTCACAGCTAAAGAAAAAAAACTAAATGCAAAACGTATTGTGAATATAAAAGTATTAAAACTCCTTGATGTTTTCACAGTTTGTCGCATTGCAACATCAAACTTTAATATATTTCCTGTGTCAGACCAACAAAAAGTTATTTGTTTTTAGGTGGAAGGAAACAGATCCATGGTCTTCCATTTTTTTTACATATCAAATCTGAAAAGACTGGCATGCATTTAGAACCAACTGCAACTATTTTCCCATGAGTTTCTGTCTTGGTTTCCCACAGTGAAAAATGATGGTGGCAGTGTCATGCTGTGGGGATTCTAGTCAGAGTTGATGGGAAGATGAAAGAAGAAACATACAGGATAATCCCAAAAGAAAACCAGTTAGAGGCTGCAGAAGACTGGGTGCCGAAAGGACAACAACTCTAAATATTCAGCCAGAGGCCAAATGCACTAGTTTAGGTCAAGGCATATTCATGTATTACAATGGCCCAACCAAATTCCAGTTATAAATCTAATTCAGGAAAAGACTTGAAAATGGATGTGCACAGACTAATTTGACAGAATTTTAACTATTTGGCTGGGAATAATGGACAAAATCCAACTCTCTAGATGTGCAACACTGTCACACATACCCCTAAATACTTGCAGCTCCAATTGCAGCAAAAGGTGGTTATACAGGGTTATGACCGAAGGGGGGTGAATATGTATGTACAAAACACTTTTAAGATTTTTATGTGTAAAAAGTTTAGAAACAATGTTACTTGTTCATTTCAGCAAGGATTTGGTGCTGCTTTGTGTTGGTCTGTCACAATAAAAAACAAATATTAAAAGGTTTATAGTGACACACTATAATGTGACACACAGTAAAGGTTAAAGGAGTAACAATACTTTATAAAGACATTTGACCAAACTGCCTTCTAAATGTATTGTTTTTAGTGTGATTATTAGTGTTGAAACTCATGGCTCTGTCCATTTTTTAGTTAAAGTTTGTAAATTTGTATTCTAGTTGCTCTTATTTGACCCACATTTAGAGGCTCAGTTTAGTCAGTTTAGAGAGAAAATAAAAACATAATTTTCTCAGTCAGCAAGCAGTTGATTTTTCTACCTTTTCTTAGACTGGTGGATTAATAATGGATAGTCGCTTTATTCTCATCCACAAAGAGAAACTCATTGGATTCACTATTATTTTGAAAGTGAAATCTCAAAGCTTGATAAAAGGAGGTCAGTGTAATTAATTTACTTCACAATTTCATTCATTTAGGGCACGAACTGAAGCTATTTAGACTCACGGGCTGAGGACAGGTGGAGTGATAAGATATGCTTCTGTTTTTGTAGCTTCATTTTTGTTTTAAACCACACCTAACATTCACCGTTTCAATCAGTTCATAAAAATGTGGCACTCTGCAGCATAAGTGACCTTCTTACTCCATACAACTTCAAACACATTCCGAAGAAAATATCCTACGTGACTGATGCTTTAACATTAGGCCTTTCATTCAATTTATTTTCTGTTAAACAGTAATAATTTATTTTTTCACATTATTTCAGATTAAATGCATGTATCCAGTCATTTTACAAATATTTCCTTTTTCTGTCTGACAGCCTCCTCACAGTGTTTGCAGCAGTGACTCTGCTCTGCAGGACTGAAATGGAAACATTCTGAAATGCTTCCTATCAAACAGTATTGCGAACCAACACTCCATTACAAATTCAAACTGCATCATTGTTTAGCACTTCCGCAGGACTTTTCAGACAGATGTGATTTCATTCTGAGGTTAAGACAGAACATTTCTCTGAGGCTGTTACATTAGTTTTTATCCTCAGACTAATTCTGTACTTTCGCTCTGTAGATGTAGAGAATATCAATAGTAAGGTGTTTGAGAGCTTTCAGGACAGGACTGGCTGTGTAGGAAGAAAATATATCACATTTAGCCACTTTGTATTCTTTATGTTGCTCCAAAGCTCACTAATAGTAAATGGCCACATAAACTGATCACATTATGAAGCACATGTTTAACATTTTGGTTAAAAAGTTACATTTTCCACATGATTTGCCATGTTTCTAATCATTTAGGCTAATTTTGATTTTTGTTTTTATCGTAATGACAGTTTGGATTGTTTCCTTTAACATTTAAATAACACTGAAGGATCCTATAAATAATTTTTTCGATGACAATATCAAAAGTTACATTTAAGAAGCTTGTATTACAATTTATTTCTGGGCACAGAGCATCTGTTTCACATTATTAGAGATATTTTGTGGTCAAAGAGAAAGTAGGTTGTATTTAAGGAAGAGACAGAATTGCTTTGTTAAATTTTTCTAAGTAGTTAATTAAATTTAGGCATTTCTAGACATTGAAAATGTCACTTTTCTCTCTATTCATGAGCCTAATTGGTAGATCAACACTCATCAGGATGTCTTTTTTTTTCTTAATTAACTTTATTATTAAGTCATCATCTAATGGTCCTTCAAATTTAACCTGTTCACCTCTCAACCTCCACACCTTGTTTGCTTCTTTGCTGAATCACACCAATTATAAGTAATTATTACACCAATGATTTAGCAGTACTGGCAAAATATTGATTTTCAGCTCATAAGATATCCTTGACAATTATCTCTTATTTAATATAGCTCCATATGCTTTTGCCTCCTGCAGCACTAAGTCTGTAAATATCAGCCTTTGTGATGCTCTGTCTCCTCTGCATGACTTTACATGACCTGTCTCTTTGTTACAACTCCACTGCCTATTAAAGCAGAAGTATGCATCAGCATCGCTGCAGCCCCACAGCCTGATAAATTGTTTTAATTCAGAGATAAAGGAAATCAGTTAGAGGCTTTCCAGACTGTTTGTTCCGGTTGACTGAAGGATCAATTCCCAGGCTGTTCATGTTCTTGTTGCATCTCCTAACCTCTGGGCATCTTACTCTTTGGGTGGATTTCCCCCTGTGCAGATATCAAGCTATAGCTAAATCATTTGTACCTTAAGATGTTTTAAGTAGGTAGCTTCCAGGCACAGTTTAGTGTTGGTTTGATATCACCGTTTAAGGTCTCTGAGCACCCGGTGAGCTAACGTTCAGATTTAAATCCTCAGGTTATGCCCTGTCCCTGGAGCAGATGGGATTTATGGAGCCAGTACAGGTGTCAAACAGCTTATGTTTAAGGCACATAATCTGACAAGATCAGTTGAAGTAAATCAAATCTGAACATATTTTCACATCCTGGTTATGTTGTCATTCAAGAAAATGACATTGTTTATTTATGTTGGATCACTCATATTCTAATATGTTTAGCAGACAGGATGGAGTTGACCTTGTAATAGGTATTTTGACTCAAAGAATAGTATTTAGGAAGCAGCTTGACTAGGTCTGCTGAAATGTACCAAATCAATCAACCCACACCCCTAGGTGACGACTAGGTAAAGCTAGGGATGTCCTGATCCAGACTTTGTTCCATAAGTCTTTAAACATTAGGCAGTTGCCCATGTAGAGTCCCAGCCTGATACTTAAATAAATAATTTAAGTGTATCTAATCAATGCCGTGCACAGTAGCATTAAAGTAAGTATGTTGCTATCTGTGTATTGCTATGTTTGTGCTCCACACTCTTGAATGGTGAATACAGTACTGGCCACACTGTCCCCTAAAAACTGCGTCTTATTTGCTACTATTAGTTGGAGTTCTGAGAATTCCCATGGGAAACATATACCAAAGTATTTTTCTATATACTACATTTATGTTAAGAGTTATTGTTAAACTTTTGGTCAACAAAGCTTTGTTTGATTTACCTGAAGATGACAAAAAATTTCGAATGAACCAATTCGTCTGTTTTATGGTAAATCTTTTCAACTTTCAAGTCATTTCATATGTGAGCACATGCTGAATTAGCCTGAGCAAAATCCATTTTCTATAAAAAAATTTAAATTGTTCTCTTTAATGCAAACTTGGGGACACAATTACCCCAAAGTTTCAAGTTTTAAAAAGCTTTAGCATTCTTAATCTTTAGCCTACACACATTATCTTAGAATCATTTAGGTTTGTTTACTGCTGTTTCAGATTAAATTACAGTTACAGATATTTTATCCCAACAAGAGTTTCTGCAGGAAAGTCTGAACACATTGCTCCTATATGGGGGCTAACTAGGTCCAAAAAGCTATAATTTGATGACATACTATATCACCAAAAAATCATTTACCTTTACTATTTGTGTATGTCTGACTGCCCACATGCAGCTTTTGTCTTCAAAAAACTCACCTCTAGTTTCTTGCTGCTCTGTTAGGCTAATTCTAGCATGATTCTGTGTTTTGAACTGACTTATTGATAGTTCAGTTCATTTCAGCAAACATACAGGTGACTGTGTGCAAACAAAAACTACAGAGAGAGTTGTTGTTCTGTTTAATATACTCAATGTTTTGAATTTAGTCAAATTTAAAGAGCAGTGTTTTTTTTTTTTTTTAGCTGTGCTCTATGGGGCGTTTTCCACCAGACTGGTACAAGGGTCTTAGTAAGCATCAGTTCTTTGTGTTTCCAAAGAGACAAACTCTACCCCTGGCCCTGAAAAAAGCAGTTTGCAGCTGAAAGAGAGAAAATAACAGCTACTGCAAGAAACTAGGGATGGACTCATCAGAAACAGCAGCCAATAAAAAATCAGCACCAGATTACAACTCAGGGGTTTAATTTTGCTCGGTCCAATTTAAAATAAACAAACTGTAAGACCACTGTGCTTTAAAATTAAATAATGTTTGATTACCATCAAAATAAAACAGTCTACTAGGCTTATTTCTGACTGTTCTAACTGAAATTACCCATCACAATGTTTAAGTAGGTCTGCAAAGAGCTGCGCTTACAGCTGACTATTTCAGGCTGAAACCATTACCGCTATTTGTGACTGAATTTCTTTTACACTTTTGATCTTTTATTCTCCAGACAGTGCCAATAAAACTTTCTTTAAGAGTATTTTAATGTTTTCTACCTCCTGGTGTGGATAGAAGATCAGGTAAATAGGATTGTAAAGCACTGCTGGCTGTTGAACACGATGGTAATTGGCTAAGGGAATGATATTAGGGTCTCTATTTGAAAGATATTGGGATAAATAATTTTATTTGTGCACTATGATTCTTAAGAAAAAACAGACTAAAACAGGGTAAGGATCAAATACTAACTGGATGAGACATTTGTAATGACATATTGACATAGCTCTGACTTGGCTCTGGGATGGTGGTACTTTGCTAGTTTAAACTGGTACTAGCATCAGACCTAGTAGTCTCTCTTCCTCTCTGAACAACTCGGCAAATCCCAGAAAATGTGCATGATCAATACATTGTTGCCTGTTTCTAGCTAACTATAGGCAAAGTTGACAAAATGACAGACAGAACACCAACAACTGGGATCAGAAGCTAAGTTTAGCCAGAGACTCGTCTGAAAATAATCATCTAAAAATACTTTAATCGGGACGTAGATCCAATACTTGGGCTCATCCTCAGTTAAATGGGATTCCTTTGTAAACTACTTAACAATTATTTTAAAACAAATTCTTGGTTACAAGCTTCCAGACACTAAGGAAACATTCAGTAAACGTTTTTTTTTTTTTTTTTTCTGAGTGATGCAATTTAAGAGGCAGGTAAAAATCCAAATTTTCAGAAAGAGCAGCAATGTGACCTTTGGATTTTTTTTTTTTTTTTTTTAGAAAACACTAAATTTAAGAAGTCTAAATTCAAGCTTTTAGGAGCCATAGTAGCTAACACTGCATGGAATAGGAAAATATAGGGAAATAAAACACTGTCTTCATAAAAATATGACCTGTTACTTACTACTGCTGGCAGGGCAGCAGACTCTTCTAATCATTTTATTCACAGGCAACATTGCATGTCTAAGAGACATAACTAAGTTCAATGGTTTTCAGACAAAACTACACAGAGACCAACAAACTCATGATCTACTATGCAAAATAAAATAAAAAGAAAATGCAAAAGAATAAAAAAATTAACAGCAATGAAGAATGTCTGAGCAGCATCAGTAACAACATGAGGAATGTGATTGTATCATGTTTTCAACAAACCAAACATAGATTCTTGTGGTTGATGGTCATAACAGTCAAAGAAAGTAAAAAAAAAAAGTACTCCACCTGCATCACATCTTCGGACACACATGTAGAAACGTCTGATATTTACCGGTACATTTCTTTTTTATCCCCCTCCTATTCGGAGTGCATCTATATCACAACGTTTTTCAGAAGTCCACAACGTACAATAAATTCAGGGTTCACCTTTGGTTATGTAATTATCAAGGCTAGGTTTAAAAAAATATATAACACATGTTCATGTTACTTTTGCATACAGTAAATTCAGAGTGAAACATATCAGTAAAGCAGCTGGTCAGCTTCAAATTTGCATCTGAGAAAATAAATAAAATAAAAAGTTAGGTACTATATCTTGTTAATAGACCGGAAGGTGAGAGCTCGCAGAGTTTCATCTGCTGTATCACCGTGATAGAAAGTGAATGTGGCAGATATTTATGACAGGTGTTTATGTGACTGACATCTTTGCTTTAGTGTAAGTGGATCTTGATGAAAGAAAATACTCTTCCGGTGTGTTTCAGTGTGCTGCGTTCTCTCCCATAACTTTATACATCTTCTAAATGAGAATATTTTATTGTTATGAATATAAATCAAGATTTTTGTTGCCAGCAACTCAGGCCAGCCTTGTTGTGTTGACAATATGAAACAAGAAAAAGAAGTTTGCAGTGCTGGCTGCATAAAAGCAGAGAGCCAATACCATTTAAGAACCAATGATGCCTACAACGCCGACCCAGCTAAAACATAATGTCGACATTACAACCAAACATCTCTATCATAATAAAATATTCACATCTGTTCCTTACAAGACACTTTTTCACATGAAAAGAAAACATCTTTAAACTTCTATAAGTCTCTTAGTATCATCACTCCATACATTTATATATGTGTAATTAAGGCAATCATTTCGGGTCACAACTTACTCTCTTTTAAGTCCAGTCTCAACTCTTTGAGGGTTTGTTTACTGACATATTACAGCAGCTTTCGTCTCTGCTTCTCAGAATTTGTTCAATGTCCCGTCTGGTTGTTGCTTTTTTCAGTGTCCGCTAGTGCTTAAAGTTGTCTGGTCACAATGTTTTGCTTGTTGTCTGCACTCTCCAGAGACGTGGGGATATTCCCTTTCTCTGTAGTTGGCAGCGCTGCAACAAAGACAGAAACAGGAAATGGGAGGAAATTCGTCATCATTCTTCAGAAAATGGCACCATCAGAGTGCAGCAATTTGCCCAAACACAAAACTGATGCAGGGCATTTTTCATTTCTCCTCCCAGAGGCTGTGCATGTTGATACCAAAACAAAGACAGATAAAGCCAGTAAAGAACAAACAGCAGTCTGGAATGAGCCTTGTTAAACATACTAGTTAGCTAGGCATGGTAAAGGGGAAGTACATCCTTAGTAGTGTAATGATGTGTTAATTTTCATGAATGTTTTGCACTTAAAATCAACGTGCTAAGCAGCATGGTATACCACATCCAGTTTTTATGAAGGCATTTTTAATGCTTTGTTACCAAAGTCTATGGCTCTGGTATTTTCTTTTTCTAGCAAAAACTGAGTAACCAAAAAAAAAAAAAAAAAAACTTTGCAACTAAGCATTTTCAAAAGTCTATGAGTATAATTCAAGGTTTGATTATAATTGAACCAGATCCCAAAATACATTTCAAACCCTCTCCAGAAGAACGTGGTATCTGTATGGGTAATTAGGCGGCAGTTTGTGAAAAACATACACTATATTGCCAAAACTATGGGGTCCCAGCACCAAATCAATGAATTCGGTGTTCCAATCCCTTCCATGGCTGCAGGTGTATAAAGTTTGGTGTGGTGAAACCTGACTGGCCAGCACAGAGTCCTCACCTCATCCTTCTTGAACATCTCTGGGATGAATTAGAGCAGAAGCTGCAGTTCTGGTTTTCTCTAACTATGAACACAGTTCTAAATCTTGTGGAAGAGCTCATAGAATAGTTAAAGTTGCTATTGCTGGCAACGGTGGATCCATCAACAAACCTGACCATATGGATTATGAATGAGATGTCATTAAGGTTCATGTACATGTAAAAGTAGACAGACAAATACTTTTGGAAATATACGGAATATTTATTCTGACATGAAGAAACACTTTTAGCTTGGAGAGAGAACTTGGTTAGGCACAAGTTAAAGAAAATCTATTACTACTTGTAAGCGTTTTGCCACTGTATATAAATAATTGCATCATCTGCATAAACACAAAACAAAGCTGAATATAGACCTAGCCCAAGAATAGCGAAGAAACTGGACCCACAAATGACCCCTTAAGAACATGTATACATCTTTACCCCTTAAGCTGCAGTGTTGTATTTATATAGACACACACACATCTCTAGATTACTCTAGGCATATCGCATTCCTAGAATAGTGACATTTCCTTTAATTAGATGCTAGAGAAACAGTGCAGGGTTTCCAAATCAAAGTCTGCTGTTCAGAAATATTACTGGTACAGGAATAACAAAGGCAGCCATGACAGCAATCAGATTATGGCACCACAAATCTGTGTGCACATTTACAGGTAGTTCAAGACAGTAGGCCTTATAGTTGAATTTGTATACTTAAACTGTTAACAGCAAATGTGAAAACCATTGGCGCTCCCTTAAAGTAGAAGCAGTGCAGAATGTAAAACACTAAAACTACTCAAAGGAAGGAATAAAACCATTACCATCATTATAAAGCCAGTCAAACCTTAAGAGACAATTGTGTAAGATTGTTTCAAGTTGGGAACATCATTGAATGTTAGAAACCTGTTTAGTACTCAAACCTGTTTCATGGACATGCATATATGTGCAGGATTTATTAAAAATAGAAAATGAATGTACTTCAATTAGGAAATAACTTACTAATAGTTGTATTGTCTGCTTACTGTGGTTAGTTAGTTAATCACAGTTTATCAGGAATAAAGACCATTTTTGAAGGTCAAAAAAGAAAAAAAGCAGTCTATGCAATACTCAATAATAATAAAAGCAATGGAGATTTGTTTAAAGCAAATTGACAACAACTTTGTGGATGTACAAAAAAATGCATTAAAAGACACCCCTGCTGCTAATTGGCCTTGTGCCTAATGTAACTTTTCCCTGTTACTGTATTCTCTTTTTAAATGAAGTTTCAACTCAAATTGTAATTCCTTCCTCATGAAGCGTTTATGTTGTTTTGGTTACACCCTCTGGGGTGAAACATTTTGCAGAGTAACTGTTCTGTGTCACAGCTATTTGTGCTTATTAAGATGCACACTATTAGAAATGAATGTCCTCTTTTTAAACAGAACAGCTCTTGTATAATTCTCCACCTCAATAATTTGAAGATTTCCATAGTCTCATAGGAGCTGAAGACGTTCTGTGTGCAATCATAGCTACAGCAGGCGCCAAGCAATTATAAGAAACATACTGAGTGTTTTATCTAATTCCCTTATTAAGGCTTCAGAGCAAAATGTGGTTATATACCTTTGTTTACCTTTGGAAAAAACTACACCTCCAATGCCAAATGGACAAATGTAGCATTAACTTTTACAGACATTTTAAGTATAATGCATTGTACTATTATATATGCTAAAAGTGTTTCACATCTTGACACCCATCAATGTAGTTTTGTGTCAATGACCAACACAAAGAGGTGGACAATTGTAAAGTGGAAGAAAAATGAAACATGGTTTTAAATCATAAAAAAATAAATAAAATCTGAAAACGGTTGCATCTATATGTATTCAGTTCCCCTGAGTCAATACTTTGTAGCTGCAGTAGCAGCTGCAGGTCTTTTGGAGTATGTAGAGGCTGAATTTTAGACAAAATAGCTGAAGCTCAGTCATGTGAATGTAGTTCTGGCTGTATGTTTAGAGCATCTGCCCCAGTCTGAGGTCCATTGGTTGTTATTAAGTTACTATTTTAGGTTAATCTTTTACATAAAATCTAAATAAGATACATTCAAGCTTGTGGCTATAAAATGAAAAAATGTGGGAGTTCAGTGGGTATGAATACTTTTGCATGGCACTGTTTGTTGCATATGTTACAATGATTTTGTATAATGTTAGAAGAAAGGCAGGGTGTAGAAGTGGGAAACCAAAGCCTGGACAGAATAAGGGACACACTGGCAACATGTCACCATGCTAATTTACACAAAGAAAATCTTCAATGAAATGTGTCTTTTCCTACAAAATAAAGACAGCTAATATCTACCAAGATCTCCAATTAATTATTAGGATATTTTGTGTCAAGACTATAAAATAAAATCTCTGTGCTTTTATAATAAGATACAAAATTAGCAAATTCAGTTAGATTTAATCTCAACAGGAGGGACTTTCATTAGGAATGTGTATTGGTTGAGTGAAGAAATTTACTGCAATTAGTTTTCAGAAAACGACTGATAGACAAGCAGGACCTGTCAGCCACATGCAGATTTTAACTATAATGGTCTAAAAAGTCCTCTTTCTATACATAGAAATGTGACATAAAGAGTGATGTAATGGCAGCCTATACACGAGTAGACCAGAGTGGGGAAAAAAAAGGCAACTCAGACTCAGAAGTTGACAATTTACACATGAAGTTCACAGTTAGAGGTTCTCCACATGAAATTTTTTCACACTACTGGACGTACTGTGTAGAGACATCTAGACAGAGTACACAGGAGGCAAGAGAAGATGCACGGAACACGTGAAATATGTGGAATATCTCGTAATGTTATAACCCCACAATAAGTCCCATCAAAGTGAAGTCTTATCCATGAAGGGCTGTTTTCAGATGACTTTGCCCAGTTCAGTAAGTGTAAACTAAGATCATGAGGGCCAGATATGAAGACGAGTGTTTTATATTTGGCACCCCTTTGTATCTCTGTTTGAGACTCCTAGTTTGAAGTAAGAAAGGAAGTGTTTCTTTAGTGGGGCTGGTTATTTTACCCTTTAGCCATTTTTCACCCTACCAGTTTCAGGTGTTTTGTACCTTTCTTGTGTCATCTGCTAGGGAGACGTCTCTTTTCCACTTTGAGAACTGATGATTTTAAGTAATTCTCTATATTCTGGTCACAATCCACTGTAAAACAAGGTGGTTATATGACTCCATAAATTATATATGTCATCTAGAGATCAGTCCGTTATTTAGGTTTGATTATAATCGGTCCTATAATTCTAGAGTCAACTGGCCCAAATAGAGATCAAAGTCCCCAGGAAATAAATGCAGTGCAATTAATTTATAAGTGTAAACAAATCAAAATGATTTAAGCAGATGGGTAGGACCTGACATGTATATTTCTCACGTCGCACACTATAAGACTTTAATTTCTCAAACTAAATTGGCTTACTATTCTACCATTATCTCTTCGCATAAAGGAAATACCAAGATCTTGTTTTCACTGTTAAACAATATCTTCCATACCCCCGACCCTCTCACTTCCATTCAGATGACACCTGTAATTCTCTCATGTCTTTTTTTGATGATACAATTAGGAAAATTCATCAGCAGCTTTATCCTGCATCTCCTATCACTTTTCTCCTTGATCCTCCTTTCCTCAGTCAGCCTTTTTCTTCCTTTCTGCTTCCTCCAGTCTCTGAAATAGCTGACCTTATCCAGAAATCTAAACCCTCCACATGTTCATTAGATCATCTCCCAACAGCTCTTGTAAAACTTTGCCTTTACTCCCTTCTTCCAATTGTCTCTGCCATCATTCACTCCTCTCTTTCTTCTGGAATTGTACCTACTACCTTCAAAACTGCAGTTCTTATTCTTATCCTCAAAAAACCTGGACTGGATCCAAACAATTTCAATAATCTCCGCCCGATTTCTAACCTTCCATTCATTTCCAAAATTCTAGAAAAATCAGTGGCATCTCAACTCCATCTTCATTTAACCAAGAATAGTTTGTACGAACAGTTCCAGTCTGGTTTTCGTTCTGGTCACAGCACAGAATCTGCTCTCCTTAGAATCACCAACACCCTTCTCATGGCAGCAGACTCAGGTTTACTGTCTCTTCTCATTCTCCTCGATCTCAGTGCAGCCTTCAACACAATTTCTCATTCAATCCTGCTTCATAGACTTTCTTCCATTGGTATCACACACACACACCCCTCACTTGGTTTCAGTCTTATCTTTCTGGCCGTACTCAGTTCATCCAGCTTAAATCATTCATGTCTCATTTATCCTTCGTGGTCTCTGGTGTGCCCCAGTGCTGTGTCCTGGGACCCCTTCTTTTTATCATCTACCTTCTCCCCCTTGGTAGTATCTTCCGTAAATTTAACATCCACTTTCATTGTTTTGCTGATGACACCCAGCTCTTCTTATCCACTGCATCTGACTCTTTGCTCCCTCCCTCCTTCCTCCCTCACTTCCTGCTTAGCAGAAATAAAATCCTGGTTCACATCCAACTTTCTCAAATTAATCAGTGATAAAACTTAGTTTCTACTCATTGGCACTAAATCAATTATCTCTAAAGTCAATGCCTTTTCTCTCAGTTTTGACAGTTCTGTGGTCTCTCAAACCCCTCAGGTCAAAAGTCTGGGTATCATTCTGGACAGCACTGTGTCTTTTAATTCTCATATTAATAATATTACCCGGTCTGCACCTTCGTAACATTAACCGACTTCATCCATCTCTTTCCCTGCACTCTGCTTCCATCCTGGTTCACAGTCTGGTCATTTCTTGATAAGATTACTGTAATTCTCTTCTCATTGGTCTGCCTCTGAAATCAATCCGTAAACTTCAACTGGTTCAAAACTCTGCTGCTCGCATCGTTACTAAAACGGCCTCATTTCATCACATTACTCCAGTTCTACAGCAACTTCACTGGCTTCCTGTTTCATTTAGAATTCAATTCAAAATCCTGCTGTACACATTCAAGGCAATTCATAACCTCGCCCCTCCTTATCTGTCCGATCTTCTACACATCACCACCTATTCACGTTCCCTTCGTTCTTCATCTTCCATCCAACTCAGTGTGCCCTTTGTCAGTCTCAGTACCATGGGGAAAAGAGCCTTCTGTCACTCTGCTCCCCAACTGTGGAACGCTCTTCCTCCTGACATCCGTAATATTGATTCTCTTCTCTTCTTCAAAACACAATTGAAAACTCATCTGTTCAAGTGTGTTTTTAATGTTGTAAAGTGTCCTTGGGTGTTTTGAAAGGCACTGTCAAATAAAATGCATTATTATTATTATTATTAAACCGAACTTTTTTTAAAACACAATTGAGATTTGTGAAACTGTTATTCTATATGGTACAAAAGCTTTTTGTCGACCATCAGAATTAAAAACAAAGCTTAAATACCTCTATATATGGACAAGTCAAATCTTATTTTTCCCCAAAATATTGCTAATATATTGTCTCATCTTGTGAACCCAATACTACATATCACCAAATACCATTACCTGGTTGTATTGGTAGACTTCTTTTTGTTTGCAGAATATCAAAGATGAATGAAGGGAAAGAACAGGTGGAACAAAGTCTCAAGTGTGTTGTGTGATAAAAGAGCATCTGCGAGAATGAATGGAAAAGGTAGAAAAGATGGTGATGAGACCAACAATGTTGTATTGTTCAGAAACAATGGCACTGAGGAAGAGACAAAAGGCAGAGCTGGAGGTAGCAGAAATGAAGGTGTTAAGGTTCTCCTTGAGAGTGATGAGGATGGACAGGATCAAAAATGAGAACATCAGAGGGACAGCTCATGTTGGATGTGTTGGAGATAAAGCCAGAGAGGTCAGACTGGAATGGTTTGGACATGTGAAGAAGGATAGAGAGTACATCCGTAGAAGGATGCTGAGGCTGGAACTGCCAGGCAGGAGGCCTAGAAGAAGACCAAGGAGAAGATTTGTGGATGGAGTGAAAGAGGATATGAAGGTAGTTAGTATGAGAGAAAGATGCAGAAGAGAGGGTTAGATGGGACTCGTGGCGACCCCTGAAAAGGAAAAGCTGAAGAAGAAGAATAATGATGGAATATGTAGAAACTAATGTAATTCCACAGATACTGGATCATCACACACTCGCAGCCATTGTGTAAACTTTAAAGAAGGGTACAGTTCATACACACCGAGGAGCTGCTGACTAAGCTCAGCAGAAAGCCTGACATTTCTGTGGCAGAAAATGTGCACCATCTCTTTTGTGAAGATGAAATATCCTTTTTTATATACTCAGCTTCATAAAAACTATACGTATAGTGCTGCAGAATATATATTTAATCTATTACTGTTTTTCTGTCATAGTTAATTGTTTCAGGCTATCAATTAAATTCTAATATCAAAAGAAGGTAACTTGAGTTCGTGAAGAAATGTAGTTTTTTAGGCCAGAAAAGCCAACCAAACCAATTTAGGCCTATGTATAAAAGTGATGCCCCTAAACCTGATAACTAACCTAAATAATCTAAGCACCACCTTTGGCAGGAACAACTGCTATCAGGCATTTGCAATACCTCAAAATGAGTCTTTCAGATTGCTGCTGAGGAATTTTGTTCCAATCCTCTGTGCAGAATTGATTTTATTCTACCACACCAGAGGGTTTCTGAGCGTGAGCGGCCTGTTCTAGGTCATGCCACAGCACATTAATCAGAATTAAGTCCAGATTTTGACCAGTCTACTTATTCTAGGCTTTTTAAAAATAAAATACACAAAAATTGTATTTTCATTGATAGTAGACGTTCCACAATGTCTGTTTTATTCATATTGAGTTGTCTTCTTTGCATACCCGGGTTATGTGATTGTTTTTATTCCACTCCATAATGAGTATCTAAATGCATTATGGTTAAAATAAATTATTTATTAAGTTTTAACTTTGGTAGTCATTATTAAATATCATGATAAAGTATAAGTATTTAAAACAAAATACCCCACAATAACAGACCTCTTGTCAAATTCCTGCTAATTAACTCCCAACAATATAAAAAATAAAGGGGACATACATCACGTTTCCTAAATCCAACACATAAGAATGCACTGAATATGTCAGGTACACACCTGTAAGGATTGCGCAACCTTGAACCAGCTCACTACTGTGGCAAAAAGGAGCCAAGGCTCTTTTTTTTTTATTGCCACATCATGACACCGTCTGCTCAAGGCGAAGCCGAGAGCACCACATTACATCTGTTAAGATCTACAAAACCTCCTCTCTGCCAAAAACTCATCCCTATTCACAGTTCATGCGCCCAGCAGCTGTTTTCCGTGGGACTGGATTTAAAATTATTAAAGTGTTTGCTGAAAGGAGCCAGTCGAGACTGCCGGAAAGAGATCCTGCAGGTACGACAATTATGTGGGGAGATTTTCATAGCCTCAGAGCATGAAATGATATTAACTAACAAAACTGCAGGTGGTTGATGGCATTATTAAAACCAAATGACTCAACAGCTACTTCACCTGGTTTCTGAAAATTCTTTTGCAGTTTAGGGACAAATAAGCTTTGATTGTCAGAATTTAAATTAAGGCATCTTCTAACCAGTCAGTCATTTTCTACCGCTTATTCCCGTGGGTCACGGGGGAGCTGGTGCCTATCTCCAGCAGTCTATGGGCGAGAGGCAGGGTACACCCTGGACAGGTCGCCAGTCCATCGCAGGGCAACACACAAACAACCACGCACACACTCATTCATACACCTAAGGGCAATTTAGAGTGACCAATTAACCTAACAGGCATGTCTTTGGACTGTGGGAGGAAGCCGGAGTACCCGCTGAGAACCCACGCATGCACGGGGAGAACATGCAAACTCCATGCAGAAAGACCCCAGGCCGGGAATCAAACCCAGGACCTTCTTGCTGCAAGGCAACAGTGCTACCAACTGCGCCATAGTGCAGCCCATCTTCTAACCAATTATTATATATTTTTCTTATTTTTTTGTGCAGATTAAGTTCAGCTTTATTCAAACCTCAAACTCACTATTGATGTTTTTACTAATTAATTTATCTCTGCTGTTCTGCCCATTGAAAGCGGTGACGTTGCACCTTATTCGGTGATCAGAAGCTTCATTAAAGATATTGACAGAAAAACAGTGACAAGCTTGGATGAAGTTTACTGCAGCATGACAGAAAATTGTTGTTCCAAAACACTTTTGATTAACACAAAAGTGGAGCTTCTGTATCAGCAGAAAGAATGCAAAGCAGCATAAATAACACAAAAAACACATTTTTGTATTTGAATGTAGTTGTTTAACTCATTAAAACTGCAGACTGCTGTCAGCTTTAGTGAACAAAAAAAAAAGTCTTAAAAAACTTATGAAAAACTTTCTGTTTACAGATTCCAATTTAACTTGCATGCTTTATTCACTGGATTTGTTTTACAGGTTCTGGTCATTTTGTTTCTCTTTCACTTTGGACTTTTCTGGTTGTCCATCAGTCCATTTCTGGTTGTTTTGTATTGATCAATTTGTACCTGCCTTTTCTACCTCTCATTACCCGCTTTGGCAACCAATGATTTTAAGTAATTTTGCATAATCTGCTTGTAGTGTACTGTAGGGAAGTGTGGTCAAATATCCAATATTATTATATCTACAAGCAGAGTTATTTTGGTCTGGTCAGGGTAAATCTCCAATACCTCTCATATCATACAGTAAGTATCAACTGGCTCAAACACAGTTCAATACCACTGTAAATGAAAACGTGATATAAAATCTTCAGCAAACATTTCCAATAAAATCATACATAAGAGCTGAGCTCTTTCTGATTACATGTGTTTATTACCTTTTTTTTTTTTGCTGGAAAATTACAAAATACATGCAGTGCATCCACAACAAGGCATCCACTGTGTCTGCTAACCTTCACTCACTCTGCTAACCTTTGACTGACATATTATGCCACTGCTTGTCCATTCTAATCCCTATTTAAATGTAGCAGTTTGCATTTTTGATTCATTTGAATACTGTGCTGTCATACATGTGTAGCACAATAAGACCAAATCAGATAATTCCTTCTGAGCGCTCGACACAAGTTAGACAAGTAAGTGTGTTTAATCCAAGGGAAACTTTTCAAGATGAGTGATTTTGGTTATTTTTCAGCTAATATAAACAGAAGACATTTATTTCAGTTAAATCATTTTATACACTCTATTAAGAGGAACATGATGGCTTTGTATTGATATTTGGCAGTCTTAGTTGTGCATATATCTTTTGCAGTCTTCATAGAAAGAAGCACTAAAGTAGGATCTCTGAAGCTTACCAGAACTGTAAACTCACAACCCTTTAGCTACCATAGACAAGGATTTGGTATATTAAAAAGAGAGGTGGGATGTAGAAGCCATAAGACATGATGGAAAAAACTGGAGAAGTCATAATATTGCACCTCAGGGAAGGTATACAGTCCCGTGTCTTCCAGATTATTTCATTTCTTTCTCTTCAAAAATAAAAACGTGCAAGAAAAGATCATGTTTCCTTAAACTAAAAAGAGTTAGGACAGCCATTCACATGGTATTCATTCTATCAAACCTGCATCACATTCACAAATTTTATTTATGAGTATCAGAGTAGAGGGGGGTTTGTTCTGCTGAATTAAATCATATGTAATTACATTGTAGATTGTGGTTGTAACATGGCAATATTTGGAAATCTTCAACTTGCAAAAACACATTTGTAAGGCACTGACTATTTTAAAGCAGCAATTACTGCAGAACAATGTTTCCCCCCTTTCTATGGGCTTTCTTTCACATCTAGCAGATTTGGTGCATGTGAACACAACTAATATTGCTCTAGGTTTTCTGAGCATTTATAGGTACATCCATATTATTTGTCACTCATTTCAAAAAGTAAAACTCATATATTGATTTATTCCACATATAGTGAATATCTCAAACATTTCTGTCTTGTGAATTTGATGAATTTGGTTCACAGATAATGAAAACCCAAGTTTCAGTGTCTCAGAAAATTTGAATATTACATACAATTCAAGCAATAAAGAGGATACTTGAAACAGAAATGTCAGGCTTCTGAAAAGTTTGTTTATTTCTATGCTCTCAATACTGGATTGGCCCTCCTTTTACATGATGTTCCACATTAATGAGGCGTGGCATGGAGGCGATCAGCCTGTGGTTCTGCTCAGGTGTTCAGGAAGCCCAGATTGCTTTGATACAGCCTCCAGGTCATCTGTATTGTTGGGTATGATGTCTGTCATCTCCCTGGCGACAATCTTCCATAGATTCTCTGTGAGCTTCAGGCCAGTTTGCCGGTCAATCAACTACCGTAATACCATCTTCACTGGACCAGCTTTGGGTACATTTGGCAGTGTGGGCCGGGACCAAGTCCTGCTGGAAAATAATATCAGCATCTCCATAAAGTATGTCAGCAAAAGAAAGCATGAAGTGCTCTTAAATTTCCTGGTTGATGGCTGCATTGACTGTGGATTTCAGAAAACACAGTGGACCAACACCAGCAGATGTCATGGCACCCCAAATCATCACTGACTTTGGAAACTTCACTCTAGACTTAAAGCAACTTGGATTCAGTGCCTCTTCATTCTTCCTCCAGACTCTGGGACCTTGATTTCCAAATTAAATCCAAACTTTACTTTCATCTGAAAAGAAGACTTTGGACCTCTGAGTAACAGTACATCTCTTTCTCTCCTTAGCCAAGGTAAGACGCTTCTGACGTTGTCTATGGTCCAAGCAGTGGCTTGACACTGCTTGGACACTGCTTATGGATTTGGTCAGCTGGTCTCTCAATGCAATTGATCAAGTTTTCTCGACGAGAAGACAGGGGTCGGGAGAGCCCACTTGCCCGGACGGGACATTTTTCTCTGGATACACAATGGACTCCTGGCAGAAGTGGAGGATTGTGTGTTTGTCAATAATGTCAGTCGACGATGTGGAAGATGTGTATACAATTGGATGTTTGATATTAGGATTTCTGCTTTTTGGAGTCAGTGGTTACCTGGCATATCGAGAAATACGGAGAATTTCAGCAGCTGTTCTGGCCATTGTAAGGCTGCCTGGCATGTGTGATGTGATCTTCAGAGCAATCAACACTCAGACTGAGATGTTACGTGAGCTGAATCGCAGACTGGATGTGATCCTTACACAGGATCGCAGGCAGGTTGCGGTTCCTGGACTCAGGGGTGAAATGGGATAAATCTTGGAGAAAGTTGTTCGCTCGGATCTGGCAGAAAGACCAGGAATTTGGCTGTTTGGATTCGCCTTTGAGAAGCACCAGTGAGACTCTCAAGGCTGACGGAAAATTAAGCCTAACTCAAATAATTGTTGTTTTTCTGAATCTGGCTCCCCTGCACGACCTTGATGGCTGGCTATCTTCAACTTCTCCTGGAAGTTATGTAAACATGACGCTCTGCTCCCTCTGCCCCCCTCCCTTCCCTGAGGACATCTGTGGACCTGCTCAGAACTTTGTGGCCGGTTGATGAACATTCCAACGAACCATCAAGGACAATGGTCTCTGTGACAGTGCTTCATGGACTTACTTGCACACACTCACTTACACACACTCACACATGCTCAAGATAAACATATGCACCCCCTCACACCACCTTCACCGTTCCCGGCATGATGTTGTTTTGCATACGTGTTGCTTCTTTGTGCTGAGGTTTTTTGCAATCTCAAACTGTATCCTGCTAAGGATAAAGTGTGAAATATGAATTTTTTCCCTCTACTTACCTAATGTGGCCTCTTTTCTCATCTAACAAGGGCAGCACCTGTGAGTGGGCAGCAAAACCTCTGTGACCCGTCCCCCCCTTGTCTTGTGTCATGATGTATGTTTGGATGGGTTGTACTGGAATTCTAATTTCCCCTCGGGGATCAATAAAGTATCTTTGAATTTAATTGAATTGAATTGACACAAGGAATGAAACCTCTGTAGCCCATGTGTAGGATGTGTCTGTGCATAGTAGCTTTTGATGCGCTGACACCAGCCTCAGTCCATTTCTTCTGAAACTCCACAATCCTCTCAAGGATATGGCAATCCCTGTTGCTGTCATGGAGTGACATTTTTGGACTTTATGGTTTATTTTGCTAGTCCTTAGATCTTAGGTTGTTGTGCTACCTCCAGTTCTCAGTTTCCTTTAGTTCGTGTTTATTCTTGATTCTGTTTTATCTTGGTCTGTAGTTTTCGTTTAGGTCTGTTTTACTGTTTTGTTAATCAGTCCCTTTCCTCATGTCTTAGTTTTATTAAGTTCACCTGCTCCCTCTGTCTCCCTGCGTCCATGTCACACCTGTTCCCTGTTTCTTTGATTACCTGCCTTTTGTTCCCCTCTTTGTGCTCTGTGTATATTAGTAGTTCTGTTTGCTTAGTTCCTCGCTGGTTCGTTCTGTTACTACCCCGTTCCCTACCACGTCTATGCTTTGTTTATGCTTCGCTTGGATTTTATGCTACGTTTTGCCATTAGTACCTGCAGAGTTTTGTATGTTTTGTATTTTGGACTCTGATTCATATCTGCAGTGTTTTTGTTACGTTTTTGCCTTGAGGAATAAACTGTGATGCGGCTACCGAGCTCTTGTCTGCACTTTGGTCCGACCCGAGATCCTCCCCGGACAGTTGCTGGTAAACCTTTTCCTACCACATGTTTTCCTTCCACTCAACTTTCTATGAATATGGTTGGATCATATTTGCCAAAATATGCCTTAGGTAATCATGCTATGAGGCTAACAATGTCTAAGTTATTGCTCACAATGGATGAAAGAAAGTAAGCAGAATAAAAATAGAGTACATTTTCTTTCACTTTGGCATTATCTGATATGCACATTCTTTTTTGCAAATTTTAAAGCCTGTTTACAGGTTTTACTCTCTTCCTAAAATCTCAGTTATCATCATATTGTTTGCACATAAGCATACTATGTCTGATTTTACATGTCCGAAGTAATAAGATGAACAGAAAGGAACAGAAGTGTTCGTCTCTGTAAATCTGAATAATAAATGAGAGGATTTAAAGCAATGCATCAGTATCAGGCTATGAAAAGAAGTCCTTCGGGCCCTTTTCCTTCCAGGCCTGTACATGGATCGCTTGCATACTGGGTCACAGTTTTGTGTGGACATGGTCAGGAGGGTGAAAAAGGAACAGATGGAGCAGTTGGCTGTTTTCTTAAACAGCCTTTAGAAGCTTAACTTGTACCATGTGACAATTATCATTTCAAGCCAAAAAAAAAAAAAAAAGAGAACAATCCTAATAGTTTTTCTAAATTCACTCTCATTTTGAAATTTCTTTATCATCCACAGAGTAGCCATTTTTGTTCATAATCAATGGTTTTAGAGCCCTCAATCTCAGGATAAAAACTGAAGCAGTGTTGCAAAGAAGAATCAACAAGAATTATTCCACAACAATATGAGAGACTGGTGGTTTGATACAGAAAATAACTACTTTAGTGCTGTTAAAAATGTTGGGAGAAACTGTTAATTTCTCCACACATTTGTCATGATATGCCTGTGTTAGGTTGAAGGTCTGAGTTCCTTGTCTGTTTTCTCTACTTCTGTCGCTGTTATTTCTGTTCATTCATTCATGTTAATTAGAATCATCATTCATTCTCATGTTTAGATTGCTTTCTTAGATTCCTGTATTAGATATTTTAGTTTGTATTTCCCTGCAGATCTGTTCCTCCCTATTTATGTTATTTAAGTTAGTTCCGTTGTTTACTTATTTCTGTTCACTTACATGTTTTTGTTATTCCCCTGGATTCCCTGCTCATTTGTGTCAATTAGCCCCCCTCCTTCAGTTGCCTGCATGTTCTCTCCCACCAGCTGCTCCTGATTCCCCTCTGATTAGCTCCCTGTGTTCATTGGTCCATTCTCCATCCTGCCTCAGTATTTACACTCTGGTTTTCATTGTTCTCTACTGGTTCCTCCTTTTTGCTGCCTGCTCCATGTTCTTTGACTCCACGATTGTGTAAACTTCCTGCCCAAGTCTCACACCTGCCTGTGTTTAAGTGCCTGGTTTCCTTGTAAGTTTATTTATCATTAAACCTTTTTTTATTTACTCCACTATGCTCTGCATTCGGGTCCTACCTCTACACATTATGACAACATTCTGTATTTCGGCTTAATTTTATTTAAGTATATAAAACTGTGTAATGTTGTTCACCCAGAGTTCTATGTGGCTAATTTTAAGACTTGTTAAAGACATTTATTAAAAGCAGTTTTATTTACTTTTCACTATGACCTCACTTATTTTCTTTATATTTGTAATTGTAGCAGAGTTTTTAAGTTGTCTAGAAATAAACCAGATTTAGGTAAAATCTAATTATTTGTTTTTCTCAATTATTATCCGTCCGTCCGTCTGTCCGTCCTTCCATCCTTTTGCTACATCTTTCTTTTTGCCAGTTTCTACTGAATACTTAAAGTATGATGAACTATGTAGAAATGTCTGCCATGAACTAATGGTGAAGTTTTGTATTAATACTTTACTGTTATTAGTTGATGCACCTCCAGCATTATTTAGATAACAGTGCACCGCCTCCACACAGTTAACTGGAAGCATGTCTGCCCTTTAGGAATATCTTTTTTTATGGTTGAAAATGAGAGAAAATGACTTATGCATGTACGGTTTTTAAACCTTTTTTAGTTTGTATACATCCATATACTTCCATGTATGCAGTTGTTGAGTTTTAATTGTTTATCTACAAAAAACACTGTATCTTACCCCTGCAGGGAAGTGCGGAGCTAACGTTTTTCCACATAAACAAAGACATAATATCTGCACTATAGACCAGAACAACCTCTTTAGGAGGCATAAGGGTGAAGAGGATATTAGCAGCAAAAACTATTACGGTTGAATAAGGTTGGCAAATGAGACATAGTTGCTTCTTATTACCTTGGATACACATTACATCTGTAGGCTCCTGCTCCCCATGAGTTAGGCTTATGTTATATATTATGGTGGTAATTGGTGCTTGCATTTTAATATGGAAATCTCCAAACACAATGTAAGAGTTGTACTCAGGTAACAGCTTCTGCTTTTGGGCAGAATTAATTGGTAGATATCTTGACAACAGAAAAAAAAGCAAACAAGTGCAACAAAATGCTTTGCTGCTGAGTTGCAGATAGAAAACTGTCAACTCAGTCTTTTAATTTCTTGTTAAATAAGTTTGTATTGTTGTTACCCATTTCAACTCTTTCTCCTTTGGGAATATTCTTTCAGGCAACAACGTGTGTTAAGTTGTCATTTAAACATTGTGGTCTGTGTGTCTAAAGCACTTTGAAGTAAAATGATCAAAGCAGAGATGAGCACTTCACAGAAAAGCCATCGTTTTACATATTAAAAAGAAGTCAGTCCAAGGTGCAGACATTGCTAAGGATTTTACATTCTATTTATTACTATATGTATTTTTCCCACTTGTTGAAGAACAAAAGGTAAAGCAAGAAAAGTATGGTACACAAATGTGTATGTTGGTTTTAAGAGGGTAAAAAGAGGATGGGATTTAGGGAACACAATTGGATAAGTAGATACAGTATAAAAGATACTATCCAGTGGTGTTTTTTTCACTGACAAATAACACTGACAATAACAAACTAGCAGGGTAATAGAACCTGGATTCCCACAGCGAAATTTCAGAAAAAAAGTAGAGTATTTTTCTAATACTGTTTTTAAAAAGCAAAAATTGGCTAAATCTGCTTTGAGTTTTTTTGGGTTGATGACATCACAAAGGCGTAATAAATGAGCTAATTGGACTATAAAACACTATGGCAGGCAAAAAACGTTGACAGATTTTAACAAAGATCCTGAATCATTCGAGTTGCATTTGAGACAGAGTGTGACTCTGATGACCCCCTCAAGCCATGGTGGAGACTGGCATGGATGGCGTTGCAAACAGTTATGATTGTCTTCAGCATCTACTATGAATCTGTTTGTTTTCCTGTATGAATTTTTTACATTTGATTGGCTTCTTTGTATGTTTGCCACTTTGTGAAATAAGTAACTGCTATATTCTACTTGTTTATTGTTGCCAAACCTTTCTAAAATCCTTTAAGGTCCTACAAAACACACCGAAACATTCAAGTAAAATTACCCACAAACAATTTCCAAAAGAACTCCCCCAAAAAACTGGAAAATCAATATGTCATGTTTGGTGTATAGATAATAACCTATATCTAAAAGCATTTTAAGTTTACAGATAAATCCATAACATAGCTTTAAAACATTTCAACAAAATCTAAAACTTTACTATTCAGTTTTGAAAATTAGGAACATCTTCAGTGGGATAAAGTACTCGTACTCATCGTCTTCCGCTTCATCCGGGACCGGGTCGCGGGGGCAGCAGACTCAGTAGAGACACCAGGGCGTCCCTCTCCCCAGACACATCCTCCAGCTCCTCCAGGGGGAACTGAAGGCGTTCCCAGGCCAGCTGAGAGACATAGTCCCTCCAGCGTGTCCTGGGCCATCCCCTGGGCCTCCTCCTGGAACACCTCCCGAGGAAGGCGTCCAGGAGACACCCGGTATAGATGCCCGAGCCACCTCAACTGGCTCCTCTCGATGTGGAGGAGCAGCAGCTGTACTGTGAGCTTCTCCCAGATTGCCGAGCTCCTCACCCCAGGGAGTGCCCGGCCACCCTACGGAGGAAGCTCATTTCAGCCGCTTGTATCTGGGATCTCATTCTTTCGGTCACGACCTAAAGTTCATGGCCATAGGTGAAGGTAGGAACGTAGACCGACCGGTAAATCGAGAGCTTCACTCTTCAGCTCAGCTCTCTCTTCACCACAACGGACCGGCACAGCGCCCCCATTACTGCGGCAGCCGAACCGATCCGTCTGTCGATCTCCTGCTCCATTTTTCCCTCACTCGTGAACAAGACCCCGAGATACTTAAACTCCTCCACTTGAGACAAGAACTCCCCTCCAACCTGAAGAGGACAAGCCACCCTTCTCCGGTCGAGAACCATGGCCTCGGACTTGGAGGAGCTGATCTTCATCCCAGCCGCTTCACACTCCGCTGGTCCCCTCTTGGCTAGAGGGGACCAGCAGGACCACGTCATCTGCAAAAAGAAGAGATGAAATCTACTGGTACCCAAACCAGACCCCCTCCAGCCCTTGGCTGCGCCTAGAAATCCTGTCCATAAAAGTTATGAATAGGACCAGTGACAAAGGGCAGCCCTGCCAGAGTCCAACATGCACCGGAAACAGGTCCGACTTAGTGCCGCCAATGCGGACTAAACTCCTGCTCCGCTTGTCCAGAGACTGGATGGTCTCTTCACTCTTTTCATGCTGCATTCATAATTAAATCAAAGAAATTAATGTTTTAATTGGCGAAACCAACGAAGGATTTCTTTTCACTTCACCTCCATTTAAAAATGATCTCAGCTCAGAGAAGATAGCCGTGTCTGAATCTGAATTATCGATTTTTCTCATGGTCAACTTTTGCCTTGCATTTGTAGAAATAATAATAACAGCTTAAAGGAATTCAACAACAGATGAAACAAAGTCATCGGCATGTATCGTTTAGGGAGGGTTACAAAACCATTTGCTAGACTTTGGGAATCGTGCAAAACCACAGTGAGATTTGACAACAAATAGAGAAAACATGGAACATTGATGAACCTTCACAGGGGTGGATGGTCTACAAAAATTACTGCAAAAGCCTGCCAAATACACATCCTGGTGGTTACTATAGAACCCAGAGCTGCATTTAAAGCCCTGCAGGCTTCTCTTGCCTCAGTTAAGGTCAATCTTCATGTTCAATAACAAAAACATTTAAAAGCAAAATAGAGCAATCTTCTCAGGGGCAAATACTTTTTCACAGAACTATGTATTTGAGTGCATTAACAGTTTTTCATTTAATTAAGGAACCACATTGCAATTCATCTGGGGATGACTTTTGTACAGCGCAGATGCACATATAACATGATGCCTGGCTTCCTGTTTGCTGACATTAATCCAAAGGCAGTGGGGATTTTCTCCCTCTTGCTGCTTCTTGCCTCACACCCCTGCAGGGCTCCTAGATCCACACTCTTTTCCCCACACACATACACACACACACACACACACAGATGAACACGATAGACTTTCAACATTCTAGCAAGAAATGGCTACATGTGCAGCACAACGTACGCCGAGTACGTTACACACTGTGTTTATTTCAACCTTGCCACCAAGCTTTCCGTCAGCAATATATTGTGTGGAAAAAAAATCTATTTGCACATCTGCTTATCTGATAATGTTCATTTAGGCAGACTTGTCCATGAGCCCGGATACGAGCGGTGCCGTCACTGCACTCGTCACATTTGTTTGCTGCTGCTTGACCTGCCAAAGCTTCAGGTACTGTGAGTTTTGTTTGTGGCTCCATCTGAGTGTGAGAAGTGTGCCGTTTGGAAAGCACATGTGCAACGCAACACGTCACATTACACCGTGACAGACTGTCACTGTGAATTAAAGCTGGAACACAAACGGAGGCAGGCGCTGGGAGAAAATCGTTAATGTCACAGCGCTCCGGTTCACCACAAGCAAGACCTGTAGGTGACAGAAGTGGCAGGAATTAGACTGACTGCAAGCAAGAAAACTGGCTTTCATCTTTGTTGTTTTCATTCAACAAGTCAATTATTGTCCAAACGTAGGTTGCATAACCTATGGACAATATTTGTTGCATGATGTGACATGGCAGAGGCAGCTTAAAACTGGGTTACCAACAATTATTTCCATGTCAGCAGCAAAAAAAATCTATAAGCCTATATGGTTGTTTTTTTTCTGTCAGTTTGACAAAATGAGACATCAGCTCTTATCTAATCTTTTAGCTCACAACTTACTGACAGAATAGAAGGGCTAACTGTCCAAAATGTCAGATTTTAGCAACACATTTGGGCAGGAAGGCAATGAGTGAATGAATCCAGAAGAACCACAACCAGCCAGATTCATCTGAACCTCTGGTGTGATATCTGCCACTCAGCCGACAGTTGCCTTCAAATCTTGTAACTGGAACTGTCATGTCTCTGCAGTGATCTTTAGGCTTGAAGGACCACTGAATCGAACACGGAACAACATCAACACCTCCCAGAAACTCACGAGCAGTAGAAAACTTTTTCTACAACAAGATATATGTCAGACATAACAAATGGCAGATTATCATAATTTTAAGTTAAATTGAATTTAACAAAGTGGTTCTCACCCATCACAACCAATAATCGTTTTCTTGGCTTAGATAACATGTTCGCATTGTTCTGCGTTTCCTAATGGGCCATGAACCAGAGGCTTCAGCTGAATTTATTACACCTTTACTATTGCATAATTTACTCGATTGGCAGAAAACTAGCAATGCGCATTACACTGAATGCATCATCAATACTGTGATAGGGAGTATCAAGCTGTGGGACATTGATTAGAGTTGATGGAAAAGATGGATGGTGCTTAATTCAGTTCTGAATGGAAACATGCTGCAAAAGGCAGAGCTAATTGTAAGCAGGAAAAGAAATTTGAGTGAGAGAGTTTTTTTGTTTTTTTAAAGAATAGTTCACGTGTCATTTTCCTTTATCTTCACAGTTATGGACTGCTTTGTGTTGGTCTATTTAATAGAATCCACAAAAATTACATTTTGTGGTTTAATATGACAAAGATGAAAAAATGTTTAAGGAATATGAATACTTTTGCAAAGCAATTATCATGAATTAAAGGAGAGTTTCTCTAGTTTCCTGCATTCTTTCTCAACAAATAGCATTCAGGTGTTACCAGTTGATAAGATGCTGGATTTACTGGATACTGTTTTAATATTTATTTTTGCCTTTGAAGCAAGTTACAAAAACTAGTGCATTTATTGTTGGTGCATTGTTTTAATTTCCTTCGATGGTGTTTATTACATATATAGTCTTGAACTGTGGTTCTGGTAAATTAAGCACTGTTTTATATTTTGTGCAAACAAAAAAGCATTACACAGAACAAAAACTGTCATTATCTTTTCCTCCGTGTCAATCACGACGCACCACCTCCAAACCAGCCTTCTCTATCTCAGGCCCCCGCAGGCATTTCTCACATATGTGCGTTACAACAGTGACTTAATGAAACGCCTACAATCACTTATCAACAGCAGATGTAGATGCCTGCCAGTTGTGCTACCAAGCATAAAAATTACCATGTTGTTTCCCTTGATAATGGTAGCTGCCGGCAATATATCCCCCAATTTACAATCTAAATTACAATGTAGATCTCATTTTGCCCCACTGTAATTGTGTTTTGGATATTTTATTATAAGCCTCAGAAATGGCTCCATCACTTGTCTCCGGCAACAACTTATAAAAATATTTTTGACTTTGTTTTTTAAAGCAGCTTATAGCTCTTAAAATACTGCATTGTGTGAAGAGAAAAATCTTTCTATTAAGTATTTAACAGGCTGACAAACTTACAAATATCATTAATAATTTGCAGCATAATAATATTGCATTGCATGCCACATCTTTAATTTTTAATTAGCTGTCCTATTTCTGCACAGACACAGACAAAACAGGGATTTGTTGTGAAGCTCGGTGGAACAGTGCATATACAGGTGGTTTATCTCCTCTTGCAGAGGAGTGTTGCTTTTATTTACTGTTATTACAAAATTTGCACTCTTACACTATAAATAACTACTGTAATGCTTGAGGAATACATAAAACAAATACCTACTGTAGTGTCAGCATTTGCAGATTTATTTTTTAAATAATTTTGTACAGAGGCATGCTGAGACAGATGAATGTATCCTCTGCAGTTGTTACTTTGTTGATTACAGTACACAGGAGCTACCGAGTCAAGTTTCATGGATATCAGTTGAGAGTTTAAATACAACCAATTTAAGAATGCTGTAAAAAGAGATGTGGATGATTGTTTTTATGATGATTGTGAAGGAACTATTTTCTGGATGCTTTGCTTCTAGTGCAGGAGTTTAAAAGATGTTTGCTGTATTTATGTACATTATCTGCTGTTCTCTTAAAATGCTTTTTGCATTTATTATTGCTGCTAGATTAATGCATATTGTGCTAATTTGATGACTTCCAAGGTATGACTTTATTTAGGGCTTGCATTTCTTGCATTGGTAGAATTTTTTTGTTCCATTTTTATTGACCTTACTTATTTTCTCCTTGCTATTTTGTTGCAGGTGCACAATGAAGCATGCACTTTGAGTTTTTTAAATGCTGTTTGAAGAAATCTTTTGTTTTCAACCTCATTATTTTCAACCTTAGCCTTATTTGTTTGGTTTTATTCTATAGATTTTTTTTTTACTTTATTATGTCATATTTTTCTATGTGTTTTTTCTTTTAATCTATGTTTATGTATGCAGTTATGTGCAGCACTTTGTTTCAGCTGTGGTTGTTTTAAAGCGGTTTATAAATAAATTTGATATGGTAACATGGGAGTTTGAAGGTCTGCTGACAATATCAACATTAATAGCTCATTTACTTGCACAGCACCCTTGACAATTGTTAGCACCACTAGTAAATGTGTAAAAGGTCTTCTAATAAATGCATTTTTTATTGCAGGATATTATTGGATGGAACATTTTAGACAAATCCAACCTTTGATTTGAGTACATCTCGAATCGTTCAAATAGTAATCATTCATACCGCTGGGTATTAATGTGATGCGACACAGAGGCAGATTTTTATTATCCACTCTTCAAAGCGGGAAACACGTCATTCAGGTAAGGCAGACGTTTCTTCACAAGTAAAAAAAACAGCTATTTGCCTAAACTGACCTGTGTCTACAGTTAAAGTAATAATTAAGTAGTTTAAAACAGCTGGAAATAATACAAACAAGACTGAAGGAGGACCCAAGTTCATTTTGCCGCCACACACATTAAAGAGGAAGCTGCGGATAGTAAAACCCTTCATGTCTGAATTTTACTATTGAAAACTGCTCTTTGTATACCTCTACATGGGGTGCCAATAATTACGGAGGGTGCTGTATATTCAAAGTATGTAAACTAATTTTGTTTGTTTACATTTATTCCAAAATTAACTTGAAGCAAATAATTAATGATGCCTCTTTTAATGCAGAAAATATCTCACTGTTGCATTTAGTGCCAGCTTCAAATGCCCCCAGGATGGTTTAAAATGTTTTTAATTGCACCCCTAAACAACCTTAATTAATGAATTCTTTGGGTTTTTCACCGCAGTTATTCAATTCAAGGAGCCAGGTAATAACTTTGAAATCTTTATTTAATTTATTTGGTTTTGTCTGGTGCTTTAGAGGAGGTTTTTAATGCTTTGTGGTAAATATGCAAGTCAAATTAGGTTCTTCATTCAGTGGACGTGTTGTTTCTGGAAACTGAATAACAAGAAACCTCTTTACTTCTGTGAACACTAATAATACTCAGGATAAAACTTTTTTGTAACCTTTTTTGTGCACTGGAAGCTGTAAACAATGCTTTTCCCCTTGCATTCAACAAGCATAAATTGCATTGAAACCTACATTGATCCAATACCAACCTTCTAAATGTGTCTCTTATTTCTAAATGATAATGTTAAAATCATGACTGGTTTGAGAGCTTCGTAGATTTAACTGAAAGCATGCATACTGTAACCTTTCAGCAATAACATGGCCTCAGCTGTTTTCTGCACTGTTGGGTAAAACCTGCACCAGCTGAGGGTCGGTAGAAGGAATTATTTGATTATTCAAAAATCACTTTTAATAAACTTTTAATTAACTTTCTACACAAAATCTTCTCCTGTTGAAATCCACCTAAATTTCATGGGACTATGGCATAGCTACAGTAGACCATACACACAAACTACAGCTGTGTTTTTTTCAGACATATTGGCTCATTAAGCGCTTCATAGACTAAAATGCTTCCGCAGTAACCACTGTCTTCAAAGACCAAAAGTGATCCTGCTGAGCGTTAATACCCTACAGATGAGCCTAATCAACAGGCTGTGTGATCTCAAGCAAGAGACGTCGCTGAATCTCTTAAACTGGTGAATAATCTGTGAAAAACAGTTTGACTTGGCTCTGGCATCAGTATCTTCGCACATATTGATAACAGTACAGTGTCTTGTCAAACGACTTAATTAGCTGGACAATCACGTCCCCCAGAACGTGTCCTGTCTGGCCTAAACCTCACTTTAAAAATCTTTATTTGCTTCCTTCCAAAAGAAACTCTTAATGAGCAGTGTCACTCTGAAGCTCGGGATTCATTTTAGAGTGCTGTCAGTTCCTTTTTCTGCTGCTTGTTTTTCTAGGAAAAGTTAAATGTAAATTTAAAAGCAACAATATTTTAGGATGATTGTAAAAATCAAAGTTCCTTCACAACTATTTTAAATCTAAGAGTTAAAGAAAAGAATTATTAAAAATACAATAATGCATTTCATAAATAAGGATGTTTGGCTCAAGTAAAGTTAAAATTAAATACAAATATCAGTTTATGCCACATTATAGAGCAAAATATTTCTATAAAACATTTTCTTTTAATTTCTTGTGCATTTTTGGACTTAGTTTAGCTTTTTTCTGTATTTATTTTTAATTTTGGCAGCAGAAAAATTATGGAATTATAAAAAAAAATAAACTGATAAATCAGGACAATGACAGATGAATAGAATTTTACATTTAAAAAACTGTAAAACAAATAAATAAATAAAGTCAAATTTTCATTGTTATTATTTTTGGCAGCTTTAGACATAATTCTGGCAGCATGTTTAACTAAAATATAAAATTTGGTGAAATGGCTCGATGGGTGGCTGCTTTCTGTGTAAACATGCATATATTCTAATATTGCATTTAAATTCCTCATCCAATTAAGCCAAACCTTAATTCCATGAAATACAAATCAAATTTATACCAAGCACTGATGATTTCAAATGAGATTAAATGATAATTACATAAAGGTAATGACAAGTGGATGAATTAGTTGAAAATAAAGTCTAAAACGCTTAATAGGAATTTGTTTCCACATGAATTACTTTATTGAAGCACTTATCTGCATTTATTATAAATTTTAGCTCTTTTTTCCCTGATAAAAGTTTGTATCTTTAATTGTTCTGGTATTCTGGTTACACAATGAAATAAAATGCCTCATCTTCATTTTCACTGTAATAGCACTTTAGTGAAATGATTTATGCTTATTGGGGCGTAGTTTGATGTTGGCAGTTTCCTGTGTGATACATGGATCTGTTTTAATGTTGCATTTAACTACCCCATCCAATTAGACTGAGCACTGCTGCCAAAAAATATAAATCAAATTTGTCCAAAGTATGGATGATTTAAAGAGAGCATTGTTCAACTTTATCTTCAGTTTCTCGGTTGTTTCAGCATATCCATTGTGCAAATAAGAGCTGCGTGCAAAGCAATAATCAGACAAATTATTGTTATTAAAAATTTGTATAGTTGCCCACAGTAATGAGCAAAGTGACTCACACCATGGCCCTGTTTACCTGCCTGGGTTGACTCGACTCGACTCAACTCAACGGTCCACTTGGCAATTTGCAAGCATGAATAATGAAGCAGTGATGCACAGGATGCCACAGTTCAGCATTATTCAATCTGTTGCAGGCTGACATGCACACAAAAAGCTGTTTGCTTTTCCAAATTAACCCTGCATGCAAAAAATATTCTTCTGCACAACTAAAATGAGGTGCCAAATGTGCAAGAGCCTTGCATCCTTTAGATTTTAAAGGGAACTTGGCAAAGTTGTAGTTTCTGTTAAAATGGAAAGAAGAGTCCAAAACTTTTCCTCTGTGTCACAGAGTTAAAAGGGATACTTAACCTCTGCTACATCGGATGAATCTGTAGCCACTGCAGCATTATGGCTTGATGAAACACTGTGTAATAGTGCATTTAAAATTCACCAAACAAGACCGATGCTGTTATTAAAAACTTCTGCCTGAGAAATCATGTTAGCATTTGGTTTATTATGAGTGCAAAACAACAGCCTTGGCTTTGATTGATTATTGGTAAGTACATTACGTCTACTTCTCCTCATCAAGCGAGAGTGAGATTTAGATGAAACATAAACGGACTTAACTAATCAAAACTGTACATCAGAGACTAAATCATAGCCTTCAAGCTATGGATCAGTGATACTAATGGTATTGAATCCATTCTAAAAATCCTTACTCAAAAGTTGATGCAACATAAGTGAAACAGAGCAAATTGAACAACTGCATCTCTATATTTAGCAACCTTTGAGAAAAAAGGGCAGGTTGTATTTTTTATAGACATTTCCAACTTCGGTACAAAGACTAGAATTGGGGAGGGACGTAGATAAGTAAAGGAAAAACATTCGTGCTTTCTTTAAAAATCTTTCTTGGTTATTTTTCTTTGCAGCTATTTTGTATTATAATTAATGAATGTCCCCTTATTACACCTTGCAGCTTCAGAAATAAAAATATACAGATATGGAGTGAAGTATTCCTGTCCCCCTAAACGTTTTCACATTTTTCCACTTTACTACCACAAACTTTAAAGTTTGTTTGTGGGATTTAATGAGATAGGCCAACCCAAAGTAGTGCATAGGTATGAAGTAAAAGAAAAATGACATAAAGACCTTAAAAATGCATCTTTGTTCAGTCCCCAAGTCAATATTTTGCCACTGTCACAAGACATTGTTGTAGCTTCAAACAGGTTTTCTTCCTGTATTTGGCTCCATCTATCTTTCCAAGAGACCAGCTGCTATGTCCCTGCTGATGAAAAGCATCCCCACAGCATGGTGCTGCCACAACCATATTTCACAGTTCAGGCTGATGCACAGTCCAAGTTTTCTTCTACTAACGTTTTGCATATCAGTCAAACAATTCCATATTGCTTTCAGATATCCAGAGCACCTTCCATGTTTGTGGTTTGTTCCTCTGTTTTCATCATGAGGTTTGTTTGATTATGCCCTCTATGAAACCTTGAAGACCTTAACTTATACAACTTATAAACTCTAGTTTATTGCATCCACACACCAGACTTTTCAGATTTTATTTGTTAAAAAAATTCACAGCCACTACTACTCTCAGTTGATCTGTCACTTTATACAGTATAGTTGTTTTATGTATGTTCTGCTTGGAGCTTTATTGCTATTAAAGCTTTGCTTTGACTCAGCACTTGCTGTTAAATAATAGTTACAACTCACAATGTTGGTCATTAAAACATTCATAACTGGGCAGTTTTTCTTACTCTAGATGACTTTTATTGACTAAAAACTGTAACTTAGTTTCTGTATACAATGAAACATTAATAATAATATTGAAATTTGTAGGCTTCATTTTTATACATTTTCCTTATTAGTAATCTGTTTCTGTATACAATCCAAAATCTCTCAACATCTGTTCAAAGTTGGTTTTTTTCTTTAACATCCAACAGACCTTTTGTATGATTTCATTAAAGTGATGAGCCTTAAATTTGAGAAGTGCCTGAAATCTGCTCTGCTTTACATACTGAGGACACCCAATTATCTCCCCACCCAATTATCTCCCAGTTTCTCCAAGACACTCTTGTCAAACTGTCAGTCTCTTTCAGTGGCACTTTCACTCAATCTTTTCATGGTTTAATAAAAATATTTTCCTAACTGTGCACTGAAGACTTTGCTTCTTTTATAATCTGAGGAATATACAGCTCCTTACAATCGCCTTCGTGCTTTTGAGCTTTTCTTTGGCTGTCCTCACTCACTGATCTCATTTCACAAAGCTGTTTTGATTTAGATGCACGGATTTATCTTTTTCCACCACTTGCCCACTACCTTTACTACTTCTATCTACACCTACATAATCCAAAAGTCTGCATTTATTCAGAGACACAGAGTAATATTAATGCAGGCATAAGAGATGCATAACATATCTCTCAATGCTAAACCAAGCTTATTTTTAAAATCGAATTAGGCAATTTTTAAAACAAAAATACTGGGGAAACCATCAGAAATTCAGACCACTGTTAATCATCACACATCAATACATCCATCCATGCAAAGCCCAAACGGGAATTATTGACTGACTTCTACATAAAACAACTTGAGTGTGTTTGGTTGCTTTGTAAACTGATACACCAGCTGCATCTTTATTGTCTGACAAAATATCTGTTTGACAAATGTTTGCCTTCCCCAGAATTTTGGCCATGGAGGAATGTAAGGGTTTCCATCTCAGAAGTCACTGCATCGATCTTGACAGTGACCTCCAAGAAAAGTGAAAAGATTTTGGCCTTTGTTAGTGGAGTTTGGAGATTAAAGCAGTTTTTCTTAGTATTTTTCATTGGGTTGTTATTGTGGAACAACAAATAACAGATTTATGGATCAATAACACTGAACAGATGAAGATTGGAGAAACAATGTTTTTATGCAACTCTGAAACTGTAACTTTCACCCAGGGCCATGTGACCTGCCACTCCAGAACTATATGGGACTCCTTAGACCTCTTCCAGTGTCTCTTAATAACATTTACCAAAAATGATACAGTAACCTCCAATATTTCTAAATATAAAGAAAGGCTAGTTCCAGCGGTAGACTACCTGTTTTTTTCATAAATACAGAAATTATTTAGTGTCCCTTTTTTGACATTAATCTGTTTTCTTATGCTTAAGCTTAATAGATAAAACAATTTTTTTTCATTTCACAGTAAACTGAACGAAAACTTTTATGCAATATATCATTTAAACGTAATAAGTTAAGTGTATTTGGAGGGAGATCAAGACTGTTTCTTTCAGTGGTAAAGATGATCGATCCCTGCCCTAGCAATAGTTTTGTTAGGTGTTACTCTCCAATTCTGCATTATTTGCTGTTATTTCAGTTTTTAACTTTATGTTCTCTCTCTTTTCTCTTCCTAGAAGCTACACCTGGACTGACTCTGTGTCTACCTGTGACACCTTTCTGGAGAGGGGAATTGTCCGAGCTTCTGCTGGCAACAACTTAATGCTCACCCTCTACCGATGATCCACATAGCCCTGTCTTTTAGTGTTTAACACTTTCTCTCTCCTAGACATGGAAATTGACTGAGCTTCTACTATGACTAACTCTATGTGGTCTCTTTCAGACTCTAACCTTGAAAACTGGCTCAGAGTTTATCTGTTCTTTCTTTCTAAGTGAAACAACTAAAGGAGCTACATCCATTAACATTTACTTTTCATTCCTATAGAAAGGACTCCTGGATCAGTACTTCTTTGTTCTCTTTGTGTCTCTGCTCTGTTCTCTCAAACCCCCAGTCGGTCGTGGCAGATGGCTGCTCACACTGAGCCTGGTTCTGGTTCTGCTGGAGGTTTCTTCCTGTTAAAAGAGAGTTTTTCCTCTCCACTGTCGCTTGACCTCCAATAATAAAGTAAAAAAACCTTGGTGTTATTTTTGACCAGGACATGTCATTTAAATCCCATATTAAACAGGTTTCTAGGATTTCTTTCTTTCATCTCCGGAACATTGCCAAAATTAGAAATATCCTGTCCAGGAGTGACGCTGAAAAACTAGTCCATGTATTTGTTACTTCAAGGCTGGACTATTGTAATTCTTTACTATCAGGATGTCCACAAAATGCAGTTAAAAGCCTTCAGCTGATTCAAAATGCTGCAGCAAGAGTTCTGATGAAAATTAAAAAGAGAGATCATATTTCCCCTACTTTAGCTTCCCTTCATTGGCCTCCTGTTAAATTCAGAATAGAATTTAAAATTATCTTCCTCACATATAAAGCCCTTACTAAACCGGCTCAGTTATGGTTGAGGTGCAAACACACCTCCATTTCTGCTACCTTTATGACCCCCTCTCTTTTCCAGTGATTATGGTCAATCTGACAGAGAGAGGTATCCCAATCATTGTGGTTTTTAGTATAACAATGACCATCAGTGGGCTCTAGATGGACAAACTGTCTACTTTTAAGGCTAGGTTTAAAACTTTCCTTTTTGCTACATGCATGCTCAGTATGAGGGATTGCTGCAAAGTCAACCCCAGTGACTGTCCACTGTCTCTACATGCTCATCCAGGAGGGAATGCTCCAAGTCACTGACTGGATGCAATCTGCTGGGTTTCCTTAGATAGAAAAACTTTTTATCCAGTTTGAATAAATAACTGAATCTAACTGCACTGTTCAATGGTTAGGATTAATTGGAATGTATGAACCTGACTTTTGTGAAGTGCCTTGAGACAACATGTGTTGTGAATTGGCGCTATATAAATACTGAATTTAAAACTGAATTGAATTGTTATAATGATAATTGCTTCCTCTGTTGACTTTTCTCCTTTCAGGCATTTGTTTGAATTCTGAACCTTTTAAAGATCTCAACAACTGGAATACTTTATCTCAACTGAGTTGGGTAAATCTGTCAATCCTTGCTTTTATTAAGTTCAGAAAGATGTTAAAATTTTGACTTTTTAGTTTAAATTTGTCATAATACAGACATGTTAAACATTCAGGCTTGGTTAGCCCATGTTACTAACCCTATGTGCCTGATAACGTTTCCACCAGGTTTAGATATCAATAGGCATCTCTTTCTGGACCACTTTCTCCTTTTCCTTTTCAATCACATTTTAATGTTGATTTGAGAGAAAGGAATATTGTCTTTTGTATTTATTTATTTATTTTTTTTGCAAAATCTTTGCTCAGGTCTTTATACTGTTGTATGTTGCCTTGTGTTTTAATGATGGACAAATACATGCATTTCAAGTAAATAACATCAAGCATCTGTTGCTACAGCACATCCAACCTCCAGTTAAGCCAAGATACCTCAGACATTTTTGGATATGATGAAAAACTGTGCAGCCTCATCATCTGCACAGTATGCATCTCTGTGCAGTCCCACACATAGGTGTCACTGCTACAAAAACTGCATAAATGCAGCCCAAATGAATTCAACAATTTTACCTAAAATTAAACAATACCATCCAGATGCTTTGTATTCACTGATGAAGATTCACTCAACCCAGTCACTGCCAAACACTTGGAGTGACCAACCTGGCAGCAGACTTGGCCCTGTCTTCTGAGTCATTTAGTTAATAACTATTGGAGCTCTTGGGGGCTCTCATAGACTGTGTTTAGGGCACTTAAAGAGCGCCACTCCAAAATACAACTTATTCTGCCTTTATATGACAAACACTGTACATTTACACCCATCAACCAATTAACACACAAAATACATGTAATAAATATGCATCATAAACAATATAAACATTTCACATAACTGATAGGACTTTGTGAAATGCACTTCTTGTCTTGTTGTTTAGACCCATGTAAAATCAGTTTTTAAGATAACTAACAAATGTGCCAAGATAAGAAATCGTGCGACACTGGCTTCAAATTTTAGTTCTAGCATTGTTGAGTCTTTTAGATCAATGGAACTGTTATAAACATGCATTCATATGTTTCAGGTATCGTTTAGAAAAAGATTTTTTATCTTTGTAATAAATTAGAATACAACTAATTATCAGTTTTGAATGCATGCAGTTGAAAACCAATGTCCTTGTCTGACATAATAAAAAAAAACAAAAGAAATGCTGCCAAATAAGTTACAAAGTACCTTAAGGACAACAAATTAATTGTTTTGAAGAGGCAATCACAAAGCCCTGGTCTGAGTGGCATGGAAGCAAGGTGGCCTACAAACCTGACTCAATTTAGAGGAATGAGCCATAATTCCAGCAAACTATTGGGAGAAGCCAGAGTCAATGTTACAGAAAGTTAGAGTTTAAAAGCCATTCTGCAAAATACTAACAAAAGGTATGTACATTTCTGTATTTAATTAAAGTGAAAAAATAATATTTTTTTCAATACTGTGACAGTCAGCATATAAAAATAACGAAAAACGAAAATCTTACCAAGTATATTTTTCTAACTTTTAGTCAAAATCTCTCATCACACTTAATATAAGACAAAACCATCTACAGAGATAAATTTAAGTGAGATATAACAATTTGTTTTGAGACATTGCATCTTGAAAATCTTGTGAAATAGTCTTGAAAACTTCTTGTTTTGAGTAAGTTGTTAAATTAAACAATCATTTTTTTACAATTCAGACGAGTTTGAAGTTCCTGTGAGGTTTGTAAAACATGAAGTCTTGTTTCAAGAAAAAAAATAATACTTGAATTAAGACAAATCTGCTTTATTGATAATCAACAATATCAACAACATGACCAACTCACAGTGCATTACAAAACATTCTATTAGTTTAGCTATTTTTAACACATTTCTGTCAAACCAAACATTCAAGTTATTTGAAAAAAAGACAGTTAAAATAATATTTCATTCTCTGTTCTGTTGCACTCTGGACAGATTCCAGCATATTATTCCAAAGGTAATGAGTACAAATACTGTTCTATATTACAGTAATTTGCAATGCTCTAAAACATTGTTTGGTCCAAATACCCAGACTCACCACTGAGTCAAGACTGACATTTGATGATATCTGTGATATCTGTCGCAGGGGCAGCAGACTCAGCAAAGACGCCCAGACGTCCCTCTCCCCAGACACCTCCTCCAGCTCCTCCGGGGGGAGCCCAAGGCGTTCCCAGGCCAGCCGAGAAACATAGTCCCTCCAGCTTGTCCTGGGCCGTCCCCTGGACCTCCTCCCGGTGGGACGTGCCTGGAACACCTCCCGAGGAAGGCGTCCAGGAGGCATCCGGTATAGATGCCCGAGCCACTTCAACTGGCTCCTCTCGATGTGGAGGAGCAGCGGCTCTACTCCGAGCCCCTCCCGGATCTCTAAGGGAGTGCCCGGCCACCCAACGGAGGAAGCTCATTTCGGCCACTTGTATCCGGGATCTCGTTCTTTTGGTCATGACCCAAAGTTCATGGCCATAGGTGAGGGTAGGAACGTAGACTGACCGGTAAATCGAGAGCTTCGCTTTTCGGCTCGGCTCTCTCTTCATCACAACGGACCAGCCACACCGTGGCAGCCGCACCGATGCGTCTGTCGATCTCCCGCTCCATTCTTCATTCAGTCGTGAACAAGACACTTGAGCTCCTCCACTTGAGGCAGGAACGTCCTTCCAACCTGCTGTTGGGACCCAGCCATGGACACAACATTAAAACTCCGGTACACACTTTTATGGAACTTTCAAAATAAATAGCATTTAACTGACTTCCAGCAACTGAGGAAAGGGGGGTAGCAGCAGACTTCCCATGATGCCACTGTCTGGATAAGAGCACCCCCTCTCCAACAAGCCGACCTCTTTCCACTGCTCCTCTGCGGGACCAGGATAGGGGAGGCCCAGCGCGCTAATGTCTCTTTGCTGACAAACAGACAACTCTTCAACTGGATCCAAGGGTGTCATACAATCATCGATCAAATGCAAAGTTAAGTACGAATGAAATACTGTTTGTGTATCCGGTATTTTCATTCATGAACGGGGAAATTAAGGTGTAAGAATTGCTTACTTTCTCTCTGAGGCCTGCAGCAGCAAACTGTCCCAGAGAAGTTCCCTACAGAGACACGGTCTTTACAAAGCAGAGCGGAGCGGTTTTCCGTGTCTGAAAGAAGGTTCAACAGGAGCTGCATCACCGAGTTAACGTGCAGTGTGGTTGGCGGACACAACGAGCCGTCTTTCATCCACAGCTACGGAGGTTAGCTGGAGCTAACCCTTTTGTTCACACAGCGGCCGCACCTTCAACCCGTTTGTTGACTGTGGATGCGTTTTTCAAACTTCACCGCCTTGGACAACGTTCCTCACCACAGTTCATGAGGTTAAGTGTTTGGGCAGAATAATATAGAAGTGATTTAGATTGAAATGATCTAAACGTTTTTCATTTTATGAAGTTTGGTTTTGTTTGTAATGAACTCAGCTTTCTTGGTTCTAGCAGAATATCTGCAGCACACATGTTCAGTTTTGTGTTCTTTGTATGTTTTTACAGTTAAGACAAACTTTATTTAAAGGGTGATTTTAAACAGAAGGTTGATCATATTGCGCCGTCCGCGCTTATGCATTTTAACCCTTTTATTAACCCTGGTAGTTTAAAGGAATGTGTTTGAATCTGTTGCTAAACTATCAGCCTCTTTTGTTAGCTCAACGGCTAACCGGTAAGAACACGTGCTTGCTACCAAAGAGTATTTAACAGAAAGGTTTAGTTTTCAAGCTACTGAATAATAGTCCCTAAACATCATTTTACTAAATTTGAAAACTAAGTAAACACCTTTAAGCCCCATTTCTCCAGAAAGATTTGGCTCTTTTCCAAAATATTCCCTTAATAATATTTCTTTAAATATTATTTTGATAAATAAAGGCAGCTAATTAGACACCGTTGAGAATTAGTCTCCAGAAGGTTGGTTTTATTCAGCAGATCATTCTTAAAACATTATTTTATTAAAATAATATTTTACCTGATCTTGCATTGTGAATGGTTGTCTAAAGGTATACCAATTATTGCTGAAGTTAGTTCCAAGACTAACTTAACTTCATTTCCAGATTCTTCAAGATAATCCTTGGTTCTCAAACATAAATAACATTGCATGGTAATGTTGCATCACTCTTTTGGTCATGGTTTCCAATCATCTTTAATCAACTTGTTTATATTGTACATAGCCTATTAGTCTTTATTCTTTAATTCTGCTTGGTAGTTTAGTTGGATTGTTTTAGCATAGTAAAGAGTTTGTTGATTGAAATATGTTTGACTTTGAGTTGACTTATTTTTGTTAATAAATTCTTATATTTTAAGAAATTGTGTGAATTTATTCCATGTGTGCAGAGTTTATGCTATTCAATAATGTCAGAGCTCGTCTCACACATTTCTATTTTGTCCTAATACCATCGCCTTACTGGGCTGGTATTCACAGGACAACCCTTAACAGACCCAAATATTATTTGATAAAATATTAAAATATTAATATTAAATATTAAATAATATTCTCAGATTTATAATCTCAACACTCCCCTCCTTGAACCGCCACCTTAACGTGGTGGAGGGATTTGAGTGCCCGAATGATCCTAGAGGCTATGTTGTCTGGGGCTTAAAGGCCCCTGTTAGGGTCTCCCATGGCAAACAGGCTCTAGGTGACGGGTCAGACAAAGAGCGGTTCAAGACACCCTCATGAGGACTATGCGATCGAGGCACGTGACGTCGCCCGGTATGGCGGAGCCGGGGTCTCACCCTGGAGCCAGGCCTGGGGTCGGGGCTCGTTGGAGAGCGCCTGGTGGCTGGGTTGCTCCTCACGGGACCTGGCCGGGCCAAGCCTGAAGGAGAGACGCGAGGCTATCCCCCAGTGGGCCCACCACCTGCAGGGGGAACCGTGAGGGACTGGTGCAAAGAGGATTGGGCGGCAGACGAAGGTGGAGACCTCAGCAGCTCGATCCCCGGATGCTTAGGCTGGCTCTAGGGACGTGGAATGTCACCTTAAAATGAAATGTTCAAATCTTAATTTAAGCTGGTTTTGGACCTTGCCACAATTATGAAACTAAGAATGAGTTAAATAAATTTTAAAACAAGAGGGTGACATTCAAGCTAAAAAAAAAAGATGCTACCTTTGAGTGGAAGGACACTACTTTTTGGCATCAAGCTTATTATGAGACGCAAAGCTCACAATTGTAGTAAAATACTGCTCAGAATGAGTTTTCGTGGCTAGTTTCAAGATTCTCTATACCTTGTGAGGCTTTATTGCAATGTCTTATTTCTAGAAATTTTGTCAAGGTAACTTTCACTTGTTCCATTGGCAGATTTTTTGGCTTATTTCAAGCCAAAAAATCTCATTAAAATCTTTTTTTACTTATTTTTGAAGTGGCATTTTTTCCAGTGTGGTTGTTCTTGTACTGTAGATACTTCCCAACACGGGAAAGAGTTGTAGGATATTTGGTGCAAATATGTACATTGTACAGTATATGTGCATATTGTCAAGAAAGGCAAAAAAAAAATGAAAGTATGAAAATTAAGGACTAAACATCATTTTGGCGTCCACAAAGTACACTGTTCTAGCAGATAGCATAAAACACCCCTAATTGTAAGGCTATTAAAGGTTATCAAATACAGCAAATCAATGTATTTATAAATTTACTGCGAAATTCAGTAAAGAAGCACAAGGAAAACACTACATATAATGACTGCTATTTCTTTTATTCTGTCACAGCCCAGGAGTTTTGGAAACGGTGCATATTGAGAGACACAACAAGCAATGATTTTAAACAAACATGGTGTAACATTCACAGTATAATGCATAATTCAGCCCCGCACTGTGGATTAAACTCCACTCCCCAGCTGTTACACGGAGCCACTTAAAAACAGCATGTAGCACGACAGCCGGGACCCTGAGCTGTTACTGATATTATGAGACTCCTTTTTGACTGTTCAGCAGCTGAATTTCACTTCAGGACCTGCACCACATCGACTCATACACAAAAGGCACTTTTTTATGTAGGTCTTTGTGTTTTCCAGCAGTTTGTTTGGTGGGAAAAACACTCAGCTCTCCAAAACACACATTTTCCAAACTATGGGTGATACATGGAAAAAGATAGCAGGATTACACAAAGTGCAAATGTTCACACACAGATGTTTTTTTGGTGTGTGGTACACTCACAAAGACTCGTGAGAATAATGTTTTCCATAGACAAATAGCCTCTATCATATTCCAGCCCCCGTTGCCATGAGAATAATTACATTTAGTCCAAACACTAGCTTTTTAGTTATGACTTATGGTACTCTCCGCCCTATCCTGTGGGATTTCAGCATAATGTATAGCAATGCACCCCTCGAACATAAAACCAATTAATCAAATTTGCCAATGAAAACCTGCATGTGTAGATGATTACAGTAGGAGTAAAGTAAATACAAATCGTTACCTACAGATTAATCTGCAAAAACCCACCTTTTAACAATTTAGCATTTTCTATACTTCAATGTATTATATCTGTTTTTAAAGAGGGGTAACTGTTTATAACTTTAATATGAGGGCAACTGCATTTCTCAGTGATTCTCAGTGATTTCTCAGTGATTCACACCACCACAAAAATCAAATCAAAGTCTGTCAGCAGAAGAAAAGTAAAAGGAAATCCGTTTTTTGAGATATAGTGCTGAAAATCTAATAAAACAAAGCAGCAGACAAATAACACGACATCATGTGGTAAAATTGAGTGCTCCTGCAAAGACAAACATGCATTTTGGATGTCAAACAAGATTCTGGGCTGATATGTGAATGGGCAGATAGCGTTGAATTAGATTGGTGCTATGACACTGTCTACCTAGACATAACTTATTTTAATATTCCTTCCTTTAAGCACTGCAAACTTCTGTGCAGTGTTACAGAATCCAAAAGGGCCATTAATCTTGTGAATCATTTATTCAAAAGGGGCCTAAATGGATTGTTTTCATTGATTCACTGCTGCCTAAAGCAGAGTGTGCCTCCACCGGTGCAGAATTTTAGGTTTTATGGTGAAATGGCATTGAAATAAATGCAGATGTTCAAGATATTTTCTTAAACTTATTGTAAAATAAAACGTTTCTTCATCTATCAGATTGTTTAGAAATGGCTCAATGGAAGAAAACTGCTTTGGTTGTTCAGGATCTGGACAACTCGTCTTAACAGATGGAACTAACTCTGCTCTATACCAGAAAACCCTGAAGGAGTATCCCCTGCCATCAGACCATGACAATAAGCAGCAGGACAATTATCTGACAAACACCAGCAAGTCCACCGCTAAATAGTAACCAAAATCAAGGTTTTGGAGTTGCCTATATTCACGGTCTAGACTTAAAGTCAACTGAGATGCAGTGGAATGACCTTAATGTTCAAAGACCCTCCAGTCTGAAATATTAAAACTCGTTTAATGACCTGAAACATTCAAGTTTGAGATAAAAGCAAACTCTGGAAGGGTGCATTTTCAAAGTAATTTAGATGCACATCCAGATGTGCATTTGAAACAGTGACAGTGAACATATTTAGACGCAAGACCGAATGTTTGCAAGAAAAACAAAAAATGTTAAAGATTAGGAACATGATGGATATATTCTGACAGACTCTAAACTGTAAGGTACGATCTGGACTGACAGGCCTCAGCTCTGCCTGCAAACCAGCTAATAATAAACCTCTCCTATAAGTGTACTTGCCAGAGTCAAATATAGCTGTGGTGGACCTGGACTGTCATTATAGGAGGAAAGAATACATGAATGGATTAGAAATGGGACTTTTTATAATGAAAAACAATTCTATTGACTTACCCAAAACCAAACTGTTTTTAATCCTTGGAGAAGAAAGTCTCCAGCATTATCTTGCACAACATGTTACAGTTACAGTGCAGCATGTGAAGTAGAGAGCAGGCACACTTCTACCCCATTACTACAATTGTTATGCTGAGTTCATTCTGCACACTTCCTGCTGGAGAACGCACCATCCATGGGTTGTATGCAGATCCCAGCATGCAGGAAATGGCACGAGGGAGAAAAGGAAGTAGAGGTGCAGCCTTTGAGACTTGTTAAAATGTTTGAGTGATTCTGGCTACATTAACTTTATCTCACCATCTGATGTCAGAAACGGGAAAACAGCTGCTTTAGTTAGAGTTTGGCTGTAGTGAGACACAGTATGCGAACAGAGATTGCAATCGAAAAAAACATTGTGTGAATTGCAGCTGCAAAGCACAATGCGACTGATGTAGTGACATAACAAATAGACAAGTTATTTTTTCTACACCTGAGTTTTTACAATTCTTTTTCTAATTTCACATGCTAAAAAAAATATCTGTTCATAAACATGCTGCCTCCAGCTATTTTAGCAGGGCTTTTTGAAAATACTTCTAAATGAACATTGCTTCACGAAACAAGTTTCTGTTCAGTGTCCTGTCCCTAACAGCCAGTCAACTGCTGTCTGGACCAAACAGGAGCTATCAGATTATTTACAAGTACTTAAATCTGCATTTTTCCACCAGAGGGGTTTCTGCACTTTGGAGTCAGTTCTTAATCAGATCCATAAAAACAAGCAAATAATCTGTTTGGTTTTTCCACAGCCAGAGAGCCAGCTTGGAGCCACATCAATAAGATAACATATGTATCTACGAAAGCCAAATTATTTGTATTAGTATCCCTGAGCTTGTGTTATTCCAGAGCAAACCAGACTTTTTGTTAATGTTAGATTTGTTTTATTGTTTTTAAGTTGAACTAAGTCTAGAGTCTTAATAGTGGCATTCAAATCATTTTAATGCTTGGTCTTCAAGAGAGCATCTCCAGCTGTTAAACAGCTGGTTCTTCGCTCTGATCCAACAAAGAATTTAAGCCAAGATAGAACCACATTTGAGCTTTGACTCCTAGCTTCAATTTGTGTAAACAGAAAGCATTAACCAAAATCCTGAGCAAGACCTTTAGCACTGGAACTGTGTTAGTTGAAAACCCTCAACAGATGTAAACAGGTGATAAGACGAGCCAATACCTCAGCCATTATCAAAGTCCATACCCTGATCCAACTCAAACGGCAAGTCAATCTGCATCAAGTCCACGGTGCAGAAAATGTGGACCTAATCATTTACAAATGTGGAATGTCATAGAATTTGATCATATGAGAATTTGATCTAACAAATTGGAGGGTTTTCAAACATCTTGTTATGTTATTGCCCTTTATGCTCACATTTACTGTGACAGAGAAGAGGAAAAATGCCCTTCTTGATCACTTCTGCTCCCTGTTTGTCTGTCTGTGATGTGACCCACTCAACTGAGGCTCAGACCCCAGGTCTTTGGGAGAAACCTCAGCTCAGCGCAGCATGCTGCTATAGCCCTAATCAAGTTATTAACTTGATAAAATTCAAGACAAAGCACACAGTTTATGAAACAATAGAACAACCCTTCGTCCCACTTTTGCTCGTACACGAGTACTGGAAACAGACTGAGAACTTGTTATGAACCAAAATATCAACAAGGCATATCAACACAGTACAAGTACTTCACTGTACAAGAAGTGCCAGAGTTGCTGCCACCTTCTGAGGAGACTGAGGTCTTTCTGAGTGTGGAGGCCTTTGCTCAGGACTTTTTATGACTCTGTGGTAGCCTCTACCATACTCCACGCTATCTGCTGGGCCCCAGGCAACACAGAGTGGGACAGGAAGAGACTGAACAAGCTGGTTAGGAGGGCCAGCTCTGTCCTGGGCTGCCCACTTGACTGTGGAGTCAGTGGGTGAGAGGAGGATGTTGGCCAAGCTCACATCCATCATGGACATAACCTCTCATCCACTGGACCGGTCTGTAGAGGAGTTGAGCAGCTCCTTCAGTGGCCGACTGAGACACTCTCAGGGCAGGAAGCAACGCTACCGCAGGTCCTTCTTCCCCACCACTGTCCAACTGTTTAATTGTATCGTATAACTAGTGTAACTACCTCTGTGTTTGTAAATACCTGAAATCATTGTTACTTTAGCACAAATGACCTCCACTGTTTACTGTATATAAGTAATTTTATTATTTTATTTATTTTATTCTATTATTACTACATGTTTTTGCACATCTACCTTGTTCTTCTGTGATTGCAAATTTTTTCATAAGTATCTGTACCCAAATTGTGCTGCTGTAACAAGTTAATTGCTCCATTGTGAGATCAATAAAGTCCATCTTATCTTATCTTAAGAAAGCAGCTTTTGCCTCCCTGAGCAAAGATCCTCAGCAAAAGAGACATGTGTTTACCTGAAGACCATTAATAGGTGTGTGTGCCAAGTCAGGTAGTGCTTGAGAAGTGAAAGTCAAAGAGTGTTTTAGGTGAACGGATGTTAGAATATTAGAGTAGCTTTGTAAAAACCAACCAAATCTGTAAAAAACTGAAAATTGCCTGTACACCCCTGGGGGACTGAAAAATAGTTTGCTGTAAGAAATAAACGAATAAATTAACTAAAGCATGCTGAACAAACGTTTTTTGTCCAAAAAATAACTAATCCCAGTACATTTTTCCAGATATTTCCAAAGAACTGCTTAAAGGAATAATGAGATCAGTTACTGTTTTGGGTTAAATAATTTGTTTAGTTAGTAAAATATGAAAATAAAAAAACAGAATATGGAAGAAAAACGTTAGACAATGTCATTTTCTGCACTAGGTTGCTATGTATTACAACACTGTCTGGATATCTGTAACTTTGACTTATTTTGATGTTACAGTCTTGTATTTAAAGATACATTTATTTTGTTTATTCATCTGCATGAAGAATGATTTGTTAAGCCATAAAAAGAAATCCATTCCATCAACTTTATGTGGATATTTCTTATAAAATTAGAGTTCATTATGCTTTACTGTCAAATATTAGACCAGCTTAGGGTCACAGACAGGCAGCTGCATAAAGTGTAATTTATTTTGCTGGCAAGTTGCATGCAAACTCAAAGAAAGGGATGAGCTGCACACTAGTTGTTCCAAATATTTGACCTGTAGAAATCATATTTCAGCCTTTAAAAATAAAGTTTTCGAAGAATTGATGCAATAAGGCCTGAAGCTAACAGTGGTTATCAGTGGTTATCCAAAGGTCTAGATCAGGCGCCAACAGATGTTAGCTATAGCTTAAAAAAACTAAAGCACTAGCAGCACAATGGCTCTTTAAAAATCTCTTCTGTAATAAAACAAAACACCATAAATATTGTCATTTAACTGTTTAAATGTTTATTGCATTGCATACTTCAACAGAAGCATTCTGATACGTTGTTTCTTGTTTGCATTTGCTCCTGAATTCCCCTTTGTCCAATGCAGCAGATAGCTACCAGTGGAAAGGCCAAGCAGCACAAAGGTGGAGTCTCAGACAAATACTGTCTCTGGCACAGCAGGAAATGCTGTACCTATTTTTATCTGCAAACATGCAGTTTTCTCAGCTGGGACACATGGGAGGACTCCAATTAGCTCACAGGAAAAGCCACAGAGGCAAACACTGAGATAACTAATAATACGTCCTCCCCCTCCTGCTGACACACTGTGCCACGAGGAAGAAGAAACAACATGTCTACAAAGAACATTTGATTCATACTTTCAGACATTTAAGTGACAGTATGTGATTTTGGTTTCAGTCTTTGTCACATTTATGTCATCAATCATATTTAGAACTACGGCAACATACTTCCTTTCATTTGTGGGCATATATATTTTTCTAAAGATCACAGTTCTGAGTAGTTTTTAACAAAAAAAGGTTAATAAAACAAACAAAATTATATTGTAATTTTAGTTGTTAACTCCTTGTTATTGGACTCAATATGTGAGAATGACCTTTTTAGGGCATTTATTCATTTATTCAACATTTATTCATCCATTGACCTTTTTTTCATTGACACTGATTGACTCTCATCCATTCATTCACAGATTCTAACCCATTCACCAGCTCCCCTACTGAGTGACCCACTTAAAGCCTTCATTCTCACCAACGGCTTCGTTTTTCAGACCCTACACTTGCTCTTTATTTAGCATTCTGTTTTTTCTTTTATTATGGCTGATTCTCTAGATTTTTGAGGCCCATTCACTCCTTTATTTGTTAACTTACTCCTTTTAGTTCCCTTTAAAACTGTTATTGAATACCATTTTCATGCATTGTTTTTTTAGGCAATTTTGGATTTTTCAGGTACAATACAGACCAAACGTTTGGACACACCTTCTCTTTCAAAGAGTTTTCTTTATTTTCATGACTATGAATATTGTAGCTTCACACTGAAGGCATCACAACTATGAATTAACACGTGGAATTATATACTGAACAAAAAAGTGTGAAACAACTGAAAATATGTCTTATATTCTAGGTTCTTCAAAGTAGCCACCTTTTGCTTTGATTACTGCTCCGCACACTCTTGGCATTCTGTTGATGAGCTTCAAGAGGTAGTCACCTGAAATGGTTTTCACTTCACAGGTGTGCTCTGTCAGGTTTAATAAGTGGGATTTCAAGCCTTATAAATAGGGTTGGGATCATCAGTTGTGTTGTGCAGGAGGTGGATACAGTACACAGCTGATAGTCCTACTGAATAGACTGTTAGAATTTGTATTATGGCAAGAAAAAAGCAGCTAAGTAAAGAAAAACGAGTGGCCATCATTACTTTAAGAAATGAAGGTCAGTCAATCCGAATAATTGGGAAAACTTTGAAAGTGTCCCCAAGTGCAGTCGCAAAAACCATCAAGTGCTACAAAGAAACTGGCTAACATGAGGACCGCCCCAGGAAAGGAAGACCAAGAGTCACCTCTGCTGCGGACGATAAGTTCATCCGAGTCACCAGCCTCAGAAATCGCAGGTTAACAGCAGCTCAGATTAGTTCAGTTCAGTTCAGTTGATGTATATAGCGCCAATTCACAACACATGTCGTCTCAAGGCACTTCACAAAAGTCAGGTTCATACATTCCAATTAATCCTAATCATTGAACACTGCAGTCGGAGTTAGCTTTTTATTCAAATTGGATAAAAAAGTTTTTCTATCTAAGGAAACCCAGCAGATTACATCCAGTCAGTGACTTGCAGCATTCCCTCCTCCTGGATGAGCATGTAGAGACAGTGGACAGTCACTGGCGTTGACTTTGCAGCAATCCCTCATACTGAGCATGCATGTAGCGACAGTGGAGAGGAAAAACTCCCTTTTAACAGGAAGAAACCTCCAGCAGAACCAGGCTCAGTGTGAGCGGCCATCTTATTCAAAATTGAAGTTTCTTACAGTCCAATTAAAATAATATCATGGCCAAAATTCAAGGTAAGGACTGCAAAAGAAAACTAATATAATTTAGTTGAAAAGCTTTTCTGAGAGGAAGGGAAGGAATTAACAACACCCTTTACAAGAAGCCCTCTTGGCAAGGATGTGTCAAAATGCCTTAAAATAAATAGTTTTTTACTGCAGTGGAATAATACCTCTGAGAAAAATTAATGGAAACCAATAGTTAATTAAAAGTCTCATGCTTTCAAATTCACAGGTGCCACAATTTGTGGAACAACTACCAATTCCTATAAAACTGTTGCAGTGCATGTTCTCTTTTTTTAATACCTCAAGATTTTTTTTTCCTGTATTTTTTTATCAGCTCAAAAACCACAAATGTAAAGCTGTTGCTGCAAAAGATAAGAAAATACAACAAAAACAACCTAGCTCTTTGTTGACAGTAAGAATTTTCCATTAGTGCTGTGTTGTTCATTTAAATCGGCTAACAGCAGGATCTAATATCTTAACAGAGGCAGAAAACCATGCCTGCATGTAGCCAGGAGCTGGCTGGAGGCAGAGAGGATAAACTGTTAGTGGCAAGAGAAATAAAACAAAACTCCTAAAAGAGGACATTGTGGTTTCCCCGCATAACCCAATAGACGTCAGTTACAGCAAACCAAAATAGCAGCGCGGAGCCGTTCCAAAAAACAATCCCCTGAACATAAAGACGGTTTTCAGCCTCAGAGGTATGAACGAAGCCAAAGCTGGGAGCAATTGGCCAGTTGGCTGCTGGGAGAAGTATTTCCACACAATGTTATTAATAACATTCCACATGTATATGTATTAGTATATGTTAATGTATGATATGTAAGTCATACATACATACATACATACACACACACATAAATATATATATATATATATGTGTATATATATATATATATATGTATATATATATATATAAATAAGTAAAAATGTATTTGTATGCAAAATAAAAAAAAGGTTTCTGTATTACAAGGCTTACTTTGATTTTAGCTACTCAAATTATCTATTGCACCCACATTTTACAGCCACAGAATGGACATCTATTAGTCAAAACAGCCTCCACCAAAGGTGAACATGTTTTAGGGGGAAAGAAAATACGAAATAACCAGTGTCTACCTTAAAATCGTCCAACAAGAGCTCAGGAAATAAATCCAAATTAGTCTGTTAGTGGAAAGACACACAGAAAAGCAGCTGAATGGCAGTGGAAGAGTGTTAGTGCTTGGTGTAAGACTACTTGTGATCAAAGAGGGGAACAGGGAGCGAAGGAGGGAGTCTCCAATGTGCCGCTGAGGAAAACTGTCAAACATCCAAAAAAGAAGAGAACCGACAACCAGAAGCAGCTTAAGTCAACCCCTGAGGTGCTCTGCAAAGAGGCCTCTTCTTACTGTTGCTGTGGTTTAAAAGTTTCGATGGAATTCACTTAAGTTTGACTTTCTATCTAGAAAAGTGACCCAAAACCATGTTTTCAAGTTTCCTTTCCTAGTCTGATTCATGATTACATCACAACAACACATACATATTCTTTTAAATAAAGTAAGCTTACAGTATTAATTTACTAACTCGCAAGTTTGCCATTTCTTTTATTTGTGCAACAACCTATACATAAAAAACAAATTAAAACATGTATTAAATGTCCACTTATTTCTTGGAAATGCTTTGTGTTCTTGATAGATTTTACTTTTGATGCGGCCTTTAATACCTAAAAAACTCCAGACCTATTGTAGGAGCCTAAACTATGTGTTATGCAGGGTGTTTGTTAGTTATGAGGCTGGTAAGATGCTTATTTTGGGTAGAGGATGTGGGTGGAGCCTAGGGGAAAGAAGGAAGGTCGAGGTGGGAGACGGAAAAGATGGGGAGTGAAGCCTAACAGTTTTTTGACCTCCCTCTCTCCTTTTTGTTTAACTAACATGTGGATAAGTCGCTTTTCCTTATTTTTCTCTTTTGTTGTACATGTCGGGTTCATTAAGTAAACATTTTGAACGCAAGACATCTCTGAGAATTTATTTTTTTTGTCGGGATGACAGACATGCAGGAGGTAATGGGAGCGTCAAGCTCAGGTTTTGTTTAATGAGGATCTACACCTATCTTCTTTAAATCAATTAAAAATGTAGGCTTACAGGGCATTACTGAACATTAGTAAACAAACAGTATGATGAAGACAAAGGAGCACACCAGGCAGGTCTGGAATAACATTCAAAAGAAGTTTAACAGGGTTAGGTTATAAAACTATTTCCCAACCTTTGAGCATCAGAGCTTTGTTCAATTCCTAAACTGAAAATGGAAAGAGTATGGCACCACTGAAAGTCCAGTTTCCAGTTTGCCACAAGCCATGTAGCAAACATGTAGGAGGCTGGAGCAGAACTGAATATTTCAACATACATGCAAAACACCAATACTGCACCTCACCCTAAAAACATAGTCCCCATAGTGAAACATGATGGTGGTGGATGCCTTATTTCAGCAGCGATGTGGGAGCTGATCTGTGTAGAAATACAGGGGGCTTTATAGAAGCACACCTCTTCACCTTCCAGCAAAGACCCTAAACATGCAGCCAGGGGGATGGTTTAGATCAATCCATAAATTGCTCTGTTAAAAACGTTTAGAGTTAAATCCAATAAAGATCCGTGGCAAGCCTTCAAAGCTGATGTTCACAGACACTTCCCATTCAGTATGCCAGAGCTTGAACTATTTTGAAAAGAAGAATTAGAGGAATATTTGAAAATAATGCATCTTTTTCTTCTCATATCACAATTATGCACTACTCTGTGGTGGCCGATCTCATACCGTCCTCCTATGTTTTTGTGATTATAACATGACAAAATGTAAGAAGGTTTAAGGGATGTAAATGTTCTTGCGAAGCACTATGCATCAGGAGATGCTTTATGAAATACAGAGTGCTGTATGTATTTTACTGGTATTTGGTTAAACAATGTCTGAATCTGCAAAAGTCTTTTAAAGGCAATATTTTTAGATTTTGGGAAATACGTTTTTTTGATTTCCTGTAGAGTGAGAGACAAAGATTAATCCCACTCTCATGACTAAGCTGCCACCAGTAATTTCTGGATGGTTGCATAATGCCTGAAACAGGCAACACAGCTCACTTGACTCAGCCCAGAGATAACAGGTAAATTACTCATAGCTAGTAAGCTGGATCCCACACTAGCACCAAGGTCTCGAAACAATTTGTCATTTTACTGCAGATCATTTATGTGTCCGGCTGGTCGTTCAGTTAACCTACACATGGTAGGATCTTTATTGCACAGAAAATAGCATGGAAGTGGTCCAGCTATTTAGCTAATTTTATTTAAGAAAAGAAAAACTCATTTAGGGAGTTTCAAATTAGTGAAACCTTTCTTTTAGGTTTTTTTTCTATCTGTTTAATATGTAATGCTTGTTATGATATTCAGATTTTTGACATTATTTTGTAAATAAAATAATAATTTCCTTTATAATATTTTAATGTATCAGGAATTAGATAATATGTCTGCACAAATTGCCTCCCTAACCCACTGCAAATATTTACTATTTCTATATTTCGTGAAATAGAGAGCATGGTTTCAAAGGTAGCTTAATATGAGTATATTACTTCGGATGGATGTACATACAGTGCTGTGAAAAAAGTATCTACCCCCTTATTGGTTTCTTCTGGTTTAGTTTTTTTGTCTCACTTAAATGTTTCAGATAAGAAAACAAAGATAACCTGAGTAAATACAAAGTGCAGTTTTAACTGGTTACTGTTTTTTTTGTGTTAAATGCCATGCTACATCATCCAGATTTTGATTCAGCCACTCTAAGCCTTTCTTTTGTTTGAGCCACCCAGAGGTTGACTTACTGGTGTGCTTTGGATCATTGTCCTGCTGCATAACCAAAGAACTGGAAAGCATGGTTTTATAAATTACAGCATGTCAATCAGGTCCTGAAGCAGCAAAGTAGCTTCAGACCATTACAATACCACAACCATATGTATCTGCCAGTATGATGTTGTTTCTCTAAATTGCTGTTAGTTTAACACCAGATGAAGCAGGATGCACACATTTCAAAACATTCCACCTTTGTCTCCCAGTCCACATAGCATTCTCCTACAAGTATTGGGGATCATCAAGATGTTTTGGGGAAATTTGAGATGGGGCTTTGTCTTCTTTTTGCTCAGCAGTAGTTTTTGCCTTGGAACTCTCCCAAGAAGGTCATTTTTGCCCAGTCTCTTTCGTTTTGTTGAATCATGAACACTGAGCTTAAATGAGACAAATGAGGCCTGCATAGCTTTAGATGTTGTTCTGTGTTCTTTTGTGACCTCCTGGAGGAGTTGTTTGTGTGCTCTTGGAGTAATTCTGGTAGGCCGACCACTCCCATGAAGGTTCACTACTGATCCATGTTTTCTCCATTTGCAGGTAACTACTCTCCCTGTGGATCACATTTTAAAGCCCTTACAAATTGCTTGATAATTATTTCCAGACTGATAGATTGTCATGATTCACCTGTGTTAGGTATTTGAGGTTTCTTTATGGATATATTTCCTCCCTGTTGTTTTGTTCCCTAGTTGCTATTATTTTTAGTTCCTTCATTGTAGATTAGGTTCTTGTTTCATTCTTCTGTTTTGTTACATTCAGGTATTTCTGTTACTTCTCGGGACTTCTCTGTGTTCCCACTCATCTGTGTTAATTAACCTATCTCCTTCAGTTGCTCTGCATTCACCCTGCCACCAGCTGCTCCACTTTTCATCTGATTAGTTCTGCTGTATCACTGGTCAATTCTCCATCCTACCTCTGTATTTAAACTCTCTGGTTTATATTACTCGCCACTGGATCCCACTGTTTGTCATGCCAAGTCTGTTCCTGGTTTGCTGCTCTGTTCCATGCCTTATGCAATGTGCCATCGTCTGGTTCTCTGCCTATGCTCCGTGTCCTGGCCTCCCAGTAAGTTCCTTAATTATTAAAACCTTCTATCACTCCAACTACGCTCTGCATTTGGGTCCTTCCTCTACTTTATAATGACATAGATATCTATTACTAATTTCTCTTTCTTCTTGAATTTCTTTTTAGATTGGGGCGAAATATATTGCTTTTTACGATTTTTTAGCTGACTTCATGCTGCCATCAAGGTGATTTCTTGATTGTAAAGGACTGGCTGTCGCTGATGATAATGAACTCATCTTCAAAAAAATGCGTTTAATCTCATTTGTTTAATCTGACACATTTGAGTGTGACAAAAATCAAAAACTGCTTTTACAGCACTGTATAACCAAGTACCACAGTGTGTCTAGTTGTATACATGTAGCACAAGGTATAAAGTTTTTGGTCAAAACCTATAAGTATACACAAACATTAGTAAAGACAAATAAAAACTGAAAGAAAAATGTTTAGTTAATATAACTTTCTGCGAGTTATAGGATTAATATTTCTGATGCAACAATTGCCCGTGTTAATCTGCTGCTGCTTTGAGTTTATGTTGATATAAAATGCTCACAGCTCCTCTTCATTGACTAACTTAAACAGCCATTAATAATAATTAAGGTGCACAGCAAATAAGACCCAGGATCATAAATGCAGCATAATGAAATCCACGAGAAGCTGCACACACTGACACTTGCTCCATTTTCACATTACAAAGATTTAAGACAAAATTAATTGTTATAGATAAACCAATACCGTAATTTAATATCTAAAAAGATAATGGCCCTACTGCATTACTTGCTGCTGTGCTGGCTAGTGAGATGCTGACCAAATGTAAACCAAATATTAGTAAACTGTTCCTCCACACGTTGTTTGGTAACACACAGAAGAAGAAGAAGATAGGGTTGGGGAAAAAACACTGTGGCTCTCATCACTCTTTAGGCCCTATTCAGACCTGGCATTAACATGTGTCATGGTTGACTCAGAGAAAACTGGACAGCTTTAAACACAACCTGAATAATCTGATCTTTGTTTGCATACAATTTAACAGGCAAATGCAGCCAGGTTATACATACAGCAGGTTATCTCATGCTTTTTTACAAATCACAAATATATTCAAAGAAAGAACGAGATCCCGGATACAAGCGGCTGAAATGAGATTCCTCTGTAGGGTGGCCGGGCACTCCCTTAGAGATAGGGTGAGGAGCTCGGCCATCCGGGAGGAGCTCGGAGTAGAGCCGCTACTCCTCCACATCAAGAGGAGCCAGTTGAGGTGGCTCGGGCATCTATACCGGATGCCCCCTGGACGCCTTCCTCTGGAGGTGTTCCAGGCACGTCCCACTTGGAGGAGGCCCAGGGGACGGCCCAGGACACGCTGGAGGGACTATGTCTCTCGGCTGGCCTGGGAACGCTTTGGGCTCCCCCTGGAGGAGCTGGAAGAGGTGTCTGGAGAGAGGGACGTCTGGGTGTCTCTGCTGTGCTGAGTCTGTTGCCCCCGCGACCTGGTCCCGGATAAGCGGAAGACGACAAGTACGAGTACGAGTACAAATATATTCAGACCCCTAAACTACTCAGGTTTCCTAAATCCTTTCTAAATCAGATAGAATACAAAAGAAGACTAAAATGAAGCATAAGTGATTTGTGACTTCGGAGGACAATATCAGACAATATTATTTAAGTTAAAGACAGCATAGTGGCCCTGAGCAGCCACCTTATGTCATGTTACGATTGACAATACTGGAATTATTAGCTGTAGGAGTTTCCCTATAAAGAGTCAATGTGTCAACGATGAAAATATCAACTGATACCATTACAGAACCTGGATCTCATCACCCTGTAGATGGTCGCTTCTCATTGGCATTAATCAGGTTTAAAACAAACTCATAAAAATGTTTGACATCACTCATTGGCTTAACAACACTCATAACAAGAAGAAGTTTTAAGAACCTTACTGAAAACAAAAGGAAGAAGAACTGTAGTTTTGAACAAGTTGGCCACTTATAAACATATGTTGGATCCAAGATTATCAGTTTAAACAAATGCTCCTGGGTAGCTACAAACTAAAGCATGTGTCACAACCTTATCAAGGTCTGGAAGAAGATCCAAACTTTCTCTGTCAGATGAAAGTTAATTGGTTAGGGTGTTTAGGAACAATCTAAGAACCACCACATCTCATATCTATGATAAATTAGATACTGATGAATTACATTGACAGAGGGTGGGGTTTGCAGCTGCTTAAATTTTGTAAGACAAATTCCTTCAGGAGAAAAGGTTTTTTTAAACCTCAGAAAACCTCAACTGTCAAGCAAAGTGGTTGTAGCATCATGCTCTGGGGCTGCCTTATAACCACTAGTACTGGTTCACTGCACATAGTGGATGGACTAATGAAGAAGGATGACAAACCTTCACCCCCAAACCCCAAAATAAAACTAGGAGTTCCTACAGGACATAACATATGTAAACTCGATTTGAAATAGATAAAATAGACTGACATTAATCTTCTGGAACGGCAACAACAAGCACTAATTTGGACCCCTAATTAACATTTGTGGCCTATGCTTGGGTCTCTGCCAGGATCAATCAATCAATCAATCAATCAATCAACCAATTTAAGTCTCTCTCTAACAGTTCTACCAAGAAGAATGGATCAAGACTTATGTCAGAAATGTTGTGATGTGAACAAAAACCTGGTCAAAGTGCAGCTTGCTAACAGAATTATTTTGTTTAATATTAATGACAGTTTACATTTTTGAGCTTGATGGTATAGTTTTTGCACATACCTGTAAGCAGCACTATAACTGCAGCTTTTTATTTAAAATAAGGCAGTGGCATAAATATTTCTTTCATTTGTCTATAAAAAATTGGTTTTATCATTAAAAGGTAACTAATATGCTATATGCCAACCGTAGTAGTGACGCACTTCCATTTAAATTTTAGCCAGCGTCGCGACTTCCGGTTGCTACCCGCCTTCTTTTGTTTGCCTAGATTAAGGATAAGTAAGATGAAAAGGTTTAAATATCAACGAGTTTCTGGTACAACATCTGAGCATTGCTGTGTGCCCTTGTGCCAGGCATCAGGTAGGTACAATTCTGTACTTAGCTTCTTTACCTTTCCTGCGGATAAGGAGTTAAGGCGCAAGTTGGTCGTCGCTATTCGCAGGGACACATTTGTAATAACTCCTCGCAACCGGGTGTGTTATTTCAACCCGGAAGACCACAGAGAGCCGGCATCAGAAAGAGGACGACGGCTCTTGAAAAAATGGCGCTGTTCCGGTCTTATTCAAATGGAATAACTTCTCACTTCCACTTCAAACCCACGGGGATTTGTTTGGGAGAGAAGGCCAAGACCGCCCTCGGAGGATGAGGGGGAGGATAACACGCCTGACAGTGTCCCGTTAGATGTATCCATGGAACACGACTACGCGTCGGCTCCAGAACGTGCAGTTGTTGATCTGGTGTTAGATGAAAATCAGTCTCTCCGGGAGAAAATTAGTCAACTACGACAACAGGTTGAGAGGCAGCGGTTGGGCATCCACCGGACAAGGACATTCGGTTCTTTGCAAGGTAGGCCAGTGTGTGTTGAACATAATGAAATTATTGTCACTATATACCAGTACCATGAAATAAAATAAAGTAAAGCATCTCATTTCACTCCAAAGTTATGAAAGCCCATGCCATGAAATAAATGTCTCAATAAAATAATTACTGAGCCAAAAAGAAGCTGGAAATATAAAGTTGTGTACCAATAAATGCAACAAAATAATGAAAGGAGACATTTATTACATTATTGATCTATTAATCAGATGTAAATATATATTTCTATTTTAATCCACTATTTTTCTTTAAACCACTAACTTTGAAATCATATTTTATTCTTGAACTCTAACGTTTTCCTTTGTTTATATAATACAAGTGGATTACTTGCTGTTTTATTTTTACTACTCCTTTTATTTCTTTTAAATTTATTACCACTCAAATATATTTAAAACATGTTTTTTTTCCCCTTACAAATATATTATTTTCATATATTTATATTTTCTATGAATGTCACTATGTTTTATTTATATTTCATGTGGCATTTCTAAATTAAAGCCTCTTGACGTCTGTGAAATCAAACTGTCCACTTAGGAAGCAACACTGATTGACAATCAATTTCACATGTTGTTGTGCAAATGGAACAGGGAGAAATATTTGGTGATTAGCAAGACACTCAATAAACGAGTGGTTCTGCAGGTGGGGACCACAGACCACTTCTCAGTACCTATGCTTTCTGGCTGATGTTTTGGTCGCTTTTGAATGTTGGTGGTGCTTTCACACTCGTGGTAGCATGAGACGGACTCTACAACCCACACAAGTGGCTCAGGTAGTGCAGCTCATCCAGGATGGCACATCAGTGCGAGCTGTGGTAAGAAGGTTTACTGTGTCTGTCAGCGTAGTGTCCAGAGCCTGGAGGCGCAACCAGGAGACAGGCCAGTACACCAGGAGACGTGGAAGAGGCCGTAGGAGGGCAACAACTAAGCAGCAGGACCGCTACCTCCACCTTTGTGCAAGGAGGAACAGGAGGAGCACTGCCAGAGCCCTACAAAATGACCTCCAGCAGGCCACAAATGTGCATGTGTCTGCACAAACGGTTAGAAACCGACTCCACGAGGATGGTATGAAGGCCCGACGTTCACAAATGGGGCTTGTGCTCACAGCCCAACACCATGCAGGACGCTTGGCATTTGCCAAAGAACACCAGGATTGGCAAATTCACCACTGGCGCCCTGTGGTCTTCACAGATGAAAGCCGGGTCACACTGAGTACATGTGACAGATGTGAAAGAGTCTGGAAACACCGTGGAGAGCGATCTGCTGCCTGCAACATCCTTCAGCATGAGTGGTTTGGCAGTGGGTCAGTAATGGTGTGGGGTGGTATTTCTTTGGAGAGCTGCACGGCCCTCCATGTGCTCGCCAGAGGTAGCCTGACTACCATTAGGTACCGAGATGAGATCCTCAGACCCCTTGTGAGATCATATGCTGGTGCGGTTGGCCCTGGGTTCCTCCTAATGCAGGACAATGCTAGAACTCATGTGGCTGGAGTGTGTCAGCAGTTCCTGCAAGATGAAGACATTGAAGCTATGGACTGGCCCGCCCGTTCCCCAGACCTGAATCCGATGGACCACATCTGGGACATCATGTCTCGCTCCATCCATCAACGTCATGTTGCACCACAGACTGTCCAGGAGTTGGTGGATGTTTTAGTCCAGGTCTGGGAGGAGATCCCTCAGGAGACCATCCACCGTCTCATCAGGAGCATGACCAGGCGTTGTAGGGAGGTCATACAGGCACGTGGAGGTCACACACAATACTGAGCCTCATTTTGACTTGTTTTAAGGACATTACATCAAAGTTGGATCAGCCTCTAGTGTGTTTTTCCACTTTAATTTTGTGTGTGACTCCAAATCCAGGCCTCCATTGGTTAATAAATTTGATTTCCATTGATGATTTTTGTGTGATTTTGTTGTCAGCACATTCAACTTTGTACAGAACAAAGTATTCAATGAGAATACTTCATTCATTCAGATCTAGGATGTGTTATTTGAGTGTTCCCTTTATTCTTTTGAGTAGTGTGTATAGTATGGACTGTTGCTCAGGTGGTAAGAGTTTGACCTTTAACCTGTGGGTTGCCGGTTCAAACCCAGTTCCATCTGTCTCAGTCGTTGGTTCTCTGAGCAAGACCCTTAGACCCAGAATGCTCCCTGGGTGCTGCACACAGGCAGCCAATTGCATCCTTAAGGGATGGGTTAAGTACAGAGGACAATTTTGTTGGAATGTACAACTGCAATGACAAAAATAAAGACTATTCTAGACACCTTGTTTCTCTAATAACTTTCTCTACAAGTGGGACTTCTCTGACTGATGCAAGCTCTATTTTGGCATTTACTTTCCCAGGGGGCCAGGGCTGTAATCTTTGAATAATTTTATAAGTAAACATCTTTATGAGGCTTTAATTTAAAAAAGCTACATGAAATAAAAATAAAACACAGTGACATTCATAGAAACTGAACTCTTAATCAGGACAGAAATCATCATTGAATGACTGTTTACTTAAAAAAGGTTAATATGTTGAATAATACTCACCATATTTACTAGGATTTATTGTTGAAAATGTTTATCTTAATATTATTCAGAAAGTATCATTTTAAATGTTTAAAGATGCCAATTTAACGTTAAAATTCTTGTAGTGCGTTTCCCCTAGTTTGTGAAAAGTCCGTCATTGAGTGATGCTTTTATTTTGAAAGTGAGTCCGAAAACGTGACTTCCTTTTACTACTTCGGCAAACTTAAGTATTCTCTCAGTTAGAGTCAACAGGATACATGACACATCATACAGATACATGACAGAAGTGAAGTTTCTGCTAGCTCCTTTTCAGAACCAGGCAGAGGCCCAGCAGCTACTTCCTAGAGGCTTGATCTCAGCCAATAGGAGAGAAGCTAAGGTGGTGACGCTGGTCCAAAGACCGCCCCCTCTGTCTCTGTCCCGCCCAGTTCGTATTTACATTTCTTCCTCATGTTGAGGAGGAAAAGACAATACAGCGACCAAGTAATGTAAAAAAGAAAGATGGAAATAAATGGACTCAGGGAAATCCGTTGGGTAAAAAAATACAACAGGGGTATATTAGAGGGGAAAATATATCGGTGCTTAACAAACAAAAGGATAGTAAAATAACTTGAAAAATAATATATTTTTAAGAAAAAAAAACATGTTTTAAATATATTTGAGTGGTAATAAATTTGAAAGAATTATTATTATTATTCTTAATTATGGTAGGATCGGTCCTCCATAGATTTGCATCATATGACCTCCTCATGCGTTTTTGGGCCTTGATTGAGGCCTTTCTTCCATCAATGGTCAGTGTCTGGCAAGCATGGAGAGGACATTTCACCGACACCAATGCCACAAGTACAACCCATTCCCTGCAGCCAATTGATGAGTTGTTCCTTTTCTTAAATTACTTTGCCCTTGGGTCCCAGCAACAGGACTTTGCTGACCGGTATAATCTCTCATCAGTCCACAGTCAGCTGGATAATTACCTCATGGAGCAACTTTTTATACTCATTGCTTGGCTCAATCGGGATCTGGATACCTGAGCAGCAGATACGCAAGTCTTTACCTGCAGACTTCAAGGACTACCCTGACACTACAGTCATACTTGACTGCACAGAGCTGTGGTGTCAGTGCCCGTCTTCCCTTGTCCTCCAGAGTGAAGTCTTTTCCTCTAACAAATCACACTGCACTCTGAAGGGGCTCATCGGGATTGCACCACATGGAGCAGTGACGTTCATCTCTGAGCTGTATGCTGGGTCCATCAGTGACAAGCAGATCACTCGGAAATCTGGTATCCTTGCCCTCTTAACACTTGGGATGGCTGTCATGGTGGACAGAGGCTTTATAATTAATAACATCGTACCTTGCAAGGTTTACAGCCCAGCATTCCCTCCTGACAGGTCTCAGATGTCTGCAGCAGAAGTCAGGGAGACCCAGGACATAGCATGTCTCAGGGTGCATCGTGTCAAGGAGCACAAATTCTTTGACTCTAAAATTCCCCTATGTCTTTTTGGGAGCACTAGTCAACTCTACACTGTGGCCTGTCTCTTAACAAATTTTGAAAATGACCCACTGGTAAAGGCTTGGGCAAAGAAACCTGAGATCTGAGAAGGCCCCATTTAGTAACCTCTTGTGATATGAGAATTTTAGTTCACACCTGCTTTTTGACATCTGGAAACAGGCTGAAAACTTATTCATTTTCCTAAAAACAGTGTTTCTTCTTTCTAACAGATCTGTAAATGAGTTTTATCCAGAGTGAATCTTTTATACACTCACTATCCTGATTATAGATAAAAATTTAGTTCATGTCCACGAATGTGTCCAAGGTGCAAAATGAGTCAAATCCTCCTTAATCACAAGCCTAAGTGCCCAGAAGACTCACTCTGGATAAAATACATTCACAAATCTGTCAGAAGACAAAACAAATGTTTGACAGAGAAGATTTTACGTTTTCAGCCTGTTAGAACTATCAAAAAGCCTAAGTTTGAACTAAAACTTTTACATCTTAAGAGGTTACATATAAATATAGTGTAAATAACATTTTAAATCTCTTTAAGCAGTTTTAAAACAGTGTTTATATTTTTATGATATCTGTTTGCAAAAAGGTTCAGGCCTTTGAATGTTACCTTATTAAAATGCTTGTTATGCCAAGTTACACCTACTTACTGCAAAACACAAATATGCTTCGTTCCAAGTACTTTATTTTCAAATTTAGTCTAAACATTGCATCACAAACAGAATTATAATGGATCAAAAACATCACTGAATTTCTCTTGTATTCGTACCAGTAACTATATATGTTTACTACATAACATCACTAAACTTCGCACAAGTAAGGACATTTTTTATGGATGCAACCCAAATACTCAGCTTTTTGCCCATCCCACAAATGCATGTTTCTTATAAATGTGGCACCATTTAAAAGGGAAATAAAACAGACTTTCCAATGGAATCAGATTTATTGCCACAAATCATTGTTACAACAAAGAAATAATCAAACAAAAATGTCCCTACTTTTGTGCCAAGTTTACAGCAACTCATTTGTCAAAAGGTCTGCCTTTTGTTTTATGGTGTCAATGACTGCCATGTCAAGGGGAACCTTCTGAATGAACATATTGTTTTCAGTGTACATGACAACATCACACCCAGAAATCAACGTTTGGCCCTGGATCTGCCAGTAATATGAATAGGATCGTCTCAGTGTGTGTCTGCCCTCCCTGGTCACAATGTAAGGGAAGTCTACATAGCTAGTTACATGTGGGCATATTATTTCTAACAGGCTAAACACTGGCTGTCCCTCAGGATCATACAGGATCCCATGAGGTGACGACCCCATCCAAGGTGCGTCAGGATGGATAAGGAACCCCTCCCTTTTACACTGAACCAAACAAGGAGTCGGCCAGAGGGACATCACTGGAGACGGCCATTGTTGTTATCAACGGCGCTTTGTCGGTAGTAAGTCCATGGTACACCACATTAACTCAAAGCGTCGAGATGTTTGGCAGGGGGCCGCTAACTCCTTTATACAAGGCGCTTCTCTGGAAAAAAAAGGACAAAGAGTTATGTCATATATAATAAATAATGTGCAAAAGAATGGATGTATACTTGTATCAATGGGTTTTGTGGATGTGACTGCGAGTGTGAGTTGCTTTCATGAAGGAAAATGCATATGTCCATGGAACTAAGTATTAGTGCAAGTATATTTGTAGTTATGTGTAAGCAGGTAAGTGCTTAAGATTTGAAAAACAAGAACCTGTTTCTCATGAGCATGAACTGAACCTGTAGGATGACTTTCTCTTACACTCAGGTAGTAAGGCTTCTGGCTCTTCCTCATGGATCTGAAGCACTCAGCCCTAATAGTGACCTGGCCTGCCTCCTTGTTTGAAACTGAGATTAATAATAATAATACATCACACAAACTATCAAAACTGATAATGGCATTAACATACCACTTAGCAACAGTAAAGAAACGCTGTTTAATTACTGCGCTAACTTCGGCCAGTAAAGGGCTAGTATGTAAGATAATTCACTTACCTTCGTAGTTATTTATGTAGCTGGACACATAAAACTTTGTCTTCTTTCGACATGGGTGTCTTAGAGGTGGTCTAAATAATCCTATTCACATCATTTACCGTTTTTTTTTTTGGCAGATCCTGCAGCGATTGTGTGAAAACAGCCACCGGAAGTCCGCCCGCTGGCAAAGAAACCCCGAAGTGTCAGGACGGAAGTGCGTGGCATATAGGCTATTGGTAGAAACTTGTATACAATTAGTCTCTTTCTTGTTCAGTTGTTTCTTTACTGGCTCTTTATTTTTTTCCCTGTATTCTTTTGTATATTTTATAAATGCATAACATAACCATTTAGATTGAAAACTTTTAAACAAGTTAACATTAAAGGCAACTTAATTATACTTAAAAGCTAGTTTACGCTAAGATATATTCTTTTAGAGTACAAATCATGCACGAAATGATAGTTATTGTTTGTTTTCATTTGCCTCTCCTGCAGGCTCTCACTGTAACTCTCATCTGATTGTCCTTGCATGCGCTTGGGTTGACACTATGGCATCATGGTACACAGTAACTCTTCTGCACATTTCCACATCAAACCATTTGCATGGATCAAGATGAAGTGTGTGTGCGTGTGTGTGTCGGGGAAGGGGGCTCTTGGTCTTCACTGACCATGAAAGTGACTCATTTTCATATAAGCAAGTTGATCCCTGGTATGCCAAATGGCTGTGTGTGGTTTTGTGCACGCGTGTGCACACACACCCGTGCACAAAACCAGACACGTGCACACCCGGCGAGATATACCCCAGGCCCTTCAGAGTGAGCATTTGTCACTCCACATAAAAGCATCTAGTTGCAGAGAGAGCAAGTGGGAGAGAGGGTCTGTAGAGGTTTGGCCATGGCAGCCATTTCCCAACATATAAAAGCAACGCTCGGTCAGAACAGAAACCCAGAGAGCTTTAAAGTTGGAGAACACCGCTCAAGTTTGCATAACAGCGATCAATACAAGCGAAGACGCCCCCCTGATCGAGTCTCATCTCGGATTTATGTTTTCCATGAGCTGGATTCACCACAGGGGGAGATCTTTGGACTATAATTGATGCTGACTGCACACGTTGCACTTATATAACTAGATATTACTGATTAGCGTTTAACATTTATAGCTGACAGGCTGCTCAGAAGTAGTGAAAGAGCTATGAGGAAAAGAGGCGTGTATTCAGCTGTACTTAATAATCAAATCTGATCCGTGTTCAAGCCTTGATTATCTGTGTTGAAAAGGCACCACAAGTAATACTGCATTCTTTTGAAAAGTCTGCAAGAAAATGGTGATATACTACTTGCTGACAGCTCAGTCAAACTATCCAAGAGTTGTTGGCTCAGAAGCTTGAGACAGATGGTTGTTTATGAGATCATAGTTCTAACATTTTCAGTTTATTTACTTCCTTGTTTGAAAAAACAAAGGAAGAAAGACTTTTTATCGTTTATTCAGAATATGACTGACGAGCTGTAAAGTTAAAATATTCAATCATTTTTACAGCATGACAAAACAGTAAAATATATAAACTTATCGGCCTAATAAGCAAGAGTTTCTGCTTAATGTTTGCAAAAGTTACAAAGTTCAACTTCATCGTTTCAGCACCACCGAGTAGAGCAATGTTTGAGTTTACTAGAAAAAGCAAATCTGCAAATAATATAAAGAAAATGTCACGTTTTACTGCAAGGTCAATAAACATGACCTTTCCAGGGTGTACCTTGCCTCTCGCCCAATAGCCACCGGAGATTAGCACCAGCCTGCCCGTGTCAACTCGGTATAGACGATGGATGGATGAATACACATTGTCCTTCCAGAAGAGGGAGCTTCATCATTAGCTTATATTTTTGGCTAAATATTTGCATCTATGCTTGGTTATTGCTCACAGAGTAGGGAGAAGGAGGAGACAGGGAAATTTATAGAATTTTAATGTTTTTATAGGCATTCTTCTTTAATACTAAACTGAATCTTTATGCCCCAGAACTTAATTACTCTAAACTCTATCTGAACCCTCCACAAATAGTACAGCAGCAAGACGGTGTTATTATTCACAGAAGCATTAGCAACTTGAGGCTGGACTTGAGAAAATGATTTGCAATAACATCTCTGCTGGATGACCAACAGTTTTAAGGACCTCGTATCACAAAGCATAAAAGCAAGAATCCAGGAGGTGCTTAGCAGGTGGAAAATTGGTGTGGAGATGGCTGTTTTACGTGACAATGCAATAAAGATGAATAAACAATGGATGACATAAGGTTTCCAAGAATAAACTGGGTCGTTGCGTGAGGGTCTCCTCTCATGGCAAAACACTACAGAAACAGTATAAATAGTTTAAACTTCTCTAGAGTCTCTGAGGTGTCAATTAAACACACGCTATTGATCATATTAACTTTCTTTTGCTTATGGTATGTTGTGCAACAGTCTGCCCAGTACAAATGCAGGTATAACAGACCAAAACATTTTGCTTTGGAAATCCCTGAGATACATTAATTTCCAGAATACCATATAATCATTTGGGTTTTTGAACCTTTTCGAAAATGTTTCCATTTGTTTCAAGGACTGGAAAAGCAGGTCTATTTCCTGTGTTTTATCGCACTAAATTCTTTTGTAATCACAGACTGCTGTTATGATGTCTACTGCTTAAAATCAAGCAGAAGAAAAAAAATCTGCATTGCAAAACTGTCCTGTGATATTCAGATTAATCCTTTATAATGCTGACGGTGACATCAAATCAAGGGGTCACAATGCCTGACCCCAACATCGTCATGTCATTAGAAATAGCTTATGTTACAGAAGTCCTTGGTGTTTTAAGAAAAGGACATGTTAACTAAAACATGATTGTTGATCTCAGCCTTAAGCAGTTTTCTGGATGCATCCTTGTGTGTGCTTTTTTGAGCTTCTTGAGTTCATGATCAGCATCTGCGGCCCCTTGAACGTCTGCAGGACCAGCAGGGCACTCGTCCTCTGCTCCCGAGCTCATCTTCCCAGAGAGCAGGAGAGAAAACTTTTTCTATGATTGAGCAGCTGCTCCATTTAATCAAATCTCAAGCCTGTTCATAGAAAGCGGCAATGCCGTGGGGTTTTAGGTTGCACTCTGGAAAATGAGGGGTGCGGGGGAGCCTTAACTTTATATGACAAATCTTTGAAATGCTTACCTTTCCCAACAAATCTATAATCCGCTGTTGCCCCAGATTGTCTGTGCGCGATGGCATATTTAACATGTAGACCACTCATACTTGTATGTATCCTGCAGGTAAACTGGCTTTGATTTAGTCTATCATCATACAGTAAACGCTGATTTATATTACTTATTATAAACTTTCAGGCCTAATCTAAACATGCAAAATCAAACTATTCTTACTTATTTTTATTGAGTGAAATAAACTGTAAGAATCAAACAGAAAATTAAAGCAGCTGATTTTTCTGCAGATGGTGAAATCCAATACAGAGCCATGTGTGATTAGCAATACAATCTACACGTCTAGAATAAAGTAATGCACTGAATCCTGAGATACCTTTAGATTAAAGCAGCCATTTGAAAAGCAGAGATACAGGGGAGGGTGCAAAGAATCGGGTTTCTGTCTATCAATAGAGCGGCGTTATTTAGCCACTACATGCAAACCACAAGATGGTTTCAATTTACATCAGGGCTTTAATCCCAGGGCGGCTTTATTAGCTGCTATTGTCCCATGAGGCTATGGTTATGTAAGAAGGGGAGAAACAGGTTACTGGATGTATGTGGGATTTTATGGAAACATCAGAAGTTTTTTTTTTTTTTTTTTACTTTTATGACTGTTAGGAGCAGGAAGCTGTGATCATATTGCTCAGAAGCGTGTAAAAATGTAATCCACCACCAAATGTGAACACAGGACACTCATTGACTGCATGAATGACATTAATTTTATGCTTTTCATGATTTATTTAAAACCCCTCCTTTTTTCAGTGTCGAATGATTATATATCATGTATAGAAACATGAATGGGTGCACAACTTTCTTTCTCACCTAAGTATTTCATTAAGGGGTGCTGAATGTTCTAGACATTCTGGTAACTTCTTGTTATTGACCAATACTCAGAGCAATAGGTAAATCAAAGGATGCAGGAAAGGATTATAGATTTTCAAATGTTGTGAAGGATGTTTGGGGCCAAATCTGCACTGGCTCTAATTCAAAGATCAAATCAGTTAAAACATTTTGTTCAGATCTGCAACAATGTTACTAGGAAGACCTAAACTGCTACCTTCTGATGAAAGAAAACTTGAAACCAATATCTTCAAGCTCAACTGAAGTTCATAATACAGCTGTCCATCTGGACAAGAAGAATGGTCTCTGGAGAAAAGTCTTATAGTCAGATAAGACCAAAATTAAGCTATTTGCCCTTGATGACAAGAAATGTTACATATTATGTTTCAGCATGAGGCTTTTACGCCTAAGAAGACTTCACCTCCACTCAGCGGGCCAGCAACTTTTCCAACAGTTATAATTTCGGTCACAATTTAAAACTGGTTATAGATTTGATAAACTAGGTTAACATTAGACTTCTGGACAAGCTGTGTTAAAGCAACTATCTGAACCGTATTAAAAACAGGTAGGTCTTTGCTTTAAGGCTGCGTCGGTGTCAGGAAACCATCTAAATGAAATGAACAGATGTCAAGTATTCAGCCAGAATTATGCCAAAAGCTGCAGATAGCTACACAAATTGTGTGCTTAAGGTGTGAAATGGAAAGGGGCAATTTACCATTTGTTAGTAGAGATTTATGTTTATATTTAGTTTATGTATATATTTTATGATTGATGATGAAATACATAATGATTTACTAAACGATAGAGACTGAAGGTATTATATACTAAAGCAAAAGGTCAGGATCCTCTGCAGATGATAATGCATCAATAAAATAACATGAGGAACATCATTGCACTGTTGAGCAGGGGTTTCTAGCTATTAAAGGAAAATCAACAATGCAAGTTTGTTGCATCACTTTTTTGTTACATATAAGTTTACACAGTGTGTTACAATTGATCGAATGAAGAACTAATAACTATGCTGTGGTTTGTGTCAGTCCTGCAGCTGGCCCAGGGTAAATATACCCATAAAGGGATGTAACTGCTGCTTCTGTTAGTTTAATCTCTGATCGTAATGAACACAGGCCTTACAGCAGTAGGTTAGAGGCAACAGAACAGAGATTTCACTTTTATTATCACTTTTTTTTACATTCATTTGTTAGGTTTAAGGTATGTAGACAAGCTTACTTTTGGCTGGCAGCAGAAAATGCACCAGCAGTAATCTACTCCTGCGCATGTTTTTGTCTTTTTTGAGAAACCTACAGACAGAGTATCCACATAATTTAGATTCAAACCATAAGAAGCTGCTGTTCTCAGCTGTGGCTGCTAAGTCAACTTTCTTTTAGGTGGATGGTCAGCAGCTGATGAACTGACCCAGCAAATGCAGTGTCACCACTGGACATGCTTCCATATCTATATAAAAGATGCCTAACTTTATGTTTATTCTCACCAGTTTTGTCTTATTCAGTCTGTCAGTTTTCTCAGACCTGAAGATCCTGATGTCAGCTAAAAGGTAATTTGGGATATCTTTCTTCCTGAGCAGAAACGCATGGATAAATCCTGCTCCTGTTGATCTTCTTGTTCATAAATAGTCTTTCTTTCCTTCTGATATAAGTGCTCCCACAATAAAAACAAGCTGAGTTTGTCTGTTGTGTATTTTGGCAACAAAGCAAGCTAGAAGGCCTGATTAATGTATTGGAAACCCAGACGAATCCTTAGACATTCCAACCTAATGAAACTTCTACTTTTATGATGTTGTTCTTGTTACTTTGGTTACTCCCAAGAAAAATATTTTATCATGTGGAAGTAATGGCTCATATGCAACTTGTGATTCACAGTAATTACTTAAAACAATACACTTAAAATTCTTTTTACAAATAACAAAACAAAAAAACAGCCAACATCGTTCCAGGCTTTGGGATTTTCCCAAAAACATCACATTTATTGAAAAAGCCCCCCTACACCAGCCAGAAAACTATAAGAAGAACATTCTTAGTGGGGTTAATAGCAGCTGGATGCCCTCATAATCAATGGCAGCTCAGACTTTAACTAGAATCATTAAACACACAGATAGAAGTCTTGCCAATCCTTTCAAAGGGAATTACAACATCAAAACAGACATTTTTTTGGTCGGTCTTAATAGCATAGTCAGAAAACGTTAATGGAAGCAGCTAAAGTTTCAAAACCCACCAAAAGACCAAAACCTGTGTGGAGTTTGGCCTTTTGAATATCTGAATGAATTCGGCGTCACTTTTTTCAGGTAATTGAGCTTTGGTAACCTGTGTTATTTTTACAGTATTACTAGACATATTTCATGTCAAAATTCCAACCTCTTCTAGAAAACAAATGCCAGAATTGCCTATATTTTCTGGCCAAATGGAGCAGTTTAAATACAAGACTTCACTATGATTTATGGGAAGTGGTCGGGCATTATCAATGGAGCCTGAAAAAACTGGGATGGATTGATGTAAAGCTTTTTTAGGCATAGGGACTAGCTTGATTCAGCTCTAGTTTGAAACCATTAACACTTTATTAAATGTGTACTAAATGATGCTACAGTAAATGCAGATATTTAAAGCAAAGTTTGTGATCGGTGACACCTTTTGGTTCCTAACTTCATGAGTTTAAGTCCTATCCAAGTGATCCAAACCTTGTTGTTTTAAGCTAAATCAAACCTTCACAATGGTATTAGTTCCAGTTTTCTAAGCCTTTCTGCTGAGGATAAATAATCAGAAATATTCACCTATATAAAAATAAAACAAAACCGTTTCATTGCTTTGAACCCCAGGTTAGGTTTAAAAGCCTGATCAAAAGGGGTCTGGATGCTGAATTGCTTCAAAACGGCCCTTTCTATTTTTGAATGAGTCAGCATTTATCTGTAGACTCTCAGTCAATAACTCAAAAGGATTAATAAAATTGGACAAATGCACAATAATTAAGGATACAACATTAAGGATGCAACTTAAATAAAGATTATTGGTAAAAACCTTCCTTCCATATTTGGGAAATGGTCAAATGAGATTCAATACTTTTTCGACACTTTAAGACTGTGCAGGAACCTTGATGCCACATAAAAAAGTTGTAAAAATTTCAAACAAATCTCACCAGTTTTCTGACATTACCGTAAGGTCCCAACGGTGTTACTTGTGCCTTTTCACTTTTAGCAACAGCTACACATTTTATTACATGTTGACTATTTATTCCCTCAAAAGCAGGTAAAACAAAAGAAGCTTACTGCAAAGTTCAGAAGTTAATTCTTAATTTTCCTCAGACCCAAATTAGAACCGCACTGTTAAAATGCATATAAATGCAGTTGAAATGCTAACAGTGAAAAGACTACTATTATTATTTAACATTAGGATCAAAAAGGATCATATTTAGGGAAACAGACTGACGGACCCAGTGGTGGGTTTCTGACACGTTTATTCTTTTTGAATCTGTATCCACCAAGCTCTATAGTTTCATTTCCAGCAGGTAAAGTTGTAAAAGAGTTAAATTGTTACTATGATCTTAAAAGAAGACATGATACAAAGGTCACCCTCTTGACAGCAAGGTTTCATACAATTCGGAAAATTGGATAAATCCAGACATTTACAGCAAGACAAAGATATTTCAAAGCAATCTAAAAACTAGTGTTGCTTCAGAAATGTATACCTAAACATGAGTAACTGCTGCCTGCAGATGTGACTGCAATCTGTTTGTACTCCACTAGCTGTTCATGGTGACCATAACAAAATCCAGTCAGCTCAAGTCCCAGTGAAAAAACTTCTGCTTATACTGATTTTGCTGGGTGTCAGCTGTCAAAGCGAATCGAACAGTCTTCTTCCCCAGTATAAGACCAGTTCTATCAAAGTAGTACTAATGTTGATCATGTAGTTTTATTTGAGGAACCTCGCACATTCACAGAAGCTCTCCCAGCTGAGTGTGCCCGACTCCACCTGCAGGTGGATCACTGACTTCCTGTCTGACAGGAAGCAGCGCGTGAGGCTGGGGAAGCACGTCTCTGACTCCCTGACCATCAGCACCGGTTCCCCCCAAGGCTGTGTTCTCTCTCCTCTGCTCTTCTCCCTGTACACCAACAGCTGCACCTCCAGTCACCAGTCTGTCAAGCTTCTGAAGTTTGCGGACGACACCACTCTGATCGGACTCAACTCTGATGGTGACGAGTCCACGTACAGATGGGAGGTGGACCATCTGTTGGACTGGTGCAGCCAGAACAACCTTGAGCTCAACGCTCTAAAGACAGTGGAGATGGTTGTGGACTTCAGGCAGAACCCAGCCTCACCTGCCCCCATCACCCTCTGTGACTCCACAATTGACACTGTGGAATCTTTCCGCTTCCTGGGAACCATCATCTCCCAGGATCTCAAGTGGGAGCCAAACATCAGCTCCCTCATCAAGAAAGCCCAGCAGAGGATGTGCTTCCTGCGGCAGCTGAAGAAATTCAACCTGCCAAAGACTATGATGGTGCACTTCTACACAGCCATTATTGAGTCCATCCTCACCTCCTCCATCACCATCTGGTACGCCGCTGCTACAGCCAAGGATAAGGGCAGGCTGCAGCGTGTCATTCGGTCTGCTGAGAAGGTGATTGGCTGCAGTCTACTGTCGCTCCAGGAACTGTACACCTCCAGGACCCTGAAGCGGGCTGGGAAGATTCTGGCTGATCCCTCCCACCCCGGTCACAGACTCTTTGAGACTCTTCCCTCTGCCAGGAGGCTGCGGTCCAAAACCTCACGCCACAAGAACAGTTTTTTCCCATCTGCCACCAGCCTTGTTAACAAAGCCCGGAAACCACACTGACACTCCCCCTTTCCCCCACACCCCCCCTTTTTTGCTGACAGGACACCTGTAACCTGTAACTCTATACGTTACATTAACGTTCAGCTTGGACTTCTGCTTTACTTGCACTGCTTTACTTGCACAATGATCACCTGCACTGTTGTATTGCTCTTGCATCTTATACTGCTCTATATTTACTCTCACTCACTTAAAACTGTGCACATATATTTATATTATATTGTAGATATGTTTATACTGTTTAATTTGTATTGTATTGCACCGACTACGCCAAAACAAATTCCTTGTATGTCCAAAAACGTACTTGGCAATAAAGCTTTTCTGATTCTGATTCTGATTTTGATTCTGATTCTGATTTGCTTTACTGCACCTCAAGATATTTTCAGTGCTACCACTAAAGATCACTTGACTTTTTATTTGTAATATGATTTCAAGAAGGCTTCCTAATCCTGTTACACTGATTGACCTCTAGTGAACTGTGTTTTTTAGGACAAAAGTCCTTTCTTTATTTCAGTAACTAGGACAAAGAACAACATGAGTTATGGGTGCAGTTAACACTGTTGAGACCACATTAAACATCCACAAATCATACCAACACAGCTCTTTCATTTCTAATTACTGCCACTATCCACCCACTTTCATGTCAGGCAGCTACATGAAGTTTGTTGGACCATTTAGAGTTTGTGTACTATTACAGTTACCCTGCAGAGATTTCGACAGCTGCAGAGGCATCTTTTGACATCGTTTTGTTTCTGTCGCCAACACTTCTGAAGAGACACAAGCATGCAGGCACAAGAGCAATGCAAGCACAGCAATGACAAGAGTTTCCCACTATTCCTCTGCTTCCTAGGTAGTGGTGATGTGGCCAGGACAGAAGGCCTGCATCAGTAAAATGAAGGGAAGAGTAAGAATGAGTGCAATCGTGTGTGACCTAAATTATCTGCATGTCTTGTTTAAAACCTTAAACTAAATAAATGTTTTTGAATAGCATAATCTCATAGAAAAAAGAAAAACCCAACCTTTTACAGCTGTTCAGTGGGGAATTTTTATTTTTTTTATTAATACATATCTGGTGCCTTACTGTTAATGTTTGCACAAATCCCTTTTACCATAATGACATTACTTAATCTTCTACTTTAACATATGCAGGCTTGGAGGATGCATTCCTCAGGATTGTCCAGAGGCCTGGGTCCTCCATTATGCTGTAAGCACTAAAGTTGTTTTGGTCCCAGGACAGAGATAGCCATAGAAGGTGGTTGACTGTATCTCTGCTGAATCATTTCTATGTTGATTTGACCATATGTTTTGGATCATCCAAATCAAACTTCAGAAGACAACCCATCTTCAGTTTTGTCCAACTGTATCAAAGATTTCTCAATGACGTTTACTCTAACGACATTCCCAGGGCCTTTGGAAGAGAATCAGGCCCACCAGTTGGCATGAGGAAATTTTTCACATTGCCATCCTCTCTCACTACACCTCTGTTTCATTGGGAGAGGGGCGGGGGGTACACCCTGGAGAGGGCATCAGTTCATCACAGAGCAACACAGAGACACACAGGACAGACAATTAACCTAACAGTTATGCTTTTGGACTGCGGGAAGAAGCCAGAGTACCCGAACTATAATCTTTTGCTGAGCTTCACTACCTGTGCTCAACTTTGGGTATTGATTCTATGTTGATCATCAAAGTTGGGTTCCCATTTTTATTTTACACTACCACACCAAGTAACTAAATGTGGAATGCCTGAAAAAACTAATAGGCTGTAACTATTTGGTAGCTGAAAACGTATTCTCAGCACTGAATAAAAGATATCAAAAAGCTGTTTCAGAGAGGTGACCATTCAGTTTTATGCTCACATTAAAAGCTGCACTTATACTGATAGGTGTTTCCAGTATCGACTGTGGTCTGCCCTCAAGGGCGGAAAAAACATTCGAAATCCTCCAGAGAAAGCTGTAGCACACATTACCCCTTCTGGATAATTGTGTAGGCAAATCGACACCTTTCTGAAGCAGGATCCTTTGTGGAGAAAGAATTGATTGCAGGACCATTGTATTAGACTGCAGTAGTTTTAGCTATTGGTGAATTTTAATGTGATTCTTTTATCTGTCTCTACAGTGTGCCATCGACATGTCCCCCGTGTCTCGTCTGGTGTAATCTGGGATGGACTCCAGCCCTCCGTGGCCCTGAGCACGTCTAAGCAGATGCAGAAGATGGATGGGTGTCTTGGCTTCAGGTGAGAATCATTTTCTCAACAGTTAAATGAGCTATTATTCAGCAGGGTCAGTCATGACTTTGACCTTTTGTCAGCACAATTTGGTGTCCACTATGCAGAGCAGGTTGTTTAAGTCTGAAGGAGTCACATAAACACAGACTGCAGAATGTGTGGAGCCTAATTCAGTAACACAACCGTTGAAGCAGACAGAAGAAAACCCAAAGCCCAGTCTGTTGCTCGCACCTGAGACTGTATAAACAGAAACATTGTGAATGAGATTGCCACAGTGAAGCTTAGCAGAAGGAATGCACAGCTAAATATGGCCATATTTTAAACTTATAATGTTGAGCTGATTGAACTCTAAATTATCATGAAAACATCATCAAGCAAACATTCCTCCGCATGAGGAAATTACACCCCTAATTAGGACATTTCTATCTCAGAGACCAAACGTATATTCAGAAAGTGTTGCTGCCATTCTACCTCTCTTCTACCTCCTCTATGCCTCTTATGTTTTTTATTATGGAGCAATTATTGTCTGGTTTGGTGTATTTTTGGGTCAGTTGACCCCAATTTATACCTACACATTGGCATTTTGCCTCTACCAACTTCCAGCTCATAAACAAATCATTTTATTCTCATCTACTTAAACTATTGCATATCAGTTAATTTCTCTTTGAAGTTGTCTATGTCTAACTACTCACAAAGATGCTCAAATCTCAAGTACAACTTAATTCAATTGCATAATAACTTCTCGAAACTTTGCATTACACCTTATTTCATTTAATTTGGTTGATTCTTGAAATGTGAGATTAGGAACCTTGATTAAACCAAAACAACTCCAAACCACCTTCTGCTTATGGGTGTTTTTAATTTGAGTAACAAAACCTGATAAAATTACCTCATAAAATTACTTATAACCATTGACTGTCAGACTGAGTAGAAACGTCCCAAAATGAACGTGAATTGATGCATGGTCGGTACAAAATGTCTAGCAGCATGACGGCTCTGCTTTGTACTCTAAAAAATTAAGTACAAAGCATTGTTAATTTTGTTGACCAACAATATTCTGCACAGCTTTCATCAACCTCTTTTTTTCAGACTAAAACCCAATAAAACTAATTAAGAATGAAGACAACTCTGATGAAATTGACATTTTTGTCTACAAAAAAAGAAAATGAGATGAAAACTGACAATAATCATGAATCTGAGGTCCAAAAAGTTCTAAATGAGATAGTCTGTTGCCTTAGAAGGTATCCACTGGCACTGATCTATGGATATAAAAAGCACTGACTCCTTTGTTCTTGGTTGCTACTTATAAGGTGTATAATATTTTCCACAAGTGCTTACACTTCCTGCTTCTGGCAAGATTTGAGTAATGCTTATTACTTTTTTGTTCAACTCAAATCCCTGATAGTGTTTTTATTTAAGATGCTTATAAATTGCATCAAAAATATTAGGTAGCAATTCAGTAACTGAAGAAAAAATGGTAATATTACATATTTACATTTATTTTAGCACATTACATTTAACATAACCTTGCTGCACTTCTGTTTTTAGTATAGTAATTTTTTGTTTTTGAAATTATGTTAAAAGATGTGCTGTTTTCAAATTTTTTTATTTAATAAAGAATATTGTGTGTAATTTGTGTACAATACTGATTATTTGGTATTTTATTAATGAAACTTATCTATAAAGTGTGTTTTTTATCAAAACTGATTTATTGCAACATATGCTGTAACTAAATTTAGTTTATGCCCTAGGATAAATATTTCACTCTGGTGTAAAGAACAATTTTTTTTTAAAGATTTAAGATTGACACAGAAGCATTGTGCTAAACATGAATATTTTAGTCAGCAAAACATAAACTATATTTTAGTCAACTAAAATGTAGTAAAATATGGTCTCCTTAAATTAAAATGACCAAGAATGACTAAAAGACTTGGACTAAACTAAATTAAGAAGTGCTTTAAAATAGACAGAGGTACAAAACTACCAATGTTCAAAATGGATATTTATATTTTAGTGACCAGCTGTCTGTTTTGCTCTTTATTATTATCAAATTATTAAAGTACAGTCATGTAAAAAGGTTTGCAACAGCCTGATCAGCTTTTTACTGACTTTGAATTGTGCTTGAAAGCTGTATCTTATCACACACATTAGTAATTAACAAAATTAAGTTCATGCCACACAGAAATATTTCAGGGCCCTGCACAGCTACCCGCATCTGTCTGTCTTTGGTTCCATGTGTGACCTTCCAAATGTGACCTTAAGACTTCTTTCTACAGGATGTGACTCACTGCAGTAAACCAGAAAGTAGCATAAATGTATCAATGTGAAGAACTTTGTGCAGATATACTGACACATCTTAGAGTGGGGATTTGTTCAGCATATCATCAGTGTGTAGTCCTCAGGCTCTTAATCAGTCACTTTGCGTAAAAATCTAATGCGCATCTTATTTTTTCTACTTTTGGTTCAGCAAAACATTTAATTCTTCAGAACAGCTCAATATTACAGATAAATTATCTCATACTATTTTCTGATTAGCAGAAAAGCCATTTAACTTCCTGTTGCCCAGCCAGACAAATTTTGACTCTGCTCTATCGTTCTGTAACCTAGTCTGACATTATCTTTAGCCGATTTATTTCCACTTCTCCGCTATGTCCTTTGACAGCCTTGAAATACCCATAAATAAGTCAGATTTTATTTCGACATAGCCAAGCCATATGGTGAATATCTGCACTACAAGCAATCAGGGTGCACGTGACAGTAGGATTCACAGCGCCTCCATGGCTGAAGATGATACAGGCTGTTTTCACAGTCAGCTCAGCAGCCACAAGCCTCAGAATATGCCTGACCCACACACAGTTTGCTGGAAAATGTTTTGGATTGTGCCTCTTGCTGAAAGCCACATTATGTAAGTGCCAAGTGTGAGGTGTCAGGAGCTGGCTGGGAGCCAGCATGGTGCTGTGGATGTTTGGATGTGGGTGTAGGTGTTAAAAATATCTTGTACGAATAGCTCCTCCGAGGATATAAGCTCACAGTGCAACAAATTATTTGCACCGATGCTGTGATTGTGTTGTGAGATGCGCTGATGTAATGTGCGGTGGCTGAATCAGTCTGCTAACTCATAACAAATGTCTATAAATTAGAACTTAAGTTGGAAATTAGGTTTGAGAGTTCTGTTTGTAAACAAGCTTCATTGTTCTAGTGTTATTTTCCATCTGCTGATTCTGCTGTGCAATCTGGAGGTAAAGTGTCTATACAGTAAACAGTATATATCTTCATTGGAAATACTTTACGCAGTTCTAACACATTTGTATCAACTATTGCAAGTATAGGTTTTCAAAAAATCTTTATAAAAAATTGTTTTGGAAATAACTGTTTCTTCTGTCGGAATTTATTGTTTTGTAATGTTAGTTATGCATTACTCATTTTTTATTTTAATCTTTAAAAAAACAATTACCAAACAATGTCATACTTTTGTGTGTCTGATTATATATTTCTTTTTCCAAATTAAATCAGATCTTATAATCAACAGTTACTCAGTACTTGAAAAGCTTGTTTACCACATGCTTTTTTACTCTTTGAATAATATTTTGAAAGGCTACTTTTTACCTCAACTTTGGCAACTCAACCCACCTCTGGTGTTTGGCATTATTATCCTGTTGGAAAACCCAATCGTCTCCAAGTTTAAACAATCAGACTCAAACTCTGACGCTTGGAAGAAAGTTAGTTAGGATGTTTCAGAACAACCCAGGAGCTGCCAAGGTTTAAGCCTATTATAAACTGGAAGCTGTTGGAACACCAGTGTCTCTGTCCACAGTGAAGCAAAGCCACTGCTCCAAAATTAACATACTTTGAATCTCAACTGTAATTCTCAGCTTCCCAAATGCCTTCCATAAAAAAGCTGTATTTTCAGAACTGACAAAGATTTAGCAGCTTGACTGCAATAACAAGAACTACATTAGGAGGAGTCGAGGTGAGATATCAAATCTAAGAACTCTGCACCAACTGTCAAGCATGGCGGTATACAGGTCCTTCTCAAAATATTAGCATATTGTGATAAAGTTCATTATTTTCCATAATGTCATGATGAAAATTTAACATTCATATATTTTAGATTCATTGCACACTAACTGAAATATTTCAGGTCTTTTATTGTCTTAATACGGATGATTTTGGCATACAGCTCATGAAAACCCAAAATTCCTATCTCACAAAATTAGCATATTTCATCCGACCAATAAAAGAAAAGTGTTTTTAATACAAAAAACGTCAACCTTCAAATAATCTTGTACAGTTATGCACTCAATACTTGGTCGGGAATCCTTTTGCAGAAATGACTGCTTCAATGCGGCGTGGCATGGAGGCAATCAGCCTGTGGCACTGCTGAGGTCTTATGGAGGCCCAGGATGCTTCGATAGCGGCCTTTAGCTCATCCAGAGTGTTGGGTCTTGAGTCTCTCAACGTTCTCTTCACAATATCCCACAGATTCTCTATGGGGTTCAGGTCAGGAGAGTTGGCAGGCCAATTGAGCACAGTGATACCATGGTCAGTAAACCATTTACCAGTGGTTTTGGCACTGTGAGCAGGTGCCAGGTCGTGCTGAAAAATGAAATCTTCATCTCCATAAAGCTTTTCAGCAGATGGAAGCATGAAATGCTCCAAAATCTCCTGATAGCTAGCTGCATTGACCCTGCCCTTGATAAAACACAGTGGACCAACACCAGCAGCTGACACGGCACCCCAGACCATCACTGACTGTGGGTACTTGACACTGGACTTCTGGCATTTTGGCATTTCCTTCTCCCCAGTCTTCCTCCAGACTCTGGCACCTTGATTTCTGAATGACATGCAGAATTTGCTTTCATCCGAAAAAAGTACTTTGGACCACTGAGCAACAGTCCAGTGCTGCTTATCTGTAGCCCAGGTCAGGCGCTTCTGCCGCTGTTTCTGGTTCAAAAGTGGCTTGACCTGGGGAATGCGGCACCTGTAGCCCATTTCCTGCACACGCCTGTGCACGGTGGCTCTGGATGTTTCTACTCCAGACTCAGTCCACTGCTTCCGCAGGTCCCCCAAGGTCTGGAATCGGCCCTTCTCCACAATCTTCCTCAGGGTCCGGTCACCTCTTCTCGTTGTGCAGCGTTTTCTGCCACACTTTTTCCTTCCCACAGACTTCCCACTGAGGTGCCTTGATACAGCACTCTGGGAACAGCCTATTCGTTCAGAAATGTCTTTCTGTGTCTTACCCTCTTGCTTGAGGGTGTCAATAGTGGCCTTCTGGACAGCAGTCAGGTCGGCAGTCTTACCCATGATTGGGGTTTTGAGTGATGAACCAGGCTGGGAGTTTTAAAGGCCTCAGGAATCTTTTGCAGGTGTTTAGAGTTAACTCGTTGATTCAGATGATTAGGTTCATAGCTCGTTTAGAGACCCTTTTAATGATATGCTAATTTTGTGAGATAGGAATTTTGGGTTTTCATGAGCTGTATGCCAAAATCATCCGTATTAAGACAATAAAAGACCTGAAATATTTCAGTTAGTGTGCAATGAATCTAAAATATATGAATGTTAAATTTTCATCATGACATTATGGAAAATAATGAACTTTATCACAATATGCTAATATTTTGAGAAGGACCTGTAAGCATCATGCTTAATCTGTTTCACTGCCAGTGGTATACGTGTCTTACACAAAATGGAAGGAAACATAAAGTAGGATTATGTCTAAATTCCCTCAAATCAGCAGCTAGATGGTTGAAACTCTGACACCATTGGAGGTTTTTATAGGACGATGAACCAAACGCACTCTAAAACTGTTTTGGGTTATGGATAAAAGAAGACAATGTTTCTGGCATGGCCCTTACATTAAATTTGCAGACTGTGAATATAAACAGAGTGCATGGCAGGAAACCAAACAGCTGTACTAATTCTGCCAAGGAAAGTGGTCAAAGATCCACCAGGATTTGTGCCAGAAGCTCGTTGCTCACAACAAAGAGTGTGTGGTGTCTGTCCAACTTGCAAAGGAAAGGTTAACAAAATATTATGGGTGGATATATAACACATTTAAAATTGTGCACCTAATTCTTGTTTTAAAGATAAATTAAAGTAATTCACTCAAATTGAACATGACATCCATATACGCCGATGATGAGAGCATGTAAATGTCTGGCCAGGACTTTAAGTTCATTCTGTCCATAAACTGCAGTAAAGGCGGAAAACTTTCCAGTTTGTCTAAGAGGCATCTATTCGGCTTTCAACCTAGCTGATGTCATGGAGTCCTGCTCCTCTGTACACTCTTTATACTGAGAGATTTAGAGTAAAGAGAGACATTTTCCTCTGGTTGTAAAACCATCTTTCTAGTGCCAAATGCTGCTCAGCACTAACACAACTGCAACCATTACACATCCAAAGCCCACTTTCCCCTGGTCCAAGCCTTTTACTTTTTAGATATGGGTAGATTTAGTATGAAGAAAGCTGTACTAAAACGCTGAGATCATAAAAGTCAATTTATTAGACTTATTATGAGTGCTACACATCAAATCCTCATGCTACAGTGTCCTCCTGTTACATCTGCTGATTAGAGAGAAATTGCATGCAGTAAAAGAGCTGGAAAGCTGAGACCTAACAAGGAAAATGTTAAGTTTTATAAATAAGCCTTTTGTGTAAGAACTATCCAGCAGGGAAAGGAAGGGAACTCTGGACTATTTCAGCACTGTATTAAGGGTTATATAAAAAAAAAAACACATTCAATATCCAACTGAATTTAATTCAAACTAAAATAAAAAGTTATTATATGAAAGTGCAAAATCTTTGGCTGGAAACTTTTCAAAAACATTCGGCACAAGTTCTCAGAAGGCTGACCTCGTGTCACCTCGAATGAGATAAATGCAGCTAGTATTTATCGATAAAATATCACTAGATCCCTGCATGGCTTAAATGTTGTAAAGGAGAAACATTACCATATGGTGGAAGAAAAACGAGTCCAGACTCATCATGTTGTCTTTTAAGCATGAGCTTTTGGAAGAAACAATTAGTTATGTGAGCCATATTAAAGGTTAAGTTGCTAAGTCATGATCCTTACAAAACAAAGTAGGCATTTAACTTAGCACCAAACTGAAAACTTGGAATCAGATTCGAACTTCAGCTTTCTATCCATCCACGTTATTGGGCCATATTTTCTTTTACACAACTTATACAGTGCAAAATACAGTGGGAGCATACTCCCTATTGACTGACCCAACAAAAAGCACTGGAAAACCTATTTGGTTCTCAACTAACCGATTGCTCTTTCACTGCTTTTTTGTGCCTCCCCAAGACTGTGCCACCCTGGGCAGTGAGCCATATCACCAACATCAAAAACCAACACAGTTAATTACCTTTTAAGAACAAGTTAGTGTTTAAATAGAAACTGAATGCTACATACCTTGGAAGACTTCCACATCCCGGTTATCTTATGTGCTCTGAGATAATCAAAGTCCTCTTGAGCAAAAAAATATAGGTATATATTTTTGTGCACTGGGTCCAGCAGAAAGGAGGGAAAATTGCTCATATTCTCTCCTTTTAAAGAGTCCCCACATCATAGTCTTTTATGCTGTAACTTTCCATCTTCATCGTTGTAAAGGGATATTGTCATTTTGAGGTGCTTTTAATGAAAAATTGTTGCAGCCGCTGCTTTAGGAGGGTCTCTAGAAAACCTGGGCTGAGTGACTTCTCCAGCTATCTAAAACAATGATGACTCCTGTGCTTAGCTCTCATGATGGGTCTTATTTTCATTTTTGGCCTCTTATGTAAAAGCTTATTTAATTATAGCCCTGGTTCATTTAATGCCTGCTTTATGACATATCTCATCAATGTGTAGATCATTTTTGTCTGAGTATTTTAAATGAACAGTGATAAAAGTCTTCTTTCTTAGGCTTTTTATATATTGGAGCTCAGTTTTTCTTTCTTTCTGGTAGTCTGTGTGAAGTAGTTTCCCATCTTCTCAACTCATACATTCTGTATCCAGGTGAACTAGTGTTGCCACATGTATGGCCTACAGTTACTGTCTCTAACCCAGCACAAATTCTACGTTATAGTGCAAACAAATTTAAACTTTATTGCATAACAGCAAAAACGACTGTCCCTACCCCTATGATGTGACAGATGAAAGTCATAAAGTGCGAATGCATAGCCTGTTGTCTAATTCAGATTCCATATCAGATTTGGAAGCCCACACTGGATAAACGGATATATCTTTGTCTATCAGGCAAATGTTTGGGCATGGATGCTCTTAAGGTGCCAACTGATGCCCTATGAGTGTGAATGTGTGTGTGTGTGTGTGTGTGTGTGTGTGTGAGAGAGAGAGGGCTCTGAGGCGTGCGTGAAACATATGGGGCTGGGGGGGGGAGGGGTTGGATTCAGCTGCTGTTGGACAGAAAGTGTCTCTTTAATCGGATGTTTATCTATTAAAAAAAACAACAATAAAATAAAAATTTTAGTCACACGTCAGTCTGAATTGATTTCGAGATAGTACTGTTTTTTCTGCTTATGTCTGTGCCATTTCCTTTACTGGGGCTCTTGTCCAACCCGCACAGCGACTCCGTCACCCCCTCCTCCATCTCCATGTACTCCCCTTTGTCACCCAGCGAGGAGCCAGATGGTGAGCCTTTGAACTTCCTAAGAAAGTCTGGGAAATACGGGCAGCTTGGCGGCATGCTCTCAACCACAGGCGACTGGTCCTCGTTGTCCGTCTCCCGGTGGTAAAAGTAGTTAAAGTTGGAAACTATGACGGGCACTGGGAGCGCGATGGTCAGCACGCCCGCGATCGCGCAGAGGGAGCCCACTATCTTCCCACCGACAGTGATTGGCTTCATGTCGCCGTAGCCCACCGTGGTCATGGTAACCACGGCCCACCAGAAAGCGTCGGGAATGCTCGTGAACTGCGAGGTGGGCTCGTCCGCCTCGGCGAAGTACACCGCGCTGGAGAACAGGATGACGCCTATGACCAGGAAGAAGATGAGGAGCGCCAGCTCCCGCATGCTGGCGCGCAGGGTATGCCCCAGGATCTGCAGCCCCTTGGAGTGCCTGGACAGCTTGAAGATGCGGAACACCCTGACCAGGCGGATTATTCTCAGGATTGCGAAACTCATCGCCTGCTGCCCGTTGCCCTGGTGCTGCGCCAGGTCTGTGCCGAGGGTTATGAAGTAAGGCAAAATGGACACTATGTCTATGGAGTTCATGATGTTTTTAAAGAAAGCGGTTTTGCTGGGACTCGCGAAGAAGCGGACTATAATCTCGAAGGAGAACCAGATGATGCAGACCGTCTCCACGATGAAAAACGGGTCGTTGAAAGGTGTAAATCCGTGGTCGGGCTCAGAGGAGTTCTGTCGTGGCTGCAGATACTCTTTTTCATCCCTGAACTCGGGCAACGTCTCCAGGCAGAAAATGACAATAGAAATGACAATAACCAGGACGGACACCACCGCGATCCCCCTGGCGGGGCTGGAGCTCTCCGGGTACTCGAAGAGCAGCCAGATCTGGCGCTTGAACTCGTCCTCCGGCAGGGGCTTCTCCTCCTCTTTCACAAATCCCTCATCCTCCCGAAACTTCAGAATCGCCTCCTCGCCAAGTTCATAAAACTTCACCTCCTCGGAGAAGATGTCAAACGGGACGTTGACAGGTCTTTTTAACCGGCCACCTGACTGGTAGTAGTACAGGATGGCGTCGAAGCTCGGCCGGTTCCTGTCGAAGAAGTACTCGTTCCTCAGGGGGTCGAAGTACCTGATTCGCTTGTCGGGGTCTCCCAGGAGGGTGTCCGGGAACTGAGTGAGAGTCTTGAGCTGGGTTTCAAACTTCAGGCCGGACACGTTGATGACGACCCTCTCGCAGCAGCCGCACTCGCTGTAGACGTTCTCGTAGCCGGACTGGGGCCGCCGGTCGGTAATAGACACGGTCTCCTCCTCATCATCCATGTTGCACAGAAAGCTCGACCTCTTGCTCCCCCGTCCGCCTTCCGCCGCCTCTCCCCCCTCCGCCACCTCCTCCTCCTCCTCCTCTTCTTCCGCTCCCTCGGCCTCTTCCTCCTCTATCATGATGTCCTCCTCGGATCCGAGCAGCGCCAGCTCCGAGTGGCGCAGGTCCCCTCCGAGAGTGCTCCGGTTGCGCCACCGCCGACCGACGCCGCGCTGCTTTTTCCGCTCTCTGAGAACTCTCTGCTGCTGCTGCTGCTGCTGCTGCTGCTCGGGCTCCTGCTGCGAGGAGGTGGAGGAGGTGGAGGAGGAGGAGGAGGGGCGCGAGGCGGCGCCGCCGCTGCTGATGTTGGCGGAGGAGGAGGAGGAGGTGGCGGCGCGAGACTGATGCTGGCGGTTGTTAAGGAGATGAGTGCCCGAGGAGGCGGCGGAGGTGGGCCCCCCTGCGCCTCCCTCGGCACCGGAGTCACCGTCAACTGCTGCAGCCGCCGCCGCTCTCGACTGGGCAGCCTGGCGCTCCCTTTCGCGCTCCCTCTCCCGTGCGCGGGCTTGGGCATATCCGTAGGGCAGGTGGCTGTTGCACCCGCCGTCCGCGCCCACCATGGCAAACTCCATTTTTCAAAGCCGAGGTTCGGTCCGTGAAGGCTACAGTAGCCTCCTCAAGGAGGATGCAGACCAGAGGATAAAAGTTGCAGCGTTGTCGCGCAGACACTCGGAGAATGAGGCATCAACCGTTTAGAAAGTCAGATTGAAAAATACACATCAGTAAGGTCCATGCTGACTGGATAAAAAAGAAATCCCAAAAAACAACTGATGAGCATATCTTGTTGCGCTCAATGTATATTTTATGACATCATTACCATAACAAAAAACACCAGGGCCGGTGGCATAGGCTGTTACGCAGCCGCTCTGTCAAACTTGCAGCGCCCTTTTTATGCTCAGCGTGATAAATCATCGAATCAACATGCGACACCCAAACAGTGTCTCCTCGGTGTCTCTGGTGCCCATCAGGTGGTTCATTTCTTAGCTCCAAAAAGCGTCTTTTGAGCCTCCGTGGTTGCCATTTTATGAGATGAGATTTTTGAATAGATCTTCGCTCTTATATTTTGGAGCTCCGGTGAATCTGAATGACTTTGTTCCCCCGATGCGCTCAGCAGCTGTGAGGAAAAAAGAGAAAACACCAATTGGTTTATGCAAAAATGTCAGTTGTTTTGGTGAATACATAGTCCACGACGGTACGCATATTACGCAACTTCACCGCTAGGTTATTATTATTAATATGATTATTTACTTTGGTAAACAAACATATAGTATTACAATAAAATTACAGACGAAATTCTTTTAATGAAGTATCCTTCTTTCATCCATACTTACATTTGAAAAGGGGCCAAAATAAATCGCCTCTGTCCCCCTCTACAAACAAATCTGATGGAAGAGGAGAAGGAGGAATGCTGGGTGAGGATGCAGCTCTCCGCCTGTGCTCAAATCCGCGTCTTGATTTTGGGGTGTAATGTCACAAATCCCTGGTCGGATCCAGCGGGCGACCATGTCCCCATCTACATCCAGCATATACACCCGTGCTCTGACGCACTCTGAGGAGGACACTTTTTTTGGCTGCGTCTCGACGCCTTGTTTCAATTCAACAGGATCTACTGGCACTTCAGCCCCCCGCTTGTGCTGCATCGCTCCTGGTAACAATCATGACAAGAAAAAAGAGAAGGCAAAACCAGGTGTGCCAGCAGCGAGTTGGCATCAAAGACAGTTCCACTCGACCTAGGCGCAAAGAAAAGATGGTAGGTAAAAGTTTACATTGGCACAGGCGAGGGTAAATGACCCCATTGTTGAGTCTGAGCATCACACATCTGTCTGTCTGTCTGTCTGTCTGCCGCTGTAGCCCTACCTATACTCCTGTATCCCTCCTATTGTTTGTGATGATGGAGAGTCTTAGTGAGAAAGTCGTCTATGTACCGCAGCGCATGCAGGCGGTGCTCGGTCCTCCCCCAGTGGATGCAACCGGTCACTGCGCACCGTGCTGCAGTCTCACAGAGCCTGCTCTGTCCTTGGTCAGGTCGTCATCCGTGTCTTCTTTGTAAAAAGTTCTGCGTTACCTTGCGTTTATCCCTGCCAGATATGGGTGATTGTAGAGTGTGATATGCACTTCTTAATAAAAACGCACATTAATCTTTCAGGCACCGGTTTGTTTTTGTCATTTTAGTCAATATAAGGGGCCTGTGTATCCAGTATCTGATTTGACCCTGCACTGAGGTAGCTATATGCACAATTGGTCTGATTGCAAGTATTTGAAGGGGCACTTTAAAATGACTCCCCATGTACATGACTAAAACAACAAATAAAACGGCCAATAATAAAACTGCAAACACTTGCAAACCATTAATAAGGAGTTGTAGTGCAAATGAAGTCAAGAGACAAGCGCTTTGCCAATAACGGATTCTGCATCAATGTATGAAATGTATGTTTTATTGGTTGCTTATAAAGCCAGTTTAATAAATATATTATTTATAAAATCTTAGGATTGGCCTTATTGTGGGGTTTTATTGAACTTAAAGAAATAATTTAGATTATCTTTGTTTGGCTGTTTTTTTTTGTGTGTGTGAAAAACTCCATTAACTGCAATAACATATTCTTATATTTACATCACTTTCCTTGCAACCTCGGTGAAGGTTAACTCTCGTTTTAAAACTTTAAAAATCTTTGCATATTAAACACTGTTAATGGCCACTGTTTCTGCTTCCAGCCAGTGTATAATTAATAGAGCACTCTAATGGGAATATCACCTGTTTAGAAAGTGAAATTACTCAGTTGGTACTTGTGGATATTCAAAACCTGCACTTTTTTAGTGCATGCAAGATAAAAATACCACAAGGACAGGAATTTGGTTATATCATAATATAAAATAAGTAATATAAAAAAAATTATAAAAAAATATTACAAATATGAATAATAGAATGTATAAAAAAAGAAAGCATTGCTGACATGCAAACAATGGCGGACAATTAAAAGAAGCTATAGGTAACAGTAATTTCAGTAGAAACATATAATTTTGGTGCCATACTAATTATTCAAGCAACTTGAACATTTTTACATTTTGTCATGTTATAACCACAAAAATGATGTATTTTTTGGGATTATGGAGCTGGTTGCAATGGATTTTATTTAGGGTATCGGAATAAAGGGGTACAGTATACTAAAGCACAACACACTCCATATTTTATTTAAAAAACAAAAACATCTTTTTACACTTGAAAATGATGTCCTAATTTGTTTTGGTCTTCCACATAAAATCCAAATGGAAGACGCTGAAGTTTGGTTGGAACAGGACAAAATGTGAAAAACGTCCAGGAGTAGCAATACTTTTGCAAACCAATGCACATATGTCAGGTCTATTTTAAAAAAAAGCAAGAATATTGTCCTATTTTTAATAAAAAATAACAGACAAAATGGATAAGACACTTTCAAAATACAACTTTGAATCAACTTGACTCACAGTATTTCAGTGTTGATTCAAATGTCCAGCCTATTGTCAAGAAACTAAGAACTTGTTCTTGATAAATAGTGTTAATTTTAGTGGAAAATGATTCTAGGTAGAGTAAAAAATAAAAATGCAACCATGTCTGTATTAGACTGGTGGAAGAACATCATACAACACAAACAAAACAACTCTGGCTTTTAGGCAGCATCAACTTGCTTCATAAACACTGAGATGAGATCTATTCATCTTCAAATTTAATAAATCAAACAGTTGCAAATAAAAGCATACTGATATTGGTGCTGACATAATCAAAGTCCAACTAACCTGAACAATAAACAACAAACAAAAGCCAAGCATTCAATTTCAATGCACTTCCTCCGCATGTAGAAACATTTGTATTAATAGGATCATTAAAGTCTGTGGTAAAGCTGTTGCTAAAGAGAAATGCCTTTAATTCCTTTATCAATCAGAGAAGAGCAGCCTGAACAAAAGTGAATTGTTTGAGACATATGCACCCACCTGGATGTTGTAGCACAACTGTCAGGCTAACAAATTACTGCACTTAGGTATTAATTAGTAAAACCATGCTCCACTATTGAAAAGTAATTAAGGATTCAAATACTGATATATTGGTATAGTGAGTATCATTAATGTGGCCAGATCTGCTCTTTTGTTTTTCATGATTATGCCGGATCAAAGGTTTGTGGAAATTTGATGCTTAAAAAATTAACGTGCTCAAAGTTTAAATAAAAAAAATAATGGTATAGTTGTTTACAGATTTGCCAGATAAAGAGTTAAATCTTGCTGTTGTTCATTTGCAACTTCTTTCACAAACCAGTGACTTTAAAAGATGTGTATCACCAGCTGAGGTAACAGTTGAGTCCCTGTTAATGATCCTCCACCTGATTGCCTCTATAGATTTATTTGGGGCTTATTGGGCGACAGGAGAGTAAAGGTCCAATTCACTGCATCTTTTAAGCCAACTAGTTTGAATCTGATTGCTCAGATAATTTGTTTTTTTCACTCCGCAAGACCCCTGCATCTCTGCTGCTGGAATACACAAGAATCATTAAACATAGCCAATTTGCCTCTACCCATCTGATTCATTTGAATCAAACTCTCTAATTAGGACAGAACAGCCGGTTATTCCAGATACAATATCCCTCTAAGGAATTCTAATCTTCTCCTGAGGGTCCCTAGTAAATCGCTGGTTGTGATACTCCTGCAGGGGTATTATTTGGGTGCTTGCCTGTCTCCAGTCTTTGTCTCTTTTAGCTAAAAGGAAATCTGAAACAAACTGTAAAATGTTATGCAGAAGCTGACAGTGTACTTTGGAAATAATCAGTACCGCTGACAGTGCAAATATCACTCAGTGCCTCTTTAAAGAGCTCGTCTCCACAGCCTCTGTCTTTCACAAACTCACCTAATACATGAGAGGAGCTCTTTTCTTGTCTGCACAACATGTAGGCAACCTTCCACCCACCTTACATTCATCATGCATCCTCACTTCTTGCACTTTATTGGGCATCCACCTCAGTCAGCACCAGGGGGAGTTGTGAGGTTAGTAATAAGGTGAGATGAAGTAGAGATGCAAGGTGCTTTATTATGCTTGGGTTAAGATGCATATTAATCAGATGTCAGAGCTGCAACAGATCAGAGCTCATGAGCAGTGAACAAATCCCACTCAAAGGCTTGTGCTATATTATCCTAATTCTTGCATTTATTTCAATATTGTAGGAAAGACAAATGTTACACTCTGGAAACGGTTTAGATTACAGGCAATATTTTTTTTAATTAATAGATTATATTACTACATAATATAAAGAGCTATTTCAGATCATCTAAAATATATTTGGCTTTTATGTATTTCTTGCCAGTATGGACAAACTGTAGATTAGTGGGCAATAATGTAATAAAAAAATTGTTTAAGTTCTTTAAAAGTTTTTATATTTGTCAGCTTCAAATGTTCCAAAATGTAAATTTAACTGTCAGCCTCCTCTACCAACAGTTTGTTTGCATCTTTATAATTAATAAGTTTTTCTTAGCTGTTCAGTCAAGCATGTTCTTGATAGGTTCACTCAGGTTTTTCTTATTTCTCTGAACTTGTAGACCATATAAATCCAGCATCTTGTGCTTCAGATATTATTGCCACCAATGTTTAAAGCAGCCTTTTTATGTGACTGGGCAATCAATTTCAACAATAACTTATTTAAAATACTGTTATTTGCCCCCAAAGTTCAGCACTGACACAGAAGATCATTCAGTGCTACTCTGTGCACTGAAATGTGAAGCGGGTATATGTGCTACAGTTTTGGGTTAGGTTTGCTTTAGTCATTTAAAAGCAAATAGTATAACAGAAATGACACTGACAGTTACTGTTACTTCATGTGTGTTTAGCTCCTCTAAACAGCAGCTTTAAAGTAGCTCCTGAATTTAAAATCACACATGCATTATGTATAAAACTAACTTCCCACTTTCTCTATGCAGAAAACTGCATGAGTGTGATGGATAATTTAGATTTTTATTACCTAGGAATGCTGACATCAGTGAATTTGTTTGGCTCCAGTGTTGATGCAGAGTCCCAATAAGATTGTGATGGGAAATGATAAATACTGCTCCATACATAAATGCTCTGTTGTAATTGTAACTTCTAAGTAAAGGCTGACTGGGACAGTTTTCTCCAAAGAGATAAGTTAAAACTAAATATTATTGCTAGTATTTCAAAGATAAATGCCAGGGAAAGTGTTAGACTATACAGACCATTGCTATGAATGAGCACTTAAACCTCTAAAGAAATAAATTTTATAGATAGACAGACGCTGATGGGTAATGGTGAGGTCAGCTATAAAATCATAAAATCATTTTGCCTGTCTGCTGGTTTGAAAATTGAAGTTTGAAACAGACTCTGATATCCAAAAAGAAACTGTAAAAAGTGCATCATTCAGTCAAACGTTTCAGGTCATGCAGGACTGAAGTCAACCTGTTTTTTGCTGCTCTTTGGGTCTGTGTGTTGCAGGCCTTCTGTACTGTACACCTCTAGGTGACAAACTTACATGCACCAACTCAACCTCATGAATATGCTTTATTCAAAAACATTTCTTTGTAGTGTTGTTATACTGCTTGAAGTTGAACCTTCACCCAAGTCTCAGCTCGTTTGCAGCCTCTAACCATACTTTTTCTCCCAGGACTTCCCTGTATTTAGCTCCATCCATCTCTCATTCAGCACCGACCGATTTCCCCGTTCCTGCTGAAGAAGACATGAGCACACCATGGTGCTGGCTCTATCAAGTTTCACTGTATGGATGGTGTGTTCAGGCTGATGTGCAGTGTTTACTGTAACTGTATTTACCAAAAAGATGACTTCTGAAGGCAATTGGCTACACTAGTTTTTATTAAGGGCTATTAGAGTAAATGGGGCTACATTTATACACACTAAACCGTTCAGATATTCCACTTTACACCTAAGTGTTGATTTGATTATTTTCTCTTATATAGAATCCCAGTAAAATACATTAATGTTTGTGATTGTAATGTGACAAAATTTAAAAAGTTTCAAAAGGTATGAATACTATCCCTTAGCAATTAAGTCCTTGCCACTTTATATACACTGCTCAAAAAAATAAAGGGAACCCTTAAACAACACAATATAACTCCAAGTAAATCAAACTTCTGTGAAATCAAACTGTCCACTTAGAAAGCAACGCTGATTGACAATCAATTTCACATCTTGTTGTTCAAATGGAAAAGACAACAGGCGGAAATCTTTGGCGATTAGCAAGACACACTCAATAAACGAGTGGTTCTGCAGGTGGGGACCACAGACCACTTCTCAGTACCTATGCTTTCTGGCTGATGTTTTGGTCACTTTTGAATGTTGGTGGTGCTTTCACACTCGTGGTAGCATGAGACGGACTCTACAACCCACACAAGTGGCTCAGGTAGTGCTGCTCATCCAGGATGGCACATCGGTGCGAGCTGTGGCAAGAAGGTTTGCTGTGTCTGTCAGCGTAGTGTCCAGAGCCTGGAGGCACTACCAGGAAACAGGCCAGCACACCAGGAGACGTGGAGGAGGCCGTAGGAGGTTAACAACCCAGCAGCAGGACCGCTACCTCCGCCTTTGTGCAAGGAGGAACAGGAGGAGCACTGCCAGAGTCCTGCAAAATGACCTCCAGCAGGCCACAAAAGTGCATGTGTCTGCACAAACGGTTAGAAACCGACTCCATGAGGATGGTATGAGGGCCCGACATCCACAAATGGGGGTTGTGCTCACAGCCCAACACCATGCAGGACGCTTGGCATATACAGGTCCTTCTCAAAAAATTAGCATATTGTAATAAAGTTCATTATTTTCTATAATGTAATGATGTAAATTTAATATTCATATATTTTAGATTCATTGCACACTAACTGAAATATTTCAGGTCTTTTATTGTTTTAATACGGATGATTTTGGCATACAGCTCATGAAAACCCAAAATTCCTATCTCACAAAATTAGCATATCATTAAAAGGGTCTCTAAACGAGCTATGAACCTAATCATCTGAATCAACGAGTTAACTCTAAACACCTGCAAAAGATTCCTGAGGCCTTTAAAACTCCCAGCCTGGTTCATCACTCAAAACCCCAATCATGGGTAAGACTGCCGACCTGACTGCTGTCCAGAAGGCCACTATTGACACCCTCAAGCAAGAGGGTAAGACACAGAAAGAAATTTCTGAACGAATAGGCTGTTCCCAGAGTGCTGTATCAAGGCACCTCAGTGGGAAGTCTGTGGGAAGGAAAAGGTGTGGCAGAAAACGCTGCACAACGAGAAGAGGTGACCGGACCCTGAGGAAGATTGTGGAGAAGGGCCGATTCCAGACCTTGGGGGACCTGCGGAAGCAGTGGACTGAGTCTGGAGTAGAAACATCCAGAGCCACCGTGCACAGGCGTGTGCAGGAAATGGTCTACAGGTGCCGCATTCCCCAGACCTGGGCTACAGAGAAGCAGCACTGGACTGTTGCTCAGTGGTTCAAAGTACTTTTTTCGGATGAAAGCAAATTCTGCATGTCATTCGGAAATCAAGGTGCCAGAGTCTGGAGGAAGACTGGGGAGAAGGAAATGCTAAAATGCCAGAAGTCCAGTGTCAAGTACCCACAGTCAGTGATGGTCTGGGGTGCCGTGTCAGCTGCTGGTGTTGGTCCACTGTGTTTTATCAAGGGCAGGGTCAATGCAGCTAGCTATCAGGAGATTTTGGAGCACTTCATGCTTCCATCTGCTGAAAAGCTTTATGGAGATGAAGATTTCATTTTTCAGCACGACCTGGCACCTGCTCACAGTGCCAAAACCACTGGTAAATGGTTTACTGACCATGGTATCACTGTGCTCAATTGGCCTGCCAACTCTCCTGACCTGAACCCCATAGAGAATCTGTGGGATATTGTGAAGAGAACGTTGAGAGACTCAAGACCCAACACTCTGGATGAGCTAAAGTCCGCTATCGAAGCATCCTGGGCCTCCATAAGACCTCAGCAGTGCCACAGGCTGATTTCCTCCATGCCACGCCGCATTGAAGCAGTCATTTCTGCAAATGGATTCCCGACCAAGTATTGAGTGCATAACTGTACATGATTATTTGAAGGTTGACGTTTTTTGTATTAAAAACACTTTTCTTTTATTGGTCGGATGAAATATGCTAATTTTGTGAGATAGGAATTTTGGGTTTTCATGAGCTGTATGCCAAAATCATCCGTATTAAGACAATAAAAGACCTGAAATATTTCAGTTAGTGTGCAATGAATCTAAAATATATGAATGTTAAATTTTAATCATTACATTATAGAAAATAATGAACTTTATCACAATATGCTAATTTTTTGAGAAGGACCTGTACCAGAGAACACCAGGATTGGCAAATTCGGCACTGGCACCCTGTGCTCTTCACAGATGAAAGCAGGGTCACACTGAGCACATGTGACAGACGTGACAGAGTCTGGAGACACCGTGGAGAGCGATCTGCTGCCTGCAACATCCTTCAGCATGAGTGGTTTGGCAGTGGGTCAGTAATGGTGTGGGGTGGCATTTTGTTGGAGGGCCGCACGGCCCTCCATGTGTTTGCCAGGTAGCCTGACTGCCATTAGGTACCGAGATGAGATCCTCAGACCCCTTGTGAGACCATATGCTGGTGCGGTTGGCTCTGGGTTCCTCCTAATGCAGGACAATGTTAGACCTCATGTGGCTGGAGTGTGTCAGCAGTTCCTGCAAGATGAAGACATTAAAGCTATGGACTGGCCCGCCCGTTCCCCAGACCTGAATCCGATTGAGCACATCTGGGACATCATGTCTCGCTCCATCCACCAACGTCACGTTGCACCACAGACTGTTCAGGAGTTGGTGGATGCTTTAGTCCAGGTCTGGGAGGAGATCCCTCGGGGGACCCTCGCCGTCTCATTAGGAGCATGACCAGGCGTTGTAGGGAGGTCATACAGGCACGTGGAGGTCACACACAATACTGAGGATCATTTTGACTTGTTTTAAGGACACTACATCAAAGTTGGATCAGCCTCTAGTGTGTTTTTCCACTTTAATTTTGTGTGTGACTCCAAATCCAGGCCTCCATTGGTTAATAAATTTGATTTCCATTGATGATTTTTGTGTGATTTTGTTGTCAGCATTTTCAACTTTGTACAGAACAAAGTATTCAATGAGAATATTTCATTCATTCAGATCTAGGATGTGTTATTTGAGTGTTCCCTTTATTTTCTTGAGCAGTGTGTTTCCTAAACAATATTCCTCAGTCAGCCCACATGGAAACATAAGTCCAAGTCACAAAGCAAAATCCTTGACCTTATATGGGCTGTAGAGGCGTTTGTTTATGGAGGTTAGTGTAGGGTTATACCAGGAGATGAAGGCTTCAGTTTCATCACAACAACCTGGTTGTGACCAAGCGGAGTTGTGAATATTGTTAGTCATGTTAGGACAGTTAGCTCACAATAAGCAAGAGGACTGTTCCTAAGCTCTCAAGCATTAACCAGTGACTCAAACGTGTGATGTCAGTAGGTTATACAGCTTAGAGCTTGTTTATACATCTTTATATACAGCTTGTACAAGTTTTTTTTACGCTCAGTAGAACTTTATTTCATTGTAGTGCTTAGAGTTATGAACCAGAAAATCATCCTGGGCACAGAAAGCATCATCTCAACCATCACGTATGAACTGATTCCTTGTGGACATAAATGTGACATTACAGAACAGGCCGTCTTCTTTTGGCTGCGAGAAAGAGGAAAACATCCTTATTAGGACTGCATTGTTTTTTGTACTTGCTGCAGGAAGACTTGGCTATTTTGGGGACTATGATGTTGACATGAACTTGAATGTCTTTTCTGCCCTTTGAAAGTTCCAGGTCGAATATTAAAAAAAACCTGTTAATGTGAATGTAGTGCATGTGTGGCTACAGACTTAATGAAATATATTTTCAGTACCGATGCAGACATATCAAGAGGAATTACCAGCTGTTATAGAAACAGCTAAGAAGATGGCAAATTAAGTGCCAGATTAATCAGCTATGGCTGGTGTTCATTAGGAACAAAATGGAAAATAACAATAATACATATTTGATATTTAGCAGCACTTCAGAGAACAGGGGTGACAATTCAAAAGTCCTTGTAGCCTTGATAGACAGGTGTGGCAGTTCTGCAGGGTGGTGGAGAAAGTGACTCCCTTGTGCCTGCAAAGACAGACTGAGGCACTGAAGCGTGACGCTTTGCCAAAGAGGTGCTTTACTTTCACTGCGGACTGTCCAGCTCAGGTTGCAGTTTTAAAACGACTGAAAACTAAACTGGAGATTTCAAAATAACAGTTAATAATCCAGTAGGTACTTATGTCTTTGTGCACATGCCTATATTAATAAGGAGTATAAATTTACATAAATTGGCCAAAAGGTTCACTAGCAATGACCATACTGTAAAAAAATACGTTTATCGATGAGAATGGTCCACAGGATATGATTCAAATGGATCAGAGGGGTAGACTCATCAAGGAAGGCTTACCTCTGGGGACTTGGGAGGAAGAGAGTCAGAGAGGGGGTCTTGTGTCAGGAGATGGATTTCCATAGCTAACGTAAGAACCCCATTAGAATGAAAATTAACTGAATAAAATAAGGAAAAGAAATGTGGAGGATTACTGATGAAGTGGAGGGTGTGGTCGAAGGAGAGGGATAAATGGCAAAAAGGAGGCTTGATGGGTATCAATAAACTGCTGAGTAATCAGAGGTGTGGTCGAGGTGGGGGCCTGCCCCCAAAACCACAACTAACTTACTTTGTTCTAGATTTGAAAATGCAAATTTCTTTAAAAAGTGATCGAGATTACATTTCACTTGAATACATTCCCAATTCTTTTAACAGTCCGAACCAAACTGCTCCCCTCAGATAACATGAGATTGGTAAGGATGTTCAAGAAAAGCCCAAGAACCACCAAGCCTCAAGCTCACCATGAACTGTAAACTGCTGAAACACCACCAGAGTCCACAGTGAAGGATGTTTTACACCTGTGTAGACTTAAAGGAGGTAGACCAAAAACAGGTTAATGCCCCAAAACAGAAAGAAACAAGATTAATTGGAATTTGCCGCTACCCACATGGATGAACCAAATGTCTTCTGGAGAAAGGTTTGTGGTGAGACGAGTCAAAGATGGAGCTGTATGGGCACAGTGAGAAGAAGAATGTTTAGAGGAGACAAGGTGAGAAATTCAAACCTAAGATTACTGTCCAAAGTGCCAAGCATATTGGTGTCAGTATCATGCTGTGGGCCTGTTTTGCTTTGAGTAGTGCATGGCACAAAGTGAAAGATATAATTAATGAGGGCTACCTCTAAATTCTTGAAGTTCTAATCAAATCGACATGTAAACAGCTAGAACGTGGATACAGTAGGACATTCCAACAGGACAATGATTCCAAACAACTATCCAAAATAGTTTTTGAAGGAATAAAGCAGGCTAATGTTAAGCTTCTAAAATGGCTTTCTCAAACCTTTGACCCGAATGCTACTGAAAATGTGTAGACTATGCTTCAAAGCCATTCAGTAACTCAATTCAATAAGTAAAACACATTATATAGATTGGTTACATGCAAGCACTTCTTTTCAAGACTTTATTTCTGTTGATTATGATTTTCTGTTCACCGCTAATGAAAAACAACATTTAAAAATGAGAATATTACATCAGACCAATAAAAAAACTAGTTTTATTACAGAAATGTGGGCTTAATGCAAAGCATGTTTAATACCTGATTAGAGGTTGTTATTTTCACTCTTCAGAATGCATATTCCAATTCTCTGTGATGTACCTTCAGAATGATTTAATCTGGTTTGAGAAATTTCTCATTAAATTAAGATGCGTCTGCATCTACTTCCTAATTGCATAATTTTACTTTTTTTTTTTTTTTTTACAAAAAATATTTGCACATTTTCTGCTACGGTATAAAAATGAGGTTGTTACATTACAGTTCCCTTCTTGCTCACCATCTAATCTTTCATTTTTATTATTATCATTATTAACTTTAGTCCCATATTAGAAACATTGTTCTCTGGTTATCAACCTGCGCTGTTTACCTTTAGGAAGATACTTATTTGGTGTTGGGACCCACAGCCATGGATACAACATGAAAACTCCGGTATGGACTTTTTTGGAACTTTCAAAATAAAGTGCATTTAACGTACTTCCGGCACAGCCAAGCCAACAGGGTAATTGCGGACTTCCTGTGACGTCACTGTCCAAATAAAAGCACCGCTCTTGCTACATCCTGCCTCTTCCAGACTCCGCTGCGAGGCTGGCCGGAGAGACAGCGCGCTAATGTTTCTTTGCTGGCAAACAGACATAACTCTTCAACTGGATCCAAGAGTCTTACAATCATCGATCATATGCACTGAGTTACGTACGAATGAATCACTGTTCGTGTATCCGGTTGATTCATTCATAACAGGATAATTAAGGTACAAGCCTGGCTTGACTTTTCTCTCTAAGGCCTACAGAATCAAGCTGTGTTATAGAGAGTTCCCAGCATGACGTCGAGTGGAGCAGTTTCCCGGTCTGAAAGAAGGACAACAGGAGCCGCGTCACCGTGGCTACGGTAACGTGCAGTTTGGTGGCCCGACAGAACGAGCCACTCCCCACAGCTAACAAGGTTAGCTGTAGCTAACCGTTTGTTGACTGTGGACGTTTCTTCAGACTACGTCGCCCCGGACAGCTTTTCCTCAGCATGTTTCAGAGGTTAGGTTTGGGCAGAGAGATTTAGGATGAAATGATCTGAACGTTTTTCATTTTATGAAGTTTGGTTTTGTTTGTGTTGAACTCAGCTATCTTGGTGCAGGCTAGCAGGCTATCTGCTCAGCACGCGCTCAGTTTTGTGTTCTGTGTTTGTGTGTTTTTAAAGTTAAGACAAACTTTATTTAAAGGGGTGATTTTAAACACAGAAGATTGATCATAACGCGCCGTCCGCACTTATGCATTTTAACTCTTTCATTGACTGTATTTTTAAAGGTGTGTTTGATTCTGGTGCTAAGCTATAAGCTTCAATTGTTAGCTTTAGCTGCTAACAGCTAAGAACACGTGCTTGCTACTAAAGAATATTTACCCAGAAAGGTTGTTAGTTTTCAATCCAGTAAATAATATTTCGCTAAACATTACTTTACTAAACTTGATAACTAAGTAAACACCATTAAGCCCCATTTCTCCTGAAAGATTTGGCCCTTTTCCAAAATATTTCCTTAAATATTTTACTATTTTGTTAATAATATTTCTTCAAATATTATTTTAATAAATAAAGGCAGCTAATGAGACACCGTTGAGAATTGTCATCCAGAAGGTTGGTTTTATTCAGCAAATCATTCTTTAAAACATTATTTTATTAAAATAATATTTTATCTGATCTTGCATTGTGATTGGTTGTCTAAACATTGCTGATTATTGCCTAAGTTGGTTCCAAGACTAACTTAACTTCATTTCCAGATCCTTCAAGATAATCCTTGGTTCTTAGACATAAACATTGCATGGTAATGTTGCATCACTCTTTTGGTCATGGTTTCCAATCATCTTTAATCAACTTGTTTATATTGTACATAACCCATTAGTCTTCCTTATTCTTTAATTCTGCTTGGTAGTTTAGTTGGATTGTTTTAGCATAGTAAAGAGTTTGTTGATTGAAATATGTTTGACTTTGAGTTTACTTATTTTTGTTAATAAATTCTTGTATTTTAAGAAATTGTGTGAATTCATTCCATATATGTGCAGAGTTTATGCTGTTCAATAATGTCAGAGCTCGTCTCACACATTTCTATTTTGTCCTAATACCATCGCTTTACTGGGCTGGTATTCACAGGACAACCCTTAACAGACTGAAATATTATTTGATAAAATATTAAAGTATTAATATTAAATAATATATTTGGATTCATAGTCACAATATTGGGAATACTAAAAATATAAAGTTTCAATATTTTTTACTGAGATCCCCTTTCCCTTTTGCCTCATTAACATGTTATGCGTAAGCAACATACATTTAAATAGTTAGGCTAAATACACTTTATTTGTGTAATGCCAGTTGATTATATTTACTGTATCTCAATGTGCCATATAAATCAGGGTCCAAATAATGGTGGACAAACTGTTTCATGGGTTAGATATCTCATATTTACAGTGCCTTGCGAAAGTATTCGGCCCTCTTGAACTGGTCAACCTCTTGCCACATTTCAGGCTTCAAATATAAAGATATAAAATTCAAATTTTTTGTGAAGAATCAACAAGTGGGACACAATCATGAAGCGGAATGAAATTTATTGGATGTGTCATTAAACTTTTTTTAACAAATAAAAAACTGAAAAGTGGGGCATGTAATATTATTCGGCCCCTTTACTTTCAGTGCAGCAAACTCAGTCCAGAAGTTCAGTGAAGATCTCTGAATGATCCAATGTTGTCCCAAATGACTGATGATGATGAATAGAATCCACCTGTGTGTAATCAAGTCTCCGTATACATGCACCTGCTCTGTGATAGTCTCAGGGTTCTGTTCAAAGCACAGAGAGCATCATGAAGACCAAGGAACACACCAGGCAGGTCTGAGATACTGTTGTGGAGACGTTTAAAGCTGGATTTGGATACGAAAAGATTTCCCAAGCTTTAAACATCCCAAGGAGCACTGTGCAAGCAATCATATTGAAATGGAAGGAGTATCAGACCACTGCAAATCTACCAAGACCTGGCCGTCCCTCTAAACTTTCATCTTGAACAAGGAGAAGACTGATCAGAGATGCTGCCAAAAGGCCCATGATCACTCTGGATGAACTGCAGAGATCTACAGCTGAGGTGGGAGAGATTGTCCATAGGACAACAATCAGTCGTACACTGCACAAATCTGGCCTTTATGGAAGAGTGGCAAGAAGAAAGCCATTTCTCAAAGATATCCATAAAAAGTCTCGTTTAAAGTTTGCCACAAGCCACCTGGGAGACACACCAAACATGTGGAAGAAGGTGCTCTGGTCAGATGAAACCAAAATCAAACTGTTTGGCCACAATGCAAAATAATATGTTTGGCGTAAAAGCAACACAGCTCATCACCCTGAACACACCATCTCAATTGTCAAACATGGTGGTGGCAGCATCATGGTTTGAGCCTGCTTTTCGTCAGCAGGGACAGGGAAGATGGTCAAAATTGATGGGAAGATGGATGGGGCCAAATACAGGACCATTCTGGAAGAAAACCTGTTGGACTCTGCAAGACCTGAAACTAGGACGGAGATTTATCTTCCAACAAGACAATGATCCAAAACATAAAGCCAAATCTACAACGGAATGGTTCACAAATAAACGTATCCAGGTGTTGGAATGGCCAAGTCAAAGTCCAGACCTGAATCCAATCGAGAATCTGTGGAAAGAACTGAAGACTGCTGTTCATGAACGCTCTCCATCCAACCTCACTGAGCTCGAGCTGTTTTGCAAGGAAGAATGGGCAAGAATTTCAGTCTCTTGATGTGCAAAACTGATAGAGACAAACCCCAAGCGACTTGCAGCTGTAATTGCAGCAAAGGGTGGCGCTACAAAGTATTAATGCAAGGGGGCCGTATTGCACGCCCCACTTTTCAGTTTTTTATTTTTTAAACAAGTTTGACACATCCAATAAATTTCCACTTCACGATTGTGTCCCACTTGTTGATTCTTCACAAAAAACTAGAATTTTATATCTTTATGTTTGAAGCCTGAAATGTGGCAAGAGGTTGACCAGATCAAGGGGGCCGAGTACTTTTGCAAGGCACTGTATGTACAGACACATGTAATGAGCATTAATCCTACAAAAAGACAAGAAATATGACACATAAAGTAGTACAGGTAGAGTACAGCTAATTAATTACTGCCTCTCATATCAACATTTTCCATCTTGCTGTGGGGGCAGATGTTTCTGTGCTCCATCTGAGCCTGTTCCCCATCTAATCTAAACAAGATTTCTGAAGATACCGACTCACTCATCCCCATGTGTGGGAGGAAAGGTCCTGAGCTGCACGCCATCCCTGAACTGTTGATGGGAAAGATGATCTGGCTTTGACTTAAGCCTAAACAGGTTGAATATGTAAAGGTAAACCAAGGCTGACAAGATTAGAAGGATTATGAGCAGTGATATTTAACCAGACAGAGACGGAAAGAAGCAGCAGACCACTACAGATGTATAAGGACTGACAGAGGAGACATTTTATTCTGAATTTAAAAGAACTGCAGATTTACAGGTAAGCGCCCTGTTTACAGATATTTAAACTGAGCTCAATGTATTTAAAAATGTGTTGCTACTGCTTTTAATTTTGCAACAGCAAAACAACTTTTTGCTTGATAAGCTGTGGAAGAAACAGATTCCCACATTCAGGATGCTTTACCTAGAATGATGTACTAAAATATATGTAGCAATATTTTCAGAATTGGGCTAAAGTTATAATTAACATGTCCATATGTGTTGTTCAATCAAAAAGTCACTTTTGCTCAATATATTGTTGATACTTTATCAATTATCTGTGTTTTTAAAAAAACTGTTTCTTTTTTCAAGTTAATTTCATTCAAAAAGTTACTTTTTCGTTATATATATATATATATATATATATATATATGTGTGTGTGTGTGTGGTTGTGTGTGTGCTGAAGTTTGCTCATTAGACACAAAAGAAATACATGCCTCATTTTGATATAAGGCTGATTTTTTTTAACAAACATTAATATACATTTTAAAACATATATTTCAAATGCTAAACACCCCTCTTGGATTATTCTATTTTTTGACAAATGCATTTTACTACTTCTAAAGAATTAACAACATGTGTACTCAAAAGTCAGCATTTAGGTTCTCTAGAAACCTTTCCACAACAAGAAAATAATATACAAAAAATGTTTTATTTCCTTTGAAGAATTGAACCTGTATAACGTTTAAATAAAATAAAGATCCTGTTGTGTCATATTCTTGGTAAATTGCCTGAACTTGTATAGCATTTTATCAAGTCCCCAGAGACCCCAAAGCGCTTTACACTACAATCATTCATCCACCTATTCATCCACACATTCACACACTGACAGTGTACAATATAGCCACAGCTGCCCTGGGGCAGACTGACAGAAGTGAGGCTGCCATACAATCAGCGCCACTGAGCCTCTAACCACCATCAGCAGGCAAAGTGGTTTAAGTGTCTTGCCCAAGGACACAACGACTAAGAGAGACAGAGCGGGGGTTTGAACCGGCAACCCGGTTATTATTATTATTGATTTATTATTCAGTCATAGAATATTCAGCACACTGGAATTTCTGGCGCAGTTTAAAGTATGTCATGTAGGACCTGATCTGATCTTGCAGCAGGCGTCTGCACTACACCTGGAGGAGGATGCAGTTGTTTATCATGGCAGCAGTACTGGCACTGGCAGAGGTGGGGTGCTTCGGTTGCCACCTGAAAAACGTCAGCATCCCCGTGGAGAGATGTGGCCAGGAAGTGTGCATTCACACCACAATCTGTGAAGGGCTGTGCTACAACGAGGTGAAGAATGATTCAAACTATCACGCATGAAGTCTCTGAGTTACTTATGGTGCCAGATGGACACAACACTAAAAAACATATCAAGGCGAGACTTATTCTCTGTGATGTCATATTTTTACAGGAAAAAAATCTGTTTTGAAAATAATTACTCTGTCATATATATTCAGTCTCTGTTGTCTCTCTCTGTTCTTGATGGTGACAGGATGTTGTTTTTGAAAGCCCTGAAGAGGTGCCTGAGCATAGGATCTGCAACGGGGACTGGTCCTATGAGGTGAAACACATCGAGGGGTGTTCAGAAAGCATTACTTACCCTGTGGCCACAAGCTGCTCTTGTTCTAAATGCAACACAAAAGACACATACTGTGGCCGCCTTTACGCACACATACCCAGCTGCTAAACTATTCCTTTGTGTCTTTTTGCCTGACACTGAAATAAAAAAGATACTGCTCACCTGTCTGTTTATTTTTGCTTAATGTACACAATTTTTTTTTTTTATGATAAATGATTATGATTGGCCTGGTGCTTTATCATCATTGGAAGTGATAGATTAAATGTCCAACCACCGGCTTCACCTTTTCTCCCGAAAAAGGTGACCAACCCCGAAAGTGCAGTAATTCTGCTGGTCAGGTTTTCACTCTGGGAAAATAGTTCACAAAAGAGAAACTAAAAAAGGCTTGCCTCTCTTTGACAGGTGGAAATGAAAATATACGACCTGCAGTATTTCTAAAAGCTCCACTGGAGTCCCTGTTCTTTACTGACTGTCCTCCAGGGGCACCGCTAAATGCAGAAATAGCTTTGTAAGCGCAAAACATATATATTTGTAATAAACTTGGACCTTCACTGGAACATAATGCTGCTTTGGTAGATTTTATGCTTAGCACAAAAGCTTTAGTTCAGTCAGTTTAACTTAACATTACAAGTTACTACTGCTCTATATCTAAAGTCCTATCTGAGCAAGTATGAGCAAATAGTCTTTTATAAACTGTAAAAGCAATAGTCTGATAATTAGTAGTAAGGTATTAGTGTGTTTCTGAATGAGCATAAAACAGGCAGGGATTTTGTAGCTTTTAGATCTGCACTAATAGTTTGCCAAAAGCTATTTAGGTACAGAGCAGGTGTGGAAGATGATGGTCTGATCAGATGAGACGGACAACAAGTTTTTGGCATACACACAAATCGCTATTTGTGGTGAAAAACTAACACTGCATATCCCCCTAAACATAATTCCCCCAGTGAAGGATGGTGGTAGCAGCATCATGATGCGGGGATTCTTCTCCGTAGGTGGGGCACAAAGCTGATCATAGATGACGGGAAGCTAAATGGAGCTACACTAAATTCCCAAAAGCATTGAGTAACACCACCAAATCACTGAGGTTTTGCGTTCCAATCTCTTCCATGGCTGCAGGTGCATAAAGTTTGGTGTGGAGAAACTGGACTTTACATGGTTAATATTTATATTGTTGGTTATCACTCTATTTATATTATGTGATTTTCACGGACATAACTTTTCTTAAGTGACGCAATTAGTGAATTAGTCCATAAACAAGAGTGCACAAGACATCTGATGTGAAAACATGACCAAAGTATATTTTTGCACAGAAGTGTACTCCAGGTCAAAACAAAAAGGTTGCATAAAAAAGTTTTCGGTTTGTTGTGTTCAGTTGGAAACAAGAAGGAGCTGAGATTACAGGTAGAGAGCCTTGAGGAAAAAGCTAACCAAAGCTAGAGAAATTCAGCAGGTACAGATGTTGACCTGAAGGTATCGTGCTAGGAGCTGTTTTCCCAGTGTAAGGGTAACAACATTGACAGTTTCTCCATTGATGCAAATGGCCTAGAGGGAAACGACCAGCAAAGAATAAATGTCAAATGACTGTAGAATAAGAACTTGAAAATTCAGGTTTTCTTAAAATGTTTTTATAAGAGAAGCTTTGAAAAGAACAACAGAAATAATTTCACTTCACTGACTGCTGAAAGGCGTGATAAGGCGTATTCGTCACTTTCTGTTTTCACTGTTGCACTCAGTGGATTGTTTGGTGTGTGAAGCTCTCTCGTTTGATCTGATTTCTCTCTACTGTGATACCTCTTACTTGTTCTAATACATAAGCAAGTTAAAACACATACTTTCTGTTGCTGTATTTAACGTTTGGGGACTCTCCGTGTTTACACGGTTTTTCTAGTAGTGGTAAGGGGTCGCTAGCTTAGCGTTAGCTCCACCATGGCTACCCATTCTACTGTTTCTCTCTCTGAGTCTCCTCCTCTCTCCTGCTCTCTGTGTCAGATGTTCGGATACTCCTCTGCCTCCTTTAGTGATAATGGGACGTGTAATAAATGTAGCATTTTTGTAGCTTTGGAGGCGAGGGTGTCAGAATTGGAGGCCCGACTCCGCGCTGTTGAAAAACCAGCAGATAGCCGAGGCCCCTTAGCCAGCGCGGAGGCCTCAGGCCGGCTGGGTGACGGTACGTAGAAAGCATAGTCCTAGATCCCAGCCCACAGGTCACCACCAACCTGTCTGCGTTTCTAACAGATCTTCCCCGCTCAGTGACACACCCGCTGAGAAGCTAACTCTGGTAATTGGCAGCTCCATAGTCAGAAACGTGGCACTAGAGACACCAGCGACCATAGTCAAATGTCTGCCAGGGGCCAGAACGGGCGACATCAAATCCTACCTGAAACTGCTGGCTAAGGATCAGCGTAAATACAGTAAGATTGTTATTCACGCTGGCGGTAATAACACCCGGTTACGTCAATCGGAGGTCATCAAAGTTAGTGTTGCTTCGGTGTGTAAGTTTGCCAAAACAATGTCGGACTCCGTAATTTTCTCTGGTCCTCTCCCCGATCGGGCCAGTAATGACATGTTTAGCCGCATTCTGTCATTCAACCGCTGGCTGTCTAGGTGGTGTCCAGAAAACAATGTGGGTTACATTGATAACTGGCGAACATTTTGGGGAAAACCTAGTCTGATCCAGAAATCTATTTCAGATATGATTAATCTATCCTTAGTAAATGGATCAGAACCACAGGCTTTTAAGGTAGCTGTAATTAAAGCTTTACTTAAGAAATCTTCGCTTGATCGAGATGACTTGAAAAATTACAGACCTATATCCAATCTTCCATTCTTATCTAAAATTCTTGAGAAAATAGTTGCTTATCAAATATGTGAGCATTTACACAGCAATGATCTGTTTCAAGAGTTTCAGTCAGGTTTCAGAGCTCATCATAGCTCTGAAACAGCTCTGCTGAAAGTCACTAATGATATTCTTATGGCCTCAGATAATGTCTGTTCTGGTTCTGTTAGATCTCAGTGCTGCATTTGACGGAAGTTGTTGTCTTTGGACCGGAGTCTTTAAAAAAGAAACTGCTTAGTCAATCATTTAACCTGGATGGCATTAAATTGACCTCCAATAATAAAGTAAAAAACCTTGGTGTTATTTTTGACCAGGACATGTTATTTAAATCCCATATTAAACAGGTTTCTAGGATTTCCTTCTTTCATCTCCGGAACGTTGCCAAAATTAGAAATATCCTATCCAGGAGTGACGCTGAAAAACTAGTCCATGCATTTGTTACTTCAAGGCTGGACTATTGTAATTCGTTACTATCAGGATGTCCACAAAATGCAGTTAAAAGCCTTCAGCTGATTCAAAATGCTGCAGCAAGAGCTCTGATGAAAATTAAAAAGAGAGATCATATTTCTCCTATTTTAGCTTCCCTTCATTGGCTCCCTGTTAAATCCAGAATAGAATTTAAAATTCTCCTCCTCACATATAAAGCCCTTAATGATCTAGCTCCATCATACATCAGAGATCTGATGGTTCCATATGTTCCTAACAGAGCACTTCGTTCTCAGACTGCAGGTTTACTGGTGGTTCCTAGAGTCTCTAGAAGTAGAATGGGAGGCAGATCCTTTAGTTATCAGGCTCCTCTCCTGTGGAACCAGCTCCCAGTTTTAGTCCGTGAGGCAGACACCCTGTCTACTTTTAAGGCTAGGCTTAAAACTTTCCTTTTTGATAAAGCTTATAGTTAGAGTGGTTTAGGTTATCCTGAGCTATCTTCCTTATTTTTTTTACCTCAATCTTCTTACCTCCCTGTTGGATGGAGTAAGGGGGAGTCAAGTTTATCCTAAACCGGCTCAGTTATGGTTGAGGTGCAAACACACCCTTCATTTCTGCTACCTGTATGACCCCCTCTCCTTTCCAATGGTTATGGTCAATCTGACAGAGAGAGGTATCCCAATCATTGTGGTTTTTAGTATAACAATGACCATCAGTGGGCTCTAGATGGACAAACTGTCTACTTTTAAGGCTAGGTTTAAAACTTTCCTTTTTGATAAAGCTTATAGTTAGAGCGGCTTAGGTTATCCTGAGCTATCTCTGTAGTTATGCTGCTATAGGCTTAGGCTGCTGGAGGACATAATGACCACTTTCACCCTCTTCGCTACATTCTCACACTACTCTCCAATTTAGCATTATTTGCTGTTATTTCAGCTTTTAACTTTATGTTCTCTCTCTTTTCTCTTCCTAGAAGCTACACCTGGCCTGACTCTGTGTCTACCTGTGACACCTTTCTGGAGAGGGGCATCGTCCGAGCTTCTGCTGGCAACAACTTATTGCTCACCCTCTACCGATGATCCACATGGCTCTGTCTTTCAGTGTTTAACCCTTTCTCTCTCCTAGATATAGCAATTGACTGAGCTTTTACTGTAACTAACTCTATGTGCTCTCTTTCAGATTCTAACCTTGAAAACTGGCTCAAAGTTTATCTGTTCTTTCTTTCTAGGTGAAACAACTAAAGGAGCTACATCCATTAACATTTACTTTTCCTTCCCATAGAAAGTACTCCTGGATCAGTGCTTCTGTGTTCTTTTTGTGTCTCTGCTCTGTTCTCTCAAACCCCCAGTCGGTCGTGGCAGATGGCCGCTCACACTGAGCCTGGTTCTGCTGGAGGTTTCTTCCTGTTAAAAGGGAGTTTTTCCTCTCCACTGTCGCTACATACATGCTCAGTATGAGGGATTGCTGCAAAGTCAACGCCAGTGACTGTCCACTGTCTCTACATGCTCATCCGGGAGTAGTGAATGCTACAAATCTCTGACTCAGTGCAATCTGCTGGGTTTCCTTAGATAGAAAAACATTTTATACAATTTGAATAAATAACTGAATCTGACTGCACTGTTCAATGATTAGGATTACCGTAATTGGAATGTATGTACCTGACTGTTGTAAAGTGCCTTGAGACAACATGTGTTGTGAATTGGCGCTATATAAATAAACTGGATTGAAATTGAAGAGTACAAAGTTTAGAAGAATGTAAAACTACATTAGTGCTAAACATTTGCCATATGCATCCAGCTTTAGTTAAACTGAATTAACTGATTCAAAGCCCTGGAGGTAAAGTTGGAAATCAATCTGTTTCTGTAATTAGACAAAAAAAACTAAAATCTTGCTTCGTAATCAATGCCAAACTACTGTATAATGAGTTGTTGTTCTGCCAGAGGCACAGCAGTAAACTTCAAGCCAATCAGATGTTCCATTGATGAGATAAGCAGCTGACAAACCAACAAGCATCAGCACTGACATCAAGATTAATCCCTCAGTTCCTGCCAATTGCTGAAAGGACAAATACAAGAGGATCATTGGTTTTACAAATGGGGGTTACTTGTTTTCTCTGATTTTGTAGGGTAAACATGTCAGCTACATCTTATTCATTTAATCAGTTCTTAGTTTATGATGGAAAACAAAAAACAGCCTTACTGAGAGTTTTGAATTTATTCGAAATATGTAAAATTATCCCAACCAACCAAGTCACCTGGACATTTTTATTTGCAGTCCTCTATTTAACTGGATGTTATTTTTTGCAGAAAACCAATGCTCTGTGCCATCAACAATAACAGGAAAGGGTGTTCTGCTAATTGATTAAGAGTCCTTTTAAATTGTCTTATTTTCTGCTGGTGCATTTCAATAGGAATCAGCCTGTGGTGTAAATCAAACATTTACATTTGATCGCCTCTAGCTGGTGCCGTCAGTGTAAATACTAAGGATTCAGATCCTATACATACAAGGTGCTGTTTTTGTGACAAACCAGTGAGGATGAAGCCTGCAGAGCCAACACAGTTATGATGACACGTGCCACCCAGATGCATGAAAGAATTAGGAGTTAGACATACAAAAATGAACTTTAAAGACAGACTGTTTATGAATGATCCAGTTGCTGATTTTTTTTCCCTTCTGTTCAATTCTGCTCCTGCTTTTCTGGACTGTTACAATTTGTTAACTTTTGTCATCGCTATTAACACAGCAGGTTTGTCATCGCACCCTCTGCCCTGACGAGACTATTTTCCCTCTCTTTTCATGTGCCCAGTGTGCCTCTGAGTGCGTAATTGTGCAGGCAGAAGGCTGAGTTTGAAGTTGTTTTGCGTGCAGATGCTTTACATTTCTGGTCCGGACGGACCCAGTGAGGCAGACTACATCCTGCTAAGCCTTTAATAAGAATGCTGGATTACAGGCCATTGCAAAGGTGGGCAGAGCTGTGTGCCATCGGTGCAAACACAGGGCAGCTGGTTGGTGCTGCGTCTGGGCTGACAACACCACAGGAGCGCAAACAGCTTGCTAACTGTGTTGCTCAACGCAACTTGCAATGGTTGCAGCTTAGATATTGGCCAATCAATATTAACAATAAAAAAGACAAATATCAAATACCATCATCATCATCATCTTACAACTAAAAATAAATTTTTTACACACAATTCACAAATTGATTGTCCCATTCCTTCATCTCTGTGAACATCCAGAAGGACCTTAGACCTACTTACCCTGATGTTAATGGATTTCTTCCTTCTACCGTCTTCTCTCACATCTCCAACTGAGAGCCAGCACAGCAGGCTGAGTTTCTGCTAACAAATTCATGTCTTCTCAGGTTGTCAGTGTCTTGTTATAGTCAGTTTGTTTATGTCCAGAAGGTCCCTAGAGGTCTATGTAATTATACTTAAATAGATGTTTTACCAAGTTTAATACACGGTCAGTCGCTATGTCATCTCTACTAGAGGGGAGTAATTAGCTCAGATTTGCTGTCAGGATATGATGAAGGCTTCCTAAAAGTTTCCACAAACTTAGAACAGAGCTTTTGTAAAGTATTCTTCTTTAGCACCTTAATGTCAGTTAGTGTAACTGAACTATGTCCAAGTTTTAATTTTCTACTCTAAAATGTCACGCTCAGATGTTCAAGAACAACCTAAAACCCAACAAGGCTAAAATATTACAATGAAAACATCAGGCACCAGTCTAAAGAAATGTAAAAATAGATGAGACTTGATGAAATAGACATCTATCAGTCTGGAAAAGTTTGTCCAAAAATGGAGAAAACATGAAAGAGTGACTAGCCTACCACAATTACTCCAAGAGTGCATCAATTATCAATGAGATCACATAATAAACCAGAATAACATCTAAGCAGCACAGACCTCACTTGCCTTAGTTAAGGTCATTGTTTCTGATTCAACAATAAAAAAAGACACTGGGCACATCTCACATTTCCCCAAAATAATGTTGATGATCACTAAGAAATATAGAAAGCACTCTGAGATCAGTGCCTCTTTGTTTTTTATGACTGCTCTATCTTTTCACCCCCCCTCAGTTCCAGCAGAAAGCCGTTCACACAGAGACCCGTTGTACTGCAGGCTTCTTCCCGGTAATAGAGTTCCTTTCCACTGTCACAATATGCATGATCAGTTTGAGATATTGCTTCAAAGTCAGTTACTAAATTCAATAAGCTGGACTTCCAGTTATAAAAGAAAACGTTACCCAACATGACTACACTGTTTTACAATTACATTTAAATTGAAATGTATGCAATTTTATGTGAATTATACATGACTGGACTTTATTGATTATAAACTGGATCTATTTGTCTTGTAAAGTAACTTGAGATTAAATGGTTTTTAAACTGGTACTAACTGAGATGAAGACTTTTGGGAAATGGTCTCTGGACTGACGAAACAGAAGCCAGACTTTATGGAAGGTGTGAGCGTGTTTTATCTGGCATAAAACTAAAAGCATTGAAAAAAGAACATCAGTCAAATATGGTGGTAGTATTGTGATGGTTTGGGGTTGCTTTACTACTTCCGGCCCTGTGTGTATAAACTGGGCATTAAGTCTGCCATCTGTATGTTACTGTGCTATGTTTTTACATTACATGTGAACTTGTTTAATTCTGCAATATTTGTCCTAAAACTGTCTTAGTACTGCCCTCTTAGGGTTGAACAGTGGCTACTGCAGTTAAATTTACCAATTGGTTCAAACGGTTCAGCTTGGTACATGCTTACTGCTCACTCTCCATGTTTCAATGTACCAACATAAGCTAGCTGCCACTTTTCCTCATCCTCCTGACCACAACCCAGCGTAATCCCCTCTTCATCCCCACACTTGGCCACGCCCACATTCGTTGCCTTTTTTTAAATTTGTTGGGGGGCAGTGTTTATTTCACATGGCGTTTAGTTCCACTTTAAACTCAAGAACACTTAGAACTGCAGACTTTTTTCTTTCTTGATAGTTCACCAGGCTCTGAATGCGAAATACATGTCTAAAGAAAATTCGGTCAAAATTTCTGCAAAGTTGTAAAGGACACAAATGCTTGTAGCAACTGCTGTCAAGGTTTAGGAGGCAATGACTTATAAGAGGTTCTAGGTTTGGTAAGTTTAGGAGGCAATGACATATTGCAAGATTGGTTTGGATAGCTTGAAATCATCAATTGAAAACTGCATTAGGTATTCACTCAGTTTAAATCGGTCTGAACTCTTGTTTGATGTTCTGAAACCTTTAAGTGCTACATAAAGAAAGTACAAAAGAAATATATATATATATATATATTAGTAGGGGTCTTAATTTGGCCTTGTGTGCATAAATTTACCCAGCACAGATTAGAGGATATCCAGCCAACAATTCCAATCAGTGCAACCATTCAAATTAAAAAAATTAACAGAGATTCTTTGCCGTACATTTAACTGGGTTCAAATGACTATTAGAAAGTCCAAAATCGATTGAACAACCATGGCAGTGATTAGTGTAGGTTAACATCTTACTAGAATTGTCTCTTAAGGAGACACATATTAAAGCAATTCACTCACAGATAGAGGTCAACAGATGTTATGACAACACATGCTATATTTAACAAGATATTTCAGTCCATGTGACACCCCTATAGACATAACCTGAAGGATCCCTTTCCATTCAGGAAACGATAAATTAGAGTCTGTAACAGATCTGCAAAGCAATAAAAAACACTTTAGAATTTTTTTATTTATATTACTTAATATAAACACTGAACTGTAAAGCACGTAATATATTTTCCTTACAACGGTCTTGATAGGAGGCAGGAAGTATTTTTAGTATGGAACAAAGCGTCTGTTGCTATGCTGAATGACTTGTTTGCATCGACTCACCTTCAGCATTTATAAATATTAATACGTTAAATTTATTTGTAGCCTCTGTATGATGAGCTATAAAATGCATTTGGTGCAGGTAATAAAAGGTGAAAACGAATAGAACTGCGACACGGCTGTTATTTTATGGAAAGCTGACTGCACACATTTCCCCTACAACTACATCTGTTTTATTTACAAGGTGTTTAAAAAGGAATATTTACGCTAGAGTTTTACTTTCAGGTTCAGCAGTACTGTGAATTTCAGTGCTGGTTAACCATATTCTTACGGAAATGTCACGGGGTGATGCCTCCCTGGGCTCCATGACACTTCACCTGCAGATGATGCTCAATGGCAGCAGAATGCGTATAAATGAGAAATGACACTGGTAGGAGAGCTGCAACGCTGAACTGCTGTGTCATACTGGTCTCTTGCTGCCTCAGGTCAGTGAGAAGGGAAATGAAAAGCAATGATAGCTTTTGTGTGCTGAAAACGTTGGTTAAAAACAACTTAAAGGAAAACAAGTACATTGTGCATGTTGTATATCAGAATACTTTAAACACACATTGAGAGGCTTAAATGTTATGTAGTGATATCTATAATGCAACATATAATGGAATAACGGCTCCCTTCACATTTTTTCATTCATCCATCCATCGTCTTCCGCTTATCCGGGGTCGGGTCTCGGGGGCAGCAGCCTAAGCAGAGAGACTCAGACTTCCCTATCCCCAGCCACTTGGGCCAGCTCATCCAGGGGAATCCCAAGGTGTTCCCAGGCCAGCCGAGAAACATAGTCCCTCCAGGGTGTCCTGGGTCTTCCTCTTGGCCTCCTCCCAATGGGACGTGCCTGGAACACCTCACCAGGGAGGCGTCCAGGAGGCATTCTAACCAGATGCCCGAACCACCTCAACTGGCTCCTCTCAACGTGGAGAAGCTCTACGCTGAGTTCCTCCCAGATGACCGAGCTTCTCACTCTATCTCTAAGAGAGAGCCCAGACACCCTGCGGAGGAAACTCATTTCGGCCGCTTGTATCCGTTATCTCGTTCTTTCGGTCATGACCCAAAGCTCACGACCATGAATGAGGGTAGAAACGTAGAACAACCGGTAAATTGAGAGCTTCACTTTTTGACTCAGCTCTCTCTTCACCAAGACAGACCGGTACAGTGCCCGCAGTACTGCTGACGCAGAACCAATCCGTCTAGCGATCTCCCGCTCCATTTTTCCCTCATTCGTGAACAATACCCCAAGATACTTGATCTCCTCCACTTGAGGCAGGACCCCCCAGACCATTGACTTGGAGGTACTGATTCTCATCCCAGCTGCTTCACGCTCGGCTGCGAACTGCTCCAGTGAGAGCTGTAGATCAAGCCAACAGATGAAGCCAATAGCAACCCATCATCCACAAAAAGCAATCCTAAGGCCACCAAAACGGATCCCCTCAACACCTTGGCTGCACCTAGAAATTCTGTCCATAAAAATTATAAACAGAATCACTGACAAAGGGCAACCTTGGCGGAGCCCAACCCTCACCGGAAATGAGTCAGTGTTGCTGCCGGCAATGCTGATAGTACTCCTTCTTCAGCCTGACAGCATCCCTCACCGCTGGTGTTCACCAGCGTGTTCAAGGATTGCCACCGCGACAGGCACCAACGACAGCTCCAGTAAGCCGCCTCGGCAATGGAGGCACGGAACATGGCCCACTCAGACTCAATGTCCCCCACCTCCCCCAGAACGTGTTTGAAGCTCTCCCGGAGGTGGGAGTTGAAGCTCAGCCTCATGGGAGACTCCGCCAGGCGTTCCCAGCAGACCCTCAAGATTTGTTTGGGTCTGCCAGGTCTGACCAGTATCCTTCCCCACCACTGTTGCCAGCTCACCACCGGGTAGTGGTCAGTGGAAAGCTTCGCTCCCCTATTCACCCGAGTGTCCAAGACATGCGGCCGCAGATCAGACGACACGACTACAAAGTCGATCATCGACCTGCGGCCTAGGGTGTCCTGGTGCCAAGAGCACATATGAATTGAATTTGAATTCAGTTTATTTATATAGCGCCAATTCACAACACGTCGTCTTAAGGCACTTCACAACAGTCAGGTACATACAGTGCCTTGCGAAAGTACTCGGCCCCTTTGAACTTTTCAACCTTTTGCCACATTTCAGGCTTCAAACATAAAGATATAAAATTATATTTTTTTGTGAAGAATCAAGAAGTGGGACACAATTGTGAAGTGAAATGAAATTTATTGGATGTGTCAAACGTTTTTAACAAATACAAAACTGAGGTGTGGGGCGTGCAATATTATTCGGCTCCTTTACTTTCAGTGCAGCAAACTCACTCCAGAAGTTCAGTGAGGATCTCTGAATGATCCATTGTTGTCCCAAATGACTGATGATGATAAATAGAATCCACCTGTGTGTAATCAAGTCTCCATAGAAATGCACCTGCTCTGTGATAGTCTCAGGGTTCTGTTCAAAGCGCAGAGAGCATCACGAAGACCAAGGAACACACCAGGCAGGTCAGAGATACTTTTGTGGAGAGGTTTAAAGCTGGATTTGAATACAGAAAGATTTCCCTAGCTTTAAACATCCCAAGGAGCACTGTGCAAGCAATCATATTGAAATGGAAGGAGTATAAGACCACTGCAAATCTACCAAGACCTGGCCGTCCCTCTAAACTTTCATCTTGAACAAGGAGAAGACTGATCAGAGATGCTGCCAAAAGGCCCATGATCACTCTGGATGAACTGCAGAGATCTACAGCTGAGGTGGGAGAGATTGTCCATAGGACAACAATCAGTCGTACACTGCACAAATCTGGCCTTTATGGAAGAGTGGCAAGAAGAAAGCCATTTCTCAAAGATATCCATAAAAAGTCTCGTTTAAAGTTTGCCACAAGCCACCTGGGAGACACACCAAACATGTGGAAGAAGGTGCTCTGGTCAGATGAAACCAAAATCAAACTGTTTGGCCACAATGCAAATCGATATGTTTGGCGTAAAAGCAACACAGCTCATCACCCTGAACACACCATCCCCACTGTCAAACATGGTGGTGGCAGCATCATGGTTTGGGTCTGCTTTTCGTCAGCAGGGACAGGGAAGATGGATGGGGCCAAATACAGGACCATTCTGGAAGAAAACTTGTTGGAGTCTGCAAGAGACCTGAGACTGGGACGGAGATTTATCTTCCAACAAGACAATGATCCAAAACATAAAGCCAAATCTACAACGGAATGGTTCACAAATAAACGTATCCAGGTGTTGGAATGGCCAAGTCAAAGTCCAGACCTGAATCCAATCGAGAATCTGTGGAAAGAACTGAAGACTGCTGTTCACGAACGCTCTCCATCCAACCTCAATGAGCTCGAGCTGTTTTGCAAGGAAGAATGGACAAGAATTTCAGTCTCTCGATGTGCAAAACTGATAGAGACATACCCCAAGCGACTTGCAGCTGTAATTGCTGCAAAGGGTGGCGCTACAAATAATTAACGCAAGGGGGCCAAATAATATTGCACGCCCCACTTTTCAGTTTTTTATTTGTTAAACAAGTTTGACACAGCCCATAAATTTCATTCCACTTCACGATTGTGTCCCACTTGTTGTTGATTCTTCACAAAAAATTATAATTTTATATCTTTATGTTTGAAGCCTGAAATGTGACAAGAGGTTGAAAAGTTCAAGGGGGCCGAATACTTTCGCAAGGCTCTGTACATTCCAATTAATCCTAATTATTGAACAGTGCAGTCATATTCAGTTATTTATTCAAATTGGATAAAAAGTTTTTCTGTCTAAGGAAACCCAGCAGATTACATCCAGTCAGTGACTTGCAGCATTCACTACTCCCAGATGAGCAGGTAGAGACAGTGGACAGTCACTGGAGTTGACTTTGCAGCAATTCCTCATACTGAGCATGCATGTAGCAAAAAGGAAAGTTTTAAGCCTAGCCTTAAAAGTAGACAGTTTGTCCATCTAGAGCACACTGATGGTCATTGTTATACTAAAAACCACAATGATTGGGATACCTCTCTCTGTCAGATTGACCATAACCACTGGAAAAGAGAGGGGGTCATAAAGGTAGCAGAAATGGAGGTGTGTTTGCACCTCAACCATAACTGAGCCGGTTTAGTAAGGGCTTTATATGTGAGGAAGATAATTTTAAATTCTATTCTGAATTTAACAGGAGGCCAATGAAGGGAAGCTAAAATAGGAGAAATATGATCTCGCTTTTTAATTTTCATCAGAACTCTTGCAGCAGCATTTTGAATCAGCTAAAGGCTTTTAACTGCATTTTGTGGACATCCTGATAGTAAAGAATTACAATAGTCCAGCCTTGAAGTAACAAATGCATGGACTAGTTTTTCAGCGTCACTCCTGGACAGGATATTTCTAATTTTGGCAATGTTCCGGAGATGAAAGAAGGAAATCCTAGAAACCTGTTTAATATGGGATTTAAATTACATGTCCTGGTCAAAAGTAACACCAACGTTTTTTACTTTATTATTGGAGGTCAATTTAATGCCATCCAGGTTAAGTGGTTGACGAAGCAGTTTCTTTTTAAAGACTCCGGTCCAAAGACGACAACTTCTGTCTTGTCTGAATTTAGAAGCAGAAAATTTAAAGTCATCCAAGTTTTTATGTCTTCAAGACATGCTTGTAGTCTTTCTAACTGGTTGGGCTCATCAGGATTCATAGATAAGTAAAGCTGAGAGTCATCAGCGTAACAGTGAAAATTTATTCTATGCTGCCTGATAATTTGACCTATTGGAAGCATACAGTACAGACCAAAGGTTTGGACACACCTTCTCATTCAAAGAGTTTTCTTTATTTTCCTGACTATGAATATCGTAGCTTCACACTGAAGGCATCAAAACTATGAATTAACACATGTGGAATTATATACTGAACAAAAAGTGTGAAACAACTGAAAATATGTCTTATATTCTAGGTTCTTCAAAGTAGCCACCTTTGGATTTGATTACTGCTCCGCACACTCTTGGCATTCTGTTGATGAGATTCAAGAGGTAGTCACCTGAAATGGCTTTCATTTCACAGGTGTGCTCTGTCAGGTTTAATAAGTGGGATTTCAAGCCTTATAAATGGGGTTGGGATCATCAGTTGTGTTGTGCAGGAGGTGGATACAGTACACAGCTGATAGTCCTACTGTATAGACTGTTAGAATTTGTATTATGGCAAGAAAAAAGCAGCTAAGTAAAGAAAAACGAGTGGCCATCATTACTTTAAGAAATGAAGGTCAGTTAATTCGAACAATTGGGAAAACTTTGAAAGTGTCCCCAAGTGCAGTTGCAAAAACCATCAAGCGCTACAAAGAAACTGGCTCACATGAGGACCGCCCCAGGAAAGGAAGACCAAGAGTCACCTCTGCTGTGGACGATAAGTTAATCCAAGTCACCAGCCTCAGAAATCGCAGGTTAACAGCAGCTCAGATTAGAGAACAGGTCAATGCCACACAGAGTTCTAGCAGCAGACACATCTCTAGAACAGCTGTTAAGAGGAGACTGTGTGAATCAGGCCTTCATGGTAAAATAGCTGCTAGGAAACCACTGCTGAGGACAGGCAACAAGCAGAAGAGACTTGTTTGGGCTAAAGAACACAAAGAATGGACATTAGACCAGTGGAAATCTGTGCTTTGGTCTGATGAGTCCAAGTTTGAGATCTTTGGTTCCAACCACCGTATCTTTGTGCGGCGCAGAAGAGGTGAACGGATGGACTCTACATGCCTGGTTCCCACCGTGAAGCATGGAGGAGGTGTGATGGTGTGGGGGTGCTTTGCTGGTGACACTGTTGGGGATTTATTCAAAATTGAAGGCATACTGAACCAGCATGGCTACCACAGCATCTTGCAGCAGCATGCTATTCCATCCAGTTTGGGTTTAGTTGGACCATCATTTATTTTTCAACAGGACAATGACCCCAAACACACCTCCAGGCTGTGTAAGGGCTATTTGACCAAGAAGGAGAGTGATGGGGTGCTGCGCCAGATGACCTGGCCTCTACAGTCACCGGACCTGAACCCAATCGAGATGATTTGGGTTGAGCTGGACCGCAGAGTGAAGGCAAAAGGGCCAACAAGTGCTAAGCATCTCTGGGAACTCCATCAAGACTGTTGGAAAACCATTTCAGGTGACTACCTCTTGAAGCTCATCAACAGAATGCCAAGAGTGTGCAGAGCAGTAATCAAAGCAAAAGGTGGCTACTTTGAAGAACCTATAATATAAGACATATTTTCAGTTGTTTCACATTTTTGGTTCAGTATATAATTCCACATGAGTTAATTCATAGTTTTGATGCCTTCAGTGTGAAGCTACAATATTCATAGTCATGAAAATAAAGAAAACTCTTTGAATGAGAAGGTGTGTCCAAACTATTGGTCTGTACTGTATACAGGTCCTTCTCAAAATATTAGCATATTATGATAAAGTTCATTATTTTCCATAATGTCATGATGAAAATTTAACATTAATTTATTTTAGATTCATTGCACACTAACTGAAATATTTCAGGTCTTTTATTGTCTTAATACGGATGATTTTGGCATACAGCTCATGAAAACCCAAAATTCCTATCTCACAAAATTTGCATATCATTAAAAGGGTCTCTAAACGAGCTATGAACGTAATCATCTGAATCAACGAGTTAACTCTAAACACCTGCAAAAGATTCCTGAGGCCTTTAAAACTCCCAGCCTGGTTCATCACTCAAAACCCCAATCATGGGTAAGACTGCCGACCTGACTGCTGTCCAGAAGGCCACTATTGACACCCTCAAGCAAGAGGGTAAGACACAGAAAGAAATTTCTGAACGAATAGGCTGTTCCCAGAGTGCTGTATCAAGGCACCTCAGTGGGAAGTCTGTGGGAAGGAAAAAGTGTGGCAGAAAACGCTGCACAACGAGAAGAGGTGACCGGACCCTGAGGAAGATTGTGGAGAAGGGCCGATTCCAGACCTTGGGGGACCTGCGGAAGCAGTGGACTGAGTCTGGAGTAGAAACATCCAGAGCCACCGTGCACAGGTGTGTGCAGGAAATATGCTACAGGTGCCGCATTCCCCAAGTCAAGCCACTTTTGAACCAGAAACAGCGGCAGAAGCACCTGACCTGGGCTACTGAGAAGCAGCACTGGACTGTTGCTCAGTGGTCTAAAGTATTTTTTTTGGATGAAAGCAAATTCTGCATGTCATTCGGAAATCAAGGTGCCAGAGTCTGGAGGAAGACTGGGGAGAAGGAAATGCCAAAATGCCAGAAGTCCAGTGTCAAGTACCCACAGTCAGTGATGGTCTGGGGTGCCGTGTCAGCTGCTGGTGTTGGTCCACTGTGTTTTATCAAGGGCAGGGTCAATGCAGCTAGCTATCAGGAGATTTTGGAGCACTTCATGCTTCCATCTGCTGAAAAGCTTTATGGAGATGAAGATTTCATTTTTCAGCACAACCTGGCACCTACTCACAGTGCCAAAACCACTGGTAAATGGTTTACTGACCATGGTATCACTGTGCTCAATTGGCCTGCCAACTCTCCTGACCTGAACCCCAGAGAATCTGTGGGATATTGTGAAGAGATCGTTGAGAGACTCAAGACCCAACACTCTGGATCAGCTAAAGGCCGCTATCGAAGCATCCTGGGCCTCCATAAGACCTCAGCAGTTCCACAGGCTGATTGTTTCCATGCCACGCCGCATTGAAGCAGTCATTTCTGCAAATGGATTCCCGACCAAGTATTGAGTGCATAACTGTACATGATTATTTGAAGGTTGACGTTTTTTATATTAAAAACACTTTTCTTTTATTGGTCGGATGAAATATGCTAATTTTGTGAGATAGGAATTTTGGGTTTTCATGAGCTGTATGCCAAAATCATCCGTATTAAGACAATAAAAGACCTGAAATATTTCAGTTAGTGTGCAATGAATCTAAAATAAATTAATGTTAAATTTTCATCATGACATTATGGAAAATAATGAACTTTATCACAATATGCTAATATTTTGAGAAGGACCTGTATATAGTAAAGAAAATTGGCCCAAGTACTGAACCCTGTGGTACTCCACAATTAACCCTGGAGTTTAAAGATGATTTATCATTTACATGAACAAACTGGAATCTGTCAGACAAATAAGATTTAAACCAGCCTAGCGCTGTTCCCCTGATCCCTACAGCATATTCCAGCCTTTTTAAGAGAATATTATGGTCGACTGCATCAAATGCAGCACTGAGATCTAATAGAACCAGAACAGACACAAGTCCATTATCTGAAGCCATAAGAATATCATTAGTGACTTTCAGCAGAGCTGTTTCAGTGCTATGAGCTCTGAAACCTGACTGAAACTCTTCAAAAAGGGCATTGCTGTATAAATGCTCACACATTTGATTAGCAACTATTTTCTCAAGAATTTTAGATAAGAATGGAAGATTGGATATAGGTCTGTAATTTTTCAAGTCATTTCGATCAAGCGAAGGTTTCTTAAGTAAAGGTTTAATTACAGTTACCTTAAAAGCTTGTGGTACATATCCATTTACTAAGGATAGATTAATCATACCTAAAATGGGCTGGTAATCAGAGGGAACACTTCCTTGAATAATTTGGTTGGGATTGGGTCTAACATACAAGTTGAATGTTTAGACGACCAGCATCCTCCCCCACCAAATGGACACCCTTATGCTTGAACATGGTGTTAGTTATGGACAATCCATGACGAGCACCAAAGTCCAATAACAAAACACCACTCGGGTTCAGAACGGGAAGGACATTCCTCCCAACCAAACCCCTCCATGTCTCACTATCATTGCCAATGTGAGCGTTGAAGTCCACAGCAGAACAAGGGAGTCCCCCGGATGGGCGCTCAACAACACCCCCTCCAAGGACTCTAAAAAGGGTGGGTAGACTGAACTGTTGTTTGGTGCATAAGCACAGTCAGAACCCGTCCCCCCACCGGTAGGTGGAGGGAGGCTACCCTCTTCTTGACCGGGGTGAACCCCAACGTACAGGCGCCGAGATGGGGGGCAACAAGTATGCCCCCAGCTCGGCGCCTCTCACCATGGGCAACTCCAAAGTGGAAGAATGTCCAACCCCTCTCAAGGAGACTGGTTCCAGAGCCAGGGCGAGAGCGATGCGTCGTGGTAAGCCCGACTATTTCTAGCCGGAACCACTCTACCTCGCACACCAACTCAGGCTCCTTCCCCACCAGAGAGGTGACATTCCAGCCAGCTTCTGCAGCTGAGGATCAGACTGCCAAGGTCTCCGACTTCGGCCGCCACCCATAACACATTGCACCCAACCCCTTTGGCCCCTCCCACGGGTGGTGAGCCCAGGTCACCTCTTCGGGCTGTGCCCGGCCGGGCTCCATGGGTAAAAGCCCCGTCACCAGGCGCTCGACATCGTGCCCCATATTCAAGCCTGGCTTCAGAGTGAAGCACCAGTGACCCGCGTTCGGGCGAGGGAATACTGTGCCCATTTTTGGCAATCATCATAAGGAGCCTTAAATGTTATGTGGTAATGTCTATAATGCAACATATAATGGAATTACAGCTCCCTTCACATTTTATATGTCCAAAATTTATATTCCAGTTTTAAAGTATACATATAAGTTAAATAATACATGCTAAAGTTCCTTGTGAATATTTCTGCAGTGGTTATATTGATAGATGGATGCGGGGTAGATGGATGGATTCAACATTTAGATGACGGGAAGGGAATTAAATTTGGAAATACAAATATTTTTCCATACTCTTATTTTCTCCCTCTTTATGTATTCAGACTTGAAAAATATCTGAATGAACTTCCTTATTTTCCATATTTTTCCAGGATGAAGGTCAAACCTGCGGGAATCTCTGTGATTTTAAATAACAACAGTGGAAATGTTAACAAAAAAACAAAGCAAAATGTTTATTAACACATGTTGGCATGATTAAAAAAATACCTTTAAATAACAGCTACATCGTCTATTTTATACAAAGCATCTCACTGTAAAATGTTTCAACAGGCTGAAGTTGACTGGAAATAAGAGGATATTGATAACAATTTTTTTAAATGAATACAAAAAAGGCATCAATGTTAAGTCGCAAATTTGTTCCGGATGATTTCTCCACCTTCCACCTCCACCTGCTCGTAGAGCCACTTCCGGTCGCAGCGGCACTCCACCCCGCACTTTCTGGAGCCGCACTCGGGGCAGGGGTAGAAGCAGCCCATACAATCCACATCCAGGCAGTCACACATGTCTTTGCCGTTGGACAGCAGCCGGCCCTTGCTGTCGTACACTCTGCTTTTGGCTGCAACACTCTGTCTGCATGATGGAGATTTAAAGGTGACGTGATGTGATCTGGCCCCTCAGATGCAACAATCTGATTTAATTTTTTTGAAGCCTCTTCCTCTCCCTTCAGTGGCTTTCTATAATTACCTTTTCACTTGTTTTATATCGCACATTATGACAGTGTGAATTTATCACCGCCTAATATAAACCGTCCCTGCGTATATCTCCATGAACACCGCCAGCGTCTAACACCAAGTGGCAATGTCAGCTAATATAAAGAAGTCACTGAGGAGAGGAAAAACCTGGGGACAGTTTTGTCTTTCACTGCATTATGAAACAAGGATCAAATTCAGATTTCACTAATCTAATTAAACAAACCACAGCCAAAAGGAAAGTCCAGGCTTCTGAAAACTATTACAGGATTTTTCATTAATCTATTACTGCTGTAGTGGAAAGGTGCCAGTTCTATAATAAATTGTCAGTTATAGGGAAGAATGCACAATATTCAATAACCTCAGAAATCTGTTCCCAGCAGCTACTCTGAGTTTCAATCAGTTAAATCAGAAAAAGGAAAAATTACATGAAGGGGAATAATTTCCACATAAATCTATTGCTTGAGGCACATTTCGACAATGCGACCTAGAACGTTTTCTCCCAGAATTTAATTTCCCAGAACCTTTTATTTAACCCTGTCCATCAGCTGATTGTGAACCATTTATGTAAATAATGTCAGCTGGCGGTGAGCCTCTTGAGGAAGTGCTTTCCTACTTTAAGCATCCGTAATCTGGGGTGACTGATTATGGTGAATCACACAAACACAGTAATAATACCAGAATGTTTGAAACCAATGATGGTCTAATAGCGATTCAAACTCGCTCCAAACTTTGTGGAAATGTGCAGCTAGAATGGATTTAAATAAAACTACGCCGAACCCGACTGTTAGTGTATATGGAGGAGAGAGAAAAATGACTCCATTTGCGATTTTCAGCAATAAAATTTTCACCAGCAAATACACTTTTTAACTTATGTAGAGTCAATCAAAACCTTGGGGAAATGTGTAATTGTAATAAACTTTTAATAAATTTTGCCCACATAGCCTTCCAGTTTCTCTCACTTTTGGAGCAGAGGAAAGAACCAAGAGTTATAAGCAGGAATATATCTTGGTGTTCTAAATACATAATGTGTTTTTCCTTTTACAGCAGTTACACTCTGAAAAAGAATTAAAATCCCTTGTAACTCAGAAGATGTTTGTAAGAATCTACAGGAATTAAAACCTACGTGAAATATCGGAAGAGAACAGAAACCAAAAACACATAGCAGCATGTATGTTTCTCTCAAACCTAAAACAGTTTTTTTTTTTTTTTGCAATACTAGTGCCCTGAATTATTTTTCTGAATTTGTTTCCCAAACAAAGGCAAACAGGAAGTGGGGTGTAGAGAGGGGGATGACATGCAACACAGGCCCCTGGGGTTAGGACTTGAACCCGGGCAGCTGCATTGAGGACTGAGATCTCTGTATATGGGCCACACACTTTCAAAGCTTTTCTGAGTTTAGTAATGTATTTGAATGTTAACATTGAAAAACACCTCGATATAACTTAATTTAAATGTAGTTGGCAAAAAAAAATACAGATTACTGCTGTTTGGTTAACAGAAAATCATCTTTAGAGGGGTTTAAACAGGTAGATGACTGAAACAATATGCAAGCAAGAAATGTTGGGCACCCTCCCAACACAAAACACCCTTAGTTCAGGATACATGCCAGAGTGCTACCCCTACCAGAGACGTTTTCTGAGGTAGATTTCTATATTAAATCTAATCTGATTCCGCCATAATCTCTGACATGGAAGCAACTTGGACCTAGAAAACAACCCTTGTTCCTGGAAAAGGTTCCTGCAGTTGTTGGGTAACATGATGACAAGAACCAATTGTTTCCTTTAACAAGAGAAGGGGGAACACTAAAGTTACCCTTTATTTGTTGAAACTTGTCCCAGTATTAAACTGGGGCCATTGCAATTTGCACGAACCTTTATCCAGGAATCAACTGCATCTACCAGGGTAAAAACAAATTACCAGAGTAGAAAATTTAGCTCAGAAAAAAACCCTGGTAGGGAGGTAGTCCTTTTTTGATTAACCCTAAACTATTTAGTGAAGTCTTTTAGAGAGACAGTAGCAAGTCAGTCAGTCATTTTCTACCGCTTATTCCATAGTGGGTTGCGGGGAAGCTGGTGTCTATCTCCAGCAGTCTACGGTCGAGAGGCGGGGTACACCCTGGACAGGTCGCCAGTCCATTGCAGGGCAACACACAGACAAACATGCACACACTCATTCATACACCTAAGGGCAATTTAGAGTGATCAATTAACCTAACAGACATGTTTTTGGACTGTGGGAGGAAGCTGGAGTACCCAGTGAGAACCCACACATGCACAGGGAGAACATGCAAACTCCATGCAGAAAGACCCCTGGACAGGAATCGAACCCAGGCCCTTCTTGCTGCAAGGCAACAGTGCTACCAACTGCGCCACCGTGCAGCCCACAGTAGCAAGTATTTTAGTTTAATTTTAATCAGTCCCATATAAAATGATCTACAGGTCATATTTACTATAACAATAACTGTAAACAAATTTAAAATGAAGTATTTCAGGAATTAAATTGTACAAGTTAAAATGTTATATAGCATAGAAACTAGGAATCTGCTCCTGGATGAGTGTGTAATCCTCTTCTGAGACATTTCTGGATTAAGTTATGAGACATCTGTTAACATTACTCATTTACTCCACGTTTGTAGAGATTTAAATGTCATAGCAGAGTGTAACTGCTACAAAATGTTCAGGGTTAATGTTTATGGCTGCAGAACACTGGGTTGAAAATGCTAATCAGAGCTCATATTTGTCTCTCCTCCGCCACAAATATAGTGAAGGTGTAAGTCTGGAGCTATGAAATTCAGTTAAAATTTAAAATAAAAACTGATTTCCACAAAGTGTGACTGTTTTTACTAATGTTTTAGAATGTAACCGCTGTAACACAATCTGTTTTGAAATACAGATATAAATACATTTGTAATATCTTGGCACCAAGTCTTAACTGGACCAGAGGAACAAAAACACCAACACCATGACCAGCAGCTGGGATTTGGGAGACCAACAATTGATTGAAATTTGAAATACTTAAAAATACAAAAACAGTACAAAATTTGGACTTTAATATTATTATGAATGTAGTTTAGCTCATGATTACCATCAAGCCACTGTTTGCTATCTAATCTTCCATTTATAAACTCTGTCTTCAACTCTCTGGCAGGAAAAAACCAAACTAGTTTCCTGCTGTTCGGCTTTGTTTTGGTTCTAAAATGTGTTGAGTAATGGTTTTAGCACTGGCCCTGGTCTAGCACTGGAACAGCTTCAGTGAACCATCCCTTCAGGTGCAGATACGCAGAGAACAAAAATAACCTCACCTGTCAGTCATCTGTTTTCCTCCGCGGCCTCCTCGTGCTCCCTGCAACATATTACATTACACTATATATCCTTTGGGTAACGTCAATTAGAAACTTAAGGTAGACACAAAAATGTAAGCCATCTTGTTCGCAGTATTTGAAAATCATTAAAGAAGAGAAGACCATTATCTACAATTAAAACCAGATATTTACATACACTGTTTAAGGAGAAGCATGTTTTTTCTCACTGTCTGATATTCATCAGACTACATATTTTCTGTTTCATGTCAATTAGGATTAAAGCAAATATTAGGCCCGAGCAGCGAAGTACCTTTCACACAGAAACTTGGAACAGCACCAAACCTTCTGTGTATCATCTCAGACCAACACTCATATTGAAATGCTCGTTTGATGACATCACTTTAGCCCCACCCAGTTCGAACAGGAAGTCACCTGCTTTTGTAGTGGATGTCTTTTTATTAGACTCTGTGTCTGACAAGCTTCAAGCACAGTGTGATCACCCAGAACAAGCTGATGTTGAATCCTACTGGGAACAGTTACTGTTGGTTGGACAGTCTGGGTGTGGCGGCGTGGCAAATTATTAAATCTCGCAATTGGCATACGTTTGCCGCGAAATCACAGATGCAAGGTCAAATTTACTCCAAACTGAATATGGTTGATCTTTGACAAACAGCTCTATTGGATTACATTGGAATTTGGATCAAGAGCGCCCCCTAGGAGACTTCAGATGCTTTATCTCTGTCATACATGATTGGATCCACACCAACTGACAACCAAATAAGTTTTTTAGCTGACAAACCTTCCTTGACAGAAGTTTCAAACGTTCTCTAATAAAGCATAATGTTAGATGACATTTTAAAGCATGACAGGAAGTCATCATTAATTCTTCGCCACCAGACAGGAAGTGAGCTTCCATCAGAAGGTTGGATTTAGGCCAATTTTGCAATGCTTCTTGCCAGAGCATATCTCGCCATCACTGAAGATCTTATGAAAGCTTGCTCACAATACTGACTGGTGGTGATGTGCAAAATCAAGCAGCGAGCTTGTCGGTGGCGTTGAGGAGGTGATGCCAGGCTCCTGCGGTCGCGACACAGGCTGAGTGGCGCTAAGCTGAGAGGGCCGTCCAATCCTGCTTGCGGCTTTAATTTCTATTTGCTATGTAATTTCTTTCTTCAAAGTCAGAGGTTTGCATACACTAAGATGACTATGACAATTTAGGAAAGCACAGACAATGATGTCATGGCTTTTAAAAGCTTTTGATAGGTTAATTTACAACATGTAGATGAACCAACACCTTTAAACAAACTGCTTCCTTGTGCAACATCAAGAAAAAAAAAATCTAAAGAAATTAAGCAAGGTTCTCAGAAAGAGAAATGTGGACTTCCAAAAATCTGGTTCATCCTTGGGTACACTTTCCAGATGCCTAGAGGTGCCATATGGCGACGGTGGCTCAATGCGTAAAGTAGTCGTTTTGAAATAGGAAAGTTGGGGGTTCAATTCCATATGCTGTCATGCCCCTGGGAAAGGTCCTTAACCCCAAGTTGCCTACCAATCTGTGTATTGCCGTATGAATGTGTGCGGTGTCTGTGAGTGCGGTTGGCAGAACGTGGCTTGTTGGTATGATCGCTGTGCAAATTATGTCCATTTATCTGTTCAAACAATTAAGGAAAGGATATCCAAAATGTCTGACCTAAGCCATTCAGTTTAAAAGACAATTTAAGCAAATGTAAAGGAAATTTAAGAAATGAATACAAGTCATTCCGTCATTATTCAAGCATTCAGCTGATAGAAATAATCTTAACAACAGCAAAAGTTTAGTCGGATTTAAAGTGAGACACTGAAAGCAAAAACGTTTTGTGTTTTTATACAGTGTATCTAAATATCCAGTTAAAAAAAGTATTAACCCACACCAAAAACCCTCACCCTGATTCCTCCTCTTTTGTCTCTGCGCATGGCTGCCTCTCTTGTTCTGTCTCTGTCTGCTTGCGTCCCCATCTGATTTGTTGCATTTGTTTCTTTTGGTATTACTCCTCTTTTACGTAGTTCAATCTGTAAAATGTGCAGAGTTATCTGTTCAGTTCGTGTGGAAACAGACTTGTTTCCAGCCAAAACACAGACTGTTTGACAAGAAGAAACATGCTCACACCCTAGAGGTCTCCTGTCCTGGGGCGAATATGGTGGGCACCGCGTCCTCCCTCAGGAACTGCTTTCCGTTGTAGTCCCTGAAGCAGTCGGTCCTGAAATGCTCAGAACAGAGGCAGGTGTTGGCGGTGGGGATGAAGTTTTTCATCCCCAGGCTCTGGACCCATTTGGTGGCAAGTTGAGGTTTGCTAAGAGGGAATCTGACAAACAGAGGAGAGGAATATTTTCACACGTTCACAGTGCCTTTATGACAGATATGTTTTCCAAGCCTATGAATGGTGAAAACATTCTGTTTGCTGGAAATATTGGAACAGACTGAAGCAGTTGCATAAAGCATTTAAATATGTTACATTTTCAATTAAGTAAAACATTGGTAAATAAAACTGCATCATATGCTTCCTGTCAGACGGGTTGTATGAAAGAAAGTTTCTTCTTGCTTTCCTCCGATTTAAATGCTAATTTCTATTATCGTGTAGATTTCGTGTTTGTTATTTATTCCTTATGTTACTAAAGTTTGTCTTTACACTGATCCAAAATGTTAAAGCAACACTTCTAATCAGCACTTTAAATTAAACTTCTGGGATATTCCTCTGGTAAGTTAAAAAGCAGTGGAAGTTTTTAATCAGTTGATTTGGTGTTAATGAAAATAAAAATAGCCGAACTGAAGAAGCAACAATGAGACAAACCCTGAGGCAGGGTTTGTTTTTATAGGTGGAAGCCACTAACAGTTTTTTCTCATTCTTCTTTCCAGCTTTCTTTGTAGTCTTACATTTGGTTTGAGTCATTGTCACTACTGGTAGCATGACACAAAACCTGGATCCTACAAAGGTTGCATGGGTAGTCAAAGTCCTTCAGGATGGCATATTATTATGTGCCATTGACAGGAGCTTTAACTTTGTCTCCCAGCACAGTCCCAACAGAAGAGCGGGCAAACCAGGAGAAATGCAGTTTTTCTAGGAGACCTGGGTCGGGCCACAGAAGGCCCTTAACTTATCAACAGGACCACTAGTAGTTTCTTGGAGCAGGAAAGAACAGGACTAGCACTGCCATGACCTTACAAAATGACCTCCATCATGCCACTGCATTGAATGTCTGTCACCAAACACTGTTACTGGAAAAATGCATGTTTTTGATGCTGCAATGCGCGAAACGCCTAAGATCCCCATTTAGGTGTTTGTTTAACTAATCTAGAAAAAGGTTTTTACAACTATAAATGCAATTCCGCGGAACTGACAAGTCTGTTACAGCCACATAATAAATTGTAGTTGTATTGAGAATCCTATTAATATTGTACCTCTCTGTGGTATTTCGAAGAGTCCGTAACCAGAACGATTACATTCACCTGAAAATAAATCTTTGTTTATCAAAGTTTCACTTTTTAAAAGCATTTTAAACAGTCTGTTTGTTGATAACTACAGTGAAATCGGACGTAGAATAGTTTTCTGAAGCACAGCACAAAAAAACGTAAAACAACCCTCATTTTTGTTAATAGTGGCAAACCTACCTGTAAAATCGTATCTCCGACCCCTTAACAAACTTATTATTGCACCCCGGTGCGGCACAAATTACGGGCATGCTGATTTGTTTTAACGAAAATGCAGAAAATTACGCTAGAAACGTGCAGAAAACATCAGACAACAGTTGGATGATTGTTGTCTTCCGTTTTCCTTCTTATCGGCTCACACTTCCTGTTAATTCTTGATGGAGTCCGCCCTCTAGTGGCCCCTAGTGTAGTTAACAGGAAAATATATATTTCTGTCATTACATACACTCTAAACTGTAGTAATAATCTCCAATTTGACAAAATGACACCAATTGGAGTATTTTTAGCAAACTTGAAAATGATTGAATTTGATTGAATCCTGTTTGTGCCTCGCTGTCTGTCTGATGAAGTGTGATTATGTGATTACTATGTGATTACTTATAACGGTTTGTATTATTATTAATATTATTATTATTATTATTATTAATTATTATTATTTTATCATCGTTGTTGTTAGGCAAGACAGTCAGACCCCACACCACTATAATCAGCTCAAGAAACTGGCTTTCCCTCTGCCCAGGACTTTCCATTTCTTCTTTATCATCCAGTTTTTGGTGGATTTAGTAGTTTTGTCTTGTTTTTTTGTTTATCACAAATGCCCTCATATTTTACCTACAGCACCCTCTGATAAACGTTATAATTCATGGTTGATACCTGTACGTCAAAACGCGGGGCAGCAAACACCCTAGTGCGCAGGGGCGTCTCAGTCACATGATGTAACTACGCTGGCTAACGAGCTAACGTGTTAGCTCGGTTTGTTAAAGCCGTAGTCAGGAGTCACGTACAGGATTAAATCTGCTAATTTAGTGAACAGACACCCCGTCACTGAGGCGTGGACTTTCTGGCAAGTATAGGCTCAGCTGTTATTGTCTTCACTGAATTTGTTTGTGAGATCTGGAGGCAGAAATTAGCTCCGGTGGCTAAGTTCAACTTGTTTTTTGTCGTTACGTTCTTGATGTTGGCCTTGCTATGTGGGGGTGACCATCAAGCTAATCTCTCATAAACATCCACATTGCTGTTTCTACAAGTGTCTTCAGGTAAATGGGTAAAACCTTGACTGTATTGTTAATGTTTTGACCTAAAACAGCAGTAAACATTTTTTTTTTTTTTATGTTCGTTTAACATACGCTATGTGTCAAGAGTCCACAACTAACTTAGCTAATGTTAGCAGCGAATGTGTGGCGAGGAGACCTACAAGTTCCAGCTCTTTCACTATAAAATGCCTGATCATATATTTCAGTTGACATGAAAACAGGCAACACTGCTTTCTCTTTTTGTTTGATCTGATTGTTTCAGCTCTATCTTAACAGGGTGGGAGCTAAAAAAAAAAAAAAAAAAAAAACCCAACACTAAATGTCAGTGAACCATCCACCTCCTCAGGCATGTGAACATTTGGACTCTTTTGGTGAAGCACTAGACGTTTAAAAACTCCTACAGAAGAAAAGGAGCTGATAAATCTAGGGTGACAGACATTTAAACCTACTGTGGGTGTTGATGTTTAATCCTGGAGTAAATCATTTATGAATTCTTAAGAAATGATTCAAATGCAGCGTTCTGTGACCATGTAATAGCCCTAGGCATTGCTCCACTGATCCGGTATGACTGGTATATAAGGACGTCCTTTTTTAAAGACACTAATGAAAATGATCATGATGCACAGAACGCAGGAAGTCAGGACTGCACCTTAGTGTGAAATTGTGTTGAGATGATTTAAGACGCGTTTGGCTGGACGATTCTCAGTAGGTTACTGGATGTAAAAAAAAAAAAACGATTTCAACTGAAAGAGCATTAACATACGTTTTAAATTACACCAGGATCTTGCTTCTAGGCTAAAAACAGAGACAGATGGTGTTTTAAAGGTTGACGTTTCTCTCTAGTCATGTCTAAACCACCTCCAATTTTAAAAGGAAACTCGGGTATCAAACCAGTTGTTTGCTGGTTTTTAGATGACCTGACAGACTGGGGTTTCTTTCTGATATTGCTGTTAATTCTTTAAACCACAACAAGCTGAAGCAAATGAAACACTGTTTGAGGGGACAGTGGAACCCGCAGGGTAATTACCAATCGAGCAACTGAAGCAAAACCGCAGGTCTGCTTATAGTAACCTACCTGCCTATTGTCAATAACTAAGGAGAGAAATGCAAAGCTCTACAGCCATCCAGAAACCTCATGGTGTGCAGAATTGTTGAAATTAGCCTTTCTGAGAAAAATAGGCTGTTTTCACAATGAATGGAACATTATCTGCCTGCTGAAATTATAATGTTTTAAAGATGAACTAATAGTGGATAATTAGTGTTAGGTGTCCTGTGTATTATTAAAGGTAGAGAAAATATGGAAATCCTAAATAAAATATATTACAATCTTGTGATAAATGAACAGGGAGGCACCTCTCCTTCGCATTTAATTGATTTGTTCAGCTCTGGTCATGTCTTAAAGCTATAGTTCCCAGTCAGATGTTTAGAAATAACTGATTAGACTTTTACCCTCAGGTCGACTTCGGGTCACGTTTATGTTTATTTCCTTTCTATATAGTTATAAGTAGAATATGTTCATTGAGAGCAAAGTGGAACCAAAGTCAGATTCCTCGCACAAACGTGGCAGATAAAGCTGATGAAGATTTTTTTTTTTTCTTTACCAGTTTTATTACTTGCGTTATTTTGGGTGAGAACACCACATAGTTAAGTCTGGAGAAGTCGTGGTGTTATGTAATTTCTGTGCATTGTACTGTCATAATGTTAATGTGTGATTCATAACTTAAATACATTTCATAATCACTAAGAGAAATTACAACTAGCTGCCAAACGTCCTTCTTCCTGCTGTTGTTGGTGGCTTTTGTTAGTCTGATAAGGCCTGTGTGGCAATAACCTTGCAGATGAAGTCTCATACACCTGTTTGTTTATGCAGTATGGTTTACAGCTTTTTATCATGTCCACCATTATGGTGACCTGACATAATTCTCTGCTCAGCCCCATCCACTGGTAATCTTGAAGGTAGAATCAGAAGTAAAAACCTTAGTGTGGATCTGCAAGCAGTAAATGATTCACTTCTTCTTCTTTTAGGGCGTGCATGAGAACACCAATTCAGTGGGGCGGCTGTGATTGCTGGAAAGCACTGACGACTTTATTTCACACCAGATTGTTGCTGAATGTGGGAATCCCTTTTAGCTTTTTAAATGAGTTGCATCCGTTGGTGAAGCCACAATTCCCACCCAGTTTTGCTGACTGCATCTTTATTCTGATGCCCTTCGTATTTTCTCTTGGGCTATTTGTGAAACATTTGCTGACAGTGAATTTTCAGACGCCAGATTTTACAAATGACAGTAACCAGTGTCGTTAAGGTTAAAATTAAAATAGTTTTGATCAAAACCCTTTAGTTTTCCGCTAAGATGGATTATCGGGGTCACTCGGGAGCCTATCGTTTAAGATTAAAGTCAAAATGATGAGAAAAAAGTCGAAATGACACTGTGACAATCATACAATGTGTGGATTTTAGAGTAGGATTTATTAACCAAAAATCCATCTTCTTTAAGCATGGAAATATTCTGTGGACCATGCTCTTCGTCAGCACAGAGGCTATCCCGATGCACAGCAGTTTCAGAACTCCAGAATGTCCTGTTTCCTTTCAATATATTGACTTTAATCACAAAACAGAATTTCAAGTTTTTTCATTTCCCTTTACTTTATTCTCGACATTTCATCTTTATTCTGCAGCGAATGAGAAAAATAAGCCCCACCAAAAAAATAAAAAGAAACAATGTTTTACCCTTCAAATGACCCTCATGCTACTTTTCCTTTGGGTTTCCATTTTGAAAATGAATAAAATCGGTCACCTAAATTGCGACTGTGATGACTTCGATGAAGATGAACGGTGTAACAGTTTATCGTAGGGCAGATTGATGTCTGCCAAGGTGTCTGGAAAGATAAGAACTTATCATGGATTTCAAAACAAATTCTAACGCACAGGTTTGGCTTGATTTGTAATTGATATTTACATTGATTAAATCAGTTTTTTTTAATAAATATATTATTTAATGTCAACATTACAGTGAGGATCAGGAAGGCGTGAATATTTGTTGGTAATGTCTTTTCAACAATCTAGGACAACAAAGCACATGGGCAAAGGTGGCTGACCGATAAGATGTTTGGGACTTTGGACTTTACCAGTTAGATGAGGGTGGGGATAACATGAGGGATTATGCAACGCAGGCATGTTTTACTACCGTACAAGGTAAAATTCAGTCAATAAATCCTATCTCTAATTATTACACCTGCTGCCTCTAGAACAGATAAGAGCTTGTTTTATCTACTTTCCTAAGTTAGATTAGATTAGATTAAGCAATACTTTATTTTACATATTGGTAGGTTCTTTCTCGCTTTGTTTTTAAAAGTGAAAACTAGTATTTGGGGAAACTTTAGAGAAACTAGTTAAGTTTATCCAAATAAATGGAGCTGCCTAGGTGCCCACAGTGCATTTTAATATTTAAGAGTCAATGACCTACAGTAACCCCTGGTGTTCCCTTTTACACCCTGTCTCCTCCCTCCCCCTCTGTTTTCCCTCCCGTCTCCCATAGGGTATTGTGGAAAGACACTTCTGTCCTTCTCGGCTTCCTCCAGATATCAAGTCATTAAAGCCTCAGCACAATAAGTCATTGGGCTTTCGGCATCCCATAAAGCCCGCCAGGGAAAGCTGGTCCTCCATCAGCGCAGGGGTATCGACAGACTCAAGCTGTGGACTGACATTGGCGAGATGGATAAGCAGTAATTAGGACATCCACTTCAGAGGTAAGGTCAGTCCAACACCTCACCTGCAACCGTTGCCAATATATTTGAGCCTAAACGAGGCTCTTTAGCTAAATCTTATTATTTTCTGGTTTGTTTTTGGGTGTTTTGTTGAGTGAAAATGTTTTTCTCTTTTAAGAAGTGTTTGCATTTTTTAAAAGAGAAAACCTGCTCATCAGCCACTGAAACAAAGAGAAGCAAACAGTTGGTCAGTAATTGTAAACGCAGTATTATAAAGATCATATCCTCCTCCTGATAATAACAAACATGTTTTGTTGTTATTTTGTAAAAGCTGTCAATCATCAGGTCTGTAGCCTTCCTAGCTTTAATCATCAGTTTTCTGCTTTATTTCTCTAAGTAACTGAACACCGAACTGGGATTCATTTATTGCTTATTTATGAGTCGCTCTGTGTAAGTCGGTGGTGTCCAAACTTTTGTCATGTGGGCCAAAAACATCAAGTCAAAAGTACTTCTTTACTACAATATTCTTTAAAACTAAAATCACGAAAAATTACATTATATACCTACTGAAAAATAAACTAAGCATGCAATGTTTTAACAAATAAAGTAGTAGTTTTTTTTTTTTTTTTTTTGTAGGAAAGGGATGTGTAGATCGAGAACCTAAAATGGGTTTAAGATTTAATCAATTCTCAGCAGTAAAATAGGAGTTGGGTCACTCTCTCTTTAAAAACCTTTGCTTTATTTAACCAAGTTTTAATGAAGTAATTAAAAGCACATTTGCCTCAGCTAATAGCCTCAGTTTATGCTGGTGTGTCTGCTTTACTCTAATGTAACATCAGTCTCCATCTGTGCTGGTCGGCCAAATTTCTCTCTAGTCTGGGTCTGGGTCCAGACCAAATCAGTCCAGGGACCACAAATGGCCTCTGGGCCGCATTTTGGGCAACCCTGGTGTAAATGTTTGCTTCTTGTATTGAGAATGCACAATTTGTTAGCAAAATACTGGCAGGTAATATCCTGCTGGAACTTTATATTAAAGATATTATTTTTGGGAAGAGTAAATTTAAATCCAGCAACAACAAAAAAAAAGAAATACAAAATTATCAACTTTTCCATAATAAAACCAAATGTCCCTAACCTTTTAACAGATTTTTATTGAATTCAGATGCGTGCATCGAAGTGCATGGTGTTGGTTAATGCTTACATAGAGCAAAAGTGGTAGGAGTATATTGTGATGGATTTAATGGATTTGGGACGGGGGGACAATTTAGATTTTCCAACGTTTGACCTGTCTGTAACCAATCATAGCCGATCAAGGGAAAATTGTTTGGCCATTTCATTCCTGCATCTCTGCTTTATATCCGTGGCGTAAAGGTTGTCGAGTCACTTGGGCATTTTGAGCATGTTCCCCCGGTTTCTCCCTGGACAGATCAGAGGCTCCGAGCTCTGACTCGGCTTGTGGTTAGGGTTGCTCTCGTGGCCTCTGACCATATTCCCTCGTGTGTTGCTGTTAAAGCGATGATGTAAACCAAGAACCAAAACAATAATAAAATCCATTACATTGAGAATATATATGGGGCTCAACAATACGATCATATGCCATAAGGTTTTTTCCATTAGAGAAGAAAGGAGTTTTAACAAACAGTACATGTAATACAACAACAAACTACCTACTTTGTTCCAACAGTTTTATTTATGGAAACAATTAAATCCAGCACCATCTTGTAAGACTACTTTACCTGTAGTTAGGCAGACTTGCTAAACAGGTTCTCAGAAAACCAAAGCATGAATCTGCTCAACTTTAAACTATCATACGCGTGTGATAATTTAATGGTTTTTGTTCATTATTGCAAAAAAGCTTTTTCTGTCCTGCAGCCTGGTTAATAATAGCCTCAGTTTATGCTGGTGTGTCTGCTGAATCAGTTTCCTGATATATACCGCCTCCCCATCAGCACATGACAGACTTTCGTTTCTGCTTTTTTGGTTTTTTGTTTTACACCCTTTGATATCAGCAAAGACCAAGTTCAATCCCATTCATTTGACATTTCAGATCTTTCTAAGAACCCCACATTTCTGCGTAAGACCATCATAGATGCCCAGTCATCGCACGCCATGGACTGCATCCCTACACGGCTCTCCTTTATTTACATCTACCCATCTTATCACAGTCATGTTGAAATTAAAAAGTGTCTTTGGCAGTTTAGCATCACATTTTTGTTGGGTCACATAGCATTGCCAACATGTCGTGTTTTGTCACTTCCTGAAATGAGTGACAAAAACTATTGAACTTTTTCACGATATTCAAATTTTTCTGGGCCATACCTGTGAATTGTGGGATGCATACCCGTCCGGCCCCTTCTCCTGTGATACCCCCTGAATAAAATCCATTGCATCCACCTACCTTTTTGATGTCACCATGTCATTCATAGAGTCTGCGCATGTGGGCTGATTATTCTCTTTATAAATTAGGTCCGCGTCATTTTAGGCAAATATTTAAATTGATGCCATTGATGAAAATCGCAACAACGTTGATTGTGATTAACCCTCATTTTCAAGACTCTTTTCTTTCGTTGCAATTGAACAACGTCTTCACGACTCTCCATGAGCTCTAGCATCTCAGTCACTGAAGAAATACTCTTGTTGTGGCCATCAAAGGACTTTAGACTGCATTCAACTGGCCAAACATATTCTGTAGGAGTGCAGAGTGTGAGACTGGAAACATCCTCCTACCAAATATTGCATCCAAGCTGTAACTTGCTATGCACAATATTACAATTGCTTTTGATAAGATTGTGCCGGTTTAATGTACAGACAGCTCTTCTAGGAAGGTCTCGGAAAGTTTTACAATAAAGATGTTTACAAGTTCAAAGCAGAGTTGGTTTCTAAAACAATATTCTGAACTTTGAACATTTCAGTTCAATTAATCATCTGAATATGGAGACATGGCGTTCCATATAAACAGACAAGAAAGGCCAGAGCATTAATCAGAGAAGCAGCCAATAATTCTACAGTATCTCTGGATGAGCTGCAGAGATCCACACCTCAGGTTGGAGAACCTGTCAGCAGAACAATTTTTTCGTTGTGCTGTCAACAAATCTGGCTTTTATTGAAAATAACCTATGTGAAGTTCCCTTTGCAGTTTGCAACAAAGCATGTAGGGGACACAGCAAACAGATAAAACTTGTTGGCCTGCGTGCAAAAGGTTGTGTGTGTGTGTGGTGAAATCTCCCTGAATACACCACGCTCCTGCTGTAATGTTGCTTTGGCAGCATCATGCTCTGGGGACGTTTTTTTTCGGCAGGGACCCGGACGCTGATGACATGAAGCCATTGGACAGTGTCCCTGTTTTTCTTACTGTGAGCTCTAGTTTGCTACAGGGTTCTTCTTAATGGGTCTTTATTTGATTTTAATAAAGGTTAATAAATTAAACGAAAAGCTGCTCAGAGTTGTGAGAAGTTGAAACGAGCTAAATACAGAAATACATTGAAGAAAACCTGGTGAAGGCTGCCAAAGACTTGGGTTAAGGTTCACCTTCCAGGAGGACAGTGAATCTAAACCTACAGCCAGCAGCTCAGTGGGATTATAAAGATCAGTGCTAGTTTGTGTCTTTATAGTCCAAACAAACCTTGTCCAGAACGGCAAGAATTTCAAATTGATCACAGATTCTCCATTTAAACTTAGCTTGAGCTATTTTGCTTTAAAATGTGTGAAGGAGGTAGAAGCATTGAGTGAAAAACTTGGCAGCTCTAATTACAGCAGAAAGTTGTCCAAATGAGACTGAATATAAATACATGCAAGATTTCAGATTGTCTTTTTTGAAAACCATGTATCTTTTTCACATCTTTGTTGGACTGTCACATAAATGGCCAAAGAAAACACATTAAAGTTTGTGGTTGTGACAAACGCTTTGAAACGTTAAAGGTATTTATACTCGCAAGGCATACTCATGTCTGCTAATATAACTCAGCTTAAATATTTTTACTACACAGGAACACGTTGATTTCGTAATGACAAGCTGCTGTGCAGAAGATGTCCACGCTGTCTGTGACTGATGTTGGTCATGGTAAGAGCTTATTTCTGTAGTGAGAGATCTGACCTGGTAGGATTCATTCTTCTTAAACATCTCAATATTTCCCTTCAAGTTAAAGTAAATCTAGCTATTCTCCCACATGTTTTTAATGAGCAATCTTGCAAGGGAAAAGTCATAACTTATTTGTGTCAGCATGCACTACATTTTCATTTACAAGTTTCCTACAAAGGAGTGGCTCGAGTCAAAGCTGGATCATATTGTTTACATTTCTCTGTCCTCCAAGAATAAATGTTCGTTTTTGGCACCTGGTAAAACAGATAAGAAGAGTGGAGTGGTCCTGAACCATGAGGTTTTGAGTGGAACGAGTTTGTTTTCTCTTCTGTCAGATGAGAGTAAGGTGTTTGACGGCACCCCTGAGCTGCAGCTGGACTGCATGGCTGAGGAGAGCAGTGGAAACGCCACAATGAAGCCCGACGGCCTGCTGTCACTGACCGACCTCTCCCAGCCAGATGACTTCCCTGTCCCCTCCCGCAACGGCACGTCGCTCACTGAGATGAGCAGCGCTTTGCCAGTGGAGCCAAATGACATTAAACTGGATCCATCAGCAGCCGACGCGTCTGGTAGCGTAGGTAAATGGCTGGAGCCTTTTCTTTTTGGGAGTTTTCAGTAAACACAGGTTAAATAAAGGATCAAATAACATAAAGCACCTGTTACTGTGGCACTTTCAGTCAGCCATTTGTGAGGAAGAAGCGGATATTTGTGTTACTTTGGTAGCAATGGAGCCCAGATCAGTTATGGCATTGCTCATAATTTGTCTTGGGTTTTTTGTTTTCAATCCTCTCATAATCTCACATGTCTCTAAATTCTACAAGTTTGTTCTGGAACATTAGGCGTGCTCATTTTGACCCATCTTCTGCTCCTTGGTGTCCAGACTCCTCTATGGGTTGTTATCCACACAAACTGTTCACAGCAGGAGGATTCTCTGCTTGACGTTCAGCAGCCGGCCTGGGTTGAACGGAAAGGAGGCGGGACTCTATTAAAAAATTACTGCTGTGTTTTTGTTTATAACAATATGTGGGTGGCGGCACAGACAGCCTTGTTGTGCCTGTTTAAGTTTTTGGGTAACTAGAGATTGAGTCAAGAAGCGCCACAAAGGAGATAGAAATAAACAGAAATTTTAAATTCCAAACATGTTATCTATATAACCAATTCTAGATTTTGAAATAGAGCAGATTTATTTTTGTAAGACTAAAGTAAGAAATTTTGAAATTAAAATAAAAAAGGAGGAGAACTTTAGTCATTTCTAGATTTAGCTCAACTGGTGAGGGCCAGCCAGTATCAATGCCTCCAACTGAAAGATTTGCCCATCATGACCACACTTTTAACTGTACCTTACAAGGTTGGCATTCCTTTAATAAAAATCTAGCTGAAGTTAAAGGCATTCCCTCTGCTATTATTTTAGCTAACCTGACTTGTACGACGAGCCGAGAGCAAAGTCAGACATTACATAAAGCATCAAGCTGTGGCTTTACTCGTCAGTCGGTCTCTTTTGTACCTGTTAACCCCCAGATGGTTTCAGTCCCCGTCTTCTGCAGCTGCCTCCCATAGTAGAACAATCAAACCCAGAAGCAGAAACAACTCAGCATATTACAAGTTTTGGGGGTCAGGGGACAAGCCTTTTGTTTATATAAAGTTTAAAGCAAGGGTTATGGGTCCCTACAAAGACAGATTCACACATATTTAGCAGTCACCAGTCTCTTGCCTTTGAGGGAAAATGCATCAACTCTTGATGCAGAATATAGTCAGATGTCTCAACACTCTGAAGCTAATTTGTCTTAAACTCGAACAAAAATGTTAATGCTGCAAGCAAAAATATTTGCAGAATTTAGGTACTTTAGACTCCTTGCATGAAATATTCAGTCAACTCCCTAATTATATCTGGATGATTGCTGCAGTGGATATGTTAATGCTTTAGATAGACTTCAGGAGCATTTACTGTCAAAGTTAGGTTAGGACCTTACCTTTCTGGCTCTTTACTCTGATGTGGATACATTCACAAAGTCATACAACTGAAGAACTGAGAACATCATCCAGTTTTACAATATGCTGTTTGTAACATTTCCTCCCTTCTTGGGTCTGGTGCTGCTCCCCTGCACCAGACCCTTCAACTTTCCCCCTCTTACAGTGCATTCATAAACAGTAACTATAATCTAGAAAATAGTATGTAATCTTGTTGAGATCTCAGATCTTTGTGGACATCTGGCCTGCCTTAGAAATCACACTCAAACGTTGAGTGTTTAAACTCTGCAGAGATATTGCATCTGACACAGATTTTTGCTTTCCTATAATCAGTCCTTCAGAAATCAAATATTTTTTTGATCCTTGTGCAGAAGGGCAGCCAGTGAAGAGAAAAAAGGGGCCGGCTCCGAAGATGCTGGGAAACGAGGTGTGCAGTGTCTGCAGCGACAAAGCTTCTGGTTTCCACTACAATGTGCTGAGCTGCGAGGGCTGCAAGGGCTTCTTCCGCCGCAGCGTCATTAAAAGCGCCCAGTACTCGTGCAAGAACAATGGCCGCTGTGAAATGGACATGTACATGCGCCGTAAGTGCCAGCAGTGCCGCCTGCGCAAGTGTCGGGAGGCAGGCATGCTGGAACAATGTGAGTGTCTGTATACTTACTTAGTCAGTCCAAACATTTTATAGCTGCTGTTGAAATGGGATATTTTTGACTTTATGATTGAGCTTTTGTGAAAAACTGCATTCTTTGTGATCTGTAGGTGTTCTTTCTGAGGAGCAAATCCGATTGAAAAAGCTGAAAAAGCAGCAGGAGGAGGAAACGGCACGTACCTCCATAGTAGTCACACCAAGCTCTGCACAGGAAGCAGCCACACTCGATCCCCAGCAGCAGGAGATGATTGAGAAGCTGGTGGCTATGCAGAAACAATGCAACAAGAGGTCCTTCCTTGACCGACCAAAGGTTACGGTAAATGGAGAACTCATAACAACACATTGTCCTCACATGCTGTTGCTGGTTGAGTTTCACCCGACTGCTTGTAAATATTTACAGCCATGGCCACAGAGTCAAGACTTGCAGAACCGAGAAGTGCGACAGCAACGGTTCGCCCATTTTACAGAGCTCGCAATAATGTCAGTCCAGGAGATTGTGGATTTCGCAAAGCAGCTTCCTGGTTTCCTTGAGTTGACGAGAGAAGACCAGATCGCTCTACTAAAAACGTCTACCATTGAGGTTTGTGTTGATTTATCGTCATTTAAAGCTGCTTTGAATCAACACTTTAAATAATCATTCAAGCTAATTTTTCATGCTGTACATTTCTTGAGTTTTAGTCTGTTTTTTTTTTTTTTTTTAATGAATGTTGAAGCAGATGAATTTGTGCCAAAAGGTTTTCCTCTGCAGCCTCGATCTGTCACTCAGATGTTTGTCTTCCACAGATTATGCTTCTAGAGACATCACGCCGATACAATCCTGCTATTGATAGCATCACATTTCTCAAAGATTTCAGCTATAATAAAGAGGATTTTGCCAAAGCAGGTACTTTTTTTACTTTTGTAACCTTTATCAAGCCTTCTCTTACAAGCATGATATAAAAGGTAGCATACACAGACTCATTTTGTTCTTTTGTTTGTGGATACAAAAAAACTGTTGATAGTTTATTCAACAGTAGAAATCAGATATACATTTTTTGAAAATCATTTACTATTTTCTAAGAAAACCTTTTAACATTTTGTTATTAAAGCCTTTCTCCCCGTCTCCTTCTTTTATCTCTCATCTATCCCCCCAGGGCTTCAGTTTGAGTTCATTAACCCCATCTTTGAGTTTTCAAAAGGAATGAACGACCTGCACCTTGATGAGGCCGAATACGCTCTGCTCATTGCTATCAACATCTTTTCAGCAGGTCAGAGTTATTAAACTGCAGAGCTTGCAGTTCATCATCAGTATACAGGTCCTTCTCAGAATATTAGCATATTGTGATAAAGTTCATTATTTTCCATAATGTCATGATGAAAATTTAACATTCATATATTTTAGATTCATTGCACACTAACTGAAATATTTCAGGTCTTTTATTGTCTTAATACGGATGATTTTGGCATACAGCTCATGAAAACCCAAAATTCCTATCTCACAAAATTAGCATATTTCATCCGACCAAAAAAAGAAAAGTGTTTTTAATACAAAAAACGTCAACCTTCAAATAATCATGTACAGTTATGCACTCAATACTTGGTCGGGAATCCTTTTGCAGAAATGACTGCTTCAATGCGGCGTGGCATGGAGGCAATCAGCCTGTGGCACTGCTGAGGTCTTCTGGAGGTCCAGGATGCTTCGATAGCGGCCTTTAGCTCATCCAGAGTGTTGGGTCTTGAGTCTCTCAACGTTCTCTTCACAATATCCCACAGATTCTCTATGGGGTTCAGGTCAGGAGAGTTGGCAGGCCAATTGAGCACAGTGATACCATGGTCAGTAAACCATTTACCAGTGGTTTTGGCACTGTGAGCAGGTGCCAGGTCGTGCTGAAAAAATGAAATCTTCATCTCCATAAAGCTTTTCAGCAGATGGAAGCATGAAGTGCTCCAAAATCTCCTGATAGTTAGCTGCATTGACCCTGCCCTTGATAAAACACAGTGGACCAACACCAGCAGCTGACACGGCACCCCAGACCATCACTGACTGTGGGTACTTGACACTGGACTTCTGGCATTGTGGCATTTCCTTCTTCCCAGTCTTCCTCCAGACTCTGGCTCCTTGATTTCCGAATGACATGCAGAATTTGCTTTCATCCGAAAAAAAAGTACTTTGGACCACTGAGCAACAGTCCAGTGCTGCTTCTCTGTAGCCCAGATCAGGCGCTTCTGCCGCTGTTTCTGGTTCAAAAGTGGCTTGACCTGGGGAATGCGGCACCTGTAGCCCATTTCCTGCACACGCCTGTGCACGGTGGCTCTGGATGTTTCTACTCCAGACTCAGTCCACTGCTTCCGCAGGTCCCCCAAGGTCTGGAATCGGCCCTTCTCCACAATCTTCCTCAGGGTCCGGTCACCTCTTCTCGTTGTGCAGCGTTTTCTGCCACATTGTTTCCTTCCCACAGACTTCCCACTGAGGTGCCTTGATACAGCACTCTGGGAACAGCCTATTCGTTCAGAAATGTCTTTCTGTGTCTTACCCTCTTGCTTGAGGGTGTCAATAGTGGCCTTCTGGACAGCAGTCAGGTCGGCAGTCTTACCCATGATTGGGGTTTTGAGTGATGAACCAGGCTGGGAGTTTTAAAGGCCTCAGGAATCTTTTGCAGGTGTTTAGAGTTAACTCGTTGATTCAGATGATTAGGTTCATAGCTCGTTTAGAGACCCTTTTAATAATATGCTAATTTTGTGAGATAGGAATTTTGGGTTTTCATGAGCTGTATGCCAAAATTATCCGTATTAAGACAATAAAAGACCTGAAATATTTCAGTTAGTGTGCAATGAATCTAAAATATATGAATGTTAAATTTTCATTATGACATTATGGAAAATAATGAACTTTATCACAATATGCTAATATTTTGAGAAGGACCTGTATAGGGCTCAGAGTGAGCCAAATGCTTTTAATTCCTCAAGGATAAAATGGTTTACTTAAACTTGCAGGCTTTGCATTTTAAATAACATTTAACTTGCCTGTGTAAGCTTTGATTTGTTGTTTGTGTGTAGATCGGCCAAATGTGCAGGATCACGATCTGGTTGAGAGGCTGCAGCAGCCCTATGTGGACGCTCTGCGCTCTTACATCACAATAAAGAGACCAAATGTAAGTTCCCGCCGCTTTATGTAACCTCCACTCCTGTGACCGAGGGTGTGTCGGCACAACCTGGTTGTCATCACAACTAGCACATTAGGTCAGAACTGAGGGTACATTATGCTGTTGAGATTGTGGTTGGGGGATTGAACTAAGGAGCAGTAGTCTGCTTTAAAAGGCTGTTTGGAGGAACCAATACAACTGTGAAATATAAGCAACTCTTTACTTTCAGTTTAATGTAAAAAGGCTTCAGTTGAAATAATTGTTTAGAAAAACATTCCCCTGAGGATGTCAGCATCCTCTGAAACAATAACTTCTCAGCTTCTATGGAAAGTAGCAACCTCAAGTCAAAATATAACTGTCTCAAGTGGTTCATAATTTTTCAAACATTTTCTTTTTTAGTACAAACTCAACTGACTTATATTTCGAAGTACCTAAATGTTTAATATGTTAAAGAATGTGCTAAAGATGTTCACTAAGAAGCCAAATGTTGCTGAAGAGCGATTATGTTTCATACAGAAGACCAAACTCTGGCATAAATCCATGGCACATTGGCCACCCATGAAGAAAGTAGTGGAGACCTACCAAATCAGCACCCAACCCAGGGATTTAAAAGCGCTCGGTGGCAAGTGCAGTCTACCTACCTGTTTTTCACCACAGTGGTGAATGGCTGCTTGTGACTAAAATTCTAATTCAGAAAACTGAAATTCCTGTGGCATTCAGGTAGATGTTTTAATCTCTGCTCCAGTTCTAACCCCGATGAGACGGACTTTGTTTGTTGAGGTTTCTTCTTCTCGATCAGCGCAATACTGCCCCCCGAAACAATCCGTTGCAACTGCATGATGTTTGGTCCGGTCTAAAAATCGCTGTGAAAGCAAACCGCGCCAGCTTACTTTGACTGGTCCCTGGACCGGACCAGCAGTTTAAGTGATGCCTGTGCCTTGACTGTGCAGCTGGAACACTGGACATCAGTAACCCATGCAGTGGTTGTGTGAAAACTAGCAGCGGTGAATGAAAGCAGAACAATGTCTCACTTTTCTACACATCAGTCCATGTTTGGCTTGGGAAGGATTAACTGCTGTACAAGCTGTACTTGGTATGTAGCTGCCAAGACATTATTCTGAGGACAAAGTCTGTTCCTAACCCTACAGTTAGTTTTCTCACAACATGTCTTTTGGCCCTAAAAGTCCTTTCATGGTAACACTGAAAATAAAATTGTAAAAGACTGACATATACCCAGTTAGCAGCCGCAGTCACTTTCTCCTTTATTTGGCTCAGGCTGCTGATATCATGGGTAAAGCCATGCTAGGGTCAAACTCTGAGAAAGCAAAGATGACTTGAATTAAGGAATAATGCATGGGCATCAGGAGACATTTTACACAACTGACATCTGCAGATGCTCAATGGTTGGTCTTGCTATAGCTATCTGTCATTATTATGGCATGATCTGTGCTTTGTGACCCTTCCTTTAGAATTGGTTTTTATTTGTGTTGTTATGTTCTAACCAAACAGCAGTTAAATAATCATTGTTTCAGAGAGTTTTGGGTGGCTGAGAAAGAAGTTGCCCTACGCTTTACCTATTTACTTTCACAAATCACATCCACTTTCACTCTGCGGCTGGTGAGAAACGTAAGGCTGCTCAGTCAATCCGTTCCTGCTTTGCCAATAAGCAGAGATGTTTTTATTGTTTTGTTTTTTTATCAAGCCCTGACCCCAAAGGCTGTTATTTTGTCAGAAAAAAATTAAAATGTCCTTCTGCTTTCAAACAGTGGAAAGGCAGACTGCCTGTTATTTCTTAGGTTTGTACTGAAATATTCTGTTTGTTATAAGAAATTACAGACTTAACCCCTAAGTTTACCAGTAGGGTTTAATAAATATTATTTTAAACATGGCTAGACCTGTTTCCCGTCTGTAAAACATCTCCTTTGCCAACAATATTAACAGTTATTAATTGTTCTTCAACGGTTTCCTCAGGACCACCTGATGTTCCCCCGTATGCTGATGAAGCTGGTGAGCCTTCGCACATTGAGCAGTGTCCACTCGGAGCAGGTTTTTGCCCTCCGCCTACAGGATAAGAAGCTTCCTCCGCTGCTGTCTGAAATCTGGGATGTCAATGAGTGACAGCGGTTCTGGTGTCTCACTGCATGGCTTTATGGACCCTGAGAAGGACACGTCTTCTACGAAAAGCTAGCCAACTCCTTTCTTCTGTTGTGGCCAGGGACTGGTATTTGCCTTGAGATTTTTGTTTTTCCCTCAAGGGAGAAGAGCGATCTAACCCTTTGCTCCCTAACAGACTTCAGTGGCTTTGTGTGCAGGAGAAGAAACATGCACACAAAGATTTCTTTATTTTTTTTTCTTCATTGTAGTTGCTCACATGATTATGGTAAAGTTTAGGCATTAAGGGTTTTCAGACAGTTTACTTTGATTTAATCTTACCTGAAAGTTGTGTCAGTCTTTTGCGCGATTCTGTTCCTTTCTTCAACTAATTAAAATCAGAAAGCACTGAGCAGGTCTTGGCTGTTACTGTCTTAAAAATTGCAATGTCTCATTAAGTGGAAAAAGTGATTTTTACAGTTGTGCAATAGATGGAAATAGAAGCAGACATTTTTCTACCTATAATGTATCCTGATTTGTGTATGGTAACAGCTAGTGTGAGAAGGTTCAGAAGTCGGAAGGTTGGGATAATTGCTCAGGTAAAGAAATGTGAACTAGACCTCTGAGAAGTAGAGGCTTCTTTAATTTCAAGTATATTCTTCTTTTTTTTTTTTTTTTTTCTCACTCCAAAAGGGACCTTTTTGGTCATTAATAAATGCCCATTAACCTTCATAAAAGTTGTACATGAAAAGTATCTTTAAAAATGTACAATCACATACTAACGCACAAGTGCTGAAGTTCCTGCAAGTGGGGTCATTGAAGCCACCATTTTGTCCTAATCAATGCATTTAAGTTACTGTTTTTCAAAGATTAGTAAGTGGATTAAAAATTGAAGTTTATTTCGAATAAACTAAGCTCCAGGAAAAGAAAATGTTGAATAAGCATGGGATTCTTATTCAACATTACCTGTATGTGAAATGTGTTTTCCTTGCTGTGATATTCCGTTTCCGTATTTGGGATTTAATTGTTTTAATAAAAAAAAACATGTAAAATACCTTACGTTTTGGTTGATTAAAAAATTTAGCATCTGCTGTTTTTATAATATACTGAGACAGAGAATGAAGTTATAAAGCTAACTTGATCGAAAGGTCTGTTTATATAAGCGTTTTTTAACTTGATACCAGCAGTTATGCCGGATCAGATTCTGATAGCCTTCACTAAAAAGGTACCAACGTTCATCAGATAGCAAAGACAATAGAATGTAAGTTGTTTTGAACTTCATAGCTACTGGGATCCAGATGTTTAGGCTGTTTTCTATGAATTCTTTGGCAGTGTGAAGTTGAAATCCTGGATAATAAAAAACTTAAGTGTAAAATTTGTTTAGTTGGTTTTTCAGGCTCTGGGTTATTTTTCCGTCTTCAGCTATTTCTGGTTGCATTGCTAATTTGAAAGGCGCTCTCCGTAAACTGATTTATACAGCCTGCAAACAAAGCCAGACCTGGTCAGGACAAGCATTCGTTTAAAACCACAAGTCGGTTTATTCCGGTATTTTTCTGACCGCATGTTGTTTCAAGCCTTTTGCTTTCTTCCTCAAAATTTAACTCTGCACATTTTATGTCATTGTTTTACAACCTTAATAATTTGAGAGTTAGATTGAGCAAAACGAGGCTGATTTTTGAGAGTACATACAGTATTCCTTTGGTTTTAACATTTTCCTTTTGTGTTCCTTTTCAACGAAAATGCGAGGTTTGTTCTTCACTTTTGGGTTTGAGGCTTACAGCCAAACACTAACCTCTGGGTAATGGTGTCTCATCCAGGTTTTCCCAATCAAATGTCCAACCCACTGACTGAGGGACGAAGAGGAAACTGAAACTATCATGCCTCAGTGTGCTGTGGTGTAATCAACTCCAAGTGATTTGAGTGTGTGTGTGACTACATGTTAAGGCTGTAGCTATCAACATTAATTTACTGTATATACTGTAATTGTAACATCTGATCTAATTCCTGTCTTCAAAGGGTGACTCTGTAAACATTGATATATAGAAATGCAAAACTATTTTAATACTTGTAACTTCTAAAGACCCACTGTTTTGTATGTACAGTATAAATTAAAGCTCTGCTGTAATGCTGATGTGTTGGGGTATTATTCACTGGTTTGTCAAGCTTTATATTTCTCAAATCTAAAGTGCATTGCCTTAGCTGCAGTTCATCATTTTAGCTGTTTGAGGCAGAAAACTAGCAGTGTTAGCAGTTCCTGCAGGAGCTCTGCAACAAATCCTGGATGAATGGTAGGGGCACTAATACTCTTCTCAGCTCCCCTCACTATCCTCGGCAGGAGTCTTTAACCTGCCAGATTGCAGCTGAAGTACAAGGCTATCATCCATACTGCTGCAGGATGTTGTAAGGATGCAGGTAGAAAGTGGGACCTGTTTCAGTTTCCTGGTAAAACAGTTTCTGCTGGTCATGTTGCACAATTAATCATTTTGTCATCTGTCGACCCAAAGATCTGCAGACTGTTAATGGCCCTTGAATGATCGGTACACCCTGTGTCATAAAAAGTGAAAAACATTTTTTTAAAGAAATGTTTTTGAAAAACAAAAAGCTGCAGTAATTTTGTTGCATACATCTGCACACCCTTTCACTATTTCCTTGTTCAACCACCTTTTGATTCAGTTTGAGCATTCAGTTCTCTCTAACGCCAATTCTGCTAAATCTGAAAATGGTTCAGTATCGTAGAAGGATTTTTCTAACATTTGCTTATTTGCATCCCTTAGTTAAAGCCTTTGTTTGCAAAGCATCACCGTGATCTCTCTGTGTAAAAGCATCGGTCAGGAGAACACCAGGGGTTTGAGAACAGATGGGACAATAGGGACATAAAAAACTGGTTATTTCTTCAAAACTGAAGGAGGGAGTCTGACAGCAATTTGGAAAGAGCTGTAGGACTTTCTGCTTAGAACTGGTTCTTCATGTGTAATCCAAAGAAAACATCTAGGTCTAGCTAAAATCTCCCAAAATCTTGTGGAAGAGTGCGTTCTAGTCAGAAGAAACCAAACTTTAACTTTTGGGCCTTAATTCCAATTTTCTATGTTGGGCACAAAAACCCACAGCGAAGGATTTTGATGGCAGAACCATGCTGTAGGGTTTGTTTTTTTAAAATTGAACTGAAGTTTGATGAAAATATGAAATACAAGTTAGGTTTGGCCTGAAGCATGGGGATCTAAAGTGCGGCTCTTGGAATGATTTTGTGTAGGCCCTTGAACTAATATTTGGACACAGTTTGTAATTTTTAGGTGGAGATTTTCACTGAAATTCCCAGCAACAATTCAGAAGAAATTCCCTGTTACATTACAGCATATTAAAAATGACCATTCCTTAAAAAGTTAAAAAGCGATATTCACATTTGCTTAGTTAGATTCGAAAAAAATATTTAGAGGCCTACTATTACTCGCAATTTTATTTAGAACCAGCTTGCGGTTGGTATGAAATATTTTCTACAAATGATAAAAATTTGCTATAAATTACTCGTACTCGTCGTCTTCCGCTTTATCCAGGACCGGGTTGCGGGGGCAGCAGACTCAGCAGAGACGCCCAGACGTCCCTCTCCCCAGACACCTCCTCCAGCTCCTCCGGGGGGAGCCAAAGGCGTTCCCAGGCCAGCCGAGAGACATAGTCCCTCCAGCGTGTCCTGGGCCGTCCCCTGGGCTTCCTCCCGGTGGGACGTGCCTGGAACACCTCCCAAGGAAGGCGTCCAGGAGGCATCCGGTATAGATGCCCGAGCCACCTCAACTGGCTCCTCTCGATGTGGAGGAACTGCGGCTCTACTCCGAGCTCCTCCTGGATGGCCGAGCTCCTCACCCTACCTCTAAGGGAGTACCCGGCCACCCTATGGAGGAAGCTCATTTCAGCCGCTTGTATTCGGGATCTCGTTCTTTCGGTCATGATCCAAAGTTCATGGCCATAGGTGAGGGTAGGAACGTAGACTGACCGGTAAATTGAAAGCTTAGCTTTTCGGCTCAGCTCTCTCTTCACCACAATGGACCGGCACAGTGCCCCAATTACTACGGCAGCTACACTGATCCGTCTGTCGATCTCCCGCTCCATTCTTCCCTCACTCGTGAACAAGACCCCAAGATACTTAAACTCCTCCACTTGAGGCAGGAACTCCCCTCCAACCTGAAGAGGACAAGCCACCCTTTTCCGGTCGAGAACCATGGCCTCGGACTTGGAGGAGCTGATCCTCATCCCAGCCGCTTCACACTCGGCTGCGAACCGCCACAGCGCATGCTGTAGGTCTTGGCTAGATGGGTTCAGCAGGACCACGTCATCTGCAAAAAGACGAGACGAAATCCTCTGGTCCCCAAACCAGACCCCCTCCGGCCCTTGGCTGCGCCTAGAAATCCTGTCCATAAAAGTTATGAACAGGACCGGTGACAAATGGCAGCCCTGCCGGAGTCCAACATGCACCGGGAACAGGTCCGACTTAGTGCCGGCAATGCGGACCAAACTCCTGCTCCGCTCGTACAGGGACCGGATGGCCCCTAGTAAAGAGCCACCGATTCCAAACTCCTGGAGCACCCCCCACAGGGCATCACGAGGGACACAGTCGAATGCCTTCTCCAGGTCCACAAAACACATGTGGACCAGTTGGGCAAACTCACATGAACCCTCGAGTACCCTGTAGAGGGTATAGAGCTGATCCAGTGTTCCGCGGCTGGGACAAAAACCACACTGCTCCTCCTGAAGTCGAGGTTCGACTATCGGCCGGACTCTCCTCTCCAATACCCTGGCGTAGGCCTTACCAGGGAGGCTGAGGAGTGTGATCCCCCTGTAGTTGGAACACGCCCTCCGGTCACCCTTCTTATGTAGGGGGACCACCACCCCAGTCTGCCAATCCAAGGGCATTGTCCCGTCCGCCACGCAATGTTGAAGAGGCGTGTCAACCATGAAAGCCCCACAACATCCAAAGACTTGAGCTTTAAATTATGATTACATAAACATAACGTTTTCTTGGGTTTCTGCGCATTTAGTACATTTGTAAACCTGAGTGAATCTAAGATTTATTTGGGGCCCCGGGCCAACGGGGGGAAGGAGGGTAGTCCTAAGCAGTCGCAAATATTGCATGCATGTTGGGCTGTACCTGTTATCACCAGTTAGTAACAAATCAAAATTAGGCATTTTATCTTGCATATTAATAAACACTGATCATAATATTTAATTTTGGATTTTGAGTGATTTACAAATTCTTTTTACAGTACATTTTATTTGAATTTTACATGCAGCTGACACTAAACCCAAATGGTGGTCTTACAGGTATAGTGTCGTATAAAAAACTCGCTCCATTTAGTTGGAAAGTCTCAAAATAAAGTAAAAAAACTGAGCGAACCAGTATATTATTTTTGTGACTTTATCGCTTCCGTTGGGTTGGGCTTTCAGGATGCGCAGATGATGATTAGGAGGAGGAGGATGTTGTGTTGTGAAGGCAGGTTGTACTGACTGAATGACTCGCTCAGCGAGGCGGACACACGCATTTCCATCATTTACTATGCTGTCAACCGGTCATACGCATTGTCAAGCCCTCACATTTATTGTTCGTGTCCTGCTTTTTAAATGACCAACCATAACCTTGAGAAAACTCGTCATAGTCCATACAACCCACCGTTTCCTCTCCCGTCTTTGTGACCGAGAGAGCCACTCAGGACTCAGGCCGCCGTCCGTTTTTGGCAGTTGGCTTCGCGGCGAAGGTTAGCGGCTAACAGGCTAATGTAAGCAGGTAAGGATGTCCTAGCGCTGCGTGTGTGTTTAAGCCCACACGGGGTGTTGGTGGCATATTTCACGGCTAATTATTTTTTTTATGTAAGCTCTTGACGTGCCGTTTGGTCTTTAAATATTTAGAGGTTTAGCAGCGAAGTTTGGTTAGCACACTGGTACAGCTAGTTAGCCTGCTAGCTAATCCATCCGTGGCGTAGGAGAGCACACAGGCAGCGCTGACAGGAGGATGCTTATAAAGGGCAAGCTAAACCCGGACTGCTCGCCATAAATTACAAAAATGAAAACGCCACAACAATTATACGACGGGCTGTCAAGAGGGGTTGGCATTGGCTTATCGTATTTGTAAAAGTGTTATCTTCATGGCAGCGAATGTCCTTACACTTAACCCCTCAGTTAGTTTAGAATCCCCACTACAGCTCATAACTAGCTCACCGTGGGTTTTTTTTTTACTCCGTCACTGACACAGATGGTAGTTTTTCGAGCGTATTTGTCACGAACTGCAATGTGGCAACCTTCCTGAAAGATCAAAAGATAAGGCGGTTTGTTTAGAAGGATTGAATGACTATTACAGTTGGGCAAAATAGCCAGATTTCTAACATATCTGTTCAGTACCGTCGCGTTTCTGTGTGTTTTCATTTGCATTATTATTGTATGATTAAATATGCTAAAAGTATAATGCGGACGATCGTCTTTGAGGACAAAATGTACACACAGACACAATGACTAAAGGAAAGAAAGCATCCGTTTATTTCATTGTGGAATTAATGATGAGGGATAGATGCATCGCTGTGCATTGGAGCCTCTTAGCCTCTCTGGTGTAAAATAGAGGACATTTTAGTACAAATCAAGAGGTGTGTACGCTGATAAAATATTGAAACATGCTTGTTTCACACTGTTCATCAGAACAGCTTGGTGTGTGCATGACCCCCGCACAAGCTGTTACCTACGTAAATCCATCTATCACTACTTATTGGCTTCCCACGCAGCTTGGAATTAGATTCAACTGTTTTCCAGGTCTGGATAAGTTTGGAAAAGGAAAACAAAGTAGTTGATTTTACACCTTTCGTCTGGGCTTCTGTTGGTTGTCCATATATCCTTCCAGCAACCTTCCAGTTTGTGATTTTTGCAGGGTCCATGTTGTCTGATCACTATAAAAATATCTGCCATAAATTCATAGATAACTTCTGTACTTAAAAGTGGACCAAAATAGGCAAAGAACTCAAATCGAATTGTGGAAAAGTTTTTGATGTAATAATATGTTGGAATACTGTACTTAAGTTAGGAGTGAACCTACAAGATTTTATGTAAATCGATATGTTTATGTGCCGGCTGCATGTATGGCTGTGGCTGGTATTTTTGGACGTGTGTGTGTGTGTTTGAGGGGGTGGGGGTCTGTTACTCACAGGATCACAGTATTTCCAGGATCCCTTTCAAGATGATTATAGATTTTTCAAAAATGTTCATTTGGGCTTTCATTTCTGCTGTAGAGAGGTCATTTATCCTATCAGTATACTTTTTAGCTATAATCAAGATTCCAATGACAGGAGCCCCTTGAAGGAAATTTACTTCAGTTTTATTTTATGCCTTTTGCTATCAGAAACATCTAAAGGGTATTAATTATCTGATAAGCATCTTCTCTGATACAAGAAGAGATTTATTAAACATTAGCGAGGTACTGTGAAGGTCGCTGCGACCTGATGAATCACATTTTGACCCATAATGGATAATTCATATGCTAGTTGAGATACAGACGTAGAAATATTCAACGGGATAAAATAAAGCAATGAAGTGGCGCCTTTTATCCTCAGGATCAAAGGCAGTGGTTGTCAGTTCAAAGATAAATCACGATGCACACATAGGAGATTTTTCTTTGATGCACATTGTGTGCCACTGATCAACCTGGCAAGTATGAAATAATTTCGTCATGCAATTTTTACTCTTCTGTATTCATAACCATAATTGTAAACAACCTAAAACAACTCAAGGAAACTTACAAATCCGACGTATTTTCACACATATTGCTGAAAAGCATGAGCTGCAAGCATATAATTATAGCTAACATGTAACAATTTCCTCTGGTCATGCTGACATCAAGACAAATGCTTGGCGTTAAGTTTTATTTTCCTGGCACTAGAAGAAACCAGTGCTCATCAAGTGAGCAACATTTTGTTGTGAAAACCGGTACGTTTTGAAAGTACATGTTATCCTTCACGTGTTTGTGCTGCTTTGTTGAGCTGAAACTACTCCATCACTTTGCTTCAGCAGTTTGCTGTGACTGGAAAGAACTGCATCCCATATTGGAGGTCTGTGAATCACATCCATCTCCCCTCTCTCTGCTTGCATAACCAACGACTGCTGCCTGCAGTAATTTTGTGTGTTGTATTAAATGCATTATTCTGTTGCCTTTTTAAAGACTGTTTCTTGCATGTCTTCTCATTGCCTTTACTGAGAGACAAACAGTTCAGCACCAGGCCCACTTATTAAGAACCATCAGTGAGGTGGCACTGACCTTCCACCCTCATCTAAAAATAAATCTGTATTTCTGTTCTTTGCACTGTCTGCCTACAGCTTTGCTGCCTCATAAAACAACCATTTTGGCATTGCACCAGGAAGCCTTCATGTTGCAAGACCGGCATGTAGATTCAATGTCCTGAAGATTTTGCAAGATAAACATGACTGGATAACAGTTTCTGCAGGCCTAGCCCTGCCTGTCACAACATTTCCTAATAGCAGGTTTATTTCCTCCAATGTAACACGTTTTTTGGGAACGGTGCATCTTGTTGCCATGCATACATTTAAAACATCAATAAATGCTGTAAATTCCCTGAATAGTTAAGATATTTCACCAAGAGCTCCCCATCTCTAACCAGCGGCATCTGAATAGATCATTTTACGCTAATGTTTTGTGACAATGTGCGCTGGTCCTGACATGCATCAACATACATAAGCCAGTAAGAAACTGTCTGGTCTTCAGCGCATTTGAACGATTACGCTAAGCCTGATGACATCTGACATTAAGCTGACTCCATAAAACGTATTTCAGAGCATTTTTTGTGTTAATGCCACTCAGAACAACAGACAGGTTTTATATTCTAATGCGAATGGCTTCTCCATAGCCATAGAGAACCATTAGTGATAACTGGAGCCATACTGATGTGAGGCAGCGTGTGGTTCTGATGTCCTCTTCATACAGCTGGGTCGAATACCGACTCCTTTGTGGCTGCTGTGGTTAATGATAGGCCTGGCCAGGGTGTGTGACTGTAGTGTCACGCTCCTGATTTACATGCTGCTCATTTAGCTGCTCTGTTTATCTCGCTGTGGTGTGTCTGTTTTTGCGAGACAAACCCATAAAAGCTTTATGCATTTATTCACAGTTCGGTCACAATTCTGAATTTTTATATCCAGTGTTTTATGAAATCAGCTTCTTTATATCTTAATGTATAATAGAGTAGACATGTTGAGTAGCTTTGTGTGGCTAGCACCCCAAGACTTCAAACAAAAAGTATGTATTTATTATTTAGTTCTCAGTAATGAAATTATTGGGGTGCACAAATTTGAATTCATAGTGGTTTTTATCCAATCCTAGCATTGTCAAAGTTACACATCAGGCTCAAATATTTATACTCCCTGACTTTTAGTTTGTTACCTGTGCTTTTGCAAGTTAGAGATAAATCACATAGTTGTTGTAGCCATCGAAACGGTCCTTGCATAATTCTGATTTGACCCCCTCTTGTCAGAATTGGTAGAGGTCATTTAAAATGGTTGGTTTCATAGCCCAGACTTGCTCTTTAAGCATAGCCCAGTAATTTTCAATATGGCTGTGTGTGATGCTTGCTACTTTATCCTTTTAAAAAACAGTTTTTAAGTCTATGTCAGTTTTCCATTCCAGGTATTGCATAACGGATTCCTTTTCAGTCCCACCTCAGCCAAGGCTCCAAGCGAGCAGAGGCGAATTAAAAATACTAACCACTGATCGGAGGAGAAATCTTGAACTTAATGGTCATGTTTAAAACTAAACATCCAAGTTTTACGCATGCGACTTTTCTTTATTCCCCACATTGGTCTTCAAGCCCTCTGTTGTGATGCCAACATCAAACTGCGGGTCCATTTATTCATTAGGGGACAATAGCTAAGCTGGAGAACAATTCAGAGTACCTACATTTGATACCTTGGAAAACTCACTCAATGTTGCAGTTACTACTTTGATTGACTTGCTGAGACAGATTTCCTGGCATATTTAAGGCCATTTCAGAGCTTGTTCTGTTAATATATATGGTATAATAATGTGCAGATCTTTGGATAGCTCCTTGACCTTATCAGTGTAGGGTAACATCGTGTACACATGTTCTTCAACTTGAGTGTTTGCATTTCAGGGTGAAGTTTCTGCAGAATAGCGTTGCAGTGTTTGTTGTTGCCATGACATGACGACTCTGAAAGATCCTGTTACTTGAGTTTATTCTTCAGACATACAGTACAGACCAAAGGTTTGGACACACCTTCTCATTCAAAGAGTTTTCTTTATTTTCATAACTATGAATATTGTAGCTTCACACTGAAGGCATCAAAACTATGAATTAACACATGTGGAATTATATACTGAACAAAAAAGTGTGAAACAACTGAAAATATGTCTTATATTCTAGGTTCTGCAAAGTAGCCACCTTTGGATTTGATTACTGCTCCGCACACTCTTGGCATTCTGTTGATGAGCTTCAAGAGGTCGTCACCTGAAATGGTTTTCACTTCACAGGTGTGCCCTGTCAGGTTTAATAAGTGGGATTTCAAGCCTTATAAATGGGGTTGGGACCATCAGTTGTGTTGTGCAGGAGGTGGATACAGTACACAGCTGATAGTCCTACTGAATAGACTGTTAGAATTTGTATTATAGCAAGACAAAAAGCAGCTAAGTAAAGAAAAACGAGTGGCCATCATTACTTTAAGAATTGAAGGTCAGTTAGTCCGAACAATTGGGAAAACTTTGAAAGTGTCCCCAAGTGCAGTCGCAAAAACCATCAAGTGCTACAAAGAAACTGGCTCACACGAGGACCGCCCCAGGAAAGGAAGACCAAGAGTCACCTCTGCTGCGGACGATAAGTTAATCCAAGTCACCAGCCTCAGAAATCGCAGGTTAACAGCAGCTCAGCTTAGAGAACAGGTCAATGCCACACAGAGTTCTAGTAGCTGACACATCTCTAGAACAACTGTTATGAGGAGACTGTGTGAATCAGGCCTTCATGGTAAAATAGCTGCTAGGAAACCACTGCTGAGGACAGGCAACAAGCAGAAGAGACTTGTTTGGGCTAAAGAACACAAGGAATGGACATTAGACCAGTGGAAATCTGTGCTTTGGTCTGATGAGTCCAAGTTTGAGATCTTTGGTTCCAACCACCGTGTCTTTGTGCAGCGCAGAAGAGGTGAACGGATGGACTCTACATGCCTGGTTCCCACCGTGAAGCATGGAGGAGGAGGTGTGATGGTGTGGGGGAGCTTTGCTGGTGACACTGTTGGGGATTTATTCAAAATTGAAGGCATACTGAACCAGCACGGCTACCACAGCATCTTGCAGCGGCATGCTATTCCATCCGGTTTGCCTTTAGTTGGACCATCATTTATTTTTCAACAGGACAATGACCCCAAACACACCTCCAGGCTGTGTAAGGGCTATTTGACCAAGAAGGAGAGTGATGGGGTGCTGCACCAGATGACCTGGCCTCCACAGTCACCGGACCTGAACCCAATCGAGATAGTTTGGGGTGAACTGGACCGCAGAGTGAAGGCAAAAGGGCCAACAAGTGCTAAGCATTTCTGGGAACTCCTTCAAGACTGTTGGAAAACCATTTCAGGTGACGACCTCTTGAAGCTCATCAACAGAATGCCAAGAGTGCAGAGCAGTAATCAAAGCAAAAGGTGGCTACTTTGAAGAACCTAGAATATAAGACATATTTTCAGTTGTTTCACACTTTTTTGTTCAGTATATAATTCCACATGTGTTAATTCATAGTTTTGATGCCTTCAGTGTGAAGCTACAATATTCATAGTCATGAAAATAAAGAAAACTCTTTGAGAAGGTGTGTCCAAACTTTTGGTCTGTACTTTATGTGTCTGTTTCTATAACAGGAGAGACTTAAATTATTTCCCCCCTCTTTATTAAGGATCGTAGGCGTGCGCCAGTTACTGGTACACCAAGGTTTAAAAAAGCTCTAAAACTCCTTCTATTTTACGCTTGCTAGGGTTTAAAGATGTTTCATTGAGATGCCAGAGAGGAGAAGACTGGGGTTTTCTCTGGCTGTTTAAAGCATAGATTAATGCAAACCTGCCGCATCCCTCATGTTGCTGTACACTGCCGGTCAGCTGGCTCAAAGAAGGCTCCTATTCTTTTTTTCTTCATCCATGATAATTAAATATGGATAAATAATAATTAATAAAGAATGAAAACTTTTTTATTTTTTTCTACCAGATTAAAACTTTTTTTTTCTGTTCATTCCTGAAATTTGTCAGTAACAATAATTTTGGAATAGCGGCTATTTTGTAGCGCCAGGCTGCAAGAAATTTGTCCAGGAAGAGACTGTTCTTCCTGACAAGAGATCTATAGCTGTTGACATGTTTAATCCATTACAATTTGCAGCTTTATAATGGTTTTCCAAAATAAAACAGCAGCTTAGTTGATTTAGAAATTACATCATGTCCATAAATTAGCTTTGCAGTTGTGTTTCCCATAACTTCCTGACTACTTTACCCTCTGGGATCCTGTCTGTAAGTGGAGCGGCTGAATGGTGGTAAGTCCATGTTGTGGTGTTAGTTGAGTTGGTCCTGTTACCTGTAAGTCACAGGACTTTAAGGGCCATAGTGCATGCTCTCAATGGTCCTCATTCTACCGCAGCCCGTAAGCTGCTTACTACATCAGCGAGGCACTTTTTATCCTCCAACAACCAGCTGGCACAATGCTGGAAATTATTACTCTAAAACACATAGCTGTAAAGATTTAGTAGGGATTTAAGGTGCATGTCCGAGTTGAATAATTATTAAAAGGATGTTGTTGAATTGTGAGGAAAATCCTCCCTTGTTTCTCTGTCATGTTCCTTCTAGTAAAGATAAATGTAATTCAGTATTGTGCATTGTGTTTTTAATTTCCTGTAAAGGGAAATGTGAGGCAAGGTAGCGCTGCTGGGCCATTCATGGCACAGCTATAATACTGTTAGATCATAAGAAGGAAACCCGCAGCCAAATTAATCTATTTTATGGTTTAAAGGTTTGTAAAATAGCTTTGAATCACTTTTCCATTCTTGAGATTGGACTTTAACTTTTTCTTTTGATACAACAGTGAAAGCAGAGTTAACTGTTGGATGTGAAGATTTTCAGTGTACAGTTTTAACATCAATGCAAATAACCGCTTGCTTTTTTGGGTCTATTTTTGTTCCTTTTAACAATTTGTTTGAAAAATAATCCCAGCTCTGGGTTAAAAAAAATCATATTTCTGCTGTTATGATCTTTTTTTTTTTAATAACCGTTCCAAATATGTTTGCTGATCTTAGCTATTTTGTGGTGAGTATGTGGGGACAATAGTCTTTTACAAAACCCTGTGCTGAATATTGGGAAGATGTTTTGGTTTTAATATTACATGCATCCGTTTATGAGCTATCAGGGCAGGGAAATAACCTTGATGTTTGTAAAACCCCAAAAGTCACAGAAACCTAATTTAACTAGTGTTGGTTTCATAATTGCTGCATGCTGAAAATAGCGAAATTTGAGTGTTTTGTTGCCAGTGTGACCTAATTGTGTTTAGATCAAAAAAAGATTAAATGTCTGAGTCTTTGACCGGCCAATCACCATTTAGGTCTGTTTGAGCGAAAAATCAGCCAATTCCGATCACCTGCCGATTTCTCCACACATCTCTTTTTATTATCCTTTTATTCAAAAATAATGTGTCAGGTTTATAATGCTCATATTTTTCTTTGTTTTACAGGTTTGTCTGAATTGAACGGCCATAATGATTTTAAAGGAACTGTATTTCAACTACAAACCTGCTGTGATGGAAACACACCATTGACTTAGAAGGGAACATATGTCCTGGATGTCTTGACATAAAGGGTCTGGATATTCCAAAATGGAGAAAAAGAAAGTGTGTCCACGTCTTCTTGACTACTTAGTGGTTGTTGGAGCAAGGTAAGCGCCTATCCTGACAATTTGAATTGGTTAGTCAACTGAGTCATAATAGGAGTCATGGGCGAAGGTGCTGCAACACGTTAGTCCCACACAAACACAGCTCGCCTCACCGTCTGTATGGCACCCTCAGTCAGAAAATTCAATTCAATTCGAAAATACTTTATTAATCCCAAAGGGAAATTAAATGTTGTTGTAGCTCATTATGAAGGTTTCTTCAAAGAGCCGTTGTAGATGCTGATTGCTGTGGGCAGGAAGGATCTCCTGTAGCGCTCCATCTTACAGCAGATCTGAAGAAGCCTCTGACTGAAGAAACTCTGTTGTAGGACAGTCTTATGAAGAGGATGCTCAGGGTTCTCCATAATGTTCTTCATTTTATGAAGAATCCGTCTTTCCACAATGATCTCCAGAGGTTCCAGAGGAGTTCCCAGAACAGAGCCAGCCTTTTTTATCAGCTTGTTGAGCTTTTTTAAGTCCCTGGCTCTGATGCTGCTTCCCCAGCAGATGATGGTAGAAGAGATCACACTTTCCACAACAGACTTATAGAAGATATGCAGCATCTTGCTGCAAACACCAAAGGACCTAAGCTTCCTCAAGAAGTACAGTCTGCTCTGTCCCTTCTTGTAGATGGCTTCACAGTTGCATCTCCACTCTAGTCTGTTGTCCAGGTGAACACCGAGGTATTTATACTCCTCCACCACCTCCACGTCTTCTCCCATGATGGAAATAGTTTTTGACTTATTCCTGTTTCTTTTAAAATTTACAATCATCTCCTTTGTTTTAGTCACGTTCAAAATGAGATGATTGTTTCCACACCATGCCACAAAGCGGTCCACCACCTTCCTGTACTCAGCTTCTTGTCCATCTCTGATCCACCCCACGACTGCAGAATCATCCGAGTATTTCTACAGATGACAGGAGTCTGTCTTGTACTGGAAGTCTGAGGTGTACAGAGTGAAAAGGAATGGTGAGAGTACAGTCCCCTGTGGTGCTCCTGTGCTGCTGACTACCTGGTTAGACTAATAACTTTTCAGTCTCACAAACTGTGGTCTGTTTGTCAGGTAGTCTTTGATCCAGGAGATTGTTGAGGCCTCCACCTGAGTCTTCTGGAGTTTCTGACAAAGCAAATCAGGTTGGATTGTATTAAATGCACTGGAGAAATCAAAGGGTCAAAGGAGGGTGTGATGTCTGTTTGGCTGTGAGCAGGAGAGGAGGATGTGAAGCTTGTTTCTGAACTGAACCTATTGAAGAATGTGTTCAGTTCATTGGCTCTGTCCAGACCTCCATGGGTCTGATCATCCTTCTGCTTGAAGCCTGTGATCTTCTTCATCCCTGTCCACACATCTCTGATATTGTTTTGCTGGAGCTTGCTCTCCAGCTTCTTGTACATCTCCTTGCTGTCTCTTATCTTGACTTTAAGTTGCTTCTCTATACTCCTCAATAATTCTCTGTCTCCCTCTCTGAAGGCTCTTTTTTTCTTGTTAAGCAGGTCCTTCAGGTCACTGGTGATCCAAGGTTTGTTATTGGGGAAGCATCTCACGGTTCTGGTGGGGATGATGTTATCCCCACCAGAAGTTTATATAGTTGGTTACACACTCAGTCATGGCATTTATGTCCTCTCCATGTGGCTGGCACAGTGCGTCCCAGTCTGTATCCTCAAAGCAACCTTGCAGAGCTTCTTCAGCTTCCTGTGACCATTTTCTCACAGTCCTCTTTATTACAGGTTACCTCTGAACAAGGGGCCTATATTTCGAGCAGAGAAAAACAAGATTGTGATCTGATTTGCCTAGAGGAGGTCTTGCTGTAGAGATGTATAAGTCCTTGACATTTGCATAAAACAAATCCAAAGGTTTGTTTTCTCTGGTAGAGCAGCTGACAAACTGTTGAAACGTTGGAAGTGTAGCAGAGAGTGAAGGATGGTTAAAATCACCAGAAATTGCCACAAAAGCATTGGGGTTTTGTGTCTGTAGCTTAGCAACAACTGAGCTGATGGCATCACATGCATTGTCGGCAACAGCGGAAGGTGGAACGTAAACTGTTGCCAAAATAACACCGGTGAACTCTCTGGGTAAATAATATGGATGAAAACTTACTGCCAACAGTTCAATATCTGGACTGCAGAGATGACACTTCACAGTAACATGTCCTGGATTACACCATCTGTTGTTCACAAGTACTGCCAGTCCACCTCCTTTACATTTGTTGCGCCTCTTTAAATCTCTGTCTGCTCGTATGGTTAAAAAGCCCGGCAGAGAGACGCTGGAGTCGGGGATATGATCCTGCAGCCATGTCTCAGTAAAACACATGATACTGCATTCCCAAATATAGCACTCTAAAAGCTGGATTCTTTAAGAATGTCTTAATGGACATTTTTGCCTAGGCCGCTTTAATTATTTCTTTTGAATTGTCTTGATGCTGAAATGTGCTGTACAAATAAACTTGCTTAACTTTTTTGGCTTGGGGATCCTTTTACTTCTGTGTTTTGTACTGGACCCCACTTCTTGAACTGTTATTAGTTTAGATACCTAACAAAACCTTAAAATCCTACTTTTAATTTTTTGTGAAATGATGATCATAAACATCAATGTTTTGGACCAGATTTTCTAAGGAAATTGTCTTACGTTATTCTAGATGCCAAAAATACTTTGCACCACACTATTAAGTGTTTGATAGTAAACCTTTCCAATTTAATTAACTACTATTAGTCCTTAGGAGAAAGTTATTTGCAAATTGATGATAAAGAAATTATAAAACGTAAGAGAAACACAGAATCTTTGAATATCTAAGAACTGACATGTTTACCCATTTGCTCTTCAGGCAACCAAGTAGTGACGGTGTGGCCCAGACTCCACAACTCCTCCGACGGTACCCTCTGGAGGATCACCATGAGTTCCCGCTCCCTCCTGATGTGGTCTTCTTCTGCCAACCAGAGGGCTGCCTGAGTATACGACAGCGCAGGGTTAGCCTACGTGACGACTCCTCCTTCGTCTTCACGCTGACCGACAAGGACTCAGGAATCACTCGTTATGGGATTTGCGTCAACTTCTACCGATCTTTCCAGCGTGGACATCACCGTCCTCGAGACAAGACTAGCCACACAGAGACTGCAGCACAGGCAGCTGAGACCACTAGCGAGGTGTCTGATGGCAGCAGTGGAGGCCAGGCCACTACGTCGTCTGCACCTGACAACTCCGAGCACGAACCCCCGCTTGCTTCCCGAGAAGAGGGAGGGCAGCCAGGTGCCGAGCAAACCTCTGGCAAGTCTCCGCAGCACAAACGCAGTGCTGCCAAGTTGGCTGCCAGAAACCGAAACAGCACGCTGACGTCGCTGTGCATCCTCAGCCACTACCCGTTCTTCTCCACCTTTAGGGAATGCTTATATATTCTTAAGAGGCTGGTAGACTGTTGCAGTCAAAGGCTGACTCAGCGAGCTGGGCTCCCGCGCGCCACCCAAAGGTGAGGCTTCCGAAGTACATCTTTTGTTTTAGTTTTACTTTTGATGTCAAAACATAAATTTTCTGTGTTTTATCTATCAAATCTTTGATTAGCCAGAGTCACAGCAATCACGTGTTTTGTTTGAATGGAGTTAGAATATAATTTCAGTCAGAATAGGCTTTTTAGACACAAAATGGATTGTTGTTTTTCATTCTTAGCCTAATGGCAATTCACCAATTAATTTGTATTCACTGGTGGGCCTTTTACTGTCTCCAGAATAAACACTCTGTTGACAGCACATCTGTTTACAAGCACCTGTTAAAAAACGATCAAGAGAAATGAACAAAACGGTTTAAAAAACAACCAGCACTAAGGCAGCCACCCTGTGTTTAAGCTTTGTAGACTGCTGAGAAATTTCTGCTTTGGTTGTGCTGTTTTTAAATGGCTCACAAGCTGTCGTTCCTTTCATCATCTGCTAGAAATGCACTGATCAGACGTTTCCTGGCCAATACTGATTCACGATTTTCCTTTATTTCCAAGTTGTTTATTTGGGCTTTTTTTTTAATTTTGCAGCCCTAAAACACATACAACACATTTATTGCAACTTCTTTGTAGTTACTACAGAGGTAGTAATTTGGAATTAAACAAAAAATGAAATTATACGATCACCCCTTTTATTGCATCAAAGCATATGACCTAACTTAGAAAAAGGCGTTATTAAATAGAAAGTGTTTGGAGTTCATTTAATAAATAGGAAAAAAAATAACCCAGAGATTTTTCAGTATCTTACCTGCCGAACACCAATCAGATTGTAGAAAGATTGTCTGAGTCCAGTCTCAGGCAGATTGACTGGTGCATCTCCAGTCCTTGGTCCAGATGTGATCTATATGTTTATTATAATTAATGATTTAGCCTTTTTTTCTGAGGCTCCATGTAGTTTTGTTGACCATCTGCAGCTTTTGTTTTGTTTGGACGTTTCCTTTTTTTTTGCGCCTTAAATCATGAATAATTGAAATCAAAAACTGCCAGAGTGTAATTAGTTTTGTTTGTTTTGAGTGATTTATTGTACATCAAGTATTCATCAAGTATCACAGACTTAAGTATCTGATCCTGCATCTGAGTTTTTCTCCCTCTTAGACATGGAGAGGTGTTTTCATGGTTTTTCTTATGTTTGAGTAAAACACAAAAATAGGACTGAGAATTTATTCTTTACAGGTGTGTTGTGTTAAATATTAATGTGGTAACAGCATGGAGCTAAAGATGACTTAACATAAAGTGGCAAAACACTTTTCTGGAAATAGGTCGATTCTGGGTCTGGCCCATATGACATTCTCAGGGTATGATTATTTTTATTATAAACACTATAGTGTTTTAGTTATATTGATCTATAGCATTTGTTTATTGTTATTAGAAGTAATGACGAATGTAGAATAAACACATAGGAATTTTGGAGCCAAGTGCTCTTTTAGTTTCCACATCATTACTTTTCTTGTTTTTTTTGTTTGTGACCAGATATACATCTGACAAGCCAACATTATTTCCCTTCTGAGAGAGGGAAAACTATAGGAGCCCTCTTTCAGCCAGCTGGCTTTCAGTGAGTAGTAACAGGTGGATCCTTGCAGCCAGTGATACATTTGTTTACTCCAGGGCTTCCTTTATCATCTCATTATACAGACTTATAACCTCAGTAATGGCGTTGTGGAAATTGTATGTTCTAACTGTATAACTTTGGAACCCCTTGATGTTGGTGAGCAGCAGTTGCCTGGTTCCATCTTGCTTTTCTTGGTGGATTGCTGTCAGTACGGTTTAAAACAATCCGTTTGGAAGATTGTGTGCCTCTTAGGATAATTTCACGATATGAGTGATTGCTTAGTTTTGAATAAAGAAATGATTTATTAGGCTTTATTTTCAAATTGGATCTGACCTAATTATGAGTAAAAATATATTATACCCCCCCCATTACAAATTATTATTAATGTTTTTATGCACAACGTTTGTTTTTTGTTTGAGTAAAAGGATCCAGTCTGTTCAGTAATTAGCCTGAAATGATGCTTTATCTTAGAACCTCAAAGAGTGCATTAAAGCCCGAGGCTTAACAGGCCAGAGTTGTAGTTTTTTCCCTGGATGCCTAGTTCAAATGTTATGTTGTGACGGAGAAAGAAGAGAGTCGATGTATAATGGCTTGGAGCGCTCCTCGCTATGGCAGCTCTGACAGATTGAGGTCTCCAGCTGCCTTTGGGTAGCAGCTGTGAGGTGGGAGGGATCTGAAGGACTAATGGTTTACCCTCACTCCCTGCCACACACTAAATATACACTTCAGGACCCGTAACGTTGTCACACGTGTGTTGAGTTGAGCATTTTCAAATCAGTATGTTGGTTATTGCTAAGGAGCCTCTTCTGTGTTTCAGTATCATTTATCTTTCACATCAGTGGTTTCACAGTTTGTTTGCTCCTGCCTCATGGTAGCCATCTGCAGCAGGAAAATCAGCCATCATTTAATCAGCTTCAGGATCTTTTTTATCATTACATTTACCATCAGAGTTTGGCAATGTCGTTAATTAGCAAGACTCGCCATATGTGACATGTCAATGAAGTGTACTCTTGCTCTTGAATAATTGTATTTGTATTATTGGAATTGAACCATATTGTGACATTTCAGAGCAATCAGTGAATTTTTTAACAAGAGTAAGAAGAGTCAGCTTTTAGCAACAGGAGGAAATTTCACCTTTAACTGTTGAAACTCAGGAGCTTGACTGTTGCGGCAGCGAAGCCTGACAGTGTTTTGCAATTAAGCGCAACTTTTGCACAGACATTGATTCAGCTTCAGGAAATGTAGCCATTTTCGAGACATCACATTGACATAAAACATTTATATTATTCACAAATATGTAAATAAAAGCAAAAGCCGTATCGTATTCCAATGTATGATGTGTTTGTGTACCTATGCAGGGACACCATGTGGCGAGTGTTTACCGGAGCGCTCTCGGTGGAAGAGAAAGGTAGCCAGCTGCTGGTTGACCTACGTGACATAGAGTCCTGGGTGTACCGGCTGCTGCGCTCCCCGGTGCCACTGGCAGGTCAGAGGCGTGTGGATGTGGAGGTGCTGCCCCAAGAGCTGAAACGGCCACTCACCTTTGCCTTGCCTGACAACTCTCGTTTCTCCTTGGTTGATTTCCCGCTGCACTTGCCTTTGGAGCTGCTGGGTGTTGACGCTTGTCTTCAGGTCCTCAGCTGTGTCCTTCTGGAGCACAAGGTAAACATGGGAACAAGTCAGGAGGTCAACATGTGGACTAGTTGTACGTTGAACCTATCTTTTTTTTAATTTTTTTATCTGTATTTGTATTTGCAGTCATAGTAAACCTAAGCAACCTGTATGGGATACAGTCATGTGTACCCTATCATTTAATAATTTGTAGAAAAGAAACTTGATATAATTACTCCATTGTGTAGGAGTTAAACCCACTGAGTTTTTTTTTTTTTTTAAAGCAACCAGCTTTATTGAGGTGTGAAGCATTCATTTTTGCACTGCTCCCTTAAGATCCTGCTGTGCTTGGCGACTGCAATTTCCAGTTGGTCACATTTTAGACCGAGTTGATTGAAAAACATTTTGGTATTTAAATTTAGCTTTAAACAAAACCTGTCAAAATGTGTAACAATTATCGGTTTCTGTTTATTGATTTCTCACACCTTTTGGTTTGCTCCAAGAACAAGAGAGGAGAGAAGAAGAACAGTTTAGGACTCAGAGAAAAGCGTCTCTTTTCTCTCTACTTGAATGTAATTGGAATCCGTGTTCAGTTTGCTGGTTTAATGTTACTTTTGGTCTACTGTGGCGCAGATGCATACGCTCATTTGAAGCATTTACAGACTAAATCTTCTAGTTTTTTACACAATGCTGTGAAGTTTCTCTGCTAAGCCACCTTGTCGTGCTTATTAGCTAATTTCAAGGTCATCTGAATAGTTCTCTTAGAACGTGTTTATTTTTAGAGATGTATATAAAAATGTTTATAGAACAAACGTACAAAGGCAGTAAAATCCTCGAGGTTATGAGAGGTATCAGTATAAATCTGTACAACATATTCCTCTTTATCCCTTTACAAGACAGGTTATAACTCACCAATGTTTTCTTTTTCTTTCACATTTATAAATACGGATGTTCGTCACATCAGAAGATCCATAAATACAATTTTTACAAAATTCTTTACAACTAAACATCTATGTCTACAAGGACAAAGCGTCTTTCCTTTTTTTGTGTGTGACTGGCACGATTACTACGGTTAGCATTCCTGTAGCTTAACTTTTTTTTACTTGTACTTTGATTTACCCCTTGTGTTTTGTTTTTTTAGCCTCCCACACTGTAGCGCAGGGCATTTACGTCAGGAGACACTCAGCGCCAACTCCTCCCACTGCAGCAGTGTTGACAGAGGTCTCACTCAGTCACTGTTTACTTCCTGTTTCAGATCTAAAAGTTGTATTTTGCAGCAGTAGACTTATAAACGGTGATTTAGACACACTTACTACACTTCAAAACCTACAGAGATTCACAACACACTTCATGAAAATGTGTAACTGTAACAAACTTTTAAAGGCATTTTGTCTTCATGGAGCTTCCTGTTTTATCACCTTTCAGGAAAGGGAAGAAACAATCCAGTTCCGATGGGGATTAAATCCCAAGGTTATATTCATAAATGTAATTGTTTCACAGCGTTTATAGTGAAACTGTATTATAATCACTTCGAAGTCACAGATATACACAGATCTTAAAAAATAAAGCCTGAGAGCCATATCTTAAAGGACCATTAACCACACGGCAGCAGCAGTGCCCCATCATATGCGTCAGAATATATTGGCTTAACAACCATAGATTTTTATTTTGAATGAATGATATAACCCCTCTCCCCATAGGCCGTTGGTTTACAGTTGGTTAACAGAAAGCATAAGGTTTAGACTATTTGAAACTGATAAGACTGAAATATGTTGAATATATTCAACCATTTATAAATGATTTATAAATGCACGCAAGCAGCAGGATTTATACTTTATGCTAATTTTTTCTCCAGTACCAGGGATATTAATATTCGACTTGACGTTGTTTTAGGTGAGTGATCAGGTTAACCTCCACACCCTTTATGATTAGAACCTAACATTAACAGTGAGATTTCTAAAATACGGCCAACATTTCCAAATCCAGTTTGTTTTGACTGATGGAGAGGTCTGAAGTGTTTCCTCTGACTTGTTTTTTTTTAACACCTTGCTGATCCTAAAATTAGCCAAATTGATGTTCTCCCTGCAGTAACAAGACCTACACCGGAGGGTGTGGTTGTTGGTGTGACCTGGTAGTGCTATGTAATATCGATCGAACAGGGTTAGTCAAGCATAAAATCTGCAGGTTCCATTCTTCAGCTAATCTTTCAGTGGATCTCCCTCTAATGTATCTTTGCAGGCAACACCTGAAGGACAGATTAAAATTATTTAATTCTATGTTAGCCAAATATGTAAGAAAAAAGCTAAAACAGTTATGTAAATTGGAAGCTGACAAAGGATGTCTGTAAAATAATAAAAGAATCATAGCCTGTATAAAATGTCCTTGTGTTCATGTGTTTTGGATGTGAAAAAGATTGTATTTTAATCAGTCAAGCTGAAAGCTGTCACCATGACGTCTCTTTTGAGCTTTTTGTTCTCCCAGCTTCATTTGTTGTTGAAAATCAGCTTCTAGAAATGCTGCTACAAGCTCAAGACAAAATGGCCATTGTTGCATTTGAGTTCGACAACAAGGGAATAAGGACAAAACAGTGAAATTACTACAGACATGACTTCATTTTTTACTTGGAAAGCTCAAACATAAAAAGGATAGAACATTTACTATTTGGATTGGACACAATAACATTTGTTCAGTAACACTTATTGTATTTCATTTTTCACTTTATTACCATTCTTTACCTTTTTAAGGTCATTCTTCAGTCTCGTGATTACAATGCTTTGTCCATGAGCGTCATGGCCTTTGTGGCTATGATCTACCCCCTGGAGTACATGTTCCCTGTCATACCATTACTGCCCACCTGTATGACTTCTGCTGAGCAGGTAAGTGTAGAAATGAAGCAAAAAGACCTTTAATAGGCTGTTGGTATTTTTTAAACAATTCCCAAACCTCTTATTTCTAACGGTAAACACCATCTGTTGTTGAAATATTAACTTTATGTGCAAACTGGCGTGCTTTCTCCTCCTCACAGCTCCTTCTGGCTCCCACTCCCTACATCATCGGTGTACCAGCCAGCTTCTTTCTCTACAAATTGGATTTCAAAATGCCAGATGATGTTTGGCTTGTTGACCTTGACAGCAGCAAGGTGTGTTTGTCAGCATGATGTTTTGCACATCCTGCCATATCAGTGGCATGCTTTTACCAAACGCTGATCCTAGGCTGTACTTAAAATAAAGCAGGAACATGAAGGCTTAATATTTATCCCCAACAAAGTACATCTCAAAATCCTTCTTATGGATTAAGGTGCATTTAATGATGAATAGTTTCCTTTGGGATCTGCATATGTGGACTTGGAGAATTATTGTTGTTTTTTTTAATCATATGTCCATTTGTGTGGCTTCCAGGTCATAGCACCTACCAATGCAGAGAATCTGCCTCCTCTGCCGGAGCCTGAAGCAGGCGAGCTCAAGAAACATCTAAAACAGGTAAGTAGCACTTGTTTTTATTTTTCTCTTTAAAATGCATTTGACTCGGCTGCCCTGTGGCAGCCAGAAACCAGTGATCCCAGTGTGACACAAGTGTTTTTATATATATATTTTTTCCCTTTTATTGTGACTTGACCACACTTGTATACATGTAAAAATTCTCTTTCAGCAGTTTGAAGAGTAGGTGCCTTCTTCATCAGCTGGGTTGTATGTATTGTAAATGAGTGTGAGAACGTTTGAAAGGGTTTATTTGTAGTGTACTAACGCATTATTATTATTTTTCTCTTTTGTTTTTGTTCCCATTTTGTTTGCATGCTCTAGCTGTTGGAGGTAAAGTCCAATACTTGGACCCTGATAAAGCTTTTCGTGTTACTAATGGCAACCACTTTCCCCCTATTACCCTATGTAACAATTTCAGAGTCTGGTTCTGATTCATGAAAACAGTCAACCTTTACATACAGTACCTTCACACTACTCAAACTTCATAAACTTCTATGCCTTTTGTTTTTATTTTACAGGAGCATTTAGGTTGAAGGAAACGGTCCTTGGTTTTTGAAATTCTGTACAAATAAAAATCAGAACATGTTGGTATGTATGTAATCCCGCCTCTTTACTCTGATGCCCCTAGATTAAATGGTGTCCCACCGACTGCCTTTCATAAAAATAAACCTAGGAAAGTTTTAAAACAGGCTTAGCGTATATCACATTTCTCAAACTTCGAACATCTAACAAATTAATGTTCACTTCATCTGAAATAGAAGAGATGGCCCAACTGCAAACCTAAGATGAAATGGCCATCTGCCTAAACTGGCAGGCTTGAATAGGACAGCATAAGTCAGAGAATGGACTAAGGGGCCCATGGTAACTCTGGAGGAGCTGCTGAGATCTTCAACTCAGGCGTGTCTTCCTCAAACTTGGTCTTTATGGAACAATGGCAAAAAGAAAGACTTTGTTTAAGGAGGGCTACAGGAAGCCTTATTTTAAGATCCCCACAAGTCATGTGGGGAAGGCCGCAAACCTTAGAAGGAATGTGCCTGGGTCAGAGGAGACCAAAATTACATTTTTTGGCCTACATGCGAAACTCTCTGTGGAGGAAAACTAACTGCACGTAATCCTGAATCTACCAGCCCTTTGGTTAAATGTAGTGGTCCAGGTATCATTCAGTTGGGATGCTTTTCTTCAGCAGACATTTGAGGCAGTCACATCAGACAAAACAATGGCTGGAGCAAAACCCGTTATAGGCTGGGGTAGAGATTAGCATTCCAGTAGGACAACGAGCCTAAACATACCACAGCTACAATGAGATGGTTTAGTAAGAGCATAATCATGTGTTAGAAAGGCCCGTTCAAAGTCCAGACCTGAATCCAATTAAGAATCTGTGGCAAGACTTAAACTGCTGCTCAGATGCCCTTCACCAAGTTTCACTGAGCTTCAGATAGTTTGCACGGAGGAATTGGCAACAATGTCATTTTCTAGATATGTAAAACTCGGTGTGGCTGAACACGTATGTACACAACACGCTTCTGATTTTTCATTGTAAAAAGAAAATTGAAAACCTTGTAAACCTTTACTTCTGCTTTTAAATCATTTCTCAAATTATTCAGATACAATAAATTGAAATTTGTGGTTGTAACAAGAAAATATTAAAGAGGAATTTTGAGGGTAGCCTCTGTAGGTGTTGTGTTGGTCTCAGATGAGTAAGAGAAATCGGTTCAAAAAGCCCACATATTAAACCAGTATAGGCAATGAACATAGGGCCATGGACAATTCCATCTGGGACCTAACGTTTAACTGATCTTCATATTATCTTGTCTTTTTTCATTTATTTTTCTTGCAGTTTGGTCGACTGCTAATTGATGCAACCACCCGTCAGATGTTAAAAGTAGTTTCTGAATTTGTGTTAAATTGAGCTGCAGCTTTTGACAAACTCGAAGAGAAAGTAAAAACAAAGCTAAAGGAGCTTTCTTCAGAGATCACAGTATTTAAGTTTTTAATTGCTTAGGCATCACTTCAAACTTCAGAGTCCCTGTTAGTTAAGATTGGTTGAGATGACTTGTTTTTCTTTTATATGACCCGATTCAAAGCTTCCCAGCCAACTCTTTTATTAACTGACTCATGTAAATCTGGAGAACATTTTTGGTCTTCCAACAAGCTTTAAGAAATGAGTAGCTACTAATCATTACCATTTATATCTTAATTAAACTACTCTTTTTTTTTTTTGGCAAAACACTGTATTAAATGCTCGAAGGTTGTTTTGACTAGTGCAAAATTTCACAGGATAAAACCCAATTCGACTAATCTTTTTAGTCTTTAATTGGTTTCATCCACTTTGAATCAGAGCCAGTTTTAAAGCTGTGTGGTCAACAGCTTTCTTTGTCTGCGTGTGACTGAGAAGCTGGTTTGTAGGAGTGTGCTAAGCCTCAGTTTTTGCTGCCATATATTTGGAAATAAGCTCACAACTGTTTCTCTGTGAATGTAGAAAATGACACATAGGAATGTTTTGCTGATTTTTTTTTTTTTTTTAAAGACTTGGATGCCATAGCATAATGCTGCTTGTGTGAGGGCCTCTGAAAATACTTGCACTCAGCTCTTCATTTCACAAATAAATCGGTCCTGCAAGAGACGGATTTATTTGGTTCTGCAGATCTCTGATTGTTTTTATTTTTAAAGAAAATACAAGTTAAGTTTTCTTTCCATTTCCATTTTATGTAGATGCGGAGGTGTGCAAGCATTTTATGTGTTTCTGAAAAGATCTGCTGTTTTGTACTGTCTCTGTCATCATCTCCTTTCCATTGTAACCCGCTGGGTTTTCCCAGTTGGTCACCATGGATGGTTGTCCTGTGTCACTCAAAGGCTGGATTCTGTTGGTGAATTCTGGTTTTTGATCAAGTTATTGATATGTCTGTGTCTCTCAATGTCTATCATAATTAGGATAAAATCCTCTCCCGTCTCCATCACTCTTTTTCTGTCTTACCTCCGCGGTGTCTCTCTAAATTTAAAGTGTTTGGCCATCCTCTGTGACTCTAGACTGTCTCACAATAAAATTATATTTTCTTGTAGAATTTAATCATAAAATGTCAAAGGGCAAGACCTATGAGCTTAGCTCTAAAGTGCTCGCATTTTGGTGGCACCAAATAAACTTACTTTCTGTGAGTCGAGCAGAAAAAGAGGGACGTACTCCTAAAAGGAGCGAAGAAAAGAGAGTGAAAGGCTGTGGCTGATACCCTTCCATCATGTGATGTTCCAGTGTCTTTCACAAAACTGTCATCTCCAGCCTTCATGTGATTCTCCTTGCATCTCTCTTATTCCCCTTCCTAGTGTCTGGTTAGATTGACCGTGATCACCCAAAAGCAGATCTTCTCCTCTGAGAATAAGGTTACTCATTTCTCCTCCTGTGGAATGTGTAATGCCCATGCACGGAAATCCTCTCTCACACATTGGTTTGCCTGTCATTACTTATTGTCTCCTGTTCTCCTGACCTATAGAAAATGCAAAAGAACATCTCCGAATGATGCGGAACACTGTTTTAATACACTGCTTAACTCTGGCTTGAGCATGTATGAATGTGCGTGCATCTGTTTTTGGCATATTGAGTGTTCTCTTAACCACAATAAGACAATAAAGCTTATCTGTTTATCCCTTTGACAAAGTTAAAATTCATCCTGACCCAGCAACTAAATGTTTCCATTATGCTAAGCTAAACATTGACTCCTGAGACTGCAGCAGTTCCCTCTAAGCAAACCATGCATAGTGACTTACTTTCCTCCTGTTTCTCCTCTCTAAAATGGCACACCCACCACAGGCATCAATAGATGGAAGACATTGGGTTGGGACTCATTGATACAGTTGCACCTAAAATTATTCAGCCTTCACTTCAAATCATTGTCTAATTTCTAAATTGTTCAGGTGTTTCCAGTAAACAAATCACTTAAAAATTGTTTAAATTGTTAAATAAAAATATTAAAGGTATTTATCCAAATCCAGCACTAAAATCCTTCCTGGTGACCACTGCTGTCTTGGAATTATTAAAAGTGCTAAATAAAAGGCTTTATAGCAGCATGCATTTGCAAACCACCTGTGGTCTCAGTCATACCCAGTGCAACCAATCAGGGGTTTCATCGGTTGCATTAGATGTTCTTGAGATGGAACTAGACTGTTGATGGTGACTTCATCGATGCATGTTAGAAAAATGGTTAAGTTAAGTGAATTGACTAAAAAGATCCAAAAAGATTTATTTGCCTTGCACAAGTAAGGAAATGACTACAAAACGAGAGCCATGGTCCTTAATGTTCCTAGAGATACAGTTGGGAGGATATGTTTAAAACTTTAAAGCCAAAGTAACAGCGGCTATGGCCCCTAAAAGCATTCAGCGACCGTTCCAAGGTTTCTGTGGAGCCAGTTGGTCAGAAGCCCTTACTGGACTGCTAAAGACCTGCTGCAAGACCCAGTGGCAGCAGTCCCTGTGGTTTCAGTTTCCACAATGTGGCACACGCTGAATGCTCCAAGACGTAAACCACTACTGACGTAAAAGCATAAGAAAAGCCAGCTGCTTACACTGATATAAATAAGCAAAAAAAGATAGAAGCGTGAACTTTAAACAACACAATGCATACAGTGAAGCACGCCGGTGGCTCATTGATGCTCTGGGGCAGCTTACCTTCATCTGGAGGACAAGATGGTTGTAATCAAACATCAGGAAATCCTGGGAGAAAATGTGATGCTGTCTGTGGGAAAGCTGAAGCTTGGACATCATTGGGTTTTTAAATAGGACAATGGACAGTGATTCTATGCATACACGAGTCCACCAAGGTGCAGGAGTGGCCATCATAGTTAGCCTACCTAAACTCTACCACAAATCTGGGATTTGAAAAGGGCAAACATAAGGAAATAAGTGAACTGGAAGCTGGTGTTTGAATCACTTGACAGCAAAAGGGTGCTCTACTAATTAGTGAACATGCTTGCCATGAAGGGACTGAATAATTCTGAGACTGCAGTACACAGCTCAATACAATTATGCAAAACTGTGCTTGTTTGATTTATTTAACAGCTGCTAGTTTGGGCATTTTGCCAAAAAGCATAATTTGCAGCAGGGGTTGAATAATTTTAAGTGCAGAAGGTATATTAAACATTTTATCTCTTGTTGGTGGATAGAAAAAATATTTAGAAAAGGGATAAGTTACGTAAAAGTTAACAAGTTAAGTGAAATAGTAAATTTGCTTACTTAGCTTTGTGTACAGAATACATATACCTGCTTAATGCTCCATTAAACACAATGTCTAGAAACTGTTGATGCCAGTAGTGGGAGTAGTTCATCACAGCATTGTTATTAGATCCATTGCTTCTTTTGTAATTTGTATCACTGGTGCCTTGTAGGCATTGGCCAGCATGAGTTTGAACACACAGCCCATTCTGAACCTGGAGAAGTTCCAGGAAGGCCAGGAGATGACCCTGCTCCCGCCAGGACGAGACAAAGCTTCGCCATCCTCCACCGAGTTCAATCCTCTGATTTATGGCAATGACGTTGATTCTGTGGATGTGGCCACCAGGCAAGTAGGCTTTGATAGGGCAGCAGTCAGTATCAAAATATTTGGCCATTTGGATAGATGCCATCTTTGAAGAAGGTAGGGAAACCTGTTTAAAGCAAGAATACAAATTGAAGAGCACTTTCTATTGTTTTGATTATTATTTTGTTTAAGATTGGCCATGCTAAAGAAAAAATACTGGAACCTATTCAAACTAAGATGAAAATAGAGTTTAAAAAAATGGATAAACTGTTGTCAGATATTGAAAAACCCAACAGAAACACAACAGGTAACTTGATGCATAAATGTACAGTGCTTCTACATTTTCAGTTGGTGCTCTGCTGCCACCCTGTGGTAGCAACAACACATTACATACAATTTATGTCAGAAAAACAAGCCTTAAAGATTATTTCCTTGTTTAAAACTATATAATTCACATTACAGAATAAATATTCAAAAGCTTCTAAAATAGGTGACAATTTGTAGCCCACATACTGATTATTGGGCTGCGCTATCTAAAATAATATTCTGTTAACTCGTATCACATAACATTTCAAAATATGTATTTTTTTTTAATGACAACATCTTGGATTTTTTATTTTTTTTTTCAGGGTTGCCATGGTGCGATTCTTCAACTCTCCCAATGTTCTCCAGGGCTTCCAAATGCACACGCGTACGTTGCGGCTCTTTCCGCGACCGGTGGTTGCTTTTCAGTCTTCATCTTTTCTTGCCTCTCGCCCACGCCGTTCCTGCTTCGCTGATAAACTGTCCCACACCCAGGCAGTGGAGTTCTATGGAGAGTGGGCACTCAATCCCGCTAACCTTGCCTTTCAGAGGATACACAACAGTAAGTGTCCTGTAAGACGGTAATACGGTTGATGAGAATGTGGTTTTCATTTTGTTGAATTAAAATGGCCGCCATGTTTCTGCACACATCTGTTTTAGATGTGTATGATCCATCTTTAATTGGAGACAAGTCTAAATGGTATGCACACCAACTACAGCCAGTGGTGTACAGAGTCTATGATGGAAGCTCCTTGCTGGTGGAGGCTATGGCTGGTCCATTGGAAGATGAAGGCAACGATTCTGACCCCACAGACAGGTTGGGAAACCAGCTTCATCTCTGATTCTGGCTGCTAATTGAATTCTGCTCATTTTTAAGATATTGGAGTTGAGGACTTTCAGAATTTTTGTTTTTGATCCTTTCTCAGTGGTAGTGACAGTGATGGATATGATGACTCCAGCTCTTCCTATTCTTCACTTGGGGACTTAGTGAGTGAGATGATTCAGGGCGACATCCAGGGGGACACACCAAGTATGTTCTTTTGTATTAAAGTTTACCCATGCTGTATGAATGTTTTCCGCTGCTGTTTAGTGGTATGTTTGTCTTTTAGGCTTGGATCCTCCTACTCATGCTGCACTGGGAGATGCCAGTGAGGTTGAGTTTCAAGACTTTCGTGATTTAAAGGACTGCCATAATGTGGATGGTCCTTCCGGTGGGGATGGAGCTGTTGAACAGTCAGACGGACAGCCTCTCCGTTCAAGCTCCAGCACAACTGCAAGCTCCAGCCCCAGCACAATCATCCAGGGAGTTAACCATGTGTGTGACTATTTTAATCCACTTCAGCGATAACCTTCCTACACGTGCTGCCTTTACACTGTGCATTTGTATCTCTGCTTCCAGGAGCAGGCCGAAGCACCTGAGATTGAAGCATCTGCAAGCGCCGCTCTGCAGAACCCTGTTCCTGGACTTGGCACTCAGCCTTTTCTGAGGCCTGCACCAGATGCTGGTCTGGCCAATTCTGTCAACAAAAAGCAAGAGTATGACAACCCATACTTTGAGCCTCAGTATGGCTTCCCCACTGAGGAAGACGCTGAAGAAGAGCAAGTGGAATCGTACACCCCTCGATTCAACCAGAACCTCAACGGCAACAAGTGTGCCAATAATGATCATTTAAATGTTCTGTCTCATCATCCAAGCTATGTTCTTGTTGTGGTTGCCTTGATCTTGTCTTTCATTTGTGTGTGTTTAAAATCTCATGCGACCTTTCATTTGGTTTCAGGGCTCAGCGGCCTTTACGTCCCAGCAGCCTGAGGCTTCCAGGAGAGTCTGATGGAGAGGGAGACTCTCGCAACAGCTCGCCAAATTCCACCATCTCCAACAGCAGCAATGATGGATTTGGTGGACTCATGTCTTTTGCCAGTAAGAATAATTCAATCTTAACTGTAGATGTACTGAATTAATCAACAGAACAAAATTAAAACATCCAAGTATTAAAAGTGCTCCCTTCCACACCTGCAGACAACATGGCCTGCAGTGCTCTTTTTTTCTTTCATAGTGTTTGTGTTTTATATTCTCAATACATAGCCTTAATTAACTATAGCACAAACAGTCCCCCAGTGTATTAGATTTCAAGTGATTACTGCACAGAATATTATTATGCTCCTTATAGGATAACACTAGTATAACAAGCTGATGGTAGCTGGTTGGTTAGTCGGGCTGGCTGCTTCATAGACATGCCTCTCCTAACCTGCCATCTGTAGATTGTTAGTAAAAGTGATGGGTGGAGCTCTTTTTGTTTCCACGGCATGACTAGCCATTTTTCTTATGACCAAGGTTATTTCAATTGAAATAACAGGAGCCTTCTTTCAGCCAGCTGATTGACAGTGTGCAGCAACAGATGGGGAGGGTAAAGCCAGAGTCAACTCTATAGCATCTCATTTAATGGAGCTAAATAGTAGAAACAGTATGACTGAAGATTTTAGTGATTTTTCAAACCTTGATTCGAGTTAAGTGTCAATGCATAACTACACATTTTTTTACAATCTGACATTTTATTTTTAAGTTTGATTAAAAACTGTTTTTAGAAAGTCAGATTTTTAACTGATATGCACAAATGCATTTCTCTAAATGTTATAATGTAATTTAATCAGTACAAGTTTATTTTAATGTTTTATTATACTTTGCTTTAGTGATTGCCTTCTAAATCCTACAACAGGTAATCTTTACAAGAACCACGGCACCAGCTTCAGTCTGTCCAATCTCGCCCTTCCCAACAAGGCAGCCCGGGAGAAATCGACTCCTTTTCCCAGCCTTAAAGGTAGGCGAGCACCAATAACTCTTACATAGATTTAACTGTTTCTCCATCCACCTGGCTGTTCGGTGGGTTCAGTTTGTTTCAAGTAGACGTTGACATAATTAGAGGATAAGTCGATCTTACCTGCTGATTTCATTTTTAGTTTTTTGTTATATTTATGTCCCAGCTGTTTATAGCCATATACCTGAACTATATAGACTAAATGCAACAAAACCATGTATTTTATTTATTAGCACATACATTTGTTTGTCCTTTTCTATCTTTTTTACATTTTTTTGGGTGTAAAAGAATATTTTAATTTTGATGTTGAGGAGGAAATGGAGCCAAGCAGGTTTGTAAAATAGTAAAACTTTTCTTTCCTCCCACTTGATGGCCAAACATATGGCACTATTTAAAGGAGTATATTGAGGATAAATCAAAAACTTTTTCTCAAGAAAATCCACTCTAAAGGAGACTCATTTCTTCCTCTTGTACGTTTTTTTTTTTTACTCAACCAACTCTTAAGGTGATGTACTGGAAGTTCAGGGGTAGAACTGGGCGATATGGACAAAACCATCACACTGTTCTTTCTTTTTTTTCTCTATTGAACAATTTCGATAATTATCATAATACAGTTTCAAATGAATTATCCAGCTTTTGAGACAGCATCTGTTTCAATATGAACTGCAAAACACAAAATAAAATAAATATGATTAATAACTGAGATGTATTTAAAAGATTCCCACAAACTAAAAACACAATTTTCTTAAGTATTATTATTATTATTGAGTATATGTAAACAAGTAAAAAAAATGACACTTCTCAACTACCAATATATTGCTGTACTGTTAAAGAGTGCAATCTGTTTCAGTAAAACAATGAGAGAACATGAATTAAGTTTTCAGCACTGGTTGCTCTCCGTTCTCCATCTTATAAAAATGTTTTAATAATGGTGGCCCGTCATACTGCCTGATAAGCCACATGTATTTTCTACCTACCTTGAACATTGTTATTGTCATTTTCTGTTCCGGATAAAGTATTATTATTGTTTTATTGCCCAGCTCTATTTAGAGGGTTAGTAAGAGCTCTCTTTAGGTTGGATTTTCTCCTCACCTGAGAGAAAAAAACAGATGAAGGATGGTGAGGTTACTCAATAGCTCCACCGAATGTGGAATAGCTGCCATTAAAAGTGTTCTGTTCCTTTTGATTGTAATTTGTTTTGTCTTTGTTGTTCAGACTCCCCTGACAGTCCGGGTATGTTATGTCTGGTGTGATGGTTTCTTCTGTCATTTTTCAGTGAGACGTTCCTGTCTAACACCCTGTGCTCAGCGTAGGACAGTGATAGAAGCGACACCCTTAGTAAACCCTACATGTTTATCTTTGCTTTTCATTTCCCTGTTCTTCCTGTTTGTGTGACTGTTTAAAAGTCTTTCTTTTTCAACACAAGATTTCTTCTGTGACTGCTAACTTTTCTTGATGTGGCATTTATATCGATATGTATTATTTAGCTATTAAAAAAACTGCATTGGATTTGTTTTGGTTTAAAATCATTCAGTTATGTTCACAGAAACATCTGTCTATAGTGGATGAAATAATATCTAACCCTCCCTGATATGTAACCTTGTTTGCTTGTTTGGTGATACTGGTTATCGCTCCCAATTTGAAAGCATTTGCAAGTTTAAACAAGACTAATAACTTAATTAGTAAGTCCACTGCTGTCTATCCTTTGTGTTTTAAGCTCATTAGAAGCCTGATGGGAAATCGTCAATGTTCATACCTTCTAAAGATTTATCCCCATTCATCTCGTTTCACCTTATCAGTCACATTCAGGCTCGTTGTTTCTTTTCTCGTTTGCCTTCTTTTACTTTATTTGTTTTTTGGTTGCACTTTTGCATCATTTTAAGTGTGCATGTCTGTTGTGTGGTGGGGTGATGTTCAGACTGGTTGTATCTGCGCTGGTTTCGCTCTTTCTGTCCACCTTTTTGCTGCACTAATTCTGAGTTTTGTGTGCAGTATTTGGGCTAAATTCTCTAATGGAGATAATTACAGAGGCCGGCCCGGGGAGCGGAGAAGGTGGGTTCTGCTCCTTTTATAAAGTGAGCTGCATGCTTCTCCAAGCCAGTCAATTACATCTCCTCCAGCCTTTCCACCGTGTCCTCCCCTCATGTCAGTCACTGTGTGCTTCATCAAAGGTCACGTGGAAGCTGAGCCATGTTGTCATTTGTAATGACTGTTCTTATTTATCAGTCTTTTATTTCACTTCATATACTTGGTTTCATTTCTAATTTCTGATTTAATTATCGTGCATAAACTGACCAATCCCAGCGTATAAACACTGGAATGCTGATAAATCTGGCGGTTGAAAAGAACCGGCATTAACATACCGTGCTCCTATTTGTTCATGGTTTTCCTCGTTCCCACAGACGTTTATAAATTAAAGCTGGTAAAATAAAACATATTTCTCATTAATGACACACTAAGAGACATAATTCAAACCTGAGTCATAGTTTGTCACAAAAATAAAACTTCTGTGAGTGTTCAGTGTATCGTGTCAATAGCATACTTACCAAACTCACAGTGCTGTGAAAACGCATTTTCCCATTTAAAGAGTTTTTTCTCTCTTAGCTTTTGTGTCACAATACGGTCAAAAAACACTGGTCTTCGTGTGCAGTGCCCCTCAAGGTTTAGATGTTTCCCTACTGCGATACAGCTGATTAAAACGGCTGAATTGCATTCTTCAAGTTCAACAGAAGCCTGATAATGAACCATTCATTTAATTCGGGTGTGTTAAATCAAGCACGATTTCAGATCGTCAAAAACGGCGTGTATCAGACAAAGATAACGTGTAAATGCAAAGTGCAGTTAAAAAATGAAAATGTGATTTATTAAAGGAAACTATCTAAACCCTGGATGATTATTGCTGGAGTTTTAGAATCAATAAATGACTCAAACAGGACTCGACTGACAACATCTAAAGAAAAGTCATGGGACCAGTAAACCACTGGGAGAGCCATCATCCACAAATGGAGAAAACCTGGAACGGTGTTGAACCTTCCCAGGAGTAGCTGGACAACCAGAATTACTCCAAGAGTGCATCAACTGCTGATCCAGGAGGTCAACGAAGAACACGGAACAACATCTAAACCACTACAGGCCTCACTTTCCTCAATTAAATAGGCAAGATGGCATCCATGGTGCTACTCGAAGCTGAAAACCCGTTTATTTAAAAAAAAAAAAAAGGCCCACTTGCCAAAATCATTATGCTGATCTCCAAGATTTTTGGAAAATATTGTTTGTACAGACAAAAGGGTTTGGGATGTGTGTGTCTTGTAACATCTAGCTAAACTAATCCAACAAATCTAAAGAAGAACATACCGTCAGTCAAACATGATAATAGTAGCGTGAAGTTTTGGTTAAAGAAATGATCTGAAGGCGCCTGCATGAATGCTTTCATAAAACATTTTGTTCTTTTTTCTCATTAAAATGAGTGAATGAGGGCAAAGTTACCGGCTGGCTGGAAAAGAGCAGGGCCCATAATAGAAACGCTTGATGTTTATCTTGAGGATGCCGTGCTACTGGCCTTAAAGGGTTATCCACATCTTTCACTGGGTGAATGAGAACTGAATCACGGTAGTTTTCACCTTCATGCCAAAGAGGTTTGTAGCTAAAGAAGGTAGAGTCATGTTTTGAAGGTGTGTAATAACTGCTAAATAAGGTTTGGTAGAACTCACTCTGGATATGAAGGAGGATAAGAATATTCTAGATTAGCTAGTTTGGTAGACTTTTTTTTTTTTGCTCTCAAATTTGTCTGAGAAACTTTTACACTGATTTGCTTCTTTGAGTGTTAGGAGGGCAGCCTCAGTCTAAACCCTTTTTAAAGCCAGTTGTTAATGGATTAATGTGCGTCTCCACCACCTAAGAGCCATGTCATTATAAACGTCTCACGAATATTATTTGTCCTGGTATCCCTGCCCTAATATCACCAGCTTAGCATATTGTCGCTGTTTTAGACAACAGGTGGTGCTTGTGAAAGGTTCACAGTCCTAACCAGATGGCTTCTCATCACCAGTAGTAGCGCTGAAAAACCAGAGTTACATGATTTGTACAGCGAGATTTATTAACACCGCCTGGGGATATTGACACATTAAGAATGCACTGCATTGGCCTCCATCAACTCCGCGATGGGTAATTTCAAAAGGGTGGTGTTTTTACTGCCTTTTGTTTGTTTACAATTTCACAAACCGATCTAAGCTCTGGAGTTTTTAACACAACGTTCACAATGTTTCGATTGGCTGCTGCTACCCTTGACCCTGCATCTGGTGCCTGAAGAAAACAATTCTTTCCTCCGGTCCTGCAATGAACTGGTGCAAGGTTAGCGCTGGAGTTCAAGGCTAGGGCCAGAGTTTGCTGCAGTGGTTGCACACTGGCATTTTCTCTTAAAAAAGGTCTGTTTCTGAATGAAAGATTAGATTTGTTAGAGAATATTTCCTTTCTTAAATTAACCAGCACCAAATGTATACCCAGCAGTTAGTTCGCACTTCTGTACTGGTTTCACCTATGATGTTATTTAAATAAAAACTAATCTGCTTCCTTTTGTTTCTTCAAGCTGTTTCTGAAACAAACATCTGATAATAAATAACTGAATGCCAGGGTCTGTATCTATTGTGACTTGGTTTCTTAGTCCATACCAAACAACTTTCAAAGCAACATTGTATCTAGAGCTGCACATGTTGCAAATATATTGTTATCACAGTATCACTGCTCAACACTCATAATGCATGTTGAGTGTCACAGTAGCGGACACTCACACCGGATGACACTGCTCAAAAGTCACAGAGTGATGGAAGTACAGATGAGAAAGAGAGAAAGGAAGAAAATAGGCATATTTCCCACCTGATGTCATCATTGCCACGTTAACCATTATTATCGCCATAGCTAAATGCGTGTGTTATAATTGAGTAAACTCAGAGCTATTAGTTATATGGATGGAGACATGCATTGCATACTTGTTCCCTAGCTATCATGTAGTTTTTATACTTTTTTTTTAAACAATGTATTTCCTCAACCTTTTTTATCCAAGTCTTTTAAATTGTCTTCAGGTTTTAACATTTTCAGGGCATACAGACACTAAATGTAAACAGGGCAAAGGTAAATCGTTGTTCTCAGACACTGGTTAATGAAGTTAAATAACTGAATTGTAGGTGCAAAGCATGATTTGAAATATGCTTTATATGGTAATGCAATTATTTACACACTGGGACTTTTTATTATTATTGATTATTAGAAATAAAAATATTGACGTGCATTTCTTTAACCGTAAATTTACTTCCAGTGTGTAACGTTATGCGCTGATCGTATTGCTTGAAAAAGGAATAAATAAGCAAGTTGTTTTTATATTTAGTTTATTATAATTTGGTTTGGGCTAGACAATATTAGGAAACCAAACTTTTACTATTTAAAGGAAGACAGTACTTGTATTTGTGAGAAATTATGAAATGTCATCATCTTGCATCAGGCTTTGGAGGTAAAAACATCAGGTCTGATGTCCAGAGATGAATAATACAGACCACAAAAAGCTGCTTTCTGCAGTGTTCAGAAATGATGTCCTGCAGAACTTCATTCCTGACATAAATACAGGTGTAGAGGACCACTAAATCGTTTGTTTTTCATTATGTTTTATGCATGTTAAACCTACATGTCCAAAAATCCAAGAAAAGCAAACTATCCTCGCCATCTTTAAATCACTAATTGTCTTTACTTCCTTATAGATGAATTTTCAGTTCGGCCTGTTGCTTAGCTTATCCCTTCTGCCACCTTCTTTAAAGTTAATGGTTATGTATGAAAGTAGATGTAGTTTCTGTCCATTAATCCACCTCATTAGATACAAGGTTATGCTTCACGTAAAGCCAACTATGATTTTATGTCGACTCCCTGATATGAACTGGAGTTTAGTGTTATGGTGTTGGATTGAGAGAGCGATGCATATCACCTGCTGGCCTTTTGGCCCTTTTATTTGATTTATCATAGCTGTTTACTTGCAGATGGTCAGCATCTTCCTGCATTTTAACAATAGAGTAATGTAAACACCATTTTCACCTCATCGTTTCTGGTTTTTCTTTTGTGCATGCCATTGACTAGCTGCTATTGGCCTCGTCCTTCCCCTGATCTTAACTTCTTTGCAGCTAATGTATAATGCCCCTACCAAGAGATCCACATGGATTCGTGTGTGTGTGTGTGTGTGTTCTTGTACTTGTTGCTGAGTGAGAACCATTTTTCGTATTTTTATCGCTAAAGTGAGGACATTTTAACAAAGTGAGGACATTTTCCTGGTCCTCACTTTTTCAAATTCCATTCTTGGGACAGGGGTTAGGTTTAGGACTAGGGTATGAATTGAGTTATTGTTAGGGTTAGGGTTAGGTATTAACTGGTTAGGGTGAGTTTAGTGTTAGGGTCAGGGTTAGGCACTAAAAATCAAGGAAAATGAATGGAAGTCAATGGAAGTAACCGAAAAGTCCTCATAAAGATAGTAAAATACGGATGTGTGTGTGTGTGTGAGAGAGAGCGTGAGAGAGCATTTTGTCCCTATTTTGGTTTGTCCTTCATTTCTCTTGTAATAATAGATTCTGCTCTTGTAATGTGTTTGTCCTGCAGTAGATAAGCTCCAATTGATCCTGAATGTTTCTATCCTTTTTACAAAGTGATGCTCTTAGTCTTGTGTGATTTTATAAAACAGGTTTCCTCTACTGAGTTCTCCATTTTCCCAGTGAGGTTGTTGTAGTTTGGTCTAAATATTGTAATTGTCAGGTAATTATTGGATATTTTTCCAGGGGCACGTGCCCCCAGAGCACTTGTGGACCAGAAATCTTCAGTGATCAAACACAGCCCGACTGTGAAGAGAGAATCTCCCTCACCGCAGGGTCGGGTCAACAACACGAGGTACCTAAAACTTGTCATATATCATGAGAGACCAGTCATATCTTTCATTATGCTGATCTTTAGGGATAATGGTGATGATTGTAGTTCAGCCTGAAACTGTGTAAAAACTTAAATCTGTTAAACATGATTTGTTCCAGTGAGAACCAGCAGTTTTTGAAGGAAGTGGTGCAGAGTGTTCTGGATGGACAGGGTGTTGGCTGGCTTAACATGAAAAAAGTGCGCCGACTGCTGGAGAACGAGCAGCTGCGCGTCTTTGTGCTGAGTAAGCTGAACAGAGCCATCCAGTCGGAGGAAGATGCCAGACAGGAGATCATACGAGATGTGGTACGATGCTTGCTTGTTTTTTTTTTTTTTTGTGAGAAAAAGATGTGTAGTGCAGTGACCTGAAAAAGTATTCATGTGCCTTGAACTTTCTCACATGTGCTTTCATTATAACAACTAACTTTAAAGTATTTTGTTGGGATTTTATATGATAAACCAACACAAAGTGAAACAAAAAGGACTTCATAATTTTATGAAACCATTTGCCAACAAAAGTCTGAAGAGTGTGGTGTGCATTTTTTATTCAGCTTGCTGAGCTGGTCGGTTGTGTGTTGGTGGGTTAGCATCCTCTTTCCATTTTCAGACGAGAGATTGAAATGTGATTGAGATGTGAGAGTTTGGAATTTTGTGTTTAAGGTTTTAGTTGCACTAATGGGCTTTATTCTAAATAATCAGACAGGAAACGGGCAGAGAAAGAGGTGTAAGACAAGCAGCGAAAGTCCCAGGGTTTGAAACTGGATTTTATTTAGGGTTATCGGAGTAAAGGGGACAAATCCATGCCACACTTTTGATGTTTTTTCGTCAAAAACTCTAGAAAACTATTTATCAAGCTTCAACTTCACAATTAGGCCTCACTGATACTATATCATATAAACTCCAAATAACATGCATTGAATTTTGTGGTCGTAACGTTACAAAATCTGAAGGGGAAAAAAAAAAAAAATCAAGGGGTATGAATACTTTTGCCAGACATTATATTTGCTGCAAATCCTTACAAACATTAAAATATACAATTTTACAACTTAGAGGAATTCCTGCTGCAAGACATTTGTCCTGTGGTTATTTATGGCCTTACCCTGGTCTGCTTTGGTCCACACTGAAAGAACTGTGCTTGATTGGAGTTTAAAGAACTTCTCAAGCTTTTTTTTTTAGCTCCTAGAGGTAAAAGAGGACCTGCATCATAGCTTTCATTGCATGCTGAGAATCAGGCTCATTCAGGGGGACATGGGTTAGTGTATTTTTGAGGACTAGGTTCTGCCTCTACAACTGAATCATTTTGGTCTAGATCCAGAGAAAGTATGTGTACATGCATCCCTAAGTAACACGTACCAAATTCTTGTTTTAATCAGTAATGTCTAGTTCAACAATCCAGAATTCAAGGATGAGTGTCTTTTATGTTTGATAAAAATATAAAAATTCTCTTTAGTAAGAGTTTTTAAAGCAGTTGTTTGCTGTTAAGTGTTCATGTATATACTATTTTTCTTTAGGCAAGAAGTTGCTGAAGAACTGTAGTAACCACTTGGATCAGAACAGTTTTTCTATGTATTTATGTATTATTTATGCCTGTGTAGGTAAGGTTTAATAACGATAAATCATCTTTCTTGACATTAAAAACTGAGGTTCCACAGGGATCAATACTTGGTCCAGTTCGTTTTACATTGTATATAAATGATTTGCCAAAAATCCTCAAGATTCCACATGTATGCAGATGATGCAGTTCTGACTGTCCATGGCTCTAACCTGGACAGCTTCCTGTGTCTTGACCTCAAACTGGATTCAGACTGGGGACATTTCAGATATGACCCTTAACGCCTTTTAAAAAGAAATCAGTCATGTGATCATAAGTTATTTATTATGAAATATGTATATGCCTTTTGTTAGGTGTGTTTCAATTGTGAGTTTTTATAATTTGTTGTAAATGCCCTTCTAGGGATGGGCATTGTAGATTAGCTGCAGCTATAAGTGCTATATTATATGTCATGTATAATACACAGGGCCAATGTACAGGCCCAAATAAATAACTAAAATAAAAAATAAACCTTCACAGTCACTGCGTTTTGTTTCCAGGAGGTGAACAGAAAGGTTTACAAAGGCATGCTGGATATTCTGAAGTGTACAGTGTCCAGTCTGGAGCACTCTTATACCAATGCTGGCCTTGGAGGAATGGCTAGTGTCTTCAGCCTGCTCGAAATAGCACGCACACATTATCAAACCAAAGGTATGTCCTACCACTAAAAAACAGTCATTTATAAAGTTTATGCCTAATCGTGACATTTATAGTGAAGCATTTTATAAGCTTACAGATTTTGTGCTCAGGATAAGTTCAGGAAGCTTGTGCCATTTACATTTGTTAATGTCTTTGCTATGCATTTATGTTGAGCTGTGTGCTGCATGTCAGAATCTAAAGCACTAGAGCTGTTCTTTGCTTTTTGTCAACTAACTTTTTTCTTCTCCCAGTGTAACCTTTAACGTACTTCCTTCTTCTGTTTTTGATGAACTTTGCCTTTGGCACCTTAATTTTGATAACTTGGTAGACCCAGAAAAGCGCAAGCGAAGCCCCACAGACAGTGCTGGCAGCCCGGGGAGTAAAGAGAGTCCTTCTGGTCGTATGGAGACAGCCAGACCTCAGGGCCTACTGAATGTCCCGCAGCTGCAGCTGCCTCACCACACTGCGGGCAAAGGAACCCGCCATTTTCATACCCGAAGTCTGAACGAGGAGAACTTTATTGCCTCGATTGGTGTGTACACCACTCAAGTCTGGTTGCATGTGCTCTGTAACCCCCTCCTTTCCCCCGTACAAGCTCATCAACCGAATACCCCCCGCCCTACTTCCAGCCGTCTCAGTGAAAGATCCCTTCACTTGTCCCAGACAGATATTTACAGGTGTAATTATATTCCACACACTTCAACTGAAATAACTCCTGATGATCACGTAGGATGGCTAACCTGCTTAAATTATGTATGAAAATTAGTTTTTGAAATAAAATGAAATTGAAATTAAAGAGAAGACGTGGAATGAATATGAATTAGTTTTGAAGTGTCTGGAATATTCATCCTGTTTCCAGCCTGGACTGTGTGTTTGTGCCCTTTTCCTTAAACATCCGTGAAGCTGTTTTCCTCCCTTTGAGGTTCTGTTGTTGGCCTATTAGCACCTTGAATGCATGTGGTTGTTTTGTTCTTGCAGTGTGAAAATCTGCAGTAGGGGACAAGGGAAAATAGAATTACACACATTGATGGTCAAATCGGTGTTCGTCTGAGCCTTTACTGCAGGTTTCTTCAAGGTGTGCTGTAGAAGATGAAAAAAGCTCCCTTTGCTCTCAGCATGGAGGGTGGAAACATCACTCCCCAGTAAACAGTCCCAGTATATAGAGAATTGGTACAATAAAGGTGTTTTTCTGGCACATAATCTTTAATTATGTCCTTAATTTTCCAGATAAAATTCTGGGTCTGTCTACAGGGGACTCTTCTCAGTTTGTCCACCCCACACCTCTCCTACCCTCACCCCTTTTCTACCTGTTAGAAGTTGCACCTTCAATTCTACAGAATGCTGTGAGACTTGCATCTCAGCTTCTGCAACTGCTCCATTTCACTCACTGGCTAGCCAGCCTATCAATGTCATCCCACGCTCTTTTCCCAATCAGCCATCTCGTTTTCACCTTTGCTCTGGAGAACCAGACAAATGCAATGGATGAACTTAGATGTTCAGAGTCAAAACTCTCTGTGACAGCACTATGTGGCTCTCCAGGACTCTGTGTGGAGAGCTTGGGGTGTGTTGTAATGTTACCTAAGTAGCTGTTGCAGAGTGAATCCAATATAATCCAATCAAGGTTTTTTTTAATATAACTTAGACCTAAATAAATCAACACTACATGCAAACATTACAAAACACCTTCCTTTAGAAAGTAAAACATTTAAATGCTTCTTTTGTTTTGAGTTGATTTTAATGCTCACCCACCATACATGCCTTTTCAACCAGCTCTCTGACTCTCTCTCTGTCTTTCTCTCCTTGCTTGCAATGCATCTTGGGTAGAATTGTGGAGCAAGCACCAGGATAAGCAAAAAGCTATGGAAAAACAACAGAGTAAGAGACTTTTCACACATCAAAAAAACTAAGACTGGGGTGTTAAAGTGAAATTTTTCCACCCCCTTATTTTTGCACTTTTTTTACCTCTTCTCACTCGTGTCTTTTTATACATGAAACAGTAGAAAACAGTGATCGAAGATTAGAATGGACAAACCCCATCAAATTAGATACAAGTCATGGTTTTGGGTTATAGTATCAATGTATCAAATATTTTACAAATTTTAAAAAGTTTAGGTTTAGTGTATTTCCATTTAAATGATACTGAAGTCTTTGAACTTCTCACAAATCTAACACTGAAAAATTACAAAAGTTGACTTTTCTCACTGTATTTTTTTCTTTTTTCTAACAATATAAAAGCGAAGTGGTACAGTGCTTTGTGAAGGCTTTCATACTCCTTGAACTTATTTACATTTTGTCATTTAACAAAAAAAAGACTTCAGTCTTCAGTGTGGATGGATGGATGGATGAATGGATGGACCCCCCCACCCCCCGTCAAGGGGCGCGTCCCAGGTGCGCAGTTCTGCACTGCACAGTTGGCTACTAAATAGTGAGGCAGCGACATATTTCTTCATTTAGTTGTAAGGGTTTTGGAGGCTAATGTGGTTAATAATAACACCAGTAAATGCTAAAAATGGTGAAGCCAGACTGAAGCTGAAAAATACAACCTTTTGCAACCTATCCTGCTGCTGTAGTTGACCACTAAAGAAAATGTTACACAAAATTATCATAAAGAGAGAAATTGGACATGGCGGCTGCCAAATAGATTGGGATGTGTGTGACAATTATGGACACAAAGGTGTGCATAATTGTAAAGTGAAACAATAATACAGGCAATCTTAAAAAAAACAACAAATAGTAAAAAAAAAAAAAATCTGAAAAGTTTGTGGGCATTTGAATTGTGCTCCATTTTCTCTGATGCATCACTATGAATACGCCATCCCCCCAGCTAAAAAATGGTAGGAGCCAGATTGTGATTTGAAGGTTCTTTTTCTTTAGCAGAGACATTAAGCTGGTCAGAGTTGATGGAAAGATCGGTGGATGGAGGTAAAAACAGAACAATCCTCACATAAAATATGTTGGAGGCTGTAAAAGATATGAGACTGGGGCAGATGTTTACTTTCCACCAGGACAATGAACCTAAACATACAACCAAAACTACAGTGGAATGGTTTAGATCATATTCATGTGTTGAAATGGCTTAGTCAAAGTCCACAAATAAATCAAATTGAGAATCTAAGCTATTTTCTAAGAAGAATTGGCAAATATTTCAGTTTCTAGACGTTCCAACCTAAAAAGGTTCTAGAGTGTAGTTACTCAGGGGGCTAAATAAAAATGCATGGCACACTTTTTACGTTTTTATTGAAGAAGTTAAAAAAACATATTTGTAAACTTTTATTTCACCAGGCAAAAAATGAAGAACAATTTCTTATTTACAATGTTAGCCTAAAAGAGTTAAACACTTCAAGTAGGGGAAAGATTCTTGTCCTTTTACTTCACAGCTATGCACGACTGATCTTGTTTCTTTTTATAAGCCTAAAAACGAAACATGACAAAATGTGAAAAAGTTTAAATCATATCAATATATTTGCAAAGTACTGTAGAAATCCTTAGGACTGTTGAAAGGCTACCCGACATAAAAAATACAGCAACGTACTGTAATATTTATTGGCTTAAGCTGAAGCAAAGTGTATTTTACCATGTTCTTCTTTTTCCTCTCTTGCAATCATGCATCAAGATGAGCAGAAATGAATACCTGCTGCCCTGTCCTGCTCTTTTTAACTGTACTTTTTTCCAGTTTCAAGTGGCTTGCTGTAATATTACAGCCAACATTCCTCAGTTGGCTGATGCATTATGAACTGCTTTGCCAAAGTTAAATGTCGCAAAAAAGTGAGAACTACACGGACCTGTAAAGATGTACGTGTCGCCACATTTCCACCTACAGAGATGATTAAAAACAGTCACACTTGAAACAGAAAATGTCTCCTTTACCGACCATGAGTTTGTCTGCATGCCTAACTGCCTGTGTCTGTTTGTGGGTTTTGGTGTAAATTGGGCCACATTTGCAATACTGACTGAAAAATAATGTGTCGCTCTTGCAGTTTCGCTTTCATTTGTAATGTCCGAATTGCAAAGTTTACCGCTTTCTGTGCTTGCCCCTGTCTCTTCTCTCTGTCCTTTTAGGATTATTTAACTCTCTTTAGAACCAGAGTAATTTACACAGGAAGTTCTAAACTTTTTATGAAACAAGTTTTCTTACTCTGTAGAACAGGTAGAAATGCCTCTTTGCATTTAAAGCTAGTAGCAGCTTAAATATCAGATTTAAAATGTTTCTCTCAGACTCTGTAAAGCTGCTGTTACCCAGTGTGCTTTTTAAAGCACACACTTTATACAATTTTAAGCAGTCTTTAACCCTTCAGATGGATGTAGTGTCAGTGCTACTAGGCTGTGCTGGCTTTGAGTGAGGCAGATCTCTGTAAGGTAAGAACGTCATGAAGTCACATGTGAAAACAGGCTGATGATTAGATGTAATTTGCAGGGGCTGAAGGAGCAAAGCAGCGCCCGCAGATGACTGATGCAGAGAAGAAATCACAGATCAGTGCTGATAGTGGACTCAGTGTCGCATCTGGTTCTCAGGTTTGTACATATTGATCAGGTTAAATGTATTATTAAATAAATGTGCAGGCCCATAAATACATCTTTGATGTAATTTGTTTGTTTTTGTTACAGTACATTGGACCATGTGTTTCACATTGAGCTTATAATTATAACCAGAGTGCAGCACATTTAAAGGGATAGTTAAAATTTAGCAAGAAAGCCAAGTCTTTTCTAGAAGCTGGAACTAGCAGCTAGTCTAGTCAGAACCCCAATAAATATGAACTGTCCCTTTTAACTTTCTTCCTGTTAAATAACCCATTAATCTCTTTACTCTTCATTCCACTGTGGATGTATAGAAGAGCGACACAGAGTCTGTAACCAGTTCAGAGCCGCCGATCCTCACCAGAAGCACCAGCCAGGACTCGGAGGCCAGTACAGTGGTAGGGCACGCCAACTCCGATGAAGTTCACTTTATTCATTCTTCTTATTATTTTTTATCCAACTGGTCATAGTATGACAACCTTGTCTAAAAATACCAGTTCTACTGTATTTTACTATACATTAATGCATGACTCATGATTCACTTGGTTTAATTTAAATCAAACATTATAAATCCTTCTGCTGTTTAAATACAACAGTTTGATTATTACCGCAGTAACAACGTTACCAATAGATTTTAGGATTTGTTTTAAATTTCTTACGCTAACATAAAGAGCAATAAAACAGCCAGGCCCCACAAAACTTATCTAATGGTGCTGCTCACTGTCTTCATTCAGAGGCTCAGAGTTTTCTAGTTCCACGTATCAGAGTAAAGACGACTGAGCCTTTCGGTCCACGGCATCGTGGCTGTGGAACAGTCTACCTCTTAGCTGACTCTGTGGATATACATATACAAGCTTATAGATTCTAATTAGTCAGGTTATCTAATCTAGTAGCTAGCCTACAATCTACTGCTTTACAGTCATGCCGCTCTTGATTGTTACCTTGGTAGTAGTGCCGGTTTGAGTTCCTTTCCACACCTTTTGTGACCAGAAATATTCTTAACCAGCGTAATTTGCTGAATTTGAGCCAGCTGACTAACAGCGCTCAGCAATAGGCGGGGGGGTAGCGCTGTTTTACTCTATGCCTCATTCCCCCCAGTATAAACTCCAGTCACTGTGGCCCTTCCTCTGGTTGAGTTAAATCGCTTTAAACTATATGGTGTGATGCGAAACTTACTGCTCAGAAACTAACCTTTCTGATTAGTGGCCCATGCCTATGGTCTAGCTGTGTAATATTTACTAAATCCTCTTTTCTGTATAGTTCAAGATGCCATTTTTACTATTTTTAGATTTTGTACAAATTCAGTGTTGCCGAATATTGAGTAAATTTGTTAAAATTGTAGCTTAAAAATACATTTAGGAATGTTTCAATTTCTGCAACCCTCAGAGAAGAGACATGCTGTTTCTGTGGTATAATAAGGGTGCTCTACAGTATTTTGGGTTACATTTTTGAATTTTGTAGAAAGTATGAAAACCCCGAAAAAAACTGAGCTACAGTTTAATTAAGAGCTGGAATAAAATGCTTTGTTCTGTTTACATTTTTATATGAAATCAGCCACGAATGTAGATGTCAAAAAGTCTGCATGTGAAGCATTTTCATGTTTTGTTTTATTCATAAGCTGAATTAAAAAATTTTAGATTAGCAATAGCTCTGGAGAGACCCTCGGAGCCGACAGTGATCTGAGCAGTACAGCAGGAGATGGTCTCGGAGGAAGAGCTGCTCCTCATTTGAATCAGTCCAGAGGAACTCTGTCTGACAGCGAGATTGAAACCAATCCGGCCACCAGCTCAGTGTTTGTAAGTAAAAAAACCAAAAAAACAAATGAGTTAATATACACCAAAGAATACAGAGTCAGGCTAAAATCATTCCTGCGAGTCCTTGAATCACGTTACCGTCATGTAAAATTGTAGTAGTTATTTTCTCTTGTAAGTGAAGGGATTTAATGGACAGTACAATTGTTATTTTTTATTTAGTTAAAAATAAAATCTGTAATAACTGAACAATTTGCCAGCTGCTAAATAAAAACATTGTTCTCTTTGTGATGAATTCAACAAAGCAAACATATGTGATCATAGCAGTCTGAGCACAAACCTTGTATATTCCTTCTTCTATAGGGAAAGACCCACACTCTTAAACCCGGTGCAAAAGAACCTTTACCTGCAGTGGTCAAAGGTCCTCCTGCACAGCTGATGGAGGACATCAGTATGAGGATTTATCTCTTTGAAGGCCTGCTGGGTAGGCGATGCTCTCTTGATCTCTCTGTTTTCTCTTTAAACTTGCTCCACTGCTGATATGTATGCTGCTGATGGTTCAAGGAAATATTTCAGTCCCAGTGGCTCTACTTGTCTGTGAAAATGTTTGATGCAAACCTGAGGCTTTACAGTGGTGTGTTAAAAGTCGTGCTATGTATTAATCCTTATCATGTTTCTGTGGTGTGCATCTCCGCTCGCTCTGCTCTCGTTTTTTGCCATTAATCCCACTCAGAGCTCTTTGCCTAACCCCCGTGCTGCTCTCGCTGCTTTCTTCCCTTTCTTCTGCTCCTCATGGGAAACTTCTCCAGGGCGCGATAAGAGCTCCGTTTGGGATCAACTAGAGGATGCCGCCATGGAAACCTTTTCTCTAAGTAGGGCTGATCTTTTGCCTTTGCCCGTTTTTTTTTTGTTCGTGTGGTGCTTGTGGAGTGTGTTCTGTGCTCGGCCCAGCTAGCTCTTTGTTCAGTTTTCTTATCTAATCCGAATTTTATCGGTTTATTAGTGAGCTCCAGATCCGTGTAAAAGAGGGTATGATTTTTCCATTAAGAAAACTGTAGATATTTGTTTAAAATATAAAAACAGGAAAAGGGTATTTTAATGTATTTTCTTTAAAGTCTTTTATTTATGTTTAGTTTTATTTTTGATTAATATAAAGGGAATTTTCACCATAAATGGATAGTCACCTTCTCAAGGGTCAACAGTGCGATAATTCAATAAATAACTTGTTAAATTTTTTTTTTTAATACGTGGTCATTTTAAAGAAAATTGAAAAATATTTAGATTAAATCAATAAGATTAAATAAATGTTATACAAAATACAATACAAAATCATTAAATGTAGAAGTTCTTAATGAAATTTGCTAAATGTTTAACAATTTTTAAGGCATCTATAACTATTTAATTATTTCATAGTCCTGTGTTGTGCTCCGAATTGTGAATTTATTTTCCCCATCAACCTTACCCATAATTAGGTCTTCAACAAATCAAAGTTAGGGTGCATATAAAATAATGAAATAAATGAGAATAAGAATGATAATAAATGATTTTACTTTGCAAAATACAGGTCCTTCTCAAAATATTAGCATATTGTGATAAAGTTCATTATTTTCCATAATGTCATAATGAAAATTTAACATTCATATATTTTAGATTCATTGCACACTAACTGAAATATTTCAGGTCTTTTATTGTCTTAATACAGATGATTTTGGCATACAGCTCATGAAAACCCAAAATTCCTATCTCACAAAATTAGCATATCATTAAAAGGGTCTCTAAACGAGCTATGAACCTAATCATCTGAATCAACGAGTTAACTCTAAACACCTGCAAAAGATTCCTGAGGCCTTTAAAACTCCCAGCCTGGTTCATCAATCAAAACCCCAATCATGGGTAAGACTGCCGACCTGACTGCTGTCCAGAAGGCCACTATTGACACCCTCAAGCAAGAGGGTAAGACACAGAAAGAAATTTCTGAACGAATAGGCTGTTCCCAGAGTGCTGTATCAAGGCACCTCAGTGGGAAGTCTGTGGGAAGGAAAAAGTGTGGCAGAAAACGCTGCACAACGAGAAGAGGTGACCGGACCCTGAGGAAGATTGTGGAGAAGGACCGATTCCAGACCTTGGGGGACCTGCGGAAGCAGTGGACTGAGTCTGGAGTAGAAACATCCAGAGCCACCCTGCACAGGCGTGTGCAGGAAATGGGCTACAGGTGCCGCATTCCCCAGGTCAAGCCACTTTTGAACCAGAAACAGCGGCAGAAGCGCCTGACCTGGGCTACAGAGAAGCAGCACTGGACTGTTGCTCAGTGGTCCAAAGTACTTTTTTCGGATGAAAGCAAATTCTGCATGTCATTCAGAAATCAAGGTGCCAGAGTCTGGAGGAAGACTGGGGAGAAGGAAATGCCAAAATGCCAGAAGTCCAGTGTCAAGTACCCACAGTCAGTGATGGTCTGGGGTGCCGTGTCAGCTGCTGGTGTTGGTCCACTGTGTTTTATCAAGGGCAGGGTCAATGCAGCTAGCTATCAGGAGATTTTGGAGCACTTCATGCTTCCATCTGCTGAAAAGCTTTATGGAGATGAAGATTTCATTTTTCAGCACGACCTGGCACCTGCTCACAGTGCCAAAACCACTGGTAAATGGTTTACTGACCATGGTATCACTGTGCTCAATTGGCCGCTATCGAAGCATAAGACCTCAGCAGTGCCACAGGCTGATTGCCTCCATGCCACGCCGCATTGAAGCAGTCATTTCTGCAAAAGGATTCCCGATCAAGTATTGAGTGCATAACTGTACATGATTATTTGAAGGTTGACGTTTTTTGTATTAAAAACACTTTTCTTTTATTGGTCGGATGAAATATGCTAATTTTGTGAGATAGGAATTTTGGGTTTTCATGAGCTGTATGCCAAAATCATCCGTATTAAGACAATAAAAGACCTGAAATATTTCAGTTAGTGTGCAATGAATCTAAAATATATGAATGTTAAATTTTCATCATGACATTATGGAAAATAATGAACTTTATCACAATATGCTAATATTTTGAGAAGGACCTGTATAATGAAGTTTTAATCTTTTATTTCTTTCAGAAAATTTTGACACATTTCTACAAATATTAATACAAGGTTCATATATTTCTTGTATATATTATAGTTTTATTAAGAATAGCACGCAAATATTCATTTGACAAATTATTTGTTTGATTGTGGGACTTTTGGCCCTTTGTATCTGAACCAAAAAATAGAACTAATACAGCTTTTAGCAGCCCTGGATGTAATGTACCGCCTGTTATGGTAATAATTTTGACTAACCTTAACTTTTTTACCCACTGATCTGTATAAATTCGGTTGAATCATTTTAGAGGATGAAATGTTAAAACGTGTCTCAGAAAGCAGTGTGAGGGCTCAGTATTTGAATATAAGATCTTGATGTCTTGCATGTAACAAACACATCTATATTCGCTATAATAGGTTTTAATTTACATTAAGCATGTGTTTCATTTGTATGTTTGTTTTTCTGTTGACATTTTTCACTTTATTCCAAAAAACAGCACTGCACTGATGGGTTTCATTCACTCTGTTGTAGTCCTAGTTAAAGAATTTACGTTTTATTTTACATTGTGACCAATCTACCAGACCCAGAAATTCACAGGTGCTTGCTAACCCCTGAAAGATGGTTGTTCTTAAAACGAGCTTTTAATGATTGTGTTAAACTCTTATATTTATCACAGTAAAACTCGCATAATTTTACTGGGGGTTTAAAACTTAAAGATTATTGGATATTTCATAAGAATACTTGGGGGTCAACATTAGCCTCAGATGTAATGTTTGCTTGAAATGACTGAGATACTGAAAACTCAGGATTTGAGAGTACTGTGTAGAAAAAAGTACCTCAGTATCACAGAACAGATATGTGTTCACTCTCACGAATTTGTATTCCTCAAATGACTTTTGTTTTGTAATAGAAAAAATATTTATTTGAAGTTGTTCGGCTGCCAGATTACCACCTGAAGAAGCTTTGCTCACTAGAGGTAAAAACTGTTTTCAGGTAAGGAGCGCTCCACCCTCTGGGATCAGGTGCAATTCTGGGAGGACGCCTTCTTGGATGCTGTGATGTTGGAGCGGGAAGGAATGGGGATGGACCAGGGACCTCAAGAAATGATTGAAAGGTTTCTGATTTATTTAGTTTCTTTTCCTCATCCAACTCTAAGTTGTAAAACAGTTTTATGACGCCTGCTGTTTCTTGTGTGTTAAATCAGATACTTGTCACTTGGAGATCACGATCGCAAGCGTCTGGAGGATGACGAAGACAGGCTTTTGGCCACCTTGCTACACAATATGATTGCTTACATGCTAATGATAAAAGTACAAAAGCCTGTTACTCTGTTTAATAAGCTATATTTTTATCTGTTCCTCCAGATGAGTGAACCAGAATCCATGTAAATGTTTTTGTCGACTTAGGTGAACAAAAATGACGTCCGGAAGAAAGTGAGGCGTTTGATGGGCAAATCTCACATCGGACTCGCATACAGCCAAGAGATCAATGAGATACTTGACAAACTGGCCCATATGGTGAATATTCCTTCTTCTTTCTTCCACTTTGCATTATTTTCATTTCGCCTCTCTTAGTTCTCTGTAACTGTTTACTACCAACCTTGTGTAGAATGGCCGTGAGCTGTCCATCAGGCCCAGTGGAAGTCGTCACATCAAGAAACAAACATTTGTTGTTCATGCTGGCACTGATACAACAGGAGACATCTTCTTTATGGAGGTAGGTACATGCTTTACTCTGTCCTACATGTTTTGCCTTCTAGTTTTCTTATTGTGATAGTGAACGTTCACCGATGTTTTAGGTTTGTGATGACTGTATAGTCCTGCGCAGCAACATCGGTACAGTTTACGAGCGCTGGTGGTACGAGAAGCTCATCAACATGACGTACTGCCCCAAGACCAAGGTGTTGTGTCTGTGGAGACGTAACGGCCAAGAGACGCAGCTCAACAAGTTCTATACCAAAAAGGTCTGAAGTTGTGCGTCATGTGCCTCGGCAAACGTCAACAGGAAGTTGGTTATAAATTTAAGTAACTTTCCTCTGTTTATTTCAGTGTCGCGAGCTCTACTACTGTGTTAAAGACAGCATGGAAAGAGCTGCAGCAAGACAGCAGAGCATTAAACCAGGTGGATACCTTTCAGACGATTATGACTTTCAGTATATGCATCATCGTCACCGTCACTTATTTTAAGACATTAGAGAGAATATAAATGTAAATTAAGTCAATTCTGTTAGTCTAACATCCATCCATCCATCCATCGCATGTTCCATATTTAATATCTGCAATAAATGCTGGTATTCTGTATTTGCACTTTCTGTCTGAAGAGGACTGAGAACTCTGCTAGGTTGGATGTTAGAAAACTGCTCTACATGCTTTTCCTCAGGCCCGGAGCTTGGCGGTGAATTTCCTGTCCAGGACATGAAAACTGGTGAAGGTGGACTGCTTCAGGTTACGCTGGAAGGAATAAACCTGAAGTTCATGCACAGCCAGGTAGGAGGCCATTACCACAGCAGAGAAGCTGCCTCTCATCTCACATAAGGGCATGAGAATAAAAAATGACTCATGATGGCTCAGACTTCATCACGTCCTTCTGTTCCCATCTCTCCTTGTCTCTCCCTTTTGCTTCTATAGCATTACTTTTCATCCTGTGTCGTCTTCCTCTATTGTCATTAAAACCTTGATAAAAACGTGACACTTTTACTAATTTTAACATATTTGATTGGATGGTACTGACGTGCATTTGACTCTAGAGGAAGAATTCCTGTTTGTGCTTTTGCTTTTTTGGATGAGCTCTTTTTTTCTGTTTGATCGTTTGTGTTAATACATGCACGCCATTCTCAAAAACAACGCTAACACCTCCCGCCACGCAAGTTTCCTTTGACATCTGTGGTGCTCAGACCTCATGTTCATTTACTGTGTGGGAGGAAACGATGTGTTAATCTGTGTGTGTGTTGTGCAACAGTGATAAGACAGATGACCTTAAGCAAAGACTTTTCATTAATAATTGGCTATGTTATAATAGCAACTTTCCATTTTAAGTTTGGACCCTTGAACATCGTCCTGTGTTGTCTTCACGTCTGTGCAGGCAGTGACAGTGTGGGCTTGTGTATTGTCTTAGCTGATTACAGTGCAAACCTGCCTCATTTGAGAAAGCGATGTAAAAAGATTAGGATCCAGATGCAGTCAGCAAAGACCTTTTTACATATTCAAACTAAAAAGTAGGACGTTATCTCCTTAATGCACATTTTATCCAACTGCATTTCTTCCCATTTTTCTCCTGTTTTGGCAGCTCTGATCACCCTTCTGTCCCGTATCTGATTATTATGAAATGGAAGAAACTTTTTACTGTCACAAAGCATGGCAAACTGTCCCAGGTGGTGAAGCCATCATGGAGGACCAGTTTTACTGACTGCTTCATAACTGGGTGAAACGAAGATGCTTATACTCCTTTCTAGAAAATCTGACTAATATTTAGCTCATCTAATTTACTGAAGAAATACTTTTTTATCTGCTGATATGGAGCATACTTTTTTCTCCTGAATTTTTTCTAGAGATAGTTATATTTTTTTAAAGCTTTTTTTTGATTTGATGTTTTGTCTTCAAAGTACAGGATTTAAACCTTTTTTTTGATTGTGACGTCGTTCATGTCTGCCGTAAAAACATTTGAGTAGAAGGCAGTTAGGTTTTATGAATGAGCCAGTAGTGTCGTCGTTTCCAACGTTGAACTATCTAATAGAACATTATGTGGCACCAAACATCCCTTTTAACCAGTATCCCGCTTCACATACAGTACAGTGCCTTGCAAAAGGCATTCTGCGCTCTTCAACTTTTTCACATTTTGACATGCTACAACCAGAAACTTCACTTTATTTTATTAGGATTTTATGTGATAGACTAACACTTAGCAGTGCATGTTTGTGAGCTTAAAAGTAAAATGTTTTTTTTTTTCCACCAATTAAACTTTACGTTCAAGTTCAGGAGTTTAAGTATCTCGAAGTCTTGTTCACGAGTGAGGGAAGAATGGAGCGGGAGATCGACAGACTGATCGGTGCCGCTGCCACAGTAATGGGGGCGCTGTGCTGGTCCGTTGTGGTAAAGAGAGAGCTGAGCCGAAAAGTGAAGCTCTCAATTTACCCGTCAGTCTACGTTCCTACCCTCACCTATGGCCATGAACTTTGGGTCATAACCGAAAGAACGAGATCCCGGATACAAGCGGCAGAAATGAGCTTCCTCCATAGGGTGGCCGGGCACTCCCTTAGAGATAGGGTGAGGAGCTCGACCATCCAGGAGGGGCTCGGAGTAGAGCCGCTGCTCTTCCACATCGAGAGGAGCCAGTTGAGGTGGCTCGGGCATCTATACCAGATGTCTCCTGGACGCCTTCCTCGGGAGGTGTTCCAGGCACGTCCCACCGGGAGGAGGTCCAGGGGACGACCCAGGACACGCTGGAGGGACTATGTCTCTCAGCTGGCCTGGAACGCCTTGGGCTCCCCCCGGAGGAGCTGGAGGAGGTGTCTAGGGAGAGGGACGTCTGGGCTTCTCTGCTGAGTCTGCTGCCCCCGCGACCCGGTCCCGGGTCGCGGGGGCGGAAGACGACGAGTACGAGTAAAATCTGACAAGTGTTTGATTCATTAGCATTTAGTCCCTTTTATTCTGCTCTTCCTAAATAAAATCCACTGCAACCAATTACCTTCAGAAGTTACCTAATTATGATACAGAATTTTCCTGTTTGGAATTTTATCTTTGTATAAATCCAGATGTTCTGTAAAGTCTCAGAGATTTGTTAAGAGAACATTAGTGAACAACCAGCATCATGAAGACCAAGGAACTCAGCAGAAAGATCAGGGAGAAGGTAGGGGAGATGTTTAAAGCAGTTAGGTTCTAAAACAATATCAGAAACCTTGTTCTGTTCAGTTTTTCATGTCATTATAGAACGAGTAACACACACCTGCTAACCTACCACGACATCGTCTAATCTGACAGGCTGACCAAATTAATCTGGGAAACAGCCAAGAGGCCCATGACAACTCTGGAGAAGCTGTAAAGATCCCCCGCTCAGGTGGAAGACTGTTGCCAGGACGACTATCAGCTGTGCACCCTATAAATCTGAAAGAAAGTCATACAATTCCTGTTTGAAGTTTGTCACAAGCCACATAAGGGATACATGTAAAACTCTGCATGGAGGGAAATCCCACTAAATAACTATCCCCATGATGAAACATGGTGGTGGCAACATCATGCTGTGGGGATGCTTTTCTTCAGGGAAGGTAATAGTAGTTTATAGGAAGATGGATTGAGCTAAAAACATGGCAGTTCTGGAAGAGAGGCAAATGAAGGCTGCAGACTTCCAGCAGGATAACAACCCTAAAAATACAACCAGAGCTCCAATGGAATGGTTTAGATCCGACCACGATCATTTGTTAGAATGGGTCCGTCAAAATTCAAATCCACCTGAAAATCTGTGACAAGAGTTAAAGAGTGATGTTCAGATGTTCTTCATGCAATGGGACTGAGGGTGGGCTATATGCATATAAAACTGGGCAAATATTTCAGTCTCCAGATCTGATAAAGACATAAGCCAAAGTACTTCAGTACTTTCCCCTAAAGGTGGTTCTACATAGTATCGAGGGGCTGCATTGAAACACTTTACAGGTATTTATTTGAATAAAAACAAATTTAAATCTGTATCCTTCTATTCACTTATTCATGTTACTCTATCACGTAAAATCCCACTAAAATACAATGACGTTTGTTGTTTTAGGATGACAATCAGTGAAATGTTTAAGGGGTAAAAATACTTTCACAAGACCTGTGCAAACAAAGTTCCTGTCTGCGCGTTTATTTATTTTGATTTTCTTGTGGCTCTCGGCCTAAATTTGTCCTTTTGTAAAGACCTTTTTATTCTGCCAAACTCAAAAAAGATCATCTGATGGACGTTTGCTGCATAGAGAAACTTAGCTTAGATGACTTATTCTGAAGTGATAAAGGCAACGATAGAAGGCAACATCTGACACGGTAGTGGAGTTTACGGTCTGCCCTCATGTACCCGCTCTGCTGTTGTGAATGAGATGTGTTGGTGCCAGCCCTTGTTGCTGGAGGAGGAGGCATGGAGGGCTCTGGGGGACTGAGAGGTTTAAAATCCAGGAAAACAAAGGTGAATCAATTTCTCAACACTCTAGTCAAGCTTTAGTCCTTGTCTTTTATTCCTATTTGTCAGCTCTTGTGGTTGAATCTTCTTGTGGCGGGTTTTTTAATCATTGGCTCTTTAAATCTTTACGAGGCTCTTGCTGATAGATAGCGCCCTCTCGGAGTGTCGTTGAGTGTTTGTGCTCTTCTGTCCGATAATAATCCAAACCATTTCTCTCCCATGCTCTCTCCCCCTGCAAGGAGCGGAAGGTACACAACCTCTGCTGTGTTTGCTTATTAGCAGTTACATCTTCTTGCGTTCCTTTTGTTTCCTCTACCTGTTTTTCTTTTTTACTGTCGTAGTGTATGGCAAGTCTAATTTTGTGTCCTTGTCTTCATTTTGTATAGAACTTCCATGTATGCATCATATGGGCCATATGGCCATAAAAAATCTTCTTGTATACGAATATCCTCAAGTTTTTTACGTCTGATGCACTTTATTGACTAAATGAGTTATTCTGACTTAGTGTTGAGCAGACTAAATGCATTTCTTCTCATTGCCCATTTATGCGTTTGACCATGGAAACTTCTCATAGTGTGTTTCTTTTCTTTTGGTAGCTGTTAAAGCGCTTGCATTTCATGTGTAGTTGTTTTTATTTTTACCTTACATACTGAATGAAACGAGTTTAACATGGTTAATTTCTTTTAATTTCTTAATATGAAGTGTTTGCTCTTCATCCTGTGTTGTTGAGTTAATAATGTTCTGTCTTGTTTTTGTTTGTTTTTGTTTGTTTTTAGGTTTTCATAGAGCTGAGTCACATTAAAAAGTGCAATACAGTGAAGGGAGTCTTTGTCCTGGAGGAATTTGGTAATTACACCATCTATTGATTCTAGGCCTGTACTCGGCATGGCAGTAACTCAGCTTCACGGCAAATTCACTAAGAGCTTAGAAAGGCTTGCTAAATTGAATACTCATTCTGTTTAAGGAAGGCTGAGCTTTTGATGTCTGCAGGTGGGGAAGAGGGCAATTAATTTTTTAGAGGATGTAGTTTCAGTTTTGCAGCAGTCGAAGTAACACTTAATGCAGTAAATAGGAAGGAATAGCGAGTAAAGATGGGATATGTGCTATTTTCCACCAAATGTTTGCATTTAAATAAGTAAGCAAACTTTCCCTTTTCAGACATGAGATGCCTTTTAGAGCAACAACATTTAGTTATTCAGTTACTCTTCTATCGCTCTTTCATTCCTCAGACACAGACAGCCGCTGTAATAATTTATGCCCTAAATCCAGACTTGACCTGTTGTGTTGTTGTATGACCATGTGTCATATTACCTTGAAAATTCATACAGTTGGTGGTTTTCTGAAACACAGCAATAGTGAATGGAAGTAGCAGAAAGTCTCACTTTTTACTCGTTAAAGCTAAAGTTGCACGGGCCAGACTATAACTGATCAAGACGGACAATTTTAATTAAATTTTTAGCAAAACTATAGCAAATAAAACTGATTTGTGTGAACTTTGTTTTAAAATGAACAGTTAAATGTAACAGAAAATAAATGTGCTGTAGGATTCTTGATAGGGGTAGTACCAACCGACAATGAAGGAATTGCAAGATTATTCCATTTTATGGAGCAAAGCATATGTCCCTAACCTTGTTGATGCATTTACAGATAAAAAAGTGAGAATTTTCAGTTTTGATGCATTTAAAAAAGTAAAAATTCATGGGTTCTACAGGCTTCAGTAGCTGAACATGTTTAACACGTTTCAAAGAATATTACCGGTACTTAAATTTAAGACTAAAATGAACCATGGAAAAGGACTTGGTTTTACCCTACTGTTGAAATCTGTTTTGAGCCAAAACCAAATATAAACTTTCCCATGAGGAAGAAAAAGAGCGTTGTAATTCCCCAGCCTTTAATGGGGGCTTTTTTCCCTTTGCTTCCTTCCACCTTTAAAACACAAATCAATGTGGTTTTATGACCTAGATTCAACAATCGTGACATAAAAAGACTTTCTAAGACCTCAAATTTAGGTGATTTAAATTTTTGAGTTTTTATGACCCTGTAGAAGCCCTGAATTTGATCAACGATCAGGGCTGATCAATGATAAAATTGGCTGATCGACTGGTGTGTCACTGGTAAATGGTGTTGAGCATTCAGTTCTGTAACCAAGAGGATTGAATTACTGTGCAACGACAGTGTCACAAAGTGGTGAAAAAGGTGATCTTTACCTCACCTTAAAAGAGTTGAGAATCTGAGAAGCAGCATTAAATTTGACATAATGAAGTCAACGAGCTTACTGCATGTGAAAGAAAACTGACTCTTCAAAGCTGCAATAACTTAGTGAACTATAATCAGACAGACGGCAGAAACAGATCAAACACTTTTAAAGCACTTCAGACAGGTTTGACGCCACCAACGGCTGTAGAAAAGAGAGGCCAGGCAGCTAATTATTATTGTTGGTGAATCAGGAGGAGGGAAAGTTTAGTGTTTTTATTTTTTAATGGAAACAGCCAATTGGAAGCCAGATGAACCTTTTTGTATGCATTCATATTTACGTACCACGTCATGAAAACATAACACTGATGCGATTAGTTGCTGATTTAGAAAGTGACCCTTTTTGTCTGACAACAGCTTAAATAGATTATGAATCTTTTAATAAACACAAGGGCTACAGCTCCTGATTTCAGAAAGTGGATGAAGCGTGAGGTGCCTTTGCTCTGGTTGTTGCCAGAAAGACGGATGCCACCGATTTAATGAAGTTGCCATCAACTGTTTTCACGTAGCCTGAGATGTGTCTCTACAGGCGCTGGTGACTTCTGGACCGCATGCTGTTAGAAAGCACGTTCGGATCCAGGCTAAGCCGCCACAATTTAATTACCATAAATGAGCAAAGGCAAATAACTCCAGCATACTGGAGATTGCTTTGTTTCTTAGCAGCACCATCTCAGTGTAGGAAAGACTTTCTGCACCCAGTGTTGTTGCCACGGCAACTCATGCTGATAAACCGATACAAAAATAAGCAGCACATAAGGGAGCCGCAGTTTAGATTTGAGTGACCCCATCTGTAATTTAATTGAACTCCACACACACAGGAATGGTCGTCATAGCGACCAGTGGTTGAAAGTGACCAGCACATTTAAATATTTCATATAATTCATTTAAAGGGATTGATTGCCATTATTAAAGCATGAAACTATAAATAACTCATTTTACAGTGTGAAATTAAAAGGCCCGAGTTATTTTACAGGAATTCTTGCAGAAAGATCAGTTTGGTTAGTGATTGTTGCCAGAAACATTTAGAAGTTTCTCCTATGATGGTCTCCATGTTCAGACAGTCTTGATCAACAGTTGGAGTAGGTACAGCACTGTTCATCCACATAAGCTCAAGTTGAAAAGGATGACTCTGTACCGGTGGTGCAGCACAGAATCACAGGAGGTAGAAGTTGAATGTCTGAGTTACTGTCGTGCCTCTGTGCTGCTTTTGTAATGTTGCCCTCATCTTTGCCACTATGAAAACCTTCATTCTCCAGCAGGTAAAGTGTTGCCACCTTTCTTCTTCAAAACTAGATCCATGCAGATTATTTCCTTAATTCATCACTGCACTGGTTAATCTTCTTTCACCTTCTGTGTATGAATAAGTATTCCTCCGCTTCCTCCATCACTTGCTTTTCTGTTTTGAATCCACCCTGACATTTTTCTTCATGTGGTCGCTGTTTGCTGAATGTCCGCCTCTGTATCTCAACCAGTTGGGATCTCAGGTGGGACAGCTGCTTAACGGGGGTTGATTTAAAGGGACATAACATCTGTCCAGATCTCAGCCTCTTCATCTCTGCTATGGGTTCACAGTTACTAATGAAAAGTCAGTCTGTCCTCTGGGCAGAGTTTGAGCCTCTTCTAGCTGCTCCTCTGTGATGTCGGCTCACAGGGAGGAAGGGGTTAGAAAGAGGAGGTCGTCTTTCTATTTATTTCCTTTTTGAATTACTTGACGTGTTTAACTCTTATAACTTCTACAGTCAGTTATAAGACAGTTGTGTGTTTTATTTGTCCATTTAGTGGGCCATGAATGTGTCACCAGAAGCATTTTCTTCATATTAACACCAGCTACTAAATAATCGCTTCATTAAAAGATGAAAAAACATAAATGAATTTTGCCCAAACTGACCCTACAGTCCCATCTTATCCTTGTTTTCATCTTGGTAAAATTATTCACAAGCTTTTTGACTTCTTGGTCCACTTCCCATTGTAAACATTTGAAATTCCAACCCTGTTAACTCCCAAAGCTCTCAATCATGACCTCAGCAAAGTTCCTGCTGCCTTTGAATTCTTTCTTTTGTCTCTTGCACCGACATAGTTCCTGAAACTAAAGAAGTGGTGATCCACAAGTACAAGACCCCCATGGTGAGTCCTCTCGTTCTGTCTTTAATCAGGGCTGGAAAGCCTTTTGCCATTGTTTTCAGCCTGAAGTATGTTAGGATATGATGCGACTAAATATGGCGATGACTCAGTTGGTCATTAGACTATTTACAATTTATTTAAAAATATTAGGGATTCTTTTGCAATGAGACAGTTAATCTCAGAGGGTAACCCACTGAGACACTATATATATATTTGGATTAAACAGCATTATGCTCCAAGTGAATTGGTGGAAAAGTTAAAACTTCATTACAACAGTTGCATCTGCTTAGTGAAAGTCCTTCCTTAAACATTTACAGTCTGTCATTCAAAAATAATATGGTTTTATACATGAAGGTAAGAAATGGAGTTAGAGTTTAGCACAAAGTAGTTCAATTCAGCAATGGTGTTGGAAAGTTCAAAGGTTTCTTTTTCTTCTAAGAGCAAAGGCCTGAAACATTCCCAGGTTTTCAATAAAAAAAATCCCCCAAAACAGGCGAGGAATTTATTAAATTCAGAACAAAATAGTTTTAAAGAAAAATACTTCTCCTATCACAACATCAAATATGGTACCCTGCAAAAGTATATGTACCCTTTTGAACTTTTTCCTTATTTAACAAAATTCAGTAGATTTTATTAAGGTTTTATGTGACAGACCAATGCAAAGTCACACCTAAGGATGAAGTGGAAGGAAAATGGTCTTTAAACTAAGCTGAATTTAAAAAATAAGTTATCAGAAATACAAAAATCAAAGCATATTTTGTGCATTTATATTCAACCCTCGAGTCTGGACTTTTAGGGAATGTCTCCACCTGCTTTAACTTGTAGACACTGTGATTTTTGCCCGTTCTTGCTTTCCAAACAGATTATATGAAGAGCATCTGTGAACATTAGTTTTTAGGTCTTGCTACAGATTAATCAGATTTAAGTGCAGTCTTTGACTAGGCCATGCTAACACATAAACATGCCCTGGCTGCGTATTTTGGGCTGCTAAGAAGTAAAGCTCCACTTCTCAGTCTCAAGTCTTCGTTTCAGCTTCTTAATATGTCTCTTCCAGGAGTGACATTTATGTATAACTATGCTTCTACTTCCCAATTATGCTCTACTGTCACATGAAATCACAAAAACATTTAAGTGTGTTTTTGGTAAACATGGAAAAGTTCAAGGGGTGTGAATATTTTTGCAAGGCGCTGTACCTGTGTGTAATAAAACCTTAGCACAAGGTGTCTGGTCTGACCCTATCAAGCGAACCCTAACTGCAGCAAAGCATTTCTTCATACCCTTTCTGTTCAGAATCGGCTCAAAGTAAAAATAAGGACCAAGTTATGATGCTGCCTCCACATTTTAAGCATGGGATCAGCTTCTGTTATTTTTCTTTCTTGTAAAACAACTGGTTTCACTTAAACAAGACCATTTTTCCTAACCATTCTCTAAATTGTCCCAGTACCTTTTAACAGTAGATGGATGTGTAACGTTTTAAACTCGAAAAACATCAGTCACCCTTTCCTTCAGGACCATAAAAAGCTTTACTGCTTGCCATATTAACTTTTGCACGGACCTGTTGTGAAGCAAGGTTCAAATACTTTAGAATGGCAGCAACTTCTGTTTTTCTCATCAGTTTAGTTGTGTTCTTGCATGAAGTTACCTTTGACCTGTGAAGTTTTTTTCCTTTTAATAAAAACATAGATCCAATATTACTGAAACTTTCTGTTTTATTTTCATCTACAGAGTCTCTTAAAGAATTTAAATGGTGCATTTACAGTTTTAGTGTCTGACTACTTTAACTGGTTACTCGACAGTCTATCACTGGTTCTGTGTGTGTGTGTGTGTGTGTGTGTGTGTGTGTGTGTGCGTCCCCTCTGCAGGCACATCAGATCTGTTACTCTGTCCTCTGCCTTTTCTCCTACGTGGCGGCTGTGAAGGGGAAGGAGGCGGAAGGAAAACCCAAGCTGCTGTCACCGAGACCTCTTCCCAGCTAGTCAACAACCCCCCTCCCCCTTCTTGGTGTGACTCTGTACTTGAAATGGCATCTCTGCTCCTTAACCAGACTTTTGACAATCCCTGATTTAAATCTAAGCACACGATTCCTGCTCTCCCCTCTTGTGTAAATATAAGCCTGTGATCCTTTTTAGATCCAGTTGTGTGGAAATGTTTGGTCCTCCGTGATGTCGTGTAAATAATTCCAAAAATTCACCGTTGTTGTCCTGATGTTTCAACCCAACTAGTTACACATTTGCTTGCTCCTTGGATTTGGAGATGTTTGTCAGCTCTGTGTGAAAGCCTCAGTGACCCAGGTGTTGTTCCAGATGTGAGGGATTAGCCTTGAGCCGCAGACTGCATGCAGGTTCTGTGCAACAGCAGTGAAGCTCACCTCCTCCTGCCTGTCTCCATACGGTTCTGTGTTATTCTGTGAAATGTGATTACTGTTAAGTTCCAGACTGTCCAAGCGGAAACTGGTGAAGCATCCAGAGACCCTGTTAGTGCAGTGGAAAAAGCACCTGTATCCTGCACCAGAGCACCGCATGTAAACTATTAATGGTGTGTGGTCCTAAAATACATTAGGTGTTCTCAGATGTATTCTCCTGCCCTAGACTCTGGCCCACCACGCTGACTAACTGTTCTAGTTCTGCTGTAAAACTTCCTGTCTGTGCTCCTCTGGTATTAACTGCATGTTACTATAAGGATAAAAAAATAAATATTATATATATTTCTATATATAGTATTTATTTAATATATGCATTTATTGACTGTACATTTCTCCAGGAAAAAAAAAGTGACAAAATATTGATTTGCTAGATGTGCAATACTTAAGTAGTTAGCCGTTGCCAGAGCCAGGCTCCCACAGGCTGAAGAATGTAAGATGTTTCTTTTTCTATAGTGTGTATTTACTGAATATTCAGTGTGATAGGACTGGTCAAAGTGTCCTCCACGGTTAGACACGGGACATTCACACGGCAGAAAACTGAACAGTTCATGGTGCTTTATTAAATTTAGAATCACGGGGCTGACTGTGTAGCTGTCAACCTGAGAGCAGCAGCAGCTTTCTTCTACAATTTCCACGTTAACGTCATAATTATTCAAACATATAGATTCACCTATGAGAAGCATCACGTAGACTGAGAAGTGCAGTGGCGGTTTCATCGGTTTATTAAGCAGCCAAGTGGGTTTTTGTCATTTCACCCTTTTTCCATTTCGTACCTTTGTAGTTTTGGTTGATCTTGTTTCAGTTCCTACATATTGTTCCTACTTTGACAGCTGACAATTTAACACCATGTGAATCCTATTTGTTACTAGAACTGTAACACATAAAGTAAAGATGCTGCAAGTTTTCTTGATGGAAGTAGTAGTTCCAAACCCAATGTATCCCTATTTATGCATCAGAACATGTCCACTACCTACTTTGAATTCCCTTGACCAAAGCAACATGCATTTAAAACGGTGGGATGTCGAACTTTTAAATCACTTAACAAATTTGTGGATCAAGGGGAATTTGGCTGATTCCAAAGTCTGGACAGCTGTTCAATGCATTTCCTTCATCAGCATCTGTTTAGATCAATTATCAATCCAATATTTCAATGTCTGATAAATTACATGAGGGTTTTGGAGTGTGGTTGGTGGTGAAGGGGGGTAAAAAGAACCACCACTGTGCATAGGTACGAAATGGAGCTAAAAACCTGTGAAGGGTTTGAGCTGAGCCAGACCCTCACTTTGTTTTTCAGGTACAGAAGTAAAACTTTCCTGCTCAACATGAAACCCTGCATATAGTTTACTTCACCTTCCTTTTACCACTTTATTTTATATAGCGATAGTAAGTTACTGAATGTAAATGTTAAACTGTGAAGAGCAGCTGACAGAACACTGGAGAGGTTTTTTTTTTTTTTACTTAGAAAAGTCCCATCCAGCATCCAGAACGTCTCTGTGTGGAAACCACAAAAATGCTTAGTTTAGTCAAAAAAAAATAATAATAATTCTCAGCTCATGACAGAAGTTTGAAGACAAACTTGCAGAATCAGTTTTCTCTCCTGTGATTGACTCTTCAGACGTGTTGAAGCCAACATCAGTAATCATGACCGACTCTGTGAGGAGAACAATTTGTCTTTAAGTCTGTGTTCCATGGTGGTGAAAAACGGGTCAGTCGCTGGCCCATTCCACAGTGGGTGTGTGGTGAACAGTCTCCTGATCAGCAATATATTGCTACAGTAATATCACGAAGAGGTTTTATTTTGATCCTGACATGCTTGTATTTTTTGTAACTAAACTGTGCGAAGTAGAATTTTCAGAAAGCCGTTGAGAAGATGCCGTTTCATCTCCACAACTGATCTGAGTTTTCTGCTTAGGCAAAAAAGTTAGTTTTTTTATCTGGAATATTACAACTCGTCTCTTATTGTACTCGCTGGCTGCTGTCAGGAGAGAGTAGAAGTAAGGAGATGCCTGGTGTAAGTATTCCAGTGTTTGAAAAAAAAAAAAAAAGGTATTTATAGATTATGTACAGCTTTGGCAATATAATAAAGTTGTCTTAAATGAAGCGGTTATGTTTTTTATTTTTGACAAAAGCCAAGGTTTCAAATGACATGTTTTTTCAAAGATTTATTGCAGGAAATGGTTTGAAACATTGTTTTACTAAAACACAGATGAGACCTGGCTGTCCAAACATGGAGCAAAACCTGTTGACCAAATCAGCTCCTAGTTTTCATGTAAAAACGTATAAAAAACTTTACCAATATTAATATCATGCACTTCTGTTACAGCGTAGACTTCACATCTTAGACTTCTCTTCTGCTGTGATACAAGGAAACATAATTATTTCTATAAAAATCAGCTTTTCTGTCTGTAACGGGGTACTGACCCACAAAGCGTCTGAATAGACCGGTGGTGGTGCCTGTTCATTTTCACTTCAGATAACCCGAGTAAATAAGAAAAGCAGTTTTGGAATTATTTATTTGTCAAAAGGGAGAAAAAATATCCAAATCATTAAATTAAATGTTTTTCCTTCCTGTTTAACTGCCACCAGGAAGCGTTTCCCATCACTGTGGAGGAGCTGTGGCTCGCTCTTCTGGAGAACGAAAGGCCTGTTCAAGTAATGTAGCATCTCAATCTGATTCAAGTCCAGGCTTTGACTAGGCCACTCCTTTGTTTATTATTTATTTCTTAGTCAATCAAAAATGGGCTTGCTGGGGTGCTTTGGATCACTGTCCTCCTGCTGCATAGCATAAGTGCACTGGACCATGGAGATGATATTGGTGAGCATTGGTTTCTGCCTAGGATCTCTCCCATCGAGGCCAGTTTTACCGTCACTATTGAAACACAAACACTGACACAAGTGATTCCTGCAGTGCTTTAGATGTTCTGAGTTCTTTTTTTTGACCACTTGGATGAGTTAATGACACAAGCAAGTTTGGTTAGCTGGGAACTCCTGCTCCTTGCTTTCTGTATTGTGGTCTAGAGTCCCAAACACCTTAGAAGGGTTTGTACTTCTCTGCAAACTGATGGATCCAATCACTTTGTTGCTCACTTCTTGACTTGAGGGGGACGATGTGTTGCGTTTTAAATTCTTTTAGCCTACTTTATGTTGTCAAGACAAATCGGATTGAAGTGATTCCTTGATTCTACAGTTGAGGACAATCATATTTTCACATAGGGCCAGGCTGGTTAAGACAGTTTTCCCCTGAATAAATGAAATCCACAACTGTTTTTTGTATTTACTTACTTCTCTGGTATTAAAAGTTGTTTAATAGTCTAAATCATTCAAGTATGACAAAAAAGGCACAGCACCGAATGTATTAAATCTCCCTTTTTTGGCAAATTCTAAGGTTTTTAACTCTTACAAATATTTTATCAACAGACAAAATAATACACAACAGTAGTATTTAGGAAAATAAGCTCTGAGCCAAATTTTTTTATAAATGGAATGATACCATTTCAGAAAAAATAAATAAGAATATGTGAAGTACCCTGGACAGTGTGTCTATAGACTGCCTGGCCAAAAAACAAGTCGCCACCTGGATTTAACTAAGCAAACAGGTACAAGCCTCCCATTGCATAATCACTGCATGAGCGATTATGTTTCAGCTGGCAACAAGTTATTTAAACCCAACTGGTTCAATGAGTTGCTTCTCATTTTTTAAACAACCATGTTGAAAGACACATCCTGTGGTCACGGAAAAAATGTCAGTCTGTTTCAGAAGGGTCAAATCATTGTCAGAGAAAACCAAAATTGGGTTAAAAACTGTCCAACGCATTATTAAAAACTGGAAGGATATTGGGGACCCATCGTCTTCGAGGAAGAAATGTGGCCGGAGAAAACTCCTGAATGATCGTGATCGGCAATTACTGAAACATTTGGTGAAATCAAATCAAAGAAAAACAACGGTAGAACCCTGGGCTCAGTTTAATAGTGAAAATAAGAGCATTTCCAGACACACAATGCGAAGGGAACTCAAGGGATTGGGACTGAACAACCGTGCAGCCTTAAGAAAACCACTCATCAGTGAGGCTAACCGGGAAAAAAGGCTTCAATTTGCTAGAGAGCATAAAGATTGGACTCTGGAGCAATGGAAGAAGGTCATAAGGTCAGATGAGTCCAGATTTGCCCTGTTCCAGAGTGATGGGGGCATCAGGGTAAGAAGAGAGGCAGGTGAAGTGATGCACCCATCATGCCTAGTGCCTACTGTACAAGCTTGTGGAGGCAGTGCTATGATCTGGGGTTGCTGCAGGTGGTCAGGTCTGGGTTCAGCAACAATATGTGTTGAAAGAATGAGGTCAGCTGACTATCTGAATATACTGAATGACCAGGTTATTCAATCATTGGATGTTTTCTTCCCTGATGGCACAGGCATATTCCAAGATGAAAATGCTTCAGATTCATCAGGCTCAAATTGTGAAAGAGTGGTTCAGGGAGCATGAGACATCATTCTCACACATGGATTGGCCACCACAGAATCCAGACCTTAACCCCATTGAGTCTTTGGGATGTGCTGGAGAAGGCTTTGTGCAGCGGTCAGACTCTACCATCATCAATGCAAGATCTGGGTGAAACATTAATGCAACACTGGCTGGAAATAAATATTGTGACATTGCAGAAGCTTATCGAAACACAGCGAATGCGTGCCGTAATCAAAGATAAAGGCGGTTCAAAGAAATATTAGAGTGTGACCATTTTTTTGGCGGTGACTTTTTTTTGGCCAGGCTGTGTGTGTGTGTGTGTATATTTATATATATATATGTATATAAAAACAGGTTTGATCTAAAATATATTTGAGCATTTTAAGTCTAAAAACAAGGCTTTCCCATGATTGCATTGTTGTGTTGCACAAGTTTCAGGTTTTAAACTCTGAATATTAAATAGAGACTTGGGTTTTAGCCCGCTGTCTAATATGTTTTTTTTTAAGACCACTGGTAGCTTTAGTAGTAGTTTCAGATTCTGAGAATAGACATTAGGGTTTTCTATGTAAATGTGACCCTTAGTGCGAGGCTCACACGTCCCCGTGGACGTTTCTGCGGAGAATCCGGAGACGAGACATCACCTCGTCCCAGTCCAGGTAGGCACCCTCCAAGTGTCGCAGCCTGTCTGGTTTGCTGATGTAGCTCTTCCTCCCATGCAGCAGACGCCAGTTGTCAAAGGTCACCATGTCGCCTGAAATAAAACATGCAAGATCAGACATAAGAGCTTCTGCTGTTAATCGGAGATATAATTGTGCAGAAAACCTATAACAACATGTTCTGTTGCTCCAAACCAGAAAAGCTAACAGTCAAGAAGCTTAAGGTCAGGCATCATTTAAAGTTAAGAAAACAGCAGAAACAAATCAAGTTTTATCTATTTAATGGGAATCTGGCCGAAGAATAATTGCTCATGGAGGGAAGTCCTTCAGATAGGACATGGGTGTACCAATGGCTTGGACATTTACGGCTTGAAATAATGCTGTAGATCGGTCCTGCTACACATTAATGTCATGAATCTCAGCTGCTAGATGCAGCAGAGATGAATTTCATGGCTTTCACTAGACATTGCAAACTTAATTTGGCCTGCTGTGACCGAGTTGGCAGTGATGTTTTAATGTCACAATGACCTTAATGATGACAAACATGTTCACCATGTTTATGGTAAGCTGAAGCATCCTGCAGAGCAACATCCTTCTCTCTGGAACCTGAAAGCTTCTTTAAAAGCAACGGATACTCATCTGTTTACAATTATTTCAATTAACTGGATGTACTGATGTTTAATGGTTTTAGTTTCCTTCTGTGCAACACTTTGTCATCTGGTTAAATAAAGCTTACTAACATTGCAGTGCATGGCAAAGGTATTCACACCCCTTTTCCCATCTGGCCACATTTCAGCCACAATCTTCGATGTATTTTAATGGGATTTCTTAGAGCAACACAGATATGCTCCACCCGTGTATAATTTAATCTCAACATAAAACTGTTCCGTGAAGATCTCAGATGTTCATCGGAGAACATTTCTGTCCACCTCAACTGACCAGGTGAGGAGAGCATTAATCATAGCCAAGAAGCTAACTCTGGGGAAGCTCCAGAGTTGGTTTCTCAGGTGGGAGAATAGGACAACTGTTGGTTGAACACTCCACAAATCAGGTCTTTATGGAAGAGAGGCATGTAGGGGACACCGCAAACACTGCTCAGGTTGGACCAAAATTGAACTTGTTGGCCTTCATGCAAGGTGCTATTTGTTGCAGAAAAGTACTTCTAACCATCACCCTGACAACAGTGGCAGCACCATGCTGCTGGAACACTTTATAGCAGGGACAGGGACGCTGGTCAAACCTGATGGGCAGATGGATGGAGATAAATACAAGGTAATCCTGGAAGAAGCCTTGTTAGAGGCTCCAAAAAACATGAGACTGGACTTTGTGAAATGTTCTGATGACACAGCCCTGCTGTTTCTTTTTCAGGTTAGGGTTAGGTTCTATTGACTGCACAGGCTTGTAATATGTTTCAACAAGTCCAACTAGTACTGTAAATGTTTGCTATGGAAATCAAGTGGCTGGAAATGAAAACAATCAGCCAGCCTTAAAACTTAATTTTAGGAAGGTTACAAAGTAAAAGCGGCATGAACCGTTTTGCAAGGCTCTGGACTTCCACCAAATCATCCATCAGACAGAGCTAACTGCAGACAGCGCAGATAAACCGCCTCCAAAAACTGTGACCCACTGACCTGGCTCCATGGTGTAGGTGACCATGTTTTCTGGTCTGTTCATAATGTCCACATAGGCCTTTAGGGCTCGGTAGAAGGGTTGAACCTGGTGTAAGGGGAGGTCCAGCACAGAGTCCCTGGTAGCGTTGTTGTAGTTTATTTTCGTTACTTTGCCCTCGGAGTCAACACTGATCAGACATTACAGAAGGACATATTATTAGTCTTTGATGAAGTATGATGTTTAGAGATGAAACCCTTTTCAGAAGGATGTTATTTAACTTTAACAATAAATCCTGAATTAAAAGCAGGACATGATATTTTTAAACATCTTGTTTGACACACAAAGAGGCCAAAGTGCTTCCTTATTTATTTTTATTTGCAAAGAAGGTCAAACAAGTTTTAAACATTTTATCTACAGAGAAGGCTTAAAAACTGATTATGTTTCAGATTTTTTTCTGTCCAAATAATTTATAAACTATCACTTCAATGTTGTTGGCATAATTAAACATGAAATTATACTGTGAAATTGCATATTTGAAGGGCCAGATCAACACATCATAGAGCTTCATTAACTTGGGTTAATATTAGATTATCTCTGAGTTTTGTTTATTTAGTATTTAAATATCTGTTTTTCAGTCAGATTTCTAAGATTCGTTGTAGACTACGTTCAAAGGCAGTATGAAATGTTTCTGTATCAGACGTTGTAATGTTTCTGAACAGCAGAGGGCAGTGTCTCCATTCTAAATAAAATACCTAGAAACACTACCTCACAGCCACAGAATGTAAAATTGGGTTTTTTTTCTGTCTGAAACCAGATATGTGTGTATTGTTGAGCAGCCAGCTGACATTTCATCAATACTTACTCGATGATGCAGTTCTTCGACTGCAGCATGAAGTCGCAGTAGTCTGTCCCGGAGTCGGTGAAGTCCACACGGAGCGAGGTGAGCGTCTGGAAGGCCTCTGGATCTTCTCTCTGCAGCTGCTCGGCCATGTGGAAGCCATCCACCACCTCGCTCTCCCCTCCTTCCTCGGCCTGGTTAATGCAGTGCAGGAACTGCACCTACAGAAGGCCGAAGCACACATGCCAAGCAAATACTCCTTTTAAAGCTTTGAAGTCGTGAAGGCCAAGTGCCAAGACATGATTCATCACTGATCCCATTCCTGTTTAATCCTTTAAATGGCATTTAAGGATGATTTTACTCACCCCAGGTGCAAAGTGTAAAGCAGGGTAGTCTGTATGCAGGCTCAGCTTCCCTGAAGTGTACGCCACATTGTTTGCCATAGATTTGTCCTGGACCTGCCATGTATGCCTGAGGACAAAGATAACATTCATTTATAAACCCCACTTTAATTATTCCACTTTGGCAACAGAAGATCAGCAACCACAATTAAGAAGCGAGGAGAAAAGGATGAGATGAGATGAACTTCGGAGGGATCTCTGAGGGGAAACTGGGCAGCTTCACAGGAATGCTTAGACTGTAGACTCTTAAGTAGATCCTTCATTGAGATGCAGCATGAGTCGTGCACTAATGAGGTAAAGTTATCTTCAATGTTCTGTTTGTATGCCTCGTTTTGGATGAAGCTTGAGTCATTAACAGTTTCTCTGATGGCAGACTCTCAGTTTTCGTGTGCAGACTTTTCACTTCCTGCAGTATGAGTTCATCCACTGCCAGTGGAAGAGCTTTATGATTCAAACCTCTGTTGCAGCCGAGTGCACCAGGTTATTCCTCTGGCTTAAAAAAGATGGAATATTTTTGGTTTGTTTTTCCCCTTCTCTGTCCTCAAACAACCAGCCCTGCAATAAGTCAAAGTGATGAACTGTTGTGATGGAAATAGGGCCAAGAGATACTCACTAAGCTCAAGTATGGAGCAAATATGAACCAAAGCTACAGATGTATGACGGATGCATATGCTTAAATGCTTATTTGTTAAATAGTTTGACTTATATATGAATACAGTAAGATGTTTGCATGCGCTCATTATGTGTGCTAATGTAATTAATTTGAGGCTTTTAAAAGATGCATTTAACCAGTTTCATAACAACAATAAATGTAGAAGTTAGAATTTATTGTAGATTATTCTAATCAACACAGGCTAGAACAAAAAGGCTAAAATACATACAGTAGGCCCCACTAATATTTGGTTAAATGTCCCTCAGCAAGTTGCAAAAAAACCACGTCTTTTCTCACAAAGTGCTGGTATAATAATGGTTGAACAATTGACCGCTCATTATCGGAATTGGTAGAGTTCATTAGATCGAGGTCAGGGCCAGTCTAGAAACCTAACCCCCACTTTTTGAAAGCATTTACAATTATATATTTAAAATAAAATCTGTTTTTGAAATTAAGTAGAGACAGTTAATAGCACAGTAGCTATCATGTTAGGTACTCAGTGTGCAAATTAGCAAAAGTGGGCCACTGGGTGGCAGCAATGTCCTTCCAATGTAACCCTTCATTGGTGTGGAATGCACATCAATAAGCTGTGTGCATGAATTCATGCCAAGGTCTAGAAAGTGTTGATGTTAGTCTGCTTATGTGTGTTTGGCATCACTGACCTGCTGAAACATCCCCTCTGTCCATGTTTCAACTCTTAATTTGGGGTGAATTTGCTAAACGTGGAGGCAAGCCCTCCTTCCTCATTATTCCATCCACTTTGTGCAATGTACTGGTACTACTGCCAACAAGACAAACAGCAGGATGCAACCACAACCATGCTTGAAAGTTGGTACTGTGTTAGGTTTAAAAGCTTCACCTTGATTCCTCCCAACATGCACCTTGTCTCTGTGGTTTTTATGGGTGGCGCCCTCTCCTAACCAATTTCCTTTCATTTAAGGGCAACGTTTTGGTTCACATGAGTCAAACCTGGACACAGGTTGGCGTTCTAACAGGGCAATGATCCCAAACGCACATAAATGCTGATTCCGATGAGACAGGTTAACATTAAGCTGTTTGAATGGCTCCAAGCTCAACCCCATTGAAAATGTCTGAGCTATGCTTAAAAGCCGGGGCTCAAGCCAGGAAACAAATCAAATCTGCCAAGAAGAGTGGTCAAATACCCAGCCAGATTTATACCAACAGCTTGTTGATGGCAACAGAGAGCATGTGGTTTCACTGAAGCTGGTTAAAGGACATTTATCCAAATATTATTGGGACTGTATGAATACTAAGAGCCTCTATTTGTTACTACTGAATTCCCATTAAATTTAAACTTGTGCACCCAATTCTAGTGTTTAAAAAAGCTCCACCTTTTCAAAACAATGGTTATAATGTAGTAAGGATCACAGAGTCTTACCCATAGAACGTCAGCCTGAGATATCCAATCCTCTCAGCGAGTCTGGCGACCTGGCCTTGCTCTGCAGGCGCCCCCTGTAGGTGGACGATGCCAATTTGACGTAGGGCCAGGAGCCAGGCGAGTGCAGCCCTGTCATCGTGGAGAACTTCCTGGAAGTCTGCTTTGGGAATACGTAGCGTCGCATCCCAATAATAACGCTCTGAAATGCAAAAACAAGGCGTAGAAAAACACAAAACCTATTTCTTTCCCATCTGCTCTATAGAAACTACAGTTAGAAGCAGAGTGGTGGCTTAGTAGGGACAGTGGTGGCTTTGTGGTTAGAGAGCAAGGCATTTGCGTCCGAAAGAGGCCACAAGTACCCTGGTTTGAATCCTAAGTCTTCCACTCTGGGTCCCTGAACAAGACCCTTAGTGCCTGAATGCTCCCCAGGCGCCGCACAATGGCAGTCTACTGCTCCCTAAGGGATGGGTTTAATGCAGAGGATCATTTCTCCATTGTGAAATCAATAAAGCCTATATTATTAATATTCAATTTGATATTCCTTTATTACATTGTTTGTGTCTTTTAGAAGTCAGTGTTTGGTTCTTGTTAAATAAAAAACAAACAAACAAACAAATAAACATCTAATCCAGAACACAAACCTAAATCCTAACACAGATGGACACCATTCAGAAATCCTCCATGCATGCAGGGCTGTGTTGATAAAATGGAGCACAGCCATCCAGATGTGCATCACATGTTGAGTTAGAGCACCACAAAACATCTGACCTTTTGTTATATTGTTTACTTTGAGTAAATGCATCAAGACAACAAGGATTACAACACATTTTTAGTTGAACACTTTCTTGACTCCAGTTTTCTAGTCCTAAAAACCTTTTTGGATTTGACAAGATCAAGCAAGACGGTTTGTTTTATTCCAAAAGGATGTAATTTATCTTTAAGTGCATTACTGCATGCTTTGCTTATTTGAGCTGAATAATTTTATAAACTTTGTTGCATGCTTGAAGATGAATGGTTTTCCGAGAAGAAGAAAAAAGTCAGCATGTCTCCATCAGACAGACAGAAATGGAAAAGAATCTTCCTGTTGCTCTCCACCCAGCTGGCTCCACTCCTTTTTCCATGCAGCCTCTCTCCAGTGACTTCTACAGAAACAGCTGCTAAGTACATTTGCAGATGGGGGGGCTATTTAACAGAGAGAGTGTCTGTCTGATGTTTATGGCGCATCCTTGCGTCTCTTAAGTAGCCGCTTTGTTCAAAATAAAGCCTGATAAAGTTGTCCCACAAACAGACTATATGAATAAAACTTGGATCCCATAGTCAGTGTTCCTGCTGAACTCCATGCATAATTTATTCTCATCTGATGTGTCCAAAACCACCAAAGAAAATATGCTCATTCGCTGAAGGCTGTGAAGATTTAAAGACGCAACAAGAAGAGTTCAACTAGTGATTCCACTGCTTCATTTTTTCAAAAAGAAAGGGCACAAAGAGCGATGCTGCATGAGTCAGGAGCAGTAGGATCATCATGACTCGCAGATCTCCCTCAAGGCTGTTGTCACAAATGATCAGTTTCTGGCTCCACAACTCACAGGACCTGCTGCCTGTTAAAACATGTCATCAGGGTGGGGGCAAACAAAGAGAGCATGAAAAACTGGGGCAAAGGTCAAACCTTGATGCTACAGTTAATTAGGAAACATGTACAGGAATAGTAGTGGTTCCATTTATTTGGTTCAGGATGACGGTCCTTAGAACAAAGGTTCTGGCTTAGGTTCTACTCTGCCTATACGTGCGCAGTCGGAAGAAATCTCATTCTGAAACTTGTCACGCTCACCATTATCAGGACAGTTCACCGTGTGCCGGCTGAGCTGGACAAAAGATGAGAACCCTGCATGAATATCTGCTGTCTATTCATGTAATCAGAGACTCACGGCAGCTTGTTTTTGACCGGGAGAGTTGATCATAAATCTTGGATATGCAGGATGAAAAAAAAATAATAATAGGGGCCTTTTAAGCTAAACAGTTAAAAGTTCAGAATCTGGTCAAGTTGTGAACAGATAAAACTTAAGGTACAATAATTTATGTGCTTTAAAAGTGTTGGCTCTCATCTTTAAATATAAGATCTAATGTTTAAAATATCGACACAAACTTACAGATCCTTACAAAACTAACTCAAAGTAATGTATAATTATGAACAGGAAAAGGACATTAATTTCAATTTTGTCTACAAATGAAAATCTGTAAAGCCTTCAGAAGTCACTTAATAGAGTCCACCTGTGTATAATGTAATCTCAGCATAACTCCAGGTGTTCTCCGAAGTCCTCAGAGGTTTGTGGGAGAACATTAATGAAGAAACGGCATCCTGAAGATCAAGCCCAGGAGGGAGAATATGTCTGCAGATAATCTATTAGCTGTGTATTCAACAAATCTAGCCTTTGTTGTTTCAGAGTAAATTTTCCCAGACACACACAGATGATATCACATAATATAATTTATTGTACCATATTTACTGTAGATGTGACACCACAGAATCACCAAAAACCATGAAAAAAAAATCCAACAGTTATCCAGCCTTAATTTCAGTTTCAGTCTTAGACTTTACTCTAAGAGATTTTCCTTTTCAGTAGCAGTTATTAGCATTTGAACGTACAGTACGGCTCTGTTCTGCTACGCCGCAGTCCTTCCATGCCGCACAAGCAACGCCAGAGGCAGCTGCACAAGCCCTTGATGGTAGGCAACACGGCGGACGTCACTGTCAACAAACATGGCATTGAAGTCGTACAGAGTGTGAAAATAAGGAGGTGTGAGAGCAAAGCCACTTAGAAGGGAGGGCTGCTGCAGTGAGAGGACTCGATACACTACAAGATTCATCTCACTGGACAAAAAGAAACAACTGAACCAGCAGCTCATGTGGGCTAGCCTAAAGATCAACTGGGTGGGAGTGTGGATCAAGCTTGACATTATCAGGAACCTCTTGATGAAAGAGACCTTTATTTCACTCTATTGTCGTTTATATCAGGGAAAATGCTTTGGCCCAGATCCTACCTGCAGTTTGTGTTAACATACATGTATTGACATCCTTCAATGCATGAGAAGCAACAAAGAACTTTAAGCAAACATTTAAGACAAACCTTCCATGATTTAAACCGCCCTATTGTCGCTCTGTCTGCATGTTAAAGGTCATTGTCCTGCTGGAGGGTGAACCTCTGTTTTAGTCTCAAGTCTTTTGCAACATCTAACTGGGTTTCTTTCAGGATTGCCCTGTATTTACTGTAGCTTCATGTTGGACCATGTTTTGCTGAATATTGGACCATTTGCACATTGCTGGACGCCACGATGCCTTCCGGCGTCATCGGCCATTTTGTACCCCAGGATAGTCCGCTACTACAAATCCCAGCGGGAACCGCGGCTAATATGACGGGGGTGTCCCAATTCTGACGTCACAGTTGACTATATAGGAAGATGAGCCCTTTAATCCTGGCTTTTCAGTGTGGAACCGAGACGCGGTTACCGGCATCTGAAGCACATCATTCTGGAGAAGAAAATCCCACGTGGACTTTCATTCATTCACCCCGTTGGCCAAAGGAGACGCAATTTTTCCTCCTTGTTTTTTTTGTTCCAGTTGACTAGTGACGGTCTGTCATATTCTTCACCTTTCTGCCAAGGAGCCCGAAAAGGACGAGGACAGACCGATCTCCTGAGTTACCCACGGACATGTGGAAACTCTCCCTCCCCCTCTCTCCTCTCTTCTGATCCAGAGGAGACACCACCAAGTCATTTCGTTCTTTTTTAAATTTTATTTCTTTATTAGAAATAGCTTGGGCAGGATAGAGTAGGATTTTAGGGCGATTTAGAATCGCCACTTATAGTCTAATGTGTTCAAAGTGTATTCGTATGCCAGGTGTTATTGAATGTTGATTATTGCTGTGGACTCTGAAGCCGCCGAGCTTTTCAAGTTGTGTTTTTACTGCGTGAACCCCTGAGCGCAGGTGCGCTGTAAAAGTGAACTGCTATAATAACTTCATGGTGAAAATCAACCATTTTCTTTGTCTTCAACTTCATGTTTATTAGTTGGCGCCAAAAGTTTTACAACTCTTTGTGTGCGCGGACTCCCCAGCGTGGAGGGATGTTTTATGACTTACAGTAACTAAGCTACATTGTGGGAGTGGCCTCCCCGAGCTTTGTTCAACCATATTCCTTTTGTATTTTTGCCATAACTGCTGGTTTAATTTCATACATACTCAATGCTGTTTTATTTTGTTTAGTTAGATATTTTAGCTGTTATCTAGAACTTTGCTTGTTTGGTTAGGTGAAGATTATTGAATCGGAAGAGCGAGGTGGATCAGGCTGTTGATTTAATAAATATTCACGTGGATAAAGAGAAGGCGTTTGTGTTTATTTTGTGCAAGAGTGATTTGTCAGTCAAAATAAGGTTAAAGTTCCCCACATTTTGGCAGAAACGGTTGATTAAACAGTGACATCTAATAATAGTTATCAACTATTACTGAGGATTTAATAATTGTAATTATCAAAGGCTTTGGGCCACAATTATAACACCAGAAGACATCTCTGGTTTCGATTCATAAATGAGGATTTTTGGTTAAGAAATACATTTTTTCAAATTATGATTTTTAATTATAATTCTTGATGAATATTAATTAATCAATAATCATAATCCCAACATTCATAAATCATCCCATCAGCTCCTTTAACTGCTGAAGAGAAGCATTCCCACAGCATGATGCTGCCACCATTATATTTAACAGTGGGGATGGTGTGTTCAAGCATGTTCTACAAGTTTGCCATGTCCCCTGATAGTTGCCCCGTGCATTTTTTATAACTTGGTCTTTGTGATTTCTTTTGTTCATTAACAGACGTCTGAGGCCAACACAGAACATTTTGATTTATACCAACATTAAATGATAAAACACAGAGACTATTTACAAATTAGGTGCCATCTGGTTGCACTGGATTTCTTTTTTTTTTTTTAAGTGTGTCACAGTAAATGGGACTGAATGCAAATAAAAGTGAAATTTTTTTTTCCACTTAACATTTATCTACTCCTTTGAGTTGGTCTACCACAACACATACTAATGAAAATACAGGGTTGGACAATGAAACTGAAACACCTGGTTTTAGACCACAATAATTTATTAGTATGGTGTAGGGCCTCCTTTTGCGGCCAATACAGCATCAATTTGTCTTGGGAATGACATATACAAGTCCTGCACAGTGGTCAGAGGGATTTTAAGCCATTCTTCTTGCAGGATAGTGACCAGGTCACTACGTGATACTGGTGGAGGAAAACGTTTCCTGACTCGCTCCTCCAAAACACCCCAAAGTGGCTCAATAATATTTAGATCTGGTGACTGTGCAGGCCATGGGAGATGTTCAACTTCACTTTCATGTTCATCAAACCAATCTTTCACCAGTCTTACTGTGTGTATTGGTGCATTGTCATCCTGATACACGGCACCGCCTTCAGGATACCATTGAACCATTGGATGAACATGGTCCTCAAGAATGGTTCGGTAGTCCTTGCCAGTGACGCACCCATCTAGCACAAGTATTGGGCCAAGGGAATGCCATGATATGGCAGCCCAAACCATCACTGATCCACCCCCATGCTTCACTCTGGGCATGCAACAGTCTGGGTGGTACACTTCTTTGGGGCTTCTCCACACCGTAACTCTCCCAGATGTGGGGAAAACAGTAAAGGTGGACTCATCAGAGAACAATACATGTTTTACATTGTCCACAGCCCAAGATCTGCGCTCCTTGCACCATTTAAACCAACGTTTGGCATTGGCATGAGTGACTAAAGGTTTGACTATAGCAGCCCGGCCGTGTATATTGACCCTGTGGAGCTCCTGACGGACAGTTCTTGTGGAAACAGGAGAGTTGAGGTGCACATTTAATTCTGCCGTGATTTGGGCAGCCGTGGTTTTATGTTTTTTGGATACAATCCGGGTTAGCACCAGAACATCCCTTTCAGACAGCTTCCTCTTGCGTCCACAGTTAATCCTGTTGGATGTGGTTCATCCTTCTTGGTGGTATGCTGACATTACCCTGGATACCGTGACTCTTGATACATCACAAAGACTTGCTGTCTTGGTCACAGATGCGCCAGCAAGACATGCACCAACAATTTGTCCTCTTTTGAACTCTGGTATGTCACCCATAATGTTGTGTGCATTTCAATATTTTGAGCAAAACTGTGCTCTTACCCTGCTAATTGAACCTTCACACTCTGCTCTTACTGGTGCAATGTGCAATCAATGAAGACTGGCTACCAGGCTGGTCCAATTTAGCCATGAAACCTCCCACACTAAAATGACAGGTGTTTCAGTTTCATTGTCCAACCCCTGTACATTGAAGTATGTGGCTATAACATGATCAAATGTTGAAAACTGTACATAGCTAAATACTAAAAAAACATTTTCAACTTCTGTTTCTTAAAATCTATATTTTTTTAAAACTGCACATCAATATCTCCAGGCCTCAAAAGAACAACTCCATTTGATTGAGCAACACTCAGTTTTTCTTGCATAACCTCCAGATGTGGATAACAGACGTAAAATATCACAATCTGCCTGGAGTTTCTTTAATACCTTCTTTGCAATAAAAATATACAGACTATACGACTGCCTCAAGATATTTCCTGTGGAGTCATTTGTGTAAATTTACTGTGGCATTCACAGGAAGTAAAGTGTTGGCATGTGCTTTAAGGGGCAGCTTTTGACAGCCAGACAAGATAGTATATGTGCACAGTTCCCTCCCGTGTTTCTCCCACAGTTGCTACAGTGGCTTTTCCAGATGAGGAAACCTGAAGCACGGACTCCTGTGGTTGTTACGCAGTTCCTGCCTCTTTGGCTCTGCTCTCACTGTGCTCTGCTGAGGCTTGGAGACCTGCATCGCTCTCCTCTGGTGGGAGTCCATTAAGGCTCTGCTTCAATCACTGTTGTTATCCACAGAGCTTTTGTTTTGACTTGGATAAGTTTTATCTCTGAGCTTGGAGCAGCTCACTACAGTGGTCTGCCTGGAATGTACTGAGAAGGGATTTAAAGCCAGATGGTACAAATAACCCTTTGAAAAAAAAACAAAAAAACGGGCTATGTGTTGAAAATCTGATCCAACCTGATTTTATTGAAATAAATGCAAACGTGTATGTTGACAAATATGCACCTATTATATTACAGGGTGTATTTTGGTGAGTTTTATTTTTAAGTTTACAGGATTCAAATCATATCATCTCTTTATTAGTTTATTTCACCATCGAGCCATTTTTATACTTCATTATTATTATTATTAATATTATTATGAGATTTACTTTACAATGGATATTGAAGTTTTATTCCATTTACTTTTCTCACACACATTTTCACAAATAAAAAAATTGTTTTAGACATATTTGTTTAAATTACATTTTAAGCATTCATTTGTGAAAATAAGGTGAGATCCTTCCATACTCCATGCCGAGAAGAAGTTCCAAGGTGCTCACACATGAGGTTGTTCTCATGTACCCGATATTAATCTTTTCTTTTCAATATTTGAAATCATAAGAGTATTTTATATAATTATTGAGATTATTTAGCAAAGAATGGAGGGAAGCCGAACACGATAAAGATGTGGTATAATACCTGACAGTTAAAATTAGTAGTGTGATCAGTAATTAACAATGATGATAATAACTAGAAAGTAAAAGTGCATTTTGAAATGATTTCTGTGAGTTAAATGATTTTGTTGGAAATGTTGGTCATAATATTAGCTGAACTACTGATAGGTTAATAATTTGTGCTGCAAAAAGTGAGAATTTATTGTTTTATACACTTTCTATAAAACAGCGTTGACATATGGCCTAATGGGCTACAATCTTTCCCATATGGTGCAACCGCCACAATGCTGAATATTTAAAATTCACACTTTTGTCATTTCCATTTAGACTGACCCTAATGTAGAAAGGGAAGTAATGATATGAAAGTTTTATATCCCGATTATTGTGAACAAATTTTTCCACCATTATCAGCCTTCTCAGGGTTTCTTAAAAATATCCAAATGTTTATCAAATACTTAATGTATGAAGAGTGGATATTATAGTTATTATCCTGCATTTTTAACTTTTGTTTGTTGTTTTTACAGTCATTAATTAAAGTCAAGAGATTTCACTTCTTCTATTGATGAAATGAACAATAATCTTACGGCTTGATGACGACTACAGCAGGAACACACAGCAATTAACTAAGGACCGGTGGACTCTGGTTCTGGGAATAAAATGAAACCCAACTTAACCAAGTCCCCGTTGTGAGTCGGATAACCTGTGAAATACGCCAATTACGTAAGTTAATAACAGTGTATTGGTTTCCTTTTTATCTATTCAGACACTACAACAGCATATTCACCAACAGTACTTGTAGAGTACCACATGTGTCTGAAAGAATCACTAAGTTTTAAACATGCAGCCATATTGGATTTTAAGCTCGGGACTGGCATGAAACCTCCAACCTTCCCACGTTATGTCAAAGTTTCTTCAACTTCAATCTGGAAAATTCTAGCTTCTGAGTAAGAATTGAAAAAAACAAACTCCAACCTTCAGCCAAAAATACCGTCCTAATAGATAAGAAAGAGGATAAAACAAATGGAAAACAATCCAAGTCATGACAAATTGTCTGTCAGTGTGGTGGCACAATGAAACCATAGCAGTAACTTGTTATAAAACGTTTTAGAGCCACTGCTGCAAGTCATTTCAATAACACGGAAAATATGACATTTCAAGTTCAGAGCGCATGCTTATTGTGAAGGATTGACAGGAGCTGGGTCTCAGTTCATATAACCTATCGACGCTTATGACAAAATGCAAACACAGACCCTGCTGATTTAGCTGAAAAGTATGGGTATGAATATTTTGGCACTTATGCTGAATAATAACTCAGTAACTGAATGCAGGCAGAGGCCATGGAGGAAACAGGTGGAGGCTTAGAAGTTCTTTCTTTCTGCATGTTGTAAAGACAGAAAAACATCCATGTCTTTGCCAAGTGGTCAGAATCTGGAGTCCTGGCATGTAAGCATTTTCCCTGAAGAGGAAAAAAATCTACACCTGGAGTTTAAATGTGATTCCCTTATTGTAGGTTTTACTTTGTTCTGACTTACTGAATGGTTGCTTTGTTTTATGTTGTCATATTTTCATATTTTACATATCATGAAACTGCAAAATAAAAAACTCACTCCATCCTTTACTAATCCAAGAAAGACACCTATTTATAAAACAAAGCAGCAGTATGACAGTGTAGCCACTCTTGGATTTCCAAGGAGACAAACTGAGCAGTGTTTCCTGTTTTCTCACTGGAGAGCTGCAATCCAAACCTAACACTTTCTGCATCTGAAAATTTGGTTTGTAAAACTTAGCCGAGCCCTCCAGCAGTTCCTCAACTGGGAGTCCATTTTTCGGCAACCCTTACCTGATGCTGTCAGTGTTATTTCGAGTGCCAAGCAGGACGCCTGCCTTTCCAGAGAAATGAAAAATCCAATCATTATGATCATTAAGCCTTCCCCCGCAGTCTGACAGTGATGTTGAAAGTTCAAAAAAGATGACAAAGAGGTGGGAACTGACCTAAATATAGCTGATCCATGAACAATTACAGGAAAATAAATGCTGCGAGAAAAAAAAAAAACTCGTTGAAAGGGGCCCAATCTAAATTGTTGGACCGAGTCCATTATTTGAGAAGTGTTAGTTGCTGAAACCACCCGATGTCCATTACAGCACACTAAACAGTGAAAGAAAGTAATTATAACAAATTAAAAACACCCAAGATGTGGTTTACAGTACAAATTCCTCAAACACTTTAAGGCTGATGACACAGTACTTACTTGTATATGAGAGCAACTGTTAGAAAATGTGTATTTATAAAGAACTAAATGTTGTGTGAAATGACGTTAATGTTTGGGAGAACGCAGAAAATTCCCACTGAAATGAAGCCGCGTTTCCAGGAGCCCGTCGGAGACTGACAGCTGACGAGATGTGACAAAAAAAGATAAACTGAAACCAGAATCCACCAGCATGGTGATAACCTGTTAAATCTGCCGGTGCTTGAAAGAATCAGTCAGCAGCCTTAATGATGGAAAAATCCAAACTCAAACAGGTTTACGCAGGAGAGTTAGGAGCCGATCAGTCAGTAAGTTTATGATGAATGTCAAACTGAAATGGATTAGTGACTTATGAAAACTGTACGTATTTAAAGCTAGAAAATAGGTCATTAAAACATACTGAACCTTAATGAAATCTAATATGCAGAGAGAATCCATTTAAAAACAAATAAAAAAATAAAGAATAATGTCTGTTTAAACTTTTGCAAATGCTGCTTGCCATTCATCATGACACAGAAGTACAGTGTGTAAATGGCGTGTAGAAACAACACTGGGTGCCCTGAACATGTGGACTGCATGTGGTAATTTCAATGGAAATCAGTTTTCTTATTTAGCACCAGCCACACCCAAGTTCAATACATGCATTCAAATAGATAAAAAGACGTCTGTCTAAAGAAGCCTAGCTGATTGCATTGACTAATAAATACACTTGGAATATTTAAATGCATAAACTGCCATCTCAGGGTAATAAACATATTACTCTAACATTTAGGAAATGGAAATAATTTTGTCCTGACTGACCTGGTAATAAAACTTTAGTCTGATTTCTGTCAGAGACAGAAGGAAACGTGATGATGGCTGAAAACTAATACCCAGGAATATTTTTAACATGAATAAAATGAAGTAAAGTAATTCTAATAGGAGAAATTTCACCAAGAACACAAAATATCATTTGACAAATACTTGGAACCATCTGGTCAGAAAAATTAAGCTCCACTGCAAATGTGGATATATCAACAACAGAACCAAGTGAAGCACTTATTGAAAGATAAATGTAAATGGAGCGGAAAGTCATTAAGCCTTTTTTGTTTCCTGCCTCTACACCATCAAATTACCAGTCAAGCATTGTTCACTTGATGTGTGAAACCACACTAAACGTGAAGAGGAGGTGGGCCGAAGAACACAAAGCACTGGTTGTTGGTGTATTATCAAGGCATAATTAAATAACTCTCACCAATAAAAGACTCAAGCTGTTAACAAACACTTGTCTTTATGCCTTGTGTAGGGTGAGGGATCGTTAACAGGAAGACAGAATAGATTTACTAAATGTCAATCTCTGGGCATAATCTTACCTCACTGCATACACAGGGACATGAAATTTGTCATCATTCCGATGTCAGCTAAACAAACATGACAAGCAAAAATGGGAGGCTTAGGGTGATGACATGATTTAAATATTGAAAGCATCTGGCAGGCGTGGAGAAAATCACTGACAGATGTATTGGTGAAAGCAGGAGTCATCGCAGATAGCTGCATTGTGAGTGGCAAGCTTTCCCTGGAACAATTTAAAACCCCCAGTCTTGTAAGTGACATGAAACGTTTAAAGTTCACATGGTCGGAGCGGGGGGAAAAATTACTCTGTGTGCGACTTTAAGGTTAGAAAATGGGTAAACAGTATTTGACTGATGTTCAAGTTTTTCTACTGATGAGTGACTAATAAAGGAAGTACTAGATTTCATTACAGAATCAAAGCAAATCCACTCAGGAGTCCTGGTGGAAAAACGTTTTCTCCTCAAACAGAAGAAGGAGTATCACATTTATCGCCAACAAACCTTAGATAAACAGGGTATTTCTTTTGACAAGGACCAATTCAAGAATTCACTATTGTCTTCAGATATAATAAGTGTGCCTGGCAAATGTCTTCATACCCCTGGAGATTTTCATGTTACAACCACAAACATCAGTGCCTTTTATTGGGATTTTATGTGATAGACCTATAAAGATAAAGAAAAAGGGTTTTCAAAACGTTTTAAAGTGACCATGTAAAATGTGTTTATTTATGCCTTCTTACCCAATACTCTGTAGAATCAGTATTACAGCTGAAAGTCTTTAGTGCTATGTGTCTACCAACTTTGCACATAGAGACTTACAATTTTGCCAATTCTTCTGAAAACAGCTCAAATTCTGACTGGGTGGAGAACCTATGTGAACATTGCTTTTCAAGTCTTACCATAGATTTGGAACTGAATGTAGATCTGGATTTCAACTGGGCGCGTCTAACAAGTTTTCTGCTGCTTCTAAGCAGGTTTTCTACCTCATTTTGCCCTGTATTCAGAGCCATTCATCTTTCCATCAACTCTGACCAGCTTCACTGTGCGTTGTGAGAAATAGTCCCCACCACATTTCATAGTTTTATCCCTGACCTGTTTGCTGTGTTCCTTGGTCTTTCACTAATGTTCTCCGACAAATCTTCACAGAACTGCTGGATTTATAAGTTACAGTCAGTAGGACCCTGTTTACTATTTATGTGATGTCTGAAGGCAACTTTATTTAGGGGTATCAGAGTATGGAGGGCAGAATATATGTGCATGCCACATGTATTGTGCCCTGTATAAAAAATATAAAACCATGCGTTCATTTCCTCTTCCCTTCATGTGATGTTCAAAATTTTTTTGGTGTATCACAGCAAATCGCACTAAAATGCATCAATATCTGTGGTTATAATAAAATGCGGGAGGATAAATACCTTTGTATTAACCTGTATAGCGACCACTGTAAATGCTGAATAAATGCTAATGCAACCCAGTTTCTGGAAACCAGGAGGTTCTGTGTTTAAACTCGAGTAACGTGAATATGGAGACTCTGCGATCTGTTCGTTCCCATGAAAGGAAATACTGACAGGAGTGAGACAGTATTTTTAAGAACATGCAGCTCTTTTTCCTTGTCCCTCACTTTAAATCAGTTTTCCATAAGGCAGAGACAGATGGAGGGGTCTGAAAAAGTCCCTAGGTTATACAGACGTCAGCCTTTTCAAAGCTTCACTGACTCATACCATTTCTCAAAGCATTACATAGTTCAGGTAGCTGTACAAGGACATTAGTTAAAGATACTGACAGTCACATATGCACCCATTACACTTATGGTGACAAAATGGAAATAAAAGTGCAGATTTAACTGAGGAGCAAATATAAACTTACATTTAACATCTAAAAATCACTGAAAACATTTGTCAAGTGGATCCTAAACTTGACACGATGAGTCATAAAAAACTCGTAAAAAACTGCTTTGAAAGTGCGAGAGACACTTGTAATTTAGTTCAGTTCCCGTTTTCACATACTGTATTTAAATGTATGATGGAAAAGTACGTTTTTATCTCCCTCTGTTGAGCTGCACGCTGCGGTTTCAGATGTGAAACACCATAGAAACAAACAGGCTGAAGGAAAAAACATTACTTCAAACTTGAAACAGACGACATAGTACAGGGTGAAAAACAGCCCCAAAGCTCCAGTTATCATATTGACCTCAGCGTCCCCTGCGTGCCACACTTTCAGAGCTACAACACTAAAACAGGCAGACTTGGGCCTGTAAAATTTAGCTGCGCTGCATGAAAAAGACAACAGAAATTCAAACTGTGGATTTTGCTTCAGGAAGTTAAGACAACAGAGAAGAAAGAAGTGAGAAACTGGGTAAAATCAAGCAACATTCATCTTATAATGAATGTAAGCTTTTCTAGTGTGGTGTAAGGAATGTAAGACGTGTGCTCAGGAGGAAATAATGAAACAGTGTGTGCACACACATCATGTTTTATTGTCTGTTAGTTCCCGGAGTCTTTTTGGCTCAGAGGTAATTGCTTAAAAGAAAAGAAAAATCTGTAAATTGCTATAAGGGGGATCTGTTTACAATTCCACATGAATAGAGGACTTCTAAAATTTAAACACACACTCACACATAACTCTTAATCAGAGTGGAACAAGAGCCGCTCAGCCCTGTGGGTCCTTCAGGACCACGTGTGTGTACACAAACTGACTAGAGTCCATTCCCCGCTTCACTGAAGTGTTGCTACCTTGTTCCACAGCTGAACTTCCTCCTCTGCTGTCTGGAAGACTGGAAAGCGTATTGAGCCACTGTAAATATACTATTAAAGGAGTTATTTTAGAGTCTTCAAGAACACTTAGAAAATAAAAATTGTAGATGATATTAAAAAAAAAAAAGAATTTAAAAATGAATGAACTGTTTTTTTGTTGAGTGAAATATTTAGCCTGCTAAAACAGTAACAGAACAGGTCAGTGTGCGGTTTGAATTCCCAATGGCAAGTTACTGTAAAATTTTGCAGTATGTTGTTCCACCTTTAATGAAGTCTATAACGGGTACATAAGTGGGCACACCCTCTTACAACTGCAGACGTGACTGGGCCCACAACATTCATGTTAATGCCAGCACAGACCTGTTATAGTATCTCTGATTAACCCAAACTAACGTTGAGCTGTTCTTGTTGGCTTTATCTGACATTTCCTTGGTCACATTTGACAGAAAACACACCAGAGTCCTTTCATTGTCAAAAGGTTTCGGTCAAGAAAAGGGTACAAAAAAATTTTCACAAAGGATTGGATGTACCATGGAACACAATGAAGACTGCCATCATCAGGCGGAGAAACTAAGGCAAAAAAAAAAGACATTATCCAGAACTGGACACCCCTCCAAAACCACTGAAAAAAAAAAAAAACAAGAAGAAAACTGGTCAGAAAGGGTGCCAAGAGGCCTGCAGGAACTTTAAGGTTTCCAGAAATTATTCCAGCTCCTTTAACAACCTCTTGTTCTCTTGCTGTGCCTGGGCTATAAGACAACAGATTATTTATTTATTTTTCAAACCAGGAAAAAAAAAGTCTAAAAAAATATTAATTTAGCAAAAACAAACTGGACACCTCTCAGAAAGCAGTGTGAAAAATGTGTTGTGTTCAGATAAAACGAGGCTGCACACCACAACCACAGTGGTGTACGGTGGTGGCAGTATCATGCTTTGAAGGAGTTTATGTTTAGCTGAAACTACGGCCTCAGTCACGATGAAGAGAATTATGATCAGCTCCAAAAACAAGCCAATATTGGCACAAAACCTTCAGCCTTCTTTTAGCAAACTCAAGATGAAAAGAAGCAGCATCTTTCAGTAAGACAATGACCCAAAACATAACATCTAAATCAACAGAAGAAAGTTTTAATTTTAAGCCTCTGGGTTTAAAAGTAGCCTCTGTTTTTTTTACAATTAGACACCTGCTTTTGTCAAGTTATACCTGCTCTTCCTGATCAAGTTCTCCAGGTTTATAGGGTGGTGTCTCCACACTGAGATTTTAAGTCAGATGATGAGATCTGGGCCCATGAAGGGTCAGTTAGGAACAGTCTAGTGTTCTTTCCCAGCTCTTCTTGATTGTGCTTAGCTGTATGTTTTGGGTCATTATCCTCTTGCAACTGAGGCTTAGCTTCCTGATGCTGGATAGTCTGTTCTGCTTCAGGATGTCTTGTTAGACTTCATTGTGTCTTGCTCAGACTCAAGGTTCCTTAAATCCGATGCAGCAATGCAGCCCAAAAGCAACAGCCAACTTCCCTCCATGTTTCACAGTAGGTACGTGTTGTCCTTTTCTGTTAAACCTTTGCCTTTTTCTTGGATTTTGTGAACATGCAAATATTTGTGTTTTGTGGTTTTCTGTCTATGATGAAGACTTTCTGGATATTCTTCTATGGATCAGAAAGTGACTCACTTTTATCTTAGAGTAAAGCTTAGTTTTAAATGGTTTCCCTTCTTTTTCCCTCACTATCTGTCTGACCACCCTGGGGTTACAGTTCTTCTTAGAACGTGTTCAAAGGAGCATGGAGCTGATGGAGATGGTCTCATAGCCTTTACATTATAAATTATGAGAAACATGTATATTAATAAACTATGCTTGTCAGAAAGCTCTAAACTTTGCTTTCTCTGCTCCGCATGGCACACACAATACCTAGCTACCCTGCCGTATGTCTGTGCCCTTTAAAAGGCATCTATGATACTAAGTAAAATAATAAGCATAAAATATCGCTACAATGCAAGGACTAGTGGTCTCTTCTAGAATCGAAAAAATTATTCCTTTCAGTTTTATTTATTCAGTCTGTCACATACTCGAGGCAGGCAGGTATACATTGAGCAATGGCTTTGAATCGATTCACCTTTCAGGAGAAATAAAGAATTGTTTTACTGACCTACAAGAACAAGATACAAACTTATTAATCCACGTCTATACTTGAAAAACCTTTAATATTAAATAAATGATATTTTGAGTTACCATTATTTAGCAGTTCTGCTTTTTCCTACAATATTCACAAGCTACCAATAAATTTGAATTGTTATGGTGATATAATGAGATAGTTTCAAAAAAGAATAAACAAAAAAAAAAATACAACTGTATGAAGACTGAAGTACCTCACTTATGCAAATGGAAAAATCAACTGCACACATTGGCTCTTTGTCACTGTTTGAATGAAACAGTGAGGAACATTAACATGAGAGTGGTCTACGTCTGAATAACTGAATACAATCGCTTTAGCAGATTGATGAAGCCATTAATGTTCATGTTCTGAGCAGAAGTTAATAGTCTTTTTCACAGCCACACACATACAAGCTTGCTGCTAAGTAACGCCTAAATAAAAACGCATGTTCTATTTATCAAATTAAGACCAAGTGTTACCCATCATATTTCAATAAAAGAAGAAGTTCTCTCAGTCCTTAAAAAGCTTCCATTGGATAATCAAACTATTTCTTTTAAACTTTTTCAGAAATGTATGCTTTAAAAAAAGTCTAAATTTAAACGTATGTAGAAAGAAGAGGAGGGCAGAGCTCAAAGTGGACATTTAATCATAGGACTGAACCAGATGAGCTACAGGATCAGTCCTAAAACACTTTACTGGTGGTAAAATGCAACTCTGAAACAAATCTGTAATACTTACAAAAACAAAACCGCAAAAAGATGTACAGAATGAGACCAAACTAAAATGTTTTTCATTTAACAACAGTCTCTGGAAGAGAATAAATTCACCTGAGTGACTTTCAGCCTCATTTACCCATTAGCTGAACTATATTGCGTTAAAATAAAATAAAGTGGAAATTTGTAATGTCCTTGAGAATATAAAAAGTGTTTGCTTTAGTTAATCTTGTGGGTTATCATTGTGCAGTATATTGCAAAGGCATATCCAGTGACACTCATATTGTCACACAAGATGAATTGTTATGAGTGCTAAGCTGTATTTCACATGCTGGCTTGTTATTTATGAACAACCAGAAAACACCTGCTGCTTGGCAAGCTGATAAATTGCCCTTAGTTACAGCTCTGAAACTAAGTAATTCAGCAAAGTGTTTGTTCTTTATTTCAATTACGAGACAGCTGTGTTGTGATTTATGGCCTTCTTAAAAAAATAATTTCTTTGGCCATTAGATAAACAATAATTGCAAAGTGATCACCAGTTTCAAACCACAGCAGCCAAATATCTGCAGCAGGACACACTCAGGTACATGATTATAGAGAGGGGAAAAGTTCTAAAATATGGGAAAATGTGTTTTTTGAATAGAAAAGGTGAAGTTAACTTACCATTGAGGAACAGTTCCTCTTGCATTGCTTGCCTGGCAGCAGCAGAAAAACTGCGTTTCTTCAGCCACTCTGCATCAAACACGCTCATGTGCTGGTCGGGCCACACAATTGAAACCTGAGGAAAAAACAGCAAACAGATTCTCCTCAAAGCTATCCCACGTCTTCAACTCTTGACAATTTGTTGCGGCAACACATTAACAAAGAAGGTGCTGTTTTGTGATTAAATGAACAGTTTACATTGAATGTGATGAGAGTTTCCTTTTTTAAAATATTTAAACAAAATATTAATCTACTGCTTCAAATTCACAAAATATGTTTAGACCACAAATGCAGAAATAAATGTTAAGTAATAAGACTTTCAATATGAGGATTTACTTTGACCGTTTTCAATTAAAATGCATTTAAAGGCACCCGATGAAGCCAAAGTTGTATTATTTTTAAATAACTAGAAGCTGTGGGAAGTGGGAATATCTAAAAATGACAGGGTCTCCACTAATCCCATGCAGACGTACACCCATCTGGAACTACTCTGACATCCTACAAAAAAATAATATGATAAACTTTCCAGATTGGAGGAGTAAAGGAATTGAATACCTGGAACATATATTTGAATGAATTCAGTTCATCCCATTTAACAGATTAATTATACAATATGGGATGGATAAGAATACATTTTTAGAATATCAACAAATTAAATATACAATAAAAAATAAATTTAGGCTTACAAACGGGTTACAAATGCCATCAAGTGTACTAGAATTTCTAAAGCTCAACCCCTCCAAATTAATGTCTAAGATATACAGGATACTGTCTAATATAGATGAATCAATTTCCCTTCCTATTACGAAATGGGTGGTGGACTTATCAGTTAACTTTGACCAAACATTTTGATCTCATATGTACAATTAATACAACATAAAATCCTTCAGAGTATACTATACGGATGTTCAGGATGGGTTTTGCACCGTCTAATACTTGCTTACACTGCACAAGCAATACACCTGACAATTACATCCACGCACTATGGTTATGTACACCTGCTCAGAGGTTCTGGCGCCTGATATGTGAAGACTTATCAAAGTGTCTGAGATGTAATATTTTACCTTCCCCCTCAGTTTGCTCGTTGGGCAACTTAGATGATGTCACCATAGAGAAATTCAGTTCATATGGTTTTCACTGCCTTATGTATCGCTAAGAAAACTATCCTCAGGAAAAATAAAAATCTTCTTAATATTAACCAGTATGGAAACCTTCTGTTGGATTATATAAGTCTTGAGACAGCCTCTGCCTCCACATCAGATCAATCACTCTGGGCTCCTTTAATCGGCTCCATCACCTAGTGGGGCACCTTTGGCTTTGTCCTGTGGGGCATTGTGGCGGTTGCGGAGGGGTGTCTGAGTTTGGGGCATTTGGGGTGTCCCTGGGCTGGGGTCGCTGGGCGGTCTGGCGTCGGGGGCTGTGGCTGTGGCCCCAACCGGGGTGGGGCTTTGGTGGCTCTCGGGGGTGGTATCTGGTGGCTGCATGCGATGCTTTTGGGGAGGCTGAGTCGGCGGACATAGGTTACTGGCCTGGTGGTCGGGCTGCTCCTGGACGGGTCTGGGATGTGCTTGATGGCTCTGGGTGGGCTGGGGCCCTGGCTGGGCCGGTGGGGCTTGGGTCCGGGTGGGTATGTCACCAGAGTTTTGGGCCGCGCATGCTCTGGCAGCCCGGGGGCCTTCAGTGCATCGGTGGGTGTAGGGGCCTCCTAAACTGGCGAGTAGGTACTATCTCATGCAGGTACTCTCTCCTTAGGTAAGGTAGGTAGGTACGTTTATTTATATAGCGCTTTTCAGTAACGAGACACTCAAGGCGCTGTGCATACAATTACAATACAATCACAAAGAACACAGAAAAACAAATCAAATGCTAAGAATTCTAAAAATCTATGAATCCTTCTGAGAAATCTAAAAATCTCTGGTCAATATTACAATGATACAGATAACATTAATAATCCTTTGGGTTTTACTGGTAAGAGCTGATTCTAAACCAATCTTTCTAAAGAGGTAATTATATCATTAAGTCCTTTATGTAGGGGAAAGCATCTTGTGCTAAGAAGTCTCATCATTCCACTGAATTCTAACTAGTGAAGCTGAGTCACTGGTACAAAACAGCTTTAATCCACATTTTCAGGTGCTAATGATATATTGCTTTTACTGGTGCTGAAGTTGAACTAAGTAATCTAATTAAGAAAGCTGGGTCATTGGTGTAAGAGCAGTTAAAGTCCAAGTTACTAATAATGTTTGGTTTTCGCTGGTAAAATCTATGAAAATTAATGAAATAACACATTTAGGTAAAGTAAGATAGTAGGGAAAAAAAACATATTTCAGACTCTATTCTTAGCAGAAAAGAGTCTGAAACAGTACAAAGAAACCTCAGCAGGGGTAAGCAACACACACATAAGTAAAGATTTAGCAAGGGTACGGTGAAATCTTGAGGTGCGAATGTAAGTCTGAGTGTGTTTGCAAGAATTAGACTGTCAACACTGATAGAAGCGCCATTGTCCTTGAGAAGAGAGGTGGAAGTTTTATCCATCGGCTGCATAGTCCTATCAGCACACAGCTGGTAGGGGAGTACTGGGGAAGAGCGTCGTGTTTATATAACATCCAGGAGATATTTTGTGGATACCCAGTTAGCAGAAGTTGCCAACGCCACATTGGGGCGCCGGATTTAGAAAAACAATAAATGTTGTGGTTCAGGCAGTTGTGAATTTCCAAGCACCTTAAGAGTTTTACTGGTGTGTCTCAATTGCGAATCCAAATAGCCAAATTTCTGGTATTTTCCGCAGATCTTGAGCGTACAACTTCTCCAAGATTCTATCCTTTAACCTCTGAATCCAACCGCTGCCAGGCTGCGATTCTGTTCAAGAATCGTGTCCAGCTTGCGATTCTGCTCTCTTAACATTTCAGTCTGAGTGTTTATCGCTCTACAGACTCCATCTAACATCGCAGGAAGCTTTGGAATGCTTTGAACAGCCATCCACGTTTTGCGAATCACTCGATAAGCCAGGTAACCACCAACTCCAAAAAGCAGAAATCCTGTTATCAAAAGTCCAAATATGTACACATTTTCTATGTCCGCGACCGACATCGTAGTCAGGCACACAATCTTCCATTGCTGCCAGGAATCCATTGTGTTTCCAGAGAAGAACGTCCCGCCTGGACAAGAGGGTCTCCTTTACCCTGTCTTCCCGTGGGAAAAAAAAATAAATTTGACCAATTACGTTGAGAGTCCAGCTGACCAAATCCATAATTTACAAGTTTGGAGGATATGCAAAGCGAGGCTCTGAGAAAAATACAGACAAAAGCAGAAGCAGGGATCAGCGGGGAGGGAGGGAGAGAAAATGCGTGCGTCTTCCACCGAGAGCAAGAGAAAAAGCACTCCTTAAAGGAGTGCACTCTGCTGGCGGGGCGGAGGATCTGTGGGAGGGGGTGGGGCGTAGTCAACCTGGGTGTCTAATGTCTTATATATTCTGGGAGTTTTTCGAATGTTGGGGTGGGTGTAGGTTTTCTTTGGGGTGGAGGTGGGTGGTTGGCCTTGGGTGGGGATGGGCATCGTTTGGTCCTGGGTGGTTCCGGTTTGGATTCTGGTTCCTTGTCAGGGTTCCGATTCCTGACTCTAGTCCTGGTTCTGTCTGGGGGAGGGGGGTCGGAGGGGTCAGCATGGTTTGGGAGGGTGGGCCTTCCAGGGTTGATCTCGGGGTGGACTGGTCTCGGCTTCTTGGTGGGTTTTGGTTTTAGCTCTGTGGGCTCTCTGCCTTTTATGGGCTTCCGTGTGGATTTTCTCGCGGGGCTGCTTCTGGCAGGGCTATGGGGGTCGCGCATGTTCTTGAACCTGGCGTCTTTCCCTTCGGCACGGTGTTGGGCGGAGTGGTGCATCGGGTCTCGGTTCTTTTGTCTGTGGGCTGTGCATGTGCCTATGCTGGCCCGGAGCTTGCATTTGGGTGGGCCTGCTATTTTGGGTCGGGCGTTTCTTCTTGGCGGCCTCTGTGTTGGTGTGGGATGTGTTTTGTTGACCCGCTTGCCTGGTTGTGGCTGCAGTCCAGTGCCAGGCATCGGAGACTGGGCGCTCTGTTGGCTCTGCCCCATCGGTTCGGGGGTGATTGGGCATGTTGGTCGTGTGCCCTCGTTCAAATGTGGAGCCTATTACCTCCCCGCCAAACTGGTTGGTGTCTCTGCCCGCCGGTGTACTTGTGGTTCTCTGTATCCGGGGCTGGGTGATTTGTTGTGTGCTGGCTCACTCCTGGTGGCTGCTTGCCGGGGTCTGGACCCCTGGGCTCTGTCGGGCCTCTGCTTGGGGTGTGATATGTCCCGGGGTCTTGGGTCTGGGTCCACGGCTGGATCTGCTCGGGCGTAGGCGGATGCCAATGGGGCCTGTGGGCTCGTCGCTGCAGCTTCTTGGGGCTTCTGCACTGTGGCTGCTGGGTGGTTCCCCTGGGACTCTCCCCTGCTCTTCTCTGGGGGGGGAGGGGGCTAGTCCCGGCGGTGGTTCTCCTGGTGTCCCGGGTCCAGGGGGGCAGGTCTGTGGCTCCTCGCACTCACTATTGCATATTTTATATGGAGAAACCTTGTATACACAAGCGCTCTCACACTCAGACCCACAGGTGTTTAGATTCAGGTGTTAACAGATACACAAATGTTCAATATTAAGCAGCATTTACCACTAAATACATCTTGCATTCATAAGTACTGCGCACTTTTCGGTAAAAAAGATGGTAATATGAATGTTTCTGCAGGTGTATTCTCTCCATCCTTCTTTCTTTCCTCCATTCTATTCTCCTTCTCTCCCCTTTTACTTTTTACCCCCCCTTTCTCTCTTTCGGGCTTCTTTTTTTTTCACTTTTCATTTCTGTCTCCGTGACAACTAAAATAATCCCAAAGCAGTTTCTAATAAAATTTATTTTATAAATATCAAGCAGAGCTTTAAAGCATTAGCTGTATTGCTCCACTTGTGCAAGTAAATCTGTTGGGCTTTTTCTTGGCACTCAGACAACAATTCTGAGCGGTATTCTGCTGGACAGGACACTGTTAAAAAAAATAATAATAAAATAAAAAAAATAACTAGAAGCAAGAATAACCTTCTCATAGAATTCAAAGAGAGTGTGTACGGTACAAGGCTATCCAGCAAATCTTGGTACAGGAAACAGAAAGTGACACATGTTTTATTTTAGTCAATTTACATAAAAAAGGCAACAACATCTGAGAAGGACTCTCTTGGATGGCTGGGACAGTCAAAAACAAATCTGTTAATAGCTGTGCCCCACTTTAGGAGCTAAATCCTCAGGGAGAAGCACCTCAGGCTCGGAGGTGATCCTGTTGGAGGGCTTAAGGTTCTGGGCCAGCATGCCAAAATTAGATCATCTCCCTTCCTGCTCATAAGGCAGCTGAACCCAGTGGTCAGCTTTCCCAGACCTCATTTGGATATTTAGGTACATTTCATAAAGACAGCTGCCATAATATAAAACTAAAAGCATGACAGGAGCCTATAAATGACTTAAATAAACCCATTGAAGGCACATGTAAAACTGAATAAAAATTGAGCATTTACACATAGATGAGATGTATAAAGTATTAAACATATGGTAATGTCATGGTAATAAAACAAATAACATTTACACAACCAATCAACACTGTTTCTAATGTCCATAGCTGCAGGAATTAAATCTTTTTAATTGTTCATTGGTATGCTTGTGACTTTGCTGGCTAAAAACTGGAAAAAACTGTGTTTTATGGTAGTAACAAATACCAATAAGCAGTAAAACCAAGAGCAAAGCAACATAAGATCCCATTGACTCTGTATATAATACTCATTCTGGGACAATGCCATACAATGCTAACAGCCTACCTTGCAGTCTTTGGTAACCTCCACAATATCCACTCCTGTGTGGATATCAAGATCAGTCAGCAGCAGCAAGCGGGCCTCTGCTGACTGCAGGGTGCAGTGTGGACACTGGCAGTTGTCTCTCAACCAGGTGAATGGGTACAAGCTCTGGCCTCCATCTTCCCATTCCACCGCCATCAGCCTCTCCTTATCCAGGGCACGGACATGCCTCACTGAGTGACCGGCCACAGGGAGGGGAGCAGAACCAAGGGTTTGATGTCCACGAATATGTGCCGGAGTCATGCAGAAACTTGGTGCTGCAGCAGGCAGCTCCATCCTATGACAAGCCCTTAGTGCTTTGCAGACCATCGCAGAGGTGCTCCTTTGCAGGACAGGATGGGCAAAACGTGCAAATGTACTCATCCACATTTCTGAGTGTTCTCTCCACGTAGCTTTATGCCCAGCACTAAAAACAGTGCAGAAAGAGAAGGAAATTATCTACTTTTATGTTAAAAAACTCAGGGGAAAAAAACTTAATTGATAGAAATTGTTCTGCGTTTAGGGCTTGTAATAAAATAGGTACAGTGCATTATGTAGACCAAGGACGGTCCCAAGCTTTGAACATCTCATTTTAACCAGCGCACCGCTGGTTAATCCATTATTTGAAATTGGAAAGAGAAGGCCACAACTTCAAACTTAACAGGATATGGCGGTCTACCTAAACTGACAAGATCGGCAATGACAGTATTAGTCAGAGAAGCAGACAAGAGGCTCAGGGTAGCTTAGGGGAGCTGCTGAGATCCACAACTCAGGTAGCAGAATCTGTTGACTGAATAACTATAGCCATGGACTCCACAAATCTGGCCTTTATGTGACAATAACAAACCCTTACCCTTAAAGTCCAATTTAAAATGTTGGGAACAAGGAAATATGTGGAATAGCATATTCTGGTGAGATAAAAAACAAAACTTTTTTTTGCATATATACGACATGCTACATGTCCTGGTAAAACGGACGCTGCACCCTGCATCACCCTGAACACAACATGGTGGTGGCAGCATCATCCTGTGGGGATGTTTTGAGCTAAATACAGGGCAATCATCGAAGAAAACCTCATTGATGTGGCGGCTCACTCAGATATACAGACAGAGCAAGAGTGGAATAGTTTAGATAAAGCATATTCCTTTGTTACAATGTCCTAGTCACACACTAAAAATCCTACCAAGAATCTATAGCAAGATTTAAATTGATTTTCACAGACACTCTGCCTCCAACGTGATTGAGCTTTAGCCATTTGAACAGAAGAATGGACAGAAATTTCAGTCTTTGTGTTTAAAGCAGTTAGACATAGCTACCCTTAAAAGACTTGCTGCAGCAATTACAGCAAAGGGTGATTCTAAAAAAGTATTGACTTATGATGTCATGACGTATGATTACAAAGACATGCCACACTTTTCAGATTTTTCAGATTAAATATTTTAATGCCATGTATAGTTAATGATAATTTCGTGCAAATTGTTGTTTGTCTATCACACAAAATCGCAATAAAATACATTAACGTTTGTGGTTGTAACAAAAAAGACATTCTAAAACATTTGTACCAAAACAATTATCATGGTTTCCAAAATTAGTCCTCAATGGCTGGTGTCCTGCATTTTTTTGGTCTTTTCCTGGTTTACAAAACCTGAAACAAATAATTGTTCATTACCAGGCTCCTGCAGATGACATGATGAGGAGGTAATTCAGCTGTTTGAATCGGTCCTTGGGGACTGGAGTTGGACACGCCTGCTCTACATCAAGGTTTCTCAACCGTGGTCCTCAGGACCCACTTTCCTGCATGTTTGAGGTCTTCTCCTACAGCCACACACCTCACTTAAATGAATGGGCGAAAAACAGGCTTATTGATAGCATGCTGCGGAGATAATACTATCATTTGAATCAGTTGTGCTAGACCAGGGTTGAGAAACTCTGCTCTATACCAGTTGATTTGAGATAATCTTCAACAAGAGTGTCCAAATCTAGTCCTCCACGCCTATTGTCCTGCTGGTTTTAGACATGTCCCAAAAAACTGAACTAACTCCTCAGCATGACACATCAGGCTCGCCGAGCCAGAGAGGGAATTTAGTTCAACAACTAAAACTAAAAATCAACACAAACAATCCCTGGTCAGAATTTATACTACATTAAGTTTTACTAGCTTCTAAGCAGTTTGATTAAAAAACCGTTTCAAAACATGATTTATCAATTTGAAGAATAGCCAAATAAGTAAATAACACAAATAAAGTTTAAAAACATATAGCTGTCAAGAGTAGCCTATTTTGCTGCTCTGATTGTCAGGTTATATATATTTTTAAATGCCCATTAAGATAATGTTTAATCGTAGCCCCCTAAACACTACCTGTAATCTGTAACTATTATGTAGGTTTCAGGAAACAGCAGCAGGTAACTGGCAGTTTAACAGCACACACACACTCAGCTTTCTCAGCTCATATCGTGGCGTTTTTTCTAGATTTAGGCTGAAAGCAGCTTCCCTGGAAATCCCATGAATAGCCTCTAGCTGCTGGCTTTAAAGAATGAGCTGTTACCATGAAGCTGCCGCCGGTTTTTAAAGCTACATCCGGAATCCAGTTTCAAAGCTACAAGCGGAACAAACTGTACACCTCTTCTCACAGCTGGCTTTGTTACCGACTTCCGCTTAGGGTTATGAATTAAAGTGGCACTGAAAAAACCAGTAAAGACACTAAACCTTTCGCGAATGCCAGTAAGTTACCTGTGGTTTGTAAACGCAGGCGGGTTGTTTGTCTTCAGCAGCGCAGCAGCTGTCAGCTTGGGAGGGAAAGTAGGTGAAAGGTTGCTCGGTCTGGCCAGGGACAATACAATCATGTGTGTAAACTTTGCTCTACTTTCTGTTCTTACATAACATCCAGCGTGGATCTGCCTTCACGCTGATACTATGCAATAATTTAATAAACAATAACAGTTTCACCACACAAACTGGCTTGAACGAACCAAAGAAAGGTTTAAACTCTAATTTATTTGAGTCAAATACAGCATCCTAATGAGCTAATGGTTGCCATCTTCTCTATACTTAATCAACTGGGCTTAATTAATAAAAGCGCAATTAAATTTCTGGTGCAGTGTTTTCCATAATTCAGCTTTAAAACAGGTCAAACAATTAGTGAGGGAGTCTCAGTACAGAAAGGAGAAATATTGGGAATCGTCTATCTGTTAAGAAGTTTAATTTGCCCTGATTCTTGTTCAGCATTATATTCACTGAAACAAAATCATCCAGACCGCAGGTCAGACCTTTTATTCGAAATTCAAAAATTACTGTACACAATCAAAGCGATGGGGTTAATTGTTACTTTTATATGGATACCTTCACATGAAGGAATAAAAAGGAAACAAGCTGGCAAACTAATATGCAAAACACGCTACAAAACGCAGTCAAATTGAAATAATGAAACCATTCAGTAAAGGAAAAAATAAAACTGTAATTAAATAAAAGGGCAAGGGAAGATGGAAGATACAGCGGGGAGAAGAAATAATTAGCTGGAGGCTTTCTAACATTCAGAGAAAATTTGACAAAATGAGGAAAACATAACAAAATAGAAAGGATAAAATGAACATATCCAGATAATGTTGAGGGGACACTGGGTTAAACAATACATTATTTAAATTGCTGAAGGGAATGTGACTTGTGTTTCTAAGATACAGTTGAACATGTTTTATTGTTCTGCACCAAATACTGTATGCTGACGAGAAAAGAGAACTGGTACATAATTTACAAATTGCAACATGACATACAAGACCTTTCAGACAAAGTCTAGTTAAGAATGTTTTTCTTTTTTGCTGAGGTACCTTGAAAAAGGCTAAATTAATAGAGACAATATTGTTTAAATATTTTCTTAGCAGTTTATATGTAGCAGGTTAGTATCCCAATCCACACTCCATTCCAGTTGCGTGGCAGTAATGCTCCAAAATGTTGTTTTCCAGCCACCATTACACAAGAAGCAGAGGAGTCTCTGTCAGAGCTCTGTAATGACTTACTACTAGTGTGTGTGTGGTGAGAGATCACATTTTATAATGGTTGTGTGGCTTCGTATATTAAATGAAGTGTGATGCTGAAGATTGCTGTGTCAACTGAGGTGTATTGCGTTGATTATTGAACTGCTGGGGCGAATCTCGGGTTTATTTCAGGGTATATATATATATATATATATATATATACATTTTTATATATTGTCAACTTGATGGAGTGACTTGACTTTTAGTGTTGAACTTGCTTTGCTTTCCACCAATAGCATAATCAGGTTACACATCAATTAATTCAGGAAGTGTTACAGCTGGGCTGGGGTGGTAAGGTGCTTTTTCTTGCAAAATATGCAAATTTCAATGTGCAGGTGCCTATCTGTGATTGGTGGATCCAGAAGACTGACAAACCTGGATGGAGATGATGCATGAAAAGACGAGAATGCATGAAGCTCATCCTGAAATTAAACCCAGCTCCTTCTACTTATGTAAAAACCTTAAACAAAATAACGGCTTGCAAATTAATCTTTCTAAACTGTTTAACTTTTTCATGTGGCTGCTGTAGGTCTGCCGAAGGTGAATCACTTTCATGTTGTGTTCTGGCCATGTCTAGACAAGTCATAAGAGGGAGCCTAGAACTTGATTATTAGAGAAGAAACAAGCATATAGGATATGAAAAGATACAAAAGATGAGACTTAAAAATATAACAAGCAATTTAGCATAAAGCTACAAAGAGATGTAACAAACTATATTACTTGTGGAAACAGCATATTAACTATAAAACATTAAACCAACATAATGAAGGTAAAAGCTGAAAAAAAAAAGTAAAATCTGGACCAACAAATGTTGCTGTGTCTTGTAAAATTTCAACTTTCTCCAGAAGAAAATTTAAGTTTAAAATGTTGGCATGCATTCCTATTTAGCTCCTTTTACTCTGAGACCTCTTTAAAAATGAAGTGCAACTAATTCCCTTCCAGAGTCGCCTAGTTGGTTGGCTCTCAAATGGGGGGTACCATTAGTTCTTAAAGGCAATCCATGGGACACCTTTTTGTCCTACCAAGATGGTTTGACCTATCCTGGTTTTTGCTGCAGGACAGTGGGTTTTTTTGTATGTGGAAAAAAAAACCTTGACCTGGGAGAGAAAGTTGTGAAAACGTTTCTTCCATTTGCATTCAGATATTTATGTTAGGCCTCCTTCTCTCCAATGGCTGTGGTCAAAGCAAAGCAAAGAAACAGACTGAACCTGGATAAGAGCTTGACTAAAGCAGCTGTCTCAGTGCCACCAAGGAAGACAATAATTCTCAGTGAAGCACAAACACAAAGTTCTTACTAAAATGAAAGAGCAAAATGTCTGTTAAATGTAACAATGTGGTTTAATCCAGTGCTGATAGTTTTTCAGTTCATTTTCATATCGTTGTAAATATATTTTAAAGATTATTTTAGATGCAAAAATATATTTAAAATTAAGTTATCTGTTTTTGCAAAAACATATTTTTATGTATGAAAATCGCATCAATGTTTTCATTTTAAGAACAACAGAAAGGGGCCTTTTTGCCACAACTCAGGTGTTAAATCTGTTGAGAATCTGTTGAGAACACAACTATTAGTTGTGCACTCCACAAGTCTGGCTTTTATTTGAGATAGACAGGAAGAAACAAAACCAGCATAGGCAGTAGCTATGGCTGCTTAACATGCAGCCAGAGCTACATTGTAATGCTTAGTTATAGATCTATTTTCCTTAAGAATTATTTCTGCATCACTCTAACATCTGTTTTGCTGCTCCAATATGATGTATGCCAAATCAGTCACACCAAAAGGCATTTTGTAATTAACCCACTTTTAAATTAACTTACATTTGTATGTTGGTGGTGTCAGTAAGTTGTTCATCTTGAGGTTGCAACATTTTTTGTTTAGGTTTAGTGGATTCAATAAAGTTTAAACAAAGTTTGGTGGAAATTCTTTTCAAGGTTCATTACAATTTTATAGTCATCTTGATTTTTGGATTATACAGGAAATTCCCACAATGATGCAATGAAAAATTTTACAAATCATATGCATGGAGATTAAATGTAGGCTTTTAGGTGTCCAGTCCTCCTCTGTTCACATTCATTCTTTTCTTGTCTTCTGGAGGTGCAGAAAGGAAGATCTGCTCTGACAAGCAAAGCTCATTAGTGCTTCCATTTTTAAAAGCATTGTTTTGCAATAATTACCCCGAGATCACAGCTGCCAGACTCATAACACAGCAGAGATAAGACTCAAGACTTGCAGCCGGTAAGTTTGTTATATAAAAAGTATACAGTCACTAGTTTCGAGTGTTATTTCCACTAAAGGCTCTGACATATAACACACACTGCCATGAACTTCTACAGAAATTAGGTAATTAATGAAGCTTTAACTTTCAGATAGCTGCAAAATATTTGTATTGGCTGAAGATGTAGTTGGGCAGTTATAAAGGTGGCAGTCCAGCTAGGAAATGAACTGGAAACAGGAAACCTCCACATGTGAGAATGCACTTACATAAAGGATGTTCAGTGACATCCTGTAAAATTTCTTTGAATTAGCATGAAATCTACACTGCAAAAATATCTAAGTAAAACAAATACTAACTTCTCATGATAAATGGTAAAATTATGTAACATTAGAATCAATACTGAAAGCACATTTAGGCAACATATGTACACTTTAGAAAAAACCTAATTGTATCATGGTGCTACATATACTTTTAAAGATGCCTATCGGATATATGGCTTTTCCACTACATGGTACCCACTCACTACCTAAACTTAAATAAGATAACTAATGTCTTCCCCCTCCTGCAGAGACACATAAAAGTAGGTTAAAGGTTCCTCTGCGGTATGTTACATGTGTAATCTGTGTAATCGGTTGGCACAAAGTCTTTGTGAGCAAAACTGCGCTGTTATATAATTTACAGCCCCAGGCATTTTACATTATGTAGTTATGAGATTGTAATGCCTTTGACTCAAAGTGTCAGAGTGTTTATGCAACATTATATGTGACCTTCAAAGACTCAACCACGGTTAAAAAAACAAACAGTAGATTGCAGTTCACTGGGTGGGAACAAATGGGCTGTTTGCAAGGCCGACCGCAGCACCTAAAACCCCTTTACATCTTCCCCATAAACACTAATAAGTAGCTTCTTCCTTCAAAGCACGTGTAATTAGGAGGCCAGTGCCAGAGAATATAATTCTTAGCAGACCTCAAAATCTTGTTAAGCAAACATGCCGGTAACTTTGTCATTTTTAACCATGTGGCAATATTTTATATACTATTAATTATTTGTGTACAACTGTGGCATCGCGGGGTCCTCCATGCACCACAGGACCTGACTGATGCGGCTTCATGAAAATCTTACGTATCATAGTGACATTACAAACTACTGGATAAAAACCAGAATGATGGGACAAATGCTTTGATTCATGTTGCAACCCAACAGTCCTTCATAACAACTGCGCCCTTTGTACCTAATTAGTTTATTTCAAAAGTCACAATACAGTCGGTTAAGTATGTTGTCAAACAGATTATTCATTAAACTCAAAATTACATGAGTGCTGCCTGCAGTCTTGTCTGTCAAAGTATCACATCTTGGTAACACCTAAAACATAAACACAGATATCTGTGTTCCTTGAGTTGAAAAAATGTACATGAACACAAATATAGATTAAGGTATTCTGTTATAAAGGTACTCACAGTATTTGCTTTTAATAATAACCTGTATATTTTAAAAGATTGTATTCCTTGAACAAAAAAGCACAGCAAGGGGCTTACATTTTAAGCAATAGTCACAACCTTTAGCACTGAAGCAGTAAAACTTGTGTAACATTTGTAAGCCAATAAAAACAAAATCAGAGAAAATTACAACCTATGGTTTGGTGTACATGTAAACATTTTTTGATTTTCTCAGAAAAACTTTATTCACGATGGTCAAAGAGATGCAACTATTGTTCCTTATTGTAGGACTTTTCCCCCGAATATAATTAGCTGTTTCACTGCTAAATATAGAGCCTTTAAATGCAAAACCAAGACAAGCATAAGGCATTCAGGAGAGAGTATAAACATATAACATATAAACTAGGCAATGTTATTAGATTTAAATTCTATTCTCAAATACATCTGTAAAACATCAATCCATCCATTCATACACACATTTATTCATATATTCATACTACATATAGATGGGAAATACAGCTACCCATGTTACATTTTGTGTTTGATTTTCTTGTGCAAATCTTCAGCCAGTTTAATTTGTTCTAATTAAAAATGAACAATTCAAAATGATAAATGTAGACCTATTTTGTTTGCTTTGTCAGATTAGTAATCTTGGTAGGCTTTTAGGCTGTCTGGCCAGCATTTTGGGGTTTTGATTCGGTAATATTTTTCCATTTGGCTGTTTTTCTTCCCAAGAAATGGTATTACCAACACATCAGTTACATATTCCATGAAAAACAAAAAAACATGATATTAATTTGACTATTGATTGATTGATTGATGATGGAAACAGTCCAGTGTACAGTTAAAAAAGGTGATTTGTCTTTAACTTTAACTAAAATTTGGGATAGTTTACAAGTTGCATACTATTGTAAGAAAAGTCACTGTAGGTGCAATTTTTTTTTTTTTTTTGTAATTTTCTTTAACATACAATTTAATTCATCAACCATAAAACAAATTCTGACATGTGGCTGCTCTACAATACACAACCCTGAGATCCAGGTGACTAAACTGCACCCATTTTATGTTGATTTTAAACAAATTTTACTTAAATTTAAAAATATGTTTCTTTTTATTTGGGGACTTTAAATACAACTGTTATTTGCAATAAAAAAAAAAAGAGGTAAAACGTTAAGGTAAGTGAAAACTGACCCGGGTTTCTGTGTATTGGTAACACCGTGGGTCGGACTTTAGTAAGTGCTTAATAGGGCAATAGTCCAGGGCCGCAAAACATTTATTGTTTTTTTATTAATGAACAGAGGTTTTGCAGTTATGTTACATCACCGCGTTTCACCCACTGGCCACCACAGCAACAAGAAAACCTTAACTGCTCAAGCTAGATTGCTTAAATTTCTGAGTTTTTTGTACTGAAACAATTAAACCAAATGAACACAAATGTGTTTATTTGACTCCCAAAATTGTTAATGTTATGTTATTTATGAAATGAAAAGAAGTAAATAAATTGTGTTACTTTTCTCATTTTCTCATTTGTTCTGATTATTGAGTCCAGGGAGCAGCTCTTTAAAACAGACTCAAGTAGAGTTAGAAAGGAGGGTCAACCTAACTGGGTACTCTTACAAGCAAAAGAAAAAAAAGTAATTTACTAATGTATTTGCAGTTAGTGTGCCTAAAATGCAACAAAAATGATCAATAATTAATTAATTATTAACTATAACTGTCAATCAAACTCTGAATATTTTCCTCTGTGTATTTAGAAGCAGCAAAATGTGTCAGTTCCTTGCTATTGCAAATATATTTCATTTTTAAAGAATTTTTTTTTAATATTTGAAACTTGGTATGCGTAAACCACTGGAGCAAGAAACGTATTGCTCCTGGGCTCCCCCTGCTGGTCTTTGGGCCCTAAGCAGCAGTTTGGTTCGTTTATGCCTTGGCTCAACTCTATTTTAACATTTTGATGTTTGACTGTATAGTATGACAACATTTCTATAAATGATGCCATGCTCTTGAGAAATGTGTCAGAAATGCAGGGATTGTTTCGAAAAAAAACACATTTTTACTTGAATGAGGTTTAAAAACCTTGATGATCAATCTATTGTAACTTGCATGCACAAAATAAATATGTGTGGATATAGCACCAAACGTCGATCTAGCCGACCATGAAAAACAATAATATTTAAAAGTGATGTAATGGGAAATGTATGGGGACTATTTTCCTATCAGAATTTGAGGTACTCGTTCTTCATTCTGCTCAGTCTCGTTCCGTGGCTGCGGATGATCAGAGACAGCAGCTCGTGTTTGTCCTTCAGGCCCAGGGAAATGTCCAGGGTCTCCTTCAGGGCGTCCCGTGTGTGCACGATCATGGTGAGGAAGTCGTCACTGAGCCGGTGCTCCTCCTTCAGCTCGCTCTCCTGGCTCTGCTTGAACTTCACCTCCAGCTCCAGCAGGGATTTCTCCGAGTTTGTAAACGCCTCGCCGATCTGGGCCGTCTCCCTACGCAGATACTTCCCGTAGCTGTCCTCTCCGTCCAGGTCGTAGGAGATGCTCTTCCCGATCCCCTCCAGCACCCGGGCCGAGTCCTCGATCTGCCGCTTGATGAGGGTGAAGTCGTCCCTTATGACGGGGTACTGGTCCTCGTCCAGGCTGCACTTACGCTCGTCGGTCATCTTAAAAAGCATCTGGCACTTCTCCGGGTCGTCATTGTCCTCGTATTCTCCGTCCGGCACGAAATAGTGATGAAAAGTGCCATTAGACATCTCTGGGTGTAATGGTCCCCGGTAAAAAGCTCCACATGCTGGTTGTGACAACATCCAGGCGCTTAAGAGCAAGTGAACAAAAGCCATGATACAAGCCGGCTCCAGGGTGTAAAAACTGGGTTTAAATAATTGCAAAAGACGCACTTTTTAGGGTTATTTCATTGCAAATAGGTTCCAAACTACGCAGTTAATTGAAGCCTGTAGTTTAAATGTCCGCCTCTCCAAACAAACAGAAAAAGTGGCGTGAAATTGTTTCTCGTCCTTTAACCCAGCCTGACGGCTTGCATCACCGTTGGCGAGCCGGAGAGCGGTGAATAAAAAAGTTTGCCTCGACGTGGCTGCACTCCCGACTCTGCCTGGTGCCTCAAACACAACATCTGGACCTCTTAAGCGCCGCGCTTCAGTTTTGACTAATAATACCTCTGTGCTACTCTCAAATTACAGCCCCTCCGTCATTTTCTAAAGGCTGCATTCAGTCTGGTCCCGCTGCCACCAGGGCCGGGCTGTTAAAAGCCTCCCTAAAACCAGAACCAAGACCACGTTTGTGTTGATTCGCACACACCTGGCAAGTTGGCATATATGGGTCAATTTTATTACACTGCTGAGAATTATACATGCGACCACATATAAACCTGAAATGCCCTTTTGTAAGCCAGACCTGTTATTACAATCCAGGGGCACATTTTTAATAATGTTATACTATTTAATAGCAAACGACGTTTGACTGAAATATTTATTTGCTGTATGCGGTAAAGTTTAAATTACATTAAAACAGAATAGATAAATCTAAAAGGCCGCAGTATTGTCAGTATAAATTATAGCATCCATTTATATAACAGCATGTTGGATAACATTATGAAGACATTTTAGCACAATGAATAAAATAAAAATATTCATAACTTTTGATCTTTTGCACGTTTTGTGCGACCACAAATTTCAATGCACTTTACTGGGAATTTACATGACTGACCAACACAAAGTACTGTGCACCTGTAACTTGGAAATAAAAGAACACATGACTTTAAAATACTGTACAAATAAAAATCTAAAATGTTTGGCATGCAAATGTATTCATCCCACTTTTGCTACCCTTACATAAAATCCACTGCCAACCTGTTGCCTTCAAAAATAACCTAATTGCTGAGGTGTACCTGTGTATAATGAATCTTCTAATAAACACAGCAGTTCTATGGGAAACAATAGTAACAGACAGCATCATGAAGACCAAGGAACACACCAGAGAGGTCATTGATAATGCTGTGTACAATTTAAATCAAGGTTAGGTCATAAAACAATTTAACAATGTTTGAAAAATCTTCAGTCCATCTTTTAAAAATGGAGCCAGACCAATAAGCAGTAGAAGGAGATTAATCGGCCAAGAGGATAATAGTAACTTCTAGAGGAGCTGCAGAATTCAACGGCTCAGGTGAGAAAACCTGTCAAGTCTGTCCTTTATGGAAAACTACTAAAAGGTAAGCTTTTGTAGCAAGAACTCCTATTTGATTGGACTTGGTTTCCTCCAGCAGGGACACAGAAGCTGGAAGCTTCAATGTTTAGAGTTGGTGCTAAGATGGATGGGTCTAAACTCAAGGCAATCCTGGAAGAAAATCTGTTAGAGGCTGCAAATGACAGAACTCCTCTCCCTACCTCTAAGGCTTAGTCCAGCCATCTTAAAATGGAAGCTCCTTTCAGATGCTTATATCTGGGATCTTGTTCTTTCTGTCATAACTCATATCCCATGATCATAGAGGGTTGGAACATACACAGACTGGTAATGGCTGGTATAACTGGTGATTGAGAGCTTTATTTTTTATTTAGGTTTATAGTAAAACATGAAATAATACTTACAATACTTATTACATTTATGAGTCAGTGTGACAAGAAGTGCAACATTATGAAAGTATTATGAAAAAATACTAAATTATTGTTTACCTTCAGTATTTGGAAGATACTGGTGTAAATGTTCAAATCTGACCCTGTTTTACCAACATTATAACATATGTTGGGTCTTTTAAAGTACAGAAATGTATCATGTTGCATCAGATCATATATGTACAGCCGAGGCCTTGTACGGATTACATATTTTAAATAATAAAGGTTTCATCAGCCTTAAAGAACAGACCTGTTTTCTTCTTGGTGATGATGCAGTTTCTAGTAAATCCAAGAAGATTACCACAAGATTTATTTAGCTGAACGCAAAACAGTTTCCCCTGTCCTAAAAGGGAACAGTTAATGCTCCTGTTTATCACAAACATTCAAACGGGAATTCAAATGGGAAACATGGATAACTGGAATGGTATTAAAATTGGACATCCAAAGATAATCCACTAGTAACAAAAGCTCTCTCACATATGTGGTATGCCCAGAGAAAAACATTTGTCTCTGGAGATGTGTGACAGCTGTGGCTCAGAAGTACTGCCCAGATATTTCAAGATTTAATTCCCAGTTCTTGATTGCACAATTTGGTGATTTTATCTTGAGAACAGGTGTTGAAACTAGGTTTTTATTTTTTCATTTAGTAATATTTTATGAAATACTACTGTAAAGGGTTCTTTATGATGTCTGTGTAGTTTGCTGGCAATGTAAACAGTCAAGTCAAGTTTAGTTCAAAATAAGTAAAATTACACATCTGACTATGTAATGTGAGCTACAAATGTATACAGACTAGACCTGTAATATATTTAAATATTTACTCCTCTAAGCCAAAAGCTACTTATTTGGGTGCAACATAAATTCATAAGTTCAAGGCTTAAACATAAACCAATCTAATGACAGGGCTGTTCTTCTCCAGTTAGCTACTGTAGTCACAGAAGGATGCCAAAAGGAAAGAACTATTTAAGTTTTTAACATGATCACATAGTTCATGAGCCAACATGCTAACAGTGATCTAATGTGTTAGGCCCACAGTGTCACGGGGTGTGTGCATATCATTCCTGAGGAAACAGTGGATGTCATTATATCACCTACGCCTGCTGAGGTGTCCTGCTCTCATTCTTTCCACAGCAGGGGTGATTATTCAGTTTTGACATGCAGGGATTAGGCTTGAGAAGAAAGACTTCCACATAATAACAATATGGTTATAATGTTTGGAAACACCTAATTCCATCCCTTTCTTATAAATGGTATTTCTGTTTGAGAAGCCAGTCAGTCATTTTCTACCACTTATTCCATAGTGGGTCGCGGGGGAGCTGGTGCCTATCTCCAGCAGTCTATGGGCAAGAGGCAGGGTACACCCTGGACAGGTCGCCAGTCCATCGCAGGGCAACACACAAACAACCACGCACACACTCATTCATACACCTAAGGGCAATTTAGAGAGACCAATTAACCTAACAGGCATGTCTTTGGACTGTGGGAGGAAGCCAGAGAGAACCCACGCATGCATGGGGAGAACATGCAAACTCCATGCAGAAAGACCCCCGGTCGGGAATCGAACCCAGGACCTTCTTGCTGCAAGGCAACAGTGCTACCAACTGCACCACCGTGCAGCCCCTTGAGAAGCAAGATTTCAAAATGATTTAAATCACAATTTCATCAATTCTTGTATCACTTTTTGAAAAAAAAAAGCATGGAAACCTCATAGCCAGTTAGGTTGACAAGCAAAAAAGTTCAGTAACCACAGTAAAATAAAAATGCTCATGCAATTTAATATTTTCTAGAAAATCCATGGCAGATTGGTTTAGATGAAGATCTAAACACAAATAATACAATATCTGATGTAGGAAATGCTGTAGTTTTATTTAAGTTTACATAAGGCTATAGGCGAATTTCCTTTTCAGAAACTGTAGGGTTATAAAAAAAACAAGAACACGATGATGCCAAAATTATGATTTTGTAACAGGAATTCACCAAAAAACAGTTATAAATAAGAATGGCTGACAAACAGACCCCAGTGTCAGGGTGATTCATTGGCTTTAGGAAACACTATGCTGGATAATAGACGTTTAACATATTCCTTTATGGATTCGGAGCATTTCATCCAGTCAGATGAATGTTTGTTTGAGGAACAATGCAGCTTTGACAAAGGAAGCCAACCTACTGCATGGTGCAACCATTATATGCCTTATATGGTTAAGTCAGAATATGATCATGATGATCCATGAGCCATAATAAATGCCACTGAGAGGCTGAAATTAGCAGTGATGATAAGGGTGAACCTAAACCGGTATGAATCTTTTTATATAAAATTTTTATGTGATTGATTTCTGAACTTGTTTGCCACTTGTAAACATGGAATCATGCTGCTCTCACTTCTGTTGAGTAAAACAACATCACAAATGCAATACAAATCGACTGCTATGAACATAAAACACTTCAAAGTGCATAAACAGAGAAGGGGACTTTATTTTGCAACTTATGCAGATCTGAACTGGGTGCTGCTTTCGTTAAACCGCACCTCGCACTTCATGTTGTTAATAATAACATGCCTTGACCCATGTTCCATCTGCAGTCATGTTGGAGCTTGCTGCTTGGACCAGACCCATCATTAGTTCTTAGCAGTCATAACAGATGATGTGGTTGTTTGCAGCTGTTTACAGGATATATAGTTGGTACCTAAAAATAAAATCTGTAGATTACAGTCTGCCATGGGTGTCTTCATGAGCCTCTAGGCATTTTGTTCTTGCTGCTTAATTATCAAACAAACTAGTGGGCTTCTCAAAATGTGGTTCATGGGTTTTCTGCCGCCACACAAAATGCACGTAAAATCAACAAATGTGAATTAAAATTGCTTATGAAACCCAAATAGCTGTACTTTGTGTGTGTGTGTCTAACTTACCTATGCTCCATTTTGTACTTAAACCTGCTATGTCATCTCTGAATCATATGAATAGAAAGCGGCATTTGGTTTGTTGTGAGAGTGAATTTCATCCAGTTTATTGCTATTTAAAATGAAATAAATGTTAAACATTCCTGTGCCATTTTGTTTTTCTACAGGGTTAACTATACAAGTTTCAGAAATTTTTAGATTTAGCTTGGCCAGCTTGTTTGAAGCTACATATCTTTATAATCCATTAAAACATAAGGCAGAACTGCAATAAGTATAATTGGGGGTATAAGTACATGTTTCTCTGAAACCATTAAAACTTCCTAAGAATCATCTAAGAATTGTTTTTTATTTGTCAGATCAGAGTCTGCACATTTAAGAGAGCACTCTGATCTTAACAGGTTTATATAAAAAATAGTAGGCTATCATATAAAATATGTACGAATCGTTTTGCACTGTTAACAGGCCAAAAACGTATACATTTTCAAAAACATTGAGAGAATTGGACAGTTGTTGTAAAATTTACCCACATCATTATATATGCTTTTGCAACCCTTTTCCAACAGACAAAAAGACAATTATTCGTTGTTTAGTATTCATGTAGCAGGTTTAATTAAAATGGCCTTTTCTAGGAATGGTCCATTTATTTAACAAACTGCAGTTTTACAAGAGTGAGATTGATCAACAGAAAATGATAAAACATGATCCTTTTACTGCAGCTAGTCTGCTCGATTTGTTAAAAGAGGAGACAATGAAATCACAAGCACACCCCTTTTAGCTATTCTGAGAGAAATGTAATATAATCTATGATTTCTCTGAAATTCAATATCTAATGTTCTCCACTTCTATTATACTCTTTTTGTACTATTTCCAGTAATGGAGCATTTAAAACAAATTATAACTAACATTTTCTTTACTTTTAAATTGCCTCTCATATTACGAATGCAGGGTTAAAAGTGGCAAATGGAACAACAATGATTAAGTTACATAAGCCTCACATAAACCACTGTCTGCAGCGTGTAACAGTGTGATCGACGATGTGCAGAAATTCCATATTTCTCATTCCTCTTTCTGTCAGTATCCAACCTCAATAACATGAAAAACTAAAACAACAAAGTCTGACATGATTCAGTCACTTGGGTTTTGTCTCGATATCACTGCAGCTCAGAGGTTTCTGTAGATTTCTAATTATGGCTTTAATCTGAAGTACTGAGATGTGTTAGAACGTTCTGACAGCTTCTGGAAGTGCTCCTCCTGATATGTGCATTGCCTTTTCAGGTTGCCTTCAGGCAGAAGCAGCCTCAGTGTGCTGTACTTTAGCAATTTAAAGTAACTTGAACCATCACTCCTGGGTTCAACTTGTTTTCCTGAAATTGCATTAACAGCATTTTCATATCGCATCATTTTTTACATACAAAATAGCCCAGTGCAAATAAGAGAAATAATGGCTTGGTCATTAATTCTCCACATTATTAAAAATCTGCCATCTCTGACTGAATGCTGAAGAAGAAATTTAATATGGTGTCAGACTAAAAAAAAGGAATGGGGGAAATGAAGACACATCATGGCTTTAGGGTGGAATGTTATTTTGATTGGAAGTATTTGGCTGTGCACCTAAAATTATATATATTTACATATAAATCATTTTCATGAGAGGAAACACTCCTAATCACAAAGGACAGTGGCACAAAAAATCCTTACAAAGGAGTCGTGGGATAGCCTTCTCTTGTGCCCAAAAGGCAAGAACTTTATTTTCCAAGTGCTCTACTGATGTCAGAATATCTAATGAAATGTGTGTTTTGCAGTATGCATGACAGCTTTTAATTTCCTAATTTGGGAATAAAGTGCATTTAACTTCCAGTTTAATTGACCATACTTAGATTTAATCCTTGTATGGAAAATCTTTTTCCAACTGAACTTGACTCAGAGTGATTCAGCAGCCTGGCTAAGAGTGTTTCTGTTGATTGTTGGCAGTGGGTTATTTTTCAGACTTTGGCACCAGCTGTCACTAGGCCAGCAATGAATTGCATTATGTCAGTGGAGACCCTATAAATTGAAATAAGGTGTGTATTAGTCCCCAAATGCAGACTGGGACTCAGGAAGAAGGTAAATAAGGTAAACACTCTGCGTTGGTGTGACTGGTAGTTCAGATAACTTCAGTCCCAAAGTGCATCATAAATATAAGATGAAAAGAAAAGGTTTCATTTCTAATAAAACCTATTACACATAATAAACGTAAAGAGAGGGATCTGAGAAATGATCCATTCTGAGCAAGGCAGATATGCCAAATAGAACTAGAACCAGGTTTGATGCAAGAGGAGACAGCAGAACTAAATAAATGAAAAGACTCTGAAAATGTAACATTACAGAATACAGAATACAAACAAAAGCACAGAACAACAAATAAAGACCAGCCTTAAAAAAACGAAGATAATTCGTAGGCTGGGCTTGCAGAGGAAAACATGTTTTTCCGTAAATGAAATGACTAAAGTCAAAAGTGACTGCACTGTTCAATGGTTAGGACTAATTGGAATGTATGTACCTGACTGTTGTCAAGTGCCTTGAGACAACATGTGTTGTGAATTGGCGCTATATAAATAAAACTGAATTGAAAAAGTTTTAAAGTGAGCAGAATGGCTCTTGTAACACAGACATATTTGTGAATTTTGAGAAGTTTGAAGTCCTGTCAGGTTAAAAAGTAATATCCCTAGCTTTGAACATCTCACAGAGGGTTGTTCAGGCCATCTTCTGAAAGTGGAAACACTATGGTGCAACTGCAACCTACAAGACATGACTTTGCCCCTGTGATGGACTGGCGACCTGCCCAGGGTGTACCCAGCCTCCCGCCCATAGACCGCTGGAGATAGGCACCACCAGGGTATAGAAAATGGATGGACAGATGAAATGACTGCACAATATGGGCCAAAAAGGTAAGCCTCCAGATGTGCACAGCCGGTAATGATGTACTTCAAAAGTCTTACAGCTGTAATTGCAATGAAAGATAGTTATACACTGTATAGAGTGAGGGCGGCTGACTAGATATGCAAGTAACTTTTGGGGTGTTAATTTGTAAAAATAAAAAAAAATTGAAAGGCATCTCTCCTTTCTTTTCAACTTCACTATTATACACTACTGGTCTATCACATAAGTTCACTTAAAATCCTTTTCGAAAAATGTTTGTGTTTGCAAAGTTAACAGATCCTTTGAATTTTACTTACAGTTGTTGGGGCACAAAACCTACGTATCCAGGCAAATAAAAGTATGCAATGTCTTTCATCATGTTTGTGAACTCAGAATGAGTTTACCTCATGCAGAGATAGGCTAGTTCTAACAACATTATACAACCTTTTCATGACTATTACTCAAGAAACAAAAAAAGCACTTGAGTAAATTAGAAGTTCTGGGCTTTGTGGACTGGAATTGAACCAGTACAAGATAAACCTGGCCTGGTGGGTTGACTAAAACATGTCTAAACAGGAAGCTGGACACTGATACTGGATACTGATCTGACTTATGGATACATTTTAAACTGATCCACCGCATGCATGTAGGTTGTGGCAAAACTAGAAAAGGTGTTTGATTATGGTAATATGATTCCAAATTATGCCTGAGATCTTTAACTGGCATCATACCTTGCTTTATATCTACTGTATGCGCTTTATTCAAATTAATCTCAACTTAATCTAGCACCTGGTTGACAGCAAAAACCCAAATATTTTTTAGTGTTGGAAAGAAGTTCAGGGTGTAAGGGTTACGCTGATATGAAGTCTGACTGCCCTGTTAGGATTTACCTAACATTGGCTTATTTTCATCCTTTAGCTAAAGACACAGTTTGCAGAGGTTATAAAAGAATAAAACATCACAGCGAATAAAACAAAAACTGGAAGGTTCTCTAAAATGAATGATAAGACAGCAAGTGGTCAGGGATCTGATAGCAACAGTGAAGCAGCTGCTGAATTTTCTGCGAAGTACTGTTTGTGACGCAGATGTGACAGAAATCCCTTCTATTCTTTCTTTGTTTGGAGTAGTAAATAAAGATTGCAAGGCCTGGTTGTTTTCCTTCCAAAGAAAACATCCAGACTTGCCTGAAATTTCTGCAAACCTCATGGAACAATGGTGCGATGAAACCCCATCTACAACTATTGGGACACAATTCCAAAAGTTATGTTGACAACACTGTGCATCATCAAAAAATACAGGCCCACAGAGAAACATAGTAGTAATGATGAAACTAGTTGTTTTTTTTTTTTTGGTCAAGGTGGCTACAATTGTCAACATTCCAAAAACTAGTCTGTTTTATCTAAAACATTAAATTACCTGTGAAATTTATAAATAAAAAGGAGTAAAATTGTCAGCAAGACAGCAAGTCCAAGCATACATCAAAATCAACAAAAGTATGGCTTCATCAGTGAAAATTAAAGCTGTGAAACAACCTAGCAAGAGTTCTGAACTACATCTGTCTGAACAGTGGATTTAACTGATTTTAACAACACCGGCAAGGTAAGGTGGGTAGATGTCGTCACACCAATATGTGGCATGTTGAGGGACTCAATGTTGAAATAAAGATTATTACACAAATTATCGCTTTAAGAGTGAGCAAAGTTTTCCAATCAGGTCAATGCACTTTTTTATATTTTTTCCCTCCTAAATGTATTTTTCATTTTAGGGTTATGTAAAGCTTTATTTATTAAGCACATTTCAACATAAAAAGATCACAATCACTGATGCTTCACAATCGACAAAGACTGAAATTAGACAAGAAGTAGGTAAAACTGGCCATTAAAAGAAGCCATAGAATCCGTTGATTGCAGGGCCCGGTTGGCTTTTAAGAAAAGGCTCTGTTTCGTTTGTTTTCAGTTTAGCATGGGGCACTATCAGCAGGCCCTGATCACAGGAATCCGTGGACCTGCTGGGGACATATGGATACAAAAGATCTCTGATGTAACATGGTGCCTGCACGTGAACAGCTATCCAAGTCAGAACAAGAATTTGATAATGCATTTTGAGGAATGCAAGATACGGAAAGAGTAGATGCCTATTTAACTCCTGTGCAGAATTGGGCATAATAAACCTACCAAATACTCTGTAAATGAATGTGACTTTATCTGATAAAAACACAAATACACTGGAGCAACAGTGTGAAAACATATGAAAGCACCGGTAGGGCCACATGGGACATGAGAAGTTTCCACTCCATGGAAAAAGACTTCACACATTTTTCAGCACTAAATAAAGTTTATTCAAGGATAAACTCCTTTTTTATGACTTCAGAGGACAAAGTTAGTGTAAGTGAAGGTAGACTTTGGGTTGCGGACGTGTTGGATCATAATCTACTGAATTTAACAATAAATTTGAAAAGACCAACAGTGTGAAGACACAATCTGGGAATGTGGAACAACAATCAAAGGAGAAGGTGCAAATATGCACAATGAAAAATGTAGAGGAAAATAACAAGGGTACAATGGAATCTTTCAGGATGCCATGAAGGCTGTCATTGGAGGAAAACGTATTGCTGAAAGAAGTACAATTTTCTCTCTTTCTTTAATTATTGACTTTAGGACAAATGATGAAATAAATAAATAGGGCTGCACGGTGGCACAGTTGGTAGCACTGTTGCCTTGCAGCAAGATGTCCTGTGTTCAAATCCTGGCCAGGGGTCTTTCTGCACAGAGCTTGCATGTTCTCCCCATGCATGCGTGGGTTCTTACAGGGTACTCCGGTGAGAACCCAACTGCCCTATTACTGGATGAAACTGAACAAATAATTTTTATGTAAAACAGTGATTGCATAGGGCCACAAAACTACTGGCAAAAGTGGTTTTAATTGGGAACATAAGGAAATTCAATATCTAGGGGTCATAGTTATGAAAGGACTATGTAAGCTGTACAAAGCAAGTTACAAAAGTGATACAAAATGACATTGATTGGTGGTCCATATTCACACCAGACTTCAGATCACAAATTGAAATAATCAAAATAATTGTTTTACCAAGACTTTTGTACCAGTTCTAATCTATACCAGTAGAGGTTCCCCAGTCCCAGTCCCAGCAATAACAAGGTTTATGTGGAGAGAAAAAAAGTCCAGAATAAGATTTAATGCTCTCCAGCTACCAAAGACAAAGGAGGAATGGGATTTCCAAACCTCAGAAAATACTTTTACACAACCTGACTAAGGAATATAGTAAATTAGGGTAATACAGTTTATTTGCAAAGTGGAAAGAAATAGAAAAAGAATTTGAAAAATGCTAAAGATTACAGAATACAGAATATTATAGATCAGAAAGCGTATAAAAATGCTGTAAAACCAATTGAACCCATCACAAGATTTACACCTAAGCAATAGATTCATATAATTAAAAAATACCGTATAAGATCCAGTAAGACGCAAAATCTATCCAAGGGTGTAGAACACGACAGTAATTTCATACCAGCTACGTGCAATGTAGGATTCAAACAGTGGACAAACAAGGAATCCCAGTGTGGTGTGTTTTAGTGGACAGCTAGAGAGTTTACAAAATATGAGAATAATTTATTACTTGGACTAAAGAGATTTCTATAGATTCCTAAAAGAGATCAGAACAGACCCTCCAGGATAGAGCATGGTGTGATCCAAATCATAATCAAAGCATAAAAAGAAACCAAAGCCAGAATTATATCCAGGCTATAAGAAAAACGTATAACAAATAGACACTCAACCAAATACATAAAAGAAAAATGGAAATTATAATTTAGCGTAAAAATTACTGATGATCCGCTAATTAATTGACCTGGAAGGTGTTCTCCTATAAAAATCTGGTACACTTTTTCATCTCACCCAGGGTCAAGAGTAAACAAACAAAAGTGTGCCCTGTTGGCGAGACGGTGGAGTATTAGAGGCAGATCACCTGCATATCAGAATCAGAATCAGAATCAGAATCAGCTTTATTGCCAAGTTCGTACATACAAACGAGGAATTTGACTCCGGTACACTTTGCTCTTTTGTACTGTTTTTGCATTACATAATATACAAATTTACAATTTACAATGTACAATATACACATATCTAATAGAAAAGGTGCATTTGCAACATCTGTATGCTGTTGTTTTATACTCTATTGAATGTTCAACAGAGAAACAGCCTGGGGGAAGAAACTGTCTTTGTGGCAGCTGGTTTTAGTAAACAGTGCTCTGTAGCGGTGGCCTGAAGGTAAAGCTCTGAACAGTTTATGTGCAGGGTGTGTGGGGTCTGCAGAGATTTTAGCAGCTCTTTTCTTGACCCTAGACCTCTATAAATCCTGGATGGAGGGAAGGTCAGCTCTGATTATTCTCTCTGCAGTCCTGATTATTTGTTGCAGTCTGGACCTGTCCTGTTTTGTGGATGAGCCAAACCACACTGAGATGGAGGAAGACAGGACAGACTGAATGATGGCAGTGTAGAAGATGACCAACAGCTCCTGTGGAAGGTTGAACTTCTTGAGTTGCCTCAGGCAGTACAGTCTCTGCTGGACCTTCTTTCGAACAGTGTCTATGTGCGAAGACCATCTCAGGTCCTCAGAGATGGTGGTTCCTAAGAACCTGAAGTGGTCCACGGCCGATACAGTGTTGTATCTTTTGGAAATGTGATAAAATAACACAATATTGGAAGACGATGATGCATTACTGAAAATACTTGGTTATAAAATTCCTATGATCTGTACGGTGTGGTATTTCAGTAACTTATCTGAAGAAAATATACAAGCAAAGGACAGATATCTATATAAAATACTACTAGTAGGGGTAAAAAGGTTATCACAAGGAGATGGGGAAAACAAGACCCCCCTACCCTGGACCAATTGATACATATTTTAGAGGAAATTCACATTATGGAAGAGATGACACAACGCCTAAGGCTACAGGAGGCACAGCACAAAGAAAATTTGACAAAATAGACAAAATAGTATACAAAACAGAACAGCATCAAAGAACACAGGGCAACATTGAATTAGTTAAAAAAAAACAGGAAAATGTATTTATTGCCTAGAATGTAACTCCCATATGCCGACTTTTTTCATGTTTATGTTTGTACTCAACTGTTATAGTTTGTATTATCCTGACTGTAAAGGAGAAATTGCCAATGAAAAATAGATGGTGGTTATTTTTTAAATAAGCTTTAAGCATGTTATTAAACATACTTCTCAGATTCATGTATTTCAAATATATTTTTTTATTGGTCTGATGCAATATTCTAATCTTAAATTTTGTGTTTTAATATCTGTGAGCAGAAAATCATCCCAATTAACAGAAATGAAGGCTTAAAGAAACATCGTCTGTGCGTAATTAATCTATATAATGTGTTTGAGTTAGTAAATAGAGTAACTCAGTGTTTTAATACTCCAGCATTCCGTATGTGGGAGAAACAAAGAACACAATTTCATATGATTTTCTGTCTTTTGAGAGTTTGTAGACTGATTTGTGTCTTCTGCCATTTCTTTTATTTGTCTCTTCATGATTTAATAGGAAAATACTAAAAAAGAGAACCCATATTTTTCAGTTTTTTTTCTGTTTCCTACTGAAATGTTTGTCAAAATAATCACAATTATAGATTACTCAAATTATAATCAATTGTTTCTATGGTACGACATTGTGATGTACAATTTCATAATCATGACAGCCCGGCTGACTATCCAGCCAAAATATGACACATTTTATCCTGAAGAGGGTGATTAAAGGATGAATCTCAAATGTGAAGGAGGATCAGTGGGAAGCCAGGGCAAGATTACACACTATCTCAAAACCATACACAAAATGGAGACATACAGCAAAACAATTTGGAAAATAAAAACATTTGTGGCAGGGAAAACATGACAATTAAAAACCAAAGCAAACTGTTATATATGAAACAAGGTAGCACTATTCTAATGGCGAAAAACCAAATGAGGAACTCGAAATGAGAAAAACTGCAACAAAAACATGTGTCAAGCTGTTTAAAATCCAGAGAGATAGTTAGCTTGGAGCAGGTTGCAGGCTGAACTTGAATGTATCTGATCATTATTTGGAGTTGTGCTCAGTAGGGAGCAGGACATAAATGGTAAAATGTTTTCCTTTAACCTTGATTAAAATGTAAAGAGAACATGGAAAGATGGTACGTGTTTTTTTTTTTTTTTTTAACAACTCGAGTTTGCAGAGGTGAAACTGAAGCTGATAAAGAATTTAAATGTCAAACTGGGTAGTCTTTCAAAAAGAACGGCATGATATTTTAATTCGCTTAAGGTTGAAACAAATGAAGCATTTATGCTACTTTTCATTGCACTTTGACATTTTGGACATCTCCTGCCCTTGCAGCTTTGTAAGCTATTTTACATATAAATATTTGAGCTGCCGGAGAATTTGATGGGAATTTGGTCTACGCTTTTTCTGTAGCCACTGCTCTCCAATATGCTCACAGCAGGAGATTTTCAGCAGGAGCTGTGCTCTCTGCTGAAATTCACAGGAGAGGGTCACAGGAGAGCATCTGCAGAAACTACTGTAACACACAGGAGAATGACCTTGATACAGAAACTAGAAATCACAGTGTTTTCATTCCAACGCATCAAAAGTGACAGAAGAATATCCTCTTTTGCTGGATTTGTGGTGACATCCGTATTTCTTCATAGCTTATAATAATAATAATAATTAATATTATTTTTACTTTATTATTATTATTATTATTATTATAATTATTATACTTATTATCATAATTAAATGCAACATGCATTTCAGCAGAATAGCATACATAGCAGCAACTCTTCCTAGCATGCACACTGGCATGTGGCCCTATAGTAGTATATGCTGTAATTGTTGCACCTCTTGATCTGGAGAGGCTGGAAGGTGTCGAGGTGAAAAATGTGCAGAAGAAAACTGGAGTGATGGTGACTGACATCTGTGCTGTCACATCCCCTTAACCTGCAGAACAATTCAGAGCTTCAGTGAATGTGTGACAATGGCCCCAATGAAAATAAAACTGTCTTACTGGACTCTTTTACCAATACCAGGATAATAATACCTGAATAAGGTCTGATTTGTTAAGAGAGATAATCGGTTCTATAACATTGCTACTTAGTACCTTCGTAGCTGTGGTCGTTTGGAAATATCTGCCATAGGACGTTTCATACCAACAGTAAAACCTGGCTTGGGGTTTGTACCCACTTCAACAACCAATGATTTAAAATCAGGGCTGCGCAGTTGGTAGCACTGTTGCCTTGCAGCAAGAAGGTCCTGGGTTCCAAATTGCGATGGCCTGGCAAACTGTCCAGGGTGTACCCCGCCCAACGCCCATAGACTGCTGGAGATAGGCACCAGCTTCCTCTCAACCCACTTTGGAAGAAGCGGGAGACAATGACTGACTCACTGACTGATTCAAAATCATTTTCTATTTAAAGTCTACTGCAAGGAAATATGGTTTTATGACTCCAATAAATAATATCTACCACCAGGAGGTCGGTCAGAGTTATTTTGGTTAATTCAAGGGTCATAATCTGTAGAATGTGCAGTTACAATGTATATCATATACAGTACAGACCAAAAGTTTGGACACACATTCTCATTCAAAGAGTTGTCTTTATTTTCATGACTATGAATATTGTAGTCCCAACCCCATTTATAAGGCTTGAAATCCCACTTATTAAACCTGACAGGGCACACCTGTGAAGTGAAAACCATTTCAGGTGACCACCTCTTGAAGCTCATCAACAGAATGCCAAGAGAGTGCGGAGCAGCAATCAAAGCAAAAGGTGGCTACTTTGAAGAACCTAGAATATAAGACATATTTTCAGTTGTTTCACACTTTTTTGTTCAGTATATAATTCCACATGTGTTAATTCATAGTTTTGATGCCTTCAGTGTGAAGCTACAATATTCATAGTCATGAAAATAAAGAAAACTCTTTGAATGAGAAGGTGTGTCCAAACTTTTGGTCTGTACTGTATATTAAGATGATACATTTGGCTCTGGGCTGCACGGTGGCACAGTTGGTAGCACGGTTGCCTCGCAGCAAGAAGGTCTTGGGTTTGATTCCTGGCCAGGGCTCTTTCTGCATGGAGTTTGCATGTTCTCCCCGTGCATACCTGGGTTCTCTCTGGGTACTCCAGCTTCCTCCCACAGTCCTGAGGCATACCTGTTAGGTTAATTGCTCTCTCTAAATTGCCTTTAGGTGTGTGAATGAGTGTGTGCTTGGTTGTTTGTGGGAGGGAACTTGTGAGTGGATTTCTGCACGATAAGATCAAATGTGGTCTTTAACTTAATTTTACCAATGTTTCAATGGTGCTGTAATTTCAAGACATTGTTGACGAGGTTGGGCTTGTTCAAATCCCTTCAGGCAAATATGGAGTAACCATTTGAGGGACACGCAAACCACTTCACAATTGCATATAAAGTAGCAAATTGTATCCTGAAATGGTCTTTGTGTAGTGCTGCCAACAAATTCAGTCCCACTGATCCCCCACAGTTAAAAATACTTGAAAATCTCCCAAGAAATTACTTTTGGATGTGCCTCCAACAACTCTCTTTACTTTGAGTCTTGACGTCACAACTTGCTTTAAATTATATCCTGACAGTTTGCTGTGAGAGCTTCTCAAAACCATATGGCAGAGTGGTACAAAGCCATATGAGAAACAAATTATAGCATACTCTCAATACAGGGTGGTGTGGATGACATCACCCATAATGTGAAGTTTTCAGACTCTGTGGCAACTCAGGCTTACAATGAAAAGAGTTTCCAATGTTTGTTCTTATCCTTTTTCATTATCAGCAGCTTGTACGAGCCAGCGAATCTATTGTATTTCCTGACAGTGTGCATGGACAAGAGAAATTAGACAGGGCAGTAGAGAAAGAGAGAGAGAGAGAGAGAGAGAGAGTTAAAGACCTGTCTCTTACAGGCCTCAGGCTATGCATCTGTGACGAATAAAGTCAATTGTATCTGTTGTTTTGTCCATATAAAATGGTTATTCTGTTTTGGTGACAAGACAACTTCATGCAGAAAGCATAATGTTCTTTCTGCTTGCTGCTAAAATGGGCTTACATGGGTGCCAAATCTCTGTACACTATTTAATTTTTATACTAGAGTCACATAACAGGCAGAGCATTTTTTCAGAGTTATTTTTCGGACAGAAATGGGTGGACATGTTAGACTGTCAGCAATCTTTTCAGGTCCACAGCTGTACATGCTGAGCACGTACAATACTTATCCACAGACATTCTCAGCTAACTGAAGGAACATTTTGACAGAGTATTTCCTCTGCAGCAAAATCACTTGCTGCAAGGCTCAATGGCTTCAGCAAAACTGTTGCAGTATAACAAGATACTGCATGCTCTAATATGACATTCAGAAAGTCTCTTGATTTTTTTTCTCTTGTCTTATCAAAAGGTCAAAACATTTCTCATGTGGTGCACACATTCAGGTTGTCAGCCAAAGCTAATGGCATCCAATGATCCACTGACCTTTCCTTTAAAACGACTCAGCATTTATTGAAATTTGATTTAAATGATCTTACAGATCCCTCAACTTCACATTGAGTGCAGGTCAAAAGATTTCTTCTTCAAAACCTTAGTTTTATCATCAAGTACATATTTATTATAGTTGCTGTGGGGTGAAGTGTGCAACATAAACATGTTGGGACCCACAGCCATGGATTTCAACATTAAACTCTGGTACGAACTCTTCTGGAACTTTTCAAAATAAAGTGCATTAACCTTCTTCCGGCACAGCCAGGAAACGGGATAACTGCGGACGCCTTTGACGCCACTACCCACATAAAAGCACAGCTGTTGCTACATCCGCCCTCTCCCACACGGCCTTCGAAAGGGACCGGATAGGGGAGACAAGCGCGTTGATGTCTCTTTGCTGGTAAACAGACATAAACTCTTCAACTGAATCCAAGGATGTCATACGATCATCGATCATATGCAAAGATAAGTACGAATGAAATACTGTCTGTGTATCTGGTATTTTTATTCATGAACAGAGAAATTAAAGTGTAAGAGTTGCTTACTTTTTCTCTGAGGTCTGCAGAAGCAAACTGTCCCAGAGAAGTTCCCTACAGAGAAGCGGTCTCTACGAAGCCGAGCGGAGCGGTCTCCCAGTCTGGAAGGAAGACAACAGAGACCGCATCACCATGCAGTGAAGTTGGTGGACAACGAGCCGTTTTTCATCCACAGCTGGAGTTAAGCGGGAAGCTAACCCTTTGTTCACAGATCACCTTCAACCCCCAAAGCTAAGGAGGTTAACTGTAGCTAACCATTGTTCACTGTGGATACCTTCTTCAAACTTCATTGCCGCTTGGACAACATTCCTCACCACAGTTCATGAGGTTAAGTGTTTTGGGCAGAACAATAATAGAAAGATTTAGATTGAAATGATCTAAACGTTTTTCATTTTATGAAGTTTGGTTTGTTTGTGTTGAACTCAGCTATCTTGGTGCTAGCAGAATATTTGCAGCACACATGTTCAGGTTGTGTTCTTTGTTCGTATGTTTTTACAGTTAAGACAAACTTTACTTGAAGGGTGATTTTAAACAGAAGATTGATCATAACTCGCCGTCCGCGCTTATGCATTTTAACCCTTTTATTGACCCTGGTATTTTAAAGGTATGTGTTTGATTCTGGTGCTAAAGAATATTTAACAAAAAGGTTGTTTGTTTCAAGCTAGTGAATAATAGTCCCTAAACATTATTTCACTAAATCTGATAACTAAGTAAACATCATTAAGCCCCATTTCTCCAGAAAGATTTGGTTCTTTCCAAAATATTCCCTTAATAATATTTCTTCAAATATTATTTTGATAAATAAAGGCAGCTAATGAGACACTGTTGAGAATTAGTCTCCAGAAGGTTGGTTTTATTCAGCAGATCATTATTTAAAACATTATTTTATTAAAATAATATTTTATCTGATCTTGCATTGTGAAAGGTTGTCTAAACGTTGCTGATTATTGCCTAAGTTAGTTCCAAAACTAACTTAACTTAATTTCCAGATCCTTCAAGATAATCCTTGGTTCTCAAACATGAACATTGCATGGTAATGTTGCATCACTGTTTTAGTTATGATTTTCAATCATCTTTAATCAACTTGTTTATATTGTACATAGCCTATTAGTCTTCGTTATTCTTTAATTCTGCTTGGTAGTTTAGTTGGATTGTTTTAGCATAGTAAAGAGTTTGTTGATTGAAATATGTTTGACTTTGAGTTGACTTATTTTTGTTAATAAATTCTTGTATTTTAAGAAATTGTGTGAATTCATTCCATGTGTGCAGAGTTTATGCTGTTCAATAATGTCAGAGCTCGTCTCACACATTTCTATTTTGTCCTAATACCATCGCCTTACTGGGCTGGTATTCACAGGACAACCCTTAACAGACCGAAATATTATTTGATAAAATATTAAAATATTAATATTAAATATTAAATAATATTCTCAGATTAATAATCACAACAAATAATACATGGATTTCATGTCTTTGACATTTTCAATTCTTACACTTTGAATAATTGTTGTTTGTCTTATGTTTACCCTCGCCTAATTTATTCCATATCAATTTATTTGTGTCTACTCTGCTTTCCTTTTGTATTAGTTCCTGCTCCAGTAATGCAAGCTCGGAGTGTACCCGCTCGCCCTAATGAAGTTATTTCTTCTCAGCCAGAGACAATGGCCTGAGAACCAATCAATTTTGTCCATGTCATTACAAAATACATGTCAGAAGGGCTGGTAATTCTGTTTTGGGTTGGGTAAAATTCTCTGACAAATGTTTTTGCTGCTCTGTATATGACCCTCATGGAGGAACAAATCATTAGAGCCAATTAAGATCCGGTTTTTATCAATTTCTGTGTAATGATTGGAGCATGATATTTTAAACAAAGCTGCAAAACAATGTTCTTTTCATTTTCTTCAGGTTTGTTACAGTTTTGATATACATTACCTTATATAAAATATCCAGACCCCATTAACTTTTATCACATTTTGTCCGATTACAGCCAAAAACTTTACAGCATTTTATTAGGATTTATAGTAATGGACCAATACAATATAATGTATGATGATGAAATTGAAGGCAAAATACACACTGTCCAGTTTTTGTAAATTAAAATATATTATTTTTTCAGAAACAAAAACCAAAACAAAGTTCAGGCGAGTGACCAGGAAGTCTTTCCCGCGAAGGCACAAAGTTCAGGCGGGCGCCAGGACCTTTGAATGATTTAGATCAAGACATATGAATGTAGAACGGAAAAGTCCAGAACTTAGGAACCTGTGAAGACGTATGATCCCAGACGCTTCCAATGCTTTCTGACTAAGCTTTGGCTATTTTGCATGAAGAACAGGTTAACATTTCAGTTTTTCGTTGTGAAAAGCTGATAAAGGTCTTGAAGCTATAATAGCTGTTGTAATTATGAATACGAATATATTATTTAATATTTAATATTAACATTTAAATATTTTATTAAATAATATTTGGGTCTGTTAAGGGCTGTTCTGTGAATACCGGCCCAGTAAAGCGATGGTATTAGGACAAAATAGAAATGTGTGAGACGAGCTCTGACATTATTGAACAGCATAAACTCTGCACATATATGGAATGAATTCACACAATTTCTTAAAATACAAGAATTTATTCACAAAAATAAGTCAACTCAATGTCAAACATATTTCAATCAACAAACTCTTTACTATGCTAAAACAATCCAACTAAACTACCAAGCAGAATTAAAGAATAACAAAGACTAATGGGCTATGTACAATAGAAACAATTTGCGGCTCGTTCTGTCGGCCGGCCAAACTGCACGTTACTGCTGTAACCACGGTGATGCGGTCCTATTGTCCTTCCTTCAGACCGGGAAAACTGCTCCCCTCGCCGTCGTAGAGACAGGGTCTCTGCTGGGAACTCTCTGGAGCACAGTTGGCTTCTGTAGACCTCGGAGAGAAAAGTTAAGCAACGCTTGTTCCTTAATTACCCCCGTTCATAAATGAATACTGGATACACAAACAGCAATTCATTCCTACTTAACTTACTGCAAATGATCGCGTGATCATATGACACTCTTGGATCCAGTTTGAAGAGTAATGTCTGTTTGCCTGCAAAGAGACATTAGCGCGCTGTGTCCCTCCGTCCAGTTCCTCTGGGGACCTCCGTGGAAGAGATCAGTTTGTTGCAAAGGCAGGGATTTTATTCGAACAGTGACGTCACGGGAAATCCGCTGTTATTCCGGTTTTCTGGCTTTGCTGAAAGTAGGTTAATGCGATTTATTTCCTGAAAGGTTTGTACTGACCTTTCATTTCATTCCCATGGTTGGGTCCCAACATAGCACTGAGAGATGCTTCCACAAAGTATTGACTCAGGGGATCTGTAGACCACACTTTTATTATTTACAGTTTTAAAAAACAGCATATTCTTCATCGTCCTACGTTGGTCTATCACTTACAATACCATTTATACATTGAAGTTTATAGTTGAAATGAGACAAATGTGAAAAAGTTTGAATACTTTTGAAAGGTGATGTAAAGTGAAGATCTTAAATTGAATTAAACCATTTTGTGCTGACTTGACATATAAAACTACAAATACTTTATGAATAAAACAATGAAGGATTTTATCTTTTATCTTTAGCGCCAATCACTTTCCTTTTTCTTGATGCCATTTATTTGGATGTGTACTGGATTTTTCAAAAACCAGTGAGAACAGCTTTTGTGTGGAAGTATTTAAAAGTTGAATATCTTTCGAATGACAATCTCCTTCCCTACAGCTATGGGCAGCTGCTGCTTCACAGCCTCACTCACAGCTTTGGACTTCTCTTGTTAAAAAACAAGTCAGTGGTTCTGACTAATACACAGTAACATGTCAGCACATGTTAGGGTTATGTCCATACACGTGTGGGTTGACTGATCTCTGAGCAACTGGGAATTCTTCACCTTAGTGAACCTCTTGTGAACTTGTCTTTTATGCCAAAAACAGCTGGAAAAGACAGTGGGTGTTGTATAATTTTCTTTTTGGGGACTAATAAATTGAATACATATAGATTCCAAAGTTTTTGAGGAAACTAAGCTTTCTGTTTGTGGCATTTTATTTCTAAATGCCCGATAAAAGTCAAAACAAATCTTAAGAAAAAAAACAGAACAAAAGAGCAAAGTGTATCGGAGTCAAATTCCTTGTTTGTATGCACGAACTTGGCAACAAAGCTGATTCTGATTCTGATTCTGATTCTGAAGATGCCAAAAAATTTGTCCCTTTTTTTTTCTGCTCTTCAGGATATCGATCCGTCCATAGTTTATGCCTGCTTTTCCTTGCAGGGTTGTGGGGGGCTGGTGCATATCTCCAGCTTTGGGTGAGAGGCGGGGTAGATCCTGGGCAGGTTGCAGGTTTATCCCAGGGCAACACAGCGACACAAAGGACAAACAACCATGCAAGTAAACTAAGAACTAAGAGCAAATTAGAGAGACCAATTAAGAGACCTCGTGTCTCAATGAGATTTACCTGCATAAATAAAGGTAAAAGAAAATACATTAAAAATAATGGGGCGGTTTGGCGAGCATGAAGTAAAGATGTGCCATCTTCTCGCTCCGCAAATTCTTCCTGCAAGACCTGCCTGCTTTTATTCTAGTCAGACATCTTGCACCAAAGTGTTTGCTACTTTCTTCTTGTAACACTTTAACCTCATTATGCCGCCAAAACCTTCCAAAACGGGTGAAAAAGCTGAGTCCGAAGCCACCATCACCAAGGCTGACCTTATAGCCTCATTAGCTGAGCTCAGGTCTGAGCTAATATCCGAGCTGAAAACATCGTTCAAAGAGGTCAACGACAAATTGGATGGAATTCAAGAGACTGTAAAAAGCCATGATCAGCGTTTAACATCGCTGGAGGAAAACGCTGAGTCCTTTCATCATTGTTTGGAGAAGGTGGAGGACAGTCACAAGAGGCTACACGCTGAAAACGAGAAGCTTCGGGCTAGGCTAACTGAGCTGGAGGGGAGAGGTAGAAGGAGCAACATCAGGTTGATTGGTATACCTGAAGGCATTGAAGGTCCACAACCCATTCTTTTTTTTCTCAACTACTGCGAGATGTGTTTGGTCATGACACTTTTCCGTCGGCACCGGAGTTGGACGCACACATAGCAGCCTGATGCCTAAGCTGGGCCCCGTCATACTCTGCTTTCATCGTTATCAGAACAAGGAGCTTGTGGTTTGGGAGGCCAGGAAGAGGGGTGATCTAAAGTACCAGAATGTCCTGTCCAGTATCTACGAAGACTACCCCCTGACGTAGTGAGCAAACGGAAGGAATATAGGTGCGTAATGTCATCTTTATATAAGATGGGACTTAAACCGTCCTTGTTATGCCCGGCAAGACTCTGCATCACACAGACTAACGGAACCCGAACTGCATTTGGCTCGGTGGCCGAGGCTGAGAAGTTTATTGAGGACCTTAATAAACCATCTTGAGTGCCATACCTGTGTGAGTTAGAATTATACCCAATGCAATTACACTGACTAAGTAAGTAATAACTGTAGTTATGGGTTCTGAGTTTCTTATGGTTAAGTGTATAAACTTCAATGTTACTTGGATAACAAAGCATCCAATTTGCCTGGGCCTGACCTGTCTTGTTTATTAGCAGGGTATTTGCTAATTTTTTCCGAAGGATCAGATGGAGATGTTATTTAGATAGATTTTGTATGGAGGTGCTGCAGGTAGATAGGGATGGTGTGTTCTTACAGCTAGTTTCGCCTTGGGGTTTTGGGGAGCGTTTTTAGGTCCCGCTGCCAATAACAATATTTTCTTTAGATTCCTTTCTCAGACCAACCAGGGTAAACTGTTTTGTATTTTGTTTTACGTTTAGTAGTTGATTGTTTTTCTTTCCATAATCTTGTTGATGATTTGAATATGACAAATAATTTTGGCTTTGTTTCTTGAAATGTTAAAGGCCTGAAACATCTGGTGAAAAGGAAGAAAGCTCTCACACAAATTTGGAAACAGGAATTGCATTTCTGCAGGAAACTCATCTTAAAAATCCTGAATATTTAAAATGTGGGTGGGTGGGGCAGCGTTTCCACTCGACCTTTCGGGGCAAGGCCAGAGGGGGTTGCTATACTGATTAACAAAAATGTTCCCTTTATACTGTCCTCTTCAATATCAGATCCATGTGGGCGTTTTGTTATCGTGACTGGTAAACTCTTTAATAATAATGTCATATTAGCTAATGTATATGCTATGAATCAGAAAAAGGCGGACCCAAGATTCAGCCAGACACAGTACTGAAAGTTTAAAAGGTTTATTCAGCCACAGGAAAACGTCACACAGGTAACACTCCTCACAGCTTCCAGGAATCACTGAGGCAGAAAGAGGGATTAGTGACTTGTAGTCTCTCCAGATTTTGCAGGGATCAGAAAAGCCACTAACCTGCTTTTGTCTTGAGTGGTACTTGAAACCCAGAGGGGAAACCTCAGTGGGTGGCAGGCGGTGATCTCCACAGCACAGGTAAGAAGTGACTCCAAGCTGAATAATCCAAGCGCTAGGCTGGCTCAATAATCCAAGGACAGAAACAGGGTCAACGATCGGAACAAGAGGCGTCAGGCAAGGGGCAGGCAGAGGCATAAACCAGATGCAGGAAACAAGGTCGACACACGAATGGCTTTCAAAAATCTGGCACCATCTGCTTGTCAGAGTCGGTATATATCAGGGAAGACACAGGTGTATGGCATTCCACAGATTGCACTACACCGCAGCAGCCACCAGGTGCATCTAATCTGCTGATTGCAGCCAGGGAGACAGGGTAGAGCAGACGTGCCAGAATCATAACAGTAAATGCTCCTAATGTTGATGACCCCCAATTCTTTTCTCGCTTTATTAAACTGCTTCCTTGTTTAAACTCATATCAGCTCATTATGGGAGGGGATTTTAATCTGTGTCTGAACCCTGGGATGGATCGATCATCAATGAGACCAGGTTATGCCGTATCGAAATCAGCATCCTATTTACAATCCTTTCTTGCAGAATATGGCATCTCATATATTTGGCATTTATTACACCCCAACGATAGACAATACTCCTTTTTTTCTCATGCTCACCACAGCTACAGCAGGATTGATTACTTTTTTATTAACAATACACTTTCATATACCTGAAGCGATGACACCCAGGAGGCACTGGAGATTTAACCCCCTCTTACTATCTGATGAAAACTTTACAAAGTTTATGTCAGATCAAATTTCCCTGTTCCTGGATATCAATGTGACCCCTAAGGTTTCCATTTCAATTGTATGGGAGGAGCTTAAGGCATATTTACGGGGCCAGGTAATATCTTTTGTAGCCAAAAAGAAAAAGAACAGCTTGGCCAAACAATCCGACTTGGAAATCAAATTGCAGACATAGATATAAGGAACGCTCAAGCTCCATCATGGGATCGATGTAAAGAACATTTGAAATTGAGTGCAGAATATGACTTACTTACTTCACACTCTATAGAATACCTACTATTGAAAAATAGGAGTAACTTGTATGAGCATGGTGATAAGGTCAGTGAGATATTATCAAGACAACCTAAAGGCACCAGAGCTAAAGAATCCATTAAAGGTGTAAAATCTCAGCATGGTAAGGTCATCTCAGATCAGCAGGGGATAAATGAAGCTTTTCAACAGTATTATGAAGAATTATACAGTTCTAATAATCTCTGCAATCCTGATCTTTTACAGATTTTTTTTCAAGGATTTACCTATTCAAATTTTGTCTTCAGATCAGGTCTCTGCCTTGGATGCACCAATAGCATTGCAGGAAGTCGAGATGGCAAGGGTTCCTCGCAGAATCCCCTGGCTCCCTCCGGCATACTGTCTTCTGGCAGGCAGCGACATGCTTCTGCTGGCCACAACCACAAATTGAGTTTGGCCCTGCTGTCCCAGCGCCACCCCACAGATAAAACTCCGCCCCCTCATTTGAATATAAGAACATGAAATAAAAAGAGCTTCAAATGAAAAAACGGGGTTAAAAAGTAAAAGTCACTGAAATACGTGAAGTAGCTTTACAAAATAAAAGAGTCACAAAATAAAACTGCATTATGAAATAATTAAACAAATAAAGAAATAAAGAAATATTTAAGCAAATTAAATAAATCTTTAAGTAAATTAAATAAATCTTGAAATGAATTAACCTAATTATTTTGTTTTATTTCATGGGGATATTTATTTATTTCATGGAATATTTATTAATAATTTATCAATAGCAGTATTTACTTATTTATTTAATTTTGAATGAAACGGCTCTCCTTACTATATTGGCATATATTTGGAATGGAAAAAAGCCACGCTTGCGAAAAGACCATCTCCAGAAATCAAAACAAGATGGTGGAATGGCTCTCCCAAATCATAGACACTATTATTGGGCAACTAATCTGTGGTGTCATTCTGGGTATACTATTACTCCGATAAAAGAGGTCCTATTTGGGTCGAACTGGTGAAACAGTGACTCTCATTTTCTATTGTCAGTAATAGGAGCACCGGTACCCATTCCTACGAACCAGATATTTGTCAATCCTGTAGTTAATAGCTCCATTAGAATTTACTCACAATTTAGGAAATACTTTGGCCGTCGAAATATGAGCCTTTCCAATACAATATCATCAAATGTTTTTTCCCCCCATCGATGCAAGATGCCACTTTTAACTGTTGGTTTAAAAAGGCCCGAGGTATTTTAAAGATCTTTTTTATTGAAGATAAATTTGCCTCTTTTGCACAGCTGTCCTCCAAATATAACCTCCCCACATCTCATTTCTTTAGGTACCTACAAGTCAGGCATTATGTTTCAGGTTCCATCCCAGGGCCCCCAGATAAACCAGCTGACACTATAATTGATTAACTGAAATCATTGAATCCAAGTAAGAAAGGAGCGATTTCAGCCATTTTGAGACTGATTTTTCATTTGCAATTCCCTCCCATCCCTGCAATAAAAGCAGCTTGGGAGCAAGATTTGCAAATCACAATCAGTGAGGCAATGTGGGCTAAAGTTTTAAAGAGAATCCACTCTTCCTCCATGTGTGTAAGACACTCCCTTATTCAATTTAAAGTTGTTCACCGGGTGCACCTTCAAAATCCAAATTGGCTAAGATTTATCCATAAATAGATCCAACCTGTGATAGATGTAAATTTGAGGAAGCTACTTTGATTCACATGTTTTGGTTTTGTCCTAAAATACAAGAATTCTGGGGAAATGTTTGTGAAGCCCGTTCTGCTGTTCTTGCAGTTAAAATCACCATGAATCCAACCATGCTGCTTTTTGGGGTTGTTCCTGAGGGGTTGAGTTTACCTGTAGGGGGACACAAAGTTATTGCTTTTTCAACCTTGCTGGCGCCCCGCTTGATCCTTTTGGGGTGGAGGGATGCTGCCCCACCCACAGAAACACATTGGATTAAGGATGTATTATCAAATTTAAAATTGGAGGCTCGGAGAAGAAATTTCACCAGATTTGGAAACTTTTCTCTTTCTTTCTTTGTTTCTCTCTTTCTTTCTTTCTTTCTTTCTTTCTTTCTTTAATCAACCCTCGACACAGGTTCAGGAATAGATGGCTTAGTTATAGCTGTTGGTCTGATATTGTGCAGCAGTGTACAGGTCCTTCTCAAAATATTAGCATATTGTGATAAAGTTGATTATTTTCCATAATGTAATGATGAAAATTTAACATTCATATATTTTAGATTCATTGCACACTAACTGAAATATTTCAGGTCTTTTATTGTCTTAATACGGATGATTTTGGCATACAACTCATGAAAACCCAAAATTCCTATCTCACAAAATTAGCATATCATTAAAAGGGTCTCTAAACGAGCTATAAACCTAATCATCTGAATCAACGAGTTAACTCTAAACACCTGCAAAAGATTCATGAGGCCTTTAAAACTCCCAGCCTGGTTCATCACTCAAAACCCCAATCATGGGTAAGACTGCCGACCTGACTGCTGTCCAGAAGGCCACTATTGACACCCTCAAGCAAGAGGGTAAGACACAGAAAGAAATTTCTGAACGAATAGGCTGTTCCCAGAGTGCTGTATCAAGGCACCTCAGTGGGAAGTCTGTGGGAAGGAAAAAGTGTGGCAGAAAACGCTGCACAACGAGAAGAGGTGACCGGACCCTGAGGAAGATTGTGGAGAAGGGCCGATTCCAGACCTTGGGGGACCTGCGGAAGCAGTGGACTGAGTCTGGAGTAGAAACATCCAGAGCCACAGTGCACAGGCGTGTGCAGGAAATGGGCTACAGGTGCCGCATTCCCCAGGTCAAGCCACTTTTGAATCAGAAACAGCGGCAGAAGCGCCTGACCTGGGCTACAGAGAAGCAGCACTGGACTGTTGCTCAGTGGTCCAAAGTACTTTTTTTGGATGAGAGCAAATTCTGCATGTCATTCGGAAATCAAGGTGCCAGAGTCTGGAGGAAGACTGGGGAGAAGGAAATGCCAAAATGCCAGAAGTCCAGTGTCAAGTACCCACAGTCAGTGATGGTCTGGGGTGCCGTGTCAGCTGCCGGTGTTGGTCCACTGTGTTTTATCAAGGGCAGGGTCAATGCAGCTAGCTATCAGGAGATTTTGGAGCACTTCATGCTTCCATCTGCTGAAAAGCTTTATGGAGATAAAGATTTCATTTTTCAGCACGACCTGGCACCTGCTCACAGTGCCAAAACCACTGGTAAATGGTTTACTGACCATGGTATAACTGTGCTCAATTGGCCTGCCAACTCTCCTGACCTGAACCCCATAGAGAATCTGTGGGATATTGTGAAGAGAACGTTGAGAGACTCAAGACCCAACACTCTGGATGAGCTAAAGGCCGCTATCGAAGCATCCTGGGCCTCCATAAGACCTCAGCAGTGCCACAGGCTGATTGCCTCCATGCCACGCCGCATTGAAGCAGTCATTTCTGCCAAAGGATTCCCGACCAAGTATTGAGTGCATAACTGTACATGATTATTTGAAGGTTGACATTTTTTGTTTTAAAAACACTTTTCTTTTATTGGTTGGATGAAATATGCTAATTTTGTGAGATAGGAATTTTGGGTTTTCATGAGCTGTATGCCAAAACCATCCGTATTAAGACAATAAAAGACCTGAAATATTTCAGTTAGTGTGCAATGAATCTAAAATATATGAATGTTAAATTTTCATCATGACATTATGGAAAATAATGAACTTTATCACAATATGCTAATATTTTGAGAAGGACCTGTATACTGTTTTGTATTGTTTGTATAGTATTTAAATGACAGTGAGGACTGGGTTAGTTTATTAATATAGGGTGTTTTTTGTTTGTTTGTTTTCTTGTTTTCCAATTGTCAACTTTGGGATGTTTGTATGTCTATAATGAAAACCCTTCAATAAAAAATATAAAACACTAAAATAACAGGGACAGTAATTTTTTCGGGATATATAATCCAAACACCCAAAAGATAAGGAACATCAAAATTTACTTTATTTAGGTCATTACTTCAGCATTAAAAAAAACACAACAATATATATATATATATATATATATAATTTTTTGCCCAATTCAACTATACAAATAAAATGTTATCAATTAAGTTGTATAGCTCCGATTCACAACAAATTGTGCCTCAAGGCATTTTACAATGAAAAAAAAAATCTAATTTCTAAACAGAAATATATAGTCAATTTAATCCAATTATAAAAAAAAGATTTAAGATTTAAAGTACATTCCATTATAAACCTGGATACAAAACTATATTGACCCGAGAAGTTTTCAGGCTCCATGGAATCCCAAATGACATTGTTTCCGATAGAGGACCCCAATTTGTGTCACGTTTCTGGAAGGAATTTTGTTCGTTGTTGGGAATTTCTGTTAGTCTTTCCTCAGGGTTTCATCCTCAGTCTGATGGCTAAACCGAGAGAGCCAACCAAGAAGCTGAAACCAAACTTCGTATCTTATGTGAGTCTGACCCGACCAAGTGGTCACAAAATTTGCCCTGGGTTGAATACGCCATGAACTCTATGCAATCAAGTGCCACTGGTTTGTCTCCTTTTCATGTTGTGTTTGGTTTCCAGCCACCCATGTTTTCAGTTCAGGAGAGAGAAGCTAATGTTCCGTCCACCCAAGCGGCTGCCCTAAGGTGCCAAAGAATATGGAGAAAGGCCAGGAGGTCGATGATCAAAATGTCACTGGTTCAGTCAAGAACGACCAACTGGAGACAGATCCCTGCCCCTAAGTACCAGGTGGGGCAGAAAGTTTGGCTCTCCGCCAAGGACCTCCCATTAAGGGTAGAATCCCGGAAATTGGCACCCCGATTTGTTGGACCTTTCCCAATCTCCAAGATCATCAACCCTGTCGCTGTACGACTGAGATTACCCAACTCCATGAGGATTCACCCCACGTTCCACGTTTCTCAGGTCAAGCCCTTTGTGGAGCCCCGACTTGGGCTTTCCTGTGGCTGAATAAACCTTTTAAACTTTCAGTACTGTGTCTGGCTGAATTTTGGGTCCGCCTTTTTCTGATTCATAGCATAAAGTCAAATTCAATTCAGTTTATTTATATAGAGCAAATTCACAACACATGTCATCTCAAGGCACTTCACAACAGTCAGGTTCTTTCATTCCAATTAATCCTAACCATTGAACAGTGCCGTCAGATTCAGTTATTTATCCTCCAGCAGAACCAGGCTCAGTGTGAGCGGCCATCTGCCACAACTGACTGGGGGTTTGAGAGAACAGAGCAGAGACAGAAAAAGAGCACAGAAGCACTGATCCAGGAGTCCTTTCTATGAGAAGGAATCATCTAGAAAGAAAGAACAGATAAACCTTGAGCCAGTTTTCAAGGTTAGAGTCTGAAAGAGCACACATAGAGTTAGTCACAGTAAAAGCTCAGTCAATCGCTATGTCTAGGAGAGAGAAAGGGTTAAACACTAAAAGACAGGGCCAAGTGGATCATCTGTAGAAGGTGAGCATTAAGTTGTTGCCAGCAGAAGCTTGGACGATGCCCCTCTCCATAAAGGTGTCACAGGTAGACACAGAGTCAGGCCAGATGTAGCTTCTAGGAAGAGAAAAGAGAGAGGACATAAAGTTAAAAGCTGAAATAACAGCAAATAATGCAGAATTGGAGAGTAGTGTGAGAATGTAGTGAAGAGGGTGAAAGTGGTCATTAAATCCTCCAGCAGCCTAAGCCTATAGCAGCATAACTACACAGATAGTTTCAATTTCTGTTTATTTATTTATATAGCGCTTATTTACAACAATGTCGTCTCAAGGCACCCCACAAAGGGTCCGGAATGGCGCGGGGCTGCTGGGGAGGCCAGACCAAACCACAGAGGGCCAGAGCCCGGCCACCCCAGAACGGGCCATGTGTAGGGGCACTACGTAAAATAATAAACTGATAAAGTTTGTCCATCTAGAGCCCACTGATGGCCATTGTTATACTAAAAACCACAAGGATTGGGATACCTCTCTCTGTCAGACTGATTATAACCATTGGATAAGAGAGGGGGTCAGACAGGTAGCAGAAATGGAGGGTGTGTTTGCACCTCAACCATAACTGAGCCGGTTTAGGCTAAACCTGACTCCCCCTTACTCCAACCAACAGGGAGGGAGGAAAGCGGAGGTAAAAAATAAGGAAGATAGCTCAGGATAACCTAAGCCACTCTATAAACTTTATCAAAAAGGAACGTTTTAAGCATAGCCTTAAAAGTAGACAGGGTGTCTGCCTCACAGACTAAAACTGGGAGCTGGTTCCACAGGAGAGGAGCCTGATAACTAAAGGATCTGGCTCCCATTCTACTTCTAGAGACTCTAGGAACCACCAGTAAACCTGCAGTCTGAGAACGAAGTGCTCTGTTAGGAACATATGGAACAATCAGATCTCTGATGTATGATGGAGCTAGATCATTAAGGGCTTTATATGTGAGGAGGATAATTTTTAATTCTATTCTGGATTTAACAGGGAACCAATGAAGGGAAGCTAAAATAGGAGAAATATGATCTCTCTTTTTAATTTTCACCAGAACTCTTGCTGTAGCATTTTGAATCAGCTGAAGGCTTTTAACTGCATTTTGTGGACATCCTGATAGTAACGAATTACAATAGTCCAGCCTTGAAGTAAGAAATGCATGAACTAGTTTTTCAGTGTCACTCCTGGACAGGATATTTCTAATTTTGGCAAATTCTGTTTATTATACCATTTGGGAAAAAAAAACGTTTTCAAAGGAAATCCAGCCAATTTCATCAAATCTCTGACTGTGCAGCAATCCCTCCTCCCGAACGAGCAACAGTGGGCAGCTGACTGCATTGTGTAAAGCTGAGCATGCATGTAGCAACAGTGGAAAGGAAAACTCTCCTTTAACAGCAATGAACTTCCAGGAGAATCTGGCTAGGGGTCTGAGACTAATAAAGGACAGAAGAACTGGTTGATACTGTCACTGTTAATGAAAATGTAAGGAGTTGATGTCAGCAGTATCTCCTTGGGTGACTATGTCTAGTAGAGAAACACAGCTAAATACATGAGCTCTCAGACTGTAGTAATTCTTAAGCAATGAACAACAGAGTAAAGGTAGAAAAAAACTTTAAAATGTTCCACATTTTGTCACTTATTTCAGAAAGTGAAACTCATACATGAGGGGTGAATTTTCCATTTTAATTTGCCATATGAGTTTGTATGCAACCGTGTGTGTGGAAGAACAGCATGAGTCTTCATGCATCATCTTCTGTTGTGCAATTGGCTTCTATTTGGATGTTAAGGCATATACTGCTTTGACAAATCTGACAAGCAGGGTCTCGTCCTTGTGATATAAAACTCTGAGCTTAAACAATTGTGAAATTCTTTTCTTCACTGTTAAAGGATCCACCCCAACACACACACACACACACACACACACACACACACACGCATTTTGTATTTACTTACGCTGTCTTTGTCTGATGTTATAGTGAATCGTTTAAACGTAAAATAAAGAAAAAGAAAAACAGAAGAAATCTGTATTTTATAGATTCACTTAGATCTGGATCAAATTGCATATGCTACAATATCAGATGTGTAGGGAGGCGATGCTGTAGTGCTATTAACCTAATGCAGCCCATCTACGTACGCCATCAAAACACAAGGCAGAAACATAATGGTATAATAGCATTATGAAAATGAGAAAAACACAAAGAGCTGCAAAGAATAAATTCCTCCAAAATGTGAAATGTATCATACGTTGGCATAGATGGGGCCTGAGATGTGACCTTTTTTCATTTCAAACCAACATTCATCTACAGAAGAATCATAATCATAACGTCATAATAACTTGAATGTGCCATCAAGGCTGGCATCATTCAGTATATGTCTCATTCAGTACATAATGACTTCAGGGAATTTGAGGTATATGAACTGGGGGAGCATAAATAATTCTCTTTTTGCTATGGCAATGGAAATTTGGAAAAATAACCACAAAGAACAGGAAGTTAATCCGACAGAGCTCTGTTCTCTCGTATGGTGCTGATAAAAAAAGGCTGAAGAACCCAGCTTGCTGATTGTGGTTTTCGGGCGAATTCATGCGGTTGTGACTTTGTAAAAATGACATATAGCAGCTGTTTTACACTAAATGATGAAGTGTGCATGTTCACGGTGAAACCGATTGCAAGTTTCTGCTGTTTTTAACGGCGCAGCAAAACGCTAAGTTTTGATCATTGTTATTTGTAACTTTTCCAGACAGAAGCATCCAATATTTCTGTTTGGAAACTTCTGTGTGTAATGATCTGCAGTGCCAGCAGAGATATCAAAATGTAAGTCTTTTTATTGTGTTACAGACAAGAATAAACAAAGTAAAGCTCAAACTTTCAAAAACAAGAAGTACGTCAACTGAAAAAATAACATGGAACTTGAGACTGACATTTTATTTATTGTTGGGCAGCAGAAAAGGAACCTTTGAGGACATAATGGCAAACTAAGCAAGCTGGCACAAGAATACATGTCTGTTTTCCGTGCTCTTTAGTGGTGTAGAGAGTCTGGTTCTCAGTGTTATGTTGTTTAGGTTGGCTTTGTCCACTGGGTTTCAATTTGCTCAGCAAGATTCTTCTGCCAGGTTTCTTTCAAAATCAAAGAGGCAGCTCACTAAACAGAGGAAGTTGATTTGAACTCTTAATGGGTTTGACGTAGCCCAATAGCCTCGGTGCAGGACTAGTTGTATTATTATGCACACCTTTTCAACACAAGGCCATTTTAAGTAATGCTAAATCTTTTCCTGCCTTTGGAAAATTGATTATGGTTCAATAGTATTGTCTTCACTTCAAAGAGAATAAATATTGTAAATGTTTTTGAAAGAAATTTGAGTTTAAAAAAGATTTATTAAGGTTTTACAGCCATAATACAACCACCAACATTGTATTTCAATCATCCAATTAAAATGGATGGGTCAGCATTATACACACCAAGAAGAAAAATCACAAAGGATCCAAAGTTGCAGAGATCTGAATTTTTATATATATTTAAAAAAAATTGTCCTCTTACATTTTTGACAGCCACTGAACATGGATTCCCTTGTCAGAGACAAGTTAGGGGTAGAGACCTACCCCTAACCCTAACCTAACCTAAATTCAATTCACACCTTACTCCTAAACTCCTAACCCCTAACCCAAGAGCAGTATTTCACACACACACACACACACACACACACACACACACACACACACACACACACACACACACACACACACACTATTAACTCAATTAAATGTCCAGAAAACAAATATGTGCATGTTTACATTTTAATTGAACAACTCAAGTTTCAAACCAAATAATTAATTAATTGCTTTGGTGGGAGAATCTGTTGTCAGGTTTAAGTGTCACGCTCGATAAAACTGGTCTTTATGGAAGAAAGTTATGGGTAAAATATTGCTCTTAAGAAATCCAGTTATGGGGGTGGGGCGCTGGCGTGGGGTGAAGCAGGCGAGCTATGTGCAGAGGCTGCAGTCCTCGACGCAGCTGTCACAGGTTCAATCCTGGGCCCCATCGAGTTTTGCTGCATGTCTTTCCTCTCTCCACCCCATTTCCTCTTTGTCATCTTATAAAAATAAAGGCCACTAATGCCACAAAGTAAAAAAAAAAAACAAATCCAGTTATAGGATGTTGCAAGTCATCAAGAGGACACAGCCAACATTTGCAAAAATGTGCTCTGGTCAGATGATACCAAAATTCAACTATTTGGCTTACATGCAAAATCTTTGTATGGTGGAAAAGTAACTGTACATCACCCCTAAAAACACTATGGTGTTGGCAGCATCATGTTGTGGGGGTACTTTTCTTTAGCAGGTACAGGAAAGCTGGTTAGCACTGATAGAAAGATGGAAGGTGCAAAACTGACTAAATGTAAGTTTCATGATCTGTTTCCATATTAAATGTTAAACTGATACACTCATTCCATTTAAATGTGTTATAATAGCTACATCTGTGCAAAGTGCCAAATGATGGTTCTGTCTCAGTATTCATCCATGTTTATATAATGTGATTTACATTAATGGTTGAACCTGAATACCTTTAAATCGCTGCTGGCATCATGTCAACATCTTAAAAGAAGTTTTTTTTTATACAATCTACCCCAACAAAGTGTTTGACACAACCTTATTCTGACATTTGCACTGATTATTTGGTCAATGTTCTTGATGAAAATGGTTGACACTGTTCTTTCAGGCTCATGCTTTGAAATCATTAAGCTGAAAAGGTGTTTTTTATACCATGAATTGAAAATTTGTTTATAACTGAAAATAATTAGGATCTGTGTAAAAACTTTATTTAACTGGTGTAAAAGTAGCTCAGCAAAAAACTAAATTTGACAGCATTGCTCTTTAATAATTATGTACTTCTAAGATAAAACATTATTTTATGCAGTGACACTATGTTTTCCATAACACTAGAATCAGTTGCAAATCCCTCAATGATCCTCTTGAGTTCCCTGAAGTATTACTCACAAAGTGAGCAAAGAACAGTGAAAAGGATAGAGAAAACTCCAAAAAAGAAACTAATAAAAAACCCTTTAACTTTGTCTAACTGTAAATACCCCATGTTTTCCGTTGTGCCCTGAGCTGCACTGTGTGGGAGTCAGCAGCAGGAAAGGCTGCAGTACTTTGGGAACTGCCTGCTCCAGATTGGTTAAAATATGGGTAAAAACACAGAAAACCACAGAGTAGTGCTGCGCTGTGGATTAAACAGTGACAGAGCCTGGAAAATTAATTTTAAGAGGTTTGTCAAATGTGGAGCTGTGGACACACTTCTTTATTTTATCAACACACAAATAAAGCTCTGAGTTCTTACATTTGGAGGAAGGAAAAATATAAAACACAGACCTCTGTCAAATTCAATTCAAGCACTTTGTCTCACAGTATGTGGGCTACAGACTGGGAGATTAATTCAAAGCACCCACTGAACATGATGATTTGTGAGCAACACTGAGCGATTGCTGCAAACAACAGGAGTAGAAAGAAGGACACTTTTGTCAATGTGTTTGGTGAAAATAAGGAGTAGTCAGAGTCTGCTACACACCGGATTTCAAAGAGAAGAATGAGGTTAGACTTGGTTTAACGAAGACATGATGCATTGAACCATTGAGAATCATTTTGGCAGTGTGTTGGAAGAGCTGATATGAACCATAGAATTGCTTGGACAGACACAGAAATGAGTCACCACCATATTGCATTGAGGATTGTGTGTAAATCATGAGCCGCCATAACGGCAGGCGTGGAAATCTATAAACCTACGCCATGTCCAGAATGGCAGACCAAATCCAACTCAGACTATTTTTTTGTCAAGGCTTTACTTTGAAATGTTCCTCAACCTTTTTTGTTTTGTGTGTTTAGTAAAGCACATCCACCACTGAGCTTTAGTGGAAGGGAGGCTGAAGCATCAGTTGGGCCAAACAGGTAAGATTGATCTTAAAATAAAATATATGTCAGTTTTGTTTTTAAGTAAAATCCAGATACAGAAACAGATGTGTGACTGTAACAATATCAGGGCTTAACATTATCCTCCTTTCTGTTACTGATTTTGCACCATTTGAAAAGTGAATGACTTCAACTAATCTGACAATACGTTAAAGAATAAGAACAGAATATATCTGCATTCAATTGTTTCACCTTTTTATTTAAACTTTATTTATTTTTTTGTTTCCTTGCAGAGACATTGAGGGTTTTCTGATATAACCATGTGGCTGGCTCACTACCCAGGGTGGCACAACGTGAGGGAGAAGCATGTACACTTGGCTGTTCCACCTGACTGTGGGGCCCTGCACTGTAAGCACTCTACACCTGACCAAAATAAACAGCTTCCCTGTTGGGGCTTACAAAATAGGACCCCAGAATGCAGACGAGCAGGCAGCGTAATGATAAATGAAAAATAAAGATTTAATCAAGAAAAATTCACTCACAGATGAGACAGGAACAAAACAGAAACAGGCTGGCTAGACAGGCATGGCATGGTCCAAAAAGCAAGACATGAGCATGATCTGTAAACAAGACATGATTTGAGAGGCAGGCATGAGCATGATTTGAAATGATTCTGCCATGAATAACTGAACAGGTGTGTATTTACGGAGCGTGACCAGGTGAAACAAGAAGATAGATTAATAGGTGCAGGTGATCCAAATAAACTTAATTGACAGAAGAACAAAACGTGGCTGGAGCAAAACAGAGACTCTTGAACACAAACTAACAGAAACTAGAAAAACATGAAACAAAAGCATAACCAGATCCGAAAACCATACTTGACAAAACATGAACAAGACGACAAAACTAAAGCATGACCAGAAAAAACAAACAGAAACATGATTCAAAAATCTAACAAGAATAATAATAATAATAAACAGAAGAACTATTCAAAACCTTAACTGTGAAAAACAAAGAAAAAACCCGAAACCAAAAAACCAAACAAACCCAAATCATAACATTCCCATTTACTGATATATTCATATTGACTAAATACCTCTTTCTAAATTCAAATTTAATTTGTGAAAACATACATTTTTAAGCAAAGAAAGACAGGGGATGGACATACATACTAGACTCATATGTATATGCTGTATGAGTAAGAGAGTGTCAGGGGTTGAGAAAAGGGTTGCCCAGGGCATCGTTCATGCAAAATTGACCAATGTGCACTGTCCACATTTTGAGACTGTTGCAACAGAAGAGATATGAAAAATAAGTCATTGGGTAAGAGGCAGGGTACACCCTGAAAAGGTTGGCAGTCCATCATCACAGGTCGACAAACATGCAAAAGCAAACTCTTACACAGAGACCAGAGTTTGGGGTTGAAATCTTCTTTCAAATACATTTAGCTCTGTCCAGGGGGTTTGGGTTGAAAATGGCTCTATGTTTATGGGCTTGTATTACAGGGTTCAATTAAATGTTTTTGTTTCATTTTAGCACAAATTGTCCTGGTTTGCTCCCATCGATCAAATGCTGAAATACGGCACAGCAGCAGTTTGTTTTTTTTGTTTTCAGTGCACCATATAGCTACAAGGCAAGCATTATGCAGATATTCTTTCTAAGTTTGTCATCAAAGAAAATGAAAAAGAGATAGGACGGCAAATGAGGCATTTCAGGGAAGTTAGGAGCAACGACTTCTGTGTGAAGAAAAAGCTTTTTAAAGAAGGACTCTGGGCTTTGTAACTGCACATCTTTTTCAAACAGAATTGGATAAATAACCTTCTGAAGATATGGAAACACCATAACCAGCTAAAAATAATTTGTTTCAATTTCAGTAACTCAGTTTTATATCATGGCGGGATTTCTCTAAATGTATACTGGAATAGTGAAAAACTGTATTCCAAGGTTTCTGACAAGAATAAATGGTGTTGGATTTTTGTGATGTGTTGAATACAATCATGTGCTCTGAACCATCAACTTATCTCTGCTCACTCATGAAGACCTGGACAAAGTATTTTTTTTTAGCAAATAATAGCTATGGGAGTCAGGAACATCTAAACCAAGAAACTTACTTTTAAAACACATTGTTCAACTCTGACAGGGATTGTATTTCACTCTGTCTTTCTTTCTTCAGGTAGTGACCTCAGTGACCAGAGCCCCTGTTGGGCTTTAATAGGTTATGTACAACCATGCTATGGACTATATGGGGCAACATTTCTTAAGCCTGGCCTCTTCAGTGAATATTGTATTCTGTGGATCATGTTTTCAGGCAATTTACTGCATTCACATTACCAACATAGAAAGAGTAGATTTAAAATGTTTAGTAGGTCTTGCATTGCAGAACGCAACCATTTTATTTGTACCACAATATATATGGTAATATAATTAGCAAAAAACAATATATTACTGATTGAAAAATTATTTTATTAGATCATTTATGTTCTTACTTTCCTTCATTACGTCACTAACTAAATTTATACCTAAACATGAAGTGAATAGAGATGCACCGACCTAGCTTTCCCTGTCCAAAACCAATGTCTGATTTTATACAAGACCTGGAAATTTTGACATATTTTTCATTGGGTATTAAAGATAAAAAATAAAAAAAGGCTTGCAGTCTCATTGATAAAAGTGGTAGTTTTGGAGACAGAATACAAAGCAACAAATCACAGGACTATTTCCATTTGTGCAACAGAGCATAAGTCCCTAAGCTTTATTCTGAACTTTTAACTCTAAAAATGTGCATCAAAGTACATGCTGTTGGTTTATGTATTTGTAGACTGAATATGTTGCAACCTGTTTATTTCTATGCATAGAAAGAATAAATTTTGCCCTGCCAATCAGAGCTTTACATTGCCCTTATATTCACTAGAAATAACATTAATTTATAAGCCTTGTAGTATGCACTATATTAATCTTAAAACAGAAAAGAAGCATTGTACCAGATGTAGCCACCTGCTAATTTCCACTTGTCGTGGTCTAAAGAAAACTGGTAAAAAAAAAAACCTCTGGATGCAGTCAACCACTGTGCAGCTAGTATTAATGGAACGAAGACAGAAGTTGGTGCTAAAAGCCTAAAATTGACCATCGCTGCTCTTTACAGTGGTTTGCAGTGTATAATTATTCAAGAACACTTAAGAGCCTCAGGAGAAGGTCACAGATGTTGAAAATCTGTGCAATGAGCTAAAACTTAATTGTTACGCTTATAAGAACTTAACTCTAGAGGGTATTCCTGGAGGTTGCATTGCTGATTGAGAATAATCCATAAATTAAAACTAAAAGGTCAGTTAAATAGTTTTTCTTATTCACAATTTCTGCCTAACACTGACTTATGTCAGAGTTAATCCTTTTTTACAGCTTGAAGGTTAGTAAAATTTTACCTAGTACCAGAGTCTTTGTAATAAGTGAGACCAAGTAATAACTGTAGAGCTTCTAAACAAACACAGCTGACAGTAACACCCTTTGATTTGAGTTGTTTGTCCATGTGGATATCGTTTTAGAACTTCCCCTCCAAAACAGCACAATAAAGTTGTTGAGTACATCTTGTAACATCTTGTAACTTTGGTCAGTCTTTTTAGTACTGGTGCATGCTTTCCACATGCTGTAAGCAGTTTGTGCGGTAGTTGGCAAGGCCGCTGAAACAGTGCGGTAATCTCTGGATCACGCTGCAACATGACTGGTGTCTGAGGTTCTGTTGAGCATCCCAACTGTGTGTTTGAATGCCAGGCCACAGGAATGAGTCAGTCCCTGTCGCTGTCTGTCTGTGAATGACACTGTTAATGCCCTTATAGTACCTCTTTTTATACAGGGCCCTTTTACCAGATAATTTACATGAAAAGATCGGTAAAAACCATTAAAATAAATTAATCTTTTATTGCAGTAGAATAATCTCACATAGGAATATTTAGAAAAATCCGACCTTTAATTTATGCACATTTGTTGAATAAGGGAAGAAATACCAAGTCAAGAAATAATTAATGGGATAATTATTTCCATTTTTGCTGTCAATACTTACAATACAATCCCCTTTTACCAGCAGGGCAGCACTTAGTCTTCTAAGTGGAGCATTTAATGAGTTTGGAGCATTCTGGGAGAGGGATCTTGTACTATTCCCTTTTGTACACTCTTTCTAGATCAGAGGTGGCCAAAGTTTTTCCTATGTGGGCCATCATTTTCAAGCTGAAAGTACTTGAGGGCCAAACAAATCTGTTATTTTGTTTAGTAACAAATATGAATTTTATTATTGTGTCTTTTACCTCCAGTAAACTCCATATACATCCAAAATTTTAAAGAAACTAACAAAGTACTCTGCATGTTGAAGAAAGAGATTCTCTAAAACATATTGATCCAAAAAATAAAAAGGGGTTTGGCCCAAATTCCTTAATAAAGAAAGACATATAATTTTCTAAATTCTGCTGAGTGGAAAATTTTGTAACTCAGCAATGAGAAGTGGATATGAGTCACCCTTTCTTCAACAGGGCTTGCTGTATTTAGCCAAGTCTAATGAACATGTGTATCCAAGTTTGCTTTTGAGTAAAAGACACAGAATGTTTGTGAGCTTATTTACCATTAAGTTAAAGTGAAAGCAAAACATGTGGTTAATATGAAAAGACAAATACTTCCTGTTGTACCTAAAGTGTTCCATTGCAAGAAGATTTTAATTTTTCTGTAAAAGTCTTACACTAAGAATGTATGAAAAGGTATTCATCTGGAATAACCACCTGTGCACCTGTTTTGGATCTTTTTCCTACATCAGCCCCAAAGATGACCCAATTTTTTAGTTTTCTGGCAAAGCCCACAAGATTTTTGTATAAAATCCGGTATTTTAATTATTTCATAATGCAATGCATTTTATTAAGGTTCTCAGAACCACAGCATCACACATCATCCACCATAATTTACAGTGGGCATGATGTACTTTACCATATACTCATCCTTAAGTAATCTGTTGTAGAAAACATAAATACAGACTAGAGGCAAGCAGGATCAGTTTGAAGAATGTTTATTAAATGAACATCAAAGAAACAGAAGACTTAAAGATGAAGGCAAAAAGGCAGCAACTTGGTGGAAACTTGGAGAAAGGTACAATGGCATAGGGAACAAACAGGTGGGTCCAACAATGATTAAGAAACAACCACAAGAAGAAATACTTGAAAATTGAAGGGAGAACAGGTCAGTCATTACCAACAGGCTGCAGCTCTGTGGGGAAAGGAGCTGAGGATATAGATATACACGAGCAGAACAAACAGATAAGAGAAACATTGAGCATATACAAAAGCCACCACAAAACATAAAGTATCAGGATAAACTGAAAATATAAAACCAACTGAAAGTGCCAAAGACACCCAGGTCCAACAGGTCATGGTAGTTTATCTACATGATTAAGGTTGTGATGATATAAAAGTAGTCTTTTTTTCTAGTACCGCTTCCAAGAAGTGGCAGTTTGCATGTAGATAACACATAAAATTTGATATGCGGACTTGTTGATCCCAAGATGCTGCCCGTGGCTGCAGTTTTTGAACATTGAGCTTTGGAAAAAGCTATTTTATCTTTTCCACTCTGCTCAGTGTGGGTGTTGGTAAACTAAACGTAGGTCCTCGTCCAACCCAGTGGCTTGTGGCTAAAACAAAAGGGCTTCTGTGTTAAGTTGTTTTTATAACCCAGAAAAACAGAAACTAGAAGTTCCTGGAAACTGACAGAAACTAAAAAAAAGAAAGTTAGTTACATTTACTTTAAATGGAATGGTGGGGGTTCCAGCAGTTGTGCCACCAGAAATTTTGTTAAAAAATATTATTTCTTAACATACTATTTTTTGTCCCCAATGAATTTCAGCCAAAATAAAGACCAAAAAATGTTATAGTATATACTTTAATATTTACACTTTGTATTCTTGAGACAGTATGTTTTTACAGTAAAAGGCATCAGCACAGCAATGAATTTACAAAACTGAGGTGATTAAAGCCAATTATGATGTACAATTATACAAACAAACAAATTTATTTTTGCTCTAATATGTAATTTATGGGAATTACTTTTAGAACCACATTTAAGTACTTGAGGGGCAAACAAAGATTCATTTATGTAATTATCTGTTTCATAAATAATTGACTGAAACTGTAATCCATGAATTAAACACAAGAATCTGACTAGGTCTTAGTTTAGACCCATAGTCTCTCAGAAAAATACAGAATCTGTTTTTAATAAGCTAAACATTTTCCAAACCCACATTTCAGGATCCGGATCTGGAAAAAATGAATGGCCTGTCCAGGAACGGTTTGCACCTCAACAGGGCATTTTCCCAAAAGCTAGCTTTGCTTTTATTCCTTTTGCAGTCTCAGAGTTGATAAAAAATTATTGATGAGTTTTTTTTTTGTCTTGTCTCTGAAAAGTTGGAACAAAATCCTTTTTACTTAAGAAAACCCAACATAATAATGTCTGTTTATTAAAAGGTATGTTAATATGGAGCTAAACCAGCCATAATCCATAGGAACATTAGAGCTCTGAGAGTGTTGAAGAAGTGATTTGTTATTTTCTCTGCAGTTACATTTCTACTGGATAAAAAAGCACCACAGGAAAATAACTGAATCAATGCATTTGAATTATTTCCTACATCTGGGCGTTTGGCCATTGGACATAAAAATTTAATGTGTGCTGCAGCTCCATAGGGTTTTCTCACAATTTAGCCAGTGCGCCCACACTTTGTTAAAACCATTGTTATTGAGAGGTCACCACATGATTTTATTTCAAGCTCCAAATTTAATTATTTATTCGGTTTTATGTGCTGTAATGCTAACTTCTACCTTTTTGGGGCATTGTTCATGAAAAATATGGGTTTTGGTTTCGCTTCAACACCTTTTTCTTATTTTAGGAGCTAATTTTCTTGGTAAAATACACAGCTTAGAAGAGAGTACCTTTCAACCTTTGCTGTAAACACTTTTTCATTTAAATATCCTTTTGGTGACACAAAGGATGTGGTCTGTGATTTCTGGAGCAATCAAAGAAAATACCATATGATGTAACTGCTGTGGTTTGGGTGACTAAAAACAAAGGTTTTCCAATTCTGCTCTCCTACAAAGAGCTAGAAGAGGTGCTGCATATGTAATGTTTTCCATTTGTCTCTGAAACATTTAATGAATCCAGACTTTCAAATGAAACTTTGCCTCACAGATATTTTTATGTGCACATAAGATTATAGATGAGGCCATCAAAGAGACGTTAATGAAAAATGATCCAATAAATGGGGAAATATTAATTAAAATTAGGTAACAAACAGAATAATATATGATACATATAGAGGGTCAGCCAGTTGCCTTCTTGGTCCACATCACAGTAAATCTACAACAAGCTGGCAACAGCTTCAATCTTCTTTCATTCATTGCATCTATTAAATGCAGATTTGGCCTCAAATTTCTCCAACAGTGGGCAAGTATACTGTGCCACAGAAATCTGTGGTTAAGGGTTATTCTTCCATAAATAAACCAAACCAAAACAAAGTTTAGTTTATAGCTGAAAGTTTAACATGAGACACGTTTAAAGTATAAGATAAAACTAAGTGATGATTCCTGGCAAAACAGGCTGAAAAGGTCTTTTTTTTTACCTCTTTATTTAAAGCTTTTTTGTGGATGGCATTTACAAGGTGTCCAAGTCTTCAGTTTACAGCAACTTGCACATCATGCTTTTAAATTTTTCCTTTTCACACTTAAATCATCCAGTTGTGGTCTATATAAAGTGGAACTGCATTGTTTTGGTCTGAACTGCTTGTTCTTGTAGCTCCACATGCTCCTCTTTTACCTGTTCTCAGGTGTGTCTGAGAGCAACTTGTTTTGGTGCCGTCTCTTTAAATGTTACTGAGGCACTTCACACCCCGCCCCCCTCCTTGTCATGGAGTGCTGCACTTTAACCCATACAGGCATTTTTGTAGTTTGATAACAATTACCTAGGGGTGCAGAAACAAGACAAAAACGACAAAAACAATGCAAAACAGTTTATGTTATAATACTATTCAAAACACGCAGTACGGTTCTGTCCTCAAGGAGCTAAAAGCAGCGCACAGTGCTAACATCAGCAGAAGGCACGATGCTACTCCTAGGAACACAATGGCTAGGACGTCATATCGACACACAATAAATTCATGTCTAAAATAAAGTTTGTTTTCATTTTAGCATCATCATTGGGGAAATTCCTATTTCCCCAATGATGTGGGAACATTTCTGTGAAACATAAAATTTAACCAGGCACTTCAGTGAGGTTCTGATGGTGTAATGCATTGTGTGGGTTAATACACCCACTCATACTTGAGCTTGGACTACAAAATTGCAGCGAGAAATAAATATGGTGGATATGCCACAATGAACAGTTTGAAGTTTTATTTAGCTGTTCCACAGCAAATACTGTGAAGTAACAGTTGGAAAAACATAATGGATGACAGAGAAAACTGAACAGACTGAAAAAGATAACCCAAACAGAATTTAAAGGTGTCTACGCAACACCTGGAGAGAATAAATTAAACTTTTCTGCCCTCCTACAGACTCCAAGTAGACAAAAAATTTATTTAAATGTTCAAAAAGTGGATTTTGCCTGATATGTTTCCTTTAAAGCAGTTATTGAAAAAAACACAAGAAGTCATATAGGGGACTCAAAAAACATTGAAGAAGGTGTTCTGGCCAGATGAGATTAATTTAGCACATATTCAAAATGTTATATGTGGTGCAAAACTAACACTGCACATCATCCTGAACTCAACATTCTACGACAAACAAGGTGGCGGCAGCATCATGCCATAGGGATGCTTTGCTTCAACGGGGACAGGAAGCCCAACCAGAGTTAGAAGACAAATGGAGCTAAATACAGAGCAATCCTGAACGAAAACCTGTTAGACACTGCAAACGACTTGAGATCATGGGTAAAGTTTCAGCTTACAGCAGGACAATGACCCTAAACATACACCCAGAGCTACAATGGAATGGTATAGATCAAATTAAATCCATGTGTTAGAATGACTAAGTCAACATTCAGTCCTAAATCAAATTAAGATTCTGTGGTAAATCCTGAAAATTGATGATGTTTACATATGTCCTCCAATTGATCAGGCTAAGCTTGAGCTATTTTGCAAAGAAGATTGGGGATAAAATTAAAACTTGCAAAGCTGGTAGAGACATAGCCCAAAGGACTTTCAGGTGTGATTGCAGAAAAAAGCAATTCTACAAAGTAATGACTGAGGTCTGAATACAAATGCGCTCCAAATGTCCCTATCTTTTAATTTTTAAACCATGTATCCTTCGCTTTCCACTTCACGGCTCTGCATCATTTTGTGTTGGTCTATCATATAACATTCCGATATAACACACTGTTGTTTGTGGTTGAATTGTGAAAAAAAGTGCAAAACATCAAGGGGTATTAATAACTTTGCATGGCATTAATCTCATAACTTGCAGAATGATTTACTGAATGTGTAACTTATGCACTGTAAAAAAATAAAAAAAACCATGCAGCTGGTGCTGCTCCCTAACAGACAGTTTAGCCTGATTAGGCTGACGTTTTCCAGTCCTCCACCTGCAGAACGTGCTCTAATGAATTTCACTCACTTTGAAGTGAGAAGCTGTTTTTTTCTTAATGTGTGACAAGCCTTGTCTTCCTTTCAGTCTGAAACTTGGTTTGGATCACTAGGAAACACCGAGACCGTGATTGCATTTGGCACATGGCCCTCTGTCTAAATCTACATGTGCAGCAGTCACACTAATTATGCCTCAGGTTGTATTAATTACTGTCAAATGCCAGAAAAATGTGCTGTGATATTGCACTGCATCAGATTTTCCCTTTTGGAAACACATGTGAAGGCATTTAAGGTAGACTGTCTTATCTCATTGGAAGAAATGCCTGCACACTGACAGTAGAATGATTGTTTGATTCTAAACATGTGTGAAGGCTAATAAAGATGAAACAGCTTCCATCTAATGTTTACACCCATTTACATAAATGGGCAGGAAAAAACCTCATTCGGTTTATGTATACTTTTGTTGCACAGCAAGACAGTGAAGTATGGGAATACTTCACTTTGTAATCTCCTGGATTACACCAAAGATGTAAAAAAACTTAAATACAAATTCAAAACACTTCCAGCTTCCAGAAAACACGAGAAGAATGATTTTTTAGCTGAATGAATTCCTTGAGATTTCTTCTGTCTGTGATGTATGGCTGCTGTTGTTTTGGGCTTCCTTTTTTATCTGTTCTCACTGTCTGGATTTCAGGGCAGCAGATGTTTAAGCACATGACTGGTTGCCGATGTCATCTTTGGCACAGATGCATCGATTTGTGTTTTTGGTCTATGCACAAACCTTGAAGGTGCAGGATGTATATTCAGTTCATATTGATCATAGAACTCTTTACATTAAAAAACTTAAAGATGCATCTGCATGCTGCTTGAAAAACTGGTAAATGCAACAACTGTTTAACAACTGTTCAAGTTAAGAGGCCTTACTTAGGGATAGCTAGTGTATTTTATAACAAAATGCAAAAAGAATCACCCCAAGGGTTTTTGGAATGAATAAAAGAAACAAATCATGCAAAGTCATCATGCTCCAAGCCTCCCATCCCACCTTACATCATGTGTTTTACTAGACTGGGATCTGGCGCTTTGCAGGCCACCGGAGAGTGCTTTGCAAACTAGATTTTTTATGAAGTCATTTAGAGAATTTTGGCTTGCACTCGTGAATAAAAATTAGGTAATTCAGTTGATGCACAAAAATCTTGGTACTGCTGGCTTTGTAATCTCTGTGGTTAAAAGCTAATTAAATCTGCAGATCTGACATAAAAAGAGAATTTTACACTGTGCTGTGAGACTATATCCATAAGGTTCGACCGTAGTGAATATTTTATAATGCTAAATGTTTCAGTTCGGTCTGCCTTTAAAAACATTTCAGACTATTATGTGCATGATTATCCCTTTCTGTTATAGTTTATTCTTTTCGACCCTTTGTTTCCTTGATAAAGTGATTTTACATGCTTTATAAATTAAAGCAAAACTTCGCAAAACTGCAACAGCTGTCCCTTGACAAAAAATAACCAGGTGATATCTATTATATGTCCAAATTATTTGTTCTTCAGTGAATCTGAAACTATTATCAGGTTAATTGTCACAGTGCATTCTTTGTCTGCCTGTGTAGGGTCGTGATTGGCTGGTTCCAATTTTCAGGGGTTTTTGTGTGAGAGCCGGAGTACACCTTAAAGTGCGGCCAATCCATCACAGGCCAACAAAAAGACACACAGGAACGAGAACTACACAAACATGCATTTACTTTAATTTAGTGAGACCAGTTAAACAAACATGCATGTTTTTGAACTGTTGGAGGACGCCTGAGTTCCTGGAGAGATCCCACATATGCACAGGGACAACAGTGCTAATAACTGCACAATCCTCCAACCATAATAACATTAATTATAATAAAAGCACAGAAAAACAAGCATATAAGTATGAATACTTCTATTTTCTATATGTTCTTATGCTTGGCACTACAGTGACAGAGGAGATATATTTACTTCAAGTCCATTGCATTACTAATTTATGAAGTCCATTAATAATCTGTTGTTATACATTATTTTTTAATTAATCAACAAAAAAATGTAAGTTCAATCCCCTATTCCACTGTGAGCATGGTTTAATCACTTTGTTGTGACTTTCTTTTAAACAGAGATGGAGAGCAGCATGCAGAAAAGCCTCCTGGTGCAATAAGGAGATCATTAGGAGAACTTATGCAGTGTGTCAATATCAGCGAATGCAAAACACACACATCTTATTATTGCACTCATTGACAGAGTACAATCTTCTGGATAACACATTCCTGATATTCTGAGTCCAGATAGAAATGTTTTGTTGATTGCCATCTAAAGGAATATTAAATCTTCAGCTTATGTCTGACTAACTCCATTTCTGATAAAACAGAGGCTATAGAGACACAATTAGTAATCTCCTAAATACAGCAATCGTCTACAATAGATATAGATGTTAGATTAATTGGCAACTCTAAATTTCATGTACGTATGTGTGTGTATGTATGCATGTTTCAATTGTTCCATATGTTCCTAACAGGGCAGTTTGTTCTCAGACTGCAGGTTTACTGGTGGTTCCTAGAGTCTCTAGAAATAGAATGGGAGGCAGATCCTTTAGTTATCAGGCTACTCTCCTGTGGAACCAGCTCCCAGTTTTAGTCCGTGAGGCAGACACCCTGTCTACTTTTAAGGCTGGGCATCGTCCAAGATTCTGCTGGCAACAACTTAATGCTCACCCTCTACCGATGATCCACATGGCCCTGTGTTTTAGTGTTTAACTCTTTCTCTCTCCTAGACATGGCGATTCACTGAGCTTTTACTGTAACTAACTCTAAGTGGTCTCTTTCAGACTTTAATCTTGAAAACTGGCTCAGAGTTTATCTGTTCTTTCTTTCTAGGTGAAACGACTAAAGGAGCTACATCCACTAACATTTACTTTTCCTTCCCATAGAAAGTACTCCTGGATCAGTGCTTCTGTGTTCTTTTTGTGTCTCTGCTCTGTTCTCTCAAACCCCCAGTCGGTCGTGGCAGATGGCCGCTCACACTGAGCCTGGTTCTGGTTCTGCTGGAGGTTTCTTCCTGTTAAAAGGGAGTTTTTCCTCTCCACTGTCGCTACATACATGCTCAGTATGAGGGATTGCTGCAAAGTCAACGCCAGTGACTGTCCACTGTCTCTACATGCTCATCCGGGAGGAGTGAATGCTGCAAGTCACTGACTGGATGTAATCTGCTGGGTTTCCTTAGATAGAAAAACTTTTTATCCAATTTGAATAAATAACTGAATCTGACTGAACTGTTCAATGGTTAGGATTAATTGGAATGTATGAACCTGACTTTTGTGAAGCGCCTTGAGACAACATGTGTTGTGAATTGGCGCTATATAAATAAAACTGAATTGAATTGAATTGAATTGAATGTTTGCCCTGTGTGTCTCATTTGTGGATGGCTGACCTGTCCTGAGTGTATGCTATGTTTGACTATAACTAAGCAGATATTTACAGACATATTTATGCATCCCATTAACAGTTTGATGAAATTCAGTAAGAATAGCACAACTTCAATGTCTTTTTATTCAAGTAAAATTACGAAGTAGTCATCAAAATAAAAAAAGTAAGATTAAAAAAGTATTTGGTAAAAAGGTTACTTAAGTACTGAGTTTAATAGTACTGTTATGTATTCATAAAGAACAATTATAATATTATGTGCAGGTTCTGGTACTTAGAATAATAAAAATAATAAAAAATAATAATAATCACATTGTTAAAACACATTTCCAAATCTCTGTTTTCCACAAAATAAAACCTTTGAAACCAGCACTAACAGTAGGTAATGTATACACACTAGAACAGTGCAAAGTACCTTCAAAGTACTATGCATTTTTGGCTAAAATTTGCTTATTCGTTATTCATTGAAGTAACTCAAGGTGGGTACAGTAACCAGAAATTGTACTGAAGTAAAAGTATTGTTACTTCAAACTGAGATTATTGAAGTATAAGTAAAAAGTAAGAAGTAGCAAGTAAACTACTCCTAGAAGTATATTTTTTTCAAAATGTTATTTAATAGATGTAACTGAATGTTTACTGAAATAAACCTACTTCAGATTTATATGATACCTAGAGACTATATAAGTGATTATCCAGTTGTTCTACCACTAATATGAGGTCAGTGTATAAGAAATGTAACCACTAATTAATGTTCATATTTAAGGTTATCATCATCATCATCATCATCAACTCCTATTATCTGTCATCACAGGTGAGGGGGCTGGCTGATGCTGACATCTAGTGGTGAGTGGTGCATCAGCTCATCACATCTTTGCTTCAGGGGAAACCAACAATAGGAATAAATGTGTAGAGACTTGAGACTCCTTCATAGGTATTCACAGTCAGCTGTGGTTTGAGTGAGTTTCTGTTATTGAGTGGCAATTTCATTTAAAAAACTTATCCTTCTGATCATCCTGAAGAAATATTCAAACATGTCTATTGGGTTAAATTGCTATATGTGTTGGTGTATTAGAACAACACTGAAAACAGAATGCTGCAGAACATAAAGAACAGTATTTTTGTTAGGTCAATGTTTAGTTTTGTTATTATTATAGGCTCCATTTGTCAAATACTTTTCAGTTGTCCCATACTTAGCTAAAACTAAATGTTATACAGTTAATTGTTTTTTTTTTGCATCATATTAGGATTTATTTTGCACTATAATCTCTTAATTCTTGACTCCATTTTGAGATTGCCACTTGAGTATCTAGAGTTAGTTTGTCTCTGTGATGGGCTAATGTCTGTTAATATCTGAGACATTATTTTTAGGCATTTGTCACATCAAACCCATGAAATAAATGGATCGATTTAGAGCATCTGTTCTGAAAGTGAGTAGCCTAGTTTGAAACCCTAGGCACTAAATCATTTTACCAATTCTATTTGTTTCAGATGTGGACTAACTAGAAATCTTACACTTTTGTCTTAGTGAGTTATTTTGAACATGTGCTTGCAATCAAAATTCAATGAAAATAGAATTAAAAGAGTATTCTGAATGGTGAGAATCACTTGATTTATTGTCTAAGGCCATAAAAAGTTGTAGTTGGCACATTGGTGATCATAATGATTCCCTGTCATAAATCTTTCTTTCATTGTCCCAAAGGAAAATAAAGTATAACCAATTACTACTGGATTTTACAGATAGTTTTCAGGCTGCTGTCACTAAGAGCTTTAGATGATTTATGATTCATGAAGAAGATGACAATATAAAGGGACTTTTTCTTTGCGTGTGTAGTTAAAGAATATCCGTCAGTGCCAAGGAATCCTTGTTATGCTGTGAAATGAGCATCTTATTAATCTGGATTTGCTTGCTTTGCCAATTACAGGTCAGAAAGAAAAAAAAAAAGAGAAAGGACTCGTCTTGATAACTACAATAATAAACAGATCTTGGTAGCACAAAATAGAGGGAAGAGTCAATAAAAAAAACACAATAATTTATGTTGTCCTAAAAACCCAGAAAAACCTTTAGCCTGAGGGAATAGTACATCTGACACACGTGGAACATGGAACAATGACGTGGCTGATTTGAAGAAAGGAAGCTGAGCTTTGCCCTACTTGTGTTAGCTCTTTACACAGAACGAGATATCATTTTGACAATGCCAGCTCTGTCATCATCTATACTCTGTTTGCATTCAAGCTGACACAAACGGCTGCACCTATCGCCCCTTCTTCCAGTACAGTGCTGACGAGAGAAAGCAATTAATATTGACCTCAACAGACTAACCATGAATAATTAATCAGCTGTTTAGACTGAACTGCCTTCATGAGCTGTGCTGTTGTGTTTTTACTGTATAAATAATGGGTATGTGTCTCTATTCTGGCTTCACATACATGGAATTGTTTTAAAAAGAGCAACAACTTTACGTGAATATTCAACTAACTGACTGAATGTGTGTTCGGAGCTAATGTATGTTTGTTAGTTGTTGGTGCCCTATGTAAGAACTCAAAAGGCAGGTCACACAGACAAGCAGGGAAAAAGGGTTTTTCAGAATATAGGATGTAATATGTGTGGTGCAGGAAACACGACAGGTAAGATGAGTGGAGCCAGGTAGGGTACCCACACCTGTGCTTCTTTACGGTGGCTGTGGTTCAGTTGTTCAGGTGAAAATATCTGGTTTAAGTGTTAACCAGAGTCTCACGAGAAATCAGCTATTTTGCAGAATTAGACAGTTCTTAGCTTGATGAGCCCTGAACAGAGGTGCTTCCAGTCTGCTTCCAATCAGTGAAATGTTTAAAGTGAGATCTTTAAAAATGAAGCCAGACAAAGAACAAAGATGTCAGAAGCTCTTTAAAAGGAAACTATGGCAAAACATGTCTGTGATTCATTCTGGCTGTGAGAGAGCAAGAGCGAGCAGACTGGATTCAGAAATGTTGGCAGCCTGTTACTAAACATAAAATTAAAAAGACAGTTAAAAATGTAAAAGTACACAATCATCTTATCTTTGTTTTGAAATAATAGAAAAACAGGCAGCTTCTGCTATGAATAAAAATATGTATTTCTTTTACAGCAGAAATGCTTTGTGCTAACTGGTCAAATTTGCCAAAATTAGTATTAGCAGATCAAGGCTTCACAAAAAGACAAGATTGGAAGTCTGGAAAACAATTCTGATTGTTTCTATATTCTAGAGTTAATTGTCCTTGGGGAACACATTTTAACTCATTCATTATCCCAAATGTATGCATTGTTCTGTGACAAAGAGGGGAAAAGAGAGCTGCCCACCCTGAATGTTAAATTTAGCAAAATCAGGGATAATTATGTCAAAGAGATTTAAAAATCAAATCTCAAATTATAATTGTAAAGTACATGAGGAAAAGAATACATTAAAACTTGAGGTCAACCACCAGTTAAGCCTGCTTGACTTTAGCTCGTAGGAAAGAGCAGAATCTGCTTTGTGATTTTTTTGTTTTCTAGTTTTTCTAGTTTCTAGTCTCTGTGTGTATAGTCTGTGTTCTCCCCTTCATTTCCCCTCCATCTCTGTTCTCAGCTTTCCCACTCAGATGGTCCCACACTAATTAGTCTCACACCTGTCTCTTGTTCCACTGATCACCTCTTCTCTGTATATACTATTTTCACCGCTGTTCCCTCCGTCTCTGTTTGGTCATTCTTTTGCCATTCTTCCATGCTCCTAGATTCAGCTCTCCTTTTGGATTTGTCTCAGTCTCATGTTTTTTGTTTCATGTCTATGGATTTTTAAATTTTGGCTACTGCACACAGTTTTTCTAAGTTCATGTTTCTCATCTATTAAATATTTTTATTTTTTGCATTTAATCTGCTTCCCACCTTGCTCTTGTTTGGGTCATATACAGACAACCAAAAGTTGTATAAATAGTGACTGGGATTTATATTGGCTTTTTATTTCTTTTGCAAATAATTCTGTCTTATTTTAATACATTATATGTCAGTTCTAATACTTAGATAATTTATGAACCACATTATTTTTTACTTAACCAAAATTCATCACACACTATCGTGAGTGTAATTAACTTGAAGCAGAGATAGAAACTTATTCTTCAACAAAAAGGGCTAATTTCTTAAACCTTTAAAAGTTTTAATTGGAGTTAGGCCACATTTAGGAAATGGGTGACTAATTTTTTGGCCAGTTTCCATCTTGGTGTTTTCATTGTATTAGCCTCCCTTTAAAAGCAAAAAAACCTATAATTGCTCATAGAAATATAAAATTCTGGTGATGTAACAGCAAAAAATATGAAACATTTTCACAAATTTGAAACTAATGGAATATTAGGCCCAGGCCTGTTACAGAGTTTGCCATTGACATCCGTATCTTAGCGGCAGCCTCAGGCTGGGATAGCCGGGCTCTAAGATCCGCATTTTTTCATGCTTTGAATGAACCACTTAAGGATGAACTAGCACTAGTTGAGGAACCAGAGTCTTTAGAGGGGCTAATCGCTAAAGCTATCAGATGGGATAGTAGAATGAGAGAGAGAAAGAGATTTCGTTATGAACGCAGTGCTGCCAGAACTCAGCTTACCTACCAGTCACCTACTGTTCTGAAAACGTCACCTTCAGACACAGCTATTGAGGCTGAGCCCATGCAGATAGGACGAGCTCATCTATCCTTAGAAGAAAGGCAGAAACTTAGACAGACTAGGCAGTGTTTTTATTGTGGTTCTGCTGAACACTTTATTGCTGACTGTCCTTCCTGCCCCCCGCGGCCCGCGGCCCGCGGCCAAAAGAGTTGGTCTGTCGGTAGAAGGGGGGGATACCCATGGACCGAACAATGTACCAGATTTTGTTTATCGGCCTCGCTACTCACGCATCACTTTACCCAGAACTTGTCCGCCTTAATTGATTCTGGTAGCGAACAAAATCTTATAGATGAAGATTTAGTTAAAAGAGCCCAGATCGAAACTGAACCTCTTACTAAACCCTGCTTAGTTTCTGCTTTAAATGGACAAGGACTTCAGCGTATAACTAATCGCACCAAGCCTTTAGTGTTGTTGCTCTCTGGTAATCACAGAGTGGAGATTTCTTTCTTCGTGTTTCCTATAGCCTCAAATGACATACTGTTAGGTTTACCATGGTTATGTGAACACAATCCACACCTAAATTGGCCCGAAGGTCGTATTGAATCATGGTCCTCTAAGTGTCATACATGTTGCCTTAAGTCAGCTATTGTTCAGCCTCATTCCACTCCTGTTGAAGAGGTAAGTGAGTACCCGGGTTTATCCCAGGTTCCTACTATATACCACGATCTAAAACAAGTTTTCAATAAAACTAAAGCGCTTTCCTTACCCCGCCATCGGCCATACGATTGCGCCATTGATCTACTTCCTGGTGCGCCGCTACCCTCTAGTAGGTTATACAACATTTCCGGGCCAGAACAAGAGTCCCTAGAGACCTACATAAATGAGTCACTAGCTGCAGGATTAATCCAGCCGTCTTCTTCACCATTAGGGGCGGGGTTCTTCTTTGTAGGCAAGAAAGATGGGTCTCTCCGACCATGTATTGGCTATAGGGGATTGAATCAGATAACAGTTAAAAACAAGTATCCACTTCTTCTCCTCACTTTGGCCTTTGAACAAGTATGTGAAGCTACCATCTTTTCTAAATTAGATTTGAGAAACGCTTATCACTTAGTCAGAATCCGCCAGGGGAATGAGTGGAAGACAGCATTCAAAACACCTTTGGGACATTTTGAGTATGGAGTAATGCCTTTCGGCCTTTGTAATGCCCCAGCAGTATTTCAGTCATTAGTCAACGACGTACTCAGACTTTTTGAATGTTTTTGTTTACCTCAATGACATCTTGATCTACTCACGTGACTTAACGGAACACCAGCAACACAATCGCCTTGTCCTCCAGAGACTATTGGAGAATTGTCTGTTTGTAAAAGCAAAGAAGTGTGAATTTCACAAGAAGTCAGTTACGTTCCTGGGATTCCTTCTCAAGGGTGGACAGGTTCGCTCCGAGCCGGACAAGGTGAAAGCGGTTCTCGAATGGCCAGTTCCTGATTCACGCAAGCAGTTGCAACGTTTCCTGGGGTTCGTCAATTTTTACCGCAGGTTCATCAAAAACTACAGCCAGACGGCGGCACCGCTAACAGCATTAACATCTACTAAGATCACCTTCAGTTGGGTCCTGAAGCAGATAAGGCCTTCCTCGTCCTCAAGCAGAAATTTGCCCAGGCTCCCATCTTGATTCATCCTGATCCTTCCAGACAATTTGTGCTGCAGGTCGATGCTTGCGGACGAAGGTGATATTGCCGTCACCTCCGTTCGTTGTCACATCCGCCGTTACAAACAGCTTTGGGACGCGACGGTTTGGGCACTTCAACTTACGGCTACTCAGAACAAGAGAATTGCAGATCGCAAACGTCAACCAGCTCCGGTCTATCGTCCCGGCCCAAAGGTTTGGTTGTCTTCTCGGGACATTCCCCTAAAGGCCATGTCCAAGAAGTTGTCTCCTTGTTTCATTGGTCATTATATTATAGAGTCTGTCATCGGCACCTCTGCTGTCCGCCTCCGCCTTCCTCCCTCCATTCGTGTTCATCCCACATTCCACGTCTCTCAGGTCAAACCTTTAGTGGTCAGTGATTCTTGCCCTCCTGCTGGTGCCCCTCCACCCACCCTGGACCGTCTGGGCCATCCTGTCTGGGCTGTCCAGCGGATTGTGGACTCCCGTCGGCGGGGTCGTGGTTGGCAGTTCCTTGTTGAGTGGGAGGGAGTACGGACCGGAGGACCGTTCCTGGGTACCTAGATCTTTTATCTGCGCCCCAACCTTGGTTGCTGATTTCTGGGCCTCCCGTTCATCCACATCATCTGGGCTGCCATTTGGCGGCCGTTGAGGCGGGAGTAATGTTGGGGTTCTGGTTGTGTGGGTTGTTTTTTTGTTCCTGTCTGCTATTGTCTAACCTCTAGTAGGGGCTGGTGACCGTGGTGTGAGGTGACAGGTGTTCTCCATCCCTGATGATTACTCCCTGGAGTATTTAAGCAGGAAGCGGCCAGCATCTCACTGCTCGAGTGATAGCCAACCGTGGTATAGCTCAAGCCAAATATCCTTGTTTAAAACCTAAGTGCTCGCTTCATTCTCGTCTAACCTGTTGTTTCCTCTTTAACAGTGTTATGCTGGAGATGACCTGGTTATTACCCAGACTCGCCTGATTGTTCCTGTTCCTACCTCGCTTCTTGGATTACAGAAGATACTTGAGGGTTTCCAACCTGCAACCATACCGGACATATTCATCAGCTGGCCGCTTCCAAACTTCAACCATCAAGGACAACTAGAGCGAACCCTGTCCACCCTCCTCCACATCCACGCCCGACAATCGACACAGACTCTGCAGAACTGGATGCTGTCCTCCTGGATCAAGTCACTAGAGGCAAACCTCACACTTACCCTCATTAACCTCAGCCACTACCAGTTTCTCCACGTACTCTCCTCCTGGCGGTTCACACCCCCCAATCTAGTAAGATACAGTTTCAGTCAGTATTTGGTCTTCAAAGTAAACCGTTATTCACATTCTGCTTTTCTCTCACACAGTTGATGAGAGTTTCCAGCCGGTACAGACCTAACATCTACATTCCTCTAATAAACCGGTTAAACTTTTCTGATTCACCTGAGTGTTCTCTGCATGTGGGTCAAATCGGTGTCTAAAACAATGACACATTAGGGCTTTTATAAAATTTGTTTTCCAATGATTTCTTTTAGGGACTAGTTCAGAGCAAGGGGAAGCTTACCTAAAAAAAGTAATGGGAAAATGTATAGTGATTTCCTTTCATGTCATCAAAAAAGTTAACTTATATTTATTATTCAATTCAAAAATTAAAGCTAACATGCATTTTTTACAAGCATAGCATTTACTTTTTGTTTGATCACTCTGGCCAACAGCTTATAAAAACCCAATCTTTGGCCTTGCAGAAAACTTAAACATTATATATACAATAACAATGAGAACGCTTATTTGACAGCAGTTTATCTGTTACAGACATGCTCTGCATTAAGGGTAAGCCACAAAAGGTTGTTGCTGAAAAAGCTGGCTGTTCACAAGGAGCTGTATCCAAGCAATATTAAGAAAAAGTTCAGTGAAAGAAAGTGTGGAAGAAACAGATATAAGTAACAGGGACAATAGCATTCTTTAGCGGATTGTGAAGGAAAGCAAATTTGACAATTAAGGATAGATTGGAAAGGCATGGACAATGGCTGGACTTAGAGATTCAGGGGCCTGACACACAGATATATTCAGGACATGGGCTCGAACTGATGCATTCCTTGAGTTACGCCACCCCTGAACCAAACAGAACGCCAGAAGGCCATACCTGGGCTACACCTGTAATGAGACTGGAAACTCAGTTTCTCAGAAGGACCTAATTGTTTTTTCCTGTTATTTGTATTTGAAAGTGTAAAGCCTCTTACTTTAAACTTTGCTCTGCTATCCAAGTTTTTTTTTTTTTGATTTGTGGTGCTAGTGGCCTTAATTGACAGTAACCATGCAGGAAATGGGCAGGGAGAGAAAAGGGAAGACACAAACAAAGGTGTCAAGGTCGTGATTCGAATGCTGGATGGTTGCGCCGAGGACTATTAGCCTTCATTTATGGGACGCTCGCTCTGCTGCCAGACAGCCTGCCACCCTGTCATCTCACTTATTTTTTCAATTTTTTACCTTTTCAGTTAACATTTCTTTTCCCTTTTTCTACTTTGGCTTTTGAGTTTTTTTACTGCAAGATTTCCAAATTCTTTTTGAGATTTTTACAAGGCTAAAGATAATTTTACAAATCTAAAGATAATTTTACAAATCTAAAGATAATTTTACAAGGCTAAAGATAATTTTTTGACTGCAAAGAATTTATCTCGATTCGCTAATAATTTACTTGAAAGATTTACATTTTGAGCTTTGCAAAAATCAGAATTGGGAAAAAAAGACAAGTGAGACTGGGGTTACAGATGAAAAAGAAAAGACACAGAGAAATGAGAAATAAGCTGTAAGATTTGGGGAAGTTAAGATAAAGTGCAAAATTAAGACACAAAAAATGAATAATGAACCAGAAGTTTACAGTCTATGAACTAATGAGAAAAGTAGCAGCTGGTGAGCATAACGGAACTGAATTTGTAATGGTGGACGCTTCTGGTTTCAAAGTGGGTAGCTGGAAAAAGTCAATGGATGGGAATATAGGTTATTATAAGATACAAGCCATGATACAGTACTGTGAGAACATATTACCTTTACAGATTTAATCTGTTAATGCTTTTTGTTACATGTTCAGATCAGGTTAATGTCATAAAAATAAAATCTGAGTAATTTCAAACTAACAGCATTAAGAAATCACTTGAAAAGAACCTGTCTGACAACATAAAGTGGGCTAATAGACCTAAAAAACAAGCATATCATGCCCCAATATCTAAAAGAATTCAGGAACAGTTGAGAAACAATGTCATTAACTATTATAAATCTTGAAGGGACCCAAAAAGCTTAAACCGTTTCTTAGACTAAGTTAAGTTCAGTTTTCATTATTCAATAATAAGAAACTGGGTAAAAATGGGATCCACAGGAGAGCCAAATGCACCCATTTAAAATAAAAATAAAAATGTTTTGAAGATCCCCTAGACCTTTGGGAATTATTCTGTTGACTGACAACACAAAGTAAAACATCTTGGAGGGTGTGCATCCCATTAACATCTGGCATAAAACTGACAGCATTTCTGACAAACAGCATCCTAGTTGCAGTTAAACATGAGAGAGATAGTGTGATGGTCGGGGGCAGCTATGCTGTTTAAGGACCTGGACAATGGGCCTTAATGGATGGATCCATGAATCCTGCTCTCTATGAGAAAATAATGCCTGACCAAAAAAGCTTACATGCGTTAGACCACAGGGCAATGATCCAAAATATAATGGGAGGTCCACCTCCGAATGACAAAAAAACTAAATTACGGCTCTGGAGAGGCCAAGTCAAAGTCCAGACTTAAATCTGAAAACATAAATCTAAAATGTTGTGGCGTGACCTCAATCACCTTATGCTTTAAAACCCCCAAAGTGGAAGAAATAATGACAGAAAAGCCGACAAGAATGAACCAGAATTCTTTTAAAGTGATGTAATAGACTCCCTTCTAGATATCACAAATGCTTCATGGCAGTTGAGTATTTGGTTGATACAGTGAAACCTTTGAACATGGACACATCTGAATATGATTTTTTCCAAATGCAAATTATTACATGACTTCCTTAATAACAAATTTTCATCTAAATACGATTGTCAAAAATGTTGTTAGCAAGCACAAGATCCAGAGCGTGATCCAGCTCAGTGGACACCTCTAACGACTGTTTGCCAATGTTTGCTCCATCTGCTGCTGTGGGTTCTTTCTCCTGTGTTGTTTTCCCTGCTACTCTAGTGCCTGCCACGGAAAACAGCAGACAGTGGTGGTGTTCACCTCCACAGCTATCAAAGAGCTGTGCACAAGACCTGAAAAAGTGCAGTGTTTTTGTGCGCAGCCTCAGCTAAACAAATTTGTCTCACACAACATTACTTTTTAAAATAATGGTTTGGGCCTTCTAACGATTTAAAACACTTGTAGCAGCAAATGTGAATGACCTCTTTAACTGCCAGCCTGGAGAATACAACACAGTGTCTTTCCTCAAGTCATAACGAAAGCCATTTCAACTTTCAAAAAAATATTGAATTCCTAAAATGAATAAATAAATAAATACACTTCTTAATTATCCTCACCAAGTCACACTAATTGTTCCAGAAACTGTATTTTTGTCCTTTTTATTTATTGCTTTATTATTATTTCTCCATGAAATGTTTTAGCAATATTATATTACAGGATTAATGTCGCCAGTATGCTGAAAATGACTGAGTGCTGCACAGGTGTTGGCCAGGGTTTGTGTGCGGGTGACATTTTAATTTCCAGTATTTTAATGGGGAAGTGTTTTTATCTACAAAATTTCAAGATACAAACTGTCTGTTTGAACAAATCAAATTGGTATCCAGAGGTTCCACTGCATATGTATAATGATCTAAAACATTTAAGTATAACATAAAAACATCCATCCATCTATTTTCTATACCCGCTTCTTCTATACAGGGTCACGGGGGAGCTGGTGCCTATCTCCAGCAGTCTTCAGGTGAGAGGCAGGGTATAACCTGAACAGGTTGCCAGTCCATTGCAGGGCAACACAGAGACACACAGGACAAGCAACCATCCACATACCCATTTACACCTAAGGACATTATAGAGAGACCCAGAGAGAACCCACACTTGCATGGGAGAACATGCAAACCCAATGCAGATAGACCCCCTGGGCCAGTAGTCGAACTGAGTGCCCTCTTGCTGCAAGGCAACAGTGCTATCATGCAGCCTAACATAAAAACAAAATATGCATGTTACTGTAAATGCTGATTTGTCTGCATGTTGAATTCAGAAGAACATTATATATAAATTTATATGTCAATCACTACATTTGTAAAGACATAATATGTTTGTGTTTGTAAGATGTGTATTTGAAAAAATGTTAATGTTATTCATTTGACCTCAAGTGTCAAAACCCTCGAATATAAATTAAACCTTGCACACTGAAGTGTTCAGATGACAAAAAGATTTGTATTTTTGGCCTGGATACGGTGTAGTTCCACTTCTGTGCAGGGGATAACCTTGCTATTGGCCAAATTCAAGTTAAACGATTTACTTATACCTTTAACACTCTGAAAACAGAATCTCTCAACATTAATAAATCAGGTTATTGTGGTGCTCCCTGTGCTGTTCACCTGCCTGTAGACTGCCTTTCACCACCATAAAAAAAAAAAATATCTGCTGAAAAAGGGCATCACATCTTGGGCAATTGATTGGGGTTTTTAAGTTTATTTTTTAGATTCCTATTTTAAACATATTGAGCTGTTCTTCAGACTTTTATAATATTACTATGCATTTTTTATTGAGGTCTTGACAACTGAAGATAGCAGGGCTACTTTCTTGGTGTTAAAAATAGTAGAGAAAAAAGATCTAGGAAACCCTCAAATGGCTTCATGAAGCTTTCATTGGCTATTCACAATAAAAAGTTAATAAGCTGCCAGTGCAGCTTGAGCCTGTACCTCTTCTAAAGGCCAGGAGACTGACATGTGTTGGGCTCAGAGTAAGAAGGAATTAAGGCATTCAAGCCACTCTATGAGCTTTGAAAGTAAGGGTTAAACTTTAGAGATATTACTGCACAGCCTGTCAGCTTTCTTTCCTGCCTTGTGGGGTCTCTGTGGTTTCTGTCAGACATAAACCTGAAGAAGATTATTCAACTCTAACAGTGAAGCATCCTCCCCAGTGCTGCAGAAAATACATCCAGTCTCCAGCATGCACATACACACGACTCTAATGCTCTTTGTCAGGTTTTAGAGGGCATCATTATTTTGTCTTGTGAGTTCAAACCAATGTTAACAGTTGGATATGGACTCTGATCAGACCAGGAGAGATAGTTTCACAAAGCCACACCATTGGCTCAATATAAAAAACAATAGCATTCTGGTTCTTTCCAGCAAACACAGTGCCCATAACTTTCAACTTCAGAATCAGAATCAGCTTTATTTCTCAAGTCTCCACAGTTTTGAGAGTGTTAAGCTCCAGGTGGTTCTGACTGCACCAGTGGACCAGCCGATCCATCTCGGGTCTATATGCAGACTCGTCACTGTCCTGGATCAGACCATTAACATTGGTGTCATCTGCAAACTTCAGTGCACATGCGGGTCTGTTGAAGTGCAGTAATTTATGTACAGGGAGTAGGGGGGGGGGGTTGCTGATGCTGAGGGTACTGAGAATATGCACCTCAGTCCCACCTGCTGCTGCTGTCCCTGGGTGGTCGAAGAGGTGCTTGATGAAGTGTAGTCCCAAGCTAACTGCATCATCTGCCAACCCATTTGCCAGGTAAGCAAACTGCAGGGGGTCAAGCCTGTGATGTCCTTCAGATGCCTCCACCAGTTACTTAAGGGATTTCATGACCACAGACGGCAGGGCAACAAGCCTGTGGTCATTTAACTCCTGGATTCTGTGTGAAGGATATTTGCTGTAAGGATATTCATTGGTAAATCACATGGATTCTGCTGCATTCTGGGAATCTCTAGTCAGAGATGACTGAATCAGTATGCAGGGATGTAGAGGCAGCTGTTACTCCAGTGTCAAAGGTGTGTGTTGGTAATTAAGCTACATGTTGCTACCTCAGATAAATGTGTCACCTAGAGGCAATTTAGTGCAAAATTCCATTTTCACTAAGAGTCAAAATCCATTAAAACCTCGTGGGGGAAACCACAAAGGATTAGACTTGCTAGAAATTATGTACTTTTTGTGATCAGGAAATGAGTGGGAGGAAATAAGTTGGAGAAAGCACTGTTTTTTTCATTATGCTTCTCAAAAGAATTGCAAAGTGTGTCTGTTCACACAAACTCACAACAGCCAAAGCGTACTATCATTCCGGCAAACACTCAATAAATCTAATGTTCAACAGGCGCATCTGAGAGCTGCCTTTCAGAGGATTCACTGAAAAGAAAAAACATCATTTAAAGTGTACTTATGCATGTTTAAATCAAGATGTTTATAGTAAAAAATGGAGATAAAAAAAATACAAACAGCTGTAAATTGTTATTAAGAGCATGAGATGTTGGGTTTTTGAACGCACCTCTCAAATTTAAAACTAAGAATACGAGCAGTGAGGTCTGTCTAATCAGAGTTCTGTAATACTTTAAAGGATGCTTCAGAGATTTAGATAAGTGCAGGCCCATCATGGCATTCAGGCTATTATGTGTTCTCTTTAGAGCCATTTTGTTACTGGCTCTCTCTGGAAAAACCAAAGTGGCCTCTCAGCAGGCTCATCAATGTTCATATATTTAGCCCTGTTTTCTTCTACATCTAGAAATGGCTGATGATGTTAACCAAGAGATAATCTTCAAATATTCAATTAGGATGTTAAATTTCAGCATTCTAACATGGATTTTGTTGGTAAATGAGGAAAACATTTTATTGTAATTTGATTTTAAAGCCTGTAAATCTTTGGGTTCTGTGACGTTTGTGTTCCATCACTCTTAAAGGTGGAAGATACATGTATTCTCCTTTAGATTTCACTTACATGGAGATCTTCTTGAGGAAACACCCTGTATTCGAGTAATTATGATAATCAGTTATTCATAAATATGTTCTATACATCATTTGCTTTAGTGAAAAAGGTAAAATGAGCTCAAAATTATCCACGCGCTGATGTCTCTAGGAATTATCAAATGAGCTCTGATGGATTATATGGTTTATTCATTCTGACATAAGAATTAAGCTACTGAAATTAAGCATTTTTACTAGAAGAAAAAGAGTTTGCCACTGAAGAGGTCTATTATAAAAAGTGAACTTTCTTTTCTATACCTTTTTCTATAATAAAAGTCACTTGTTTAAATTTTTTATTGATTTAAACATTGTGTTTTAGCAGAAAGGAGGAACTTCCAGTGCCTGTCTGAAGGTATAATTTGTCAAATTGTGCATTCTTCTGTTTGTAATTGGTCTGCAACCCATATTCAACTGTTATCTGACTATACAAAAGTTCGTAGACCTTTTCCACTTCAGTATACTTTACTTCCATTATGCCAAACCATCTTCTTAATGTCTTTAAGTTGTTCCAAAGCAAAACTTTTGCATAGCTTCTAAAAGTCTTCGGCAGCTTTTTCAGACCCTTTCAGAACAGTCTTTTCACTGTGCTTTTCTGTTTCTTGAGCCATTCATCATTACTGGTAACCTGCCCAAAGGCACATACTTTCCTTTGTTTAGTTACTTGCAAGAAACACAAAAAATACAAATCTAACAGACAGTTCATTATATGTCTGTAATAACTCTGTGATTCCGAAAGTTCCTCTAGCTCAACACCTGGTACATCTCAGTGTAGTCTGAAGCATTTGATGCAGACAAGTGTCTTGAGGCCTAAAATGCTTCTATGACAGACGATTAGTATCTGAAAGCTCTGTCCGAGAGAAACGGGAACAAAGTAAGAAACAACAGAAAAAGCCTGACACATGACTTGAGAGATGTGTCATCTCTCATTCACTGTATATGCTAAGCTTTCAGCTGCTTGCTCTTTGGGAATCCCTTTGCTGGTGCTGAAATCCTAACCTTCTGTTTCTTATTCTTTGGTTATGTTTTGCCATTTAGACTAAAAGATGTGTTGAACTAACTCAAAACAAAGCAAAACAAATTAATCCCATCCCCTCAAGCCATGTGGGACAGGATTGAGTTAAACTTTTAAATAACAAATATCAGATGTCATTAGGTAAAACACCTTGTTTTTCCTTTAAATACCATCATTTTCCACGAGGCTTGTATATACAATTGTGCAAACAGTTGTTATCTTAGAACTTAAAATATCCTTTTGACCTAATTTACGTGTCTTTTATATAAAATTGTGGCGGTCTCTTGTAAGTCTTTAAAGTCTCTTCATTTTTCTCTGGATTCAAAAACATGATCCTCAAAGGATGGTAGATAGATTATTTTTTTTAGCAAATTAGACAAAGAAGTCAGTCTACGTTCCTACCCTCACCTATGGCCATGAACTTTGGGTCATGACCGAAAGAACGAGATCCCGGATACAAGCGGCTGAAATGAGCTTCCTCCGTAGGGTGGCCGGGCACTCCCTTAGAGATAGGGTGAGGAGCTCGGCCATCCGGGAGGGGCTCGGAGTAGAGCCGCTGCTCCTCCACATCGAGAGGAGCCAGTTGAGGTGGCTCGGGCATCTATACCGGATGCCTTCTGGACGCCTTCCTTGGGAGGTGTTCCAGGCCCATCCCACCGGGAGGAGGCCCAGGGGACGGCCCAGGACACGCTGGAGGGACTATGTCTCTCGGCTGGCCTGGGAACGCCTTGGGCTCCCCCCGGAGGAACTGGAGGAGGTGTATGGAGAGAGGGACGTCTGGGCGTCTCTGTTGAGTCTGCTGCCCCCGCGACCCGGTCCCGGTACGAGGCAGAATCAGAAACGGTGTAATCTACTGTGTTAATTTGTTAATTAGCTTCTGTAAAATCCTGCTCCTTGTCATGACTCAAATTACTCTGTTGTTTTAATGTATTTCTGACAAAGGCGGTTGTCATATCTGTTACACTGGAATCTGGTTATTCATGCACAATGCATTTCTTATGAAGTTTGTCATAAAGTACCCTCTAGGCTTTTAATGGCTTTCAAATCCTAATGTCTTGAGGCATAAGGCTTTTTTATACTCAGTTAAAAATTTATTTTTTTCTATTATTCATGCCTCCTATGAGATTACATGATCCCATTAGCTTCAAATGCTGGCAGACCACATAAAGTGCCAACAACAAGCTGTTTGTAAAGGATCTCTACACATTCTTGTTTTAAACCTCCGATTATGGCAGTTCATCAACAACAGAGCACTAAGCAATGTTGCTGGGGTTAAAAACTAATTTGGTTATATTAGCACATTGAAGTCTGTTTGTCAGAGTGTGTATATGTTTCCTGGTTATACAAATAAACCGGAAAGACTAGGACACTGTGACAATTTGAGTTGCTCCAACAGGATGTTCCTATCTTTACATTTGACTCACTTTATTTCAAAATTTTTAAGACTTAGATGGAACCTTTAGGTCAAGCAATCACTTTATTTTCAAAAGCACTTAGAAAAATGTCATTTGTTTAAAACATCAGAACCTTACTTGCACACTGCAAGGAACTTTTAAACATTGTTGCTATAAATTGCTTCTATTAAAGTAGCATCCTCAGCAACACCAAATCTGAGAACTGCTAAAAAATGCTGCAATAGCAGGGTGGGCACCATTTGTTACCAGACAAGGAGTTTGGATGGGTGGGGTTGGCCAACAATTTCAAATGTTGCGAGTCAACTGGTACTTTTACTAGTTCTAAAAATAATAGTTTTAATATAACATATTATCTGATTTGCTTTTCCTTACCAGCCTTCAATACCACTTGGTTTTTCAATAACAGTATTCTGTTGTTACCTAAAAGTTAAAACTTAAAAGAATGATGCCCCACTGTGAGTTTATTACTACCCTCACCTTTGCAACCTGAAGACCCCAGGTCAGCTGAGAGTACTAATTCTTAAAAACAAATGAACAACAAACCTTTTTAGCAAGGCTTCCACTTAAATAAAAAACATGATAATTAAAAAAAACAAAAACAAATTATCTGTTAGTCACATTCCAGTTAAGTGTATCTTGGGTTGTGTCATGATTTGAGGGTGTTTGGGTTTTAGTTATTCTTATTTCCAGTTTACATTTTGAATCTTGTTTCTGTTATTTTTCTGGTTGTGTTTGTTTCTTACTATTGTTTTCTAGTTCATGTTCTATACGTTATGTTTTCCCGATTAGTTTGTATTATTGGATTTCTGTTTTGCCCTAGTCCTGTTTTACGGTGGCCGGGGGGTGCAAAACACTTTTACAAGTACCGAAACAAATTTACATTTCAGAAAACAAATTTACATTTCAGAAAATCAACCGGAAAGGGAATGTACCAACGCCGAGGCCTCAGGGCTACATCCTTCGAAGGCCGTATTTGTAGGCCGATTACGTTACAGCGCGGCGACGAAGGCTGTCCCAATTCATGAATCATTCCGAGCAAATGCTGCCGACAAATGTGTCCTTATTTTGCTCGATTTGAAGGATGCGTTGTGACTATCCTTCGCGGCCCATCATTTTCCATCATTCATTGCGGGTCGAAGCGGATTGGTCAAGCAGGGGAAGCCATGGCGGACCATAGCAACAAAAGCTGTGAGTAAATTGTGGACAATTACACTTTCTGTGACACAAATTAAGTTCTACAATGTTTTTAGTGCGGGAATATAACTATGTAGACGTGAAATATCTGCTTGATTTATCTAGACATCGCTTAATTTCAAATGTGCTCCGACGTGTTCGGAGTTTTCCGTTCCCGGCGTAGTAACCGGCTCGCCTCGCCAGCCCTACCGACGGTGAGGTGAGCTAGCCCCGGTAGAGATCTGACCGGACTATCGGCACTAAGCTCCCGCTGGCAGTCATCACAGTGAACGTTTAACACAAGTGATTTCTAACAGTTTATGTTATTATTTTAATTGTTACTGAAAATCGATTTAATATTTCAGGTGATATTAAGGTTAACCAGAATAAATTGACAGTTTTATGTAATCCAACTATCGCTGGAGAGTGTGATTGAGAATAAATAAGCTTTACAATATGAATTTTTAATGAAGAAATGTGCTATATGTTTTAAAAGTTTATTTATAATTCAGTTAGCATTATAATTTCTGATTCCAGGTAGAATCCAGAGACAATCATGTTCAGGTAAAAAAGATGTTTGATTTAACTAGCCAATAAACAAAGAGATAGCAACTTTATGGCTAATGTATGTTGACATATTATATATATATATATATATATATATTATAAACAACAACTTTAAATTTTAAGATAGATGGGAATTATAAAGTATTTGATCTCCTCTGGCTGTTCTTAGATAATTATATAATAATGCAGTGTTTTAGGTGTATTGGTATCTACTTGCTTTGATCACTTAAAATATCCAGAAGCATGCCTTAAAAATAATGTGTTTTTCCATCTCCATTCTTCCCTTTTCTTGACCAGACCTCTTTACTGCAGGATCAATCTGAGTGCCCCAGTCCTGAAACGCTTCTTCAACCAGGAGGACACCAGGCCAAATTTTCGGCGGAGCAGGGAGTCTCTGGCTTAATCTTTTGCACCAGGATAGGCAACATGGATGGGGTGCTACTATTGAGACCTTGGTTTTTCTTTTCTTGGTGGCAAGTGGCACATCCTACAGAGTGGTCTGCAGAGTGTTTGGGATGCCTCGCTCTACTGTCCATCGCATCGTCCACAGAGTTACAGAGGAGATCGTGGCAATTCGTCACCAGGTCATCTACCTTCTAAAGGGCGGACACGTCCGCCCTGGAGGAGGTACCACCAGAACATGACTACTGTGTGCAGCCAAGTATAATATTATAGATGTGATTAATGTTTGAAGGGTATAACTAATTGTAATATTTTGTGAGCACCATCTTCTAATTCTGCATTTTTCCGATTACCTCTTAGTGATGTGGCAGCCATCAATTCAGCCAGCCCTTTAAACCCACTTGATGGACGATACCGTGGACAGCGGAAAGAGACATCACAAACATCTGCAGACCACCTGTGTGATGCTTCGCTCACCATCCAGAAAGACAAACCACAGATCTCAGTTGCAGCGTCCCATCCAAGTCTCTGACCTTGTGAAAGATTTAGCCACATCGCCAGACTTTCTGTTCAGAAAGACATCTGCCTCTTTGTTCTGTTGAAGAGGTTTTTCCAGGAACCGGTCACTCAGGTTGATCCTGCTGTCGCCATTGTAAATACTTGTACATAGTTTTATTTTATGCCTTTTGTCTTGTAATCTTGATCTGTTTGAATGTTTTCTTCCCCCATTCTGTTTAAAGTGCTGTTTGTATTTTTCATAATAAATTCTGTTTATAACTTTAAATGAAGTTGATGTATTGTTAGATCAAATGTAAATAACTAGCGACAAAAACAATTTTGAAATTTGTTAGAACACCTTAAAACTTTAAGAAACAATCTGAACAAAACACATTTATTTATTTCTTTTATAGCACCTTATTTTGGTGCCATTCTTTGGAAAACAGTCTGTCCATTCTCTGTAGCCTCATGTCCTCCCTGATCAACTCCATCATCTCCTCATCTCTGTCCCTCTTTCTTTTCTGACCCCTTCCTGCTGGCTCACTGTCTTCCTTCTCCATCTGGTTGCCCACCGCTCCGCTTGGCCCTGGAGTGTCCTCAGGGATGGAGGCAATTAGGACAGGAGGTGTTGTGGAAGACCTCTGTCCCAACACCTCATCCATAAAGACAAACCAGGGCCAAGTAGCAGCAGTTTTCACTGACTCCCTCTCCTGACCCTGGATACTTACAATCCTAAAGTTAGAAGGAAGAAAAAAAAAAGAGTTGACTAAACAGAGAAACCAACAAGACTCTTAGAAATATTTTTTTATTTGTGTGTGACATGAGAACTTCTGAACATAATCTAAATAATTTTTTTTTTTCAAATTGTCCCACATTGTTTTGTCCTGCAAAGGGGGTGACCTTCCCCTGTTGGTCCATTTTCTCCAGAATTGTCCTAAACCGAAAAAAGTATGTTAATCACTGGATGGATATTTCTGAAAGTTAGAAAGATAGGAGTTATTGAAACTGGACAGAAACTGACTGTAAAGAATGTTGTTATTGTACCTCCAAGCCACGGTGTCTGAGTTTTTAGTTCCAGTAAAAAGGTGGTGGTTCTCACCCCTGAGCTTCATAAACTGGCCCGTCTGCTCCTTTGTACCTAAAAAAAAATATCTTGCTTAATATCAGAGCAAAAATAAAGCCTTTTTAAATTTCACATTTGTCTTAATTTGAAGAAAATATTTCTCTGCAAATGTCTAAACAAGCTCTTTCAAACTTTTCACTTTACTGAGATTCACTTACATTTGGAGGTGTATTCCTCGTCGGGTTTACCTGGAATCAGAAATTATAATGCTAACTGAATTATAAATAAACTTTTAAAACATATAGCACATTTCTTCATAAAAAATTCATATTGTAAAGCTTATTTATTCTCAATCACACTCTCCAGCGATAGTTGGATTACATAAAACTGTCCATTTATTCTGGTTAACCTTAATATCACCTGAAATGTTAAATCGATTTTCAGTAACAATTAAAATAATAACATAAACTGTTAGAAATCACTTGTGTTAAACATTCACTGTGATGACTGCCAGCGGGAGCTTAGTGCCGATAGTCCGGTCAGATCTCTACGCCGGGAACGGAAAACTCCGAACACGTCGGAGCACATTTGAAATTAAGCGATGTCTAGATAAATCAAGCAGATATTTCACGTCTATATAGTTATATTCCCGCACTAAAAACATTGTAGAACTTAATTTGTGTCACAGAAAGTGTAATTGTCCACAATTTACTCACAGCTTTTGTTGGTATGGTCCGCCGTGGCTTCCCCTGCTTGACCAATCCGCTTCGACCCGCAATGAATGATGGGAAATGATGAGCCGCGAAGGATACTCACGACCCATCCTTCAAATCGGGCAAAATAAGGACACATTTGTCGGCAGCATTTGCTCGGAATGATTCATGAATTGGGACAGCCTTTGTCGCCGCGCTGTAACGTAATCGGCCTACGAATACGGCCTTCAAATGATGCAGCCCTGAGGCTGACTTCCGGGTCAGCCTCGGCGTTGGTACATTCCCTTTCCGGTTGATTTTCGGAAATGTAAATTTGTTTTCTGAAATGTAAAAGTGTTTTCTGAAATGTAAATTTGTTTTCTGAAATGTAAATTTGTTTTCTGAAATGTAAATTTGTTTCGCCTCTTGTTAAATTGTTTTCTGAAATGTAAATTTGTTTTCTGAAATGTAAAAGTGTTTTCTGAAATGTAAATTTGTTTTCTGAAATGTAAATTTGTTTTCTGAAATGTAAATTTGTTTCGCCTCTTGTTAAATTGTTTTCTGAAATGTAAATTTGTTTTCTGAAATGTAAAAGTGTTTTCTGAAATGTAAATTTGTTTTCTGAAATGTAAATTTGTTTTCTGAAATGTAAATTTGTTTCGCCTCTTGTTAAATTGTTTTCTGAAATGTAAATTTGTTTTCTGAAATGTAAATTTGTTTTCTGAAATGTAAATTTGTTTTCTGAAATGTAAATTTGTTTCGCATCTTGTTAAATTGTTTTCTGAAATGTAAATTTGTTTTCTGAAATGTAAAAGTGTTTTCTGAAATGTAAATTTGTTTTCTGAAATGTAAATTTGTTTTCTGAAATGTAAATTTGTTTCGCCTCTTGTTAAATTGTTTTCTGAAATGTAAATTTGTTTTCTGAAATGTAAATTTGTTTTCTGAAATGTAAATTTCTTTTCTGAAATGTAAATTTGTTTCGCATCTTGTTAAATTGTTTTCTGAAATGTAAATTTGTTTTCTGAAATGTAAATTTGTTTTCTGAAATGTAAATTAGTTTTCTGAAATGTAAATTTGTTTCGCATCTTGTTAAATTGTTTTCTGAAATGTAAATTTCTTTTCTGAAATGTAAATTTGTTTTCTGAAATGTAAATTTCTTTTCTGAAATGTAAATTTGTTTCGCATCTTGTTAAATTTTTTTCTGAAATGTACATTTGTTTTCTGAAATGTAAATTTGTTTTCTGAAATGTAAATTTGTTTCGCATCTTGTTAAATTGTTTTCTGAAATGTAAATTTGTTTTCTGAAATGTAAATTTGTTTTCTGAAATGTAAATTTGTTTCGCATCTTGTTAAATTGTTTTCTGAAATGTAAATTTGTTTTCTGAAATGTAAAAGTGTTTTCTGAAATGTAAATTTGTTTTCTGAAATGTAAATTTGTTTTCTGAAATGTAAATTTGTTTTCTGAAATGTAAATTTGTTTTGCATCTTGTTAAATTGTTTTCTGAAATGTAAATTTGTTTTTTGAAATGTAAAAGTGTTTTCTGAAATGTAAATTTGTTTTCTGAAATGTAAATTTGTTTTCTGAAATGTAAATCTGTTTCGCATCTTGTTAAATTGTTTTCTGAAATGTAAATTTGTTTTCTGAAATGTAAAAGTGTTTTCTGAAATGTAAATTTGTTTTCTGAAATGTAAATTTGTTTTCTGAAATGTAAATTTGTTTCGCATCTTGTTAAATTGTTTTCTGAAATGTAAATTTGTTTTCTGAAATGTAAATTTGTTTTCTGAAATGTAAATTTGTTTTCTGAAATGTAAATTTGTTTCGCATCTTGTTAAATTGTTTTCTGAAATGTAAATTTGTTTCGCATCTTGTTAAATTGTTTTCTGAAATGTAAATTTGTTTTCTGAAATGTAAATTTGTTTTCTGAAATGTAAATTTGTTTCGCATCTTGTTAAATTTTTTTCTGAAATGTAAATTTGTTTTCTGAAATGTAAAAGTGTTTTCTGAAATGTAAATTTGTTTTCTGAAATGTAAATTTGTTTTCTGAATTGTAAATTTGTTTTCTGAAATGTAAATTTGTTTCGCATCTTGTTAAATTGTTTTCTGAAATGTAAATTTGTTTTCTGAAATGTAAAATGTTTTCTGAAATGTAAATTTGTTTTCTGAAATGTAAATTTGTTTTCTGAAATGTAAATTTGTTTTGCATCTTGTTAAATTGTTTTCTGAAATGTAAATTTGTTTTCTGAAATGTAAAAGTGTTTTCTGAAATGTAAATTTGTTTTCTGAAATGTAAATTTGTTTCGCATCTTGTTAAATTGTTTTCTGAAATGTAAATTTGTTTTCTGAAATGTAAAAGTGTTTTCTGAAATGTAAATTTGTTTTCTGAAATGTAAATTTGTTTCGGTACTTGTAAAAGTGTTTTGCACCCCACGGCCACCGTACTGTTTTGTTCTCCCTGCATCTGTCAACCTGCAATCAGCTTCATTCAGTCCACCTACATCATGTAATCACTCTTCGCGTTTCCCTTGTACCACGCTCCATATATACACAATCATTCTGTTCATTCCTCGCGGAAACATTACGGATCGCTTCTCTCTGTCACCTGTTCATGCCAGGTCTGTCTTGCCTGCCTGTCCATGCCTGTTTTTGCCACCACCTGCTGAAGTGAGCTTCATTTATTAAATCTTTTTGTTTACTCATCACTGATGCTTGTTGTTGTCTGGATTCTGGGGTCCTCCACCACACCAAACTTGACACTGTGTCCTACTGCATTTTTACTTGGATCTAAATGCCCTTAATACATTTAATTTTTTTATATTGTTTTTAGCACAATTGTAGATTTCTTGATAAATTTAACTTGCAAACAGGCCAATTTGTACATAAAAAGAAGAAAGAGAGATTTGTTCTCAGTTGCATAACACATGCATAACACAGTATTGCCTCATCTCCATCTACTTGCTACACCCTGCTGCTCATATTACTAAAAGAAGGATATTCTTTGTAGTTGCAAAAAAAGATGAATGTCATGATTATTAATTACACATTTTTGATCGAAAAGGGGAACTATTATGCAAAATTCACTTTTTGATCGGTTTTATACTTCCATTTGGGTCTCCAATGCTTCGACAAACAGTCCAAACGCAAAAAAACCCTAAAACATTCAGCCGTTTTTTGGCTATAAATGAATGTTTTATTTTTTCTAGACAGCTGTGTAATTACACTGGCACATAACGTTACCTGAGTCCCGCTCCTGACCAGCAACTGAAGCGGAGCTCCACCCACTCAATTTTCAGTAGAGGATCACGTCTCGCCGACTGGTTTTACTTTATAGCTATCTTTAAAGGCAGATGTTCTGTTGTTGGCAGCAAAGAGCCACATGTGTTCATGCACATTCTCTGCTATCGGATAACAGGCTTCATTTATGTTTTGTATAGCCCATAGACTTATCCCAAATGTTTAAAAGGAAGTATAATGGGTCACCTTTAAATCTCTATTTTTAATACATTAGTATTTCTAATTAAAGTCTTTCATGCTGGCCCATTAACCATACACTTTACTTTGTTTTTTGTTTTTGCTATAATTATGGCAGCAGGATATCAGGAAAACATATAATTGCCGAATATTGCGACAATCATACCGTTTACCATTATTCTCCATTCTTCAAAGTATTTTCTTTCTTTTGCTACATTATAGTTTTCCCACTATTTTTTTGTTTGCTTTCACTGCGGCCCTAAAATATGCACATGGTGTGCATCATGGGCATATTAGAGACCATCCAACTGACCAAATATCTAATTGGCATGCAGAGTGGGAATGCATGTCCCTTGAAATATGATATCCAACCAAATCTGCGTACACACGGTGCTTCGAATTGATATTAATATTAATGGTATTACTGACATTGCGATGTCAACTGCAATTCAACTATCCAGTCGAACTATCCAGCTCTATGTGTAATGAAATGATAGAATTCTAACATGTCCAGCAAAGTTTAAAAGCATAGTAAACATTTACTATAGTACATCATATTATAAAAAACACATTAAACTTGCTCTTGGAGTAAATTAACCAGATAGTATTTGGCTTTGCAACTAAATGTAAAGCTAAGCCTATTCTCAGTGGAACTGTAGAAACAAAAGGCAGCATACTTGACAAATTCCCCTGGGAAAGCTTGACACAAGCTGTGTATGCTAGTATGAACGTATAACAAAAAAATGGTTCCATTGAGTGGGTTCAGGGTTTTCAGGGTATTGAAATTGTTTTCTAACTTTTAAATTGAAACTTGAACTTCTGGGTTACATTAACAAAAGAGCACAACCACTCCTTGTTCTCAGCTTGGAGCACACCGAGCTTCAAGTGCCACTTCATCCACCTCACTCTTCTGCTCAAATGAATTCAGCAGCAGCATGACTCACTTGATTGAGGAATGAGACAAAAACAATCCCAGCTCATTTGACGCACAGTACCTGCGAGTTCACAAAGTCACACGTCACATGGCGAAGACTGATATAGACCAGAGACAAAAGGCGTGGATGAAACCTGAGCATACCAGGCTCTTTATTGTTACCATGACAACAGCTGTCGTCTACAGTCCCTGTAGGTGAAAAGACAGGAGGTTCAGAGGACGGGTTGAGGAAGACTCCGCCCACTGTGGGAATTCACAGATCCAACCTGGCAACTAAAGACTTCCATTAACCTGTACATGAGAACATGAAACAACTGAGCATGAACAACTAATCAAACCCTGCACGCCTCTGTGCTATTTAATAATTTCTTTTTTTCCTAGTCCTGGAAGACCTTTTCAAAGCGCGAAGGTGGATGCAGCATAGGGTGTGTTTCTGTGCTGGCAGGTGTAGGAGCAGGTTGAACAGGTTGTGAATGCCACTCTGTTGTGCCCTCCTCCTCCTTTCTCTACCTGCTTCTCTCTCTAGGACAACTGCTGATTCTCTTACATATTGGCAGGTTAGTGAAGAGATTTCTGTGCACCTGTTCTCATCTGACACAGCTGAAGAAAAAGGTAAGGATTTACTGACGATGAATTTTTAATTTAGGAACACATATGACACAGAGCCTTATACAACCCTAACAAGTGAAGTGGTGGTTTCACCAGGATGTTATTTCAGAAGGTCAGACTCCTGGAACAATAAAGCAAAATTTAACCAAAGGAAGTCTAAAGAACAATTTAGATTAGGTAATTAATTGTAAAACCTACATTATAAGAATTAAAGTATAACATACAAGTTAACATACGTAACATTGTATAACAGACAAGTACTTTTTTCAAATGCTGTTAGAATGATAAATCTTTAACGAGGCATCATCAGTTGTTTATCTGATCCTATTTTTGCTGTTCTAAAGAAGAAACTATAATAGGTCTGTACAAACCTAAATGTTGCAAATATTAGCTTAAATTAAGGAGTGACAATAACAAAGGAAAATCCTGAAGAGCTTAAATGTCACATAATTAGTCATATTGGTGTTTGTGTGGTGGCTGAATAGTATTTGCAGGGTGTAGTGTTTCCTTTAGCCACTGTGTGCTCCTTTGTTTATGTGGGGCTGGATCTCTGGAAAGTTGAAGCTGACAGGGCTGTTGAGGCGATAGCTGCTACAGACTCTGACAATGCAGGAGAGTGGGAACTCTTTTCAACAGAAGGCTCCTCTGAGTGTGACGGGTCAGAGGTAAACACGTCTCCTGCTGTCTCCCAGACCCTCTCAAAGGCTTGTTGGTATGACTCCCACGGTCAAATATACTCTCAGAGCGCTGCTGTGGTAAGATGTGAGAATAACATGATGGACAGGAAGTGACAGTGGTTTGGATTAAAACAACCCACATATGTGGGTAGCACAAGCTCAAAATATTGTTAAAGTTTGACTCTGACAGACTTGAATCATAACAGGTGAATGGTGGCAACATTGATACAGATTTTAAAGCTTACAAATAAGGTGTGCATAATTAGAATAGTTTCCCGACTTGCGTCATATATATATATTTACACAGCCCAAATCAGAACAAGTCAACACCTTTGCCTAACCACTTGTTAAACTGGTTTTACATGAATTGGATTCATTTAAAATGCAGAGACCTTCAGTGTAAAATGAGAAGCTAAATACATGGAGAGGGGATTTATTTTCAACATATATATTTATTACCATCATTCAAATAAATTACTGATATATTTGAGAGTAAATTATTCAACCAACTTTGTTCATATCGCTAGGTTTGTTTTAGTATAGTATTTTGTTTACTAATTTTTATTCGTGATATTGCATGAAAAAAAGGCAAGAATATTATCACATTTTTATATAAAGAGTTTACAAGTTGTAAAAACAGGATTTTTTGTTCCCATACAAAAGAAACATAAGTAGCTAATGTTTGATATCCACTGATTAATATAATATAATATAATATAATATAATATATTTTCAGTGTAAAACTGTAAAGTTTAGAAGAAAATAGTCCAGTAGAAGAAATAGATCAGATTCAATAAAGAAATAGTGACATAGCCTTTTTGGCTTGAACAACCTTTGTGTTGCTGGTGGCAGTTAACCAACTGCTGTGCTTGGATATTGCTTACAAATAATTAACGTCCTTTTTGCATTTTATTGTTTTCAACCAAGTTCCAAGGTGCAGCAACACAAATTATTTAAAACTAACGATGGCCTCCTTGGTGCTTTTATAGTAGCTGACTCCATGTGTAGAACGGAGCAGCTCAAGAAATATTTGCTTTCATTGTCTAAAATTACCCTGAGTCTTAAAGATACAGGGTGACAAGCTTAAATGAATTACCGAGCTGTCTGGGGCTCTTTTTCACCTGATCAAGTCCCTCAACAACACCAACTGGATAGGGCGTCCTGAGATGGACTTCAGTTTCATGAGAAATGCTGTACCATTTTAATAATGCTATATTACACATCTAGAAATAATTGATTTATTGCAGAATAACAGCTATCATTTTCTATTTTACAGCTGCACAACACATTCGAATTTCTCAGCAAAGACTCAAGAGTGCCAACAAGTTCAAATCAGAATCAGGGAAGGTGGAGGCGGAACATTTTATATGCCAACTTTCCTAGAGAACAGATTTTAACTACATTCTGAGCACAGTGTTTTCAGTTTTCCCTCAAACACTTAATATTTATGATAACTTTCATGTAAAACATTTACCGTGTTTTTCCTTTATACTTAATCTGTAATTTACCACATTGTGTGGAAGACAGGAATGATGCCAAGCTCACATCGTTCCGAAATATAGACTTATATGGATTTTTTTGCCTCTTTAACATAAAATATAAAAATTTCACTCCGTTCCCCCCATCCTGGTGAATTGAAACATTTTTTGTAAATAAGAAAATCTGAACAGTTTGATTGATCCAGAATTCACACAGCAGGCAGGTGCCTGCATACCACCCACAGCGTTTCCATTTATTTTTCAAAGTGCGAAAAAAAAACAGGCACATCCTTGTGTGGATGAAAAACAAGCTGTTGAGAAACTAACCATAGGTGACCGTTTCTAGCTCATTGCTGTTTGTCAATCTATGGCATGACAACATAGAAAAATAATCGTTAATCAAGAGAAAATAGTTTTTTTTTATCATTTCCAGTTGGTTGTTTCCAGATTGCATTGCTAAAATAAACACATGGCATTGCTATAATAGGTGGAATGAGAAGTAGATCACCAGATTTGCATGTCCAGAAGGAACTGTGGTTACGCTCTGTAGATGGATCCTTTCACTATGGTACTGAGGAACAAAGAAGCAGATCAACAAAGAGACTGAGAGCAAGCATGCCCTGTGGGGAGTAGCTGTCATTTGTATGTAGGAGTCATGCCAAAGGGAGAACACACAGCTTACAGGGCATTTGTGCTAATTCACCCTTTCAATAAGCCACATTTGTCTCTGGAGATTGTGTTGCAACTCTGGTGAACTGTATAAAGTGCAGGGGTTACTGCATAGAATTTTTCGCATATGTGTTCCCCATGTTTCGGCTGAGGGTGTCATGATTCCGGAGCTGTTAGCTATTAACTGAGAGGGTCTGAGGAAGTTGGACAAGGTCAGCTCTTCAAGGATTTCCATTATGACTTGTGTCAGTGGAGCTGACATCAGCTATCAAAGCAACGATTTTGTTTTTGAACTTTTGGAAAATTGGTACAAGCAGAGCTGTTTTGCCCGTGTCAGTGTGCCAGTGTAGTTAGAAAAAAACAGACGTTTAACACATGAGGATCTCTCCTGAAGGCATTTACTCTTGGCAGGTGTGCAAAGAGAAGCTTTACTCACAGAAAGCCAAAAACAGAATATTATCCCAAACATTTTCCTGATTTTTAAAATCAGAATGATGTTTTTTGAATTGGCATTGTGAAATGTATTTTTGTTTTTTAAACATGATATGAAAACTGCAGTGCTCAGCAGAATGCTGTAATGTATGGTCATTACAACAATGTTTGAGTTTGCAGTTTCCCATTGTAGAAAATGACTTAACACATTATAAACTACCCCCAATGAATGTGAATTTTACAAAATGGTACGTAAGCATTTACTCTCAACATTACGGAGGGAATAACTGAAACTGGACATAATAAGAACATTCTGCCACTCCCTCTTATTGTTGGACTTTTGTTTTTGACTCAAATGTCATTATAACTAATAGAGACTTCTTCAGCAACCCATAGGCAAGAAAAATTGGAAAGACAGCCTCGTGATTGTAGATAATTATTAGTCAATCTGAAATTTACATCAGTTGTTACTATTTATACATGACTCATGGCATTAGACAATGGTCATAAAGGCATTTTGGGAGATCTTTGTAAAAACACAGTTAAGTGTTTTCATAACGGAAAAAAAAGTGGATAATTAATCTTATCATCAATGTTAACAGGTGTGTTTTCTGTTCTGTTTGAAAACCCACAGGAAAATGAGGCCTTTACAAGTCACAGCAAACCTCCTCCTGCTGCTTCAAGTGTTCCACCTAGTATGCCTGCAAAATTCAACTGACTCTCCGGGACGTACCATTGATAAGAGCTGGCTCCGTCAGCCGCACAAAACTAAAGTCCAAAGTGAAAATGCTACATTTAGTGGAGAGAGCGAATTTGACCAAGCTGATCAGGTGGCCGAACTCAACAATGAATTCAGCAGTGGGGTAACATCTGGCCTTTTGGCTGAAGAGGAGGAGAACATAATAACTTCAGAAGTTCGTGTAACTGAAGCATTTGATGGATCAAATGTTTTCACTACAAACATGCCCCCTGCGTTTGAAACTGAAACGACTCAAGAACCAAAATTACCAGATCCAGCCATCTCTCTAAGAAATGTGACTACAGAGACCACAGACTCAAGTCAAAGCAACATGACGGATACTAACGATAAATTTAACTCAATTATGACAGCAAACGACACAACTAGTGTTACCGATTACACTAACTTACAGTCCACAACCACCATGGAAAAGCCTATAACAACAACTGCAACACCGGAGGAAGATATAGGATTGGGAGGCCTTACAGAACATACCAGTACATCTCCTACAACCACAGCAGCACCTGAGATATACACAACAACCACCAGATCTTTAACTACGACAGCGCCGCTGTCTGAAACCACAGAAATGATCCCAGAAACCACCACCACTGAAATGTCAAACTCACCAGATTTGGCTAACAAAACTGGAAAAATTGGAAGCGGCTCGGAACGGGGTTCTGTGGCAGAATCAGGTACGGGAGACTTCGATACACATTTTCAGGCCTGGAAAATGGATTTCTTTAAATGTGCCTTTCCAGTAACCATTTTAAAACCTATTAAGGAAGTGATACAATAGGATACAGCAAGAATAGTTCTGGAAAGTTACATCAAAGATACAGTTTTGGGTTTCATTGTGCTTTTGACATGCTTAGTCAGTTTTAAACCTGTAGAAGATGCATTTGAAGATTGGATTTGTTGGATTTGTTAAAGATAAAACTAAAACAAACAAAATAAGCAGGAAGGAAAGAAAGAAAGTTTCATAAACTAAAGCATTACAAATATTTAATATACAACAGTATGAAAAAGTAATTGCCCCTCACAGATTTTCTTTGCATTTGCATTTCAGTTGTGTTTAAATGTTTCAGATCATCAAATAAATGACAAAAAAAACCAGAGTAAATAGAAAAAGCTGTTTTCAAATGATGATTTCATTTACTACTGGAAATATATCCCAACAGGCCTGGTCCTAGATAAAAAAATAATCCACCCAAACCTAATAACTGGTTGTGCCATCATGGTGCCAACAACTACCAGGCGTTTGTAATCAGTGGCAAAGAGTGAAGTAAGGCCTGCAGTGCTTAGATGTTGTTCTGGGTTCTTTTGTAATCTCCTGGATGTGTCATTGTTTGCACTCTTGGATTAAGTTTGGTAGACCAGGTCCTCCTGAGAAGGTTCATCACCCCTCCTTGTTTGCAGATAATGAGGATAAAGCCTTAGAAAGGGCTGATAGATGCCAATTACTTTGCCTCTCATCTGTTTTCAAATGACTGCCTCATGATATGTTGCTATTTTAGATCTTTTAGCCTACTTCATGTCAGACAGGGTCTGTGTAAGTGTTGTCTTGATTCTGTTTAATTGACACTGGCCTGCGATGCTACTGGGACTTGGGGCAGGCTGGTTGGATTGCTTTATCACAGATAAATGAAAACATCATATGAAAACTTATTTTTGTATTTACTTAAGTTATCCTTGTATGAAATTCAAATTTGTTTGAGTATCTGAAACAAGTGTGACAAAATAGTAAGCAAAATCAATCTGAAAGCAGGCAAATTACCCTTTCACAATGTTCTAAAGTGGTTCAAAGTGGTCCTGCACAGGAATGTTCACAAGAAGGGTCAGTGGATTGGGTTAAGTTACATGGACTAAGAAACATTTGGTGCAAACAAACCCTCTGATGCTGTTTCTGTTTTGTAAAAATTCAGAGTAGTTTTAAGTTTAGTTTTCCATTGTTTCATGGCATTAGTTTGTCTGTCAGAAATCACATTTTTCTCAAAAGACAATGAGAATTAAAAGATGTAAATCTTTGAAACTTTTTATAAGGCAAACACTAATTTGTAACAGAAAATGGCATGAAATCCTTCAGGTATCCCCTCAGTTTTGTTACTTATGAGCACATTTATCATGGTTGCATGTTTAACACACTTGGTGTTTCCACCCTTTCCCTGACTCACATTTGGCAACATCTCTTTTCCCACTGGCAGAGGACAAATACTCGTTCTTTCAAAGGCAAAGGCTGGATAGAGTTTCAGGTTTTATCAATTGAGCCTCTTAGGAAGAAAGGGTCTTTTACAGCTCCCCTCTCTGCAGGACAATGAGACCCTGTTTTAGCTGCAAAAACAGCCTGAAAAAAGGCAGCTGAGGACTGAGTTTAAAGATGCCTTTGGCTTCATGCAGGAGCGTGAGACTAGCTTTGTGGTGTCGACCTCCAGATTTGGAAGATTTGAGAGTGGGAAAGGCTGGATGTCCAATTCAATCTGCAACTCATTTTTTTCCCTGTTAAACCACCTGGAAAGTTACATGTGGGCAAGCTCAGTGAGAACAAAAGGGGCAATAAACAGCTAACACAGGGTTAGGTTTAAAATAAAACTCCCATCCCATGGACAGATGTGACAGAAGGACATAACACTAACAAATGATGGCAATAAACTGTAGGAAAACAGTTCTGAAACTGTGGGCGAGCCAGAAGAAGAAAAAAAGGAAATGATTCTCCACAGTTACCATGACAGGAGCAGCATGTTCACCAACAACATACCATGACACCCACTGCTGTGTGCTGATAAACAAAACATCTATAAATATGCAGATGGTATAATACATAGTGTTCTCTGACCTTAATAAATGAAAACACCCACTCACCTCAAGGTGCTTGATCTCACTTGGCTACAGTACATATTACAGTTTCACAGAAATCCTCAGGATAAATACTAATGTCAGGTAAAACACACACTCATCTTCAGCGGCCTTAACGTGCTCATTTACTCAGTTCAATCTGTTACTGTTCTACACAATTATTTTTCAAAAAGGTAAATGTATGTTTATACAATTCATACCCAGATAACAAATGCAAAGTTCAAAGCTGTTAGTTGCATTTTCTTTCTATTTAAAAGTTTTTCATATAACAAGCATTGGAAATAAAGGATATGCATATTTCTTGATAGAAGAGTTTTGTGTCCAACAGAAAATAAGGGGAATAATAGGCAAGGCAAGTTTATTTGTATAGCACCTTTCAGCAACAAAACAACTCAAGGTCCTGTACATGATGAAAACCTCATAATAATAAAAAAAACACATAAAAAAGCACATTGCCGTGACATAATAAGACAAAGTAAACAAAATAGATTTTTACAATTTATGCACCCAAGTAAATGTCATTAACATCTATTGCTCATCAGAATACTGTTCATTAAAAAAGGGAACATGTCTGTTTGAGTGGTGTGGCCCTACATAGATATGCATTTATGCCCTGTGTCCACCAGTAAAAAAGGTCATGGGAAACACAATACACAACACACCAGGCTGTTGTTTCAGCTTGATGTTCTGTGCAACCTATAATTACCTGTATGCAATAGTGAAATTAATTGTTATATCCACTATATGTGATCCATGGAGACATAAACTGAGATATATAATCCAAGTGCTATTTAGTCTCCAAAACCTAATTTAGATGTTGAACACAGCATGCCACCTTAAAATATTCAAATGTATTCAGAAAATTATCGTGATTTTTGGCATGTTAATTGCATTAATTATCACAGTGTAAATTCTGCCATTCTGCCTAATTAAGATGTGTATCTATGCAGCGTGCCAACACGTTTTTTCAGAAACACATTTTTAGCCCTAATTATGTGACAATTAGCCCTCAAAGATGGGAGTTGATATAAATCATTTATCTGTTGACAAATTATTTAAAACTCTTTTCCACCCACATAACCATACCCCTCCTTTCTCAAATGAAGGTTCAGAGATGGATCCTTACAGGAGTAAAAGGAACGTGGCTTGGTTGGCTGTGCTGGGAACGGCGGCAGCAACAGCTGTTGTGGGATTGGTGGCCTACATCATTCTGAAAAAGAAACATCAGAAAGCTTTCACTCACCGCAAGCTGGTGGAGGAGTACCCCTCAGATCCAGGTAGGTTAACCTTAGAACACCTGCTTAAAAGCTGTTTGCTATACACTAGATACAACTGCTGGAGAGGCAGGACTCTAAGTAAGATAAAGAGAGTATGGCAAATACTGTGCCTTCCCAAAGTATTCGTACGATTCTTGATCATTTTCACATTTTGTCACATTACAACCACAAGAATATTGTTTTGGGATATTATGCGATAGAACATAATGTATTATGTAATATTAAAGTAGGAGGAAACTGATATATAAAAAAATCTGTGGTATTTTATTATTTTACCTTTTAATTTATTTAATTTATTTATTCCCCCTCAGCATGATCCAACTACCACCATGCTACATGGTGAGGATGGAGTGTTTATTAAATCTTAATATTCGGCGGTTCTAATGTGACAGAATGGAAAAATGTTCCATGTGTACAAATACTTTTGCCAGGCACTGTGGATAGATGGATGATATCCATCTGGGCTATAGGTGATTGACTTTAAACTAAACATTTTGAAATAAAATCGTTGCTAGACCAGATGCCCACATTATTGCTCCTTGATAGCATACATTTACTTTCTCTGAAAGCTTTTATGCTCATTCAATAACTACTTTCCACAAGTTTAACATTGTTGGGAGATATGATACATAGCCAATTAACACCTGTTAATGAAAAAGCTTTGGATGTGCTGGTTGGCAGATTTTACTGCCTCCAGACTGTACTATAACTGGCTGCTGTTTGGAGCTGCATAACTCATCCTGTTTTAATAAGGTAACCCCTTGATAATGAGGAAACTTCCCCATTCAAATAGGATAGCCAACAATCTGTCTCATTCTTGTCATAAGCATCGAGAAACTAGGCACTTTGTCAGTTACACTTTCCCCTAAGCACCCTCATATTTAACCTCTCTGTAAAGCTCCAAGCAAAATTAAATGGCAGAAGACTGCAGAGAGCGTTTTTTCTCCTACACGCCCACAAGCACATACTCATGCTCTAGATATAGAAAGTTTATGGTGACAAGTCACTTTGTCTGTGGTACAGAGAGATTGCAAAAATCTATTGAACTTTGAACTACAGCTATTGTCTAAAGCAAGTACTGATTCTTACAAGAAGAATTGTTAAGAAAATGTAAGACAAAGCCTTAATTAAAGAGTCATAGTAAGAAATTACAGAAGAAGAAATACCTACTATATTAAATTTGGGATGCTGTATATGCTAAATTAATATTTTATATTATATTTATAATAATAACAATATGTATACATGATACTGCATGAATGTCAATAATGATTTACAATTTCCTTCATTTCCTCTGTGTTAGTCTTCTGTGGGTTTGAGTAATTTGTTTCTCATACTATGTGTTCATTTACATGCTTTCTGTCACAATATCTAAATATAATGACTTCCTTCTTTCCAAAAATTTAATTTAATGAACCTCCACAGAATTACTGTGGCATGAAAAAGTGTTTGCCCCCATAGATTTCTCCAGTTTCTTAATTTTTTTTTTTTTTTTGGGATAAAGTGAAATATTTCAGATCATGAAGCAAATTTAAATATTTGACAAAGGTAACCTAAATAAATACAAATTACAATTTTCCAATTATTATTTTCAGGTAGGACCTGGTTGGTTTGAGTTTTCATTTGAAAATAGCATTTTGTGTAGGGGGCCAACACTTTTCATTGCAATGTCAGCACCCTTTTAGTTCATAGTACTCTAGAGGACCTGTATTCTTTCATTTTGGTTGAGTTCTTACAAGGAAAGGCCCAGATACATCAATTTCCTTTCACATTATATCTACAGAACAATATTCTATAAGGTTTTGAACATTATAGCTCAGCTGTTAACCACAACAAAAAACAAATAAAAAAGATTAAATACACACTGCTAAATGATTAAAAAAGTTTGTAGTTCCTGCAAATACAATGCCACAAAGAAATTCTAAACAAAACTTAACAATGACTTTTGAATTTTCAGTCCTCAGATTAGACAACTGCAAACCTTTGGACCTGAACTTTGGTGGTTCAGCTTATTACAACCCAGCCCTCCAAGGGGACAGCATCCAAATGACCAGCATTCCAGGACGTCACTAAAACTGAAAGCACTCCCAGGACAAACATCTGGATGCATATCTGAAAGAATTCAGAAATATTTCATCAGTGGAGAATCTAGAATGTGAAATTTTGGGGAAAGGACTGTTGCAGAGTGACACTTGCTAATGGGAGAATGTATCCATTTACAATAAATTGGGGTTCAGATACAAATCATGCATGGTATTTGCTAAAGCAATCTAATTTACACTGCAACAGCCAACATTTACTTCCTGCCACCTAAGTATGTTGCCAAAAAAAACAACAAAACAACAAAAAAACAGTATCTAAAGCTGAAGAGCTAAAAAATGAGAATTTGTCTCCTGCCAGTTAAAAAAGAAAGAACTAATGATTTCCTATTGTTTAAATAACTGATAACACTGTTGACCAAATAAGACATTAGAAAAAAAGTCAGACGCCTTGATGAACAATCAGTTTATATTAATTAGCAATCACTTGCTATTACAGCCCTATGCAGGACACTACAAGTCCTAATTAAACTGCAATGTAAGCTTTTCCACAGCTGGCAGTCGCAGCCTGAGTTTGAGAATTGAACTGACTAAACTAAAAGCTTTAGCTTATTTTCTGCACTACTGAGGAAGGTGGAGGAAGGCTGGATGCCCGTTTGTTATTCATGAAATGATTTTCATTTATATGGGAGCTGTATACTTGATTTTAGCACTTTTTAGTAACAAAAAATATATCCTAATACATTTTCAAGTCTTCCAACCTCTAGGTGTCCGAGCAGAGATCTGCTTGTAGCATCAGCATGCACTGTAGAGAATTAGGTAGCATTTACCTGCTGTATGAAGTTACTATTATTATTCCCTTTTGTTCTCTTAATGCTTCAACATAAACCCGAGGGCCCCCTGAAAGAAAATTACCTCTTATAATAACACACAAGATATATATTGGATATATTTTTAAATTGTCCGATTACCTCCTTTCTACTTTCTTTCTTTGCTGTTATTCATAAAAATACATGTTACATCACTAATGTAAAGAAAATATATACTCAAGCTAAATGTTTGGCTCCCTCCATCCTTTCACTCATCCTTACCTGAAACCTGGACTCGATCAATATTTTCAGTGAACATGATTGATATGCACCTCGGCTTGACCTAAGCAGCCAACAAGTTAGAAAAGTGTTTTGTGTTGCTGGTAGATGCAGCAGGTGTGGCAGATTTGCTGCCCTCCTTGTCGTAATTTCTGGCATCAATCGGTGCTGTGGTTTGCTGCCCCTAAAAATCACCACAATTACTGCTGAAATAATAGGGCTGATAAATAGGGCTTGTTAAAATGCTACAGAGCTTGATAATGCTTGGGTAAACAACTAGCTGCATAAAACATGTTTTTGTTTTTATTAATCACAGGAATTTAAATACCTAAAAACAGAAATGATTTTCCTAATTCTCAAATAGAACATTTAAGAATGTAAGTATATTGTTAGTGTTAACACATTGGGGGATTCAGTGGTTATTCATTTGCTGTGCCTTGCAAAAGTATTCATACTAACTTTTTCACATTTAGCTGCAAAGTTCACAGTCATTCATTTGGATTTTATGTGACAGGCCAACACAAAGCAGTGCATAACTGAAGTATAAGTAAGATCTATAGCCCCGATGGAAAGCGTAGCATAGATTTTCAATTGGATTTAGGTCTGGACTTTGACTAGGCCGTTCTAACACAGGAACATGCTTTGACCTTAACCATTCTATTGTGGGTCTGGTTATACAGTATGTTTTGAGTCTTTGTCCTGATGGAACACAAACCCCCATCCCTATTTTTTTGTAGCCTCAAATCGTTTCCTTTCAGAGTTCCACTGTATTTAGCCCATCCATCTTCCCATCTCCTCTCATCAACTTATCTGTTCCTACTGAAGAAAGGGACCCCCAAAGAATGATGCAGCCAGTGTCCTGTTGTCTGTTCAGGGAAATGTGTTTTCTGCCATACTTAGGAATATGCTTGCAGGCAAAAAGTTCAATTTGATCTCATCTTATTAGAGAACGTTCTTTGAGATGTTTTCTGTGACCCCCACATGTCGTAAGGAACTGGGACTTCTAATGGGATTCAATAGTGCCTTTCTTCCATAGAGCTCAGATTTAACCTGATATCCTGTCAACAGATTCTTATAACTGATCTCCTACGGTTTGGTTATTGGTTAATTGTCTGTTTAATGCTCTTCTTGACTAGTTTCTCAGTTTAGATAGGCAGCTATGTGTTTGTATGTTTGCAGATATGCCAAGATATGCAGTAGTCATACTGAGAATTAATTAGACATAGTTTAAACTCTATTTATTAATTAGCTTTTGGCTGGATGCACTGGATTTTATTGAAGGTAATCAGAGTAAAGGGATTTTAATACATATGCAAAAAACACATTTTTAAGATTTTAGATATAAGATTTTTTTTTGGTATTTTGAAAATCACGTGCCCTTTATCTTCCACTTCACAATTAGGTTTTACTTTGTCTTTGTCTATCTCATTAAATCCTAATAAAGTACACTAAGGTCTGAGGTTTGTAATCTGAGAAAATGTGGCAAGGTTAAAAAATTTCAACACTTTTGGAAAGCAATGCAGGGCAAAAAGATTTGATGACTTTAAATTAACTGTTCCGATGTTAAATGTGAATATTTCACAGGTTACTCAAATCAATTAACAGATTCCAGTCCTGTGATAAAGCATGTAAATATTTCTTCAGGAGGTATAGGGGGGTTAATTTACACATTCAGCTAAGCTAAATTTATTGAAACAAAATTAAATGATTCCTATCTAAATTGAAGTCATGCTCACTGTTTATTGGCTAAATTTGAATTCATTATTCTCAAGATAACATACCGAAAATTAGTTTAACCTACAAGCCAAACCCTTTGTAATACTCAAATCAGCGTCTGTGTATCTGATGAGCCTGTGAAAGCAGTTGCTAAGTGGTCAACAGTGCATTACGCTGGAAGTCTGATTTTTAATTAACATGAGGTCTCGTCATTGACTTCAAAGGTGGAAAGATGGATTTAAAAAACAAGTTTCTCTAAATTAGTTTTTAGATACCCATTGCTGCCTATTTTTGCCCCCCAAGTGAACAGTTTTGCTCTCAATTTTCTATGTACTTCAAAAAGTCACCTACAAATTGCAGTACTTATTTCTATTTTAAGGTTCAGTTAGCTAAGTTAGTAAGCCCTTCATTTGATGATTTCACACATTCATGCAATTTGTTCTCACCTTCTATGACCAAATCAAAAACGTTGGGTTAATTTATTTTTTTATTATTATTAAGACATGGAGCATGCTCACCGAGCAGGCCTCATATCTAAACCTTCGTTTAGTCAACAAAGCCAATTAGTACAAAGAAGCCCATGCGCCTCCTAACTCTGTCACTGAGAGGCCATTGGGGATCTGGAGGGATGTTAGGGATCATGACTTACATTAAATTGGTGGAATATGTCTGTTGTGCACACCACTGTTCTCCTGACACTTCTTTCCAAAACGTCAGACCTCCTACTCAGCATGTCAGCAATGCTTTTGAAACCAGAGGCTTGAAGCAAGAAACTTTTGCTGATTTCAAATTCTCACGATTTCTGATGTCACTCTGTCAGCTTTCATGGAAAGCAGCATTAATCATCTACACTAATTTTACCCCAATGATTCCTGTGTTTCATAAAAATCTGACAAAGCTGATGCAAATTATGATCAGATTCTTCTATCAGTCATAGTATCTCCTGTTTCCTTCACCTCTCTAATTAGACAGAGCAAACAGGGGTTTTATGCTGTAAGAGGAAAAGTATATTCCAGTCTGCCAGAGTAATTTATACTGATATCTACGAAAAGTCCTATCTCTTAGTTGGAGCTAACGTCCTATCTTTTATTTAGTAGAAATAAGCTGGGTTTGATTGCTGTAATGTAAAATTATGTTGCAGGAGGACAAAAATCTACTTCGCTAGCGCGTTTAAATACGTGGAGAAGTGTTTTTTTTTTAAATGTGTTTTTTTTATTAATCTATTTTTGCTTGCTTGCTTATTTGTTTTGTTAGACGTCCAGCAAAATGTTGTGGTTCTGAGTTTTGTGGGAACATTAAGAATAGCTTGAATGTATAAAAATGATCAGTGTCTTTAACATCTTCTGATGCCAAAGAATCCCTCTGCTTCCAGTGTCACATCCTGTTTCAGCTCAGAGATGTGCCACAAATCCATATTATATAGGTAAACATCCTGTAAGCATGTCTGCAGGTGTAAACAATCCGGCCAGTTATTTTCGGAACGAACATTAAAGAGGAAAAGGCAAAGGGGCGAGTTGACATGGAACCGCACTAGCAGGAAAAACTGCCGAGGCTAATGGATATGCTGTCAGGTAAATTTTCTTACAATTGCTTAATTCAGTCTTATTATAATAAACACCATGGCACCCCCAGAAATGTTTCTTACTATATAATAGAATTTACAAAAAAACTATTATAGACCATTTGCATTTTCTTTTGGTTTTACAAATTTATACTTCAGACTTTTTTAAAACCTGTTTTATTACATTCAGAGGTGCATGGTGGTGAGAGAAGGTCTTTAAAGGTGTGCAACAGGATATCAGTTGTAGTTGTTGAACATTGGTATTCTGACCATGTTCCATAAACAACATCTGATCACAAAACACAGTGCCATTGCAGCTGGCTCAGCAACTTTGAAGGTAGCACAAAGAAAAACAACCATTGAGAATCAGATGTAGTACTTAAAAGTGTACCTGACTCTCTACTGTTTTTAGATAGTTTAGCCCCAACATGATGAAGAGTCCCTTTACACATCTGAATGTTTTTGAGGAACAAATTACCTCTGGGAATACCATTGCAACTTTCCAAGACATGAGTCTCAAGATAACAAAGTTGTCCTGCTGTGTGGTTATTTGTCCTTCATAACACCCACAGGAATCCTTCACGACTGCCAAGACAAATTGTATCCTTAAGGGACTTTGTGTCTCATCTTAACACCTGTAATTCAGAGAAGGATGATTATAAATGGGTCTGAAGATTAAATACAGTGTGTGAAGAAGACATGATTTATGATAGAGCAGCAATGACTGCATTTAGAGCTGCAATACATGGTGGAAGGAAAACTTAAATACAAAACACAAATATAGATTGGTTTTCCATTGCAAGGACCTCACCTCCTACTTGAACACTTGGATGGTCCTTCCTCCAAACCTCATTTATACAGAAACTCTGTCCAAATCAAAATGCTAAGAATAATTTATATCTCCTGAAATACAATCATTAGGAGGTATTTCACTGAGCTATTATACCATGTTTATTTCAGCCTTTCTGCAGTTACACCCAAAGGTCTTCCTACCCCTGACACATTTAGGTTTACAATGATCGTTCATTCAACCAGTAGGTTTGTTTCTGATAGACTATTAGACAATCTCTCAATAGACAATACAACATAAAAGGAGTGTCAGTTTTGGGGAAAAAACTGTATCTGTTTTTATTTACATTATATTAAAAAAGTGACATGTCAAAAATTATTTATACCATTCTCACCAATTAAAAAAATTAATCTTTAACCTTCACTCAAACTCAGCTTATTATTGCTGACCAGCTTTTTCCATGTTTCCACTGGAATTCTGAAAGTTTATCTTTGCCAATGAGTTTCACCTTTTTGAGATAGGAAGGCCTCCTTGCCATCACCCTAAGCTTTAGATTCTTCTTCAGATTGACAGATTGACGTCAGGTCTGGCTAGGCCAAACCAAAATGTTACCATTATATCCAGTTAGAAGAAACATCTCTCTGTCCATTGTTTATACCCTCTTATCAATGCAGGTTTGTGGAGGAATGGGACATTTCTCCATTGGATAAGAGACAGAGCTCACCAAAAGATATCTAAAAGATATCTTCTAAATAAACAGAATTGGTTAACTAGACACAAAATCAACCTTCTTACATGGATGTCACTGTTCTGAGATCTAAATCCTGAAATCTGTCAGGTGAGGTAAATAAAAAAGGGAGGACCTAGGACTCTGAATGATCTAAATGAGACTGAGAAAAAAGGACTGGTCAAAGATCCTTTTCCAGCATGCCCCAACCTGGTCATGTGAGAAGACTAAGTGGTTTCCTCATGAAGATCGGGTTACACAATGTACTGACAGGCACCAAAAAAACATTGTTACCAGTGAAATTTCTTCCCTGATAAGAAAATATACTCAAATTTAAGGTTGAATTTGAGGATAACTTTTAAATATCATATTATGCTAATGCAAAAAAAAAAAAAATAATAATAATTGCAAAGCTTTTAACATGTTTTCTAAGGATGCCAATATATTCATTCACATCAGTATTTTCCCTTTTAACATGTAAATGCAGCAGCTCTATTTAAGAACACTTTTGGGTAGTTTTTCAATCTAATTTCCCTTTCAGAGATTATTAAAGTAGTGTTGAATTTGAGTTTTAGCACTGGCTGGCCTCTCTAATCTTAGTCGAGGCAGTGACCACACAAATAAAACAAGTTTATAATAATGACTGCAAGAGCTTGTCAAAATGAAAAAAAAAAAAAAAAAAAAATTAATCATCTTTACACGCTTGATCAGTATCATTGTTCCTAGTGATGCTGGGGTCATAGTAATTGCCATCTGACCATGGTAAAAATAAACATAGCAATGGATCAGGTCATAGGCCTGTAGAGGGCTGATCCAGCTCCTTCTAAATCAACACCTAACAATTATCAATTTAAACAATACATTGTGTTCACTCTGTATTTATTAAGTACTGTCCAAAAACACTGCCACTTTGCAGGATGCACAGGTTAGAGAATATCTAATATCTAATTAAGTAAAGTATGAACGAGCTGCATTTGTTTAATATTCTTACTTATAGCAAGAAAGGTATTATCATGATTCAGATGTCAAAAATCTGTGTCTCTTATTTGTTCTGTTTCAGTTAGAAAACATATTGATCTTAAAGAACACTGCAAGTTGGAACAGCATGCCAGTATTTGGTGTAAAGTGCATGCTATCTGATCTCCAGTTGCCCAGCTGCATTTGGTAACTTGAAGAACTAAGAAGGGCCGACACATGCAGGCTGGTGATTCAACCTGTGTTGCCAAGTTTGCTGCGGGAATCCAAAGGGACAAATTCTTCTGAAAGAAAAAACAAATTAAACTTCAAGTTGACAAAAAAACATTTTGACAGATGAAAAGCCGATGAGCTCACATATTTTTTCAAATAGTTTTCAAGACAGAAAAAAACGATAGGAATTAAAAATCAAACAAAATCATATCTTATCTTTTTCAAGTTGGTCTGAGAAAAACTGAATCAAATAAATTAAAAGCTGTTTTTGTTTGCTGCTACACTTGTGTAAAATTATTGACATTATCACCTTTTTGTCATATTTTCCAAAAACCCTTTTTCTTTTTTTTTTACTTTATTGCTTGTATACATATTAATACTGCTTTGCAATATCACAGATAGGCCCGTTTTGCATTAATGGAAAGTAAAATTATGTCATGATGTTATCAGCTTTCTTTTGATATTTATTGATGGGCTGGTGCTGGGGCGGTCTGCCTTGCTCCACCCTGGAATAAAGAGGACCACCTCCTGGATCCGGGGGCTGGTTGCCCCTCTGGGGTCGGTACCTGGAACTAGAAATATGTATGGGGAGTGTGTGTGAGTGTATGATGTCCATTGGTGTGTCTTTATGTTGGGTGTATGGGTATGAGTGTTTTATGTGTCATTTTCCTCCCTGCCACACTCCCTGCCAGTGGCTGGTGTCTTTGCCCTCTGGTGTATTAGTGGTTCTTGGTGTCCGGGGCTGGGTGCTTTGGTGTGTGCCGGCTCACTACTGGCGGCTGCTAGCCAGGGCTTTGGCCCCCTGGCTCTGTTGGGTCTCTGCTTGGGTGTGATGTGCCCCGCGGTCTCAGGTTTCTGGGTTCATGGCTGGATGTACTCCGGCGTAAACGGCTGCCAGCGGGGCCTGTGGGCTCGTTGCTGCAGCTCCCTGCACTGTGGCTGATGGGAGGTTCCCCTGGGACTCTCCTTTGCTCTTCTCTCGGGGAGTTGCAGTGGTCCCAGAAGGGGTCCTCCCAGTGTTCCATATCAAGCAGAGCATTAAAGCGTTAGGCGTAATGCTCCACTTGTGAAGGTAAATCTGTTGGGCTTCTTCTTGGCACTCAGACAACATTTATGAGTACTACTCTGCCGGACAGGACACGGTTGAAAAAAGAAAAAAACAGAAGTTGCTCCAAGCATTCAGCAGTTGGAGGTGAATGAACTTTCAGCAGTGCAAAAAAGAGCATCTGCATAGATTGAAAATTAATATTAATTCTATAGTATCCCTAATTAATGTTGGTGTAGTAAGTAATTAATTTGTTTGTTATGGTAAGCTATGCCACCAATTGGAGTAAATGGACAACTGCATTTGGCCAAAATTCACATATCTGATCTGACAGAGATATTTACAAGTCATTTTTTCCAAGTCAAGTCTCATGCCTTTAGGTCAAAAGTCTAATTTGAGTCTAATGTCTTTTATTTTTGTGACTTAAGTGCAACTCAAGTAAAAGTCTCCAATTTGAGTGGCCATTTCTGTGTTCTGATGCTTTTAACGTGTCAAAGGCACTAAAAGATGCGCGTTTCTTTTTATTTATGTCATCCAAACTTTAGTGACTGACTTGTCAAAAATTGTCCTTTAGCCTCATAACAGTTCAACAGACAAGCAGTTTTATTTAAATGACAAGCAGCATTAAAATGCTGTTAAAGTCTGTGTAGGTTGGCTGGCAGAGCAATTGAATTTGCTTGTCTTCCATGGTTTGAGGAAACTCTAGCAACTGATCAAAGCCAACAGAGGTATTTTGTACAAGTATTAATTTAGTGTTGACAACAAGGATTACACTTCAAAAAATACAAACAGGCAGTAAGGTTTAATAGGTGAACATGAAAACAGTAGTTCTAAAATTGCTTTTACTAAAACTGAAATGAAGCTCTTTGTTTCTCTGGTTCCGAAGATAAGTGAGAGCAAAAGAAAAACATAGGCTACAGTATGTGACAATGATATACGTCAATGAGGAGGACTCAAACTTCAGAATGTAAAATACATTCTAAAAAAATTATATTTAGGACAAATTACACATAGGGGGACAACATTTACTAACTTCTAAAGGCCACTGGTGGTTGAATACCTTACAAAGGTATTCAAAACCAAAGGGTTTTGAATACCTTTGTAAGGTACTGTAAAATATTCACTAATAGGCTCAGTTTACAAAATCCCAAGTGCTTAAGTAGAAGGTGACTGGACTTCTCTTGTTTCTTGAAGAAGTTTCACCACTCATCTAAAAACTTATTTAGTTCCAAACATGGTTGGAAGTACCAGGCTTATAACTTATAGTGAGACTACTTACACAAATAGGGCCACTGAAGTCAATAATGGGGCAATTTGGAAACTCAAGAATCAGCAGATCATTTACATCTCAAGGACACTCAGGGACACCTGTTTGAAGACAGCAACATGCACGTTTTATCATGCCATGGAGCTGAGCACAGGTTTGTGTTGTTGTGCTTGTGTGGTTTCTCTCTCTCTCTCTCTCTCTCTCTGTTTCTCTCTCTCTCTCTCTCTCTCCTTCTTCTTCTTCTTGTATTATTTCTTGGTGGTTGTCAAATAACTTTATGGTGTACATTACCGCCACCGACTGGTATGGAGTGTTGTTCTTCATGGTTTTAAATCTTGTTTACTATTACAACAATCAAATTCTATTTATTAATTTAGTTTTTTTGAAAAATCTAACTATGATTTGAATATGTCTGCTACCTAAACTTCTTTGCAAAGTATCTATCAAATTAAATTTTTCCTTAATACATGATTTTTTTCCACTGAGAATTTAAATCCCCATTGATATGCCCATTGTTCTGTTCTAATAATCTCATCCTGTATTTTCTTTTCAATAAGTTTGATATTACGACCCCTTTTCCATATAGCTCCATCATCCGCAAATATTGAGCAACCAACTTCTTTACCAATCATCATTATATCATTGTAGAAAACAATAATGGACTTATAATACTTCCTTGAGGAATACCATTATCTTCTATATATTTACCTGACAATTCTTGACTAATTCTTATTTGTATTGTTCTATTTGATAAAAAATCTTTAATCCAGTTAAACATTTTTCCAGTAATACCCATTTTATTTTATTTATTTAATAATCCTTCAACCCACACCATCTTCTTCTTATTCTTCTTCTGGGTTTTTTTATTGGCTGATGACAAACCAACTTAAAGTGCATTTACCGCCACCTACCGGACTGGATTGCGGATGTCAGTGATAGTCAGAGGGATGGTTTCTCCCTCACCTCCTCCTGCAGGGTGTGACAGGCAGGTGCAGCCACAGCTGAAGATCATCAAGGCTAATCAAGAGGAGCTTTCTTAAGCAGCTGGAACCCTGAAGGAGGTGTCAGATTGTTAAATCACCTGAGTGGTAATCAGATCAACAGACTAGCTCTGGTTTCTCGTTTCCTGTGACCTTATTGTTTACTTACGTTTACTCTCCTCTCTGTAGAGTGGACAGGAACTCCACGGACCCAGACTTGGTTTTCCCGCCACCTATGTTCTGAGTCCGAATTCACATTTGGCTGAAGGTGCTTCACTGTGCTTCTCCTTCAGCTTCCTGGAACCTGCAAACCCACAGAAGGTGCTAACCTCTCCTCTAGATCACCTCCCGCAAGACCCCTGCCTATCCACCCTCCAACTTCAAATACGCTATCTGGAATCTATGTTAAACATGAAAAATAAAATGGAGGAGGAAGCCTCAGATCTCATTTTCTAATGCTTACTCTGCCATCCTGCATTGTCTCCTCAGGTGGATTTTCAGCAGTTCACACCTTGGGACATGTGATCAAAACAACTCCAATAGCATCATTAGAGACCTGTTGGGATTGTCAAGCAACTTCAACCCCAAGCTGTATGGTGTGTAGGGCCAGTGACTCACATGTCCTAATTGCCCCATTAGGGACTTTAATGGCCCTATTAGTGTGGTTGTTCCGACTACAATTACTTTAGACCCTGTTCAGATCGGAAGAAGTCTTAGATAAGAAGTGAATTGTCTTCAAGAATAGTGTGAAGTCCAGTTGCCTTCTACTTAAGCCAAGTAGGCAAATCTGTAATATGTTATAGGTATATACAAGTTAAGAGAATGTCACTACTCGCGTTTCTTTACCTTATGGGAGTATTGTATTGTAAGCCTGATTGGATGAGCATGGGCATATCTTTTTCTTAGGGGTTTATCAAATTAACTACTTTTCTACATATATTTATAGACATACATAATACAGACTAACTGCATTTTTATATATAATTCTAAAACACAAACTTCATGACAGAAGAATGCATTACCTTCATTGTTTTTGTACTGCCAAAGTAAGAAAAAAGAAGGAAATCAGAGCCAATTGAACAAACCAATCAATGTTTCAGTGGATGAAAAACCTACAGTTTTGAACCTCTCACAGATGTACCTCTCTCATAGGATAGCCGTGTCGAGAATTAAGGACTCTGTACATGGGTTGCGTGCTCTACTGCTGCGCCAAAACCATTCCAACCTGGGCATCACTTTTTGTTAAATACAACTTAAAGATGAGAGTAGTTTGTAGTATTTATGTGTCGGCATATCTTTATTTGTAGTCTGTATTCAGACATGATTAGCCCAGCTAAATCGTGTCACAGTTGATCGGATAAAGGAAATACTATGCAGCTATTGTATATGAAATGACTTGAAGCACTATGTGAATTGAATTGGCATTCAAAATAAGCTTTTGAATGCCAAAATGAGCTATTCGAGACTGTAAAGTGAGCTCCTAGTCACGTTACTTCAAACTTCTTCAAACTACTGTACTTTGGGCACTGTCTATAGCAGATGCTGGCTATTCATAGTGACATCAAAAAATCCAGCTTAAAAAAGAGGAAAAAAAGTACAACCTACATCTTTAACATTCTTTTCATGTCTTTGTCTTGCTGCACAAGTCCTAGCTGCTTATACATTACCCATGTGTCTGACAGGGTATTGTCTGTCAGTGATCTTTCCACGCTCATCACTGTTGCTGTTGGGTCGCTGGGGTGGATCGAAAAGGTCAGCCTCCTCCTTTTTCAGAGCCTGCTCTGGGAGAGATAAACAAGTATGAAAGGTTTCCAAACAGACACCACACGGGAAGCACAATTTGCATGGACAAGTAATGAATACAGAGAAACAGCATGTAAACTAGGCTGGGTTTTATTTTAGCTATGCAACGTAACACACCTGTAAACCTGTAGAGCATTGCAGAAATATTCAAAGCACGATAGATTTTAGAACAACATACAATATGCCCTCAAGACACAGTTGCCAGGTGCAGAAGTAAGTGTTTGACTTTCAGTTACCCTTTACCAAGCCTCACTGGCAGTAACCTAGTATTATGTGCAAATACAGGAACAGTGACAGTGTTTACAGAATAGTTTCTGATTAATTTTGTCTGAAACAAATACTAAAAAGGGAAGAGCTTCTAATACATCCGGTAAGTATTCTCCCAGCACACACTCCAGATAAGCTGTCAGCATTAAGTGTAATTTACTTCTGCAAGATATTTTTTCCTAGTTTTATTAATACAATAATTTTGAGAAGAAAAAGAAAATCTGTCTACATAAAAATGCTACACAGACAACAAAAATGCTCAATATAAAGAATTAAACTCAGCATGTCTCCCACATGAATTGAAACAAACAGTAGATTTATTTGTTAAGGTAATGTGGTACATTCAGGGCTGATAGTTTGCAAGGAAGCTTATAGTCAGCCATGTATCACCAAAGAATGTGAACTTTAAGTGAACTCAAAAGAGAAGGATGACTCAGGGAAATGAGGCATGCCCCTATGGTCAGCATTCAGTGCCAGGTGCAGAAGGCAGACTAGGTAATTGAGTGCTTACAGGCCATCTATTTCACCATCTCACTGTGGCTGTGAAGAATGTACCCATATTGATGTGGGCTGTTTTGGAGAAGGGCTTACAGCTAAAACCAAAATCTCCACTTTATGTTTGCCTGCAAGCTCGTATTAGCATTGTAGCACAGCTTGCTGTAACAAGAAGTGAGAGAGGGACACACTCAAAATTTCTATTTGCAATTGCTACAAATATAATCTAGCGAGTCATTTTGAGTCTTTGTCCTCTTAATACACATCTGGCAATCATTATGGGGATATTTATTGTGTTACTGAGCATATTCCAGTCATACTAGTTATTAATGGCATCTATTGTAGACGTTCCTATGGTAATAGTTTGTTGTCAGTCTCTAAAAAAATGTCAAATGACTGATGCATGCAAATACAGCGTGTGTGATATATTTTAGACAAAAACAGATGGCATCTGATTCAACTTTTATTGTAATAGATTATTTATGAGTTTGTAAACAGCACCTTTAGAGTTGCCTTTTTATGTACCTGGTTGCATTGAAGACTTCTTGTGGTGCACATTTTTTGATTTGAAAATATTTCTAAGTACAACAAGGGTTTAAGCTAAATTTGCCAGAAAAGGTCTGTCAACCTAGATTTTTGAGCAAGCTCACAGTTAAATAACTTGTTACCAGCTGAAACATAACCGCTCAGGCATCCAATGGGAGGCTTGTACCTATTTGCTTAGTTTAATCCAGCTGGCAACTTTTTTTTGGGCCAGGCGGTGTATTTAGTCATAAGTAAGTTTTCAATGTCATAAAATTAGGTTCTATAACACTGTCTTAGCACCCAAAGAAAAAGCCATAATGCTTTTATGAAACTTGTATAATTAGTCAACCATGAAAGGAGATATTTGGATGAAACATTTCTTCCTTTTTGTGTGACGAAACACCATTAAATGAGTTTTACCTGCTGTCATGACAGGTTGGATCACATTTCACGCAGTTGAATTTTAAGTATTTCAGAGGCCAGCCAAAAGTGAAAAGGTTTTAAGAATAAGTCCTTACAACAAGCAAATGTCTTATTGCAAACTAATTTATATAGCTCCCTACTGGTTGCGTTGGGGTTACACGCACTGTATTCCTGCAAAGGGGATGAGCTTCTGTTGACTGGATCACAGCAGGAACAAGATTTAACCAATGGAAACATGAAGGAAAATCTTCATATGCCAGCTGGTAGCCTTTCAGGTTTGTGCTCATTAAATACTTAACATAAATTCTCTCTGAGTCTATCAAGAGGACTCTGAATAAAATAATGAGATGTTTGGTGACAGCTTCACAGTGGCAGGCCAGTAAGAATAACATATTAACATATTAATGAGACACTCTCAAGGATATTCAGTTCATTTTAATATCCACCCATGAATTCAATACATTGGCCAAGCAACATACACACAACAAAAATGTATTAATTATTTTTTCTTAAAGCATGAACATTAAAAAGATATGTATTCTTTATATCTAATCTTTTAAAGGTTTTCATATGAATAACATATAAACATTTTTTTTTTTTATCTCCCAGTGGGGCCTGCATGGATACATGGAGGTATCCAGGAGGCAACCTGATCAGGTGCCTGTAACTATCCAAGTGCCTCCTTTCCGCATCATCATCAACCAAAGGTAAACATGTGAACCTGGTGTTCCTAAGCCAGACACCAGGCTGTCATGTTTACTATGCCTTGAGATTCTCTTAGTCAACCACCATATAGGATAAGTGACAATAAGCAGAATTGGTAGAGTCCAACACGCACTGGGAACAAGCTCGACTTTGCTCTGAGACACAACTCTTGTTTTCAGCATACAAGGAGTGAAGAAACCCAGGGGCCCTGTTGCTAAGCTGCATCCCCACAAAATACTTTAATTGACATGGTCAAAAGCCTTTTCCAGATCATCAAATCACACGTGCTCTGGACAACCAAACGATCATGACCCCCTCAGCAATTCCAAGAGAATAAAGATTTGAACTACTGTTAAAGAGCCTAAGCTACCCTAGCATAAGTTTCCTAAGGAATCTGAGAAGTGTGACATGTAAATAGGCACCACTTGTTTGGAGCACAACAAAACTGTCAAAAATTGTCATGTTGCCAATATCGAATATTCGTTTAAAGCCAACACTGACAACTCTTCTCATTAATCTTCACTCAGCAATAGTTCCTTAAATTCCCGGTATCTCTCCCTGTGCTTTTCTGGCAACCTGTTTTTGTGTAAGACGTACAGCTATTCTGTGGGGACGCCTGGTGTCTGTCTCCCTGGGGCTCCTGGGGCCTCCAGGAGCCGAGGCTACATGCCCCTTCTGCTCTTGGCCGCTTCGCAATTCCAGTTGACAAACTAGCACACACACCCACTCCAATGTCTCTCACTCTCTCTCACACCTTCACACTTATGCCTCCATACAAATAATCCAAAGGTGAAGGTCATACTTGCAGATGCAACCCTGATTTAACAAAGTCAATCAGTCAATCAACAAACCATCTCCAGATATCCTTTCTGTAGCGCAAAGCTGCCCTGGCACATGTAGGTAACCATGTGCCAGGGCAGGTATATGGTATGCCTGAAGTGTCAGGTGACGGAAATAGCTGCATTCTCAAAACCTCCCACCAAATCCTGGAAGAGAAGGGGATCTCAAAAGGGGTCTCAAAAGGGGTCTTAAAAGGATAGTCTGTAATGTTAGAGAAATCCAATTTATTATGAAATGAAGTCTTTTTGCTTTCAATAAAAAAGGTCACCAGCAGTGAGCAGGTTTAGCAAGTAAGCAGGAGGATGGGAGTAACTTCCCAGAGAAAACTGTTGTAAGTTTGCTTTAAATACAGTGCCTTGCGAAAGTACTCGGCCCCCTTGAACTGGTCAACCTCTTGCCACATTTCAGGCTTCAAACATAAAGATAAAATTCTAATTATTTGTGAAGAATCAACCACAAGTGGGACACAATCGTGAAGTGGAATTAAATGTATTGGATGTGTCAAACTTTTTTAACAAATAAAAAACTGAAAAGTGGGGCGTGTAATATTATTCGGCCCCCTTGCGTTAATACTTTGTAGCGCCACCCTTTGCTGCAATTACAACTGCAAGTCGCTTGGGGTTTGTCTCTATCAGTTTTGCACATCAAGAGACTGAAATTCTTGCCCATTCTTCCTTGCAAAACAGCTCGAGCACAGTGAGGTTGGATGGAGAGTGTTCGTGAACAGCAGTCTTCAGCTCTTTCCACAGATTCTCGATTGGATTCAGGTCTGGACTTTGACTTGGCCATTCCAACACCTGGATACGTTTATTTGTGAACCATTCCATTGTAGATTTGGCTTTATGTTTTGGATCATTGTCTTGTTGGAAGATAAATCTCCGTCCCAGTCAGGTTGTCTTCCAGAATGGTCCTGTATTTGGCCCCATCCATCTTCCCATCAATTTTGACCATCTTCCCATCAATGATTGTGTCCCACTTGTTGTTGATTCTTCTCAAAAAAATTAGAATTTTATATCTTTATGTTTGAAGCCTGAAATGTGGCAAGAGGTTGACCAGTTCAAGGGGGCCGAGTACTTTCGCAAGGCACTGTATACACTTTGTTAATTAGTGGTTAAAGAAGTTTTGGGTTTTTCTTTTCTGTTTTAGAAAACTGATTTAGAAGTTTTATTAAGCCAAACTTTCTGGCTGCAGCTTTTGATGCTTCTTATACAGTGTGATACATAGATGCAAAGCTTGTATTTTCCACATCAGCTGGAAAGCAAATAAATACAATTCAATTCCGTTTCAATTCAGTTTATTTATATAGCGCCAATTCACAACACACGTCGTCTCAAGGCACTTCACAAAAGTCAGGTACATACATTCCAATTAATCCTAATAATTGAACAGTGCAGTCAGATTCAGTTATTTATTCAAATTGGAGAAAAAGTTTTTCTGTCTAAGGAAACCCAGCAGATTGCATCTAGTCAGTGACTTGCAGCATTCCCTCCTCCCAGATGAGCATGTAGAGACAGTGGACAGTCACTGGCGTTGACTTTGCAGCAATCCCTCATACTGAGCATGCATGTAGCGACGTGGAGAGGAAAAACTCCCTTTTAACAGGAAGAAACCTCCAGCAGAACCAGGCTCAGTGTGTGCGGCCATCTGCCACGACCGACTGGGGGTTTCAGAGAACAGAGCAGAGACACAAAGAGAACAAAGAAGCACTGATCTAGGAGTCCTTTCTATGGGAAGGAAAAGTAAATGTTAATGGAATCAGAATCAGAATCAGAATCAGAAAAGCTTTATTGCCAAGTACGTTTTTGGACATACAAGGAATTTGTTTTGGCGTAGTCGGTGCAATACAATACAAATTAAACAGTATAAACATATCTACAATATAATATAAATATATGTGCACAGTTTTAAGTGAGTGAGAGTAAATATAGAGCAGTATAAGATGCAAGAGCAATACAACAGTGCAGGTGATCATTGTGCAAGTATGGCAGTGCGAGTAAAGCAGGAGTCCAAGCTGAGCGTTAATGTAACGCATAGAGTTACAGGTTACAGGTGTCCTGTTAGCAAAAAAAGGGGGGAGTGTGGGGGAAAGGGAGAGTGTCAGGGTGGTTTCCGGGCTTTGTTAACCAGGCTGGTGGCAGATGGGAAAAAACTGTTCTTGTGGCGTGAGGTTTTGGTCCGGATGGACCGCAGCCTCCTGCCAGAGGGGAGAGTCTCAAAGAGTCTGTGACCGGGGTGGGAGGGATCAGCCAGAATCTTCCCAGCCCACTTCAGGGTCCTGGAGGTGTACAGTTCCTGGAGCGACAGTAGACTGCAGCCAATCACCTTCTCAGCAGACCGAATGACACGCTGCAGCCTGCCCTTATCCTTGGCTGTAGCAGCGGCGTACCAGATGGTGATGGAGGAGGTGAGGATGGACTCAATGATGGCTGTGTAGAAGTGCACCATCATAGTCTTTGGCAGGTTGAATTTCTTCAGCTGCCGCAGGAAGAACATCCTCTGCTGGGCTTTCTTGATGAGGGAGCTGATGTTTGGCTCCCACTTGAGATCCTGGGAGATGATGGTTCCCAGGAAGCGGAAAGATTCCACAGTGTCAATTGTGGAGTCACAGAGGGTGATGGGGGCAGGTGGGGCTGGGTTCTGCCTGAAGTCCACAAACATCTCTACTGTCTTTAGAGCGTTGAGCTCAAGGTTGTTCTGGCTGCACCAGTCCAACAGATGGTCCACCTCCCATCTGTACGCGGACTCGTCACCATCAGAGATGAGTCCGATCAGGGTGGTGTCGTCCGCAAACTTCAGAAGCTTGACAGACTGGTGACTGGAGGTGCAGCTGTTGGTGTACAGGGAGAAGAGCAGAGGAGAGAGAACACAGCCTTGAGGGGAACCGGTGCTGATGGTCAGGGAGTCAGAGACGTGCTTCCCCAGCCTCACGCGCTGCTTCCTGTCAGACAGGAAGTCAGTGATCCACCTACAGGTGGAGCCGGGCACACTCAGCTGGGAGAGCTTCTCCTGTAGCAGAACTGGGACGATGGTGTTGAAGGCAGAGCTGAAATCCACAAACAGGATCCTGGCATAGGTTCCTGTGGAGTCCAGGTGCCGGAGGATGTAGCTCCTTTAGTCGTTTCACCTAGAAAGAAAGAACAGATAAACTATGAGCCAGTTTTCAAGGTTAGAGTCTGAAAGAGAGCACATAGAGTTAGTCACAGTGGAAGCTCAGTCTATTGCTATATCTAGGAGAGAGAAAGGATTAAACACTGAAAGACAGGGCCATGTGGATCATCGGTAGAGGGTGAGCATTAAGTTGTTGCCAGCAGAAGCTTGGACGTTGCCCCTCTCCAGAAAGGTGTCACAGGAAGACACAGAGTCAGGACAGGTGTAGCTTCTAGGAAGAGAAAAGAGAGAGAAAAAAGTTAAAAGCTGAAATAACAGCGAATAATGCAAAATTGGAGAGTAGTGTGAGAATGTAGCGAAGAGGGTGAAAGTTGTCATTATGTCCTCGAGTAGCCTAAGCCTATAGCAGCATAACTACAGAGATAGCTCAGGATAACCTAAGCCACTCTATAAGCTTTATCAAAAAGGAAAGTTTTAAGCCTAGCCTTAAAAGTAGGGTGTCTGCCTCACGGACTAAAACTGGTAGCTGGTTCCACAGGAGAGGAGCCTGATAACTAAAGGATCTGCCTCCCATTCTACTTCTAGAGACTCTAGGAACCATCAGTAAACCTGCAGTCTGAGAACAAAGTGCTCTGTTAGGAACATATGGAACAATCAGATATCTGATGTATGATGTAGCTAGATCATTAAGGGCTTTATATGTGAGGAGGAGAATTTTAAATTATATTCTGGATTTAACAGGGAGCCAATGAAGGGAAGCTAAAATAGGAGAAATATGATCTCTCTGCATCATATTTGATGCAGTTTATAAAACAAAGTGCTGGAGGAGGTGTCTGGGGAGAGGGACGTCTGGGCGTCTCTGCTGAGTCTGCTGCCCCCGCGACCCTGTCCCGGATAAGCAGAAGACACCGAGTACGAGTACGAGGAAGCATATATATAGTAAAGAGAATTGGCCCAAGTACTGAACCCTGTAGTACTCCACAATTAACCCTGGAGTTTAAAGATGATTTATCATTTACATGAACAAACTGGAATCTGTCAGACAAATAAGATTTAAACCAGCCTAGGCCTGTTCCCCTGATCCCTACAGCATATTCCAGCCTTTCTAAGAGAATATTGTGATCGACTGTATCAAATGCAGCACTGATATCTAACAGGACAAGTACAGACACAAGTCCATTATACACTGTTTAGAAAAACATTGCTGAACTCCACTAGCAGTTTGGACAGCTACAGTTTCATTGCAGTTAAAAGATTTCTCTTTAACTGCATAAGAGAAGAGGCTATCAGATCTTTATGATATTATTAAATGAAATAGGGTACTGGGCCTGGAGATTAAATCTAAGAGATGTTTTTTGTTAATTTCTGGCTGCATCCAGAGGGGACTGAGAAAAAAAAAAATTAAGTGAAAGCTGGATGAATTTCATCTTGTAGTGAAAAACATGAGATTTGATAATAAGCCCCAGCAGAAAAAAAGTCTCACTCTTTAGTGAGACTTGCTTGCCTTGTCTTAATCCATTCTAAATGTTATAAAAGGAAAGTTTTCTCCACAGTTGTGGTCCTTTGAAAACTGCAGGCATTCACGCGTACTGAAAATATCCCCAACAAAATATTTTACACTTCCAAATGAATCAATGTGAGTTCAATTGTGAAATTTTAGCTGTCAACTGTGCAGACGTGCTGCTGGCTCAGAGCTTGCTCACTTTTCTTCTTCTAGGTCTAATCCCTCTGAAATTGTTTGCAGTTTTGGCAGACAAACAACCAGTGGCATACAGAATTAAACAGCAGATGGTTTGTGTCATTCAAAATACCTCTTCAACAGTAAAATGTTATTTCTCAGCTCTCATGCTCTATTCCTCCCCCTTTGCTGCACAGTTGCAGATGCACATAAACACCCACTTACATTCAAGTGCACGCAGAAAAACAGGCTGACACGAAGAGATCTGAGGAGTGAGAACTGCAAGGCAGGCAAAAATTTTGCCTCTGGTCTTCATCTTCTGCCCTCCCCAAAGGAGCACGGCTGAATTTGGAGTGTCTCATCTCAGCCTATAAAAAATTTATACTTTTGAATATTTAAAAAAGTTAAATTTTTTTCCTCTTCCAAATTATCTCCAAATTTGCTCATATAAGCAACTATTTTGATTTTGTAAATCATTTTGTATTCTGTTCATAAACTATCTAATGACACCCCAATCCATTTTTGGTAAGTATGATTCCATTAATACAATTACATTAGGAAAAAAACAAATTTACCTGCATTTATGGTAAAGTATTTAAGTCATTCAAGAGCTTCTAGGCAAGAAGGATTTGCCTCTGTGTATTTGTCCTAATCAAATGTGAGGCATAGAAGGTGCACACTTCAGCATCCTGTTCAACTGCTCAATGAAAAATGTGCTGGTGTTTTGTATTAGAGTGTGCTCACTTGGGGAAATATAAAGCAAAAGTAATCAATTATCACACCTCACACCACATTCCCATTGCAGAGGCCCCTTGATTATTTAAGGGAATTAGCTATCGATCATCTAAGTGAGTCAGTGGGACAACCACAAGCAGGCCAAGCAGCAACATGGCAATTGACTACATTGCTCCACGGCTTCTCAGCCTGCTAAAACACTTGGCACCTGAGTTAGGATGACTGACGGGATGTGCTGAAATTAACCGACACTAATTATTTATGGAAGGCAAGAGTGCTTAAATCAAGGTCAACAAATGTCAAGAGGCATAGTAATCTCTAACCATATGCCAGACTACAGCAGTGAAGTGCACCCTCAGTTGAGTGTCTGTAAGCTCGCAGTTCATTATCAACATTATCATCCGAGATGTCTGCATTTTCGCCAGGGCATTCAGCTACAGGGTGTAGTCATTAAAAAATACAATGAGCTTTCCAGAAGTGCAGATTGCCTGAACAAATCTACAACAGTGCAACCTTTCATGCATAGCACCTGTTGTTCTTTAAAGACTAAATCTCATGACGTGTCCGGGCAAGAGGCTGCCAGTGCAAATCTTATGGATCGTCACTTACTGTGTATTTTTAAAAAAGCCAAAAAAGTATAAAAAATATTCTAATTAAAAATTGACAGCTGGAAATGTCTAAAATCAAGAATTGGTTTTGTTTTTAATCAACCAAACTTAAGTGATTAAAACAAAACAAACTTCGAACACCCAACTGCAATTCAAGAGGGAAAAGTGGAAGTGAGATGGGGATTTGTGTGATCCCATCTTTGGATCACAACAGAATCACTCACAAATACAAAAGGGGACCCATTTAAAGCGAGTTACTGTGTTAAGCTGAACTTGTTTCCATAGAGAGTGGAGAAGATAAAGTCTTACACAAACTTGGCACAAACCTTACACAAAAAAAGATTTACCATGCTAATAATAAAACATCACAATCAATAATCAATATTTAAATCTTCATAATTCATGAATTTTTTCAGAGCTTTCAGGATGTTTTTTGTAACATACTATAACATTCACTGACAGGCATTTAGGTAAAACACAGAATTAGACCTAAGCATGGTCACACACTGTCTATGTTTTGAGGTCTCCAGGCAGCTGCCAGTGTGGCCGCTTGTATCCGGGATCTCGTTCTTTCGGTCATGATCCAAAGTTCATGGCCATAGGTGAGGGTAGGAAGGTAGACCGACAGGTAAATCGAGAGCTTCGCTTTTCGGCTCAGCTCTCTCTCCACCACAACGGACCGGCACAGTGCCCCCATTACTGCGGCAGCCGCACGATCCGTCTGTCGATCTCCCGCTCCATTCTTCCCTCACTCGTGAACAAGACCCTGAGAGACTTAAACTCCTAAACTTGAGGCAGGAACTCCCCTCCAACCTGAAGAGGACAAGGCACCCCTCCTTGAACAGCCACCTTAACGTGGTGGAGGGGTTTGAGTGCTCGAATGATCCTAGAGGCTATGTTGTCTGGGGCTTAAATGCCCCTGGTAGGGTCTCCCTTGGCAAACAGGTTCTAGGTGACGGGTCAGACAAATAGCGGTTCAAGACACCTTCACAAGGAGTACTAAATTGAAGCACGTGACGTCGCCCGATACGACAGAGCCAGGGTCCCACCCTGGAGTCAGGCCTGGGGTCGGGACTCATCGGAGAGCACCTGGTGGCCGGTTTGCTCCTCGCGGGACCCGGCCAGGCCAAGCCCAAACGAGAGACGGGAGGCCATCGCCCAGTGGGCCTACCACCTGCAGGGGAACTGTGAGGGACCGTTGCAAAGAGGACCGGGCGGCTGACGAAGGTGCAGACCTCGTCGGCCCGATCCCCGGATGCTTAGGCCGGCTCTAGGGATGTGCTTCGAGTCACAGTTATCCTTAACTCAGCCACAAGTAAAGCAGGTGCAGAACTGAGCAGGATAAAGAAATATATTTTACTTTTTAATTATTGTTTTAAACAATCATGATGGCCAAGTTATGCTGCAGGTCGTAAAAGAGAGCAGAATATTGTGAGATAAAGTGTCTCAGATTATAAAATTACAACCATGGAAATCTGGTGTGGTGAGGAGAAATTATATTTTAATAAACATTAAACACTTGTATATAAGTATGGGTGTGTGCCTGTGGGACAGAGATTTCTTAGTGTTCCTTATGCACTCCTGTGCAAAAATTATGGATGTTCATTTCAATTAAGTTGAGTACTGTTTATGAAACTGCATGTGAAGCATGTTTGAACATTTCACAATCAAAATGTCATAATGTGTAGTTGAACGGAACCGGAGTGTAGAAAAACGCTTGGCAGTAGCATTGCAGATATAAGAATCTTTAGGCTTTAATAACAAGATAGATCAACTTATACGAGTTTCCATAGGTTCAAAACAATGACATGGAACAGGAATCGGCATGGAAGTAACCAGGAAGACCGAGCAAAGAACAATGAAAATAACCAAATATATGTACTGAGGGAAGAGGAGTGTGAACCAATGAAAATGGGTGACAGGTAATCAAATGATTACTGTCACCACACATGAAACAGGTGTGGAACCGGGTTGCAGGGGAACTGAGGGAAGGTGACAGATTACACTAACGAGATTGGGCTGCTGAGGGAGAAAAACAAACACAAGGACAGAAACAATACAAAATGACAAAAACCCGGGGAACACAGATAAATAAATGAACACAAGAAGCTAGAAGGTAAAAACCAACAGAAGTAAACAACAAAAACACCTATGAACGAAAAAGGTAAACAAAAGATACAGTCCAAAAGGGAGAACATGACACAAAAGCTTTGCAATTTTAAAAGCAAATCCGTTATTTTAAATGCAATTTGAAAAAAAAATAGTTTTTTTCCTTATCATGTGCCAAAACATCCGCTTTCAGAATATGATATTTCTTCCATACCGTCTGCCTTATACAAACAGCTAAATGTGACACTACTTGCTCTAGTGGTAATTAAAAAAATATGCATAACAATGGGTGGACTTGTTAATGACTTGAAATTTAGGACTTGGACTTGATTTATGGCTTGACTTGAGACTTGACTGTAAAGACTTGAGACTTACTAGAAGCTTGGAAAGTAATGACTTGGTTCATGATTCAAATGCCTGTAAATTGCGTCAGGCCACAGAGGCAGAACTCGCCTAGTGGGATCAGATATACCAAAGTGTCTAGATTTAGAGTTAGAAAGATAATCACACAGCTTTTCAAATTTGTTTTTAAAACTGACGTTAAATCAGTCTTGTACTCTGGGCTTTGCCCTTCTCTGTTTGTAAAAGGTCTACCTTATTAGAATACATTCTTGACAACATGAATGTAGAAGTTCATACAGTTTAAATACAGCTAGAATTTCACTAGGAAGATTGGGTATTCAACATTCAGAACCATGTTTTGAAGAGTAGAAAAATACTATTGTTAGACAAAGGCAAAAAATAGGCCACAAAATATATATTTATCTGAGATGTTTTATGATCCCTCTGTTGATGCTCTACTGCAAAAGTGTCTGAGACTGACTGCAGATGACCATTTATTATTTTAAAGCTGCAAGCTAGTGTTTTGTAGAGGAAATCCCTGTTGTATAGATGGCATTCTGAGCTGACTGCAAAGCAGCCACTGCAGCAGAGTCTGACTCAATGAGACAAGCTTGATGACTCCTTGTGCATCCACATTTCATGGTAGCAGAGACAGGTAGATTTGAATTTGGATTGTTTTATTTTGAAAGTCTCACTGCTGTGTCACCTCCATGGATCTTTAATTTGTAATAAAGCAAATTAAGGACACAGTTCGATGTCTGCTGCAGGTGGGAGGGAAAGTAAACACTCACTTTGCGATGCTCGTGTGGTTTCAGGTAACAAATAGTTGAACATAATGTTCACACTGTGCCTCTTATTGATAATTTACATCCCTTATTATTGTCCACTTTCAGTGCCATTAGGAGATCCTGCATACCACTTCTGAGTCATTGGGTTGCACTTCCCCCTGTGACACATATCATACTCTAGCTGAGGTGAAGAGCTGATTAAAATCGGACACAGTCCACTGCACTGATGACACTTATTTGGAGCAGGCAATAAAGAGGATGCTAATTTTTTATACGTTTTTCTTGACTGACCTTGTTTGCTGCTCTAGTACTTTTCCCCAAACAAGTGTATTCATGTGTGTGTGAAAAATTGTGAATGTCTTTGATGGACTTCAAAGTGGAAAATAAAGAGGCTGAACGTTTCTTTGGAGCGAAAGAGTCTTAAGACAGGTATATCTAGAAAAAGAGACAACCACCAGAGGCATATTTCTTCAGACGGTGTGTGATTACATGCTACATTACAATGCAAGTCATTACTGCTCATGGCAAATTAATTGCATGCCTCTCAGCTGAAGTAAATTAAAACGTGGCTAGTCGTGAACAAGGTAGTGTTTGATAGTTCAATGTGCAAAAACCTGAATGCTTGCAAAAAATCTACAGGATTTTATTTTAGTTTTTACTGCAGTCATTTTTGTGAGCTGTCTATCAGCTACAGCATCCCTCAAGCTATTTTTCACTGACATGGCAATATATTTGGCAATTTATTTCTGTTTTGTATACATTTCAAAATCTTTAGTGCAAATAAATAGGCAGAGATGCAATGGATTATTCATAACTGCTGTATAATTTCACTAGTGTTGGTGTGGCTCCGAAAATATAGAGTATTCATCTGTAGGTCATGAGATTAATTATTTAATAGACTCTTCCCAAAGTCCATATGAATTAAAATAAATGGATCATTAAAGGGAGTCATTTGTGATTAAATGATACAGTAGTACTGAAGAAAAGAAAGTTATGAACAGATGGAAGCTATGTAGAAATAGGTGACTTCTGAAGGCAGTTGATTGGACATGATTTTATTCAAGGGTATCAGAATAAAGGATGCTGAATGCGTGACAAGCGTTTCATACATTTATAAAAACGTCATGTTTTGCCATAATTTCCTGACCCACATGCAGAAATCATATGCAGGACACAGAATTAAAGGAAAATGGGATTTATTTACAAGGGTTAAAGCAATATTGAGCACAACTGGGAGAAGATTCTGAGCCTTGGGATCTGCTGTGTATGGAAGGTAGAGGAGCAATTATATGGGCAAGGAGTAAACAAGGAGGTGTATGTGTGCAGAAGGAGTTAGCACATTCCCAAACCCCAAAACTGTTAGCTATCATCACTGAGGGAGGAGTAGAGATCAGAGTGGTTGGTTATGGACATGACAGATAGGTTGTGTTCCAGGAGGGTCCTGTTGAGACTGGGGCGAGTCTTTACGATCTACCCGGCAAGTGAACAGAGAGCTGGAGAGCGGGCAGGCTGATGGAAGTTGGGATTGAAGGAGCTGCAGTGGACCACTGTGCTGGAGAGGAGATTCCAAGAGAAGAGGCTTGTTGGAGGGTTCCACAGTTGGCAAGGCAACTTCAAACTGGGAGCAAAGAAGGCACAAAGGTAAGCTGAGGAAGTAACCATTAACAGAACAGAGTTAACAGGAGTGCATGGGGCTTGACTCTACCAACAAGGTTGGCTCCAAATCTCCAGCAGTCAGATACGTGTAACTGCAGACAGGTGTGCTGTGTGCTGCAGGTCAGCCACGCCCCCAGCAGGACTCCGCTATTCAGGGAGAGAACTCACACATTCACCAACCACACTAACACATCAGGATCATGACACTTCACAGTTATGCACTTCTTTGTTTTGATCGATCACATTAAATCCCAATGAAATACTCTGTGATTGTAATCTGACAAAATGTGAAAAGGTTCAAAGGGTGTGAAAATGTTTTGTCAAGATTGCGAGGAGCTTTGGCCAGCATCTTCACAAGGTCTTTTGCTTTTGTTTTGGGTTTGATTTTTAAATTTGGGCCCAAAACAAGTTTATCAATTTAAAACACAAAATTTTTGCCCCTTTCCATGTTTCAGTAAATTGCTACACCTATTTTCTGTCTTTGTGGCTCCACACAATAAATGAGGGGCGACTCAATTTACACTAATGCAAATCGGTTTTTAGGTCACTGTGCAGCCAGTGGTACTTTGTCAAACCACAACTTACTTCTGCTAAATTGTGCATACTGTAACACAGACCCATGAGTTTTTTCTCTTGTTCTAAACAGGTCATCAGAATATCAGCACAGTATATGTAGTGTAAGTCATAACTGGACTGGAAAGATTAAAGCAGTAAAATATTGTATTCTAATTGTGCATGGATTGCAAAAGAACTGCCAGCTTCAAAAGTAAAACAAAAACTCGAGGAATTTACAAAGCGATGTAAGCTCTTCCATTTGTTTTGCTTGGCTGTCTATCTGCTTAGTTATGCACAGAGCAAATACAGCTACATAGAGATACCAACACTCCCATCAAGCCCAGGAGATGTGAGCAATGTGCATTCATTTTTGCATCAGTTTGCATCTGTCCTCGCCTCAACCATAAAGCAAGCAGATGTAGAAGTGATCAAAGAAGTAAAGAAAAGTATTTTACCTTTTAAATATACATGTTTTTAATTTAACAGAGAAAGCCACACAAGGTGTTCAGAAAAAAACTTTAACATTCAACTTTATCAGGGAACAATTACATTCCGAATGGCATTTGTACATAAGCTACGGATGTTTCTAAGCTAAACACAGCAGATTGTAAAAGACAGTGGGAAAACATAGTCACAGAATCAATACATAAAAACATTGACAAAACATAAAAATGTGCGAGATTATAAAGTCATTACATGTAGTATATATTAGTATACAATACATTGTCAGAACAGAAAAGAAACACCTTATGCATGATTGCATTTTGTTAATTTCATTTAATAAACGTAAAAGGGGTCTCCAGATAATGTGAGTTATTTTGTCTTGCAAAGCCAGAAGTGCAAATCGCTGTTTTCCTTTTTTATTTTTCTGTGCTAAAACAATCATCAGCTGTCAGCAGAAAATATTTTTTCAATGTGTGATACAAGCATCTTTAATTTATGAAGTTGTGAAACTCTTTTCTTTGGCTGTGTAAGGATTATGATTATTGATTAATTAATATTTATCAATAATTATAATTAAAAATCATAATTTGAGAAAATGTATTTCTTAACCAAAAATCCTCATTTATGAATTGAAACCAGAGGTGTCTTCTGGTGTTGTAATTGTGGCTCAAAGCTTTTGATATTTACAACCGTTAAATACCCAGTAATAATTGATAACTATTGCCAGAGATGTCACTGTTTAATCAATCGTTTCTGCCGAAACGTGCGGAACTTTAATCTTATTTTGACTGACAAATCACAGTTGCACAAAATAAACACAAAACGCCTTCTCTTTATCTACGTGAAAATTTATTAAACCAATCAGCCTGATACAATCAGCTCTTCGATCCAATGATCTTCATGTACTCAAACATGTTCTACACAATAGGGCAAAATATCTAACTAAACAAAATAAAACAAATCAGCAATGGGTGTTTATGAAATCAAACCAGCAGTTATGGCAAAATAAAAAGGGAATATGGTTGAACGAAGCTTTGGGTGCACCCCTCCCAAAGTGTAGCTCAGCGGGACATGGGCAGTCATAAACCTTACCCCAGCAAGGTTGTAAAACTCAGCCTACACAAAGGATCATAAACCCTTTCGGTGGCAAACCAGTAAAACATGAAGTTTAAGACAAAGAAAATCATTGATTTTCACCATAAGGTTATTATAGCAGTCCAGTTTCACGACGCACCTGCTCTCAAGTGTTTGCACAGTAAAAGCACAATCTTGCGAGACTCGGCGGCCTCAGACAACAACAGTAATCACGTTTTGAAAGAACAATGGCATGCACATACAATTCAGAACACATTAGACTCTAAGTGGCGATTCTACATCGCACTAAATCTCCTCTATCCTGCCCAAGCTATTCCTAATAAAGAAATAAAAATAAAAGGTGGATTTTACTTGTTGAAGTCTTCCTTCTGGGGCAGCGAGTGTTAGAAAAAAAAAGGGTTGAAGAGCACCTGCGCGTCTGCAGTTAAACTCCAAGAAAGTGGTCAATCTTCATCCTTTGACCTCCTTGGCGAAAAGGAAAAATATGATCTGACCTTCAGCAGTCGACTCCAAGCAAGGAGGGAAAGCTGCGTCTCCTTGAAACTCCGTGGTTTTGGTTACGTGTTAAACTCACGTCTTCGATCGGCAAAGTGAAATTTCTGGCCTTCTCATTCCAGAAACCTCTTTCATGAATGGAGAATAAATGAAGAATCCACGTGGGACGTCTTCTTCTCCAGAGAGAGATGCTTCAGATGTTGGTCCGGTATCCAACGTGAAAGCGCTTCTTTCAAATGTTCGCCTTCCTATATCACCTGTGACGTCAGACATGGGACGGCCCCGTCATATCAGCTGCAGTGGCTGCTGGGTTTTGTAGGACAGACATTCCTGCGGTACAAAATGGCCGATGACATTGGAAAGGCATAGTGGCGTCCAGTGTCAAAATAAGGTGAGATCTTTCCATGTAATCCATGCAACATTCATTAACTGCTACAGTTAAATCCATAAAAACTACAATAAATATCCTTTTGTGTAATCCATGCAATAATTATTAAAATACACAGTTGAAGAAGTAGAGAGTGAAACAAGCATATTCTCATATTCTAGAACTGACTGACTGGAGGCCTGTCTGGAGCCACATATTTCCTGCCATATACAGGTCCTTCTCAAAATATTAGCATATTGTGATAAAGTTAATTATTTTCCATAATGTCATGATGAAAATTTAACATTCATATATTTTAGATTCATTGCACACTAACTGAAATATTTCAGGTCTTTTATTGTCTTAATACGGATGATTGTGGCATACAGCTCATGAAAACCCAAAATTCCTATCTCACAAAATTAGCATATTTCATCCTACCAATAAAAGAAAAGTGTTTTTAATACAAAAAACGTCAACCTTCAAATAATCATGTACAGTTATGCACTCAATACTTGGTCGGGAATCCTTTTGCAGAAATGACTGCTTCAATGGACTTGTGGCATTTTGGCATTTCCTTCTCCCCAGTCTTCCTCCAGACTCTGGCACCTTGATTTCCGAATGACATGCAGAATTTGCTTTCATCCGAAAAAAGTACTTTGGACCACTGAGCAACAGTCCAGTGCTGCTTCTCTGTAGCCCAGGTTAGGCGCTTCTGCTGCTGTTTCTGGTTCAAAAGTGGCTTGACCTGGGGAATGCGGCACCTGTAGCCCATTTCCTGCACACGCCTGTGCACGGTGGCTCTGGATGTTTCTACTCCAGACTCAGTCCACTGCTTCCGCAGGTCCCCCAAGGTCTGAAATCGGCCCTTCTCCACAATCTTCCTCAGGGTCCGGTCACCTCTTCTCGTTGTGCAGCGTTTTCTGCCACACTTTTTCCTTCCCACAGAAGACGAGTCATTTCCCGACACCAGCTTAAACAGAACATTCAGTAAACCTGCTTAGTAAGATCTTTCAGGTTTAGGGAAGTTCGGACCCGTTGGATGGAGAGCTGGATTGAGCAATCCCTTTAGATATAGGGAGGGAGGGGTTAGCTCATCGGACAATGAAACCAGCAACGTGCAAATGGTCCAATATTCGACTGCAATACTGTATTAAGTAGATTTTTTATTTATTTACCTATTTAACTGATTAAAGTAACTACAGGATTAATGAGGTAAAATTGTGGTCATGTTAAAAACATGCTACAGGTCAGGAAAATTCAAATTCTACCGCCATTAGACATTAGTGTTTTGGGGTTTCTAGGTCAAACATTAACACAACTCTCCCCCAGCATATTTGTTGGAGACCTAAATGAATACTTGTTTGCCTCAATTCACATCCCATCAGTTTATCTTTACAACCAGAACATCAGAACAGCAAGGTATGCCAGCTCTTTGCCCCCCAGGCCTGCACATGCTGCTGCATTCTTGAGACAGAATCATATAATAATTTCTTAAAGAAAAGTTGTAGCCATGCCAGTTCTGGAAAGAATTCTCTGCTTATAATTACAGAAATGTTGTTTTGTCTTGGATGAGCAGTAAGGAGGTCCTGAAGGAAAGTAGGGTAATGTTTTCTATAAAAACATCCAATTGACTAGTCTCAAACAAGTCCTGTATGGGCAAATTCCCCCTTAGCCATTTACATAAAAATATTAATTTCTAACACACTAGAGACACAGTGCATCAATTCCACAAATTAACAATTTCCTATAAGACCACAAAGAACAATATGTGCTTGCAGATATTTCACTAGCAGAAAGTACTAAAGGTAATATGTTTCTTCCTCACTGTTGATGCAAAGTTTAAAAAACTTCCTATAATTGACTTACTTAGGTTAATGTCACTAAGCAAAATAAAAATGTTTGTGTCCGGTGCTTGTTTAAGGCCCCTTCATATTTTTGTTTGTAAATAAAAATTGTGACGACTGTGGTGTAAGGTCTTTTCTTGCTATGTTTACGTACATTTGGTAAGTAGACATTGTTCTGGTTGGCAGTTTTGGTGTGTGGGGGAGTGGAAATGGATTCCCCACTTGATAAATTGTAAAATCACCTTTTCTTTCTGCTCTTGATGGAGGACGCTTTTTCTCTGTCTCCCGCACCCCCTCCCATATCTGCCCTGCTTCAGCTCTGTGTCTTGTCTTTGGAGCCTCTTCTTGCATATCTTCCAAATTCTTAGTTATGGATTTGGTCAGCTGGTCTCTCAAAGCAATTGATCAAATTTTCTCGAGGAGAAGACAGGGTGAAGGAGAGCCCAACTTGTCCGGACTGGACGTTTTTCTCTGGATACACAATGGACTCCTGGCAGAAGTGGAGGATTGTGTGTTTGTTGATAATGTCAGTCGAGGATGTGGAAAATATGTATATAATTGGATGTTTGATATCAGGATTTCTGCTTTTTGTTTGGAGTCAGCGATTACCTGGCATATCGAGAAATTTGGAGAATGTCAGCAGCTGTTCTGGCAATTGTGAGGCTGCCAGGCATGTGTGATGGGATCTTCAGGGCGATCAACACTCAGACTGAGATGTTACGTCAGGTGAATCGAAAACTGGATGTGATCCTTACACAGGATCGCAGGCAGGTTGCGGTTCCTGGACTCAGGGGTGAAATGGGATAAATCTTGAACAAAGTTGTTCGCTCGGATCTGGAGAAAGACCAGGAATTTGGCTGTTTGGATTCGCCTTTGAGAAGCACCAGCGAGACTCTCAAGGCTGACGGAAAATTAAGAGTCAGCCTAACCCACATTCAATTCAGTTTATTTATATAGCGCCAATTCACAACACATGTTGTCTCAAGGCACTTCACAACAGTCAGGTACATACATTCCAATTAATACTAACAATTGAACAGTGCAGTCGGAGTTAGCTATTTATTCAAATTGGATAAAAAGTTTTTCTATCTAAGGAAACCCGGCAGACTGCATCCAGTCAGTGACTTGCAGCATTCCCTCCTCCCGGATGAGCATGTAGAGACAGTGGACAGTCACTGGCGTTGACTTTGCAGCAATCCCTCATACTGAGCATGCATGTAGTGACAGTGGAGAGGAAAAACTCCCTTTTAACAGGAAGAAACCTCCAGCAGAACCAGGCTCAGTGTGAGCGGCCATCTGCCACGACCGACTGAGGGTTTGAGAGAACAGAGCAGAGACACAAAAAGAACACAGAAGCACTGATCCAGGAGTACTTTCTATGGGAAGGAAAAGTAAATGTTAATGGATGTAGCTCCTTTAGTCGTTTCACCTAGAAAGAAAGAACAGATCAACTCTGAGCCAGTTTTCAAGGTTAGAGTCTGAAAGAGAGTACATAGAGTTTGTTACAGTTAAGCTCAGTCAATCGCTATGTCTAGGAGAGAGAAAGGGTTAAACACTAAAAGACAGGGCTATGTGGATAATTGGTAGAGGGTGAGCATTAAGTTGTTGCCAGCAGAAGCTCGGACGATTCCCCTGTCCAGAAAGGTGTCACAGGTAGACGCAGAGCCAGGCCAGGTGTAGCTTCTAGGAAGAGAATAGAGAGAATTAAAAGCTGAAATAACAGCAAATAATGCAAAATTGGAGAGTAGTGTGAGAATGTAGCGAAGAGGGTGAAAGTGGTTGTTATGTCCTCCAGCAGCCTAAGCCTATAGCAGCATAACTACACAGACTAATTATTGTTTTTCTGAATCTGGCTCCCCTGCACGGCCTTGATGGCTGGCTATCTTCAACCTCTCCTGGAAGTTATGTAAACATGACGCTCTGCTCCCTCTGCCCCCTCCCTTCCCTGAGGACATCTGTGGACCTGCTCAGAACTTTGTGGCCGGTTGATGAACATTCCAATGTACCATCAAGGACAATGGCATCTGGGACAGTGCTTCATGGACTTACTTTCACACACTCACTTGCACACACACACATGCTCAAGATAAACATATGCACCCCCTCACATCGCCTTCACCGTTCCCGGCATGATGTTGTTTTGTAAACTTGTTGCTTCTTTGTGCTGAGGTTTTTTGCTATCTCAAACTCTTTTCTCATCTAGCAAGGGCAGCGCCTGTGAGTGGGCAGCAAAGCCTCGGTGACCCCCCCCCCCTTGTCTTGTGTCATGATGTATGTTTGGATGGGTTGTACTGGAATTCTAATTTCCCCTCGGGGATCAATAAAGTATCTTTGAATTTGATTGAATTGTATTGGGAAAAACTTGAAAAATGTAAGAAAGCGGACCTGCTTGTTGCGGCTAACTGCTATGATGTTGAAGTGTCTTACAGTGCTCGCAAAGCAGTTAAAGAAATTAAGACAAACTCTGTGTGAAAAACTGGTGGAGAAAGGAGTGCTATCACCACAAATGACTGCAGTAAAAGAACTACACAACGCTTCACTGGAAAAGGATGTCAATGCTGCACAGGCTGCTGATGCGCCTATTGTTGGCATAAAGCCTGATCAAGCCTCTGGCGAAATGTCTACAGAAGATTTGCATCTCACACTCTGCATAAAGGAGATGGAGAACTGCAACAAAGAGCTGGAAGTGCAAGCCATGCACCTCCGTAGCAGAGCTCTTGAGCTGAAAAAAGATACATCTGCAGGTCCGGTGATGCCACCAAGCACACATTCCTCTGCTTCTGCCACATTTGACATAAGTAAGCAGATAGCATTGATTCTACCATTTTGTGAGTCTGAAATAGACTCTTATTTTTGCGCATCACCGCTGCTTTGAATTGGCCGAAGGAGTTTTGGTCCCTTTTACTTCAATGTAAACTTGTAGGAAAAGCCCAAGAGGTGTGTTCAAGTTTGTCTATTGAGCAGAGTTTAGACTATGAAATTCTTAAAAAGACGGTGTTGCAGGCGTATGAACTTGTCCCTGGAGCATAACTTAAAAATTGTAGGAATCTTAATAAAACTGCTAACCAGAATTGTCGAGTTTGCACAAGAAAAGAGTGTTTTGTTTGATAAATGGTGTTATTCTTGTAAGGTAAAAATTTTGGATCATATAAGAGTGCTGATTTTGTTGGAGGAATTTAAAAAGTGTTTGCCAGAGCGTATTGTGGTTTATTTAAACCAACAAAGGGTCTCTTCTCTAACCAATGTTGAAATTTTGGCTGATGAGTTTGTTTTAACTCATAAAGCGTTGTTTTGTTCACAAAATTTGTTTCAGGAAATCTTTTCTGAACAAAAATCACTGAAATCAGTTCGTAAATGTATGCCATCTGTCGCCATAATATCAAAGAGTCGTGATTGCTGCATGTCCAGCGCTAAAGAGAAAAGAAGGTAAAAACACAAAACCTCCTGGTGGAGTGGGACTAATTAAGTCAGCCTCTCTCCTTAATGGACACGTTAATATTAAACAAAAACCCAAAACTGATGTTGATCCGCAGCGTTTGCCATTTATTTCGCAGGGTTTGTTTCTTTAATGGGGGAGGAAAAGGATAAAGTGCCAATCACAATCCTTAGAGACACAGGGGGTTATCATTCTTAAAACATTCACATCATGGTAAATAAAATCGGTAAAACTACTCTGTGTTGTGGTTGTTTGAGGTCTGACGAGGATGGATTATTTTCATGTTATGGTCTGGCCAACCCTAGACAGATCTTAACAAAATGTTTCAATTTCCATTAACTTCATAATTATATATTACTTTGGATTGGTATATCACTTATCCTAGTATAAATCCTAGTATAATACATTGGACTCTGCTTGTAGCATGGAAAATAACATGAACAACTTCAAGTTATAGAACTATTAATACTTTGCAAGACACTGTAACTATAAACAAATTAGCATGTATTGGCATATATACATTAAATGATCAGTTGTTACATTTCAGTCAAAGGAATTTCAGAAACCATTTTTAAAATCACGATGTGACGGTCTTTAAAATAAATTTTCTTAATAATTTTTTCTATAAAGTTTGGTTCAAACAGGGAAGAAAAAGTGTATTTACAAGCACCTGTTCTCACTCTGACATTGCAGACAATACCTCAGTGACCTGTTTAAAGGAGGACAAACAGTGAGCCAACAGCCGATAAGTGGGAACTGGTTAAAATACCCGAAGTAATGATTTAGTGTTTATGTTTGCTTAACCTGCAAACACTGCAGAGCCAACTCACAGTTCATGCGGAGACTGAAAGCAGGGAGCGATGATAAGAGTTAATGTTCCGTCCTCTGAGGTATTACCTCACATCTCAAGGTTTGTTTAGTCTACTCTGATAGATTCTTTGGTTTTTTTTTTGACATAGTTCAAGTTAGATTTGACTGTTTTAAGGTGATATTTCTTAATTAGTATGCTTTTTACAGCTAATTAATTTATTTTTAGAATTGTCTTTTGCATTGTAAAAAAACAAACAAAAAACTGGCCGGTCTTCAAGTGAATCATTAACATTATTATATATTACAGGCGTGCTATGAATGTTATTGCATCATAATGTGAGGCATACTGTTTTCTTAAACACTCTGATTTCTTCAAAGACAGATAGATGTACATCAGCCAATAGTTATAAAATGTTATGATTGTCATAATTCGCCACAGAAAATCCCCTGTTGTAAACTGAGTTGGGATAGTTTCCAATCCTTTTATGGTAAAATTATATTTTTGCTTGTTTTTGCCAATTTAATGCTAGTCAGACACACTTTACATAAAAGCTGACCTCTTTCCACATCAATCCATGGTGTATAGATTTGTAATATTTTACACCTCAGCTTCAAGGCCTGCGGTTTGCAGTGCATTTGCATTTTGTTTGTAAATTTATCAAAGTCAGCGTCCTGACCAATGGAAGTTACTGCAACAACTGAATAATCCATTCTACTTTGAAATATCTGATGTATTTATATGCACGGTGTCAGTAAAAAGTCTAATGCTTACCTGTTTTAGCCATTAAATACATTTTCATTTTGTGTTTGGCATCATTGTTCTATTGGAACACCAAATAGTATCCAAATTTCAATGATCTCATCATGTATTTGTGGTGAACTTGTTCATGATTCACAGGTACCTCTGGCAGTAAAACTACCCCTGTCCACCTCCATGCTCATTCGCCGTCTTAACACTGTCAGGATCTGCCATGTTGGACTTTGTTGTGGTTTTGCGTTTGTTTACTCTTCTGTTACGTGTTTCTATTTCTTTGGGTTTAGTAATCATGTTTGTTTATTTCCTTCTGTTTCTTGATAGTTTTGTTCTCTCTCCTGCCTCCTAGTGTTTGTAGTTATTTTCTCCCCTTGCCCATAATTCCCTTGGTGGTTGCTTTCTCATTTGTATATTACTTAGAATGGTTTTCTCCTGATTATTATTATTACAATTATTACAGTTCTCTTGCTTCCTTGGGTTCTCTAGTTTAGTTCCCTTCTAGTGTCTGTGTTTGTTTATGGTAAGGTTACTTGTTATTGCTGCACTCTTCTAGTTTGTTAGTTTCTTTTCCCTGTTACTCCTCTTGTCATTAGTTTCCTCTTCAGTTATTTACTCAGTGTTCGTCTCCCTTTATGTTTGTAGTTCTTCCCAGCCTTATCCCTAGTTTAGTCCGCCATGTTAGTTTTTATTGTTTCAGTTCCTCCTATAGGTTAGCTTGTAGTTATTGTTTGCCACAATACTTTGTTCCACTTATTGTTTACATTTATTCTAGTCTTTGCTTTCTCTTCTCCCTTCCCAGTTAGTTTCAGTCAGTGTTAGTTTTGGGTTTGTTTAGTTTTGCAGTTAGGGTTTTTTTTATGGCTTCTTTTGTTAATTCTTATTTGCCAGGTTCTTATATCTTAGGTTGTTATAGTTTGCTTAGGTCTGTTTCTCTGAGTTTGTTAATTAGTCCCTTCTCCCATGGTTTAGTCTTTGTATTAGTTTCCCTGCTTCCCATGTCACACCTGGACTCCTGGGTACCCACTGTACACCCTGCCTGCCTGCCTTCTGCTTTGCCAGTATTGGATTTTAAATAAATCATCGCTCTGCTCGCCATGCCGTCTCCTCGTCTGTCTCTGCACTTTGGTCCACAAAAACCCTCAACTATGACAAACACCTCTAAACATAAATATTGGCAGCTCAATCTTTGTCTTCTCCGACCCCTACAAGTTTTTCTATTAAGGTATTTGAATTTTTTTTCTGTGGGTAGTTTAAGATTTCAGCCATGCGTCAACATGTCAGGTTTGTAGAAGGTGCTTCTTAATGTTGATGTAAAAGTAGCTTCACCATGGAAAGAGAGTTGGGTTTCCAGTTTATGGTAGATTTAAGCCTTGGTGATTTATAGGTTCTTCATGAGCACCATAATGAATTTCCTTTCATCTGTAGGTGAGAGTTTGGTCCAATTTGATTAAAAGTAGGACAAAACCTGGTGTTTGCCAACATTAAGCTTGTGGAATCACTGTTACACCACCATCAGAGACGCTTATCACGCCGTCCCATGTGCTGCACTGGGCCAATCCGACCACATCATGGTCCACCTGATTCCTGCATACAGGCAGAAACTAAAGCTCTGCAAACCTGTTGTGAGGACGACAAGGAAGAGGAGCAGTGAGGCTGTGGAGAATCTCCAGGCGTGTTTTGGCTGTACAGACTGGGATGTGTTCAGGACTACTACCAACAGTCTGGACGAGTACACAGAGGCTGCGACTTCCTACATCAGCTTCTGTGAGGACAGCTGTGTACCATCATGCACCAGGGTGAGTTACAACAACGACAAACCCTGGTTCACAGCTAAACTCAGAAGGTTAAGACTGGATAAGGAAGAGGCCTTCAGGAGTGGGGACAAAGACATATACAGAGAGGCAAAGTACAAGTTTGGCAAGGCAGTGAAAGAGGCCAAACGACTGTACTCTGAGAAGCTCCAAAACCAGTTCTCAGCCAACGACTCTGCGTCTGTCTGGAAAGGGCTCAAGCAAATCACCAACTACAAGCCGGCTCTTTCCATCCAGGAGAGGGACGTAAACAAACTCTTCAGGAGACAGAACCCCCGGAAAGCTGCTGGTCCGAATTCTGTCTCACCAGCCAGCCTGGAGCACTGCGCTGATCAGCTGTCTCCAGTCTTCACAGATATTTTTAACACCTCACTGGAGACATGTCATGTGCCATCCTGCTTCAAGTCCTCCACCATCGTCCCTGTCCCCAAGAAGCCAAGGACCACAGGGCTTAATGACTTCAGACCCGTCGCCCTGACCTCTGTGGTGATGAAGTCCTTTGAGCGCCTTGTGCTCTCACACCTAAAATACATCACCGACCCCCTCCTGGACCCCCTGCAGTTTGCCTACAGAGCCAACAGGTTTGTAGATGATGCAGTCAACATAGCCCTTCACTTCATCCTCCGGCACCTGGACTCCACAGGAACCTATGCCAGGATCCTGTTTGTGGATTTCAGCTCTGCCTTCAACACCATCGTCCCAGTTCTGCTACAGGAGAAGCTCTCCCAGCTGAGTGTGCCCGACTCCACCTGCAGGTGGATCACTGACTTCCTGTCTGACAGGAAGCAGCGCGTGAGGCAGGGGAAGCACGTCTCTGACTCCCTGACCATCAGCACCGGTTCCCCCCAAGGCTGTGTTCTCTCTCCTCTGCTCTTCTCCTTGCACACCAACAGCTGCACCTCCAGTCACCAGTCTGTCAAGCTTCTGAAGTTTGCGGACGACACCACCCTGATCGGACTCATCTCTGATGGTGACGAGTCCACGTACAGATGGGAGGTGGACCATCTGTTGGACTGGTGCAGCCAGAACAACCTTGAGCTCAACGCTCTAAAGACAGTGGAGATGGTTGTGGACTTCAGGCAGAACCCAGCCCCACCTGCCCCCATCACCCTCTGTGACTCCACAATTGACACTGTGGAATCTTTCCGCTTCCTGGGAACCATCATCTCCCAGGATCTCAAGTGGGAGCCAAACATCAGCTCCCTCATCAAGAAAGCCCAGCAGAGGATGTTCTTCCTGCGGCAGCTGAATAAATTCAACCTGCCAAAGACTATGATGGTGCACTTCTACACAGCCATCACTGAGTCCATCCTCACCTCCTCCATCACCATCTGGTACGCCGCTGCTACAGCCAAGGATAAGGGCAGGCTGCAGCGTGTCATTCGGTCTGCTGAGAAGGTGATTGGCTGCAGTCTACTGTCGCTCCAGGAACTGTACACCTCCAGGACCCTGAAGTGGGCAGGGAAGATTCTGGCTGATCCCTCCCACCCCGGTCACAGACTCTTTGAGACTCTCCCCTCTGGCAGGAGGCTGCGGTCCATCCGGACCAAAACCTCACGCCACAAGAACAGTTTTTTCCCATCTGCCACCAGCCTTGTTAACAAAGCCCGAAAACCACCCTGACACTCTCCCCCCCACCCCCCCCACCAGGACACTTGTAACTTATAACTCTATGCGTTACATTAACGCTCAGCTTGGACTCCTGCTTTACTTGCACTGCCATACTTGCACAATGATCACCTGCACTGTTGTACTGCTCTTGCATCTTATACTGCTCTATACTTACTCTCACTCACTTAAAACTGTGCACATATATTTACATTATATTGTAGATATGTTAATACTGTTTAATTTGTATTGTATTGCACCAACTACGCCAAAACAAATTCCTTGTATGTCCAAAAACGTACTTGGCAATAAAGCTTTTCTGATTCTGATTCTGAATGGCCTAAATTATACACTATAGAATATATATGGATTGTACTGAAAAGTCAAGTTCAGGTCTAGGAAACCAATCAACCTTGAGAAAGAAAAAAAGACAAAAGACAGTTTAAACCCATCATTAAAAGCCCAAAACTAATATGACATTATTGCTGATTATGAGTGTATGTACGTTTCTGACTGCCACTGTATATATAACCTAACATGTTGTTTAGTCTTAAATTAATCACATTTATTTACTGTATATTAAGCAATATCTTTTTAGGTTGATATTTCCCCAATATATAAATTAGAGGGGAGAAAATGTAGAACAATCTTTAAAATCATTCTTACAGACTCTCCTATTTCCATGATAATAACAGAGATAATGCCAATGAGCCCTGTGCTTTTGATATTCCACTGCTGACAAAAAAACACTTAACCACATAATAAGGGATACTTAGTTCAGGAATGTCCTCCTCTAAATTCCAACTTTGCCAACATGAAAAAAAATCCAGAGGTAAACAACAAAAAAGGTGTTGCAGTTAATGACTCATTGATCGCATTCATCTTGCTGGTAAAGATTTTGGCCCATTTAATAATCCTGGAGTGGTTGCACACATCCACAGTGCTGAACCTGTAGCATGGAAGCATTATGTTTAAACTGTCAGTCAGTCAGTCATTTTCTACCGCTTATTCCATAGTGGGTCGCGGGGGAGCTGGTGCCTATCTCCAGCAGTCTATGGGCGACAGGCGGGGTACACCCTGGACAGGTCGCCAGTCCATCGCCGGGCAACACACATACAACCATGCACAAACTCATTCATACACCTAAGGGCAATTTAGAGTGACCAATTAACCTAACTGGCATGTCTTTGTCTGTTTAAACCATTATCTTAAATCTATTTGCCCCCAACTTGTGATGGACTTCCAAGTAGCATGCACAGCAGAATACCTTTACATTGGTCAAATGACAGAACGCACTAGATCTAATTGAGATAATCAAAATGTGCTCTCAAATCTTAAGGCCAAGTGCATGTCTGCATTTTTAGTTTAATGTGTTGTCATTTAGTGAAAGTTTCATATTTACAACCTATTTAAATGAAATGTTAATATTTATTTTCTCTACGATTATTAAAGTTCTTTTAGCTGAGCAGTGTTATATTATCCTAGTTTGACTTAAAGGCCCAAACTTTCTGTAATTTTTCAACATCACAAAGAATTCGCCCATCTATTTTTCATATTCAATAAGCCTATTGTCCACACCTAGCCGCATATAAGTATGTTGGCTGTTTCCCCAGACTGTTTAAGTAGCTAGAGATTTAGTTTCGTAGCAAAACAGTTTTATGATGATCATTTATATCAATATCTGTGGACCAAATAAGCCTTCACAGTACAATGTAGATCAGCAGCACAACAGATTTGTTTCGATTAAACTGTTTTGACAAACATTAAACAGTGGCCTATATAATATTAGTGTTAATGGGTCAAACTTGATGAGTTGTTGTTGGAAAGCTGAGCTTTGAAAGGAAAAGAAAACAGGTTGCCATGTGTGCCTACAAACTTTTCTCTTCTATTTGCAGCCAAAGAATCGAAGCATATGTTTGATTGTTGAACAGAATCACAATCCTGGGATCCTTTTTAAAACCATGCGTTTTGTGACTGGCTCCCTGCCTAGCAATCCAGTTCATTTGACCCCAGTAAGCTGTTATTTCTACAAGAAAAGGTGGAGATTGTGATTTCTTTAAAGATATAAGAAGGGTAATGCTGATTTCTTACTGATCCCTTTACATTACTGCTCTTAGGAAAAATCCTTCTATCAGCCCTTTTACTACAAAATAGGTTTTTTATCAAGAAATCTAGCAGTTAAGATTTGCTTAGTTGCAAAATAAAACTTATTAACTCAAGCCGGGCCTTCTGACTGTGGAAATATGCATATTTAAATGACAAATGTAAAGTGAAAAATGTAAAATGAATATCCATCTAAAATAATCCCAAATGTTTTAAATTAAATGTCAACCAGCTTTGTTATACTGAAAATCTTGGGATTCTTATTTGACACAATAGTCTAGATTAAATTTCACATAATAATTCTCTTGAAGTTCTAGAAAATAATAAAATGAATGCCCCTGTCTTTGGCCTTTAATAGACCAATACCAATACTGCTTTATGATTGGTCTATTAAGGCCACCAACAGACCATTGACCTTCTATCTGCACCAAATTCAAATAAAGTCTCTCAAAAGACAGACAAGTGAAAGTGGAGTTCAGGTATAAAACTAGATCAGATAGACATTTTTTGTTTGTTTGTCTTAGCACAACATCCTAAATATTTAAACAAACCATCTTAATTTAGATTAGATATATGCTTTCAGTTTATGTTGTAATAAAACATTTAAATAAGTAGTAAACTAGAGCCTTGAGAATCATCTCTACATCTGCTTACATATTATCATTTAAGGCAAACTAATTATAACCTACAAGTTCTGACTGATTTACCACATTAAAGTGCTGGTTAGTTTCGGTTGTTTTATTTTTTCAAGAGGAAAAGACAACGTCTACGTTTGTTGAAATATATGAAAAACAAAAAAAAAAAAAATTTTTTAAACAAAGCAAAAAAAAAACAACAAAAATCTATAAAGAACCGAAAGCAGTAATCAACCCAGTGGGGGTAGCAATCATGGTGACAGCATCTCCATTGTACCAAACAAAACAAAAGAGGAAAAATGTTCTGCTCGTGGCAGTAGAGTGTTAATGTGCAGAGCTTTTCTGATGACAACAACAACAAGAGCAGCATGTTTTCTGTTCTGAAGGTAAAATAATGCTGCTGGGCGTAAGTGGGAGTTTATCACACGTGGATGCACATACATTTGGCCTGTAGGCGCTGTACTGTGGTGAGTGTGCTTTTTGTCTTTGAGGCTCTCTCTCTGAAGCAACGCAGGACAAAGATCTCACACTGTAAGAAGATGATAATGAACATATATTGATGGAGGTGTGGCCTTTTTAAAGATGATGTTTGAGCACACGACTAAATGGAAAGAAAAGCCTTGAAGCAGTCAAGCTCGTGTAAATGTGTACTAATATTCCCTTATTAAGCTTCACTGCTCTGTTTCCTCAAGTACATGGAACATTCAGTCCTTCCAGCTGTAGTTACGGCCTTTATTTCTTTATTTTTCAGTCTGCTCCTTTAAAAGCCTATCACTTGAACAACAAATAGTGGTGTGATTTCCCTTTTGCTGAAGCATTTTTTATTCTCTGTGCACGTGACAAAGCACAGCCCCAGAGAGTCTATTTCATAGACAGAAACTTTCTTGTTATTTCTAGTCATGTGTAGCTCAATATTCCAATCATTAGACATTATGCTGCTCTGTTGTGCAGAGTCAGGATTGCACACAAAGCACGAACAGCCTAAACCTGCAATGGGATTAAAAGCAAGCTTTGCATAGTTAAAGAGCGAGATCCCTCGAAGCTGACAGTCTTTTCAGTTTGCCTACTACATGAATCAATTCCAACATCAAATGTGACAGCTATAGATTTAACAACTTCGCCTGGATCTTAGAGAACAAAGTTGATTTCTATGTCACAGGCAAACTTTCCTCTTTAGTGCCTCACACTAGCGACACACTATTGACTATGTTGACTCAGTTTGAACTGGATTTGCTATTCTTTCCAAGAACCTTGCTTTCTGTCTCTCTTGGAAATCTTCAGCTTTTTCTCACACCTGCAGCTCCTTTTCTTTGGCACTTTAGTAAAATTATGAGCATGATATCAGTGGGAAATCTCTTTCACACGTTCTCTTTCCCCAAACTACAGTTATCCTGTAATAAATTTGCTGTGAGGAAACAGGGTCCAGCAGGAGAAATGGATTGAGGGTGGAAAGAGATTGTGAGAGCTGCTTGTAGAATTTTAAAGATCTATTATCTCAAACTGGGCTGATTTAATAACGAAGGGACGCTGGAGTATTACATCCATCCCTGGTTCAATTAAAAATTCACCTAAATGATGTCATTTCCAGCTGAACGTTTTCCTCTAATTCCATGCGATACACCCTGAATGATATTTCTACCACAAGTAAATGTATGCTGCAGAACGTAAAGAGATTCCCTTAGAGCAAAGTAAAAAGGATGATTTCCTTTTCTGATTCAGCGGAGTGGGAGTTGAGCTAATTTCTTAAGGATTTGTCAAACATGCCAGCAAACATGAGAAACGATAAATAATTGCTCCAATCTTTACAATCTTTTTAATTGTCTGTGTGAAAACCTGAAATGTTTTTATGTCACTAACTAATTGTGCATCTTGTGAACTGTAAAATGTGTGGTGAATTATACATGCCTACAAGCAGTTCCTGGTGCACTGAGCATTATTCCCTTTTTTTCCTCTCGTGGCCATTTTGTCTCTTCATACTTCCATTTCACACCTGTGTACTTAAACTAAGTCAATTTATTTGTTTTGGTAACTAAGTATTTGTAAAAAAATTAAAGAGATAAATATTCAGGGAAAGACTCAAATCTTACATAAAGTTTAATTTAAATGTTTCATATTTTCTGAAGACATTATATTGCACTTCATTGTTTGAGCAAATATTCAATTCAATTCAATTCAAAAATACTTTATTAATCCCAACGGGAAATTAAATGTTGTTGTAGCTCATTATGAAGGTTTCTTCAAAGAGCCGTTGTAGATGCTGATTGCTGTGGGCAGGAAGGATCTCCTGTAGCGCTCCGTCTTACAGCAGATCTGAAGAAACCTCTGACTGAAGATACTCTGTTGTTGTAGGACAGTCTCATGAAGAGGATGCTCAGGGTTCTCCATAATGTTCATTTTATGAAGAATCTGTCTTTCCACAATGATCTCCAGAGGTTCTAGAGGAGTCCCCAGAACAGAACCAGCCTTCTTTATCAGCTTGTTGAGCTTTTTTAAGTCCCTGGCTCTGATGCTGCTTCCCCAGCAGATGATGGCAGAAGAGATCACACTCTCCACAACAGACTTATAGAAGATATGCAGCATCTTGCTGCAAACACCAAAGAACCCAAGCTTCTTCAAGAAGTACAGTCTGCTCTGTCCCTTCTTGTAGATGGCTTCACAGTTGCATCTCCACTCTAGTCTGTTGTCCAGGTGAACACCGATGTATTTATACTCCTCCACCACCTCCATCTCGTCTCCCATGATGGACATAGTTTTTGTCTTATTTCTGTTTCTCTTAAAATCTACAATCATCTCCTTTGTTTTAGTCACGTTCAAAATGAGATGATTGTTTCCACACCATGCCACAAAGCGGTCCACCACCTTCCTGTACTCAGCTTCTTGTCCATCTCTGATCCACCCCACGACTGCAGAATCATCCGAGTATTTCTGCAGATGACAGGAGTCTGTCTTGTACTGGAGCCCCTGTGGTGCTCCTGTGCTGCTGACTACCTGGTTAGACTCATAACCCTTCAGTCTCACAAACTGTGGTCTGTTTGTCAGGTAGTCTTTGATCCAGGAGATTGTTGAAGCCTCCACCTGAGTCTTCTGGAGTTTCTGACAAAGCAAATTAGGTTGGATTGTATTAAATGCACTGGATAAATCAAGGAACATGATCCTCACAGTGCTGCTGGCTATGTCCAGATGACAGTGGGTTTGTTGAAGCAGGTGTATGATGGCATCTTCAACGCCAACTCCACAGCGATAAGCAAACTGAAGGAGGTCCTGATGGTTTACTGTTTGCTTACTCAGGTGGGCCAACAGGAGTCTCTCTAGGACCTTCATGATGTGAGATGTCAGGGCAACAGGTCTATAGTCATTGAGGACTGATGGGTGAGTTTTCTTTGGTATCGGAACATGACAGGAGGTCTTCCACAACACCGGAACCTTCTTCTGGGCCAGGCTAAGGTTGAAGAGGTGCTGCAGAATCCCACAGAGCTGCTCTGCACAGACCTTCAGGACTCTAGGGCTGACATGATCTGGACCTGCAGCCTTATTCCTATTCAGTCTCTCCAGTTGTCTCTTCACCTGACTTCTTGAGACACACAGGTGGAAGGGGGAAGCAAAGGAAGCATCAGCATCTTCTGATATGGTTGAAGGCAAACATGTAGAAGCAGAAGGGTCTAGGGCTGATGTGGAAGATAAAAAATGTGAGGTGTTACTGGACAGCTGTGGGTCCTGTGGGTCAAAGGAAGGTGGGATGTCTGTTTGGCTGTGAGCAGGAGAGGAGGATGCGAAACTTGTTTCTGAACTGAACCTATTGAAGAATGTGTTCAGTTCATTGGCTCTGTCCAGACCTCCATGGGTCTGATCATCCTTCTGCTTGAAGCCTGTGATCTTCTTCATCCCTGTCCACACATCTCTGATATTGTTTTGCTGGAGCTTGCTCTCTAGCTTCTTCTTGTACACCTCCTTGCTGTCTCTTATCTTGACTTTAAGTTGCTTCTGTATAATCCTCAATAATTCTCTGTCTCCCTCTCTGAAGGCTCTTTTTTTCTTGTTAAGCAGGTCCTTCAGGTCACTGGTGATCCAAGGATTGTTATTGGGGAAGCATCTCACGGTTCTGGTGGGGTTATCCACACAGAAGTTTATATAGTCGGTTACGCACTCAGTCATGGCATTGATGTCCTCTCCATGTGGCTGGCACAGTGCGTCCCAGTTTGTAGCCTCAAAGCAACCTTGCAGAGCTTCTTCATCTTCCTGTGACCATTTTCTCACAGTCCTCTTTATTACAGGTTGCCTCTGAACAAGAGGCTTATATTTCAAGCAGAGAAAAACAAGATTGTGATCTGATTTGCCTAGAGGAGGTCTTGCTGTAGAGATGTATGAGTCCTTGACATTTGCATAAAACAAATCCAATGTTTTGTTTTCTCTGGTAGAGCAGCTGACAAACTGTTGAAACGTTGGAAGTGTAGCAGAGAGTGAAGCGTGGTTAAAATCACCAGAAATTGCCACAAAAGCATTGGGGTTTTGTGTCTGTAGCTTAGCAACAACTGAGCTGATGGCATCACATGCAGTATCGGCAACAGCGGAAGGTGGAACGTAAACTGTTGCCAAAATAACACCAGTGAACTCTCTGGGTAAATAATATGAACGAAAAGTTACTGCCAACAGTTAAATATCTGGACTGCAGAGATGACACTTCACAGTTACATGTCCTGGATTACACCATCTGTTGTTCACAAGTACTGCCAGTCCACCTCCTTTACATTTGCCGCTCCTCTTTAAATCTCTGTCTGCTCGTATGGTTAAAAAGCCCGGCAGAGAGACGCCGGAGTCGGGGATATGATCCTGAAGCCATGTCTCAGTAAAACACATAATACTGCATGCCCGGTACTCTGGCTGGGTCCTTTGTAGGGCTTGGAGTTCATTCAACTTGTTTCCCAACAATCTCACATTGCCTATCATAATCAACGGAAGAGATGGTTTGAACTTCCTCCTTCTCTCTCTTCTCTTAGCTCCTACTCTGCATCCATGGCATCTCCTTTTAAACTCATCAGGGATTTGGGGTTGTAGTTGAAGTATTATTTGAACTTTTGAGATATTAATCAGCTGCTCCCGGTTGTAAGAAACAACCCCGTTGCCATGGCAATGCATCATAACAAATGTCTAAAAATAGAAAGTGTTAGGAAAAATCCTCCAGGCAGCACAGCATCGGACACCGGAGAGAACAGTTGTCCAAAAAAAAAAAAAAATCAACTGTATCCACCACAAGAGGAAGAGTTCCCAAAAAAGAATAAATCAGAATCAAAAGTAACAGAGCTACTCCAACCTGCTGCCACCTTGAGTGGCGCAATTCTAGAATATGACCTCTGATCAAACTAAACTAACTCTGAGAAACTGTCTGCTTGTAAATAACATTTTCGCATAACCACATTTTAGTCCAGTAGACTGTTAGTGGAGAATAAATAATGCAAACATCCAAATTTAAATTGGGTATGAAATTTCCACACTTCAAAAATTGATGGAAGATGGGTACAAAGTGACTGATTACAAACGCTTCTTTTTCATACCTTAAAAAAGAAGTAGTGTGAAGCTACCTAAATGTTAAAGTTAGAAAGCTGATAAATACAGACCAGTGTAAAATAAGACACAAATGAACCAAGTAAGTTTGACTTGCAAGGGAGAGACAGTCCTCTGCAGAACAGCGACTTCTTTCTCACAAAGGGAGAAGTCCTTGCACCAGCCTTTTATTTACAACTCACATTCCAACAACCAAAACGCGGGAATTGGTTTAGCCAATTCCTACAGAGATTTCAACTTAACAAAGTAGTCATTCCCATATATGGTATGAGCATGTCATGTCCATAGTGTGATCCACTCCAGACCGCATTCCTTTCCACAAACTCTTTTTCACACTAAAAAAGCAATCACAGAAATCATCTTCACTATAGTAGGAAGTCAAACATAAACCTTGTTTAAACTAAACAATGATAATTTTGATAAATTTTTCCAACAACAAACTACTAAAGTATGAAATAGTGAAGCAGTTAAATGGCCGAGAATCATCTGACTTTCAAAAATCAAGCAACTTTACAGTTTGCCAGTATCAGGTTGGACCCAGTTTGCCATTAGAACTGACCAATATCTTTGTGGTGTAGGAGTACGTGTCGAAAACATTCCTGAGAGGTTTTGGTTTGGGTTGACAAGTGGCAAATCCTCCATTCCATCACATCTAGAAGATGCTCTATTTGAATGAGATCTGGTGATTGTGGAAGCCGCTGGAATAGAGTAAATGTATTGTCATTTTCAAAAAACCAGTCTGAGATGATTTGAGCTTTATGATACAATATCCTGCTGGAAGGAGCCATTTGACGACTGGTACACTGTGGTCACAAAGGGATGGACATGACATGGTAAGCAACAATATTCAGGTCGGCTGCAGGACTTAAACAAGGCTCAATTGATACTAAGGTTTCCAAAGTGTGCCAAACAATATCAGACACCATTAGACGACCACCAGCCTGATATGTTGATATAAGGCAGAATAGATACATGATTTTTGCTGTTTGCATTAAAGTCTGACCCTACCATCTGAGCAGAAATTGATACCTATTGTCCATTTTTGAAATTCTTAGGTGACAGGAGCAGGGGAATTATGTGTAAAAATTCCAGGATTCAGCACTTTCTGAAATACTAAGACAAGCTTGTCTGGTACCAACACCATGCCACCTTCAGAATGTCCTTCGGCAACTCATCTCCATCTCATCTGTTGTTGGTGCCATGTGATTGGCTGAGTCTGTACTGACATAACAAGCAACTGAATAGATTCTCCTAATGAAGAGACCATTACATCACCAAGTCATTTAGGCAGGTTAGTACAGGGGTTGGACAATGAAACTGAAACACCTGCCATTTTAGTGTGGGAGGTTTCATGGCTAAATTGGACCAGCCTGGTAGCCAGTCTTCATTGATTGCACATTGCACCAGTGAGAGCAGAGTGTGAAGGTTCAATTAGCAGATAAGAGCACAGTTTTGCTCAAAATATTGAAATGCACACAACATTATGGGTGACGTACCAAAGTTCAAAAGAGGACAAATTGTTGGTGCACGTCTTGCTGGCGGATCTGTGACCGAGACAACAAGTCTTTGTGATGTATCAAGAGCCACGGTATCCAGGGTAATGTCACCAAGAAGGACGAACCACATCCAACAGGATTAACTGTGGACGCAAGAGGTAGTAGTGTCTTGACCACAAAGTAAAGGCATTCTCATCTTCCATCCTCAGCTCCTGCATCCGTCTGTTGTAATGGTCATATTCTAGCCTTCTAACTGTGTTAGCCACGGTATAACCCACCACCTGGGGGCTCTTCTTCTACACACGTGGACAAAATTGTTGGTAGCCCTTGGTTAATGAAAGAAAAACCCACAATGGTCACAGAAATAACATGAATCTGACAAAGTTCTCTCAGGCAGGGAAAACTGCTTCACTCGGCTTGTGGAGATAGCGTCTCTACTGGGGACTTCTCTGGGTCTGTTTGCTTCTGCAGGCCTCAGAGAGAAAGTAAGCAAAGCTTATACCTTAATTTACCCCTCTTTATGAATGAATACCGGATTCTTTCAACAGTAATTCATTAGTACTTAACTTAGCGCATATGATCGATGATCGTATGACACCCTTGGATCCAGTTTGAAGAGTTTATGTCTTTTTGCCAGCAAAGAGACATTAGCGCGCTGTCTCTCCGATCCTGGTCCCGCAAAGAGGAACTGTGGAATAGGCCGTATGTAGCAAGAGCGTTGCTTTTATTTGGGCAGTGACGGCACAGGAAGTTCCCAGTTATCCAGTTTCCAGAATGGACTGTTGAGCCATGAGTCTACATGAGGCAACTGATTTTTGCAACATTTATTTTATTTCGATGCACAGGGTCATCATTATATAATAAAAAAAATCATATTACTGTGTAAGCTAAAAAACGGAGGCCTTGGCCAGGGATGGCCAGGGATGTATTCAACTCTCACCTCCGGGAGAGCTTTGACCAGATTCCGAGGGATGTTGGAGACATAGAGTCCGAGTGGACCATGTTCTCCGGATCTATTGTCGATGCTGCTGCCCGTAGCTGCGGCCGTAAGGTTTGCGGTGCCTGTCCCCGAACCCGGTGATGGACACCGGCAGTAAGGGACGCTGTCAAGCTGAAGAAGGAGTCCTATCGGCTGTGGTTGGCTTGTGGGACTCCTGAGGCGGCTGACGGGTACTGTGAGGCCAAGCGTGCCGGCCCGGGTGGTGGCAGAGGCAAAAACTCGGGCCTGGGAAGAGTTCGGTGAGGCCATGGAGAAGGACTACTGGTTGGCCTCGAAGTGATTCTGGCAAACCGTCCGCTGCCTCAGGAGGGGGAAGCAGTGCTTCGCCAACACCGTTTACAGTTGGGGTGGGAGGCTGCTGACCTAAACTGGGGACATTATCAGGTGGTGGAAGGAGTACTTCAAGGATCTCCTCAATCCTGCCATCAAGCATTCCCTAGTGGAAACAGAGGCTGGGGACTCGGGGTTGGACTCTTTCATCACCCAGGCTGAAGTCACAGAGGTGGTTAAAAAGCTCCGCAGTGGCAGGGCTTCAGGGGTGGATCACACTCCTCAGCCTCCCTGGTAAGGCCTACGCCAGGGTATTGGAGAGGAGAGTCCGGCCGATAGTCGAACCTCGGCTTCAGGAGGAGCAGTGTGGTTTTCGTCCCGGCCATGGAACACTGGAGCAGCTATATACCCTCTACAGGGTGCTCGAGGGTTCATGGGAGTTTGCCCAACCGGTTCACATGTGTTTTGTGGACCTGGAGAAGGCATTCGACTGTGTCCCTTGTGATGCCCTGTGGGGGGTGCTCCAGGAGTATGGAATCGGGGGCCTTTTATTAGGGGCCATCCGGTCCCTGTACGAGCGAGCAGGAGTCTGGTCCGCATTGCTGGCACTAAGTCGGACCTGTTCCCGGTGCATGTTGGACTCTGGCAGGGCTGCCCTTTGTCACCGGTCCTGTTCATAACTTTTATGGATAGGATTTCTAGACGCAGCCAAGGGCTGGAGGGGGTCTGATTTGGGGACCAGAGGATTTCGTCTCTTCTTTTTGCAGATGACGTGGTCCTGCTGGCCCCATCTAGCCAAGACCTACAGCATGCACTGTGGCGGTTCGCAGCCGCGTGTGAAGCGGCTGGGATGAGGATCAGCTCCTCCAAGTCCGAGGCCATGCTTCTCGACCGGAAAATGGTGGCTTGTCCTCTTCAGGTTGCAGGGGAGTATCTGCCTCAAGTGGAGCAGTTTAAGTATCTTGGGGTCTTGTTCACGAGTGAGGGAAGAATGGAGCGGGAGATCGACAGACGGATCAGTGCGGCTGCCGCAGTAATGGGGATGCTTTGCCGGTCCGTTGTGGTGAAGAGAGAGCTGAGCCGAAAAGCGAAGCTCTCGATTTACCGATGAGTCTACGATCCTACCCTAACCTATGGCCATGAACTTTGGGTCATGACCGAAAGAGCGAGATCCCGGATACAAGTGGCTGAAATGAGCTTCCTCCATAGGGTGGCCGGGCAGTCCCTTAGAAATAGGGTGAGGAGCTCAGCCATCCGGGAGGGGCTCGGAGTAGATCCGCTGCTCCTCCACATCGAGAGGAGCCAGTTGAGGTGGCTCGGGCATCTACACCGGATCCCACCTGGACGCCTTCCTCGGGAGGTGTTCCATGCACGTCCCACCGGGAGGAGGCCCAGGGGACGGCCCAAGACACGCTGGAGGGACTATGTCTCTCGGCTGGCCTGGGAGTGCCTCTGGCTCCCCCCGGAGGAGCTGGAGGAATTGTCTGTGGAGAGGGACGTCTGGGTGTCTCTACTGAGTCTGCTGCCCCCGCGACCCGGTCCCGGATAAGCGGAAGATGAGTACGAGTACTTTAATATTTTATAAAATAATATTTCGGTCTGTTAAGGGTTGTCCTGTGAATACCAGCTTAATAAGGCGGTGGTATTAGAACAAACTTGAAAGGGATGAGCCAAGCTCTGAAATTGTTGAACAGCAAAACTCTGTACACACGCGGAATGAATTCACACAATTTCTTAAAATACAAGAATTTATTAACAAAAATAAATCAACTCAAAGTCAAACATATTTCAATCAACAAACTCTTTACTATGCTAAAACAGTCCAACTAAACTACCAAACAAAGTGAATGAATAAGGAAGACTAATGGGTTATGTACAATATAAACAAGCTGATCAAAGATGGTTGAAAACCATGACCGAAAGAGTGATGCAACATTACCGTGCAATGTTATTTATGTTTGAGAACCAAGGATTATCTTGAAGAATCTGGAAGTGAAGTTAAGTTAGTCTTGGAACTAACTTAGGCAATAATTGGCATACCTTTAGACAACCATTCACAATGCAAGATCAGATAAAATTTTATTTTATTTTTAAGATATGTTTTCGGCACTAGTGGCCTTTATTTTGTATTTTTCTTTGACAGTAGGCAGACAGGAAAGAGGGGTAGAGAGAGGGGGAGACATTCGGCAAATGTCGCCAGGTCTGGGACTCGAACCCGGGACAGCCGCTTCGAGGGCTATTGCCTCTGCACATGGTCGTGCGCTTTCGCCCCTCCATCATCAGCGCCACGCCCATAAAATTTTATGTTAATAAAATAATATTTTAAAGAATGATTTGCTAAATAAAACCAACCTTCTGGATAACCAATTCTCAACAGTGTTTAATTAGCTGCCTTTATTTATTAAAATAATATTTAAAGAAATATTGTTTTGAATAAGAACCAAATCTTCAAGAAATCGGCTTAATTGTGTTACTTAGTTATCAAGTTTAGTAAATAATATTTAGGGAAATATTATTTTACTAGGGGGCTGCACGGTGGTGCAGTTGGTAGCACTGTTGCCTTGCAGCAAGAAGATCCTTGGTTCAATTCCTGGCCAGGGGTCTTTCTGCATGGAGTGTGCATGTTATCCCCGTGCATGCGTGGGTCCTCACCTGGTACTCTGGCTTCCTCCCACAGTCCAATGTGGACTGTTAGGTTAATTAGTCACTCTAAATTCCTCTTAGGTGTATGAATGAGTGTGTGCATGGTTGTTTGTGTGTTGCCCTGTGATGGACTGGCGACCTGTCCAGGGTGTACACTGCCTCTCCCCCAAATACTGCTGGAGATAGGCACCATCTTCCCCACAACCCACTATGGAATAAGCGGTAGAAAATGACTGACTGATTATTTTACTAGATTGAAAACTAACAACCTTTTTGGGTAAATAATCTTTAGCAGGCAAGCACGTGTTCTTAGCTGTTAGCGGTTAAAGCTAACAAAAGAAGCTTATAGCTTATCATCAGAATCAAAGACATACCTTTAAAATACTATTAATAAAAGTTCGTCTTAACTTAAAAAAAAAAAAAAACACAGAACACAAGCTGAGCACATGTGCTGAACAGATTATCTGCTAGCACTAAGATGGCTGAGTTTTCAACATAAACAAAACCAAACGTCATAAAACGAAAGATGTTTAGATTATTTCATTCTAAGCTATTTCTCTCTGCCCAAAACACAAAGAGGATAAAGCATCCACAGTGAACAAAGGGTTAACTGCAGCTAACCTCCATAGCTGTGGGGTAGGGTGGCTCGTTCTGTCGGCCGGCCAAACTGCACTTTACAGCTGTAACCACGGTGATGCGGTCCCGTTGTCCTTCCTTCAGACCGGGAAAACTGCTCCACTCAGTGTTGTAGAGACAGGGTCTCTGCTGGGAACTCTCTGGAACACAGTTTGCTTCTGTAGACCTCAGAGAGAAAGTCAAGCAATGCTTGTACCTTAATTACCCCCGTTCATGAATGAATACCGGATACACAAACAGCAATTCCTTCCTACTTAACTTAGTGCATATGATCGCGTGATCGTATGACACTCTTGGATCCAGTTTGAAGAGTTATGTCTGTTTGCCTGCAAAGAGACATTAGCGCGCTGTGTCACTCCGTCCAGTTCCTCTGGCGACCTGCGTGGAAGAGATCAGTTTATTGCAAAAGCGGGGTTTGTATTCGGACAGTGACGTCACGAGAAGTCCGCTGTTATTCCCCGTTTCTGGCTGTCCTGGAAGTAGGTTAATGCGATTTATTTTGAAAGTTCCATAAAAGTTCTTATGTTGTCCCCATGGCTGTGGTCCCAACATTCCACCCTTTAGTTCCAAAGAATGCGATGAAGTTCACAGTCTTTGGGGCTAACCATCAGTCCTCAGCCATGTGAAAAGAGTCACTGGGTTCCTGTAGGTAGGCAGAGTTCAACAGTTCTTTTTTGGTTCAGAGGTTAGTGTTTGGACAGGAGCGTGGCAAGTTTGGGCAGAGACTAACACTAATAAAATGTAAAAAAAAAAACTAAAGAAAAATCCTGTAATAATTTTCACACCATCATAATACTGCTTTTAAAACCTTAATAATTTCTCATGTTCAAAACCATAAGAAAGAAAAAGATTACAACAGAATATAGGGTGTTGGAAATTATTTACCATCTTCATACCTTGTTTGATAGATTTACAGGGTTGATTCTGGACTACAACGGCTTGCCATGTCTTTTAGGAACGCCGTTACCTCAGTTATAACGCACCTGCAGATCATCTCAAACTCCTCCTTTGTGATGACATCTTTGGAGTGGCTCCACTCTTTACCACCAACCTTACAGTTCGATGTTGCACAGTGAAAAGGTGTTTGTCTTTTAACTGGTGGCTTGTCTTTTGGCTGGCGCCAGTTACCACCCCCCTGGTTCTGTTGCATCACTTGGGGCCTGACTTTGCGCTTCTTCTTAGGCCTGTTCTCTGTTTGAATGTTTAACACTTTGCCTTTTCCTGCTCTGTCTGGATGGACACGTGTTTCCCACACAAGCTGTGCATATCTACAAATCTCCTGCATGGAAAGATTTTCTGTTATGCAATGCATGGTCACATCATACTGCACGCTTACGTGGAGGTTGTGAAGAAACAAACACTTAATAGTGTGGTCTTCTTCAAGACCTGGAGCATAACATCTCTGAAAGTAAGCAGTCTTCAAACGGTGGAAATATTCTCTGGGAAGTTCATCCTCTTCTTGCAAAAATGCCAAAGCATCAATAGTGGCAGCGGCTTCATCTCTGTAAACATAGTACTCCTCTCTAAGAGCCTTGCAGAGAGCTGGATAACTGTCACTAATTTCTGGAGGAAGGGTTTTTATGAACACATAAACACTCTTAGCTGTTGTTTTCCAAATAAGTCTCAGCTACTCACGAGAAGAAGGAAAACACAAGTCAAGAAGACAATGTTCAACCTCAAGCAGGTAAGCATCAATATTTGACTCCTGACAACCTGGATCAAAAACCTCTATGTCCTTAGCAAGAGACTCAAACTGCTTAAAACAGACACCGTGCTCCCAAGATGGACCATGTTCATCTGAGAAGTCAAGCTGGTTAAGTTCATGAAATGGAGGAAGATCATGTTCTAACATCTGGGGAAGAAAACAAGTTTTGTCATGATTTAAATGAGAGCTTTCTAATGAAAGGACCCCTGCCTGTGGTGGTGGGTCAGCTTGGATTGAGTCACCTGAGAACCATGTGCGTCTCTCCTGGCCCCTAGGGGTCGACACAGAGTCAGAAGGGAAAGGGGTGCCTTGGAAGATTGGAAGGCTGCTCCTTCCACCCAATTGGACCACTTGTGCATGCTGAGTCCGGCACTCGCTCATCTTGGTGGTTGTCCACTGAAATGGGATTTGGCAGGAAACCACTGGAGAACATCTGACTTCCAACACTTCTGTTAAGGTCTGTGGAAGTAAATTGAACACTTGGACTAAGTTTAGGAAGGGGAGACTCTGTTTGGACTTTGTTTAGTGAAATATTATTTAGGGAAATATTATTTTACTAGACTGAAAACTAACAACCTTTTTGGGTAAATGATCTTTAGCAGGCAAGCACGTGTTCTTAGCTGTTAGCGGTAAAAGCTAACAAAAGAAACTTATAACTTATCATCAGAATCAAACACATACCTTTATAATACCATTAATAAAAGGGTTAAATTGCATAAGCGTGGATGGCGTGTTATGGCCGATCTTCTGTGTTTAAAATCACCCTTTAAATAAAGTTTGTCTTAACTTAAAAAAATACAAACACAGAACACACAAACTGAGCACATGTGCTGAGCAGATAATCCGCTAGCACTAAGATGGCCAAGTTTTCAACATAAACAAAACCAAACGTCATAAAACGAAAATGTTTAGATTATTCCATTCTAAACTACTTCTCCTGCCCAGAACACAACCTCTTACGTGAACCGTGCTGAGGAAAAGTTGTCCGGGTACGAAGTTGAAGAAAGCATCCACAGTGAACAAAACATCAACTTGCAGCTAACCTAATCAGTTTGGTACAAAAGCGGTGTTTTTATTTGGACAGTGACATCACGGGAAGTCCGCTGTTACCGCATTTCTGGCTGTGCTGGAAGTAGGCTAATGCGATTTATTTCCAGAAAAAGTTCCAGAAAAGTTCTTATGTTGTCACATGGCTGTGGTCCCAACAACAGCGTTACAAAATAACGGCATTAGTAACTGCATTACCTTTTTGGTAACGGAGTAGTCTAACTAATTGCTTTTCTCATTTCCGTAACGTCGTTATGATGTTTATAATGTAATGCGACGCGTTACTACAACTCAATAAGCAGGTTTGACTAAGAGAACAGTCTGCTGCTGCGGAGAGATCTGCCTTTCTCCCGCAGCTGCAGTAAGTGTTTTTTAAAGCTCTTCACGGAAAAAGCAGGAGGTGGGGAAAGGGGGATGGGGGCACGGACAAATAGCAGCATACATGACGCCGGTTGGCTGAGAAGGCATCAGATAGGCAGGTTTTCACCACACAGACAGACTAAACCAACAGCAAGAGAAACATGACGATGGAGGGGAGTCTTGTAAACTCAGAGACAGCGATAGAAGTAAAGGCAATATTTCACATTTGCTAAAGTTAAAGGCAAAAATGTGCATGTGATTTGCAAGTTATGTCTGGGAACAAAGAAATGATCCAAGTCCGTGCCCAGTAACTCCAACCTTATGAAGCACCTCACATCGTGTTACCCTTCCACAACACTTGTGGCTAACATCCGAGCCCCGCTGCTGGCCAGCGCCAGCTCCGACCATCCTACACCGTGCAAACAGAAAAGGCTTGATTCTTCTGGCCTGCAACTTGTAACATCATTTTAGATTCTAAAAAGTAACTGTATAGTTACTTTGCCTAGTAATTAGTTACTATGATAGTGCAGTAACTGAGTTACTAACTGTTATTTTTTGGGAGAAGTAACTAGTAACTATAAGTAGTTACTTTTTTAAAGTAACGTTACCAACACTGGTAGCATCTCAGAGATGCAAGTCTCATGCTACAGATTTTTCCAGCATACTAAAAAAATGGTTTTATCTTGGCCTAGCTGGTAATCTCATTGTGTATGCTACATTGTGTCAAATATGTAGGAATGCTTTGCTGGAGCATCTTTTATTTAATGATGTGTTTCTTCTTATGCCACTGAACCACAAGACATATATGCAATTGTTGAATAAAGGTTTTTAGCATTACGTAGATCATCAGCTTAGAATCAAGATAAAGTTGATTGCCATAATTGCAGTTTTGTCATATCCTGAACAGTGTATAGAAATATGACTTGCAAGACAATTACTTGTGGATTTGTCAGTTGTTTTGGTTGTGATATTTATAGTGCACTGAGGTTTTTAAGAATATGTTTCAGGGCACACTGCTTCTAAACACTATGTAGACATTAAATTATCAAACTCAACAGTAAATAGAAACCCTTACATGATTTCATCTGTAATCCACATCCGCATCTTGGGTCAATTTATGCTCAGAGGAAAACAGCTTAGCCGAACTGATGACGTTATCATGCTGAACGTGTTGATTCAGACAGAGAGGAACACATACACACCACGCAGAGTGAGTCGTGGGGGCATGTAATAACTCAATATAAGCCTGAGGCGTGAAGTGATAAATTCATAAGGAATTACACCTTTGCTTATATAATTTCGTAGCCTATAAGTTTTGTTTAGCGTTTTGCATCTAAACCTCCACTGTTAAAAAAAAATAATGTGGGGAACATTCCTTTGTAATCATTTGCAGCACAGATTTAGACATTCTGCTTTATACATTTGGAATGATTGTGTTTTATATGTATTTTGGGGGTGTTCTTCTTCTGGTTCATAGCATAGATGCTATGTTCAGTTTAGTTGACATGTTACTTTTTTATGTTTCCTTGTACCAACATACAGTTTTTTTTTAGATTTTCATTAAGTTACAGTTTTACTTTTTCTGTTGTTTTTTCAGCTTAAATCTTTTGTTCATTGTCTGCTGTTTGTCTTTATTTTTCGTACTTGGATGTGTTGCCGTCCACCCACTTGTTTTTCTGTCACCAGTCCCTCAGTATATTTTCTTCTCACTTTTTTGCTCTTTTCCAGATCATTTACTGTGTTTTCATGCCTTATTATTCCTTGAGTTTTTCTTTTTTTTTTTTTTCTTTCCACTCTCAGTGGAGGAGGACACTTTTTCTCTGTCTCCCACACCCTCTCATATCTGCCCTGCTTCAGCTGTGTCTTGTCTTCTTTTTGCAGCCTCTTTTTGCATATCTTCCAAATTCTTAGTTATGGATTTGGTCAGCTGGTCTCTCAATGCAATTGATCAAATTTTCTCGACTAGAAGACAGGGTGGAGGAGAACCCTCTTGTCCGGATGGGACGTTTTTCTCTGGATACACAATGGACTCCTGGCAGAAGTGGAGGATTGTGTGTTTGTCGATAATGTCTGTCGAGCATGTGGAAGATATGTATATAATTGGATGTTTGATATCAGGATTTCTGCTTTTTGGAGTCAGCGGTTACCTGGCATATCGAGAAATTCGGAGAATGTCAGCAGCTGTTCTGGCAATTGTAAGGCTGCCAAGCATGTGTGATGGGATCTTCAGGGCAATCAGCACTATGACTGAAATGTTATGTGAGCTGAATCGCAGACTGGATGTGATCCTTACACAAGATCGCAGGCAGGTTGCGGTTCCTGGACTCAGGGGTGAAATGGGATAAATCTTGAACAAAGTTATTCGCTCGGATCTGGAGAAATACCAGGAATTTGGCTGTTTGGATTCGCCTTTGAGAAGCACCAGCGAGACTCTCAAGGCTGACGGAAAATTTAGAGTCAGCCTAACCCACATTCAATTCAGTTTATTTATATAGCGCCAATTCACAACACATGTTGTCTCAAGGCACTTCACAACAGTCAGGTACATACATTCCAATTAATACTAACAATTGAACAGTGCAGTCGGAGTTAGCTTTTTATTCAAATTGGATAAAAAGTTTTTCTATCTAAGGAAACCCAGCAGACTGCATCCAGTCAGTGACTTGCAGCATTCCCTCCTCCCGGATGAGCATTAAAAAAATTAAGAGTCAGCCTAACCCAAATAATTATTGTTTTTCTGAATCTGGCTCCCCTGCACGGCATTGATGGCTGGCTATCTTCAACCTCTCCTGGAAGTTATGTAAACATGACGCTCTGCTCCCTCTGTCCCCTCCCTTCCCTGAGGACATCTGTGGACCTGCTCAGAACTTTATGGCTGGTTGATAAACATTCCATCGTACCATCAAGGACAATGGCCTCTGTGACAGTGCTTCATGGACTTACTTTCACACACTCACTTGCACACACACACATGCTCAAGATAAACACATGCACCCCCTCACACCGCCTTCACCGTTCCCGGCATGATGTTGTTTTGCATACGTGTTGCTTCTTTGTGCTGAGGTTTTTTGCAATCTCAAACTGTATCCTGCTAAGGATAAAGTGTGAAATATAATTTTTTCCCTCTACTTACCTAATGTGGCCTCTTTTCTCATCTAGCAAGGGCAGTGCCTGTGAGTGGGCAGCAAAACCTCGGTGACCCGTCCCCCCTTGTCTTGTGTCATGATGTATGTTTGAATGGGTTGTACTGGAATTCTAATTTCCTCTCGGGGATCAATAAAGTATCTTTGAATTGAATTTGAAAACTTGGCATTTCCCACTCTTTTGTGCTGTTTATGAGTTACTGGACACTTTCAGTTTTCATCATTTACAAACTCTTCATCTCACACTTTTTAAGTCTTAGATAAGATTAGAGTCTTCATTTATACCAATGATAAATTCAGGCTCAATGTCTGCTCGAAAGTATCTCACGATATCTCATCCAGACTTCAATAACTCATTAAGACCAGCTTCTCCAGAACTCTGCTGGCCACCTGACTGCTCACGCCCGCTCTTCTGACCACAACTGCCCTCAAGAACCTTCTCTTGCTCCCTGTCCCCAACAGATCCAATTTAAGATCACTCTCACTGTGCCCTCAATAGTCAGACTTCCTCCTACACGTCAACATTTAATATTTCAGCAGTCAACACTGTTACTGAACCCTGTCTCTTATTTCATCTCCCAGACTCAAAACATGACTTGAGATATAAAGACTTTTTTCTTTTCCCTGCGACCCCCAGCATCACAATATGAGTGACAAAAACTGACTCATTGTCAATGCTTTTTGATGTACTCTAAATGTGTTCTCTGCTTTTACCTTGGTTATATTTCTTAAAATTGTTATAATGTGTGCACATTGTGAAATATGAGTGGAAAGTAAGTGAGAAAGAAAGTTTGTTGCAGAAGTTCAGCATGTACAGTATGAGTAAGAAATGTAACATTTCCATTTCCATTCCAATTAATTTTGGACATTTAAAGATGCATTAGAATAAAGTTTTATACTTCTTAATCTGTTTATACAACAAAAAGCCTTAATTAATATTAAACAAATATTCAATATAGTTTGAATATATTGCATTTTTATTTTTATTTTAAATATGATCAAAATAAGACGTACAGGTCCTTCTCAAAATATTAGCATATTGTGATAAAGTTCATTATTTTCCATAATGTCATGATGAAAATTTAACATTCATATATTTTATATTCATTGCACACTAACTGAAATATTTCAGGTCTTTTATTGTCTTAATACGGATGATTTTAGCATACAACTCATGAAAACCCAAAATTCCTATCTCACAAAATTAGCATATTTCATCCGACCAATAAAAGAAAAATGTTTGTCCTTAGGGGAATATATATATATATATATAAATCCTGGACATACAGCTCTAACATTAAGGAGTTGATACAAGAAAAAAATCAAAAAAATGTTATGCAAACTAATAAGCACATTGTTAACTGTTACCTACTGAAATATGTAATACTTAAAGAAGCTCTTATCAGTTGAATGCTATCATCATTGAAACATTTACTGCCTTTAATCCAGTTGCTCATACAGTGCCAACTAGCAAAAAAGGAATCTGCAGTCACTTTACCTACTCAGCAACTACCTCTGAGCAAGCTCTTGGCAACCAAAACAGCATTATCTGCCAGTTCAGATAAGATAACATGAGACAGAGAGATGTGGGTGAATAACGTACTCTATAATGCATATTATAGTTCAAAAAGAAAAAAAGAAAATATATACAGTATATATATATATATATATGTATATATAGTACTGTGCAAAGGTTTTAGGCAGGTATGAATGCTGTAAACAAAGACTGCTTTCAGAAATACAAACGATGATTGTTTATTTTTATCAATTACAAAAGTGAGCGGACCCAAACATACAGCCAAAGTCATTATGAACTATCTTCAGCGTAAAGAAAAGCACAGAGCAATGATCTCATCACCGAGTGTGTCTGGGATTACATGAAGAGACAGAAAAATGTGAGAAAGCCTACATCCACAGAACATCTGTGGTTAGTTCTCCAAAATGTTTGAAACAACCTACCAGCTGAGTTCCTTCAAAAACTGTGTGCAAGTGTACCTAGAAGAAATGATGCTGCTTTGAATGTAAAGGGTGGTCACACCAAATATTGATTTGATTTAAATTTCTCTCATGGAGTTCAAACGAAAATTCAGAATGAAAGACTCACCCTTGCCGTCTCCACCATCCAATGACTTCCCCGTGCGTCTCCCGGCCTTCCAATCAGCATCCTGTCTGCCTGATTCATCATCCAATCACCTTCCGACGCCTTGTGTTTAAAGGACCTTCGGCTGTTTTCCTCCTCGCTTGTCAGCTGAGCCATCCCTCCTCCACCCCACCTCCACCATCTTCCTTCACATCTACTCCTGGCATCCTCGCTCCCTGGCCGCCAATCCACCACCAGTGTCGGATCAGGGGGAAGACATCTCTAAATCTAAGCCGTACAAAAGTTCATCTTAGCTCATATCATTCACAGCATTCATGTCTTCCTCCCAGGTCCGAGCGCCAAAGATATAATAATGTAATTTCACATCATTAAAACTTTTCTAATTGCCAACCCTCTGTTTGTGAGTCTTTTCAGATTGAATTTTTCATTCACTGCATTTTGTTGATTGATGAAAATAATGATTAACACTTCCATTTTTGAAAACATTCGTACTCGTACTCATCGTCTTCCACTTATCCGGGCCGCGGGGGCAGCAGACTCAGCAGAGACACCCAGACGTCCCTCTCCCCACACACCTCCTCCAGCTCCTCTGTGGGAGTCCAAGGCGTTCCCAGGCCAGCTGAAAGACATAGTCCCTCCTGCGTGTCCTGGGCCATCCCCTGGGCCTCCTCCCGGTGGGACGTGTCTGGAACACCTCCCAAGGAAGGCGTCCAGGAGGCATCCGGTATAGATGGCCGAGCCACCTCAACTGGCTCCTCTCGATGTGGAGGAGCAGCGGCTCTACTTCGAGCCCCTCCCGGATAGCCGAGCTCCTCATCCAATCTCTAAGGGTGTGCCCGGCCACCCTACGGAGGAAGCTCAATTCAGCCGCTTGTCAGAATCAGAATCAGAATCACCTTTATTGCCAAGATCGTGCATACAAACAAGGAATTTGACTCCGGTACACTTTGCTCTTTTGTTCTGTTTTTGCATTACAGAATATACACATTTACAATTTACAATTTAAAATATACAATGTACAATGTAATATTCTGCATTACAGAATATACAAATTTACAATTTACAATGTACAATATACACATATCTAATAGAAAAGGTGCATTTGCAACATCTGTATGCTGTTGTTCTGTACTCTTTTGAATGTTCATCAGAGAAACAGCCTGGGGGAAGAAACTGTCTTTGTGACGGCTGGTTTTAGTAAACAGTGCTCTGTAGCGGCGGCCTGAAGGTAAAACTCTAAACAGTTTATGTGCAGGGTGTGTAGGGTCTGCAGAGATTTTGGCAGCTCTTTTCTTGACACTAGACCTGTATAAGTGCTGGATGGAGGGAAGGTCAGCTCTGATTATTCTCTCTGCAGTCCTGATTATTCGTTGCAGTCTGGACCTGTCCTGTTTTGTGGATGAGCCAAACCACACTGAGATGGATGAAGACAGGACAAACTGGAATCTGTCAGACAAATAAGATTTGCTGTAGGGATCAGTTCCCCTGATCCCTACAGCATATTCCAGCCTTTCTAAGAGAATATTGTGATCGACTGTATCAAATGCAGCTCTGAGATCTAACAGGACAAGTACAGACACAAGTCCATTATCTGAGGCTAGAAGAATATCATTAGTGACTTTCAGCAGAGCTGTTTCAGTGCTATGATGAGCTCAGAAGCCTGACTGAAACTCTTCAAACACGTCATTGCTGTGTAAATTCTCACACATTTGATTAGCAACTATTTTCTCAATAATTTTAGATAAGAATGGAAGATTGGATATAGGTCTGTAATTTATTAAGTCATCTCGATCAAGCGAAGGTTTCTTAAGCAAAGGTTTAATTACAGCTACCTTAAAAGGTTGTGGTACATATCTATTTACTAAGGATAAATTAATCATATCTAAAATGGAGCTGGTAATCAGAGGAAACATTCCTTAAATAATTTGGTTGGGATTGGGTCTAACATACAAGTTGAAGGCTTAGATGAAGCTAATATTTCTGATAACTCAGGAAGCTCCACAGGATCAAAACAGTCCAAACACACATCAGGTTCTACAGTTACTTCCAATGTTGTCTCACTTGCTGAGGATGAAGTAATCATCTTCGGGAGTATGTCAAAGATTTTCTTTTTAATAGAATACATTTTTTTTAAGAAGAATCCCATAAAGTCATGACTGAGAGCTAAGGGAATGGATGGCTGAACAGAACTATGACTCTGTGTAAGTTTAGCAACTGTACTAAAGAGAAACCTAGGAATATTCTTGTTCACTTCTATTAATGATGAGAAATAAGCTGTTCTAGCTTGGTGAAGTGTCTTTTTATACAACAGTAGGCTATTTTTCCAGATTAAGTAGGAATCCTCTAGGTGTGTAGAGCGTCATTTTCTCTCCAATTTTCTAACATTGTGCTTTAAAGTACACAGCTCTGAATTAAACCAGGGAGCTAGCCTCCTATGAATAATTACCTTCTTTTTCAAGGGGGTTGCATTGTCTAATGCACCACGCAATGATGAAGTAACACTATGAACAAGAGAATCAATTTGTGAAGGGGAAGAAACTAAATTATTGCCATCCACTGTGATTTTCTGTGATAATGAGGAAATAAAAAGTGGAACAGATTCTTTAAAGGTTGTTACAGCATTGTCTGATAATGTTCTACTATAATGAAATTTTCTTTCAGGTGTGGAGTACTCGGTTAAATTAAAGTCAAAGGTTATTCAAAAATGGTCAGACAGGACAGGGTTATGAGAAAATATTGTTATGTCTTTACACTCAATGCCATATGTCAGCACAAGGTCCAGAGAATGAAGACAACGGTGGGTAGGTTTGTTAATGTTTTGAGCAAAGTCAATTGAGTCTAAGATAGCACTAAAGGCTATGTTTAAGCTATCACTTTCAGTGTCAACATGAATGTTAAAATCCCCCACTATAATAACCTTATCTATATTTAATACTAAATCAGATGAAAGGTCTGAAAACTGATCTAAAAACTGAGAGTAAGGGCCTGGTGGATGGTACAAAACAACAAACAGAAGTGGTTTTAGTGCTTTTCAATTTGGATGAGGAAAACTAAGGATTAAATATTCAAAAGAGTTGTAGCTATTGATTGGCCTGGGACTAGTCAATAAATCGGACTGAAAGATGGTTGCTACTCCTCCTCCTCGCCCAGTAATTCGAGGAATGTGAAAATTTAAATAATTAGTAGGAGTTGACTCATTTATAGTAACATAATCTTCTTGCTGCAGCCAGGTTTCTGTGAGGCAAAATAAATCAATCTGATTGTCACAAATCAGGTCACTAACTAGCAAAGTCTTTGAAGAGAGAGATCTTATGTTCAGTAAGCCACATTTAATTGTTTTATTTTTCTTTTTAGTCTGAATTGTGTTTATTTTAATTAGATTGTCCTGATTTCCTCCTTTTAGATTATTTTTTAATCTATTAAATTTTGGCCGTGGGCGAGACACTGTCTTAATTGGGTAATGGGTGGTTAGCAGTACAGAAGCTGCAGAAAGGAGTGTTAAACTACAACCCTGCTTCCTGGTCTGAACCCTGGGTTGTCAGAGGTTCGGAGAACTAATAAATTCGGCCAGATTCCTAGAAATAAGAGCTGCTCCATCCAAAGTGCGATGGATGCCGTCTCTACAGATCAGACCAGTTTTTCCCCAAAATGTTCGCCAATTATCAATGTAGCTGTTGGAATAATTGAATAAAGATTTGTCTTATATTTTCTCCTATTTTTTAACATAATTATTTGATCTTATAATCATTCAAGATGTGTGTGAGTAAAGAATGTGATGAGTTGTCTGCAGGCAAAGATCATAAATGGAGCTGAGCTTGCGGGAAAGGAAGCAGTCCAGTTGAGGAGGTCATAAAGATGAAGGCTGATTGCACTGAACAAAAGGGCAACTGACCCTGGAAGCTGAAAGAGGACTGTTGGAAATGTGTTGTTAATGGATAAAGCTGTTTATGACTTGTTTACGATGCAGCTGTTGTTTTCCCATCCTTTAGAGATTAATGTTTTTGTAAACTAGGGACCTCCAAAAGACAATAAAAAGAGGAAGTGGTTGGATAGGTTTCAGAGCAGTTGGGAGACTTGTAATTGAACACATCTCTGACCATTCTCCTCGTGCGAGTAAAATAACTAATACTTTGTCTCTCTCTATTCTTTTTGTGTTGTTATACGTATTGTTAGGTGGTTTAAACCTGACAGTAGCCCACATCGTTTTCTGGACACCACCTAGACAGCCAGCGGTTGAATGACAGCATGTGGCTAAACATGTCGTCACTGGTCAGATCGGGGAAGGGACCAGAGAAAATGACGGAGTCCGACATTGTTTTGGCAAACTTACACACCGAAGCAACACTTACTTTGGTGACCTCCGATTGACGTAACCAGGTGTCATTACCGCCAGCGTGAATAACAATCTTACTGTATTTATGCTTATCTTTAGCCAGCAGTTTCAGGTAGGATTTGATGTCGCCCGTTCTGGCCCCTGGCAGGCCTTTGACTATGGTTGCTGGTGTCTCTAGTGCCACGTTTCTGACTATGGAGCTGCCAATTACCAGAGTTGGCTTCTCAGTGGGTGGGTCGCTGAGCGGGGAAAATCTGTTAGAAAAGCAGACGGGTTGGTGGTGACCTGTGGGCTGGGATCTAGGACTATGCTTTCTACGTACTGTCACCCAGCAGGCCCCGGCTGCGCAGGCTCTGCTGAAGGACTGCTACGGGGAGCTACCCTCGGTGGCTCCGCGCTGGCTAAGGGGCCTCGGCTATCTGCTGGTTTTTCAACAGCCGGGCCTCCAATTCCGACACCCTCGCCTCCAAAGCTACAAAAATGCTACATTTGTTACACGTACCATTATCACTAAAGGAGGCAGAGGAGTAACTGAACATCTGACAGAGAGAGCAGGAGAGAGGAGGAGACTCAGAGAGAGAAACAGCAGAACGGGTAGCCATGGTGGAGCTAAAGCTAACGCTAAGCTAGCGACCCCTTACCATTACTAGAAAAAAACGTGTAAGACATGGAGAGTCCCCAAACGTTAAATACAGCAACAGAAAGTATGTGTTTTAACGTGCTTATGTATTAGAACAAGTAAGAGATATCACAGTAGAGAGAAATTAGATCAAACGAGAGAGCCTTCACACACCAAACAATCCACCGAGTGCAACAGTGAACAGGAAGTGACCAAGACGCCTTACCACGCCTGTCCGGAACCCAAAACACCACTCGGATTCAGATGGGGGAGGCCATTCCTCCCGATCACGCCTCTCCAGGTATCACTGTCGTTTCCCACGTGGGCGTTGAAGTCCCCAAGCAGAATAATGGAGTCCCCAGGAGGAGCACTGTCCAGCACCCCTGACAGGGATGCCAAGAAGGCTGGGTGCTCCGCACTACCGCTCGGCCCGTAGGCCGTAACGACAGTCATAGACCAGTCCCCAACCCGAAGGCGCAGGGATGCAACGCTCTCATCCACCGGGGTAAACCCCAACATGAGATGGCAGAGCTGGGGGGCAACAAGCAAACCCACCCCAGCCCGCCGCCTCTCCCCGTGGGCCACTCCAGAGTAGAAGAGAGTCCAGCCCCTCTCAAGGAGATGGGTTCCAGAGCTCCCGCTGTGCGTGGAGGCGAGCCCAACTATTTCTAGTCGATATCTCTCGACTTCCCGCACAAGCTCAGGCTCCTTCCCCCCCAGCGAAGTAAAATTCCATGTCCCTAGAGCCAGCCTAAGGGGATCGGGCCGCCGAGGTCTCCACCTTTGTCCGCCGCCCAATCCTCTTTGCAACGGTCCCTTACGGTTCCCCCTGCAGGTGGTGGGCCCACTGGGGGATGGCCTTGCGTCTCTCGTTCGGGATTGGCCCGGCCTGGCTCCAGGGTGGGACCCCGGCTCCGCCGTACCGGGCGACATCACGTGCCTCGATTTAATAGTCGTCATGAGGGGTTCTTGAAAACATTAATTTACAGCATTTTTTCACACCTGCCTAAAGCTTTTGCACAGTACTCTGTTTATGTATATTTCTATTGCGAAACATAGGTAAATACATTTTTCATCAAAACAAATAAACAAATCTATGTATTTTTAAAAGTTCGGGGGCTTTTACTATCCATCAACAATATCTAAATCTTATTGAAAAGCGTTAAGTTGCCAGATCTTACCATATGCTAATAATAACACAAATTGCACAATTTAAAGTCTCAAAATCCACCTTTATAGGACCCTTACACACTTCTTCACAGGCATAATTTAACACAGCTTCAAATATACAGCCAAGGTTAGAGTCTTTTGTTTTTTAATAAACATCAAAACAATTTGCCATTTGTGTGGAACAGGATCAACCTTTTGGAGACCTAATCGCACTATATTAGTTTAATATATTTAGCAATTTTGTTGTTCTCAGAAAAAAATCTCATGTTGATGTCATCCAATCTTAAGAGTGAGAATGTTTATAAATAATGTAAGTTTGACATTTTAACAAAAATAGGCTCCTGATTTTTCCATTTAATTCTCAATTTGCATTCTTAAAAAAAGCATACACCGAAACATCTGATTTTATTTTTATGTTTCATTAAGGATTTGAATACTTTTGCTCCATTCTGATTGAAGTGAGACTTGGTTGTTGAATTTTAACAATGAAATGTGACATTGTTTTTAATAAGTGATCATCAGTAAGCATAAAATCTCTTTATCTTGGATCTTTTGATTATTACTGGTTTGAGACATTATATTGTGTACTAATACAATGCCAAAGCGTAAAGACTTTAGCAATGATATAATAGCAAAGTCTTATTTCAGCGGTAAAATACCTTTTTCACAAATGACTCAGAGGTTAGGACTGAAGTGCTAAGCTAAACTGCAAGACGTTTGAGTTATGTTTCTACAGCTTATCGATACAAACTGTCACTGGGATTAGAACTGTGTGTGTGTTGATGGTTCTGACATTTCAGGGACTGAGAAGCGAAAATGAAGGAAGCTGTGAATTGTGGTGTTACGGCATTTATATTCTTCTTCTAAACCTCTCAAGAAGGGGAACTGATTAAACTTTACATATTCAGAATAGGCACAGTTTTAGGAAACTCACCCAGCCTATTACACAGTAAAAATCTAATACGTGTCATTTTTTAATCACAGTTTATTTCAATTTATTTGTAATATTCATGAGGTTAAGTGTCTTGCTGAGAAATCAGCCATGGGACTTTAAACAAAATAAGTTGTTCTCATTGACCGAGGTATCAAGTGTAAGTGAGCAGCTCATCATATTTAACAGTCCACATTCAGGTCTAGCATAAGGTACATGAACATCAGCTGTCCAATAGCGTGTCCTAAAAATGCAGCACCCCTGAAGGCTGCTAGGAGCTTGCTACATATAGATTCTAACTCAGATGATGTCAACTTCTCAGGGAAAAATTATTTTTTTAAAACAATTTCACATTGAACTAGAAGCAGATTTTCATTTGACAATCAGAATCCGAAATCAGAAAAGCTTTATTGCCAAGTACGTTTTTGGACATACAAGGAATTTGTTTTGGTGTAGTCGGTGCAATACAATACAAATTAAACAGTATAAACATATCTACAATATAATATAAATATATGTGCACAGTAAAATACAATTGAGGCAATAAGAAGGCAACACTGCTTAATCGTTGAATAATTTTTCTGAGACCTTATGCTATCAAATCTGAATTTGAAATCATAAATATACTCTTTTTCACATTATCTGTTGGTATCTTTAAAGGGGTTTGAATAGTTTCTGTATTAGTTTTCCCAAACCAGCTGAAATATGCCTACGAGTCACAATTTAATTTGAAGGTAAATGTTGGCCCATCCGTAGTGGGAATGCACACTCCAAGCAGCAATTTCATTGCTAAACAGTTGGCCTAATATTGCTGTATATTCAGCAACAGGGCATTGGCAAAAAAGACTTTAAAAACTGTCAGAATTTAAAAAGTGAACGCAAACATCAGAAATGTTGCACTGGTAGTGTATACAAACTGGATATACAGCTGCTTGCTCACTGATTACATTCAATGAATGCTTGAGTGTGACTTGTAGTGTATAGTAAACATGCTTTAAATGGTGGGTTGGACCATAAAAGTGCCATGTAATTGCAGTTTTTCTTAAACAATTTTCAGCATTTTAACACCAAATGTGTTGTCAATAACAGATTCTACTGAACACCATTAACATTTAGAACTTAAATATTTTATTATTACTTTGTAAGACTGTTTAATATTGCTTATGAAGACAGAAATATGTAAATTCTTTTCTACTTTTCCTGCTGAGAGAGCTCTTAGTGTGTGCACTTATATTTCACAGTTTTTTCATTGAACAGTCTGGGAATTTATCTTGTGAGATTTTGGATCTAAAGATTCATTGATGGCCCTACACATGACCAAAACCCCTGATTCCAGTTAAGCCCCTGAATTCCTTTGACACTTGCCACTGCGAACAAGTGCCGGGTCACATTTCAGTCATTTTAGAAACAAATAGATTTTTACATCTGATTGTCAAGAATGTCGTTTAAATTTAGAAAGAAGTTTGCATTTTTAATTCTCTCACTCAGATGAGGTTTTTAACCTTTTTGACCATAAACTTGAAATAAAAAATAGGGGGGGAATATCTGGCTTTAGTAAAATACCTTTTTGATGTTGTCTTTTTTCCCATTATTAATTACAAAGGCATACTGTTTGTCGGAAATTGCCAAAAGAGCTGAGAAAATAACAACAAAAAAGATCAAGTAAAGATTGAAAATGGCATTTATTTTTAAGCAGTGAGATTACATTGCAAAACTAACACACACTTCTTTTATTTTATACTTTTTTAACTATTAAACCTGCAGAATCCATCATCAGGGAAAATAAATTGAATCCCAGATAAACCCAAGTTTAAAGTACAAAGGCAAGCAGAGAAATGCAGAGACTTTGATTATTTGGTTGCCCTTTATTTTCTTATCTGACTCATGTGATTCATGCATTGAAAGAGACTCAACTGATTATTTTATCTAAAACATTCCTGAAACAACTGTGTGATCTGCATGTTCAAGCCTCATGGGAATGTATAGTTGTGTGCGGGGGTGTGCCAATCAATAAATTCAAATGTTTCCTTTTTAGGCACTTTAATGTGCAGTCAATTAATGACTAATGTGCCCACAATGTTGTTTGTACTAAAACCAAGAGGGTTGCTGTCCAAGTGTTTTTTGCAGTTGAGAGCAGCTTGGTCTGTGTACTTTTGCATTCATTCATGATTTTGTTTTTGGAGGTGCAATTAAATTCTGGAAAAGTTTTCAGTTTGGTTTTCTGATTCGTATGAATTAAAGAAAAAAACAGATTTATTTTGCTTTAAAAAAGGTATGAGTCCTGTGTGGTTAGGGTTAGTGGATAGCAGACTGGTGAGGAGAATCTGCTGAGGCAAGCACACAGCCCATGTGAAGCAACAGCATCTCCTGGAGTCATGATATAGAGATAGAAGGGGGACAGATTATTTCAGGAGAACCGAATTTTCTCAAGTTCTGTAATCAGTGCAGGGTTCGAAGGCAGCCATTGCTAGTATCTGGCTCCACCAAAATGTTCTAAATGCTGAACTAACAAAATATAAAACATGTCTTTCTTTTAACTATTAAAATTTGAAAACCACAGCCTGTTTTTGAATTGTTGATTTTCTAATTTAATTTTAAAACAAAAAAAAAAGCCTCATTATTTGTTTTTTCTTATATTATTTTGAAATGGAAAAACCAAATAACGAACCATACATGGATTTTTTAAAGCAAAATAATGCAATTTCTGTTTTTTTCTTTAATTTATGTGAATCATGAAACCAAACTGACACCTTTTCCAGAATTTGATTTCACTTTCAAAAATAGAATAATGAATGAATGCAAAAGTACACTGACCCAGCTTATTATAGTAGTACACAATGTGTCAGACCTCAACAGGAAATTAAATTATTGAAATGAATTAAATGTGCACGAAATTAAATTAAATATAGTATGAGCAAACATTAACATTTGTTTGAATGTGATAATGGTTTAAAAAGGAGAATAAATATAATTGTGCAGGAAAAAATCAAATGCAAAATTTTAAAGTTTTATACATACACCTAATAACCATTTATTAAATTAACTTTGTTTCCTGTGATATCCACCGTGGCAACACTACACAGTATTCAAGTGTCAACAAAACAGGCTAAAGCCATTCAGCTTTTCTGCCTTTGTATGAAACATCCTATGATCCATTTTCTATCCAACATCTCTACTAATTGTTGTAATTGTCAAAAAACAAAACAAAAAAAAACAAAGATTTTTTTATGCGAACACTGAATGTTGTTGCTCAAAACATTTCCTGTCCATTTTTCTGCCTATCAGAAACAATTTTTAAGATTAAAAGCTCAAACATTTAAACCTAAAACAATCTAATTCTAAATTATCATAGTGAATATTTAAAGGTTATGTTTTTATTTTTTGTGTGTGTTCTGTCATTTTATTAAGACTGCAGCCTAATCAAAAAAGTTAGGTCGTGGTTTGCTTTATTGTGTCAAGCGTTCATCAAAGTTGAAATTAACACCGACATGTAATTCAATCTGAAAAGACTCACAAAGAAAGAGAAAGGGATGGCAATTAGAAAAGTTTTAATGATGAGAAATTACATGGTTATTTCTTTGGCGCTCGGACCTGGGAGGAAGACATGAATGCTGAGAATGACATGAGCTAAGATGATCATTTGTAAGGCTTAGAGTTAGAGATGTCTTCCCTCTGATCCGACACTGGTGGTGGATTGGCGGCCAGGGAGCGAGAAAGCCAAGAGTAGATGTGAAGGAAGATGGTGGAGGTGGGGTGGAGGAGGGATGAGCTCAGCTGACAAGCGAGGATGAACACAGCTGAAGGTCCTTTAAAAGCAAGGCGTCGGAAGGTGATTGGATGGAGAATCAGACGGACAGGATGCTGATTGGAAGGCCGGGAGATGCACAGAAGAGTCATTGGAAGGTGGAGGTGGTGAAGGTGAGTCTTTCGTTCTGAATTTTCATCTAAACTCCATTACTTCTTAGCCCAAACCAAGATCTTTTCAAACCCAATAAAATTAGGTTTTGTTTCTTAACTAAGATATCATATAACTGAAACCCCACAATGTTTTTATTGTTGAATAAAAAAAAAGTTATAATATTGTAGATTTAATGGTGATCTTGGAATTCTGTTTCCTTTCCAGTGTACTGTTGGAAATGATGTTAACTGGACTGTCAGTCAGTCAGTCATTTTTTACCGGTTATTCCATAGTGGGTCGCGGGGAAGCTGGTGCCTATGTCCAGCAGTCTATGGGCGAGAGGCGGGGTACACCCTGGACAGGTCGCCAGTCCATCGCAGTTAACAGGAATGTCTTATTTTCAAATAATCAACTCAAATTTGGTAACCTACTGTATATGTAGCGTATCATATAAAGATTTGATGTTGTATAATGTTTTTAAGAATTTGTCAAATTAAGTGGTCACGGTTCATTATATGCCTGCTTCATGTGTTTTTAACTTAATTCATTTCTGATCAGTTTATCTTTAAGACACCTAATCACTGTTCAGATGATCATCTTTGATTAGTTTTGATAATTACACAGTTTTGAGGAAACAAAATATTCACATTCCTAAAAGTGGGAGGATTTTTTGTTATTGTCTCTGATCATCTAAGTGGGATTTTCAGTTTGACTTGTATCCACAAGAAAATTGGTCTCTCCAGAATGACTTTGATGAGCAGGAGATGATGAGCTTAGTTTCATCTCTGATTGCACGGTTTGTGTCATATTTGGCAATCTGCTAGTTATGACCCAAGTATATTTTATTCATCAGGACATTTTCTTTCATTCCAGTTGATTAGCTGTGGAAATAATGGAAGTATTAACCATACAAAAGGAAAAATCAGGAATGGAGTACAAAAACAAAAAAACAAGCTTGCACCAAACCAGAAATATTGAGACTTGGACTTTAAAATTAAATGCCCTAAATGCTGAAAGAAATTACATTATTGACACATGACAGTACCCTAGATTTTGGTTTCTGACAGTAATCAGCCAGACTTTATGACATGTGCTTACAAAAGCTTCTGATAATGCATTAATAAAAAATAAATAAATAAATAAACCCTGTTATCACAACCCTAGTCAGTTACTAATACAACAATATGTCAAAAACATTTTACATTCATAACAAATTATTGAGATGTTATTTTCATTCTATTTATACCTAAACCCATTCAAAAGATGCAAATTTGCCCTTATTAAAATGCAGTGGTGCCATCTCTAATTGTCTCAGATGACAGCAGTTTAACTGCATTATTATTTTATAACACATCTGTGCAGACAAATTCAGTACATTTGTGCTCCTGAGGAGGGGAGTAGGCAGGCAGGTGGGGAACCTGTTCATCACTCAGTCTGTTTAAAAGTTCGTGTCTGCCTTCCTACTTTCTCATGCTCTCTGTCTCACATTCGCACACGCTTCACTTCTGCATGACTGCCATCAGACAGGCTTTTACCTAGTTGTTTCAGTCCCTGTCAAGATGGCGTGACATGGGTCATGAGACAAAAAGTGTGAACCCTCAAGATAAAATCCAGAGAAAAAAGATAAATAAAACATATTATATCTTTAATTGATACAATCTGAATGCAGTTTTTGTAAAGCCATAAAAACCACTGAAGTCTTGTATTACCACTATAGTATTGCAGATCAGAAGCTGAAAAGGATCTCTTGATTTAATATGCATGTTAAATACTATTTGTCCTACACTGGCGTTAAATTGAGTTTATACTGTGTTTCCTATTGAAGAGCTACAGTGCGGAATATCAGACTTTATTTGAAGTGCTGTGACCTGATCAGCCTTCAGCTTTAATGGTTAACAGCGACTTTGCTGTTTCAAAGAGAAATGACTCATGCAGTGCAGCTCACATTTATTGTAGAAACAATGTGTGATTTTTTCCTGAACAAAAATTGTAGTAATTTCCCCCTTTCCCTTTCTCTTTTTTTGCGACAGAGATCCAACAGGAAAGAGAAAGAGGAGAAATTACTCAAAGAGCACCATTTGAGTCAAATCAATGTCAGCTGCTGCAGGTACTTCAGCACTGGAACACAATCTGCTCGGTAAGATAGGGAGGTGCTCCAGCTTTGTGTATCTTTTGTTCAGAGTGCAAGTTCTTATATTATCTGCAGCACCTCACTTGATAAGAATGGAACAGATGTCAAACTTGCCTTACAGCAGGTTAACCGTGTTCATTTCTTAAGCCTATTCAGCTCCTTTGTCTTTGACCTCTTACAAACCAAGACTTAAATTAAAAGGCCATTAATGCCATCTAATCTAGTTTGCTGTGCTCCATTTGCTGCCCCCCATCAATATTCAGCTATGATAAATTAGACTGGGGTGGAAGAGTGTGTGTTACCTACAGTTTGGCTCTCACTGCACAATTCAGTCCATTAAGAAAGTTTCATGTCTGATGGAACAAAGATTAGAAAAAAAATGTAATGGAGATCCACAAGGGGTAAAGGCACTTAGCTCTTTGGCAGCTCACTCAGAGCACTGGCTAGCATTTCATTTACCACAGTGGTCTGGGATTGCTGGTAGGACCTTTTCTTCTGTTATGAACAGAAATATATGTTTACTAATCTTTTTTATTATGCATGTGAGCTGCAAAGGGGTGCATTTGGTTGCACTGTTGCCTTGCAGCAAGAAGGTCCTGGGTTCAAATTTGGGCCTGGGCACTTTCTGCATGGAGTTTGCATGTTAAACGTTTAATGGAGAGGCATGACGGTGAAATGAGGTTTGAGGTGGATTTATAGTCCATGCGCAGGCTATGTGTCCAATTTGAATAAATAACTGAATCTGACTGCACTGTTCAATGATTAGGATTAATTGGAATGTATGTACCTGACTGTTGTGAAGTGCCTTGAGACAACATGTGTTGTGAATTGGCGCTATATAAATAAACTGAATTGAATTGAACACCAACACCAACTTAAACTAAAAGCAGCTATCTGCCTTTTATCGCCAGTCTGCCCTGAGGGACTTACAGGAAGAAACCATACAAGGGGAATAATCAGAAAGGAAGAAATAAACAATATTTACACAAAACTAACACCAAAACAATAAATGGAACCCAATAAATACTTAAATAAATACAAATCATTACAACTAAACAAATCTAAGGTCAATCAAAATAATATATTAAATTCAGCATTAAATACTCCCAGCACAGACCTCCTTATCCCTTTGGTTTGGTCCAAGAACTTTTTATACAACATCTGGAGCATTTCTCCTTTTCGCTGCCACGCCGTGCTGAGGAGTCAAACCAGAAAGAGGTGAGTGCTTAAATTAAACAGGTATATTGTTAAACTAATAAGTTAAACCTACAGAACTATAAGGAAACACAAATTGACATTTATATCTACACTCTCTTTATACAGAAAGGATGCCAGTCCCACCACCCCTCTAGAACGCATCCACAAATGTCAGAACAGAAGAACAACAAAGAAACCAAACAACTCAAATGTTTGGTCTGTAGCTTAACACAACATCAATAATCACATTTCATGAAGTAATGGGACTCCTGGTCTGCAATGCAAATGTGTTGTGTCATGTATTAATAAACTACTGTTGCTCAAATATATAGAAATAAAGAACAACCAATGAAATGAAAACATCAAAGCTTTTAATTTGATGGGTTTGGGTGGAAAAAAGTGTTTGAAAATATGTTTTTATTTATCTAATCACTTTTTGTATTAAAAAATTTAGTCCACATATTTTGAGAGCTCACTCTGAATCACTTTTGATTTAAATTATGAAATCATGTCTTTAAACTGTACTTTTATACAGTATTAGGTGATGAAACCATAGCTCCACCAAGCTACTGGATATAGTTTTGGCTTTCATGCAATTTCAGCATTCCAAAGAAAGTACAACAATTGAAAGCCACCTGTGTCAGACACAAAGAACAGCCCCAAACACCTGGCAAACATTTTCACTCTTGATCAACATTTTACAAGTGTCTCACGTAGTTAATCTCTTCGTTTGGAAAAGGTCATAGTTGATTGCAGTTAATGAAAAGGCCAGCCTTAATTGAAAGTGAAGAGGCACACCCACGCTCTCAGACTTGATCTTCAGAAATGCTCAACATCCAACTAAGTACAACATTTACATGTTTCATGAAAAGAGCCTTACCTATGACAGCGTACATGATGCCCTGTCTCACACGTATGTGGAGAAGAAAAGGATTTCCTCTTCAACATGTTCTTTGCTAACTCCATATGCAAGGTGCTGGAAACATGATCAAATGAAAACAAATGAAATATATTATGAAACTACAAAAAAAATTATTTGAGTACATATAGTGTTCTTGGTATCTGTGCCTAAGAAGCTAAATTCAGTATTCTGTATATACAAGTAAGTTAAGGTAAGTTTATTTATATAGCGCTTTTCAGTAATGAGACACTCCAAGCACTGTACATACAATTACAATACAATCACAAAGAAAATAAATACAGATACAAACAAAGAAAAACAAATCAAATGATACTACAATCCTTCTAAAAAATTTAAAAATCTATGAATCCTTCTGAGAAATCTAATAGTCTCATCATTCCACTGAATTCTAACTAGGGAAGCTGAGTCACTGGTACAAAACAGCTTTAATCCACATTTTCAGGCGCTAATGATATATTGCTTTTACTGGTACTGAAGTTGAACTAAATAATAACAGTCCATTGTAGTCTAATTAAGAAAGCTGAGTCATTGCTGCAAGAGCAGCTAAAGTCCAAATTACTAATAATATTTGGTTTTCGCTGGTAATCTGTCTGATAAAACTAAAAATCAATGAAAAGTAATGAAATCACACATTTAGGTAAAGTAAGATAGGAGAAAAAAAATCATATTTCAGACTCTATTCTGAGCAGAACAGAGTCTGAAATAGTACAAAAAACCTCAGCAGGGGTAAGCAACACACACATAAGTAAAGATTTAGCAAGGGTACGGTGGAATCTTGAGGGTGCGAATGTAAGTCTGAGTGTGTTTGCAAGAATTAGACTGTCAACCCTGATAGAAGCGTCATTATCCTTGAGAAGAGAGGTGGAAGTTTTATCAATCGGCTGCATAGTCCTATCAGCACACAGCTGGTAGGGGAGTGCTGGAGAAGAGCGTCGTGTTTATATAACATCCAGGAGATATTTTGTGGATACCGAGTTAGCAGAAGTTTCCAAGGCCACATTGGGGAGCCAGATTTAGAAAAACAATAAATGTTGTGGTTCAGTCAGTTGTGAATTTCCAACTACCTTAAGAGTTTTACTGGTATGTCTCAATTGCAAATCCAAATAGCCTGTTGTGATTATTAATCTGAGAATATTATTTAATATTTAATATTAATATTTTAATATTTTATCAAATAATATTTCGGTCTCTTAAGGGTTATCCTGTGAATACCAGCCCAGTAAGGCGATGGTATTAGGACAAAATAGAAAGGTGTGAGACGAGCTCTGACATTATTGAACAGCAAAACTCTGCACATATGGAATGAATTCACACAATTTCTGAAAATACAAGAATTTATTAACAAAAATAAGTCAACTCAAAGTCAAACATATTTCAATCAACAAACTCTTTACTAAGCTAAAACAATCCAACTAAACTACCAAACAGAATTAAAGAATAAAGACTAATAGGCTATGTACAATATAAACAAGTTGATTAAGGATGATTGAAAATCATGACCAAGAGTGATGCAACATTACCATGCAATGTTTATGTTTGAGAACCAAGGATTATCTTGAAGAATCTGGAAGTGAAGTTAAGTTAGTCTTGGAACTAACTTAGGCAATAATCAGCAAACGTTTACACAACCAATCACAATGCAAGATCAGATAAAATATTATTTTAATAAAATAATATTTTAAATAATGATCTGCTGAATAAAACCAACCTTCTCGATGACCATTTCTCAAGGGTGTCTAATTGGCTGCCTTTATTTATTAAAATAATATTTAAAGAAATATTATTAAGGGAGTATTTTGGAAAAGAGCCAAATCTTTCTGGAGAAATGGGGCTTAATGGTGTTTACTTAGTAATCAAATCTAGTAAATGATGTTCAGGGACTATTATTCACTAGCTTGAAAACGAACAACCTTTGTGTTAAATACTCTTTAGTAGCAGCACGTGTTCTTACCAGTTAGCAGTTGAGTTAACAAAAGAAGCTAATAGCTTAGCACCAGAATCAAACACATACCTTTAAAATACCATTAATAAAAGGGTTAAAATGCATAAGTGCATTTTGCGTTATGAGCAATCTTTGGTGTTTAAAATCACCCTTCAAGTAAATTTGACTTAACTTAAAAACACACAAACACAGAACACAAACAGGGCACGTGTGCTGCAGATAGCCTGCTAGCGCTAAGATAGCCGAGTTTCACACAAACGAAACTTCATAGAATGAAAACGTTCAGATAATTTCATCCTAACTGTTAATCTGCCCAAACCTAACCTCTGACCATGGTGAGGAAATGTTGTCCAAGGGGCGAAGTTTGAAGAAACGTCCACAATCAACAAGCGGTTAGCTCGGTAGCTTCGCGGGGGGTTGAAGGTGCGTTCGCTCTGTGAACAAAAGGGTTAGCTCCAGAGCTGTAGCTGGGCGGCCCGTCCTGTCCGCTGACCACATGGGTTAACACGATGAGGCGGTCTCTGCTGTCTTCCTTCCAGACTGGGAGACCGCATCTTTGCAGGGGCTTCTCTCAAACACCGTTTGCTTCTGCAGGGCTTGGAGAGAAAGTCAGCAATGCGTATACCGTAATTTCCCCTCTTTATGAATGAAATCACCGGGTACACATACAGTGCTTCACTCATACTTAACTTGTGTGTGATCTTATGACACTCTTGGATCCAGTTTGAAGAGTTTATGTCTTTTTGCCAGCAAAAGACATTAGTGCGCTTTGTCCCCCTCCTATCCCGATGAACACCGGTGTGGAATAGGGCGGATGTAGCAACAGCTATGCTTTTATTTGGGTAGTTATCCCGTTTCCTGGCTGTGCCAGAAGAAGGTTAATGGACTTTATTTTGAAAGTTCCAGAAAAGTCCGTACCAGAGTTTAATGTTGAGATCCATGGCTGTGGGTCCCAACAAGCCAAATTTCTGGTACTTTCCGCAGATCTTGAGCGTACAACTTCTCCAAGATTATATCCTTTAACCTCTGAATCCAACCACTGCCAGGCTGCGATTCTGTTCAAGAATCGTGTCCAGCTTGCGATTCTGCTCTCTTAACATTTCAGTCTGAGTGATGATCGTTCTACACACTCCATCTAACATCGCAGGCAGCTTTGGAATGCTTTGAACAGCCGCCCACGTTTTGCGAATCACTCGATAAGCCAGGTAACCACCAACTCTGAAAAGCAGAAATCCTGTTATCAAAAGTCCAAATATGTACACATTTTCTATGTCCTCCACCGACATCGAAGTCAGGCACAATCTTCCACTGCTGCCAAGAATCCATTGTGTATCCAGAGAAGAACGTCCCGTCTGGACCAGAGGGTCTCCTTTACCCTGTCTTCCTGTTGAAAAGAAAAAAAATTGATCAATTAAGTTCAGAGTCCAGCTGACCAAATCCATAATTTCAAAGTTTGGAGAATATGGAAAGCGAGGCTCTGAGAAAAATACAGACAAAAAGCAGAAGCAGGGATCAGCAGGGAGGGAGGGAGAGAAAATGCGTGCGTCTTCCACTGAGAGCAAGAGAAAAAAGTACAGTTATTGTTTGCACTGTGTATTAATGATTGGCTGAACAAAATTACTTTGCCTTATGCATACATTGCTTTAAGTGATCTCACATCACAAGTTTCAAAAATGCACCAATGAATAATTCACGAAAAATGTAAGTTATGACGAATATTTTCTATTATGTTTTGATCATAAGATAGCAAATACAAAGTGTCTCTGATCCTTCATTTTTCTAGGTTTTCTTCAAAGGAAGCAGTCATTATAGAACAAAAAATTGTGCACGCTTTTAGGAATGGCAGCTTGATTCATTTAGTTATCTTTCATGACAATAAAACCATATTTTCATAAAGCAAACCTATCGTAGTAAAAGTAAATATATCCTAATTTCTTTAATGTATTAGTTTTAAGAAGCTCATTTGATTCATTACATCAGGATCTTGCTTCTATGAGGATGGTATTACATAGCATTCAAACATCTTCTACAACTTATGTCTCCCTATAAATAGGATCACTATTTTACCCCCATCTCTTTTAGAGCTCTTCTCACAAAGCTCACTTTACTGTGACTGATGTTCTTCCAGGCAGGTGCTTTGTTTTGCAAATGATAAACCAATTTACCAAGGTGACAGAAATTATGTACAAATGTAAAAGAAGTTCCAAACGAGTATTTTTTCTGTCATAAAGAATAATAGTCTTATAAGCAGAGTTTGCGTTTTGCAACAAACAGTTCACATTTTAAACTATGTAGCTACTATACATATACACGTGCTGAGTACACTTTATATGCAGGTGAAGGATTTGGAGATGTTTTTTTCTGCTGCTAAAGTGTTCCAGGTGGCACGAACTCAGCATCATGAAATTATTAGATAGCAGCTGGACAGCTTCAACATACATTCAAATAATGTCTTGCATTGGCTTCTTCTTGTGTGTAATGATTTTAGCCAATATAGGTTATAACTTTGTACTGTTAAAGATTTCCTGTGTGAAATCAGAAACTGTCATGATCTTCCCTCTTCCCTCTGCTTTTGTTTTTATAATGTTAGCCGTAGGATTTTTCTTTCTGATTTGTTGATCCTTTTGTATCCAAATTCATCTCCGGTTGTGATATTTGTGTTTATTAGTCTCCTTCTCCCAGTTTGCCTGCTTAGTACTTTCCCACAGTTGTTCTGTATTGTACTGATTAAACTCACCAGGTTTCATTGTTATTGACTACATCTCCGCTGTAAAAGAGAAAAAGCCCCCTTTTTGTCATTGTACTGTACATTGCTGGATTATTCCATTACGTTCACGCTTGTTCCATGTCCTGTTCTCTTAGTGCTATATTTGTAAGTCTTTATTTTTTTAAAACATTGGACTTCACCGTTCTGCCTCTGGTCTGCCTGTATTTGGGACCAACAAAACACCAACCCTGACAGAAAGCTTTTGTGACAGAAAAAGTTTACACCAAACTTGAATTCTGTCCTATTATTACCTATTTCTGATTTTTGCTTTTTTATGTCACACTTGAATGTTTCAGGTCACCAACTTAATTAGAATAACCATGAGTAAATACAAAGCAGTTTTAAGATGATAGTTTCATATATTAAGGGAAAAAGAACAATCCAATCCAACCTGGCCCTTTGTGAAAAAGTAATTGCCTCTGAATCCTCATAACTGGGAACCATTGCCATGAAGCATTTTCTATAACTGACTATGAGCTGTGGAGGAATTTCTGGAACATTAAACTTTTCAGAATGGCATTATTTTAACCACATTGGAGGGTTTTTGACCAAGAACATCCTGTTAATTCCGTCACATCTCAATCAGCATTAAGTACAAACTTTGACTTGAAAATTGTATATATATATATTTTTTGCCATTAAGAGAATATTAGAATCATTTATGTAGGCGATCCATTCCTGGGAAGGATTACCACTGTTCCGAGGTTTCTCCATTTCTGGATAATGTTTCTTAGTATGCTGCCCTGGAGTCGTAGCACATTAAAAAGTTTTGGAACCATTTCCATAATAGTGACTTTATTTGTCATCTGTTGCTGATTTAATTTAGATTGAGGCATGATGTTTTTCTTTTGGTAAATATTAGCCTACTTTTTGTTGTTAGGCAGGGTCTAGGCAGGTGATTTCTTGATTTTACGTCTATTCCGGCCTGGGTGTGGCAAGTGAAGATCAACTCTGCATACAGATACAGATAGATTTATATAGCGGTTTTTTCTAAATTTAATTAAATAAATTTAAAACTTATTTATTGTATTATAGCTTGTATTTACTCAAGTGACCTTTGTCTGATATTACAATGTGTTTGATAATGTGAAAGACTTATGTGTGACAAAAAAGCCAAAACAAAAGAAATCTGTAAGGAGGCAAATAGCTGAAATAAGTCCTCTAATAAGAGGTACATGAATGACCCTAAACATAAATAAGGAGAACATTTCTACTTTACAAGAGGGATTTAAATTGTTTTCCATAAATCTACCACTTTCTTGTTTTTGTTCCAAGAGTGGAGTTACCTTTGCTATGAATAATTTAAAAAACAACTTTAGCAACACTTTGAATATAATGACAGCTTTCCAACATTGTCTCATTGTTGAAAAGTTATTACTTTAATTTTCTGTCAAAACCAATAGCACATGAAGAGAAATTAACACAATTCCAAAGGAAAAGCAGAGAAGGGAGGCCTTTCACCGATTAGACAAAAATCAAACTGACTAATTAGTCTAACGCAGCAAAAAAACATTATTTATGTGAAACTAAGCAAGAAATGTGTAAACCTATACCTTTCTGTATTATAATAAAGATACATGTCAAGTGTGATGATCCCAAAATTCTGCTCAGAGCCGGGGTCTTCGGTTCCAGTTGTCAAGTGCCACTGTCCTGCAACTTTGGATGCATCCCTGCTCAATCAGAACTAAATCACAAGACTAGATTATCTCCTTGGCATGTCAGCCTGTTTTGCAAAGACCTGGCCAATCCCCATTCATTAGATTCAGGTGTGTTAAAGCAGGAATGCATTCAAAATTTGCAAGACAGTAGCACTCGAGGACTGGAACTGCAGACCCCTGGCGTAGTGGAAAACAAACATAAAAACAAAAAAGGGTTTGTATGGAGTCAATCACTTAAACTTGATCTGTTTTTAAAACACTGACTATTGAATTTTAAGATTTTATGTCTAAAAAAAGATATTTTTGGAATATTTATAATAATAAATAGGATTGATATTAAATGCAAAGTATTAATGATTTGAATTTAAATGTATGTTTTAAAATACTGCTTCCATAGCTTTCTGCAGCCTCTTCTCAGTCCTACAAATATAAAGTCTTTGATTAGAAAATGATTTCACCATTCCATCTCTGAAATACATTTTTACAGATTTTTCAATATCTACAGATGCTTCCAACCATAACAAATATATTGCATACATTAAGCAACATGTGCATTTTGTTCTTGAGCAGTGGATCATCAAGGGATTCTCTTGAGATACCACAACCTGCAGGTTTTATTGTTAAAACACCAGGAAAAAAACATGTGTGCAATCCCAACCCCACAGCATAAGTTTTCTTTGAAGCTCAGAGATCACAGGGGTAACATACTGTACATGTGAGTTTCAGGGTTGCAGTATATCCTACAGTTCCCATGAGCATCAACAGACACAGCTAGCTTCCCAAGGCACTGCTGTGCAAGTGTACTTCTCTGCATAGAATCAGCTCGACCTCTTTAATTACCCTGCTTTGAGGCATCAGCTCATCTCAACTGCCACCCCCAACCCTCATGAATTAATGATGCACATCTCTAGTTGTTATTAGTCAGCTGCTCTGGGTAGAAGACTGGTCGAACTACATTCAGGGTTCAGTTGTGAAAAAATCTGTTACCCAAATATACTCTCTCAGTTCTTTCACTTAATTGTCATCCTAGGGTTGCAGAGAACTTGGTATAAATGAGATGTATTCCACGTGTTTTATAGAAACTGCTATAATGCACATGCAACATGACTACAAGTGGAAGGTATTTCCTATAAAAAATGTGTTTGAAGCTGACCTTTCTTATGGTAAGTAAGCATCTGTGTTAGGGACACTTGCAAATTTCTCTCCCTGACTTGTCTGCGTATGCATTTGTATCGAGAAGATCAGAAAATCTTCTTTGTAACTCTGCAAGCTCGACTATGCACCATGTGACCATTAAACACCCTTACGTTTCCTAAAGTTCATTATTTTCCATAATGTCATGATGAAAATTTAACATTCATATATTTTAGATTCATTGCACACTAACTGAAATATTTCAGGTCTTTTATTGTCTTAATAAAGATGATTGTGGCATACAGCTCATGAAAACCCAAAATTCCTATCTCACAAAATTAGCATATCATTAAAAGGGTCTCTAAACGAGCTATGAACCTAATCATCTGAATCAACGAGTTAACTTTAAACACCTGCAAAAGATTCCTGAGGCCTTTAAAACTCCCAGCCTGGTTCATCACTCAAAACCCCAATCATGGGTAAGACTGACTGCTGTCCAGAAGGCCACTATTGACACCCTCAAGCAAGAGGGTAAGACACAGAAAGAAATTTCTGAACGAATAGGCTGTTCCCAGAGTGCTGTATCAAGGCACCTCAGTGGGAAGTCTGTGAGAAGGAAAAAGTGTGGCAGAAAACGCTGCACAACGAGAAGAGGTGACCGGACCCTGAGGAAGATTGTGGAGAAGGGCCGATTCCAGACCTTGGGGGACCTGCGGAAGCAGTGGACTGAGTGTGGAGTAGAAACATCCAGAGCCACCTTGCACATGCGTGTGCAGGAAATGGGCTACAGGTGCCGCATTCCCCAGGTCAAGCCACTTTTGAACCAGAAACAGCGGCAGAAGCGCCTGACCTGGGCTACAGAGAAGCAGCACTGGACTGTTGCTCAGTGGTCCAAAGTACTTTTTTCGGATGAAAGCAAATTCTGCATGTCATTCGGAAATCAAGGTGCCAGAGTCTGGAGGAAGACTGGGGAGAAGGAAATGCCAAAATGCCAGAAGTCCAGTGTCAAATACCCACAGTCAACGATGGTCTGGGGTGCCGTGTCAGCTGCTGGTGTTGGTCCACTGTGTTTTATCAAGGGCAGGGTCAATGCAGCTAGCTATCAGGAGATTTTGGAGCACTTCATGCTTCCATCTGCTGAAAAGCTTTATGGAGATGAAGATTTCATTTTTCAGCACGACCTGGCACCTGCTCACAGTGCCAAAACCACTGGTAAATGGTTTACTGACCATGGTATCACTGTGCTCAATTGGCCTGCCAACTCTCCTGACCTGAACCCCATAGAGAATCTGTGGGATATTGTGAAGAGAACGTTGAGAGACTCAAGACCCAACACTCTGGATGAGCTAAAGGCCGCTATCAAAGCATCCTGGGCCTCCATAAGACCTCAGCAGTGCCACAGGCTGATTGCCTCCATGCCACGCCGCATTGAAGCAGTCATTTCTGCAAAAGGATTCCCGACCAAGTATTGAGTGCATAACGGTACATGATTATTTGAAGGTTGACGTTTTTTGTATTAAAAACACTTTTCTTTTATTGGTCGGATGGAATATGCTAATTTTGTGAGATAGGAATTTTGGGTTTTCATGAGCTGTATGCCACAATCATCCGTATTAAGACAATAAAAGACCTGAAATATGTCAGTTAGTGTGCAATGAATCTAAAATATATGAATGTTAAATTTTCATCATGACATGGAAAATAATGAACTTTATCACAATATGCTAATATTTTGAGAAGGACCTCTACAACAAACAAGGAATTTGACTCCGGTACACTTTGCTCTCTGGGTTTCTTTTTGATTTTTGTGTTATAAGATATATTCTGTATATATCCTTATGTCCATAAATACATATATACGATATCCACATATACAAAGGTGGATTTGCAACTTCAGTATGAAGTTGTTTGGTACTCTATTAAATGTTCAGCAGAGAAACAGCCTGGGGGAAGAAACTGTCTCTGTGGCGGCTGGTTTTTGTAAACACTGCTTTGTAACGACGGCCTGAGGGTAGTACTCTAAACAGTTTATGTGCAGGGTGTGTGGAGTCTGCAGAGATTTTTCCAGCTCTTTTCCTGACCCTTGATCTGTATACGTCCTGGATGGAGGGAAGGTCAACCCTGATTATTCTCTCTGCCGTCCTGATTATTCGTTGCAGTCTGGACCTGTCCTGTTTGGTGGATGAACCAAACCACACTGAGATGGATGAAGACAGGACAGACTGAATGATGGCAGTATAGAAGATGACCAGCAGCTCTTGTGGAAGGTTGAACTTCTTGAGTTGCCTCAGGAAGTACAGTCTCTGCTGGGCCTTCTTTCGAACAGTGTCTATGTGTGAAGACCATCTCAGGTCCACAGAAATGGTGGTTCCTAGGAACCTGAAGTGGTCCACAGCAGAGACGGTTTTGTTGAGGATGGTGAGGGGGGTGTATGGGGGTGGGGTTCTCCGAAAGTCCACCACCATTTCCACAGTCTTAAGTGGGTTGAGTTACAGGTAGTTCTGACAACACCAGTGTACCAGCCGATCCACCTGCTGTCTGTATGCCGACTCATCACTGTCCTGTGTCAAAATAAGGTGAGATCTTTCCATGTAATCCATGCAACATTTAGTAACTGCTCACAGTTGACTCCATAAAAGTTACAATAAATATCCTTATATCCTTATGTGTAATCCATGCAATAATTATTAAAACACACAGTTGAAGCAGTGGGGAGTGAAACAAGCATGTTCTCATATTCTGGAGCTGAGAGACTGAAGAGGCCTGTGTGGAGCCACATATTATCTGCCACATGTTATCTGTCTTATCTTTTGCAAAAATATAAACAAGTATATCCAAAGAAATGATGTATGATGATTGTACATTCTTTCACATGTATTAAATTAAATTAGTCATCTTGATTAACAAGTTAAAAGATGTATGATTGAAATGTGGTTAAGAACTGAGAATTAGAGGAAAAACATTAAGGTTTGACATTCTCAATCAGCTATATATGAAAGAAATATAACATTAAAGCATGAATAAAGAAAATGAAGTGATGGTTTTGCAACTGTGTTTTAAAGTAAATGCAGAAAGCTGAAGAATGAAATGTGTAATACTGTGTAAAGTTTAAAACTGAGCAGATTAGGGAAAGAACTGGAGGATGACAAGGAGTGATGAGAGCCAGCTGCATGCTGACAGCGACGGGAGGATGCGACTACAGACCAGCGTGACTATTATTAGCATCTCCAAGGCTGAGAAGCAGAATCAGTGGGTCACAATGACCATGACTCAAGTATTGAGCAATAATCAAGAAGCTGAGCTGAATATGTTGCGCAATAACTAAGAAGCCTAATAAGGGCCTGACCGGTGAAGGCATCAAGAGCTATAAAAACAATGCTGAGAGCAGAAACGGGGTTGTTTCCCCGCAGAAGACCAGCAAACAAGTTCGGACGGAAAAAATAAGCTTGGATGGAAAAGGAACAGAGACACAGCCCAACTGATCGACTGCATTAAAAAGAGGATCAACCCGTGTGCCCAGAAAGAACTGTGCCTCAAAATTAAGAATCTGATTTCATCTAAAGCCTTTTTATCCAGACAACAGAAGTGAACTTGATCGGTGAACAGCTGATTGCTCTAAGATTCAGGCTTCTGGAAGTCCTGAATCAACCTCATTTATGTCTCCGGGTTTCCTTCAACTCTTCAGCCTCTGGAAACTACTGTCTTCGGAGACATATAACAACAAAGATCCTATTTAACCATCGATGCCTGGAGCATCAGTGCCTCACCACTAGAGGAAGAAAACTGAAGATTAAGTCATATTCCTTTCAAGAAACCACTCGTTGTTACCAGAAGAAACATCTCCATCAGGTGCATGGATGAGCATCCGTCTTCAAAGCCTCTCCAAACTCACTAGTTTCAGCATCAGGGAAAGACAGGTTGAGTTGATTGATTCATTTATATTATTGAAATTATTTTGTGTTGCCGAATTCAAGCTGTTACTGACCCCTGCAAAAGCGTTACTAATTAAAGAAAGCATATACAATTCTAGTTAGATCGTGGATATTCAATTATTTAGGTCACCGTATTGTTGGTTTTTCATTGGTGGTAAAAAGCCTTGTTGCCTGGTTCTAAGATATTTTAGGAGCTTTTTATAGGTTGCCTTAGCCATGTTTGTTAAAACAGCGCCCTTGGGGCTCGTGCTGAGCTACTAAAATTAACCTAGCCCATATACCAAGAGCCAGTTGTAAATTAGGGAATGAGCAGCCGTGAACAAAAGTGACTGTCGAAGGTGTGGATGACTGCGAGAGGCTACTCAGTCGCCCGGGCCTCCAGTTGAAGAAGGGCGAGACTTTTGGATGAAGGCTGTCAGAGGCTAGGCGAGTCATTTCCCGACACCAGTTTAAACAGAACTTTCAGTAAACCTGTTTAGTAAGACCTTTCAGGTTTAGGGAAGTCTGAACCCGTTAGATGGAGAGCTGGATTGAGCAATCCCTTTAGATATAGGGAAGTAGGAGGGAGGGGTTAGCTCATCGGACAACAAAACCTGGATCAGTCCAATAACAGTGGTGTCGTCTGAAAACTTCAGGAGTTTCACGGACGAGTCCGGTGAGATGCAGTCATTTGTGTACAGGTAGAAGAGGAGTGGGGATAGAACACACCCCTGGGGGGCACCAGTACTTATTGATCTGGTGCGGGAGAAGATGCTCCCCATTCTCACCTGCTGCTGTCTGTCTGTCAAGAAGCTGTTGATCCACTTACAGGTGGAGGCCGGAACGTTGAGCTGGGTGAGCTTCTGGTGGAGGATGTCTGGTATGATGGTGTTGAAGGCCAAACTGAAGTCTACAAACAGGAACCTGGCGTACATCCCTGGACAGTCAAGGTGTTTCAGGATGAAGTGTATACCTAAGTTAACAGCATCATTTGCTGACCTGTTTGCTTGGTAAGCAAACTGCAGGGGGTCCAGCAGGGGGCCTGTGATGTCTTTCAGGTGCTTCAACACCAGCCGCTCAAAGGATTTCATGACCACAGACGTCAGGGCAACATGCCTGTAGTCATTTAATCCTAGGATGGTGGGTTTCTTGGGCACTGGAATGATGGTGGATCGTTTGAAGCAGAAGGGGACCTCACATTTCTCCAGTGACTTGTTGAAAATCCGTGTGAAGATCGGGGCGAGTTGATGTGCACAGGCTTTCAGGCATGATGGGGAGACGTTATCAGGTCCTCCAGCTTTCTTTGTTTTCATGCGCTGAAAGAGCCTGTTTACATTTTCCTCGGAAATCTCTATTGCAGGCAGAGGATCTGAAGGTAGGGGGTTGGTTACTTTATGGGAGGAATTTGTTCCTGAATGGGATGTGGAGGAGATGATTTGAGGCATGAACGGCTTCCTGTCATGTCTGCAGTAGAAGCCATTCAGACAATTAGCCAGGCGTGGATGGGTGGGGAGGCTCCTATAGGCAGTCAGGTTTCTCAGACCAGTCCATACAGCCGAAGCGTCACCAGTAGAAAGGCTGTTCTTAAGCTTTTCACAGCTTTTGGCTGCTTTGATCTCCTTTGTTAGTTTGTTCCTGGCCTGCCTGTACTGTGCCCAACCCTGTGAGCTTCTTCCTTGTCCCTGTGCAGGTTCCTGAGATGTGGAGTAAACCATGGCTTGTTATTCCCGAAGGTGCGGAATGTCTTGGTCTGCACACACATGTCCTCACAGAAACTGATGATGTCACCACATCAGTTAGTTGGTTTAAGTCAGTGGCTGAGGTTTCAAAAACAGTCCAGTCTGCATTCAAAGCAGGCCTGAAGCATCTGCTTTGATTCCTCAGTCCACTTCTTAACAGTGTGAACCTTGGGTTTGGAAGCTCTTTGTCTCTGTCTGTAGGTTGGGATGAGGTGGATAAGACAATGATCCGAAAAACCCAGAGCAGCCCTGGTAACAGCATGATATGAGTCCTTTAAAGTTGTGTAACAATGGTCCAGTGTGTTTTTGTCTCTGGTGGGACACTTAATATGTTGTCTATATTTGGGGAGTTCATTAGAGAGGTTTGCTCTGTTAAAATCTCCCAGTATTATGATGAAAGAGTCTGTGTGTTTTTTCTCCACGTCTGTAATCAGCTCAGCGAAATGTTTTTCCGCGGCAGAAGTGCAGCCTTGCACCAACCTTCATTTATATAGACGCAGATTCCGCCTCCTTGCTTCTTCCCCGATAGCTCCGCGCTGTGATCCGCTCTGAGCAGCTGGAAGTCCGGCATCAGCAGTGCGCAGTCCGAGATGTTTTCGCTCAGCCATGTTTCAGTGAAGCAGAGAACTGCTGATCTGTGGAGGTCCGTGTTTTTACAGGTGAGAAGAAGCAGCTCGTTTATCTTGTTACTTACATTTTATTAATGGGCATGTTTCAAAATACCCAAGTACGCCATACAGATATTACTTGGAAATGTATAAACCAAATAAAGAATAAATATGCAGATAAAATCAAGCAGAATAACCCATATTCCCCCCCCCCCCATTTTGAGTCATGTTTTAAATTGGATAAAAGACCTAATATAGTACTCTTAGACAGAATGCCGGAAAGAAGCTGTGGGCTCTCCACTGTGTTGTCAGATGGAAGCCAGAAAAGTAGAAGTGGACCTAAGATTTCAAGTTGGAGGGTAAGTCATTTCAGAGAGATATTGAGGAGCTAGACTGGAAAGCTTTGAAAGTGAGGAGAATAATATTTAAGTCAACACACTTTCCCAGGGAGCCAGGGGAGTTGTTTGAGGATCAGAGTGATGTGTTCATTAGATGGGAGTCTGATGACAATTAGTGCGGGAAAGTTCCCTATGTGTGATAAGTAAAATAGAGGAGCAGCTCAATAAATATGAGAAGTAACAAGATTGTAGATTTTAGCTGATTGTAGCTGTCGTGTTGATTAGGAATGAGTTCTGAAGATGGCTGATAGTGTGTAGATGAAAGTGAGACAATGTTTCTTGAAAGAAAGTTTGCCATGAAGTATGCCATCAAAATTCTTCACATGTGGGAAAGGATGGACTGTAGAAAAGTCAGTGAGAAACAAGTACTTGTGGTTGAAATGTATTTGGAGCCAGCAATATGATTTTTTTTTGTTCTATTGAGAGAAGCATTTTTATTAGGCCAGTTGTTTGTGTGCCCTTGCAGACAGAAAAAGAAGTGGGAAACAATAAAGACGTGGGCTAAGCAGATAGGTACAACTATGTATTGTCTACATAACATAAAATACAACATATTGTTTCATGTAAAGAGAACCAGACGGGAGTAAATCAATTAAAAAATATATTAATACCTGTATTAGGATGTTGTAAATGTTTAGGTTGTGAAAACTAAGTGTCTTCAGAAATCAAATAAGACAGTGATTGTTTGTATCACCAACTGAAGCAAAACAGTTGAGAAGGAAGTTAAGTTGGATGGTGTGAAAGCTGTATGAAGTTCTTAATAAATAACAAAATGTAGGATTAAAAAACATAAATGTTATGCAGATGTCATAGCAATAAACCAATAATAACGTTGCTTACTGACTTAGCTAATATTTTTTTTACCATTTGGGGACATTTTTAAACTGTATTGAGCAAAGGACACCCAGCCCGAGATCCATGGCAAACAGTGTATTTATCAGCCAAAACTTAAACATATGTTTTCCATTAAGGTAGGATTAATTAATAAGTAAATCTTGAAGATGAAATAAAAACAACCTAAAACATGAATTTACTTTATTTTTATATGTGAATTTACCACATTACTTCAAAACATTGCTCCTATTTTCTTGAGTTAAAGATCTCATGGATGTTTGCAGGACAATGATAGTTAGTTTTTACTGTGTTTACTGGTTATGTCAAAGTGCAGGAGTTTTGAATTATGCAATCTCAAAACAAAATAACTGGAAACACCTTTTGCTTTTCAAACCAGAAATGTAGGTCTCATGCTGCTACAGTCAGAATTAAATAAAACTTAATGAAATTAAGTGTTCTGGTAGTTTCAGTTTGGCATAACAAAAAACATGAGACACATTTTTTGCATGCAAAAGACAGAAATGTAAGTACAAAATATGAAGATAATTTCAGTAAAAAACAAAACAAAAAACTTTTATTTGTACGATGCATTACAATGCAGAACTATTTTGTTTCCCAAAATATCCAAGAGGTACCAGCCCATTTAAATGACAGCACATCATTATGTGTTGCCAGCACAGAACAATAAAATTAGAGTTACTTTACCACATGTTCAATTGTATTTAAATGCCAAAAAGAAATGACATTACATCGCTTAAATGCTATGCTAATGTTAATGTGATAGGAGACATGATGGAGCAACACAGAACAGCAGTGAGGGATAAAGTATTGGATAAAAGATGGATAAAGTGCCAAATGTTATGAAAGCAGTTTCCTGGGCATGCTTCCAAGCACTACGGGAGAGAACGTACAAAAGAGAAGGCAAGAAGGTACAAACTTTGCAAAAATTTATTATTTTAAAGAGGCAGTTAATATAAAAAAAAAAAAACCAAAGCCCTGGTGTAACCTCTGGAACCTAAAAGAACAATATTAGATAAGTAGCAGATGGTTACAAGAGGCTGTAAATATTTTCCCTACAACTCAGAAAGACAAAAAAAAAAAAACTAAATCTCTGGCAACTGTGGAGGCAGAAAATAAATAAAGTCTTAGAGAACAGCCAATTCTTCAACATGTCGTTATCTTCGACACCTCTTCTGCATACTGTGCAAGACAAAAGCAGATTCATACAAATGATACAATTTCTGGTACAGTATTTGGCTGTACTGCAGCCTCGTATGTCAAACAGGAATAGTCAGTATTTCTGTTGCTTTTTAAACTAAGTTGTGGTTGTTGCTGTTTTTCTGTCTTTTAAACAAAGATCATTACAAGCTACACCAGAAGCAAACATTTCAAATCTCTCAGATAAAGAATCTGCATTTTTGTTTCTAGTTCATTTTGTTGTGTTCTTGTTCTTGTTCTTATAAACATTCTTATTTTCCTCTTGAGATCAGTTTCAAATTAGTAGGAAAGAACCGTTCTAGAGAATATTGTCCTATTATCTTGATTTACAACAGCAATTGTAAGAAAAACCGTTGACTGATAGAAAGCTGGAGTTTTAAATTTTAAGTCTTAAAGCAGGCAGATCTTTTTCATTATAAAGCCAAAATTACTGAACCTGAACTGCTGATCTTTTTAAACACCAATGTTTTAAAATTATAGCTAGATCTGTTGTCAGTATCACTACACATATTTTACTATAGTGTTCCCTTTCTGCAGGGTTACATTACAGGTTATGTTGCACCTACTGCATTGTGATGAGGAACAAGAGAACAAGTATACAGCAGTTGGGCTATGTGCAATACAAGGAAAATAATAATAAAAAAAAGAGATTATTAATTTAAATATGTCATCAAATCAAAGACATATTTCTGTCAACCATGTGTACCTTTACCCAACAAATTGCACTGATTACTTTGCTATTTGTAGTATATGACTTGTTTTATTCCTTTAATAGTATTGGGGGAAATGATTTCATACATATTAAGGAACCTATCAGAAACCTTTCTTCAAAATGTAACCAAAATAATTTGTGAAGATACATGTATTAAAAATATGCCACATTTGTACATGACATTTGCTGGAACCGTTCCTATTTCTCAAGCCAGCCTCTGAGGTTACAGGGGTTGGACAATGAAACTGAAACACCTGGTTTTAGACCACAATAATTTATTAGTATGGTGTAGGGCCTCCTTTTGCGGCCAATACAGCGTCAATTCATCTTGGGAATGACATATACAAGTCCTGCACAGTGGTCAGAGGGATTTTAAGCCATTCTTCTTGCAGGATAGTGGCCAGGTCACTACGTGATACTGGCGGAGGAAAACGTTTCCTGACTCGCTCCTCCAAAACACCCCAAAGTGGCTGCATAATATTTAGAGCTGGTGACTGTGCAGGCCATGGGAGATGTTCAACTTCACTTTCATGTTCATCAAACCAATCTTTCACCAGTCTTGCTGTGTGTATTGGTGCATTGTCATCCTGATACACGGCACTGCCTTCAGGATGCAATGTTTGAACCATTGGATGCACATGGCCCTCAAGAATGGTTCAGTAGTCCTTGGCAGCCCATCTAGCACAAGTATAGGGCCAAGGGAATGCCATGATATGGCAGCCCAAACCATCACTGATCCACCCCCATGCTTCACTCTGGGCATCCAACAGTCTGGGTGGTACGCTTCTTTGGTGCTTCTCCACACCGTAACTCTCCCGGATGTGGGGAAAACAGTAAAGGTGGACTGATCAGAGAACAATACATGTTTCACATTGTCCACAGCACAAGATTTGCGCTCCTTGCACCATTGAAACCAACGTTTGGCATTGGCATGAGTGACCAAAGGTTTGGCTATAGCAGCCCGGCCGTGTATATTGACGCTGTGGAGCTCCCGACGGACAGTTCTGGTGGACACAGGAGAGTTGAGGTGCACATTTAATTCTGCCGTGATTTGGGCAGCCGTGGTTTTGTTTTTTGGATACAATCCGGGTTAGCACCCGAACATCCCTTTCAGTCAGCTTCCTCTTGCATCCACAGTTAATCCTGTTGGATGTGGTTCGTCCTTCTTGGTGGTATGCTGACATTACCCTGGATACCGTGGCTCTTGATACATCACAAAGACTTGCTGTCTTGGTCACAGATGTGCCAGCAAGACGTGCACCAACAATTTGTCCTCTTTTGAACTCTGGTATGTCACCCATAATGTTGTGTGCATTTCAATATTTTGAGCAAAACTGTGCTCTTACCCTGCTAATTGAACATTCACACTCTGCTCTTACTGGTGCAATGTGCAATCATTGAAGACTGGCTACCAGGCTGGTCCAATTTAGCCGTAAAACCTCCCACACTAAAATGACAGGTGTTTCAGTTTCATTGTCCAACCCCTGTACGTTTTCAGTCCAACGTTTCTTTCATTTTCTTATAAATCATTTTATCATAATTATTTACTTTTTTTAAATCTTTTTTACTATCTTCTTATCATTTTAATTATTAATTGGTATTCTTTTTAATTAGTTGTGTTGGTTAAATATTTTTCTTACCTTTATGCCAGTGTAATGTACTTTTCCTTTTATGTCTCTCTTTTTTAAATGTACAGCACTGTGAATTGTCTTGCTACTGAAATGTGCCATATAAATAAATGTGCCTTGCCTTCCTAAACACACAGAACTAACTCCTAATTTATATTCTAAAATTGACTAAACTGAATAGGTCTGGTCTACCTTATTGTTCGCAGCACACACAAAAAAAAAAAAAGAACAGTGTTTTCAGATTTAAACTGTTTAAAATATATTCTGAAGCAAAACAATGCGGCAGACAGTTGGCATATTGACACTGCAACTGCCCTGAACAAAGCACTCAAGTTTTGATTTTAGTTAGGATAACTTTGATGCCACCCATTACATAAACACACCAAAAGTCAGTGACATTAGATACTTTTCAGTCTTCCTATATACTGACCTGAAAACTTCCCCAATTGCACTGCAGTGCATACTGTCATCTGCTGTGAATGTTTTTTAAATGCATGAAAAAAATGGAGATGAGGTGTGAAAGGATGAGAAATGTGTGAATTGCAATTGAGAGCCTCAGTCTTTTAAGGTTTCCACACTATTCTAGCACCTCAGCAAGCAGAACAGTGCATTTAAAGGAATTCTGCAAGTTTGTGGATCTATAGGACACACTCCACTATAGTACAAAGTCACAACATGACTATCTCTGCTGACATTTATTAAGAGAAGTCTGAAGTATTTTCAGAGGCTTTGGGTGAAAATTTATTTGTGAAAATGCTTTGGAGAGAATGGCACTAGACTCTAGAGTCTCTACATTCTCTGATGTTGTCATGCTCCTCTGAAGCATTTAAAACCTACTTTTGCTATTGTATTTTTGGTCATTTTTATTATGTAAAACAGAAACAAGCAATATAAATATTTAATAATATTAAAAAAAAAACGCTTTCACAGCAAAACATTTTAACCTGGCCTCACATTTGTTGTGTCTTATAAAGAAAACAGTGAAGCAGTATATGCTTACTGTCTGGAACACATTGATATGGATGGAGTGTGCAAGGAATTTGGCAATAATGAGCATTGTCTCAGCTCTTCTGAGATAAAAAGATGTCACAGTGAAGAGCTGTATCCGAAACTGTTTTCCAAAGGAGATACCCCAGTTTGTAAATCTTGGAAAGGTCACTGAGGACATGGTATACGCTCCTTGTATCTATTCATTCTTCCAGGGACAACCTAAGTAAGAAGACCTTGGAGAAAATTGCAGGCTCTGTATATTGTCAAGGCAGAGCTACAAATGTGCACATTTTAGAGATCTTTAAATCTATTTTGAGTAATAGGCTCTCTCAAGCAGCTACAATATAGTTGCAATCAGCCATTCAGGGGTAAGGGCATGTAGATTTCCACAGTGATGAACAATTGTTTTTAAACTTACTGTCTTGAATCAATTTGTTCTCATGTTTTGCATTATCGTTATTGTTCCAAATTATAAAAATAATTTAGGCCCGAAAATAGATTTGTTCAAACATGTGAAATTACAGTATTGTACATGATCTGATATTCAGTCTAAATACCAACATTTACATTTGTTTTACTGAATGGCATTCATGGCACAAGCAGAATATCTGACTTTTGTGATTTGTATCAAGTCGAACAATTTAAAGGTGACATTTTGAGAGTAAAGTGTGTTCAGTTTAAAAAAATTGTTTAAAATTTGTTATAGGTGACTAACTTAGCAGTTTAACTAATGGACTCCTTACATAAAAAACTTGCAAGAGATGTGTTTATAGATAATTAATCTTTCGAAACTTAGGTCAATTTATATTAAAAATAGCAATAATTGAAATGAACAGGACTTTTATTCCCAACTTTTATTAAAACTCTGCCAAACATAAATTTTTCTGGTAACCCCACACAATTACTGTTTTCTAATGCAGGGCACAATGACGGGAAATTGTGTATCTAAGCAACATCTAAATGCTGAAATATTAGGGGGAAAGAATGGTTTTCAGCATAGTTTTAAGAGATTCAACACTCTCAGCGGTCCATATATGAGAGGATTACCACCAGCCCTAACCCTAGTTTTTAAGTTATTAATTCCAGAATATCTTGTTTGGAAACATTTTTTGGTTATGCTGAAATTGCTACAGCAAGAGTGTTGCAACTTAGAAATACAAAATGTACCTCACACCTCCAAGATGGCCACTGACGTCATGAAGAAACTGAGGATAAAGGTGCTGGACTTGCCAAGCATGTCTCAAGACCTAAACCCTATTGAACATTTCTGGGGCATCCTCAAATGGAAGGTGGAGGAGCGCAAGGTCTCTTGTCTGGGAGGAGTGGAAGAGGATTCCAGCTGGAAAGTAATGTTGGCCACACAAAATATTGACACTTTGGTCACAAATTGGACATTTTCACTTAGGGTATACTCACTTTTGATCAATTAAATTAACAAATACTTTATTAATCCCAACAGGAAATTAAATGTTGTTGTAGCTCATTATGAAGGTTTCCTCAAAGAGCCGTTGTAGATGCTGATGGCTGTGGGCAGGAAGGATCTCCTGTAGTGCTCCGTTTTACAGCAGATCTGAAGAAGCCTCTGACTGAAGACACTCTGTTGTTGTAGGACAGTCTCATGAAGAGGATGCTCAGGGTTCTCCATAATGTTCTTCATTTTATGAAGAATCCGTCTTTCCACAATGATCTCCAGAGGTTCCAGAGGAGTCCCCAGAACAGAGCAAGCCTTTTTTATCAGCTTGTTGAGCTTTTTTAAGTCCGTGGCTCTGATGCTGCTTCCCCAGCAGATGATGGTAGAAGAGATCACACTCTCCACAACAGACTTATAGAAGATATGCAGCATCTTGCTGCAAACACCAAAGGACCTAAGCTTCCTCAAGAAGTACAGTCTGCTCTGTCCCTTCTTGTAGATGGCTTCACAGTTGCATCTCCACTCTAGTCTGTTGTCCTGGTGAACACCGAGGTATTTATACTCCTCCACCACCTCCACTTCTTCTCCCATGATAGAAATAGTTTTTGACTTATTCCTGTTTCTCTTAAAATCTACAATCATCTCCTTTGTTTTAGTTACGTTCAAAATGAGATGATTGTTTCCACACCATGCCACAAAGCGGTCCACCACCTTCCTGTACTCAGCTTCTTGTCCATCTCTGATCCACCCCACGACTGCAGAATCATCCGAGTATTTCTGCAGATGACAGGATTCTGTCTTGTACTGGAAGTCTGAGGTGTACAGAGTGAAAAGGAATGGTGAGAGTACAGTCCCCTGTGGTGCTCCTGTGCTGCTGACTACCTGGTTAGACTAACAACTCTTCAGTCTCACAAACTGTGGTCTGTTTGTCAAGTAGTCTTTGATCCAGGACATTGTTGAGGCCTCCACCTGAGTCTTCTGGAGTTTCTGACAAAACAAATCAGGTTGGATTGTATTAAATGCAAAAAACATGATTCTCACAGTGCTATTGGCTTTGTCCAGATGACAGTGGGTTTGTTGAAGCAGGTGTATGATGGCATCTTCAACTCCAACTCCACAGCGATAAGCAAACTGAAGGGGGTCCTGATGGTTTACTGTTTGCTTACTCAGGTGAGCCAACAGAAGTCTCTCTTGGACCTTCATGATGTGAGATGTCAGGGCAACAGGTCTATAGTCATTGAGGACTGATGGGTGAGTTTTCTTTGGTACCGGAACAAGACAGGAGGTCTTCCACCACACCGGAACCTTCTTCTGGGCCAGGCTAAGGTTGAAGAAGTGCTGCAGAATCCCACAGAGCTGCTCTGCACAGGCCTTCAGGACTCTAGGGCTGACATGATCTGGACCTGCAGCCTTATTCCTATTCAGTCTCCCCAGTTGTCTCTTCACCTGACGTCTTGAGACACACAGGTGGAAGGGGGAAGCAAAGGAAGCATCAGCATCTTCTGATATGGTTGAAGGCAAAAATGTAGAAGCAGAAGGGTCTAGGGCTGAGGTGGAAGATAAAAAATGTGAGGTGTTACTGGACAGCTGTGGGTCCTGTGGGTCAAAGGAAGGTGGGATGTCTGTTTGGCTGTGAGCAGGAGAGGAGGATGCGAAGCTTGTTTCTGAACTGAACCTATTGAAGAATGTGTTCAGTTCATTGGCTCTGTCCAGACCTCCATGGGTCTGATCATCCTTCTGCTTGAAGCCTGTGATCTTCTTCATCCCTGTCCACACATCTCTGATATTGTTTTGCTGGAGCTTGCTCTCTAGCTTCTTCTTGTACATCTCCTTGCTGTCTCTTATCTTGACTTTAAGTTGCTTCTGTATAATCCTCAATAATTCTCTGTCTTCCTCTCTGAAGGCTCTTTTTTTATTGTTAAGCAGGTCCTTCAGGTCACTGGTGATCCAAGGTTTGTTATTGGGGAAGCATCTCACGGTTCTGGTGGGGATGATGTTATCCACACAGTAGTTTATATAGTCGGTTACACACTCAGTCATGGCATTGATGTCCTCTCCATGTGGCTGGCACAGTGTGTCTCAGTCTGTAGCCTCAAAGCAACCTTGCAGAGCTTCTTCAGCTTCATGTGACCATTTTCTCACAGTCCTCTTTATTACAGGTTGCCTTTGAACAAGGGGCTTATATTTCGAGCGGTGAAAAACAAGATTGTGATCTGATTTGCCTAGAGGAGGTCTTGCTGTAGAGATGTATGAGTCCTTGACATTTGCATAAAACAAATCCAATCTTTTGTTTTCTCTGGTAGAGCAGCTGACAAATTGTTGAAACGTTGGAAGTGTAGCAGAGAGGGAAGCATGGTTAAATTCACCAGAAATTGCCACAAAAGCATTGGGGTTGTGTCTCTGTAGTTTAGCAACAACTGAGCTGATGGCATCACATGCAGTGTCAGCAACAGCGGAAGGTGGAACGTAAACTGTTGCCAAAATAACACTGGTGAACTCTCTTGGTAAATAATATGGATGAAAACTTTCTGCCAACAGTTCAATATCTGGACTGCAGAGACGACACTTCACAGTAACATGTCCTGGATTACACCATCTGTTGTTCACAAGTACTGCCAGTCTACCTCCTTTACTTTTGCCGCTCCTCTTTAAATCTCTGTCTGCTCGTATGGTGAAAAAGCCCGGCAGAGAGACGCTGGAGTCGGGGATATGATCCTGCAGCCATGTCTCAGTAAAACACATGATACTGCATGCCCAGTACTCTGGCTGGGTCCTCTGTAGGACTTGGAGTTCATCCAACTTGTTTCCCAACGATCTCACATTGCCCATCAAAATCGACGGAAGAGATGGTTTGAACTTCCTCCTTCTCTCTCTTCTCTTAGCTCCTGCTCTGCATCCACGGCGTCTCCTTTTCAACTCATCAGGGATTTGGGGTTGTAGCTGAAGTATTATTTGAGCTTTTGAGATATTAATCAGCTGCTCCCGGTTGTAAGAAACAACCCCGTTGCCATGGCAATGCATCATAACAAATGTCCCAAAATAGAAAGTATTAAGAAAAATCCTCCAAGCAGTCATCCAAAAAAAAAAAAAAAATCAACTGAGGAATAGTTCCCAAAAAGGAATAAATCAGAATCAAAAGTAACAGAGCTACTCCAACCTGCTGCCACCTTGAGCAACGCAATTCTAGATTTGTTGCCAGCGGTATAGACATTAATGGCAGTGTGTTGTTAATTTAGGGGGTCATCAAATGTTAAAAAGCTGTACATTGACTACTTTACATTCTATCAAAGTATAACATCTTCAGTTTTGTCCCATAAAAATATATAATAAAATATCTACAGAAATGTGAAGGGTGTACTCATTTTTTTGAGAAACTGTTTATAACAACAGCTTTAGAATACAAATTTAGTGACTTCTCAACATTAGGACAAAGACTGATGTCTTTCTTTCTAGCCTACATTAAACTGTCTGAATGAGAATGATGAACAGATGAAAATGAAGGCTATAATTGAATTCTTGACACATATTTTAATATGTACTTTGTTGAAATCATGAAATGGACTTAAGTCAACAACTAGAGGTGTCTGCTTTTATGGGGTACAAGGAATCCTATTGAACAAGAGAGTTGTGTAGTGGGGATTCTCTCCAGCACCTTTATTTCACATTTTACCCTGTCAAGCATTGCCTCAGGGTACCACAGTGTAAGTGCCAGAATAATATAGCTTATTGGAAGCTTGGTGAAGGAAGATACAGGTGAATGACTTTGCTTTTTGAAAGAAGAGAGTCCAGAGCTCATCAGAGCATGGTTAAACCATGTAGTGCTTCGACCCCTTGTTGTAGTCTATTAAGCTGATGTGTTAGCCATTGTATTTTAAAAGACCCAAAATGTAGACAATCGAATACATTTTATTTCATAACCTCAAGTGTATTACACTTTTTGAAAACATATATATTTTTTATTTTTACTACTTCCTATTTTAATACATTGTAAATAAGTGTAAACTATTGTATCTAGGATTGCCACAAAAGGTTTTAAGCAAATGCATCTAGAAACTGAACTTTGCAGAGACTAAGGGACAAATTACTTATGAATTTAATGTTAGTTCAGTCCACAAAATTGGGAGAAGATGGGGATGACTGCCAGTTTTTGAATACAGTCCCTACTTATCTAAATAATTTCACAATTAAAACATTTCCTGTTTTTTATATACTGGATCTGCTTAGCTCAACTGGTTTGATAATAGTTCTAACAAAAATGAACCACCTTAAGGGTTTTCAGATCGAGCAGGTCAGTGAATTTAAATATCTCTCTTCACTGGTGACAAAGAAGGCAGGTTCAAAAGCACAGAATCAGTTCAAATTGGTTTATGTTTCCATTCTATGATGCATCTCGCAGAAGCCCAACATCTCTTTAAGGGCAGAGATATGCATCTTACTCTGATATTGCTTAGCCTTCACTAGAGATTTGAGACTTGAATAATTATCATACAAGACTTGAGGAAGCTTAGGGCTTCTCATATTCAGTCTCTCCATTGGATTCTTGGATTCTTGGATGTGATTGAATAACAACCACACTATAAAAGAACAATGCAAACACCCATCAACCATTAAACAAGTCCGGGAAAGCAGGCTGCAGTTTTTCACTCACATCTGCTGAATGAACTCTCGTGGGAACAATGACCTGCATACTGGGGAGTCCAACATGATGCACCGGGAAAAATTATGAATGGTGGTGAGATTTGTGCTTTCAAGTCGCTGATAATAAAAGCGGAGATAAATTCTATTTTGACAATCGCTCAAAGAAGTAAAACCTTTGTCCTGGAATGTAGTTATTGCCTCCATCAGCCAGTCAGTCATTTTCTACTGCTTTTTCCATAGTGCCTATTTCCAGCAGTCTATGGGTGGGAGATGGGGTACACCCTAGGCAGGTCTTCCAGTTCATCGCAGGGCAACACAGACACACACTGGACAAACAACCATGCACACACTCATTCACGCCTAGGGGCCATTTAGAGAAACCAATCAACCTAACAGTCATGCAACAGTGCTACCAACTGCCCCATCGAGCAGCCCAAGTAAAATCTAGAGAGCATCTAGAAAGTAAGATTGTAAAGCAAGAATCAATCATGTGGTGTGTCAGATCAAAATATAAACTTCTTTTAAAAAGGATAGGTGTTGCATCCTTGAGCTTTAACAGCATATTTTTAGTAGACATCCAGGATGCTTATTACCTCCAAAGAGCAGTTCATTATCTTCATCTTCTGCTTCAGACATCCTGTATGTATTGGGTGCCATGATTTTTGCCCTCATTGTTAAATGAGTACAGTGATGTTCCAAGCTGTTCAGACAGACCACTGATAAGGCCCTGATGAAGAACAGACAACACTTCCTTTTTATCAGAGTTCTGGTAGTGTGTGTGCAGCAACCTTTTTGACTCCATATTGGCATGAGAGGTCACCCTTGATGTGTCTGACTGAGTAGGTGCATGAGCTTTATGCTAGTGCCAAAAGATGTGATTAACCTTATGATGATGGTGTGTTTCTGCCTAGTTAAAGCCTTTACAAAATTATTTATTTTTCTTTTTTAAATAATATTTTAAAATGACACATTGTCTTTGGGAAGGTTATGATGCTGTTTAAAAATGGATACTGATTATATTATTAGGGAAAGAAAAAGAATACTAACTTAACTAAATATGATGAATTTGTGCATCTGAAATAGATATGTTGTTGATGACAAAAGGTTAAACCCATTTCTTTAAAATAGGTATTTTAAATAGATTTCATTAAAATAGAACTTTTAAAGTAAGTATATGAGGATATTGGCTAGCTAGTCAGTAATTTCTGGCAACATGCAGCTACAAAGAGGCTTGCATTAACTGATGGCATAATAGATACAAAGTACGAACCCTGACAAATAGCTCATGAGGAAGATTGAATGAAACAAAGGAGAGGAGGAAGATGCATAATCAGTAACAGAAATGCAACAATTGTGTTCTGGTGGGGAGAGCACGATCAGTCATATGGTGCTCTGGAAATATCAACCTTATTACCAGGTCTAACAATTACAATAACATGATAAATAACATTTGAAGCTTGGCTAAGGTCAAGCAGGTCCAGTAGGCACCACTGAGTTCCTACTGGAGTATGTATTTATTAGATGATAATTATTAACACAGAAAGTGGTGTTTCCAATCCTGTGAGGTTTCTTAAGCTTGCAAACTCCACATATTTTAATTAGGCATTTCTGATACCCACAAGACGCTGTGTACACTTATTAAACCAAGTCTTACAGGGGTTCTTGAAACAGTCACAAGGTAAGAAATATGGATTCACTTCCTGAAAAATACATTTTCCTTATTATGTCTTGAATGTAAAAAAGAAATGATAATGTCTAAATAAGCAAATAATGCAAGTACTGTAGGTATTTGTTGAATTTCATTGTATTTCTTGAAACAGGTATAAGTGAAAATAACAGCATATTCATTAAATAGGGCTAACAGGTATTATTCTGGAGCTTCAGGGAATATCAAAAACACTTGCTGTCTTTACGTATTTTGTAAGCATTAGACTTCACTGAACAAGTGGCTAAGGTTAAGTCACCACCAAACAATACCATGGTATTTTCCATCATTGAGGGACGACAAGAAAACTCCTATTCAATTGAATTACAGAGATTTGAAAGTTATCCAACTTTCCACAAAACACACTTTGTTTGCTTTATCATGAACACATTGATTTTGTTGTATAAAAGATCACTCTTTAGAGTTAGTTTTCCTACATGTTAAATTTCACTTGGAGCAAAAGGCGGTGACCAATCAAGTAGTGCTATCTGGTAAGTGCTGTAAGTGGCTTTCTTTTCAATAGATACATAAAACAAATACTTTTAAGCTAATGAACAAATAAATTATGAGTAAACCTTTTAACCTCTGCACATGCAGTAGCCTTGGCACTTATTGGGACCTCTAACAAAGATGTATAAAAAATCCTGAAAATAAGTTATGTTGTTGCTGTAACAAACTCACACTGGAGATTTGGAAATATGTTGACTTTAACTTTAAATTAGCTCCTAAATTTAAAATCAGACATGCATTATGTATAAAACAAACTTTCCACTTGAGTGTGATGGATAACTTAGATTGTTATTACCTAGGAATGCTGTTCTCTAACCTTTAATTTGTTTTACTCAGTGAGAAACAAAAAACATGTTAAGAAGTAACTGTTTTTAAACAAAATCACAAGTGGCACAATTACTTGTAGTAGTGCTGTACTTTTAAACCCCCTTTTGCTAATAGGACACCATAAAGTGATCTCTGATAACATGTCACAAGATTGGAAATGACAGAGAGAGAGAGAGAAAGAGAGAGATCTTTTAGTCCTGGAATCTCTCTAATGCACTCTTCTCTTCAGATTACCCTACAGGCTTGGCTTTCTATAGGATTCAGGCCTGGGGGAAATCATAGCCATATGTTTTGTCTCTGCAGAACCATCCCTGTCTTGAGGTGGCCATTTTTTTTTAAAGATCATTATTCCATTTAACTCCCCAGTGACAACCAGTTTTCAGTTTATTGGCCAAGGTCACCAGATTTATATTTCAAATGTCCTGCTATTCTAAATTCCATAATGTTATATATTCTAATAAGCACCCCAGGACAGTTGAAAAAAAAACAGGCCCACAGCATCACAGATCCCCCTCCACCTAAGTATTGGCATGAGATGCTTTTCCACATATTCACCCACATGCAGTGTTTGTTGCCAGAATCTTAATCTCCCCATTTTGTAATGGAGTTTAGACGAAAATTCAGAATGAAAGACTCACCTTCACCGCCTCCACCTTCCAATGACTCTTCTGTGCGTCTCCCTGCCTTCCAATCAGCATCCTGTCTATCTGACTCTCCATCCAATCACCTTCTGACGCCTTGCTTTTAAAGGACCTTCAGTTGTGTTCATCCTTGCTTGTCAGCTGAGCTCATCAGCTGTTATGATGTCAGACTACGAGTCTGACGCTTTTTCTGGTCCCGCTCATCTCCCTGATGCGGGTCCTCGCCCCCCGTTCCTCCACTCTAGCCCGCAGGAGTCTCCATCTGGCCTCCTGCCATGTTCTTCCTTCTCCTACCTCGCAACTCCAAGGGTCCGGTATCTGCCCATGTTCCGACTTGGATGCCACTCAGCTGGCTCAGCTTGCCCCACTCCTTCCACCCCCTGGCTCTCCTCCGCCTCCTCCTCCAACATAACCGCTTTCTGTCTCTTCTAGAAAGCGTCTCAGGAAGTCCACTCATCCTCCAGATAAACGTCGCCAAGGTCGCTCCTGGTCCGCCCTCCCCGGTAGCGGGTCCTTCCGCCTTCCTCAGGCCTCAAGCTGCTTCGTCCCCTTCTTCTCAACTGATACCTCCAGCCTTCTTCGCATCCATTAACGCTCTTCAGGGTTCAATCTCCTCGCTCCCTCAGCATCTCCAAAAAGCTTCTCCTCCACTGCTGCCACGACAGCGCCGTCTGCCCCTCCTGGTCTTCCGGGCACTAAGGCTGTTCCTCAGCCCCTCCCTCCAGTTTTTACTCTAGCCGAAGCCCGGCCTGGCTCATCTCTAGGTGAGATGTATTTTTCCTTTTCCTTTCATTGCTCCCTTTGTTTTAGCTATCTGGGCTACAGTTCTCTTTCATTTTTTACATACAGGCAGATCTTATGTTCCTAAGCACGCCAACGTGTCACCCCGGCTGCACGCCAAGATTCTGCAAGGGCAATATATTAACCTGGTTTCCCTGATTATGCCTTCCCCAGAGGTTGATATTTAAATCTGCCGATCCTCGCCTGTCCAAGGATCTTTCCTTCGGCGAGTTTGTAGCTGCCTTCAGTATTTACAGAGACACTATTTGTTCTGTTTACCCTGACCGCCGAGTGGAACTCAACGGTCATCTTTCACTGATCACAGACCTTCACCTCTCTTACGGCCGCACCCTTTTCTACCAGTATCATAAAACCTTTGCCTCCAAAGCTGCTTCTACCCTCGCTGAGTCTGGTGTTTGTCTAGATTGGTCCGTCTTGGATACCGAAATTCTTATCATGCTAACTCAAGCCACCGCCTGCTTCTCCTGTGGCATGCTCGGTCACCAGAGCTCCCTCTGCCCTTCTCTTCCCTTCTCCTCTAATGCCCCCTCCTGCTCTCAACCGCTTCTTTCGTCTGGCCCCCAGCCTCTGGAATGCCGAGGAAGGAAAATCGAGGTCATTCACAATTGTCCAATTAATGAAGGTGTTTGCTCATTCTCCCCTTGTACTTTTCTTCATACTTGCAGTTTCTGCAGGGACGCTCATCCTAAATTCATCTGTCCTCGCTGCTCATCTCTTCCCAGAACCTGTCGGGGTTTCAAAAATTAATTTCCTCTCGACTCCTGTTAATGTTCCAGAATTGGCCCTCCTCTTAAAATCCCATCCAGATTGCTCGTTCTCTGATTTCCTCATCTCTGACCTCTCTCAAGGTTTTTTCATACCGTTTCCCCCTCTTTTACTCCTACACATGTCTGCCATAACTTTCAATCAGCTCAGCTTGAACCCAAAATTGTGGCTCAACTGCTTCTTAAAGAAACATCAAAAGGCCCGTTTAAATCCTCCGTTTTCTTCCTTTCGTGTCAGCCCGGAATCGCCACCCGGAAATATTCGGATAGAAACGGCTCATTATTGATCTCTCAACCCCTCATTCCGGCCCGCAGTCTAGCATTAATTCTATTATCCCTAAACCCCCTTTTTCCTCTGTTATGCTACCGTTGATCATGTCATCGCGCTTATTAAGGCTGTGGGGCGCGGTGCTTGGCTCGCTAGAGCCGACATCACAAACACCTTTAAAATCGTGCCGGTTCATCCCTCTCAATGGCACCTGCAAGGCATTAAATGGGATCGTCGTTTTTATTTTGCTGTCAGGCTTACCTTCGGTTGCAGGAGTAGTCCCTCTCTTTTTAACAAATTATCCGAAGCTCTCTGCCGGATCCTCCTTAATATAGTTAGGATCCCCTCCGTTCTGCACCTCTTAGACGACTTCCTTGTCATCGATCCCCCCTCATCCTCCCCCGGCCCTTCTCTCCCTCGACTCATTAAGTTATTTCAGCAGGTTGGCATTCCTCTGTCTGCCGAGAAGATGCTGGACCTAGCAAAAAAGCTCAAGTTCCTCGGTATTTTGCTGGATTCAGAAGCCATGGTAGCCTCTTTGCCCGAGGATAAGCTGTCTCGCATTCGGGAAGTCTCCCAGCCTCATGTTTCCTCCGTTGTCGTTTCTACGCGGCAACTTCTGTCCCTCTTAGGCCACCTCAATTTTGGTATGCGCATTATTCCCCAGGGCCGTTCGTTTACATCCTGTTTGCTAGACATCGCTAACTCCGTCCCCTCCCTACTTGATTCTGTGACTTTAGATGATGGTTGCCACTCAGACCTGAGTTTCTGGTCCTGTCTCCTCAAGGACTGGAACGGCATTTCTTTATTTTATAATGATGTAATTTAGTCAGCAGACTCTATTTAGTTTTTTATGGACGCAGCTCCGTCCGTGCGTTTTTTTTTTTTTTTTCAAGAGGAATGGTTCGCAGGCACATGGCCTGCCTCCTTCCCTCAGCATGAATCTTCGGCGTTCTATGAAGTCATACCAATAGCCGCAGCATGTTGCATTTTGGGTCACCTTTGGTAGCGGAAACGTTGAAGCCTTAAACTAAGGCCGCTCTACTTCAAAGTCCATAATGCCCTATCTTCACCGTATAACATGGCTATCTGTCTTAAATAATTTCATCATCTCAGCCCATCATGTTCCTGGTCATTCTAATGCAGCTGCTGACACTCTATCCCGCTCCAAATTGCAGGTCTTCTGCAGGCTCTGCCCATCAGCCAACTTGCATCCCACGTCCATTCCTTCTCTTCAAGACCTGAAGCTGGATTAAATCCATCTCTCAATTCACTCCTCCAATCCGCTTAATTACATTTTATGTCCAGTTTAGCTCCTTCCACTCTCAAATCATATTCTTTCTCTTGGCGAACCTTCGCTAAATTCTGTTTAGCTTATGACATGCCCCTTTACCTGGTCTGCATTCCCACTGTTTTAGCCTTCCTAACTCACTGTTTTGAATATCGCCGCTTTAAGCTCCCCTACATTGTGAGTCTTTTAGCTGGCATAAATTTATTTTCTAACCATTCTATTAAGCTCTTTCTTTAAGGTTGTCATGATATGACATCCTTGGACTTGGTTTGTGTTTTGTGTTAACTTTTGTTTAGTTCTGTTTCCCTGTGTTGTTAATCAGTTCCACCTGTCCCCTTTGCCTCCCTGCCAGCTTGTCAGACCTGTTGTTAGTTCCTGTGATTACCTGCCTTTGTTTTCTCCTTGTATATTAGTTGGTCTGTGTTCTTTGTTCCCCGCTGGTTCCTCCGTCACTATTCCTCGTTCACTTCCCCTGTTTATGTTCAGTTTTGCTACGTTACAGAACTATGTACACATGTACGTTTTTGGCTCGACTCATGTTTGTACTTGTTGGATTATGTTACGTTTTTGAGACCTTTAATTAAAGAGAAGTCTTCCTCTCATCATGCAGCTGCCAAGCTCTTATCTGCACTTTGGTCCGATCCAAACCCAGAACGTGATAGTAGGAACCAGCCAGTATCAGGACCAAGCAGATGGATATAAAGAGCCGAAGAAGTGGGTGACACAGCAGGAGGAGGAATTGAGGAGGATTTACGGAGAAGAGGTGGAGATATTACCTTCGCCCCTGTTGCTCCAGGAAATGGAGGGAGCTAGAGGACACCAACCGACGCCGGTATCTCCAGCCTTCATACCGGGTCGGATCCACTCCAGTTTGCCTCCAACAGTCTCAGCCACGTCAATTTCCTCACTCCGCCGCTGTCATTGCCGCAAGCGCTCCACCCCAGCTACAGCAGCTCCGGCCGGGCTCAACCTGCCCACAGCTGCTTTGCCGGAGCCATCCACGTCAGCAGTGGCTCCTGCGGAGCCATCAGTCTGCAGCGGCCGAATTCCCCGTTGGGTTCAGCTCCCGCCCTGGACGACGTCATCGCCACGAAACAGTCACCATTGGGGAGATTCGGATGGGCGCCTCCAACCCTTCTACGGAGGGTCCATCCGTCATGGCCTCCTCGCAGCCGCTTTCCCCGGAGTTGGTGGGTGGTCACCCAGTGTCCTCTGCAGGTCACTGGTCGCCAGTGCAGCCTCCAGCCGTGAATTGGGTTCAAGCCAGGCTGGACAAAATGAAAAAGGACTTCATGGAGGGACATTGCTGTAATGTTGTGCTTCATCTAATAGATCATCCAGAGGATCTGAATCTGGTGCACTCTGTTCTACAGGCCGAATTCATTGCGGAGGGATGGCTCGACGCTCCAGCTCCTCTTTCTGCTGGAGGTCCTTTCGACCCTCTTCTTGTGGCCGTTAGAGCAGCACAGAGCTCCAAGGATTATGAGCCACAGCCATCCACCGTCAAGCTTCATGAGCCACAGCATGCAGCCAAGCCGCTGGACTCGCAACATGCAGCCAAGCCGCGGGACTCGCAGCCTGCTGCCAAGCCTCTGGACTCGCAGCCTGCTGCCAAGCCTCTGGACTCGCAGCCTGCTGCCAAGCCTCTGGACTCGCAGCCTGCTGCCAAGCCTCTGGACTCGCAGCCTGCTGCCAAGCCTCTGGACTCGCAGCCTGTTGCCAAGCCTCTGGACTCGCAGCATGCAGTCGGTTCTACAGAGCCTCAGCCGGCCGCCGCCGGGCCTACAGAGCCTCTCATCCTAGTTTCTGAGTTTCCTGAGGGGTCTGAGGACGGACCACCTCTCATCCTAGTTTCTGAGTTTCCTGAGGGGTCTGAGGACGGACCGCCTCTCATCCTAGTTCCTGGGTTTCCTGAAGGGTCTGAGGACGGACCGCCTCTCATTCTAGTTCCTGAGTTTCCTGAGGGGTCTGAGGACGGACTGCCTCTCATCCTAGTTCCTGAGTTTCCTGAGGGGTCTGAGGATGGACCGCCTCAGATCTTGGCTCTAGGACCCACTGACTGTGCTCCTGGGCAGTCTGACACACCAGAGCCTGACTCTTTGCCTGACACACCACAGCTAGACTCTTTGCCTGACACACCACAGCTAGACTCTTTGCCTGACACACCACAGCTAGACTCTTTGCCTGACACACCACAGCTAGACTCTTTGCCTGACACACCACAGCTAGACTCTTTGCCTGACACACCAAAGCTGGATGCCAGGTCCAAGCCTCTGTGGGCCCTGCCTAGGCCGAACTCTTTGCTGCGATTCTGGCTTCACCGCAGACCTCCGAGGCACCTGCTTCCACGTCGCAGACCGCCTGACTCCTCGCTTCGTGGGTTTGCCTGGCATCTCTGCCGCCGGCCTCCGGGCAGCCTGCATCCTCACCGCTGGCTGCTGCACTGCAGACCTCCGAGATGCCTGCGTCCACGTCGCAGACCTCCGAGACACCTTCATCCTCGCCGCAGACCTCCGAAGACCTCGCTTCTTGGGTTCCTCTGGCCACGTCGCGGAACTCTTGACCACCTGCATCTTCGCCGTCGACCTCCTAGTCACCTACCCCTTAGCTGCAGGCCTCCTGACCTTCAGCTTTTTCGCCGCTGGCTTCGACGCTGCCAGCCTCCGGATCATCGGTCTCTTCGCTGGCTACATCGCCACAGACCTCCACGGCTTCGCTGCCGACCGCTCAGAACTCTGTGGTGCAGGTCCGGTCGCCCGCCTGAACTCTGTGCCTGCTGGGGATGACCTCCTGGTCGCCCGCCTGAACTCTGTGCCTGCTGGGGATGACCTCCTGGTCGCCCGCCTGAACTCTGTGCCTGTTGGGGACGATCTCCTGGTCGCCTGCCTGAACTCTGTGCCTGTTGGGGACGACCTCCTGGTCACCCGCCTGAACTCTGTGCCTGTTGGGGACGATCTCCTGGTCGCCCGCCTGAACTCTGTGCCTGTTGGGGACGACCTGCTGGTCGCCCGCCTGAACTCTGTTTTTTGTTTCTGGCCCTCCTTCTGAGGCCCCCCCTCCGCCCACCCTGGTTGGAGTATTTTTGTGTTTTGGACATGGTGTTTTCTAGTGGTTGTCTGGGATCCGACCTTGAAGGGGGGGTTATGCCATGATATGACATCCTTGGACTTGGTTTGTGTTTTGTGTTAACCTTTGTTTAGTTCTGTTTCCCTGTGTTGTTAATCAGTTCCACCTGTCCCCTCTGCCTCCCTGCCAGCTTGTCACACCTGTTCTTAGTTCCTGTGATTAACTGCCTTTGTTTTCTCCTTGTATATTAGTTGGTCTGTGTTCTTTGTTCCCCGCTGGTTCCTCCGTCACTATTCCTCGTTAACTTCCCCTGTTTATGTTCAGTTTTGCTACGTTACAGAACTATGTACACATGTAAGTTTTTGGCTCGACTCATGTTTGTACTTGTTGGATTATGTTACGTTTTGGAGACCTTTAATTAAAGAGAAGTCTTCCTCTCATCATGCGGCTGCCAAGCTCTTATCTGCACTTTGGTCCGATCCAAACCCAGAACGTGATAAAGGTATTAGCAAACATTGCCCTCCTCAGTCCGATATTCGTAGACCCGTCACTCTTCCTATCCTAAAAGTGCTAATTTCATCTCTCCATTCATGCCCCCTCTCCGATTATCTCAAATTGCTTCTTTCAGGTCATTCCTTCAGAATAGGAGCAGCCACTACTGCAGCAACTCAAGACCTCTCCTCAGCCACTCCACAGCAATTGGGTCGCTGGTCGTCTAGGTGTTTTTTTCTTATACCTCCCTTAATATGCAATGTAATTTACACCTTTTTAAATTACATTTGGTTTTTTTTATTAATTTTGTTGGTGCGCGATGAAGTGTGTCAGTGAATATGTAGTTAAAAAACATTTTTAACATAGGATTTTTCCCCGAGTGTTATGATTCTGGCACATCTGCTGTACCCTGTCTCCCTGGCTGCCATCAGCTGATGAGATGCACGTGGTGGCTGCTGCTGTGCAGTGCAATCTGTGGCATGCCATACACCTGTGTCTTCCCTGATATATACCAACTCTGACAAGCAGACGGTGCCAGATTTTTGAAAGCCATTGTGTGAGTAGATATCCAGCGTTCCTTCCTGTCTGATCATTGTTCTTGACCTTGCCTTGCCTTTTGGATTTATGCCTCAGCCTGCTCCCTGTCGGACTATTTGGATTTTGGTTGTCGACCTTGTTTCCTGCATCTGGTTTATGCCTTTGCCTGCCCCTTGCCTGAAGGCTCTTGTTCCGATCGTTAACCCTGTTTCTGTCCTTGGATTATTGAGCCAGCCTAGCCCTCGGATTATTCAGCCTGGAGTCACTTCTTACCTCTGCTGTGGAGATCACCGCCTGCCGCCCACTGAGGTTTCTCCTCTGGGTTTCAAGTTCCACTCAAGACAAAAGCAGGTTAGTGGCTTTTCTGATCCCTGCAAAATCTGGAGAGACTACAAGTCACTAATCCCTCTTTCTGCCTCAGGGATTCCTGGAAGCTGTGAGGAGTGTTACCTGTGTGACGTTTTCCTGTGGCTGAATAAACCTTTTAAACTTTCAGTACTGTGTCTGGCTGAATCTTGGGTCCGCCTTTTTCTGATTCATAGCAGAAAAATCTGGCCAAAAATGGACCCATCGCCAGCACAACAGTGGCGTACCCACGTTGATGAGACCCTTTCCTGGTTAGGTTCCGGCATGGAGGAAATAATTTCCACATTACGTTCTGGCAATCTTGTCTTCGAGCTGCCACCGTCACAAAGAACCCACGCCCAAGTAACACGGACAACAGCAGAGGTAAGGGAGCCACGCCTCTCTCTGCCTGAGATGTTCAGGGGAGACTCAGACCAATGTCGAGCTTTTCTAACTCAGTGTGAAATTCAGTTTGAGCTTCAGCGGTCATCCTTTCCCACTGAACGTTCCAAGGTGGCGTTTGTTATATCTCTACTGGCAGGAAAGGCAAAACAGTGGGGAACTGCTGAATGGCATAACAGGTCTGCATCTTGTGATCTTTATGAAACTATTTCCAAGGAACTCATTCGAGTTTTTGACCCGGTCATTCCAAGTCGTGAGGCCACAAGAGGATTATTGTCCCTCAAACAGGGTGATCAGCCTGTCTTGACCTATATAATTGACTTTCATTTGTTGGCTGCAGAGAGCCATTGGAATGAGGCAGCACAAATGGATGCATTCATGAAAGGATTAAATTAAGACATCAAGGATGAGCTAGCGACCCGTGACTATCCTTCTTCCCTGAAACAACTCGAGGATTTGGCTGCTCGCATTGATATTCGGCTGGCAGAGAGAAGGAAGGAGAAGCGCCATGAGAAGGGTCGCTCATCATTAATTCAGGTTTCTGCACACCGGTATGAGAGAAGGAGTCGGCCACCTCTCACTGAGGAAAATGATAATTGTGAGCCCATGCAATTGGGCAGAACCAAGATTACCGCTGAGGAGAAAGATCGTTGGAGAAGATTCAAGCTCTGTTTTTATTGTGGAGAGAAGGGACATTTAGCACTCAGGTGTCCACTAAAAGGAGAGGCTCAGCAGAGGAAGGGAGGTCTCTACTGAGCCGAAGTCAACTATCTGCCTCCTTCTTCTTGTTTCCTGCCCATTTTCAAACCTCTTCTTTGTCTCTCCAGGGGTCTGTGTTTATTGATTCAGGAGCAGACACTGAATTCATGGACGAAACATTTGCAAATAAAAACGGCATAAAACTTATTCCGTCAGCTGACACAAGAAACGTGCTAGCTTTGGATGGTCACAGCATGAACAATTCACATCTCAGGACGGAGGAGATTACCTTAACAGTTGGAGGTAATCATCAAGAAAAAGTAACTTTCATGATCATTAATTCACCTGAACTTCCTGTAGTCCTAGGGGCCTCCTGGTTGCAGATACACAACCCTCACATCGACTGGAAGAAAAAAGAAGTTTTGGGTTGGTCTGAGTCATGTTCCGCTGACTGTCTTTTGTCTGCTGCTACGGAGGTCAATATGGAGAATGAGGTTGAGGAGACCTATCCTGATTTATCCAAGGTACCGCAAGAATACCATGATTTAAAGGAGGTTTTTAATAAAATCAAGGCCACAGCTCTGCCACCCCATAGACCTTATGATTGTGCTATTGATTTGCTTCCTGGCACATCACCCCCTAAAGGCAGAACCTATTCATTGTCTGGTCCAGAGCACAGGGCCATGAAGAGTTATGTTGATGAGGCATTAAAGGCAGGGCACATTCAACCCTCTTCCTCTCCTGCAGGTGCTGGTTTCTTTTTTGTTGGGAAGAAGGATGGTTCATTGAGACCATGCATTGATTATAGAGGCCTTAATGAGATAACGGTTAAAAATAGATATCCCTTACCACTCATGAACACAGGTTTTGATCAGATCCAGGGAGCCAAGATAGATTCTAAGCTGGATCTAAGGAATGCATATCATCTGGTCCGAATCAGAGAAGGAGATGAGTGGAAAACGGCTTTCAACATGCCTACGGGCCATTATGAATACAATGTCATGCCATTTGGACTTACTAATGCTCCCGCAGTTTTTCAGTCAATGGTCAATAACGTTCTAAGAGACATGGTGGGTCAATTCGTATTTGTTTATCTTGATGACATACTGATTTATTCTCAAGATCTGGAAACCCACAGAAAACATGTCAGAGCTATTCTCCTGCGTCTTCTCCAAAACCAGTTGTTCGTCAAGGCAGAGAAATGTGAGTTCCACATAACTACCACTTCCTCTTTGGGCTTCATCATTTCCCCAGATCAAGTGCTTGTCGACCCCTCCAAAGTTAAGGCCGTATTGGAATGGCCTGTTCCAACTGATCGCAAGCAGCTTCAAAGATTTCTGGGCTTCGCAAACTTCTATAGGAGGTTTATTAGAAATTACAACCTGGTTGCTACTCCCCTAAACGCTCTTACCTCTTCCAAGGTGAAATTTGTGTGGAATAAGGATGCAGAGAAGGCCTTCAATAGGTTAAAGGAACTCTTCATGTCAGCTCCAGTGTTACGGTCTCCTGACCCAGAGAGACAGTTTATCGTGGAGGTGGATGCCTCAAGCACTGGGGTTGGAGCTGTATTAAGCCAAAGAGGTGAGGATGATCGTGTTCAACCATGTGCTTTTTTTTCCCAAGAACTCTGTCACAGGCTGAGCGGAATTACGACATGGGAGACAGAGAGTTATTGGCTGTCAAGTTGGCATCGACTAAGGAGCCGTTTATGGTGTGGACAGACCATAAGAACTTGGAGTACCTGAAATCAGCAAAACAGCTAAACCCCAGACAGGCTAGGTGGGCTTTGTTTTTTGGTCGTTTTAATTTCTCCCCATCTTACAGGCCAGGGAGTAAAAATGGCAAACCTGACGCTCTATCCCGGATTCAAGAGCCTGAAGAATCTCAGTGTGCGGGTGAAGAGGAGCTTATCCTTCCTGAAACTGTCAGGTTGTCTGTGTCCCGAGTGGAGGTGGAAAGGGAGGTCCAGGAAGCCATTAGAGATCTGCCTATCCCACCATCATGTCCACCTGACCGCTGTTTTGTCCCTGAATGCCTTGTGCCTAAGGTACTGGAGTCTTGTCATTGCTCTCGTTTAGTTTGTCATCCAGGAATCAGCAGAACCATTCAGACAGTTCGAACTCAGTTTTGGTGGCCATCGCTGGTCAAGGATGTCAAAGACTTTGTTGCTGAATGCACTCAATGTTGTCGAGCCAAGCCTTCTCGTCGCCCCCCTGCGGGGTTGTTGCACCCTTTGCCAATTCCCCCTCGCCCACGGTCAAATATTGCGATGGATTTTGTAACAGGTCTACCGGTTTCTAATAGTCACTCTATACTACTAACCATAATTGACAGATTTTCAAAAATGGTTCATCTGGTGCCCTTGGAGAAGCTTCCATCTGCTAAGGAGATGGGTGAGATATTGACCCGAGATGTTTTCAGGCTCCATGGAATCCCAAATGACATTTCCGATAGAGGACCCCAATTTGTGTCACGTTTCTGGAAGGAGTTTTGTTCTTTGTTGGGAATTTCTGTTAGTCTTTCCTCAGGGTTTCATCCTCAGTCTGATGGCCAAACCGAGAGAGCCAACCAAGAAGCTGAAACCAAACTTCGTATCTTATGTGAGTCTGACCCGACCAAGTGGTCACCAAATTTGCCCTGGGTTGAATACGCCATGAACTCTATGCAATCAAGTGCCACTGGTTTGTCCCCTTTTCATGTTGTGTTTGGTTTCCAGCCACCCATGTTTTCAGTTCAGGAGAGAGAAGCTAATGTTACATCTGCCCAAGCGGCTGCCCTAAGGTGCCAAAGAATATGGAGAAAGGCCAGGAGATCGATGATCAGAATGTCAATGGTTCAGTCAAGAATGGCCAACCGGAAACGGATCCCTGCCCCTAAGTACCAGGTGGGGCAGAAAATTTGGCTCTCCGCCAAGGACCTCCCATTAAGGGTAGAATCCCGGAAACTGGCACCCCGATTTGTTGGACCTTTCCCAATCTCTAAGATCATCAACCCTGTCGCTGTACGACTGAGATTACCCAACTCCATGAGGATTCACCCCATGTTCCACGTTTCTCAGGTCAAGCCCTTCGTGGAGCCCCGACAGGCCAACAGTTTTAAAGTGATATACTGGAGTAAAAACCTAGGGAGAGTAGATAAAAACATGTCTACATAATCTTGTTGACTGTTTCCTGGAAGCTGCAAAAATATGCACAGCTGCTTAGGTCATTGACTGATCCTCCTAGGATGTGAGTAAGCCATTTGGACTGAAACTTACACAAAAAAAGACAATTTGAGCACACAGTGTGCCTTTAATGGTTGATGGTAGTTATAAAAAGAAGTAAAGAACCAATAGAAAAGTGATTAAAGCTGTAAATTGTTGCTCCCGTATTCACACTAGATGCAAAAACATACCATTGTTTTTCATTTAAAGTGTAAAATGTAAATTCAAATAAAATATTCATCTCAAACTCAGTAACAAAAGCCCTTCATCCAGAGGTTTAATGCAATCATGAAACCCTAAAGGCATTAAAACCACAAAATGCTTGGTGGTAATGACCTTTCCAGCAAACAACACAGGGCTTTATTGGCAGTTTCATAAAAGCCCACATTAAGTGGGACCCATGAGGAGCTGTCTCTTGTAGAAACTGTTGCTCCTGTTCAAAATTAACTGTAGAACAATTAGGGCCTACCATTTAGATCAGGTGTTAGCAAGCTGTGGCTCTAGAGTTGCCGGTGAATTTTTGAGCCCAACAAATTGGTCCTTCATAGCTTGTGTCAAAATATATATATGCAAATGAGGTGTGTTTTTATTTAGAAAGATAGTAAGAAAGGTTGTTTACATCAGTTCTCTCTGTTTCATGCAGTACCTTCATAGAAGGGCACCTCAAAATGGCACAAAGATATTTTTTTGTTTAGATATTTTGTCATTTGGCTGCAACTGATATTATGTATTTATTTATTTATTTTGATGTTTTTCCCAGAACTTAATTGGCCTCTTTTTATTATTAAAATGTTTGTTTTGAGGTTTTTCTTTGTTGAACAAAAATCAGAACAAAAATTATATTGTTTTAGTTTGCTGTAAAAGAGAGATTTTTATACAGCAGGTACATCTTTAAGGTAAAAATAGCCTTTTGGAATGTATGGGTTCATGACCACTGTACTTTAGCCCAACATTAACAGGGGGACACTGAACCTTTCGTCTGTTTACTATCTCAGAGCTGAAGGCTGCTTTAGACGTTTCGACATTGTGTTGTGAGTGATACTTTGCAAACATTGTGTTCAACACTGGTTTTCTTCCTCAGATTCTGCAATAACATTGCTTTTTGTCAACAGTGAAACACTATTGGGTGGAGATGACATAGAAAAATATTTATTAAATGTGAGAAATTGTCACTCATGAAGTTATTTAAATGTGTAAAACGTATGGATCAAATTATTGAACACCTTTGACTGTGGGGTCATTATTACTAACTATAAGACAGTTGTCTTCACTGTCATCCAGCTTAATATCTCTTCTGATTCTGCTATAGGGCAGTCTTTCATTCTTTGGTTTACAGAGGACCGGATATACACCCTGAAACGGGCTGGCAATTGGATTGGACTGGACTGGGTAAACTTTCTACTATAGGAATTATGTTGTCATTTTTTTAAAGAAACACAATTTTGTTTATATTTTTAGGTTTCAAAATGAAAAAAAAAAACCACAAAACTTTTGCCAACAGAGAATGGACACATTTTCTTTACGGTATGTTGCTATTCTTTGAAAATGATGTAAAAAGAAAAGCACATCCTGATGACATGAAAAATAGATCTAAAAAAACAATATAGGTAATTTTAGTGTTGTTCTGCTGTGGAAATCAGTGCCTTTATGAAAAAAACTGAAAAACTGCTAAAACCTTGTTTGGCCAAAGGTGCTAAGAGCCATTGTGAAAGCTCCAAAGACCCATTTGCAGCTCTGGAGCGGCAGGTTGCAGACCCCTGCTCTAGGGAACCTTCAGTACAGACCAAAGGTTTGGACACACCTTCTCATTCAAAGAGTTTTCTTTATTTTCATGACTATGAATATTGTAGATTCACACTGGAGGCATCAAAACTATGAATTAACATAAGTGGAATTATATACTGAACAAAAAAGTGTGAAACAACTGAAAATATGTCTTATATTCTAGGTTCTTCAAAGTAGCCACCTTTTGCTTTGATTACTGCTTCGCACACTCTTGGCATTCTGTTGATGAGCTTCAAGAGGTAGTCATCTGAAATGGTTTTCCAACAGTCTTGAAGGAGTTCCCAGAGATGCTTAGCCTCTTGAAGCTCATCAACAGAATGCTGAGATGTCTTTGGACTGTGGGAGGAAGCCGGAGTACCCGGTGAGAACCCACACATGGCTTTTCATAGGTAACAGAAGGATTTTCACGTGGATGCTCTGTTGCTCTGGGTAACGTCACTTTCTGTTTTCGCTGTTGGTGAATTGTTTGGTGTGTGAAGGCTCTCTCGTTTGATCTGATTTCTCTCTACTGTGATATCTTGTTCTAATACATAAGCACGTTAAAACACATACTTTCTGTTGCTACTTTTAACGTTTGGGGACTCTCCGTGTTTTACATGGTTTTTCTAGTAGTGGTAAGGGGTCGCTAGCTTAGCTTTAGCTCCACCATGGCTACCCGTTCTGCTGTTTCTCTCTCTGAGTCTTCTCCTCTCTCCTGCTCTCTGTGTCAGATGTTCTGTTACTCCTCTGCCTCCTTTAGTGATAATGGTACGTGTAATAAATGTAGCATTTTTGTAGCTTTGGAGACAAGGGTGTCAGAATTGGAGGCCCGACTCTGCGCTGTTGAAAAACCAGCAGAGAGCCGAGGCCCCTTAGCCAGCGCGGAGCCACCAGGGGTAGCTCCCCGTAGCAGTCCTCCAGCAGAGCCCGCGCAGCCGGGGCCTCAGGCCGGCTGGGTGACAGTACGTAGAAAGCAGAGTCCTAGATCCCAGCCCACAGGTCACCACCAACCCGTCTGCGTTTCTAACAGATTTTCCCCGCTCAGCGACACACCCGCTGAGAAGCCAACTCTGGTAATTGGCAGCTCCATAGTCAGAAACGTGGCACTAGAGACACCAGCAACCATAGTCAAATGCCTGCCAGGGGCCAGAACGGGCGACATCAAATCCTACCTGAAACCGCTGGCTAAAGATAAGCGTAAATACAGTAAGATTGTTATTCACGCTGGCGGTAATGACACCCGTCAATCGGGGGTCACCAAAGTTAGTGTTGCTTCCGTGTGTAAGTTTGCCAAAACAATGTCATTTTCTCTGGTCCCCTCCCCGATCTGACCAGTGACGACATGTTTAGCCGCATGCTGTCATTCAACCGCTGGCTGTCTAGGTGGTGTCCAGAAAACAATGTGTGCTACAATGATAATTGATTGATTTTGTCTCACAGAAACCTGGCTGCAACAAGAGGATTATGTTACTATAAATGAGTCAACTCCTACTAATTATTTGAATTTTCACATTCCTCGAAATACTGGGCGAGGAGGAGGAGTAGCAACCATCTTTCAGTCCGATTTATTGATTAGCTCCAGACCAATCAATAGCTACAACTCTTTTGAATATTTAATCCTTAGTTTTCCTCATCCAAATTGCAAAGCACTAAAACCACTTCTGTTTGTTGTTTTGTACCGTCCAACAGGCCCTTACTCTCAATTTTTAGATCAGTTTTCAGACCTTTTATCTGATTTAGTGTTAAATACAGATAAAGTTATTATAGTGGAGGATTCATAGAGTGGGGGATTCATAGAGTCATAGCTCTGTTGAGCCATCCATTCCCTTAGCTCTTAGCAGCCATGACTTTATGGGATTCTTCTTAAATAAAATTGATTCTATTAAAAAGAAAATCTTTGACATACTCCCGAAGATGATTACTTTATCCTCAGCAAGTGAGACAACATGTCACAGAGTGACATTTTTGGACTTTGTTTGTGGCTTTGTGTTTGTTTACCTTTTGCTTAGATTTTTCTATTTTGGTTTTTATATTATGTTTTTCTTTTCTCCCTCTTCCGCCTCCTAGTGTTTACTACTTAAGTTCTTTTATGGCTGTTTTCTTATTACTTTGTATGGTTTATTATTATTGTAATTATAGTTCTAGGTCTTCCCTGGATTCTCTAGTTTTATTTTTCTTCAGTATCTTTGTGTTTAATTGTGTTTTATTTTTTGTTCCTTTGCACTCTTCTTGTTTACTAGTTTATTTTCTGTTTCCTTTCCAGTAATTTCAGTCAGTGTGGTTAGGTTTGTTTACTTTGGTATTCAGGTTTTCTTTATGGGTTCTTGGTTTGTTCTCAGGTTGTTATTGTTGTTCCTATGTTCCTTCTAGTTTCTCTGTTTACTTTAGTCATGATTATTCTAGTTTTCTTATTCCCCATTTAATTATTTATCTTTGTCTATAGGTTTGCTTGGTCTGTGTTTCTGTTTATTGTTTATTAGTTACTTTGCCCATCCTCAGCCTTTGTATTTGTTTCACCTGTTCCTTCTGCCTTTGTTATCCCTCAGTATATAAGTTGGTTTTGTGTCTTTGTTCTGTGCTGGTTCCTTGTGTTCGTCACACCTCGTTCTCGTCCATGATTATGCTTTGTTTTTTGACACGCCTTGCCTTGGGAAACCTGCAATGATCTTGCTACGTTTTTTGACTTTGTAAATAAATCGTTGAATTACAAAGATGATCTTGCCGAGCTTTTGTCTGCACTTTGGTCCGATCCAAAACCACATCGTGACAGTAGGAACCAGCCAACAGGACCAAGCAGACAAAGCTCAGGAACTGAAGAAATGGGTGCAACAGCAAGAAGCTGAACTGAGGAAGATGCATGGCGAAGAGGTGGAGATATTACCTTCGCCCTTGTTGCTCCAAGAAATGGAGGAGGCTGGTATAAGCCTACCGACGCCGATATCTCCAGTGCTCATATCAGAAGCGCTCCAGTTTACCTCCGACAGTCTCGGCCCCCTCCCCCTGCTCACACCGCCGACGTCATCGCAGCGGTCCCTCCTCGTCACCCACAGTCAGAGCAGTTTCCCCGGATTCACCTACGTCTGCAGCAACCCCTACTGCAGCAGAGTTTCCCGCTGGGTTCGGTTCCCGACCAGGGCGACGTCGTCGCCACAAAGCAGTCGCCATTGGGGTATTCCAGATGGGCGCCTCCTACCCGTCCACGGAGGGTCCACAAGCCATGTTTTCCTCGCAGCTGTTTTCCCCTGAGTTGGGTGATGGTCACTCAGCACCCACTGCTGGTCTCCGGTCGTCGGTGCGGCCTCCTGCTCCGCCATGGGTTCAGGCCGGGTTGCAGGAGTTTAAGAAAGAACTTATGAAGTCACGTTGCCTAGAGTGTGTTCCTCACCTGACTAGCAATCCTCAGGATCTGGTTGATGTACACACCATTTTACTTACTGAGTTTCTGGAAGAGGGATGGCTAGACGCTCCAGCTCCACTCTCCGCTGGAGGTCCCTTTGACCCTCTTCTCTGTGCAGTAATGGCAGCACAAAGTTCCAAGGATCCTGCAACTGTGCTTCTGGACTCAGCTATGTGTCCTGATCCCCAGCATGCAGCCAAGCCTCTGGACTCACAGCATGCAGCCAAGCCTCTGGACTCACAGCTTGCAGCCAAGCCTCTGGACTCACAGCTTGCAGCCAAGCCTCTGGACTCACAGCATGCAGCCAAGCCTCTGGACTCACAGCATGCAGCCAAGCCTCTGGACTCACAGCATGCAGCCAAGCCTCTGGACTCACAGCATGCAGCCGAGCCACAAGAGCCACAGCATGCAGCCGAGCCACAAGAGCCACAGCATGCAGCCGAGCCTCTGGACTCACAGCATGCAGCCGAGCCTCTGGACTCAACATGTAGCCGAGCCACAGCATGCAGCCGAGCCACAGCATGCAGCCGAGCCACAGCATGCAGCCGAGCCATAGCACGCACCATGACACACCAGAGCCTGACACGCACCGTGACACACCAGAGCCTGACACGCACCATGTTCCACCAGGTTTACTGCCTGACTACGAAGTGCCAGACACACTACAGCCTAATTCAGGGCCTGACGCTTTGCCGACTGACGCTTTGCCGACTGACGTGCCTGACGCTTTGCCTGACGCTTTGCTGACTGACGCTTTGCCGACTGACACTTTGCCGACGGACATTTTGACAGACCGTGCGCCTGACCATGCGCCTGACGACACTAAGCCTGGGACCATACCGGACGCCAGGACCAAGTCTTCTAGTTTCCAGCCTGGGTCCATACCGGACGCCAGGTACAAGTCTTCTAGGTTCCAGCCTGGGTCCAAGCCGGACGCCATGTTCAAGTCTTCTAGGTTCCAGCCTGGGTCCAAGCCAGATGCCAGGTTCAAGTTTCTGAGGATCTCGCCACGTTGTAGACTGCCTGACTCCTCACTTTGTGGGTTTGCCTGGCATCTCCACTGCCGGACTCCAGGCAGCCTGCATCCTCGCCGCAGGCCTCCGAGGCGCCTGCCTCTTTGTTGGCGCCTCCGCTGCAGGCCTCCGGATCATCGGCTCCTTCATCGCTGGCGTCACCGCCGGCCTCCTAGACGCCTGCATCTCCGTCGCTGCAGGCCTCCAGACCATCGACCACTTCGCTGGCTACTTCGTCGCTGCTGACCCCCAGATCATCACTCTCTTCGCCGCTGGCTACGTCGCTGCAGACCTCCGGATCATCGGCCTCCTGGAGGTTTTGTTCTCGTTCTTGGAGATTATGGACTCTGGTTTTGTTTTGGACTCTTGCCCTCCTCCCAAGGCCTCCCTCCACCCAATCTCCCTCTACGCCTTGTCAGGCACATGCCTCATCCCTCTCTCCGCCTTGTCAGGCACACGTCTCATCCCTCTTGCCTTGCCAGCCTCACTAATTTTCTTTGTTATCTTTTCAGGCATAGATCACCTCTTCTCTACAGGTCCTTCTCAAAATATTAGCATATTGTGATGAAGTTCATTATTTTCTATAATGTAATGATGAAAATTTAACATTCATATATTTTAGATTCATTGCACACTAACTGAAATATTTCAGGTCTTTTATTGTCTTAATACGGATGATTTTGTCATACAGCTCATGAAAACCCAAAATTCCTATCTCACAAAATTAGCATATTTCATCCGACCAATAAATGAAAAGTGTTTTTAATACAAAAAACATCAACCTTCAAATAATCATGTACAGTTATGCACTGAATACTTGGTCGGGAATCCTTTTGCAGAAATGACTGCTTCAATGCGGCGTGGCATGGAGGCAATCAGCCTGTGGCACTGCTGAGGTCTTATGGAGGCCCAGGATGCTTCGATAGTGGCCTTTAGTTCATCCAGAGTGTTGGGTCTTGAGTCTCTCAACGATCTCTTCACAATATCCCACAGATTCTCTATGGGGTTCAGGTCAGGAGAGTTGGCAGGCCAATTGAGCACAGTGATACCATGGTCAGTAAACCATTTACCAGTGGTTTTGGCACTGTGAGCACGTGCCAGGTCGTGCTGAAAAATGAAATCTTCATCTCCATAAAGCTTTTCAGCAGATGGAAGCATGAAGTGCTCCAAAATCTCCTGATAGCTAGCTGCATTGACCCTGCCCTTGATAAAACACAGTGGACCAACACTAGCAGCTGACACGGCACCCCAGACCATCACTGACTGTGGGTACTTGACACTGGACTTCTGGCATTTTGGCATTTCCTTCTCCCCAGTCTTCCTCCAGACTCTGGCACCTTGATTTCCGAATGACATGCAGAATTTGCTTTCATCCGAAAAAAGTACTTTGGACCACTGAGCAACAGTCCAGTGCTGCTTCTCTGTAGCCCAGGTCAGGCGCTTCTGCCGCTGTTTCTGGTTCAAAAGTGGCTTGACCTGGGGAATGCGGCACCTGTAGCCCATTTCTTGCACACGCCTGTGCACGGTGGCTCTGGATGTTTCTACTCCAGACTCAGTCCACTGCTTCCGCAGGTCCCCCAAGGTCTGGAATCGGCCCTTCTCCACAATCGTCCTCAGGGTCCGGTCACCTCTTCTCGTTGTGCAGCGTTTTCTGCCACACTTTTTCCTTCCCACAGACTTCCCACTGAGGTGCCTTGATACAGCACTCTGGGAACAGCCTATTCGTTCAGAAATTTCTTTCTGTGTCTTACCCTCTTGCTTGAGGGTGTCAATAGTGGCCTTCTGGACAGCAGTCAGGTCGGCAGTCTTACCCATGATTGGGGTTTTGAGTGATGAACCAGGCTGGGAGTTTTAAAGGCCTCAGGAATCTTTTGCAGGTGTTTAGAGTTAACTCGTTGATTCAGATGATTAGGTTCATAGCTCGTTTAGAGACCCTTTTAATGATATGCTAATTTTGTGAGATAGGAATTTTGGGTTTTCATGAGCTGTATGCCAAAATAATCCATATTAAGACAATAAAAGACCTGAAATATTTCAGTTAGTGTGCAATGAATCTAAAATATATGAATGTTAAATTTTCATCATGAAAAAAGTCATGACTTCATGACTTCCATTGAGAGCACAGATCGAGTATAATCAAGTGCCACTCAAATCTTTGTTTATGGAACAATAGTTCAAACTCATTTGTCTCATACCGGTGACAGAAAAAAGGCTTTTTCTCTTGGTACATATTAAAGGTACTATATAATATTTTGAAGGCACTAATTTGTTGGCACCATGTCTACTAAACCCATTAAGTTAAATGGACTGAATTTATTTATTTATTGTGCTTTTCTAATCATATTGAGCACTCTAATCAGATGGCGCCGCAGATGGTCGCCTCGGCGTGTTGGTGCGCATTGTTTTGTTTTGTTTTTTGCTCTCAAACGGTCTTCTGTGATGGTACCCGGAGCTCTCTCACCAGAGAAGAACTCATGAACATCATGGCTACTACACCAGAGGAGTTATTTCCCACTTTTCTGCCTACTGCTCTGGAATTTGTGGACATTCTGGTCAAAGGTACGCTCACCTTTGCTCACGCGGTGAAACGCCGGAAGAGAGGGAAACGGGCTGGGGTGCTGGTACGTCTTCGCCAGCGTGGACTACGAACACCGTTACCTGGAATATTTCTCACTAACGTGCGCTCACTTCCCAACAAAATGGAGGAACTACAACTGTTGTTGGGGAAGAACAGGGACTTTTATTCATCGGCAGTTTTGTGCTTCACAGAGATGTGGCTGTGTGGATTAATACCGGACTCTGCGCTGCAGCTGGCAGGATTCCAGTTCTACAGAGCGGATAGAGACACAGAACTCTCCGGCAAAGCGAAAGGTGGAGGAATTTGTTTTTACCTCAACAGTGGTTGTTGCAACGACGTGACAGTGATTCAGCAGCACTGTTCTCCAGACCTGAAATCCTTCATCATAAACTGTAAGTCTTTCTATTCCTCCCGTGAGTTCGCTTCGTTCACCCTGGTCGGTGTTTACATCCCGCCGCAAGCTAACGTGCAGGTCGCACAGTGCGTGCTCGCCGACCAGATACTGAGTGTGGAGCGGACCAACCCGGACTCCTTAGTTATCATCGCTGGCAACTTTAACAAAGGTAATCTCACCACGAACTCCCCAAATATTAGAGTTTATTAAATGTCCGACCAGAGAGGACAACATTCTGGATCACTGTTACACCACCATCAGAGACGCGTATCACGCCGTCCCACGTGCTGCACTGGGCCAATCCGACCACATCATGTCCTACCTCATTCCTGCATACAGGTAAAAACTAAAGCTCTGCAAACCTGTTGTGAGGACGTCAAGGAAGTGGAGCAGTGAGGCTGTGGAGAATCTCCAGGCGTGTTTAGGCTGTACAGACTGGGATGTGTTCAGGATTACTACCAACAGTCTGGACGAGTACACAGAGGCTGTGACTTCCTACATCAGCTTCTGTGAGGACAGCTGTGTACCATCATGCACCAGGGTGAATTACAACAACAAACCCTGGTTCACGGCTAAACTCAGAAGGTTAAGACTGGATAAGGAAGAGGCCTTCAGGAGTGGGGACAAAGACATATACAGAGAGGCGAAGTACAAGTGTGGCAAGGCAGTGAAAGAGGCCAAACGACTGTACTCTGAGAAGCTCCAAAACCAGTTCTCAGCCAACGACTCTACGTCTGTCTGGAAAAGGATCAGGCAGATCACCAACGACAAGCCGAAAGCCCCCCACTCCATCAACAACTGACGCCTCGCCAACGACCTGAACGAGTTCTACTGCCGCTTTGAAAGACAAAGGGTCAGTCCTGCAACCATCCCCCACAACACCCCCCAACACCTGCAGCCACAATCCACCACCCCCACCTCCCCAACCTCAAGAGGGGCCTTGGCACCTCCAACCCCCACCCTGAAGTTCCCAAACCAGCCCCCTACCCACACCGGGGACGGCTCTTTCCATCCAGGAGAGGGACGTCAACAAACTCTTCAGGAGATCAATCCCCCGGAAAGCTGCTGGACCGGATTCTGTCTCACCAGCCAGCCTGAAGCACTGCGCTGATCAGCTGTCTCCAGTCTTCACAGACATTTTTAACACCTCACTGGAGACATGTCATGTGCCAGTCTGCTTCAAGTCCTCCATCATCATCCCTGTTCCCAAGAAGCCAAGGACCACAGGGCTTAATGACTTCAGACCCGTCGCCCTGACCTCTGTGGTGATGAAGTCCTTTGAGCGCCTTGTGCTCTCACACCTAAAAAACATCACCGACCCCCTCCTGGACCCCCTGCAGTTTGCCTACAGAGCCAACAGGTCTGTAGATGATGCAGTCAACCTAGCCCTTCACTTCATCCTCCGGCACCTGGACTCCACAGGAACTTACGCCAGGATCCTGTTTGTGGATTTCAGCTCTGCCTTCAACACCATCGTCCCAGCTCTGCTCCAGGAGAAGCTCTCCCAGCTGAGTGTGTCCGACTCCACCTGCAGATGGATCAGTGACTTCCTGTCCGACAGGAAGCAGTGCATGAGGCTTGGGAAGCACATCTCTGACTCTCTGACCATCAGCACCAGTTCCCCCCAAGGCTGTGTTCTCTCTCCTCTGCTCTTCTCCCTGTACAACAACAGCTGCATCTCCATTCACCAGTCTGTCAAGCTTCTGAAGCTTGCGGAGAACACCACTCTGATCGGACTCATCTCTGATAGTGATGTGTCCGCGTACAGATGGGAGGTGGACCATCTGTTGGACTGGTGCAGCCAGAAGAACCTTGAGCTCAATGCTCTAAAAACAGTGGAGATGGTGGTGGACTTCAGGCAGAACCCAGCCCCACCTGCCCCCATCACCCTCTGTGACTCCACAATTGACACTGTGGCATCCTTCTGCTTCCTGGGAACCATCATCTCCCGGGACCTCAAGTGGTAGCCAAACATCAGCTCCCTCATCAAGAAAGCCCAGCAGAGGATGTTCTTCCTGCGGCAGCTGAAGAAATTCAACCTGCCAAAGACTATGATGGTGCACTTCTACACAGCCATCATTGAGTGCATCCTCACCTCCTCCATCACCATTTGGTACGCCATTTCCACAGCCAAGGATAAGGGCAGGCTGCAGCGTGTCATTCGGTCTGCTGAGAAGGTTGGCTACAGTCTATTGTCGCTCCAGGAACTGTACACCTCCAGGACCCTGAAGCAGGCAGGGAAGATTCTGGCTGATCCCTCCTACCCCGGTCACAGACTCTTTGAGACTGTGACCCGGGTATACTGTTTAATTTGAGTACTGTATTGCACCGACTACACCAAAACAAATTCCTTGCATGTCCAAAAACGTACTTACCAATAAAGCTTTTCTGATTCTGATTCATTCAAGCTCATGTCATTTTCCATGTGTTCCACCGGGGTCCGAGCGCCAAAGAAATAAGTATTTGCTTAAACTTCTTTTGTGTAGTCATGATTTCATGTGCTTCTTCACTAAATCATTCCTCACCTACGCCTTGGCAGGCTCAGTTGATCCCTCTTTCCATGCCTCAGCTGGCTCCATCCATCCTTCTCTATGCTTAACAGGCATAATTCATTTTTCTAGACTCCTTAGCAGCCTTGGCAGGCATCGTTCATCCCTCTCCATACCTTGGCAGCAACATTCTATCCTTCCTGTATCTTAGCATACTCAATCCATCTCTCTCTTTATCTTGGTAGGCTCAATCCATCTCTCTCTTCATCTTGGCAGGCTCAATCCATCTCTCTCTTCATCTTAGCAGGCACAGTCCATCCCTCTCTACGCCTTGGCAGTCACAGTCCATCCCTTTCTACGCCTTGGCAGGCTCAATCCATCCCTCTCTAAGCCTTGGCAAGCTCAATCCATCCCTCTCTACGCCTTGGCAGGCTCAGTCCATCCTTCTCTACGCCTTGGCAGGGACAAATAAGCATTCTCAATTCCTTGGCAGGCAGAATTCATCATTCTCAATTCCTTAGCAGGCACAGTCCATCCCTCTCTATGCCTTGGCAGGCTCAGTCCATCCCTCTCTACGCCTTGGCAGGGACAAATCATCATTCTCAATTCTATGGCAAGCGCAATTCATCATTCTCAATTCCTTAGCAGGTACAGCTCATCATTCTCAATTTCTTAGCAAGTTCAATGCAACCTCATTATGCCATGGCAGGTACATTCATCATTTTCTATGCTTTTGCAGGCTATTCCGTTCATCCTACGTCTCGTTAAACTCTGTCAACCTCCTTTCACTCCCTCAGGCTCAAATCATTCCTTCTCATGACTTGTCAGGCTCTCAATATCTTTTCATTCAGTCAGTTTGATCTTCTCCTCTTATTATTCTGATCTCATCACATCTACCATTCATTTATCAATCTCACATCATACATGCTAACTAACATTCCGTTTATATTCAGCCTCGGCCCCTTCCTCGGCCCATTTTTGGGTGGAAGACTTCTCTAATTCTAACCCTAAGATGTTTATTCAAGCTCATGTCTTTATCAGCATCCATGTCTTTCACTGGGGTCCGGGCGCCAAAAGAAATCAAACATCAGCTAATAAACTCCTCTAATTGCCATCTCTGTGTTTTTGTCATTTGTGAGTCTTTCCAGGTTGAAATCTTGTTAAAGTTTTCATCTCTCATGCAAGCACTATGAGATCACTTCTGCTCCTAATATAAATAATTGATAAAAGCTTATGGCAAGAAATTTATATTTTTAAGCTTTCTTCTTATGATATAGTTTTTCTTTTAGTGTCAAAATTCACAATCAGATTTGGCAAGTCAAAACCTGAGATCAGAAACACATTTCTGATCAGGGCATCACTGCCACTGACAAATTCTATTTATCTTTGTTTACCTAATAAATCACTAATATACTACACCTAGAATTTAAAACAGGAAGCATCATACACAGCTAAAAATGAAGGAATAAATAAAACACAGCAGATTTTTCAAAGAGGTAGGGTTATATAATTAAATTTGCAAATATAGCTGAAGGTACCTGCTGATTCCCACAAGAATAAACAATTAAATTAAGTTCCAGATGTGCTCTATATAGTATGAGTTTATTTCTATTACTGTGCAGCACAGATGTTTTGAACATAACATAATTATAGTTTATGCATATTTCCTGTCGCCCATCACACTTCAGTGCTCAGCAGTTTTCGCCATTTGTGATACATTTAATATTCTCTGCAGTGGTGTAAGGCTCTCTGTTGTGCTCCAAACAAGATTTTAGTTTGCCGCTTTTAAAGAAGAGAGAAATTGTGAGAAGAATCTCAGCTCTCTCCATAAAACTACATCTGCTCTTTCCATTAAAGGTGTCTTTTGTTCAGCAAATTCTGATATGTGTTTAAAGTTTTGATTAAGATTTCCTTTAACCTCCTTTGGGTAAAATATAGCTTCTTAATGTCAGACTACACATTTTATTGTCGTCATATGATCCCACTTCTATGCTAAGCGCTTTAAAATCATTGAGCTTTGCATAATTATGTCACTTACAATTACATATCCATGTCCTTGTGTTGCTTAAAGTGCATCGAAGTAAAGCCTGTTTTATTAAGAAATCTATCTTGCACATATGTTATCCCTGTTGCTCTTATATTTTTATATATCCTTTAAAACCCAGTTTTTATTTGCCTTAAAATAGTCAGTCTCCATGGGATAACCTCATCGATTCACACTTTGTTCTGTAAACATTTTTTGTCCTCAAATTTTTACCATCACTGTTATAATTTGTTTGTGTAATTTATTTTCTACAATTCGCGTTTGTAATTCATCATAATTTTGCAATGTTGGCATTATTTAGTAGTATGTTTTTAAAAGCTGTAATGTGTTAAAATCCCAAAAAATACTCCTCCTCTTGGTGGATTTTCATTACTATAGCCACAGTCTGTTTTGCAATGAGTAGTCAACAATATTACTTTGCTGGTGAGTTTATTTCTTGGGAGAAGCACATCACAACAAGAGCTGTGTGCCAGTCTCAGCCTTTTGAATGGATTAAATATGTTTGGTTGTTTATAGGGAGGTGCCAGGAATTTGGCTGGTGACCGGAATCAACTCATTTTCAGCATGATCGGCCCTGACTGGTGACCAGCTATTCAGAAACTTAAAAACATGACCTTTTCCAATCAAACAGGTGCTACTAGGTCATGCTGACAACAACAATATTCTGTGTAGATGATGATGAGACTCAAAGTTAGCAAATTTCAGTACCAGTGCAGTGTTTAAAATGAAGTGAAAGGGAGTGAATAAAAAGCTATTTAAAAAGACACAAAACTTACATTAACCTGTTGAAACATGTATGTGCTATGTTTAGGCTGGGAGAGAGAACGAGACTTTTAGGAGACACCAGGAGGGCTAAATAGAGGAGGGCAGCTGATTAAAGACTGAAATAACTCTTTGGCATATCTCGAATTTTAGCAGGAGCCTGGTAATAACCTATTCATTTGATTCAGATGTCAGGCCCTTCATTTCCACACATGTAGACCCACAGAAGACATGTTTTCAATACGCCAGCATACATGACAGCATTTGTAGTGAGACTTGAACTTATAAATGTCAATTGTCAGACCTGGTAGAAAGTGTGAGCTGTAGCCGATACACTATCAAAAGGTTTAGAACGCCTTTCTCATTTCATAGTTTTCTTTATGTTTATGACTGTTTACATTGTACGCAGATTCTCACTGAAAGCATCAAAACTGTGAATGAACACAAATGATACCATGTAGCAAATAAAATTGTAAACGAACTTTAGATATGTTTTATATTTTAGATTCCTTAAAGTAGCTGCCCTTTGCTGTGATGACCAAAGTACTAACCGTTGGCTGCGTCTTAATGAATCTCTGGGAAATTCTTTCAAGACCCTTTGGAAAACCAATTCATAAAGCTCGTGAAGATAATACCAAGCAGGGTGCAAAGCAGTAACCTAAGCAAAGGGTGGCTATTTTAAAGAATCTAAAATATAAAAATATTTAGAGTTATTTCACTGTTTGTTTCCATGTGTGTTCATTCATAGCTTTGTTGCCTTTGATGAGCATCTACAATTTAAATAGTATTGGAAATAAAGAGAGCCATTAAGAGAGCGTATCTAAACGTTTGATCGGTAGTATATATATACACATTTCATTTATATATCTATATATATAGTACTGTGCAAAGGTTTTAGGCAGATGTGAAAAAATGCTGTAAACACAGAATGCTTTCAGAAATATAAATGATTGTTTATTTTTATCAGTTCGCAAAAAGCTAAGTGAGTGAACCTAAACATACAGCCAAAGTCATTAAGAACTACCTTTTCTGTGAAGAAGAACAAGAATTACTGGAAGTGATGGTATGGCCCCCACGGAGCCCTGATCTCAACATCATCGAGTGTGTCTGGGATTACATGAAGAGACAGAAGGATGTGAGAAAGCCGACATCCACAGAAGATCTGTGGTTAGTTCTCCAAGATGTGTGGAACAACCTACCAGCCGAGTTCCTTCAAAAACTGTGAGCAAGTGTACCTAGAAGAATTTATGCTGTTTTGAAGGCAAAGGGTGGTCACACCAAATATTGATTTGATTTAGATTTATCTTTTTCATTCACTGCATTTTGTTGATTGATGAAAATAAATGATTAACACTTCCATTTTTGAAAGCATTTTTTTTCACAGCATTTTTTCACACCTGCCTAAAACCTTTGCACAGTCCGCCTGTATTAGTGAGATTTAGTAACTGAAAGGTTTGAATAGTTTGCAAAGGATAAAACTGAGGCAATAAAAAGAGCCTGTGAGCCATTTTGGAAGCTTGGTTTACTTATTATTTTCATTCATGTAACTGAGTGAAATATTACAAGAAATTAAACGCTTGAAACTTAAAACAAAACAAAAAAAAAGAGGTACCAGACCAAACCAGGGCCACAGTTTACACTTTCTAACAGGTCAGACATATTTTCATTTAGAGTTGGGAGGCAGGAGAAAATAAACACATTGAATAGAAACGTGGAAGTTCTTGTTCTGAGGGTTCGAAAATTCAAGTTGTTAAAAATTAAAAAGACCAGAGGGCAGGAACAGCTTAAGTAAGATGGCCTTGGGCTAAACACTGAGACTAGCCCAGAAACAGAGAAGCAAAAACGAAAAGTTGGGAGAAGAGATGATCTGAGATGAAACAGGTAAGCTCACAGAAATGAAAAGGGTAGCAGAAATAAAGCAGTGTAAGTGACAGCAAACAGTTGTTTTGTTGAAGAGACAGCTGAAAAATTGAACTGAGAACACATCAGAGAAGGAGATCAAACAGACAAGAATTGAAGTGGCAATATATCACAAGTAAACAAAGATTCCTTTGATGCAGTTGACTAGATTCTTTGAAAGAATGACATCCTTTTACTAACACTTCTTAGAATATGCAGTGACTCTTGAAAAAAATAAATCTCCTGTTGGTTTTTTACTTTATTATTAACAACATTTCTCTCAAAAGATACTAATACTAATAATTGTGTTTGCTTTCTGGTCTCACCACAGTGTTTGTAACTCAGAAGGTAGTTAATAGTTAAAAACTGCAACTGTCATAGTGTGGTTTGAGGGCGGACCAAAGTGCAGACAAGAGCTGGCAGCAGCATGTTGTAAAAGGTTTTAGCTTCATTTCCAGAGGTTTTCAAAAGAAACCAAACAAGGCACTGCAGATACAAACAAAGTCCTGATCCAAAAACTTACAAGAGGTTCTGCAGGAACATGGAAAAACTCAGCACGAATACGTGTGTTGAGAACGGGGTATGACAAACACAAGGAACCAGTAACAAACAATGACACAAAACCAACTAATATACTGAGGAATAACAAAGGGCAGGTAATCAGAGAAAACAGGGAACAGCTGTGACAAGGAGGCAGGGAAGCAGAAGGAACAGGTGAAACAAATACAAAGGCTGAGGATGGGCAAAGTATCTAATAAACAGAAACACAGACCAAGCAAACCTATAGACAAATATAAATAATCAAATGGGGAATAAGAAAACTAGCATAATCATGACTAAAGTAAACAGAGAAACTAGAGGGAACATAGGAACAACAATAACAACCTGAGAGCAAACAAAGAACCCATAAATAAAACCTGAATACAAAAGTAAACAAACCTAACCACACTGACTGAAATAACTGGAAAGGAAACAGAAAATAAACTAGTAAACAAGAAGAGTGCAAAGGAACAAATAAAACACAATTGACCACAAAGATACTAAAGAGAAATAAAACTAGAGAATCCAGGGAAGATCAAGAACTATAATAATTACAATAATAATAATACAAAACCATACAAAGTAATAAGAACTTAAGAAGTAAACACTAGGAGGCGGAAGAGAGAGAAAAGGAAACATGATACAAAAACCAAAATAGAAACATCTAAGCAAAAAGTAAACAAACACAAAGTCACAAACAAAGTCCAAAAATGTCACTCCGTGACAGCAACAAAAACTTAAAATCTGCTGCAACATTCCAGAGTTTTTCAGTATCATAGTTCATCAAAATCAGATAGAATGTACTCAGGTATGTTTTCAGGAACAACTTTCTGGATGCCCACAAAGGCACTTCTGTGAGATTGTAGGTCCTTGTAGAATTACCCATTATCCTTTGCATGCATAGATTAGATTTAACCAACAATACAGCAAATATGTGAGGGTTGAGACAAATTTTATTTGTCACAAATTTTACAATTCAGAAATGTCAAGGTTCACAACAATGAATATATTCCAGAATTCAAAATGGTGTCTTTTTGTAGTAAAGGTATGTCTCGTTCACTTGTTTCACATCACTCTGACAACCAGAGCAACACAGTAAATGTTTCCATATACAAACGCTTCTTATGAAAAAGATTAGAATACAATTTTGTTCTGTCAGTTTTTTGTAACTTTGTATTACCTTTGCATTCAAACTAAAGTAATTATCATAGATGCTAATATGGATCGTCACCTACCAAACTGATTTAACACACAAAAGTTCTGTATATTGGTCTGTATATTAGTAACCAACAAATTAACACACAGATGCAAGTTTCAAGGCTATTTTTTTGGCTTTAGTAAACACTAGGCTGGACCAGCACCTTTTTTACAGCTTCTGACAAGGATTCTGAAGCATTTTCATCCAGTCTTTCAGCCATTTTCCCTGAAGAATACAACTTGAATAAGTAAAATAGAATCTGACAAAAGGAGAATTCAAGCTGAAATTGGCTCAGTCTTATATGTTTGAGCCAGAATATGACCGTCAATCCACAAGAAAGATAGATGCAAACACATTGCAGAGGCAAACTGTGACAAGGATAACGACTCACACACAGCTGCAGCTGTATAGTATAAGTACAAAGCGATGAAAAACAAATGTGGATAAAAACATAGAGAAAAACCACAAAAAGCTGTACTTTGGGCATTAGCTGTATGTAATAATACAAATACACCTTCTGTGACATCTGAGTAACATATACACTTGCAGAAGTTAGTTTGTTTTGAGAGTATGTACACTGCTCAAGAAATTAAGGGAACACTCAAATAACACATCCTAGATCTGAATGAATGAAATATTCTCATTAAATACTTTGTTCTGTACAAAGTTGAATGTGCTGACAACAAAATCACACAAAAATCATCAATGGAAATCAAATTTATTAACAAATGGAGGCCTGGATTTGGAGTCACACACAAAATTAAAGTGGAAAAACACACTAGAGGCTGATCCAACTTTGATGTAGTGTCCTTAAAACAAGTCAAAATGATCCTCAGTATTGTGTGTGACCTCCACGTGCCTGTATGACCTCCCTACAATGCCTGGGCATGCTCCTGATGAGACGGCAGATGGTCTCCTGAGGAATCTCCTCCCCGACCTGGACCAGAGCACCCAGCCAACTCCTGGACAATCTGTGGTGCAACGTGACGTTGGTGGATGGAGCGAGACATGATGTCCCAGATGTGCTCAATTCAGGTCTGGGGAACGGGCGGGCCAATCCATAGATTCAATGTCTTCATCTTGCAGGAACTGCTGACACACTCCAGCCACATGAGGTCTAGCATTGTCCTGCATTAGGAGGAACCCAGGGCCAACCGCACCAGCATATGGTCTCACAAGGGGTCTGAGGATCTCATCTCGGTACCTAATGGCAGTCAGGCTACCTGGCAAACACATGGAGGGCCGTGCGGCCCTCCAAAGAAATGCCTTCCCACACCATTACTGACCCACCTCCAAACCGGTCATGCTGAAGGATGTTGCAGGCAGCAGATCGCTCTCCACGGTGTCTCCAGACTCTGTCACGTCTGTCACATGTGCTCAGTGTGAACCTGCTTTCATCTTTGAAGAGCACAGGGCGCCAGTGGCGAATTTGCCAATCCTGGTGTTCTCTGGCAAATGTCAAGCGTCCTGCACGGTGTTGGGCTGTGACCACAACCCCCATTTGTGGACGTCGGGCCCTCATACCATCCTCATGGAGTCGGTTTCTAACCGTTTGTGCAGACACATGTACATTTGTGGCCTGCTGGAGGTCATTTTGCAGGACTCTGGCAGTGCTCCTCCTGTTCCTCCTTGCACAAAGGCGGAGGTAGCGGTCCTGCTGCTGGGTTGTTGCCCTCCTACGGCCTCTTCCACGTCTCCTGGTGTACTGGCCTGTCTCCTGGTAGCGCCTCCAGGCTCTGGACACTACGCTGACAGACACAGCAAACCTTCTTACCACAGCTCGCATTGATGTGCCATCCTGGATGAGCTGCACTACTTGAGCCACTTGTGTGGGTTGTAGAGTCTGTCTCATGGTTCCACGAGTGTGAAAGCACCACCAACATTCAAAAATGACCAAAACATCAGCCAGAAACCATCGGTACTGAGAAGTGGTCTGTGGTCCCCACCTGCAGAACCACTCCTTTATTGAGTGTGTCTTGCTAATCACCAAAGATATCCTCCTGTTGTCTTTTCCATTTGCACAACAGAATGAGAAATTGATTGTCAATCAGTGTTGCTTCCTAAGTGGACAGTTTGATTTCACAGAAGTTTGATTTACTTGGAGTTATATTGTGTTCCCTTTATTTTTTTGAGCAGTGTATATGTATGGAGGAAAATAACGATTTACGACATAAAAGCTGATTTTAATGCAAAGTCTGTCCAATAAGTTTACATAAATTCAGCAAGATAAATAAACTAAACAAAACAAAAGCAGTAATTATTTTTTTATAATCCGTTTAAAGGTCTTTGGTGTTGGAGCATAACTTTTGCAGTTCAGCTAACGCATCAGTTGTATGATTTGTACTCAATTTTCAAAGAGTGCTGTTAATAGAGCTTTTAGCTAGGTAATTCTAAAAGCTCAAAGTCAGCATACTTTCTAGAATTCTAACCTTTTTTTTATTTTAGAAGGATCAAATACAACATATTTTTTTAATTCTGCTGTGAAGGCAAAATTATACACCAACACCAAAGGCAGCAAATGTCATTCTATTGTGTTTATTTATTAAAAGAAGAGCAGGATCCTCATTAGGAGGCTTGAGAAAACATTAAAGAAAAGTCACCGTTTCTGGACATTTCAATACTACTTTTATTGTTTATTTTCATTTTCTTGTCTTGATTGTGTCCTTGCTGAATCAGGAACCAACACCACATACTTGAATTTAAATAAAACGTTTTAATATCGTCAAATATCAGTTCAGAAATAAATTCTGTAATTATTCAGAAGACCAATGAAAAATGGCACTTGAGCCTAACCTTGCATGTGTATGACACCAGAGTTTTTGATAAAAGCAGTAAGACAAACCTTTCTGACCTCTGTGGATTTTCTCTCAGATCCACTTTGAGCTCCTTGGACTCCTTTTGGTTGTCAGTCCTCTGAGTGCTGTCAGACAGCTTTTTTATGTCAGTCTGGAGAAGCTACAGCAGCAGGCACTGTCAATTGTGATGACTAACAAAAAGTTACGAGGTCATGGCAAGAGAAAATAAATAAAAAATATTCAGCACCACTCAAATAAGAATGAGCAGTTTTTGAGTGTACACATCATGCTAGTTTTTTTATATATCTTGTGAAAATATTTGTATGTATTTATATAGTATTTCTGCATTAGGCAAAAAAAGTTAAATAAATGGAACAAAATACACAACAGGGTGAATGCAGATGTCAAGAGTACATGTGAAACCTACATTTTATCTTTAGACCATACCTGTGTGATTACTGAGTTTGCTAGTTGCTTATTTTTGGTTCAAGGTAAGCTCAGTGAAATTCTCTTACAAATGCAATATGCAGCATATATTTGAATTTATTTGCACATTTCTTAATCTCTTGGCATGTTTCTTTTTCTTATGGAGTAAGGGTTATTGAAAATTATTATTTTTTATTAACTGTTGCTTGCCAAAACAGATAAAAAGAGAAGTTTTCTATAAAACTATTACCTCAAAAAGCAATAATATAAGAAATATTTGAATGCTTTATTTAAAGGTTGCAGCAACCTTTTCACGCATCGCCAACTTTTATTCTAGTCTTTTAGAATGCAATATAATGAAGCACGGCCTCATGGAAACCTACATGGAAAACCTAATAGCAGCTAAATGCTTTATGTATCTCTTTATCTGATTAATGTATTTAATTGAATAAATACAACACTGTGGCATCAGGCTTTACAGCACAGCAGAGCAAAACAGTCAACTGGGAGGCATGTTTTGTAAAGCACCTTTTTTTCCACTGAAAGAGGAATCCAAACTGCCACCGCTGAGCTGGTTCTGTGCCACACTGCAGCAGCCTGCCTGCCAAACCTCCACCACTCTATCACTGCTTCTCTGACACCCTTTGTTTAATTTCTGCACACTCAGCCACTGTTTGGTCACCATGAACCCATTTCTTTCTACTTTTTCCTCACCTCAGAGCAGACCAGAGGTAAAGACAAAATATTTAACCTTGTATTAATTTTCTACATGGTGTCAGGCCAGAAACATGTTTGATCACTCACTATGCAAACACTCAAGGCTCTCTATGACAAATCTAGTGTTTTTTACAATTATATGAGATTGATACAGACCTGTATTATTATCAGTTGAAATCGAATTTTTGTGCCATATGAATGTAACTATTTTTACATTAATTTCATCATGTAGATGTTTAATTGTAATTTCCATGTTTATAATTTCTACTAAATATGATTTGTATCTTAACTCTTAAAAACTACTTCTTCATTGACACAAACCTGATACATGTATACAATCAGTACTATCATCTGCCTCTATCACTCATTTTTACATGTTAGACTTTAGGGCCTTGTTGCCATCTGTCACCTTTTGTTATGAATAATTTTATTTTACTGCCTAGCACTGCTTAAGGAGTTTAACTACACACTCTATCTCACAACATGTTGGTTAGCCTCGGTGCATTAATTGGAAAATCCCGTACAGAGGCTCCTATGGAATTTGCCTTTCATCTGTATGTGTTTCTTTTGCAGGTTGCTTTGGGTTGCACATTCACTTGAACTTCCTTTACAAATTACTGGTAAAAAAAAAAGTCTTTTTATGCCTCAGCTTGTATTGAACTATTTATTTAAATCAACATTAATCATCATGAAGGGGTCATTTGATGAAACTGTGCCTATTTCCATTATAAGACAACCTTCACATTGGATTGAGATTGCTCTACACTCTACAGCAATGCCGCTGGATCACACCAAATTAAAAAAACACTAATTTCATTGCTTAGGGGATGATAATGCTGCGCTCTTAGTATGAATGTCAAATAGGATTTTCTCTGTAGCTCTCTCAGCTGTGCTCCTACAAGGCTACCACCATGTTGCATCTGCTCTAAGATGCACAAAATCTGTTGAATGTTCCTATAAATATGATGTATTTCTCCAACTTACTTAGCCGTACTGTTCATTTTTTACAGGGAGTAGGCACACACTGTTTGGTGCTGACAGAGGAAGCAAGTCGCATAACTTAAATGCACAGCACCCCTGCCCCCCTCCCCCATAGCATCTGAGAGGATTTCCTGAAATTTTATTGGTTTTTCCAGAGGCTTTTGTGTTTGATGGTGTCAATCAAACTGAACTCACATAGAATAGAGTGCATATTGAGGATATTACCCTGTGACATCCTCTCTGCCTTTTGCCAGAGAGCCTCAGTGCTACATGTTATAGTTTACTACTGTCCTGCTGGAAATAATTTTACATCAGTGAAGATACTGAAGAAGCTACACACCCATGCAAAACAGCAAAACAAAACAGATCAATGTAAGGTAGTATTTGCTTGTTGTGCACTTAGTTATATTTATGAATCTGTAATGCAGATTGTAAAGGTCAGATGGTGATGTAGTGGTGATTTTTGAGTAATAGCAGCGAGTATCTGCAGGTTTTATGACAGACTGTGATGAGTTGATTTAAGACTGGAATGCAGAAAGCTGAAGCTGTTGTTTAATTCTGTTTGCCATCTTCTGATTAGTTTTGATTTCCAGTAGCTTCATTTGATGCCTAATATTTTCATCGTTTTGGTTCAACAGCTGTTCTGATAGAAATGTTTTCATAATTATGCATCACATTAGTGGCAGGATTAATCATATGCGTAATTAATCATATTACTTTAAGTGCAAGTCAATGGAAATCAAAAGGGCAAGCTGTTTATTTTTCTGATTAATACATTGTACACTAAATGAACATTATGTTTTCTTTTAAATATATTTGCTAGAGTTTTTCAATCAACATTTCTTGTATTCTGGATTAAAGAGCATAGCCTTTTAAAAATACCCTTTTGGTTTTAGAGTGAAAACTATGATTGCAATAACCATTCACTATAATTAGAGTTTGTTCTGTACTGTTAACATTTATAGCTTGGTGAGATTCACTGATGATGGATAGTTTTAACAGTTAGATTAGAAAAATCTAAAATATGGATATTATAATGTAATTAAACAAATCAGTTTCATGGGTTAGGGTTTAATGTGTAATTTTTTTTTTACAACATATCAAGTACATTTGACATTTAAACTCCAGCTTGAGAAACCTTTAAACTCCTCGAGTCAACCAGCCTATGCACAACTTGGACATGTGTACGCTTCCCACAGCTAAGACCCCAATTCCATTGACAGCCTAGTGCATTAATATATTTATATAATACTATATATAATGGTGTAGCCCAGCTAGAGCAGTGGTGGATGTAATGTGCGAAGCTGTTGCCTCCCTACCAGCATTGCATTCATTTATGTGGAACACAGTTGAAATGGAGAAAGCTGCTTGTTTTTAATGCACCCCAAAATACCTCTCAGGGGCCTAAATCAATCAACATCAATGTGGTTCTCCTATAAGATTAATACATATTATTTACATCTCTTTTTGTTTTTTAACTATTTTTGTTTAAAAATATGTTATATCGGCCACCTGCCAATTAAACCTTTAACTGTAAAAGGCAAAAAAAATATATGCAAAAATGGAAATGCAACTACTATGTTCTATGATAGAGGTAATGACCTTGTATGGCAACCAACGCTTTTATATTCATGAAAGAAGATAAACCTGGTGCATCCCAACTCCACAGCCTTGATATTTACATCTCAAGAAAAATAAAATGCAAATGAAAGTATGAAGAAATACATTACCTTACCGAGTTGGACCTTGACAGTCATGTCGAAAATTAAGCAGTATATTTAGCTATGATGAACATATAAGTCCAACTAAATGAGGGATGTTTTATTGACTGCAAGCTTTGTAAATGTATAGACCAAGAATTTTCTGATTTTAGCTGGATCTAGTATCAGTCAAATAACTCAGCAAATCAGATATAAATAAAACAAAAAACTACATGTCTTCTTCCTTGAGCACAGGTATTCATAGTTCCTATGGTAACATGACACACAACCTAAACCTGTAAAGGTTTGTAGACAGTCTACTATAGTCTTCAAAGTACTTTTTGCACACTCAGATTTAGGGCAATTTGGGGGTCAGTTGTGTTTTTTCAAAATCTTTCAACATATGGATTGGGAAGCTGGGATCAAATTTCCAACTTCCAGATTGGCAGATCACTCTTCCCCTTGAGCCACCACACATTTGTTTCCTTTCAAAACTTGACAACTGTTTTCTGTTTAGTTTGTCAGAATTCAATACTAGATTTAAATGTTTTAGTGCAACTTTTCTCTGCCTGTCTGGAAGCTTAACGATGGGAAAAAAGCACAGGTGCTTTTTCTTTTATTGTTTTTTTAGAAACATTACGATCTGCACCTCTAAAAAAATTGTACTGGAACAGGATATATGTTAAGTGTATTTTATGTTCCCATTAATCTAAACAGGTAAAACGGGCTCATGGACAGAGCCTTACTTATATCGTCACACTTTTAGGACTCAAAAGAGGGAATATTTATCTGCAGATTTTGTCACCTGTCCATTATTTTGTTGTTTTTTGTCTTTTGCCTGCACAAAATCTCTAAGTACTTTTGGCCTGTGTTCTGACTCACACATCTGCACTTTTTTGCTAGAGCCCTTATAAGTCTACCAGTCTGCCACTTTTAATGTTCAGATGTGTGTGGCTATTTGTGCTGTATACATTACCACTGTTGGAAAACAAAGTTCTCTTTTATAGATATTTTATATCTTGAACAACATTAGAGGGTATAAACACTGTACCAGAGACAATTACCCTTACTGTGGGGGTGGTTTGAAGCCTGTTAATGATCCATTTGCTTGTTGATATTTCACTTTGACTAATACATCTGCAGGAAAATAATTATTACTAAAATAGGATGGGTTCCTTGAGGAAATTAAGAAAACAAACATCAGTGATTAATGACTTTTGCCTTAGATGCCATCTTAATACAAAAGAATTAGCACATTAATACTCAGTCCCACAAATGCACTCTGCTTCTTCAGCGCCGTTCTTAATCACCTGCCTGTGCTTCTCCTCCTATTTTAGCAAAACTCAAGATGAGTGATTGCAAACAGGTGCATACAACTACAGAAATATTTCTAACTTTGCAGTAAAAATGCAGAATTCTTGGCACAATTCTTACAAATAAAGCATAATATGTGCCTCTTATGACGCAGTTACCATTTGAAATTACGTTTTGTGTGACTTTTACAAACTTTGTTTCAGTCTTGTCATCATAAGGCACACAAATAACAAACATAGTGATAAACGTAGAAGCAGAGTTGATGACTGCTAACATGGGAATAGGGTTTAACCATTCAGGTAGTTTTTGTTTTTAAATTAATAGAACAAATGATGAAAATGACTATTTTATCAAACTTAGGGATAATTAATTGATTTTAGAGATCTTTTTAAAACAGAAAATGGGATCTGAATGTGTTAAAGCACCATATTATGTAAATCACACAACATCCTGCAGTTTTGAATGACTGTTTTGTGAGTCACAATCTGAAAGTAATGACTGTGGATTTTGGAACATTTTATGGAAACTTGTTGTGTAAACTGTCCTTGTCATTTTTCACATGGTTTCTAAAACAAATGAATAAAAGAGAGAGAGAATGTAGATCTATATAGCTTGTGTTTTTTAACTTAAACTTTTATTTTAAATTACATTTATTTGTATATTTTTGTACACATTTCTTATCTCAAATGTCAACAGGGGCTGCAAATAACAGCTTTCAAACATGTGTAATTACTGAAATTATAACATCATGTAGCCAATTGTTAATTCTTAGTTAATGTGCATGTTGTTAATGTTATATCTTGTATGATACATAACTTTTTTTACACCCGTATATTTAAACCCATTGGACTTTTTATCTAACATCTGTTCTGTTGCTTGACCATAGTAAAAAGTAACATGAGATGTTATTTTAACATCCGAGATTAACACATTTTTTTATCATGGCTTGACCTTCCTCAAGTCAACCACTGACGCCAAGCAGGGGCGTGGCCACAAGGGTGGCTGGGGGTGGCATCGGCTACCCCTAGAATTTGATGACCTAAATAACAGCAACTTTCCGAGGAAAATGGTCGTCGTATGAATGAGCTGAATCTATTACCACGCACAGCAACTGGCTGCTGGGCATTGCAACCGTGGCGATGTGGGTGTTTTAAGACCCCTAGTTTTCCTTGTGAGATAAACACACCCTCTCTACCACAGCGCTTCCCCTCTCCATCTCGTTCCTGTCCCCCTTCCTCTTCTGTTGAAACCTGACACCGGCTGCTAATTGGCTTTCCCGCCTTAAGTCCCACCTGTCTCATGTGCTACATTCAGTTCTTGCTGAGAATACACCGGTATGGAATGACGCAGAAGTAGCTTAATGCTAACATATTGTTTTTCTGCATGTGCTAGTATATTTAAGCCAGAAAAATCAGTCTCTCTGTCATGTCCGTTAGATTCATGACAATATCAAGCTTTTAATTGTCTTTTTGTCACTTAGTATAGCTTAATCAATATGCAGAAAAGAAAAAGACAAGAGAAGATTGATAACTTGGAATCCTGTAAATGATACTACTGTAAAAAGCTAAAAACCTATTTGAATGAAAAAATAACAAGTATGTGTTTTTTGGATTAAGCTTTTGTGTGTCAACTGAGCCATAAAGTATTTCAATCAATCTGAGCCTCATCAGTACGACTGCATCCTTCTGGTTTAGGCTAGACAGTTGCAGGAGGCATCAGTGTCAGAGAGAGCACATGAAGACAGGGTGAAGGAGAGCCCAACTTGTCCGGGCTGGATGTTTTTCTCTGGATACACAATGGACTCCTGGCAGAAGTGGAGGATTGTGTGTTTGTTGATAATGTCAGTCGAGGATGTTGAAGATATGTATATAATTGGATGTTTGATATCAGGATTTCTGCTTTTTGGAGTCAGCGGTTACCTGGCATATCGAGAAATTCGGAGAATGTCAGCAGCTGTTCTGGCAATTGTAAGGCTGCCTGGCATGTGTGATGGGATCTTCAGGGCGATCAACATTCAGACTGAGATGTTATGTGAGCTGAATTGCAGACTGGATGTGATCCTTATACAGGATCGCAGGCAGGTTGCGGTTCCTGGACTCAGGGGTGAAATGGGATAAATCTTGGAGAAAGTTGTTCGCTCGGATCTGGCGAAAGACCAGGAATTTGGCTGTTTGGATTCGCCTTTGAGAAGCACCAGCGAGACTCTCAAGGCTGACGGAAAATTAAGCCTAACCCAAATAATTATTGTTTTTCTGAATCTGGCTCCCCTGCACAGCCTTGATGGCTGGCTATCTTCAACTTCTCCTGGAAGTTATGTAAACATGACGCTCTGCTCCCTCTGCCCCCCTCCCTTCCCTGAGGACATCTGTGGACCTGCTCAGAACTTTGTGGCCAGTTGATGAACATTCCAACGAACCATCAAGGACAATGGCCTCTGTGACAGTGCTTCATGGACTTACTTGCACACACTCACTTGCACACACTCACATGCTCAAGATAAACATATGCACCCCCTCACACCACCTTCACCGTTCCCGGCATGATGTTGTTTTATAAACTTGTTGCTTCTTTGTGCTGAGGTTTTTTGCAATCTCAAACTGTATCCTGCTAAGGATAAAGTGTGAAATATGGTTTTTTTCCCTCTACTTACCTAATGTGGCCTCTTTTCTCATCTAGCAAGGGCAGCACCTGTGAGTGGGCAGCAAAGCCTCGGTGACCCGTCCCCCCTTGTCTTGTGTCATGATGTATGTTTGGATGGGTTGTACTGGAATTCTAATTTCCCCTCGGGGATCATTAAAGTATCTTTGAATTGAATTGAATTAGAGGTCAGTAATTCAATAAATGTAGGTTTAAACTGTTCTATGTCTTAGTTACAGTGAAAGAAGGTGAAAGAGGACAATTGAAGCAGACATTGTGTGTGTAATGTTTATTTCCATCCAAGATGCATGTGTGTAAGTGTTTATAAAGTTCCCAGTTTAGTCTAAACGTTTTCAGGATGTATTTTAAGACGTGGCCAGGAGTGATGATGACAGAGAGGCAGAAGAAGTTACGTTTAGTGTTTTTAGGAATAAAAACATAACAGAACAAAACATATACTGTAAACAGAAAAAAAAAATTTAGTGCAATAAACAAAAACAACAACTGAGTCAAAATTAAATTGGTGCTGTAGGGTTGAAGCTTTTTAATGGGAGATATAACTTCGGCAGCTTTAGGATGGTCAATTTATTTTTTTGTTTACCTTTATTAAAAAACAGACAGAACAAAAGCAGAAAAAAATATAATAGCTTACACACTAGATCTTAGGCACCAGTTTCAGGGTGCCACCCTTCTACAATCTGTGCCCCTACATGGCACCCTCAAGAAAGAAATATTAGACACGCCTCTGGTGCCAACCAAGCAGTGCAACAATCTCCCTTTAGATAAGTCAAGCCTAAAATGTTGAACAAGGTTGTGAGAGGAGTAAATTTAGTTGTTTAATTGTCTCTATATTGATCAAATCGTCTCAGCTTGTTAGGGTTTGCCAGATATAGGACCCCAGAACGCAGACCAGAAGGCATCGTGATGGTAAGTGAAACAGATTTAATAACAAAAAAAACTCACTCACTACAGGAGGCAGGAACAAAACAAACGGGCAGGCAAGACAGGCATGGCATGATCAAAAAGCAAGACATGAGCATGAGAAATGTTTCCGCGATGACTAACTGAACAGGTGTGTATATATGGAGTGAAAACCTGGTGGAGCAAGGAGACAGATTAACTTGAAGCAGGTGAACAGAATAAACTTAATTAACAGACAGAACAAAACGTGACTGCGACAAAAACAGAGACTCTAATATACAAACAAAACCAAACTTGACAAAACATGAACAAGATGACAAAACTAAAGCATGACCAGGAAAATAACAGAAGCATGATTGAAAATCTAAGAAGAATAATAACAAAAGAACGAGTCAAAACCTTAACTGTGAAAAACATTTAAAAAAACCAGAAACCAAAAACCAAACAACCCCAAATCATAACACAGCTAAATCTTGTTAATGATTTGGTTACACTGGACATATGTACTTCATGTTATTTTTGATTACTTTCTTGCTTTATTGCCTGTTTTAGAACCATTTACTACCTCCCTGCCAGCTTGACTTCAAACTACCATTTCTCCAAATAGAACATTGGGTATAAAAAGTCTACTTTTTAAAATGCCCAGTTTTTGTGATGTCAATGAACAGATGAGGAACAACCATGGGAAAATATGAAACTCTGGCACATAGATAAAGTACAGTGTAAGAAAAGAAACACAAAATAAGCATAACACTAAAATAACCAGGAATGCCAATATAGTCAAATCACCAAAAACAAACTTCAAAAAGATAAAAATTACTAAACTAAACTGAAAAGTCCAACTGATCATGACAAACAACATAGCTACAGTGAAACATGAAAATGGAAGCATCATGCTCTGGGATTACCTTTTTTAGATAGAACTAAAGTTTTTGTCAGGATGGATGAAATCATGAGCAGTTCTAGGTTTTGTACCTTAAACCTTCAGAAGTCTGCCGGTGAGCTGAAGATAAATAGGGATTTTACTTTTCAGCATCACTGCAAGTCTGAGTATACATCAAAATCATCAAAGGGATGGCTTCACTAGAAAAAACTGAGATTTTGAATTGGCTGGACTAGAGTCCAGAACTAAATCTGACAGAAAGTCTTTGAGGCTATCCTGTGGAGGGCTCTGGACAAGGATGATTGATTTGGAAAACATTTGCAAATTTTAAAAAGTCTAGATGTGGCATGTTGTTGTCTCCTACTTAAGAAGAGTAAATATCAAAATTAAATCCAAAGGTGACTCAATAAAAATATCATTAAAGGTGTGCACATTTATAGAGCCAGATCATTGCAGATTATTTTAGTATTCATATTTTTGTCTAAATTAATTTTTTTTGTTTGAACTGTACAGGATATATGTGACATTAAAGATTGAAAAAATGTATAAGTGATCTCTAATGTTCTCATTTTAGGTCACAAATCCTGACATTTTGACATTGCTAATGACCAAAAGGCCCAGATTAAAAGTATCATGTGAAAAATTATTTAGGAATTCAAAGAGTAAATAGCAGCCAGGTGCTGCTTATCAACACACAGTTGATGAACCGATCATCCAAAAGTGTATCCACTAGCAATAAATCAAGAATATTTTTCAGTTTGTTGCTCTAGAGCAATAATGTCCTAAATGATCTGAAAGAAGAAACAGCTGTTAAACATTAAACTGGGATGTGCAATGTGGTAATTTCCAAACTCATAGGTCAAAAATATTCATTGATGCCACTGATGCCAGTTCATCCTAACATAAGGTTTTGCAATGCTGAAAGAAATCCCAGTCCCTCGAGCAATTTTCAAGACTCCACATGCCTCACATTTCATATTTAAGGTGAAATTCATTGCATGGATTAGATTGAAAAAGTTAATGAAAAATGAATAAGTTGTACCTAATTGGATCAGTTGCAAAAATAAAACTTGAATTTTCAAAAAAGACCCTGAATAAAACTAAAAACCATGTACACAGGACTTGGATCTCTCGCAGTGACTGTGATAACAAACCACGCTTCTGTTCACAAAAGTACACTAGATTGTGTGGCCACTTCACAAACAACCAAGTCCAAGGCAAAAAGCCTGAAAAGAAAAAGAGTGGATTTGTTTTTTTGCCAAACTTCAACAAATGCTTCAAAGCTGAAACCATAAAAGCAACATTGTCTAAAAAAGTCAGACTAATTTTGTCAACATCAATGGAAAGGACCAAATAAGATCAGACAGTAGATCATAACGTGACATTTTTTAAACAAATATAGACCCAGTTTATCTAGGTTATTTATCTTCTTTACAGTCTGGCAGGAATAGATTTCTTATTGTATGCTCACTGATGAGACCTTTAAGCTTGACTCTTAGTTTATAAAATCTGTATATCTACATATGACTGTAAAATGCTTATAGTATTCCACTACTAATGGTTAACAATATCAGAATCAGAATCAGCTTTATTGCCAAGTTCGTGCATACAAACAAGAAATTGGACTCCGGTACACTTTGCTCTTTTGTTCTGTTTTTGCATTACAGAATATACAAATTTACAATTTACAATGTACAATATACACATATCTAATAGAAAAGGTGCATTTGCAACATCTGTATGCTGTTGTTCTGTACTCTATTGAATGTTCATCAGAGAAACAGCCTGGGGGAAGAAACTGTCTTTGTGGTGGCTGGTTTTAGTAAACAGTGCTCTCTCAATATGGCTAAATGCTATTAAATTAAACCCATTTCGAGGCACTGGTATTTATCAGTATAGAGTCACCACAAAAAAACGACATGTTCAATTCCATAATAGTACTTTTAAGGTTCAGGTTACACATCTTTGTGGTTAAATTTTGTAATAGGTAAGGTACATTGAAGGAAAACATTAACAGACGACCAAAGAGCTTAAGAATGCTGCAGCAAGCCTGACGTGTAGAGTAGCATTTCATAAGAACTGGCGGTATTCCAGCTACCTGCTCTGTAAACAATGGGCATGATCTGATTCAAATAAATAACATTGAACCAGGGAAACATTTTTTCCAAAAAGAATGAAAAATATTTTATGTTGAATTCACATATAACATGATTAACATTTTGCTATATTTTCAGTGCATAATCTTCAAAGCGGTATACCTCCCCCTTTAGAAACATACAGAAGCTGTCAGAGCTCCTTTGACAGAATAACAATAATAGTGACAAAGGTCGCTATCATTGCATTTGGCTGCTCAAATAGTATATTCAAATACAAAAATACAAAAATACTCATGGTGCTGTTTACATAAGTGTAAACAGCATAAGCGTGATAGACTGATAAGGACATTTACATATTATTTACACCAAGATCCTAGCAGGGTTGTATGTTAATTTGTTTTTGCAGAGTTTGATAATGAATAGTAAAATACTTTTTGTCACATTTAATACAGTTCATCATAGTCAGATGAGACATCTCACAATATTCAGTAACTGTAAAAAAGCCACATTATAACAGCTGTTGTTTATTAGGCAGGGACAGTCAGTTTTCTGCTCATCTTGTGAGATGGACTATTCAGTCTGAGATTTCCTGGGATGCACAATATGTGAGCTGTGCTACAGCATTATTACTCAAGTCTGAATAATGTGTTATTCCTAATGTCTGAATATAGTAGTGTGGCAGATTAACTCCAAATAAGCAAATGTGTCTTTCCTCAGGTATGTCTTCCTATAAAAAGTAAAATATAGAATAACAGAAAAAGAAAATCATCCCACCATACCTAAAACAAATCAATCTAATATGGTTTATTTTTTTAATTGTAGAATATCTCAGTGAAGTGTCTTAGCACTTCAAATGTCAATGTATGGTGGTAGATACCTCAGAGCAACTATCCATGAAACAGGAACCAACGAATGAATTGTCTGTCAGAGTGAAAGTTACTGGAGTTTTTTATTACTTCTCATTTTATGCTCGACAGGTACAGCCACATCCTGCAAAAGAGCCACAGACCCATGAAAATCATATTGGAACTAATCAAGTTTCAGCTTTTGAAGTGGAAACTGTGACTATCCTGGCACATGTGGAAGTATAATGAACCAGTAAGAAACTCTATTTTTACTGAGCTGAAAAGTAAAAAAAAGTTAAACAATTTTTTTTTCAGTTTTATGTTTGTTTTCAAGTTGTGTTATACACATGTTATAGACATGCCATTTTGCAAAACAACTAACACAGTTCTAGTTAAGATGAGCACACATTCAGAAACAGAATGGATTAAAACGCTGCCTGCCAGTGAAGTGCTAGCCTGTGACTTTTGTTGGGCAGAAAGAGAAAAGACAACATAGGCGTGCAAAAGTTTTAGGGAGGTGTGAAAAAATGCTGTAAACAAAGAATGCTTACTCTGTGTTTCCACTGTTCTTTGCTGCTATACTGCTGACACTTTTACCAATAGCAACTCCTAAGCATTTGGTAGTCCTCTCTGTACAGTTTCCTCTGTTTTTTTTATTGATCCAGAGAGTTTTTCTGGTATTTTGGTTGAAAGCTGAGAGGCACTGTAGGATTTATTGAAGACACAAACAGGGGAAATGCGCAGGCATGCTTGTCAAGCTACACCAGCAGGGACTGTTTGCTCCACTCTCATCTATCCACCTGGCTATTTCCCACTCCCTGTTGAACTAGATGGGCAAGATGCTCCTATTCGGTACAAGACACTTGAACTTCCATGGATATCATGCCTTCTGCTTCACCAAAAGCTGGCTCGGTAAACACATCCCAGACAGCCCAGTTCAGATGTTGGGCTTCCCACTGTTTTGAGCGGACCGCAGTGTGGAGCTCTTGGGGGATAAAGAAAGGAGGTGGAATTTGCTTTTATATAGACAAAGGTCAGTGTACTGATCTCACAGGGTTACAGAAGAATTGTAGTGCTCCCCGTGAGTCATTTTTATGAAGTGTACACCTTTTTATTCATGGATGGAGTTTCCTTGTTTGTTTTGGCCAGTGTTTACATCCCACCACAAGCCTGCACAACTGAAAAGCTAAGCACGTGGAGCAAAACACAAACACTCTCTCATTGTTTTTGGGGATTTTGACTGCTCAAACCTCTCATATGAACTACCAAAATACAAACAGCATGTAAAGTGTCCCACCAGAGATGAAAACACACTGGATCACTGTTTCACAGTCATAAAACAAGCATACTGAGCAGTTACCCATGCAGCTTTAGAACTCTCTGATCACTGTATGCTTTATCTCATTCCGACTTACAGGCAAAAACAAGAAAAATCTCTAAACCTGCTGTTATTGACTGTTGTGAAGTGGACAGTACAGGATAATCAGGACTAACCATCCCTCCAACATGGACTTGTAGAAGTCTAGGGTCAGGACAATCGCAGCTAATATCTCTGCAGAACCTCACACATCCTGAAAACAAACTGTTTAGACTTTTATCTTCAGGTCACCACTACAGGGCACTGTTTTCAAAAACCAGCCACAACAGAGACAGTTTTCTTCTCCCAGGCTGTCATTCTGATTAACACATTAAACACCTTACAGCCTGAGTAGTCAGCTACTCTGCAATGAAACATAAATAAGCATATTTGCACCACATCCTGCCTTTTTTCTTTTCTTCATATATAAAAATGGCTGTATATACACATAAATGTATATACTGTTCATTTATCTTTATTTTATTTCCTCTGGGGTTTATATATTTATATAAAATATCTGTAGACTTAAAAGTTAAATTCCTCATTTGTGCACACAAACCTGGCCAATAAAGCTTTTTCTGATTCTAATTCTTTCTGGCATCTAATTTGTTACTTGGCCTTTCAAATGTTGGTTTCAGGGGACAGCAATGAGCCAATCATTTTATTTAAGGGGGACTGTAAAGCAAGTGTAGAAAACAGGCAGACAGGGAAATGTCCTAGATGTTATGTTTTACACAATGAATATGCAGAGAGAATAAGACTCTTGGCAGCTGACACAGGTTCATCGCCTGCTTTCGAATGGCCTCATTCCTGTCAGAGCCCCAGCCATAAAATGTCTGTTTGCGTAACTAAAAATAGTGACAGAGACAAAGGAACACTGGAGAATTGTGCTCCCAAAAGACTGTGCTGGCCTAAGTGGACTCATGTAAGCTGTACTGTCATACATCACAATGCTTTCTTAATCACCATAATATATTGAAAACTGTTAATGCATTAACAGTTTTCAATATATTACGCAATGTGAAAAACAATACATATTTTTCTATGATGCCTTTGTCCTTAGATCACTTTCTCTTGAACAATAAAATGGCTGCAGGATTTAAGTTGTTGATGGCAATTTTATACTGAAGAGATGACTGTCAGGCTGTCAACCATCTGCAGTCTTGACTGCCTGGAGCTCCCTTTCACTGGGTTTTCACAGTAGTGGGTTTTCCTCCTATTGTTGTTGCTCCCATGCCATTTATGTATCACCTGCTCTCAAGTGTGAATACTGCAGACAGCTGTATAATGTCTCGCTTGCCCAAGCATTGCTGCTGCAGGGTTTTTTAGAAATTGGAGGTGTTTTTTCAGGACAACTTAAGATTTTAGAGAGAGCAACTTTCTCCTCATTTCCTCCTTTTCTGCAGGGATTGTGTCTTTTCTGGTTCACAAATTACTTCAAGAAGCTCGTCTGCGCAATGTTTGCTTGTCTTATAGATAAAACAAATGGTAGGGAGAGCCCTTACGTTTTTCTGATAAGCCAATACTGTCCATGTTCACAATATTACATTTAGACTGATCTATGATTATAAAACAACTTTGGGTTCTTTACAAAGTTCAACCTATATTTAAATATTCAAAATGTATCTTTAAACTTAAATAGAGAGTTGACTTGTGGAAGATGTAGCCTTCAAAACCTCTTTGTAGAAATCTAATGCTTTAATCATTACCATGCATTGGCTACAAACATTATGTACAGTGTGCCAGAAAAACAAACAAACAGAAAAACAAAAAAACCCCACTATGCTTAAAACAAAAATGCCAGTATTTTTCAAAAGAAGAGCACAAAAACATTTAGCATTATAATATTTACAGATATCATTCTCCTTTACTCACCATGCAGAATATGAAGAATCACAAGATCACAGAAAAGTCAAAACAAATGCCTCACAGTAAACAAACAACGAGGATGGACAAGAAAGGCGCATGAGGGGAATGGAAATCTGAAAGACTAAGCTCAATGAAAAGTGAATCCAATGTCGATTTTCAAAAAAGCGCATTGAGCAGACCCAAAAGAGTAAATTTTGTGTTCTCGTTTTTAGAGCGATGAATAATTCAGCAATCTCACAGCATGATATTATAGCACACATATTTAGCAACATGCAGCCTCTTTCTATTAAGATGCATTTTCAAATTCTCAACATGGAACAAGGGAAAACCACAACGGGGGGGGTTAGCCCAGTTCAGGATGGCTAAGAAAATCTGACAGGGAACAAAATTTACTAACTAGCTAAAAGCTAAAACGTTTGATACTTAAAACATGAAACCACAAATATATTTTACACCAAATACCAATTGGCAGGTGTTGTACTCCAGCATCTGTAAAGACTGCCGTACATTTTCAATTGAAGCTGCCTTGTCTATGTTCAAAGGTTACCAGCTGCCACAATAATGCCCCCAAAAGGTACAGAAAGTCTATAATGTTTAAAGACCCCATTTACCATATGTATTTTCTTATTCATACACAACTGGATTCCTCTGCATATAACTTGGAAAAGTACAACCACCTGGTTCAAGGACACCTAGTTGTGTTGCCACTAGATAAACTTTACTGTCTATGTGTATGTGTAAGTTGTGAGTTCTCTGAGGAAGGTACACATTCTCTAAACCAAGTTACCAATCAAGACAGCCTGCTTTAAAGGCTACCGCAGCAGTCACAAGAAAAATGACAAGTATCTGAGGCATATAACTGACGTTGACATACAGGTCCTTCTCAAAATATTAGCATATTGTGATAAATTTCATTATTTTCCATAATGTCATGATGAAAATTTTACATTCATATATTTTAGATTCATTGCACACTAACTGAAATATTTCAGGTCTTTTATTGTCTTAATACGGATGATTTTGGCATACAGCTCATGAAAACCCAAAATTCCTATCTCACAAAATTAGCATATCATTAAAAGGGTCTCTAAACGAGCTATGAACCTAATAATCTGAATCAACGAGTTAACTCTAAACACCTGCAAAAGATTCCTGAGGCCTTTAAAACTCCCAGCCGGGTTCATCACTCAAAACCCCAATCATGGGTAAGACTGCCGACCTGACTGCTGTCCAGAAGGCCACTATTGACACCCTCAAGCAAGAGGGTAAGACACAGAAAGAAATTTCTGAACGAATAGGCTGTTCCCAGAGTGCTGTATCAAGGTACCTCAGTGGGAAGTCTGTGGGAAGGAAAAAGTGTGGCGGAAAACGCTGCACAACGAGAAGAGGTGACCGGACCCTGAGGAAGATTGTGGAGAAGGGCCGATTCTAGAAGCAGTGGACTGAGTCTGGAGTAGAAACATCCAGAGCCACCGTGCACAGGCGTGTGCAGGAAATGGGCTACAGGTGCCACATTCCCCAGGTCAAGCCACTTTTGAACCAGAAACAGCGGCAGAAGCGCCTGACCTGGGCTACAGAGAAGCAGCACTGGACTGTTGCTCAGTGGTCCAAAGTACTTTTTCGGATGAAAGCAAATTCTGCATGTCATTCGGAAATCAAGGTGCTAGAGTCTGGAGGAAGACTGGGGAGAAGGAAATGCCAAAATGCCAGAAGTCCAGTGTCAAGTACCCACAGTCAGTGATGGTCTGGGGTGCCGTGTCAGCTGCTGGTGTTGGTCCACTGTGTTTTATCAAGGGCAGGGTCAATGCAGCTAGCTATCAGGAGATTTTGGAGCACTTCATGCTTCCATCTGCTGAAAAGCTTTATGGAGATGAAGATTTCATTTTTCAGCATGACCTGGCACCTGCTCACAGTGCCAAAACCACTGGTAAATGGTTTACTGACCATGGTATCACTGTGCTCAATTGGCCTGCCAACTCTCCTGACCTGAACCCCATAGAGAATCTGTGGGAAATTGTGAAGAGAACGTTGAGAGACTCAACACCCAACACTCTGGATGAGCTAAAGGCCACTATCGAAGCATCCTGGCCCTCCATAAGACCTCAGCAGTGCCACAGGCTGATTGCCTCCATGCCACGCCGCATTGAAGCAGTTATTTCTGCAAAAGGATTCCCGACCAAGTATTGAGTGCATAACTGTACATGATTATTTGAAGGTTGACGTTTTTTGTATTAAAAACACTTTTCTTTTATTGGTCGGATGAAATATGCTAATTTTGTGAGATAGGAATTTTGGGTTTTCATGAGCTGTATGCCAAAATCATCCGTATTAAGACAATAAAAGACCTGAAATATTTCAGTTACTGTGCAATGAATCTAAAATATATGAATGTAAAATTTTCATCATTACATTATGGAAAATAATGAACTTTATCACAATATGCTAATATTCTGAGAAGGACCTGTACTACAGTGCTTTGATCAAGGAAATGCCACAAAAATATAGCTGAAAGGGCATGGAATACAGATAAAAACATGTAAGCCTCCAAGGTTTGTTTTCTGTCATGTATTCATAGCCAAAAACAAAATGTTTAAGGAAAAATACACAGTTTTTTTAATTTGAACCTTTACTGTGAAACCACTTCCTTAAGTGGTCATTCCAGTTAGGCCCTAGAATACGTTTTCACTGCAGGAACCTTTTGCAGGTACAAAGTTAGTTTTTTGGTGTAGTTTTTTCTTCCCATGTCATGTTTCAACTGCAGGAACCAGTGTCAAATCACACAAAAGCTGGTGTTCTACCGTGCAAAAGAGATAGTACTTTTTGGACGGACCATTGACTAAAGGAAGAGGTAAATTTAAAGTAAATGCAGACTGGGATTCAGATTTAAACAATCAGTTCTAATGGAGCAGACATGCTGCAGCATGTGTGTATAATTATTCTCCAAATGATAATCATTGTGCAGACTTTTTTTTTAAGATATGTAAATAATTGCAAACCTCTTCTAAATTAAAATTGGTTTTAATTCAGTTTCAGAGGTTAACCGTTCCAAAGCTGTCATAAGTTGTCCTTACAAAGCCTATTGTGATCTCGATCAGAGCTCTGCGTTTTCCTGTCTCTTGCAATCGGAAGTCGGGATTGGCAGTCCAAGGCTTACACTCTGAGATTATTGCTGTGTTGATCTGATTTCATCAACAAGGCATTTGAGCCGTTCACTGGATATTTTCTCTTTTTCGGACCTTTGTCTGTAAACCCTACAGATGGTAATGCGTGAAAATCCCAGTAGATCAGCAGTTTCTGAAATACTCAGACCAGCCCGTCTGGCATCAACAACCATGCCACGTTCAAAGTCACTTAAATCACCTTTCTTCCTCATTCTGATGCTCAGTTTTAACTGCAGCAGATCGTCATGACCATGTCTACATGCCTAAATGCATTGAGTTGCTACTACGTGATTGGCTGATTAGAAATTTGTGTTAACGAGCTGTTGGACAGGTGTACCTAATAAAGTGGCCGTTGAGTGTAAAAGTGCTGTCTGTATTTGGGAAGTTTATTGAAGAGGTTTGCCCTGTTAAAATCCCCAAGAACAATGGTGACAGAGTCTGGATGTTTTTTCACCATGTCTGCATGTAAGCACCAATCATGGCAAACGAGGAGAACTCTCTTGGTGAACAAAACAGTTTACAGTTTATGAGAAATGACTCCAGGTCAGGAATACATGTCTTCTTCGACATTTTTGCACCAACCTTCATCTATATAAAAGCATATTGCGCCTTCTCCTTTCTTTTCGGATAAGTCCACGATGCAGTCCCCTCTTAACAGCTGAAACCCCGGTATCAGTAGTGCACAGTCAGGTGGGTTCTCACTCAGCCAGGTTTCGGTAAAGCAGAGGGTGGCAGATCTGTGGAGGTCCGAGTTCTTACAGGTGAGAAGAAGCAGTCAGTCCATCTTGATGGCCAGGGAATTTACATTTGCCAGGTGGATTGAAGGCATGGGTGAGCGAAGCCCCCGCTTTCGGAGCTTCACAAGCATGCAGACTCGTTTCCCGCTCCGCCATCTCTGCTGGTATATCCCATAGAGAGCCGCTGCTCCGTTGGCTAGGATCTCAGTGAAGCTGGCATTGATGAATGATGGAGAAGAAATGCCAAGAACGGACTGTCTGATGTTTAGAGGGTCTTCTGCTGACAGAGACGTGGCAGAAAGCACCACAAAAACACACAGAAGGTGAGAAAGCAAAGCTCCGAGGCTGCCACCAGCTGCGTTATATTTTCTTACTTTGTAATACCTCTTGTATTACATAAAGATAGTTAGAAGGGCCCTTCCATGGACCTGTTTGCCATGTTATAAAGGTTTTATACTTCCAGCAGTAGCTCATTGTTTTGATACTCAGACATGATTGTTCAGGTCCTCCCCTGGTCTGAGTGTGTGTGTGTTTGTGCACTATGTGGGTGTGTGAGATCAACCTGGTGACACAAGCGTTGCTTAGTTTGCACCGATTTTGATGCAATTTCGTATCTTTAAAGAATTAATGTTTTTACAATCATTTAAATTAAAATATCAATGATTTTGACAATTTTAACACTAACTAAGCCTCCTTTGTTTGACCTGGCACTTCAGTCACACAAATTAAAATTCTCATTCTCCCTAATCATGAGTAGATCTCAAAGAGAAATTCGAACATCCTGCTCTTCCAAAGACGTATGTTCCTCTGTACTATGTGTGTCTCCCATGCCACGAACCCAGGCTCTGCCAGAGCTGCCATTTTGTCACTAATTGCTTGTTAATAGTCATAGCAGCAATCTTGTCTCAAGTTCCGTATTAGGTTAAGGGTTAATGTATACATTTATCCTAACAGGCCTTTGTACCTTTTTTCAACTGTTTAGTAGTGTTTCCTCAAAATACACTTATTTGTATGTATCACATCAAGTTGTAAGGAATATGTTACATATGTTGAAAAAGTTATTATTTATCAAAGTCTATTTATTTCCATCACAATAACCTTCTATTTTAAAACGGGTGTGTAGGCTTTTGTGAGCAACTGTATATGATATCTGTAGGCTATAAACAAAAATTACAAAAACAAGTACAATGTGAAGAAAAAGTTAGAAGTCAAACAGAGAAAGAAAAGTCATTCCTAGTTGACTTTTGAACTGTAAAACTGCCATCCAAAATACCATCCATCTACTTGCAAACCTCAATATTGAGGTTTCATATTAGTACAGTGAATTTATATACACAAAACCACTTTACAAGATTACATGAGTTATTATTTGCTATTTCACAGTGGTTATGATATCCATGAAGCAAATTTGTTCTGATGCAAATCTAACTGGGTTTTCAGCTAAAGATCAAAAACTTCACAACCTCGCATTAATTTATCCCTCTCTCCCTTCCCCTCTCTCTCTGTGCTTTGAACCACAGAGGGTCTCATGCAGGAAAAACTTCAAGAAGGGCATAAATATGAAGTGATGCAATTATCTGACACATCCTTCAATAGGTGAGACTTAACTCTTTTGCCTGCCTGAATCTCTGTTCTTGTGCCTCTTCGTTCTTCCCCAGTGCCAGAATGATGAGGGTGCATTGAGCATTAAAGGGTTCCTTTGAACAAAAAGATTCAACATAAAATGGAATTGGATATTAGGCAGCATGAGGGGATCGTAATGCCACAGTTCCCCCTCCCTTGAAGCTGTCATATAATTAGATAAAAGTGACATCCTGTAGTGAGTCCTTCCTTTCTGAGAATTTTACGTGAGCCACAGGTCAGCAAATGGAATGAACACCAGGGAAAATGTAGGTTGTTCCTACTTTTATGTCAAGGTGATATCACCTCACAACAGTGGAGGAGGAAAAAAGGAAGGAACATGAAGAATACTGTACAAGGATGATTTGATGATCAAAAAATGTCACTGTGTAACAACATGTCTGAAATATAAAGGACTGTCTAAAATGTAAAAGCAGGTTTCAATGTTTTTCATCATGCACACATGTAATTTGCAAAGCAATTAAAATTTAAAAATCAGTTGACAACTCATTGTGACATCTATATCATGCATTTTAAAGAATTCAAATTCAAACATTTATGCATGTTTTAACAAAAAATCTCTTTTCAACAATTGCATGCTTCAAACTTGAAGCTTGATATGCTTTATTTAGCTGTCATTTATTTTCAAAAGTTTTAATTTGATTCTGCCCTGCTTTATAGCTTACAAACTTTTTTTTGGGTACAAACGTGAACAATGAAAAAACGTGTACATGAACAATAGGGTGTCACTGAATCTTTGATGCTTGGCCCTCTATTAATGATCAAAAGAAGAAACGAAGATCTGTCACATTGGAAAAAAATTGGGAGCACAGACTTTTCTCAGGCTTTTCTTACTGATCTTCATTGTTTTGTTTGAAATGTTTGCCCAGTTCAGAGAGGACAGAGGAAAATATGAGAGCTGAAACAAAAAACATGTTTTAAATGCTATCTAAAGTTAAGAAGTTAGAAATGAAAGAGTATTTACTTTCAGAGTATTATACTTGATTCATGCTTTTATTAAGAGAGGAAATGTTGGGTATGTTTATGCTGATTGACAGTTGGTATGTGTTTTTTTTATTCAGCTTTTTAAGGTTTCACATAATAAAATATATATGTAAAGGGGCATCTCTGCACTGAAAAAAGCAAGAGTTGAAATACAGATGACATGATTTATTAAACAAAATTGAGGCAAAATAGTAAAACAACACAGGTTGTGGTAAAAAGCAGTTAAAGTAACATGATTCAATAGCTTGACCACTTCTGCAAGAATAATTTGGGATTAAACTTTTATTCTAAGGTTGCCACGTGATTAGTAAGTACCTGTTCAAGTAAATGTCCTGAACTACGACATGAATCACTCTATGAATCACAATAAAAGCAACATGGACCTTATCCAAAGAGAAAGACGGCTCACATTGAAATAAAATTTGAATTTACCATCAGAACTACAGGGGTTGGACAATGAAACTGAAACACCTGTCAATTTAGTGTGGGACGTTTCATGGCTAAATTGGACCAGCCTGGTAGCCAGTCTTCATTGATTGCACATTGCACCAGTAAGAGCAGAGTGTGAAGGTTCAATTAGCAGGATAAGAGCACAATTTTGCTCAAAATATTGAAATGCACACAACATTATGGGTGACATACCAGAGTTCAAAAGAGGACAAATTGTTGGTGCACGTCTTGCTGGCGCATCTGTGACCAAGACAGCAAGTCTTTGTGATGTATCAAGAGCCACGGTATCCAGGGTAATGTCAGCATACCACCAAGAAGGACGAACCACATCCAACAGGATTAACTGTGGACGCAAGAGGAAGCTGTCTGAAAGAGATGTTCGGGTGCTAACCCGGATTGTATCCAAAAAACATTAAACCACGGCTGCCCAAATCAAGGCAGAATTAAATGTGCACCTCAACTCTCCTGTTTCCACCAGAACTCTCCGTCAGGAGCTCCACAGGGTGAATATACACGGCCGGGCTGCTATAGCCAAACCTTTGGTCAATCATGCCAATGCCAAACGTCGGTTTCAATGGTGCAAGGAGTGCAAATCTTGGGCTGTGGACAATGTGAAACATGTATTGTTCTCGGATGAGTCCACCTTTACTGTTTTCCCCACATCTGGGAGAGTTACGGTGTGGAGAAGCCCCAAAGAAGCGTACCACCCAGACTATTTCATGCCCAGAGGGAAGCATGGGGGTGGATCAGTGATGGTTTGGGCTGCCATATCATGGCATTCCCTTGGCCCAATACTTGTGCTAGATGGGGGCGTCACTGCCAAGGACTACCGAACCATTCTTGAGGACCATGTGCATCCAGTGGTTCAAACATTGTATCCTGAAGGCGGTGCCGTGTATCAGGATGACAATGCACCAATACACACAGCAAGACTGGTGAAAGATTGGTATGATGAACATGAAAGTGAAGTTGAACATCTCCCATGGCCTGCACAGTCACCAGATCTAAATATTATTGAGCCACTTTGGCGTGTTTTCGAGGAGCGAGTCAGGAAACATTTTCCTCCACCAGTATCACGTAGTGACCTGGCCACTATCCTGCAAGAAGAATGGCTTAAAATCCCGCTGACCACTGAGTAGGACTTGTATATGTCATTCCCAAGATGAATTGACGCTGTATTGGCCGCAAAAGGAGGCCCTACACCATACTAATAAATTATTGTGTTCTAAAACCAGGTGTTTCAGTTTCATTGTCCAACGCCTGTACATAACCATCCATTTGCTGGAGAACAGTGTACATTTTCTTCTTTACAGCTCAATAAGTGTTGAACATAACTTACATTTTAACAATTTCATTTACATTATAAACATGACAGCCCTTGACATTTCACAAATTTTTTTGTTTTTGTTTGTTTGGGCACATGTAAACAGTGTTTTAGACATGACAACATAACAAAATACAGTGTGACAACAGCTTCACATGATCTGCGGACTCTTCTTTTACGTTTGGCTTTCCCTTTCAGGGGTCGCCACAGCAAGTCATCAGCCTCCATCTAACTCTATCTTTTGCATCTTTTTCTCTCACACCATCTACTTTTATGTCCTCTTTCACTCCATCCAAAAATCTCTTCTTTGGTCTTCCTCTAGATCTCTTGCTTGGTAGTTCCAGTCTACCAATCTTCTCAAAGCAAATATTGCATCTGTTGTACGTTGTCTTGGCATGGAACCATACTGCAGCTAAATTCAGGCCTCAGTCTAGCTTCCACTACTCTTTCCCATAACTTTATTGTATCACTCAGCTTTATTTTTCTGTCGTTGCCACAACTTTGCACATCTGCTTTGTTCTTGATACCAGCACGTTTCTCCATTCCTCAGGCATCTCCTCACTCTCTGAAATCTCATTGAAGAGCCTAGTCAAAAACTCTACTGCTGTCTCTTCTAGACACTTCCATACCTCCACAGGTATATAATCAGGACCAGGCCCAGGCCTTTCCACTCCTCATCCTTTTCAATGCCTTTCCTTACCTCATCCTTACTCATCTTTGCTACTTCCTGATCCACAATGGTCACTTCTTCTGCTCTTTGTTCATTCTCATTTTCCTTATTCATCAGCTCATCAAAGTACTCTTTCCATTTTCCTATCACACTTGTTGCGCCTGTCAGTACATTTCCATCTCAATTCATCCGAACCTGCTGAATATCCTTCCCAACTCTCTCTCTGCCTTGCCAACCTGTATAAATCCTTCTCTCCTTCATACCGTCTGACCTATCATACAAGTCAATATATGCCCTTTGTTTGGCCTTAGCTACCTCTACCTTCATTTTATGCTGAGTCTCTCTGCCTGTACACCTGGCTACACCTCTTCAGTCTTCACAGTGTCCCACTTTATCTTAGCTGATATTTCTCTGTGTCCACTCTTGTACTTCCTCATTCCACCACCAAGTCTCCTTATCAACCTTCCTTCCAGAAGATGTACCAAGTACTCTCCTACCTGTCTCTCTGATAGCATTAGCTATAGTTATTGTATAGTTTACCAATCATCTGGACACATGTCCTGGCCACCCAGAGCCTGTCTCAACTTCTCACTGATAGCATGATAGCATGATCTGGGGACTAACTTACTTAAAGTTGACTAAAATGAGATATGCTAAATAAATATGTCAATATGCTAAAATGAGCTCATCCTTTATATATAATGGGAAGTGTTTACACTCAGGTACTTTAGCAATGCAGTGGTTGCAGGTATGTTTTGGGGTCGTTTGTTGGAATACTGCCCTCCGGCCCAATTTCTGGATGAAGGGGATCATGCTCTGCCTCAGTATGTCACAGTACATGCTGGCACCTCATGGCAAATCTATAAAAATATTTTTAAAAATGTGAGGAGTATGTTCAGTTTTGTGAGATTTTGTTACATTTGTACCATTGGAATCTCAGAAGAACAAGACTGGCGTAGCTAAATCAAAGAGCTGATGATGTGTTCCTAGGCTATTTCCATTTACACCCTAGCACTATGGTTTGCCAAACATTCACTGGACAATCTGACATGCCTCAAAATGATGTGAGTCTTTGTGACACACACTGTGACCAAGATGTTATTAGATTCATCTTGCACAGTGCAACATGCAGTAAAATTAGATTTGTTTTTTGTTTTTCTTTGCTGTAGCACTTGCTAATTAAAAACAAAAATGCTCCAGGGAGAGGTCACTGTCACGGTTAAAAAAAACACTGCTTACTTTGGATAAGTCAGCAGACTGTGTCCTACATTCACCTTTTCACTTTGTTTTCTGCTGATAAAACAACTGCAGTACAACTGAACAAAAATGAGTGTTTTTTATTTATTTATTTATTTTATGAAGATGTACAAATGTAACATAAAAATAGGTAAACTGCATAGCATAGTTTGTGAGCTAGGATGCTGTATGAAGTATCCATCAATCCATGTAGCTATTGTCTTTACCCCTATCACAGGGCGTACAGTACAGACCAAAGGTTTGGAAACACCTTCTCATTCAAAGAGTTTTCTTTATTTTCATGACTATGAATATTGTAGCTTCACACTGAAGGCATCAAAACTATGAATTAACACATGTGGAATTATACACTGTACAAAAAAGTGTGAAACAACTGAAAATATGTCTTATATTCTAGGTTCTTCAAAGTAGCCACCTTTTGCTTTGATTACTGCTCCGCACACTCTTGGCATTCTGTTGATGAGCTTCAAGAGGTGGTCACCTGTAATGGTTTGTGGCAGTTTGTCAACACACTCTTAACTAGAGCTCAATGAACTATTGTGAAAATGCTGGAAAGAAAAATACCTTGGCAGAGCACAGTGGTGTATGCAACTGTCTCAGTTTCATCTTGTGCCTAAACTTCTTTAAACCTAATGCTTAGAAAAACAGGCTGAAAATCTCTCAGAAACATATTTGTTTTTCATCACTGACAAACTCTAGGCTTTCTTTAGAGTTATGTATTGAGAAAGTCCTAATTATAAGCTTTTTATTAATCTGTATAGCGGAACAGCAACTAGGTAAGAAGACTAAAAAGTATTTACTGCAAACCCAACCTCCTCAAAGCATGCTAAATAGGTCAGCTATTGATGGCCAGGGTTTTTAGTGGCAAGCAAAGAAGCGATTGTTGCTCCGGCAAGAAATTTAGTAAAATCTATGACGTGATAACAAAGATAGATGTTTCAGTTTATCATTTGAAGCCACTGTTCCAAAAGCTGAGTAATGTAGGCACACAGAGTCTGCAGGTCCAGCTGTATTTATCTATTTTATATTATTGGCGTGCTTGTTTTTCCATACAGCCTGGGTCACTAAATGCTGAATAGGCTCTTTCCAGACAAGAATTTCAGTTGTTCTATCGATATCTGATTGCCAGAACAAGCCATTGTTACTAAGATTGATGTTGTACTTGTTAATAATTTACTGAACATACCGGGGGACGGGTGGCCAATATGGCATTAGATGCACTTTTCAGTACACATTTTGGGCTTTAGATCATGAATCGTAAAACTGCCATGTGCGGGGACATATTACTATGTATAATTCTGTGTGATAAAGGTTTACAAGAGTTTTTAGAAGCAGATGGTAGTATTTATAATTTAATCTTTTTTTTCAGTGAGTTTTAGAATAAAAGTATTTTTGTCCATGTCCTGCAGCTTGAAAGTAAACATTAATGCAAATTCAAATCAAAGAAAATATTAAATGAATTGTTTGGCTAAGAAACAGATGTATCAAGGTTTATGTAAAAAGTACATGAAGGTATTGGTCTTATGTAATTTTAAATAAAACAATTTACAAAGGCTGCACGGTGGTGCAGTTGGTAGCACTGTTGCCTTGCAGCAAGAAGGTCCTGGGTTCAATTCCCAGCCAGGGGTCTTTCTGTGTGGAGTTTGCATGTTCTCCCTGTGCATGTGTGGGTTCTCACCAGGTACTCTGGCTTCCTCCCACAGTCCAAAGACATGCCTGTTAGGTTAATTGGTCACTCTAAAATTGCCCTTAGGTTATGAATGAGTTTGTGCTTGGTTGTTTGTGTGTTGCCCTGTGATGGACTGGCGACTTGTCCAGGGTGTACCCTGCCTCCTGCCAATAGACTGCTGGAGATAGGCACCAGCTCCCCTGTGACCCACTATGGAATAAGCAGTAGAAAATGACTGACTGACAATTTACATAGTGTTTTTACTTAAAAATGCAATTTATCTGGATTACTGTATTTATATATATATATATATATATATATATATATATATATATTGTTTGTTTTCTTCTTGATTGTTTTAAATATGCATTTTGATTCTATCTCTTTGCAAGCTCTTGCTAAAACAGGGCTGTTTTATGACAGGGAACATTTTTCTTGGCAAAATATTATGCATCTTGGTTATTGTATGTCTGTTTTTCATCTGAACAAACAGGGAGAAGACAATTCTTGACTCAAAATTTTGCTCTTTCTGTGCATACTTTTTCAAGGCTTGCAGTTAGTGGCACTACTGTATGTGATTTGGTAATTTAGGTGTCATCTGCAGCACAAGGTTTCTGTACTTGTCCTCGCTTTTTTATATCAGAACAGGATTTCAAAAAATTTATCTTTTCTATGTTTTCTCTATCAACTACATAAAAAAGCTCAAAGCTGATCCAGAAGGGTTAGGGTTAAATAGGCATTCCAGAAGGAATTAAAAGTTTTCTTTCCAACTGTATTTCAGATTACTGCTGTGGAGTTCATATTCCTAATCGTGGCCACTTTCAGATGTTAGCTGGATGGGCAGTTCTTATTTAGTCACCACTCTGAACACTAATTATGCTTGCTGGTTGTCCAGTCCTGTACTTGCATAAGAATGAGTTCTCACAGTGGCAGTGGTGCACAGTTTAATTGCATACTTTTATGCAAATCAAGTTCAGCTTCAAACACTTGGTTCAACTGTATGATTGCAATAAAACTTTTACCTCCTGAATGCAAACATGAGGGCCATTGTTACCCGTGGTTAAAATGACAGTAGCCATTGACAGCGCACATAGTAAGCAGAATACAGAAGAAGTACGCTGTTGGATCTCTGTTTATCCGGGAATGTAGAAGCTTTCTTTTTCCTCTAATGCTCAAACCATTTTGTAACTGATGCACTGTAAAGTGGTTGAATGCCAAATCAGTTTAGTTTCACTAAAGTGGTAAGTGTACTGTATGTCATATGTATTTAGGCTAACTTGGGACTGTGGAATAAATCATGTATTTCCTAGTTAGAATGATTCATGGAAATTTTGTCTATAAAAAAAACAAATATATAAAAAATGCAGGAAGTTCTCTCTTGTACAACATGGCAACTGTGTGAAAGTATCTGAAAGTGTGGCACTTAAAGTGGAATTCAGTGTATTTTATAGGATTTCTTTTTGTGGTACACCTAAAATACAAATCAGCACAGTTGTAAAGTCATATCTTAAACGGTTTTCAAATGTTTTTAATTTTTTTGTCTTCACAAGTCAAACACGTCAGTAAATAGAGTCCACCTTTGTGTAAATCGGAGATGTCTTTTTTTCCAATTCATGTCACTAGTCATTGAGGGCTGAGTCCAAATCAAGTCTGAAATCTCTTATGAATGATATAACTATTTTCTCATAAAATGTATGACATCTTGAGCAACTCTACCCAAAACTGCAAAAGGCTTCTATACATTATTTGGAAAATTGATCAAGTGTAATATTTACCGTTAGTAATATAAGTAGGCATTTATTGTGAAGCTACAACTAACATTGTTATGTTAGTTGTAGCTCATAACAGATTGTTATGAGCAACTTACAGCCCAGAATCCACAAACATCACTGGTTAATGATCAAGTGCCTCCTTTCACAGGAAAACATATACAGAACTGCACCTCTCAGAACTGCAGTCTGTAGCTTTTATATATATATATATTCATATATATATATATATATATATATATATATATATATATATATATATATATATATATATATATATATATATATATATATTCATATAACATGTCAGGACTTGGGTCTCAAACCAGCAGTCCAAGTCAATTCTTAAGTCTTTAGGGCACAAGTCTAAGTCAGTCCGAGGTCTTTTATTTTTGCATCATATGTGCGAGTCTTCATCTCTGGTGTAACCACATCTAGGGACAACATTTTGTGTCTATTCTGTTTTTGGTCTAATAGTCCAAACTCAGATAGGATAAATAATATCTGTAAAAAGCAATTTTCAAGTATTGCCACAGATTCTCATTTGAATTTAGGTTCTTACAACACATCTAAAGGCTTTTATTTAAACAGTTCCTTTTCAGCTTTGTGTTATGCTGCCTAATGGTAAACCACTATCACAGTCTCAAGTCTTTTGCAGCCTCTAATGACTTTTCTTCCTGGATTGCCCTGTATTTAGTGTCCTTCAGCCTATCTATTAGGACTAGCTTCTTTGTCCATACTAAACAAATCATTCCTACACCATAATGCAAGCATGTTTTAGTGTAGGAGTGTTCTATTTAGATTAAGGGGCTGTTTAGTATATGCCCCACATAGCTTTTTTTATGGACCCCAATAAGGTCAACTTTGGTCTCTTCTGACATTGTAGCCAATTTTTAATTTTGCCACTTTTAAGACCAAATTTGTGAAGGTAATAGTTGTCCTTTCAAAAGACTTTTGTGGGTCTCTGTAGCTCTAGTTACCATGGCTGCTTCTGTGATTAATACTCTCTTTCCTGTTAAGTTTATGTGGATGGCCTTTGCAGTTTTCCTTTTTCAGATGATGGCTCTGTGAGATGTTCGAAACCTGGAATGTTGTTTTGTGACTTACTCCACAACATTTTTTTCCTGAGCTGCCTGGTGTGCTGCCTGTACATAATGTGGTTTGTTTACGGAAACCCAATAAACAATAAAAACATTTACGGTTAGCAGTCTATTTTAAAAAAAAGATGTTCTCCAGTATGTTTATTCCAGGTTCAGTAAAAACAAATCTTCTCCGTTTAAATGTGGGGAGTGGTGGCCTAGTGGTTAGAACAGGAGGTTTGTGTTCCAGAGGGGACACAAGGGGCCAAGTTTGTATCTCACAGATTACCACTCTGGGTCCCTGAGCAAGACCCTGAGCAAGACCCTTAGCCCCAGAATGCTCCCTGGGCATCACACAATGGCAGCCCACTGCTCCCTGTAAGGGATGGGTTAAATGCAGAGGACAAATGTTGTTGTAATGTGCAATGACCAATAAAGATGATTATTAAATATGGATTAAACACAGAGCTTACTTACTGAAACCTTAAACAGGGGGATGAGTCAGTCTTGAACACTTAGTGAGGGGGAAATATTTATTTGCATGTTGTTAGTAACATGGTAAAAAGCGATACACTGCTAAGTCTGGGGGTGTGTACACTTTTTTGGGACATAGGACCATTTTATCATACCACGACCACAAATACAGACAAAGGAATTCAATAAAAATGTGAATTTATTAGGAGCTGGTTTAGACAATACTGCATTTTTTCAGGCTTCTGTAACAGGCACACGTTTGCTCTGTGTAAGGCTGCAGCTGTGTAAGAAGTAGAGAAGAGTACACTTCTTGTTTCCATGGTAACCCTGTCAGTGCATGCACAAAGAGGAGGGGACCACGGCGACGTTGCTTGTGGTGAGGCCATGATGTAAAATGACTTGACCATGTAATATTCTTCCCTTAATAAGTGGGTTGTTGTTTGGCATCTCAGCAGCCTGCAGTGACTCCGAGTCATTTCTTATTTTTTCCTCTGCTTGTGAACAGCTATAGCACAAAACAAAGTAACTCTCATGGCTATAGCATGCCAGTATACGTTCAAGGTGGGAGACTGACAGGTCTGGTGACGATATCTTTATGTTTTCTTTCCTTCCTCATTTTTTTCAAAAAGGAGAAATTCTTTGAACTATGAGAGAAAGCCACTGGGGAACTGAGAATGTATGATGCATAACATGTTTATTCTTACAGTAGCTTCAGTCTCCACGGACCTCTTTAGAATCTTGTATTCTTTCGTATGACCTCTACAAAACTAACATGGTTATTTTATACCTTAGGATTTAATGGAATGTCAAACCGGGCAAACAGATCAAAGGTACATGATTAAAATATTGACACAAAGTGTGGTTGTTAGAGCTGTCACCTCACAGAAAGAACTTCTCCGGTGCCTGCAGGAATTTATATCTGGCATTCTCCATAAACAGGCATCCAAGGTTAAATGGTGATCAGCTTTAGGAGTTAGTGTAAATGTTTGTGTTTTTGTCATTTGTCTCTGTGTTGGACCTTTGATGGAGTGAATAACTGTATTGGATGTTTCCCATCTATTGACAAATGATACCTGAGACATTCACCAGACTCCACATAAATATGAACTGGGTAAAGCACCATGTGGGAAACAAATTATGAATATGGACAACATTTTTACTTGCAGCCATCGACACACTGAAACTATTTTTATTGATTTTGACACTCCATTGTAGACTGTAAATATAAAATTATCATGCCAGTAAATTTCAGTTTTCCACTGCTTTTTGCTTTAGTTTATTTTTCAAAAGCAACAGGAGTCTAAAGAAGAGAAAGAGTGAGACTAGGGTTGGTTCTGTCCAGAGAGGAGAAATATGAAGTTGGATGAGGGGGAGACTGTAAGTAGAGAGTTACAAGTGTGAAGAAAACATGCACAATGAAGAGGAGGACCAAATACATCAAATAATATCTGTTCGACATTAATCAGCTATGTCATAAACTGTGGACTGATGAATGGTAATGCTGGACTGGGAGTTCAAACAAATCTTAGGAGATATACAAAAGCATCAGTCATTCAGACAGCTTGTCAGGAACATAAAAAAATGTTTTCTGTCTCCAGTACAGTAATCATCAGTTTACCGCATCAGCAATTTTAGGCATTTGGTATTTTACAGGAGACTCCCTGTATTTCCTTCCTTGGTCTACATTAGGTATGGGTACTTTTCACTTTTGAACAGATACGGTACAGATGCCCGGTACCTGGGATTTGGTATTGGTACTCAACGGTACCAATTTTGATACTTTTGTGTTTGCTTTTGTGGTAATAAATGTTAATTCCTTTAATAATAAAATATAAAAATTTTTCAATATATATATTTCTTAATATATGAACTTTAATCAATATATCAAAACAACATCCAAACGTTGTATTGTAATATTGCAGTTATTTGACAATTTTCTTCAACATGAAAACCTTTAACTAACTATGCAGTGTCTTTTCTTAATAATGCACTAATTAAAACCCATCTTGCTGATTGCAGACTATGGATGCAGGTGTGCAACGTGCCGAATGCAGGAGTTGTAGCCGTAGATCTGAGGCTGCTGAAGAACTCTTCAGCTTTGAGAAAAATTTTGTGCTAAACCAGGTGCTTTCTCAGATTAGAAATATTCCCGCTGCTGGCCTTGCACTTTGCATCACAAATATAGCAGTGAGCATAATTTGCATCGCATTTGAAAAGTGGAACCATACTTTCAAGTGCTTTATATCAGACCTGCTTGCTTGGTTCACTGTTTCAGCGGCTGCTTAAGTCATTATGCTCATGTGCATGCCATGCTGTGTTCATGTCCGGTAGTACCAACAGAATTTGGTCGGTACCTATAAAAGTACCAAACTTCCCGTCCCTAGTGTACATAGGATAGGGGAAAAGAAAACCCAAATACAACAAACCTTATATTAACTGAGAAACAAAATAAAGTAATTTTAGGCCAATCATTTCATAGACTGAGAAAAATATATGGTCAGCTTTCTGTGACATTCATCAGGCCTCTTTAGTTCCTTTTGAAACATACCTTTATTCCATGATCTACACCTATCGTTTACATCTCTAGTTCAGCCTAAAGGTGTGGATACAGAAAGGAAGGGGGTTGAAGTTGACCCATTACTGCTAGGCTTCTGATTCACCCTGGGGAATTGTCACAGAACTATAATGACCATACACTGTGGGGGAAAGCCAGGATTGCAGAACAAGAGCAACACAATGATAGGATACAAAGCAAAACCAGCGGTAGCAGTAGAATCTACTGGGGCAAGCAAAGCCACAGAGCCTGGTAAAACCGGCCGCCACAGAGACATTTTCTTCCCACAGGCTGTTTCTTTGATGAACACTTGACAGTCAGAGTTCCAGAGCAACACAATGCATACTTGGACTGATCTCACGATGTATTCCATGGTAAAGTCAATTGTTTATATATGTACATTTAAAAAGATATTCTTTATCATTGAGAGCAAAGTGTACCAGAGTCAAATTCCTTGTTTGTCTGTACAAACTTGGCAATAAAGCTGATTCTGATTCTATTATTGAAACACATACAGGGGTTGGACAATGAAACGGAAACACCTGGTTTTAGACCACAATAATTTATTAGTATGGTGTAGGGCCTCCTTTTGCGGCCAATACAGCGTCAATTCATCTTGGGAATGACATATACAAGTCCTGCACAGTGGTCAGAGGGATTTTAAGCCATTCTTCTTGCAAGATAGTGGCCAGGTCACTACGTGATACTGGTGGAGGAAAACGTTTCTTGACTCGCTCCCCCTGTAGGTCCAGGTAGATCTGGATAGCTTTTTATTCCCTTAATCAATAAAATCATAATTTCACACATGCATTCTGTGTTTACTCAGGATATCTTTGTCAGATATTAAAATTTGTTTGAAGACCTGAAATATGTGGCCAAAAAAAGCAAAAACAGAAGACATCTATAAGGAGGCAAATACACTTTCAGAGCACTGTTCCTCACTTAATCATGAAGAAAGCCAAAGTGCTAAAAGTGCTTCAGGTTTTTGCAAATCAGTGTAAGTTGTTAAAAGAAAAGAGGTATATTTTAAAAGTAAAAGTTCTGGTCAAATCTGCTAACTGTGTGTTGTTTTGCTAAATTAGTGAGTGATTTCTGTTTTTAAAAGTGCCAAAGCAATCATAGAAAACATATTCTCCTTTTAAACTAATAACTTAACGTTTCTGCGCTTTTACATTTTTGCTTTGCGTCCTTTGGGGGGGGTCACTGGCTAAAAAGGTTGAAATTCACTAGGGAATTAGCCTCATGCCAATCAGCTGTTAGACACCAACAGCTTGCCCTTTAGGGTTCACTGAAATATTCCACCTTCATCCTTACAGCTTCTCAAGAGTAATTTAGCTGTGTCTTTGATTTTTTTAAATTAAGCTTGGTTTATCCCTCTACTGTTGTTGCTTTACCCATGCTGTGCAAAAACCCTCTGAGCCTATTTGGTACCTGTGTAGGAGCAATGAGGTTTGCTCTGCAGTCATGAGTGCTTTGATGAACCACAATCAGTATCAGCAAAAAGAAGCCTCCATATTTGCTAGCCAAATGAGATCACATTTAAAAAGATCCATCAGGAGCAAATGTAGCGTATGATAATCATTACCATGCCATTTATGAAAAGGCTCTTCCAAACACCAGATGCAGCTAATTTTTTTTTTACAAAACTGAGTGATTTTCATGTGTGAGTTAAGATCAAAGAGTTTGCAAAAACAGCCCTACAGGAATAAGTTAGAAATTAGTAAAAAAAAATATTGAAATAGTAAAATACATTTCATTTTATTCTTGTTATACCTGCTTTTCTCTTTGTTACCCATTAGGTATCAAGAAAGTTGTTGCCTGGCCTTGCTACCAACCATTCACATAACAAGAGATGTATTATGTACTGTAGCTGTTAATGTTTATTGCTGTACCTGCTGGCCATATAGTGCTGAAAACTGATCCTGCACCAACAACAAAAAATCCTATTTAAAATTCCAACTAACATGTACCCATTGGATTATACAACAAAAAGTGGGTGCTACAATAAGAGGCTAAGATGTAATCAAAGCTGATGTTGGGCTATGTGGTTGCTTTATGGGTTTTATTCACTATCATAGCAAAAAGGAAACTGTTGTGATCCTTCTTTGGTAAGTTTTAAAATCTTTATGGACTTTGCAAAGTGATGTCATATCCACTCTGACCGACAAACAGCCTCATTTTCAAATGAAAAAAAAAATTCTGCCTCAAGCAACTCTGTAACTACTACTCCTTCTTGGCCTCATTACAGGGCAATATCTACACACAGGCTCCTCAGATAATAGAACATAATAAGTCAGATGGGACTTTATACCTTAGATGCTGGAGGCTTGTATTGTGCTTTTATGTTGTCCTAGGCCTTAATTGCGCCATGCCGATAGATTTCTTCTCCAGATTTTTGGTTGGTATTGACCAATACGGAGAAAGCCTAAGAACACGTCAACCTTGATTAATTTTCTGAGAAATTTCTTCTTTTTTCACTAATTTTGGCAGGCCAATAACTGAATATTGAAGCAGTTAACTAAGTTTTTTCTTATGTCTGGTCCAAAGCTTTATGCTGCATTTTACCCTGAAACCTTTCAGTATGAATCTTAACTTTTCATTTCTGCTTCCACTTGCTATTTTGTTTTGACATTAAGAAATACCTGGCCAGGGCAACAAAAACATTATGTGCCTTGTCTCAAAGCAATCCCTCTCACAATGTCTACTTTTCGCAATGTCTACTTTTTCTGGTCTGCCAGTGATGAGCCTTGCAGCCCCTCCACTAGGTGGAAAAGAAGTTTCAGTTGAATACATTATACTGCGAGTTGTACAGCGAGTCACAAAAAGCACAATGTGTGTCCATCAGCACGAATGCAGTGATATGGAGCCCGTTTCTACCTTTTGCACCTGAACAATTCATGTTAGTGGTACATGATGAATCAAGCTTATGCTCCAATAACTAGACACATCTTTTCATTTTATAGTTTAGATTTTATCTCAAGTTTTATTACAGCTTAGGAAGTATACATTTCCAGCTTTGGTTTAATTACATAATCAAATCTGTATTCTCCCAAAATATTAATCCCACACCATTGCTCTGCTGCTTTTATACCTAAAGTTATTAGTCAATAAATGACAAAATATATTTCTACAAACAAATAATTTTTAACGAATCAAACTGAATGCAGCCTTTTCGCTCTTTGTGTGAGGGTTTCCTGACTTGGAGGTACTGGTCCATCTTAATCAGGTGTTGTGTTACTGAATATTTTCTGTTTTTGACTGCATTTTATTTGACAGGGATAGAAAAATCTGAATACCATCTGTCATTTTGTCAGATTGTAATTAACACCCCTGTCCACTTAGTGGTGAGTTATCATATTAATTAGCTGTTTTCTACCGTTGAAGTGTGTGCTTGCCAGATAAGAAAACCCCTCGTTCACAGAGTCTTGCCAACTTCTGATTACTTCAACTGGAGAAATGATCCCTGATTTTAAAACTTTGGCTGAAGTGGCACTTATAATTCTGGTCTCTAGCGTGAGCACAGATTCACCCTTCAGAACAGCATCCAAACCTTTGTCCGAGGCAAAAGTCCAAGACCTCATGATAATAGCCTTTGTAGCAATCCCAGTCGAGACATTTGATTATGCAGAAGCGGATACACAATTCAGGTCAATGCGGAACAGGAGGAAGTTGTGAGATTGTGCATTCAGGCCACCCACAGCAGGTAATCTGTTCATGTTTTAGTTTAATTTCATTGTTTATATGTATTTACTAAATCAGTGTTTACTGCTTAGAAAAAAGTTTAATTATTCATCTGGTTGATGATGATTCTCTGTTCAGCTTGTTTGGACTGAATATTAATAAAATTAATGAAAAGAAATAATTTTTTTTCATTAAAAAAACAAAGTGATACGCACAAATAGAATATGACCAGATTTTCTTGACCCTATTAGTCAAAATGAGTGAGAACAAAGAAGTGTAGCACAACCTCTGATCTTGATATGCTGAATTGCATGCTGATTTTATTAAGAGCCTTTTATTAAATTAGACCTCTTTGGAACACAGAAATGAATTACTTTAGTGATTTATTTGATGATCAGTTAGGAAAAGAAACACAATGTCAGAAAAGGGTAAATGTATTTCCATAAATGAAAAGAAAAGGTTTGCTTTGAGATATAGAGATTTTGTTAAATATATAATTATTTCATGCTTTTTGCAGTTTTTTTAATTTAATGAAACATTTCTATTTAGAATGCCTTGCAAAATTATTCACAATGTTTCATTATTGTCGCAATACAACCACAAACTGCAATGTACTTTATTGGGATTTTTTATGATAGACTGCCTTCCAAAGAAGAAGGTGCAATAAAAAAAAACTGTCTGTGGTTCTACAAAGCAGGAAATCCAAAGAACTGCAGCTGTAATTGCAGCAAAAGGTGGTTTTTCAAAGTATTGACTCAGAGGGGCTTAGTACAAATGAATACGTGACTGTACAGATTTTGTATCCGTAAAAAATTATGAAAACCAATTCTGAAAATGTCCAAAGAGGGTTAATAATGTTGAAAGGTACTGTCAAGAAAACTCTCAAGCTAAATATTAAAGGAAACAACATACTTGCCACCATTAAGAACTTTTTGTGAAGGACAAATGATCATGGAGAATTGTTTTTTCATAATTTTTAAATAGTTTGTACAATGAAGAATGAACCTGTTTTTGCCAAGTTCCAATAAATAGGCATGTGTGCATGCCCTCTTCTTATAAACAACCAGGGATTACATTTGGATTATGGCAATGTTATAGCTTTAAAGTAGAGAGGCAAAAACATCTGCTTCCTGATGTTTTGAATAATCCTCAGCAGCTATAAACAAATCTTTATTCTCAATGGGTTCTAGTGACTAGTGACTCAGTACCGCTCAAGCACTTTCTTTCCTTGAAGCTATTTCTCTATCATTTTCACTTCTTGCTCTTTTTTTAATGGATTGTTCCCTAAAGACAACTCCTTAGATTGAGCCTGTTGTTGAAATGTTGTATTTGCTGATGTCTGTGTCTTTGATGACAGCAGCATAGTGTGACATGAAAGTAGGATTAGTGGAAAGCGTGTTCTGCAATCCATACAATCAGAATATGCATGATGTTGTAAAAAAAGTATTTGCCCTTAAAAGCAATTTTCAAATAATGATTACATTTATTAAGGGTAAAAGCTATCCAAACCAACTTGTCTCTTTATGAAAAAATAACTCCCTTACCTGAACAACTGGTTGTGGCACCTTAGGTGAAGCATTTGAGATAACCTGCAATGAATTTTGTCCATCACTGCTTGCAGTTCTAAAACCTTAGAAGTGGCATCATTGCCCTTTTCAGGTTGATATAGGTCAGTGTCTTTGTTTCTCACCTGTTCTAAAATTTCTTTGAATTGGGGCACGATGTTTTGCTTTTTGAGATATTTTAGCCTATATCGTGTTGTCAGACATGTTCCATATATTTCCTTTCTTGATTCAACAGGTCTAGCAATAATCAGGCATGAGTCCGTCTGGTGAAATTGAAAAATGTTGTGAAACAGTTAATTCATGATTTAACAAATTGACAATTCTTATTTCACATTAGGCCAGGTTGGTCTTTATGGCTTTGTTCCCTTAACAAATGAAATACATTTGAATATAACATTTGGCATTTACTCTGGTTATCTGTCTGATTGTAAAAATGGTTAGATGATCTGAAGGTGTGACAAAAAGCAAAACCAAAAGGAAAAAATTATTTAAAACCGAACAACTACCAGAAAATGTTGTTCAGCAGAGCTCTGAAATCTATTCATTTCAACCCAATTTATTAATATTGTGCCAATTCACAGCACATGTTGTCTCAAGGAACTTTACAAAGTCAATTCAGTTTAATAATACAGATTCTAGCTCAAGTACATGCATTCCAATTGATCTTTGTTATCAAACAATGAGTCAAATTCAGTTTATGATCAAAATTGATTAAAAGGTTTTCTATGGAAACCCAGCAGATTGCATCGAGTCATGGACTCTCAGGCTAAGACTGAGGCTTACACAACTCTCACTTTTCACACTTTCTTACAGTGCATATCTGTTTGCTCCCGCAGTGAAAAACAACTTTACAAATGATGATGTCGCAGCACAAAGGAAGTAGTACGACATCCCACATACATGGGTTTTCAGACCCATCAGGAAGATAGTGTGAAATTGGTAAAAAATTCAGCATGACTGGTTCTTTTCTTTTTTAATTATCAGTGATTCATTTATTTAGATTTTTATCATCTACTGGGGAGTATAAACATCTGAGTTGTGGCCTACAGTTACTTTAGATTAAATTTATTTTAAGGAGAAAACTTTTAGCTTAAATGACAAATATTTATGTTTTTTATATTGGGTGATATGGACTTGTTTTGACATTTTCCTGTTTTTTTGCATGCAGAGGTGAAATGGCCGAGGCATGGAAAACCACTGAAACACATAACACTAATCAAGCTGAACAGTGCTGGAGAAAAAAGGAGCCAGGATGAATTACAAAAGCGACTTTTAAAGTCAGATTAATGCTGTTTGAACAAGCTTAGGCAAATCAAGTAGCTCACTATGACCTTATTAAGGGTTATGTACTGTATTTGGGAGGTAGAAGTAATGTCAGTAAGGCTACATTTAGCTGCTTCTTCAAACAAGCACTGAGAAATAAATGGTCATGATTTTCTTTATTTTATAAAAAAAAAAACATCCAACTGTATCTAATTTTTTCCTTTCAGTAGTGCTTATTAGCCAAAAATAACAAAAACACAATTGTGTCTGTGGACATCCTTCAAATATGCTATGTTATTATGAGACATTCAATTCTGTATTTCTTTAAAAACATACAGTTATACAGTTTTTTCAGACTTAATTACAAAGAAGCCACAATTTTCAGTGCCTGCTCACAAACAAAAAAAAAACAGCGGTATTCGAGCGTGTCTGTAAGAGGTCACCGCACATCAGGGCTATCACAGAGCAAAACAGTTTCTCAGAGAAATAAGGCTCCATTTCCCCGACTGATTCACACCAGTTCCATTCTGAACGCAAGAAGAACACATCCACATCTCTGCACGCAATCTTTTTTCTCTGGTAATGGCTTCACCACTCAGCTCAGTAATTCAAGTCCCTGTCATTTGGTCAGACGGGAGAGACTAACAGACAGATAGGTTGACTGACAGGTGGATATAAATAGGACACATTCACCAATCCATCCATTTTCTATAACCTTTTGTTCTGTTTAGGGTTCCAGGGGAGAAACTAGTTTGGACAATTGGTCAGTTCATTGCAGACCCAGCACATTGCAAACACAAGTTCAGACCTTAGGTCAGGAGAGCGTCACTCATTACCATAACACACATTGAAAGTGGGAGAAACCTGATGAAGACTCAGTAGAATGTAGTTTTTATTATTATAATTATTATACATACGACCAGGACTTTGAAATTAATTCCGTTAAAGAATTTATAGAAAATATAACACATTTAAAAAAACAACGCATTTAATTGCACTGTGGAATGTAAACACTTATGGTATCTGAACTAGTATTTAAATTAGAAATTAAAGCTGCAAGCAGCATTGTAGGCCCTCGCACCTCAGCGCCGCTCGGCCTGTGTAGCGACCGTGAGAGTCTGGCATCACCGCCTGCACACCACGGACAAGGCCTCTGCTCATTTCCACACGTTGCCACTAGGTGGCACTGTGAGCAACGTGTCTTTAGTAATGCCGACACCTGCTCTGGTGAAAAGCATTAAAAGCTTAGGCGACGTCTGACCTTCCTGATGGAAGCTGCACTTTCTTGGTTGTTAGTGTTTGGGGCTAAAGTAATGTCATCAATTGACTGTGGCAAAATGTTCAGCATGTGTCCTTTACGATGCATCCTAAATAGGTGGATCCAGTGATGTATGAGGGATATAAAGCAGTTAGTTTTCTTAGGAGGCGCTGTTGATCCAAATTTGAAGGTAATCTACTGTATTAGAGCTGTTTGGGGGATGACAAAGAACAACTGCTGGAAGCTTGCATGAGTGACAGTTTCAAAGGAGGATGTCAAGCAGTGAAAAATGTAACTTCATGTTCTAAGTGGGCGGGGCTAAGGTGATGTCATTAATTGGCTGGTGCCAACATGTCATTGTTCGGCATTTGTCTATGATGATGCATACCAAATTTGAAATTGATCCGATGATGTATGAGGGAGATAAAGCGGTTAAAGTTTGCTAGGGGCCGCCATTGATCCAAATTCCAATGTAAACCAATAGAGCTGTTTGGGGTATGACAAAGATCAACCATATTCAGTTTGGAGAAAATCAGACCATGTATGTATAATTTAGAACTGAATGCCACAGCCACGCCCTCCAGCCAAACCTGTCAGTAGTGCAGACCAACTTACACCATCATGTTATCTCACTCTGGGGACAGTTTCATGTTGGTTAGGTGAAGGGGATTAAATCATAGTAAAACATGACACTTCCTGTTCCCAGGGGGCAGGGCTTCGATGATGTCAGCATTTGATCATTGAATATTGTTTGGGGCCCAAAGTGGATCAATCCCAGAAGGTTTAGTGTCTCTGCGAGTTTCCTTGTTAGAGCTATATTAATTTACTGTTTTATGGCAAGAAGTCATATTTTGAGGCATAGCCATGCCCACATGCTTTCATGTGGCAAAAAGCTTTTGATAACTCTTGATCCCCAGGGCCTTAAGAGTATACTGAGTGATTTTGAAGCCTCTATGTCAAAAACCGTTGGAGGAGTTTGCTCAGATACAGAGGCTAGAAACGGCCAAACCGCGGTCAAAATTGCAAATTCAGTCCAAAATGGCCCACTTCCTGTGGGGTTCGGACCAAGGCTTCAAGAGACTTTTCTGTAAGTCCTGAGAAGTTACATATGTGAACCAAATTTCACAACCCTCGGTCAAAGCATGGCTTGGGGCTGACTTTTTAAAATTTTCTATGGGGCGCTGTGGAAAGACTGGACTAGGATCAATCATATTGAATTTGGTGCAGTTCAGATGATCTATGTGGAAATTAGAGCTAAACGTATGGCCATGGCGTAACATCAAACTTCGCCTCGCCACGCCACCACGGCCACGCCCTTTTATGAAAAGTGACTGTGCAGACCAAGTTAGACCTACTAGTTATCAGTCACCTCACACAGTTTGAAGCGGATTGAGTGTAGACAATCCAGTAAAAAAAGTGACTTCCTGGTCTGAAGGGGTGGGGCTTAGATGATTTCAGCATATGACCCCGTAGGATCGTCGAGAACCCAAAGGTCATCCTATAAGGCAAATTTGGTGTAATTTGGCCTTTCTTTGGCAAAGTTATTGCGTTTCTTAATGTTGGGCGCAAACGCCAAGATCCTGGTCTGGTCCTGCCCCTTCAGCATACACAAAAACTCACACTTTTGATAACTTTTAATCCTCCATGCCTAAACTGCATACTGACCAAATTTGAAGCCGATAGCTCAAAATCCCTAGGAGGAGTTCGTCAAAGTTTGAGCTTTATGAAATGTCAAAAATGACCTATGACCCATGATCGCCAACTGCTTGTTGGTTTTAGGGCATACCTCCAAGAGACTTTTTTCATGGTTTGGAGAAACCTTAGAATTTCGAATTTCTAGGACTTACCAGTTGACCTATATTACTTTAGAGGGCACTGTAGAGCTGTTTGGCCACGCCTCTTTTCAACCCATTAAAATACAATTTCACTAGGGGGACAATTTTAAGTGACGTTTGGTAAGTTTTTTAATATGTTTAGGCCTCCAAACAGGTGCTTCTTTCGGAAGAGAATCATAATAACAAACATTTGAATTACAATAGGCCTTAGCAGCGCTTAGCTGCTCCAGCCTAATAAATATTAGTATGAAAGTAAATGCAGTGCACAAGAATTTGCAAGTTCCCGCTCCCTCTTGTGTTTGCCAGGTGACGACAAACAAAGAAAGAGAGTAGCCCTGTGTAATGACAGTGTATGAGACAAAACAGCGCTGGATAAGAGAAGTGAAAGCAAGTTAAACACTGCTTCTGAGAGAAATGATTACTACAGAGCACCAACATTTAAAATCTGAAGCCAGAGAACATCTGTGGGCAAATGAGACATCCCAGGGAGGTTAGGAAGAAAAGAAAGCTGAACATCATTCAGGCTATGAGAAAAATATTTTTAACTCAGAGGAAAAAAAAAATCACATTTTCCACCACAGTGTAGTGACTGCAAAGAGTAACACAAAGCGAGGCTAAACACTTAATAGAAATGAAGGAAAGACTTCTGTAAAATATGGTAAGTTTATGGTAACTTTTTCCCCCACATAGTTGCTTTAATAGGACGAGTATAAAATGTAGGGCTGCCGATTTACTTGCCCTAAGACATTTTGAAACTGCATGTGGATCTGTATAGTTGGATGAACTACAGCATGAAAGCCACATCATTCTAGTTTACTAAATCAATGCAGACATTACTGTGTATCTTCATAATACACATTTAATATGTTTATTTATGGTTTTAGTTATTAATAATAACCTATTGGAATTGAAAAACGTATTATGTTTCTTGTGTCAAATATTTCTGTTTGATAAAGAGACATATTATGCAAAATTCACTTTACTCTTTTATCATTTAAATATACACTGCTCAAAAAATAAAGGGAACATTTAAACAACACAATATAACTCCAAGTGAATCAAACTTCTGTGAAATCAAACTGTCCACTTAGGAAGCAATACACGAGCAAGACACACTCAATAAAGGAGTGGTTCTGCAGGTGGGGACCACAGACCACTTCTCAGTACCTATGTTTTCTGGTTGATGTTTTGGTCACTTTTGAATGTTGGTGGTGCTTTCACACTTGTGGTAGCATGAGACGGACTCTACAACCCACACAAGTGGCTCAGGTAGTGCAGATCATCCAGGATGGCACATCAATGTGAGCTGTGGCAAGAAGGTTTGCTGTGTCTGTCAATGTAGTGTCCAGAGCCTGGAGGCGCTACCAGGAGACAGGCCAGTACACCAGGAGACGTGGAGGAGGCCAACAACCCAGCAGCAGGACCGCTACCTCCGCCTTTGTGCAAGGAGGAACAGGAGGAGCACTGCCAGAGCCCTGCAAAATGACCTCCAGCAGGCCACAAATGTGGATGTGTCTGCAAAAAGGTTTAGAAACCGACTCCATGAGGATGGAGTTTACTGCTGGCGGTGCGCAACAAATTCAGAGGTGCATACTGCCACCTACTGTACATCATTGTATAACTCCACCCACTGTATTCTATGTTTTAGTTTTGTATTTCATAAAAATAAGAACAATGCTTTATTTATAATACTCTTGATTTCTCCTATATCACCCCTCTTTTCCTAATATTCCATCGGAGTGAATTATCTCCCATGACCTTTTTCCATCATCCAGTCCTGGCACTACGTTTACTGGAGGTGAGGAGCGTGACAGCGCATGCACATTGCAAATTGAATAACTCTCTGCTCCACTAACCAGCCTGAGGTCACGTGACGCCAAGTTGCTGAAGTAAATTCGTATTCTCATAGAAAAGAAATCGTATTCACAAACTGTTATAGCATATTGTATTCATAAAGAATAACCATAACTGTAAACTTGAGCTTTGTGTTTGTAATTTCTTGAAGCTGTAACATTTTATTTTGTATTCTTATAGAGAAAATATAGAATACCTCATTTGGATTTTACTTATGCACAACTATTGACTAATACGCACACATTTCCGTCTTTACATACACATTGTTTTTGACAGCGTTCTTACCCCATAGTATTAACCCACACAATTCATTACATTATCCCCCCGCATCAGAACATCTTCCAAGTGCCTGGTTAAATTTTCTTTTTCATGGAAATGTTCCCACATGAGTGGGGGAATTCCTATTTCCCCCACTTCAAGGACAGGTTCTTCATCAGCTTCAAGAAGGATTTGCAGAAAGATTTCATCTGATTTAGGGGTCAGTTCCTTCTGTCAAAGGAAACGATAGACACAGCAAACGTTATTTTAGACATGACTTCATATTAGAGCATTCTTTCACGTGGAAGGGGGTGGGGTGTGTAGTGCCTCAAGAGCATTTGAAGAGACCACACCAAAACGAGTTGCCCTTTATTACCCAACACTGCTTTAAAATGTTACCACATCTTTATGCCTTACCTGTCTGGAGTGTTCCTTGGGCTTCCAGAAGAAGAAGAATGAGTCTGCATACAGACAGGAGATGGATCGGCTGGTCTGCTAGTGTAGTACAAACCACTTAGGGCTCAACCTGCTCAAAACAGTGGAGAAAGGTCGTGAACCTCCGAAAAACACCCTCCACACTGCCTCCACTCATCATCTTCAGCAAAACTGTGTCGACAGTGGATCACCTCCACCTTCGCCTTCTAGGAACCACTCTCTCTGAGGACCTGAGATGAACCTGGGACTGTACTTCCTGTGACAACTCAAAAAGTACAACCTTCCACAGGAGCTGCTGGTCATCTTTTACACTGCCATTATTCAGTTTGTCCTGTGTTAATCCATCATTGTGTGGTTTGGCACATCCACAAAACGGGACAGGTCCAAACTACAACAAACAATTAAGTATGTCATCTGGGCTTACCTTCCCTCCATCCAGGACTTGTACAGATGTAGGGTCCAGAAAAGGGCAGCTAATATCTATGCAGACCCCACATATCCTAGACAGGAACTGTTTAGACTTTTGCCTTCAGGTCAGTGCTACAGAGCGCTATTTTCAAAGACCATCTGCCACAGAGACAGTTTCTTTCCCAGGCTGTCACTCTGATGCCAAGAATGATACAATGCATATTTGCACTAATTTAACCATGCCTTTCTCTTTTGTAAAAACACTGTTTGTATATTAACAAAAAAATGTTTTCATTTTTATATATTTGTATTTAAAATGTCTATTACGAGCAAAGTTAAACTGAAGTCAAATTTCTTGTGTGCACAAACTTCTGTTTATCTGTTTCAATATGCTGTTTGCTCACTAATGTTCTCTTACAAACCTCTGTACCTCTGTTACAGTTTTGCTACATTTTGAAAACCCTACATCCTTTTTTTCTGTAATGTACATGTGTGTAGTTTTAACACTACACAATGTGGAAAGATTCAAAGTATAGACATTAATTTCTCCAATACATCAGTGTACATCAGTATATTGGTAATATATATAGAAATGCACACACACACACACACACATTCCCAACCTCCCATTGAACTCCAATCTCAACCCCATGAACCTCCCACCAGCCCTGAACCGCAACATGAATTTCCCCACAGGGCCACCACCAACCAGGACATAGATATCGAACACATGCCCCCGAACACAAACTCCATGAATCCCCTACTCACAGAAGCACATCCATGTAAAAGAGCTCCACCCCTGAAAAGCCGACGAGGACACATCCACATAGTGCAAGCCCAGCACACAGCCCCTGCCTCGAGCACCCCGCCATATCCGGCCCTCCCACCACACAGTGTATTACGACAGTAAGGCAATAGCCCTACACGACGCCACCCCAACCATTGCATGTGAGCACAACACACCAGACACCACAAAGCCCCCGTACCCACGTTGGATCCCCTGACCCCACACCAAGGGATCAACTCACCCCCCAAGCAGTACCTAGCAGTTGGTGCGCATTTGGGGCTGACGGCCCCCACCATGCCCCGACAAACACACAACATCACGGCCACCTCAATGAAGCCTGGGGAGAATTACCGACCACCTCAGCTCCACTATTTCCTCCAATCCAAATGCCGGCGACCCTACATCCCATGATACACCCTCACCACAAATGCTGCACTGAGCACCGCCCATCTGACCCCTCCCCCACCGGAACCAGGTGGCTCCCCCAAGCCAAGGGGGGGGGCGGTATTTATTAACTCCAGTTAATTGTTGCAACCAGTTATTTATAGTTAGAACACCACCATTTTCATATTTGACACAGATACACGCAGATAGGCTATTGTTTCACACCTGCCAGAAATGTCTGAAATGATTCTTCACCCAAAGAGATGTGTCACCTTGTTTTATTTACAGTCTGGCAGATAATGTCATTCAACTGTGCAAACAGTGTAACTGTTGCAACCTGAAAACACAAAGCCATGCAAGGTTGATCCATATTAAAACCCCGTCATCTGTATCACACACATTTCGAGGTTATTTAGTAGAAAGGTTGGGAGTAGAAAATTAAATATGAAAATTTTCAGCATTCAGTTTTGTAGATAACACACGATTTATCAAACATACTTTTGAATAATGTGAATGTTTGTGGGTGTATGTTAGCACTTTTGTCATCAACGTGCAAAGATGAAAACAAAATTCACATTCTGAATGGATAAAAAAATAATAATGAAAAAAAAACTCCTCACAATGCTTTCTTTCACACATCACATGACCTCAGTGTCTTTGGCATGTTTTTAACAGATAAAAAATGTATTTAAGTGTTTTAAAATGTTCATGAAATTTCCTGCTGACCTAATTGTAGCTTGTGAATTTCAGGTTAAAAATGTTTATTGCTCCTAATGTCCTGTTTTTGTATGTTGAGACCAGGACCAAAATGCAGATGGGAACTTGGGATGAGCATGATGAATGTTTTTTAACCTAAAAGTGAAAATATTCAGAAATTACACAAAGAGAACAGGACATGGAGCCTGTGCTCCATGTCCTGTTCTCTTTGTGTAATTTCAGAATGAAAGGAACTAGCCAAGAACAACGAAAACCAATGAACTTATATATAGAGGTGAGAGTGGAGAATGACATTGAATGTAGCTGAGGTAATCAGGGGATTGGGAACAGCTGCGGCGAACAGCAAACAGACAGACTGAGGAAAGATGAAACAAAAAGAACTCGGAAGTGATCAATACAATAAAAACCAAAAACACCCAAGGATCATAACACCTAAAAGTAGCAGACAAATTTAAAGTATGTTGATCATATTGATTTTCTTTTAAGTGGTTTCCTCCTGTGTGGAAAATGAGATGTGCTATGTATCATAGATGTTTATAGAATTGCTCAATTGCTTCATTCCAGCTGAACAAAACCAGCTGAGCAAGAATATTTAACAGTTAAGAATGGCTCCAATGGTTCTCAGCAGTCATTTACTCAACACTGCATTGAAACCTAGTCCTGAAAACATTTTGTTCTACCAGACAAAAAACACAACTACATGTAACTGGAAGGAAGAGCTGAAAGTGACATGCCTAAAGCTTTTGTCTGGGTGTGATTTTGGTGCACAATTGATATAACTGTGATTGAACAAGGGCAACCATCAAAAAGTTGACTTGTAGTTGCTTCTCTTGTTGGAACCACAGCAACACTAAAAAGCTACAGTGGTACAGTGTTACCATAATGAGAGTGGCTCAGTTAGACAGGATCTGACAAGGATGGGTATAAATGTGGGGACTGCTGATTGCAGTTGGAGCAAAAGGTCAGCAGTTAACTGAGAAACTGCTTTACCATTCTACAAGCTATTATGATGGTGGGCTTCTATTAAGCTTACAACAGAAACTTCCAATGTATATATTTAACAAACAGTTCAAACAACAAAAAAATACAGTTTGTTATGCAAAAAGTACATAAATGAGTCTGTGTTAATTACTTGTAGTGTAAATTCACATTGCACTACAATCAAAGTATAACTTATTAATGGCACAAGTAAAACTTAAACCACATGTGTACATGTACATGTAATACGAAGCAGACATTTGAAAATGTATGTTTGTGTTTTTTTTTTTTTTAAGTTAATCTGTTCTTTTGCCTTACAATACATCCTCTGTCCATTTCCCCACAGGCCAATAAAAGAAAGTCCCCTCCTTTGAAACATAGTTACATCTTGATACATTGAATTAAGTATTCTGCTAGCAAGGTATTTAACATACTTTCATTAAGCTAAGGTTTCTGTATTAAAAATCTTTTTTTTTATTCGGCTGATGGAACATTGTAATCTCCTAGAAAATTACATGTCGAGTTTTTGATTTTAAAACTCGTAAAAGAAATAAAATACAAAAAAAATTATTATACTACAAAATGCATGCCAAAAATGCATATTCTTTATGCACAAATGACTGTATATTTCAGACTCCAAATGAGAGTCCAAATAGGCATACAAAAGCTCATATTTAGTCTGTTGCTGACTGAAAATAATGTAATTTACATTTCACGCTTCAATGGACACTTAATTGGGATTTACTGCCTGAGGCATTGCCTGTTGGCTTTGACACCTACTGGGATTCAAACATAGCAAGGCTATGCTTTGCAGTCCTGGCCTCTGCAACTGAAATTTTTTTGCTCTTTCGTTTGGTGAAACAAAACATCCAAAAGTTGAAGTGACAGACTAAAAGGATCTAACAAATTAATATATTGTAAGTCATACCATGAAGCAATATCCAGGGTAAACCCACTCTTTAAATGCTAGAGGAGGATCAGTATCAGTGCAACTTAGGCCATAATATGGATGGACAAAATATTTTCAACCAGTTCCCTCAATGTTATCTTGCAAAACTTTTGTACACTTGTTTTCTGTCAGTCTTCCACAAAACCATGTGTTTAATTTATATAAGCTTGAAAAACATATTTGTTATTTTCAGCCTTTTAAAATTGTTGACATGTACAATATGTTTATTATTAGATTATTAATCCGAGAATATTATTTAATATTTTATCAAGTAATATTTCGGTCTGTTAAGGGTTGTTCTGTGAATACCGGCCCAGTAAGGCGATGATATTAGGACAAAATAGAAAGGTGTGAGACGAGCTCTGACATTATTGAACAGCATAAACTCTGCACACATGGAATGAATTCACACAATTTCTTAAAATACAAGAATTTATTAACAAAAATAAGTCAACTCAAAGTCAAACATATTTCAATCAACAAACTCTTTACTATGCTAAAACAATTCAACTAAACTACCAAGCAGAATGAAATAATAAAGACTAATAGGCTATGTACAATATAAACAAGTTGATTAAAGATGATTGAGAACCATGACCAAAAAGAGTGATGCAACATTACCATGCAATGTTATTTATGTTTGAGAGCCAAGGATTATCTTGAAGGATCTGGAAATGAAGTTAAGTTAGTCTTGGAACTAACTTAAGCAATAATCAGCAAAGTTTAGACAACCATTCACAATGCAAGATCAGATAAAATATTATTTTAATAAAATAATGTTTTAAAGAATGATCTTCTGAATAAAACCAACCTTCTGGAGACTAATTCTCAACAGTGTCTCATTAGCTGCCTTTATTTATTGAAATAATATTTGAAGAAATATTATTAAGGGAATATTTTGGAAAGAGCCAAATCTTTCTGGAGAAATGGGGCTTAATGATGTTTACTTAGTTATCAGATTTAGTGAAATAATGTTTAGGGACTATTATTCACTAGCTTGAAACTAACAAATTCAATTCAATTCAATTCAAAGATACTTTATTGATCCCCGAGGGGAAATTAGAATTCCAGTACAACCCATCCAAACATACATCATGACACAAGACAAGGGGGGACGGGTCACCGAGGCTTTGCTGCCCACTCACAGGCGCTGCCCTTGTTAGATGAGAAAAGAGGCCACATTAGGTAAGTAGAGGAAAAAAATCATATTTCACACTTTATCCTTAGCAGGATACAGTTTGAGATTGCAAAAAACCTCAGCACAAAGAAGCAACAATTTGACAAAACAACATCATGCCGGGAACGGTGAAGGCGGTGTGAGGGGTGCAAATGTTTATCTTGAGCATGTGTGTGTGTGCAAGTGATTGTGTGCAAGTAAGTCCATGAAGCACTGTCACAGAGGCCATTGTCCTTGATGGTTCGTTGGAATGTTCATCAACCGGCCACAAAGATCTGAGCAGGTCCACAGGTGTCCTCAGGGAAGGGAGGGAGCAGAGGGAGCAGAGCGTCATGTTTACATAACTTCCAGGAGAAGTTGAAGATAGCCAGCCATCAAGGCCGTGCAGGGGAGCCAGATTCAGAAAAACAATAATTATTTGGGTTAGGCTGACTCTTAATTTTCCGTCAGCCTTGAGAGTCTTGCTGGTGCTTCACAAAGGCAAATCCAAATAGACAAATTCCTGGTCTTTCTGCCAGATCCGAGCGAACAACTTTCTCCAAGATTTATCCCATTTCAACCTTGAGTCCAGGAACCGCAACCTGCCTGCGATCCTAAGGATCACATCCAGTCTGCGATTCAGCTCACGTAACATCTCAGTCTGAGTGTTGATCGCCCTGAAGATCCCATCACACGTGCCAGGCAGCCTTACAATGGCCAGAACAGCTGCTGACACTCCGAATTTCTCAATACTCATTTAACCTTTCTGTTAAATATTCTTTAGCACCAGAATCAAACACATACCTTTAAAATACCAGGGTCAATAAAAGGGTTAAAATGCATAAGCGCGGACGGCGCGTTATGATCAATCTTCTGTTTAAAATCACCCTTCAAGTAAAGTTTGTCTTAACTTTAAAAACATACGAACAAAGAACACAACCTGAACATGTGTGCTGCAAATATTCTGCTAGCACCAAGATAGCTGAGTTCAACACAAACAAAACCAAACTTCATAAAATAAAAAACGTTTAGATCATTTCAATCTAAATCTTTCTATTATTGTTCTGCCCAAAACACTTAACCTCATGAACTGTGGTGAGGAATGTTGTCCAAGCGGCAATGAAGTTTGAAGAAGGTATCCACAGTGAACAATGGTTAGCTACAGCTAACCTCCTTAGCTTTGGGGGGTTGAAGGTGCTCTGTGAACAAAGGGTTAGCTTCCCGCTTAACTCCAGCTGTGGATGAAAAACGGCTCATTGTGTCCGCCAACCACACTGCACGTTAACACGGTGATGCGGTCTCTGCTGTCTTCCTTCCACACTGGGAGACCACTCCGCTCGGCTTCGTAGAGACCGCTTCTCTGTAGGGAACTTCTCTGGGACAGTTGCTTCTTCAGGCCTCAGAGAGAAAGTAAGCAACTCTTACACCTTAATTTCTCCGTTCATGAATAAAAATACCAGGTACACAGACAGTATTTCATTCGTACTTATCTTTGCGTATGAGCGATGATCGTACGACATCCTTGGATTCAGTTGAAGAGTTTATGTCTGTTTACCAGCAAAGAGACATAAGCGCGCTTTGTCCCCCTCCTATCCCGATTAAAACCGGCTTGGAAGAGGTCGGCTTCTTGGAGTGGTGGGGGTTTTATAGTGGCATCATGGGAAGGCTGTTACCCCCGATTCCTAAGTTGTGCCGGAAGTAGGTTAATGCAATTTATTTTGAAAGTTCCAGAAAAGTCCATACGAAAAGTCCATAAAAAATTCATGTACTGAAATGTATTGCTTTTGACACAAAACTAGATGATTTAAGAAATATTTTGAGTCATTTTGTATATTGCACCAAAAAGCACTCAAATACTTTTCCTCTTCTTTTCTCCAGTATTGGCCTTAATAGTGCATCACCCTGCTGTTTGATGTTAAAAGACATTTGGATATTTAGGCTGTGATATAAGATAAGAAGGACTAGAGAGGACAGACAACCACCACATCCAGGGACCTCTTATGGTAAAAACAGACCCACATCAAGTTTTCTTTTCTGCAGCACCAGCTTAAAAAGTCATAGTATTTTCTGCAATGTGGGTAGGAGGGGAGTCATTGTCATCAAGACACAAAAACTGTCTGATTGTAGCTTTCCACTTGAAGTTTTCCTATGTTTATAAATGTGAATAAGAAAGATCTACAACTCTGTCTCGTGTGTGTGTGTGTGTGTGTGTGTGTGTGTGTGTGTGTGTGGGGTGTGTGTGTGAGAGATGACATTTTGTGCATCATGCCCCCAAAACCCTTGAGCTTCCTGAGTTGAGAGCTCTTACAGGACTGACTTAAAATGTCAGTAGCTTGTGACCAGGAAGATTATAGGATCTGTTTTTGACTTGGTCTGGTGCCAGTGGCCCTCCCACAACTAATAAAAGTGACCTTTTAAATGCATTTTACCCCCAAAGTACTTTGAAAGGGTAAGCATCTGCTCTCTGCCTACTATGCTGTGTGTCGATTCTTGACTATTTGCCTTCTCAAATGAAATGTGAAAGTCAAAGTCAAAGCTGTCTTTCATTGAGCCAATTTGATGCAGCTTCTTTTTCATGAGAATGGGATATGGGCTGTATTTGTAGGATTTAATAATCCATCAAAGGTGGGAAATTGAATTCAAAGATTGTCAAGGGACTTTAGAGAGGCCCGACATTTGCATTTCATTCACCTGTAACAAAAGACAGAAAAACAAATATGATGTGCAAATACATTTCAAGTGGTTATGTAAACTGAGTAAAACTGTAGGTAGATTATAAGTTCAACTAAATGTTATGCAGTTTTCATTCACAAGTTTATTCACCATAAGTTTATTAAATCATTTATTTCTTTTACATGAAGGATTAATAGTTATATCAATGAGCTACAAAGGACTGAATGTGAAGTCTGAGATTTAAGAAAGAAACACATTTTTCCATTAAAGATTGTTTACAACATTATCTTTGTATCATTTAAAGATTTTGAAGCCAGCTTTCCTGTAAAAGGTGTTCTCTGGCAATCTTATACCTCAGTGAAATAATTGCCAGCCTTTGTTTTTTATAGCATAGAAAGGTAGGAAAAAAAAGTTTTAAAAGAAACAAAGCAACTGGATTTCAGTTCTTGTAGTTGAAGACGGTTTGCTCAGCTTTAAGCTAGGGAGGGAGAAGTTCCAAGCTTTTAAACTGTTTGGGATGTGCCGTTTTGCATATCTAAATTCACACGCAGATTAGACTCCCCTAACAACAGGGCGATAGTGTTGTTGTTGGCCTGATTCACTGAGATGTTATGGTCACTTTCAAAACAGTGTGAACTGGTTTGAAAATGACTGGGCATTAGGGCTAATGCTTCACTGTATGTTTTTGACAGCTCGAATCTTCAGATCTTCTGTTTAGAGTTGGTTTTTCGCGTATAATGTAAATGGCTTCACCATCTATCTTCTCTGTCCCTTGTCTTTGAGGTTTAGGTGCACTGCAGAGGAGCTTGCTGTCCTGTGTTAAGCCATGCGTCTGTGGAGAGGCTTGTCTAGTTTCTCCAATATTGAGGCCCAGGCATTCCATGCTGCACTGAATTGCATACACCACGCTGCTTAGTTTGTGTTTGTAAATTTTGTACTTGGGATGACAACTTCAGTTTGGGAGTTTGGTTAGGTCTGAAATGTAGGAGGTTGGGTTGTGAGGACCTTAACCAGAGAGTCTTGTGAAAGTGAAGGACTCATGCAGGAGGTGAAGAGAGTATTAACTGGAGTCTCTGGGGCTGCTCCTGTGCTACAGAGACCTATTGCTTCCCATAAGGAAAATAGATCTGAAAGAATGCCGACTCCCCAGAGCATTGGTGTCCAAAGTCCGTCCTCAAGGGCTGGTGTCCTGCATGTTTTATATGATCCCCTGATTCAACACACCTGAATTAAATTGATGGTACAATAACAGGTCACTGCAAAGCTAGGTGACATGCCAAGAAGGTAATTTGACCATTTGAACGAGCTGTGTTGGAGCAAGGACGTATCTAAAATCTGCTGAACACTAGCCCTCGAGGGCTAGAGCTGGACACCCTGTCCCAGGGCAAAGGCAACTATGTAGGTGTCATGCAACCAAGTTTGAATGTTCTCCAGAGATCCCTTGTGCGATTAACTAACCTGTTCAGCAAAGTGCATTTTCTGTTAGCAGTCATAACTATAAATACACTCATTCCCACACTGACTGACGGCATCTGCAAAGACATTTGTAGTCTAAAGCCTACATGCTTGTCCAATTAAGCTTCTTCCATTCTACTGATTTCTTTCCACCTAAACTGAAAGCGAGGCAATGAAAATTTATTTGATGGGGATTATGATTCACTTTTAAAGGAACATGCCCAACACCTACTGGGTACCTGACAGCCACTTGTTTGTTTTGCGTTTCCAGTTGTACATGGTTTTCCCTTCTCCTCAAGAATATGACAAACAATGCTTCCTGGTGACGATCAAGCTCCGATATTACATTATATACCTACTTGTGCAAGCAATCATAATATATGTCACTGAATATGGAAAATAGTAAATGTAATTTTCAAACCATGAATTTAAGAATTATGGTTTAATCTTATAATTTGCATATGCACGCAAGCATACTGTATCTGCACAAGTTAATGCAAATTAGTCTACAGTTAAAAAAATATTTCTTGCAGACATTAATCAGCCCTTTAATCAGTGACTAACAGGGAGCATGGGCCTAACAGGAGAACTAACTATTGAAACAATGAAACTAAACACATTTTAGAAATTCATTCTAAAACAGAGAGAAAAAGAGAAAAGAGAGAACAAGGTTAAAAGCTGAAATAACAGCAAATAATGCAAAATTGGAAAGTAGTGTGAGAATGTAGCGAAGAGGGTGAAAGTGGTCGTTATGTCCTCCAGCAGCCTAAGCCTATAGCAGCATAACTACACAGATAGTTTCAGTTCAGATTATTTAGTTAAACGGCGCTTATTTACAACAATGTCGTCTCAAGGAACCCCACAAAGGGTCTCACTGATGGTCATTGTTATACTAAAAACCACAAGGATTGGGATACCTCCCTCTGTCAGACTGATTATAACCATTGGAAAAGAGAAGGGGTCATACAGGTAGCAGAAATGGAGGGTGTGTTTGCACCTCAACCATAACTGAGCCGGTTTAGACTAAACCTGACTCCCCCTTACTCCAACCAACAAGGAGGGAAGAAGACGGAGGTAAAAAATAAGGAAGATAGCTCAGGATAAACTAAGCCACTCTAACTATAAGCTTTATCAAAAAGGAAAGTTTTAAGCCTAGCCTTAAAAGTAGACAGGGTGTCTGCCTCACGGACTAAAGCTGGGAGCTGATTCCACAGGAGAGGAGCCTGATAACTAAAAGATCTGCCTCCCATTCTACTTCTAGAGACTCTAGGAACCACCAGCAAACCGAGAACGAAGCGCTCCGCTAGGAACATATGGAACAATCAGATCTCTGATGTATGATGGAGCTAGATCATTAAGGGCTTTATATGTGAGGAGGAGAATTTTAAATTCTATTCTGGACTTAACAGGGAGCCAATGAAGGGAAGCTAAAATAGGAGAAATATGATCTCTCTTTTTAATTTTCATCAGAACTCTTGCTGCAGCATTTTGAATCAGCTGAAGGCTTTTAACTGCATTTTGTGAACATCCTGATAGTAACGAATTACAATAGTCCAGCCTTGAAGTAACAAATGCATGGACTAGTTTTTCAGCGTCACTCCTAGATAGGATATTTCTAATTTTGGCAATGTTCCAGAGATGAAAGAAGGAAATCCTAGAAACCTGTTTAATATGGGATTTAAATGACATGTCCTGGTCAAAAATAACACCAAGGTTTTTTACTTTATTATCAGAGGTCAATTTAATGCCATCCAGGTTAAGTGATTGACTAAGCAGTTTCTTTTTTAAAGACTCCGGTCCAAAGACGACAACTTCTGTTTTGTCTGAATTTAGAAGCAAAACATTTTACGTCATCCACGTCGTTTTTATATCTTCAAGACATGCTTGTAGTCTATCTAACTGGTTGGGCTCATCAGGATTTATGGATAAGTAAAGCTGAGTATCATCAGCGTAACAGTGAAAATTTATCCCATGCTGCCTAATAATTTGACCTATTGGAAGCATATATATAGTAAAGAGAATTGGCCCAAGTACTGAGCCCTGTGGTACTCCACAATTAACCCTGGAGTTTAAAGATGATTTATCATTTACATGAACAAACTGAAATCTGTCAGACAGATAAGATTTAAACCAGCCTAGCATTTTTCCCCTGATCTCTACAGCATATTCCAGCCTTTCTAAGAGAATTTTGTGATCGACTGTATCAAATGCAGCACTGAGATCTAACAGGACCAGAACAGACACAAGTCCATTATCTGAGGCCATAAGAATATCATTAGTGACTTTCAGCAGAGCTGTTTCAGTGCTATGATGAGCTCTGAAACCTGACTGAAACTCTTCAAACAGGTCATTGCTGTGTAAATGCTCACACATTTGATTAGCAACAATTTTCCCAAGAATTTTAGATAAGAATGGAAGATTGGATATAGGTCTGTAATTTTTCAAGTCATCTCAATCAAGCGAAGGTTTCTTAAGTAAAGGTTTAATTACAGCTAACTTAAAAGCCTGTGGTACATATCCATTTACTAAAGATAGGTTAATCATATCTAAAAGGGGGCTGGTAATCAGAGGGAACACTTCCTTAAATAATTTGGTTGGGATTGGGTCTAACATACAAGTTGAAGGTTTAGATGAAGCTAATATTTCTGATAACTCAAGAAGCTTCACAGGATCAAAACAGTCCAAACACAAATCAGGTTCTGCAGTTATTTCCAATGTTGTCTCACTTGCTGAGGATGAAGTAATCATCTTCGGGAGTATGTCAAATATTTTCTTTTTAATAGAATCAATTTTATTTAAGAAGAATCCCATAAAGTCATGGCTGCTAAGAGCTAAGGGAATGGATGGCTCAACAGAGCTATGACTCTGTGTAAGTTTAGCAACTGTACTAAAGAGAAACCTAGGATTATTCTTGTTCTCTTCTATTAATGATGAGAAATAAGCTGTTCTAGCTTGGCGAAGTGTCTTTTTATACAAAAGTAGGCTATTTTTCCAGTTTAAGTAGGAATCCTCTAGGTGTGTATTTTCTCTCCAATTTTATAACATTGTGCTTTAAAGTATGCAGATCTAAATTAAACCAAGGAGCCTGCCTCCTATGAATGATTACCTTATTTTCAACGGGGCTGCATTGTCTTATGCATCATGCAATGATGAAGAAACACTATGAACAAAAGAATCAATTTGTGAAGGGGTAGAAACAGAATTATTGCCCTCCACTGTGCTTTTCAGTGATAATGAGGAAATTAAAAGTGGAACAGATTCTTTAAAGGTTGTTACAGCATCGCCTGATAATGATCTACTATAATGAAATGTTCTTTCAGGTGTGGAGTACTCGGTTATATTAAACTCAAAGGTTATTAAGAAATGGTCAGACAGGACAGGGTTATGAGAGAATATTGTTATGTCTTTACACTCAATGCCATATGTCAGCACAAGGTCCAGAGAATGAAGACAAAGGTGGGTAGGTTTGTTAATGTTTTGATCAAAGCCAATTGAGTCTAAGATAGCATTAAACGCTATATTTAGGCTATCACTTTCAGCGTCTACATGAATGTTAAAAATTCCCCACTATAATAACTTTATCTGTATTTAACACTAAATCAGATAAAAGGTCTGAAAACTGATCTAAAAATTGAGAGTAAGGGCCTGGTGGACAGTACAAAACAACAAACAGAAGAGGTTTTAGTGCTTTGCAATTTGGATGAGGAAAACTAAGGATTAAATATTCAAAAGAGTTGTAGCTATTGATTGGTCTGGGGCTAATCAATAAATCAGACTGAAAGATGTTTGCTACTCCTCCTCCTCGCCCAGTAATTCGAGGAATGTGAAAATTTAAATAATTAGTAGGAGTTGACTCATTTATAGTAACATAATCCTCTTGCTGCAGCCAGGTTTTTGTGAGGCAAAGTAAATCAATCTGATTGTCACAAATAAGGTCACTAACTAGCAATGTCTTTGAAGACAGAGATCTTATGTTCAGTAAGCCACATTGAATTGTTTTATTTTTCTTTTCGGTCTGAGTTGTGTTTATTTTTATTAGATTTTCCGGATTTCCTCCTTTTAGATTTTTTTTTTTTATATATTCAATTTTGGCCATGTGCGAGACACTGTCTTAATAGGGTAATGGGTGGGTAGCAGTACAGAAGCTGCAGAGAGGAGTGTTAAACTACGACCCTGCTTCCTGATCTGAACCCTGGGTTGTCAGATTTTTGGAGAACTAATAAATTCGGCCAGATTCCTAGAAAGAAGAGCAGCTCCATCCAACGTGGGATGGATGCCGTCTCTCCGGATCAGACCAGGTTTTTCCCAAAATGTTCGGCAGTTATCAATGTAACCCACATTGTTTTCTGGACACCACCTAGACAGCCAGCGGTTGAATGACAGCATGTGGCTAAACATGTCGTCACTGGTCCGATCGGGGAGGGGACCAGAGAAAATTACGGAGTCCGACATTGTTTTGGCAAACTTACACACCGAAGCAACACTAACTTTGGTGACCTCCGATTGACGTAACCGGGTGTCATTACCGCCAGCGTGAATAACAATCTTACTTATTTACGCTTATCCTTAGCCAGCAGTTTCAGGTAGGATTTGATGTCGCCCGTTCTGGCCCCTGGCAGACATTTGACTATGGTCGCTGGTGTCTCTAGTGCCACGTTTCTGACTGTGGTGCTGCCAATTACCAGAATTGGCTTCTCAGCGGGTGTGTCACTGAGGGGGGAAAATCTGTTAGAAACGCAGACGGGTTGGTGGTGACCTGTGGGCTGAGATCTAGGACTATGCTTTCTACGTACTGTCACCCAGCCGGCCTGAGGCCCCAGCTGCGCGGGCTCTGCTGGAGGACTGCTACGGGGAGCTACCCTCGGTGGCTCCGCGCTGGCTAAGGGGCCTCGGCTATCTGCTGGTTTTTCAACAGCGCGGAGCCGGGCCTCCAATTCCGACACCCTTGCCTCCAAAGCTACAAAAATGCTACATTTATTACATGTACCATTATCACTAAAGGAGGCAGAGGAGTAACTGAACATCTGACACAAAGAGCAGGAGAGAGGAGAAGACTCAGAGAGAGAAACAGTAGAACGGGTAGCCATGGTGGAGCTAACGCTAAGCTAGCGACCCCTTACCACTACTAGAAAAACCCTGTAAACACGGAGAGTCCCCAAACGTTAAAAGTAGCAACAGAAAGTAAGTGTTTTAATGTGCTTATGTATTAGAACAAGTAAGAGATATCACAGTAGAAAGAAATCAGATCTAACGAGAGACCTTCACACACCAAACAATTCACCAACAGCGAAAACAGGAAGTGATGTTACCCAGAGCAACAGAGCATCCAATCCTATTATTATTATTATTATAGTTCTCTGGTTCCCTAGCTTTGCTCTCGTTTAGTGTCTCATTGTATGTCCATGTTTTAGTATTGGTTCCTTTGCACTCTCCTATTTATTAGTTTCTTTTCTGTTACTCCTCTCGTCATTAGTTTTCCTATGTTAGTTATTAATTACTCGGTTTTAGTTCTCTTTACATTCATTGTCCGTCTTAGCTTTGTTCCTCTAGTTTATCTTTATTCTCCAGTCCCTCCTTTATAGGTTAGCTTTAGTTATTGTTAACTTTTATTCTAGTCCTCGTTTCCTCTGCTTCATTCTCCGTTTGTTCGATTGGTGTTGGTTTAGGTTTGTTTACTTTTGTAGTCGGGGTTTCTTTTATGGTTTCTATTTTGCTAAGTGCTTAGATCTTAGGTTGTTGTGTTCCCTCCAGTTTCTCAGTTTCCTTTAGTTCATGTTTATTCTTGATTCTTATGCTTTATTTATCTTGGTCTATAGTTTTGTTTAGGTCCGCTCACTGTCTTGCTAATTAGTCCTTTTCCTCATGCTTTAGTCTTGGTATTAGGTTCACCTGCTTCCTCTGCCTCCCTGCTTCCATGTCACACCTGTTCCCTGTTTCTTGTATTACCTGCCCTTTGTTCTCTTTCAGTATATTTGTTAGTCTGGTTTCTGTGTCCGATGCTGGTTCCTTTCGTTCACCACCACATTTACGACTTATGATTAAGTTCTGTTTTGCTACGTTTCCTGCAGTGTGATCTCATGTAAGTTTTGGATTCCACTCATGTTTGCACCTGCAGTGACTTTGGTTCGTTTTGCTACGTTTTGGAAAGTCTCAGAATAAAGATTGCGCCTTCCTTTAAACATGCTGTTGTCCAGCTCTTGTCTGCGCTTTGGTCCGCCTCAAAGCCCGAACGTGACAAATCTTTTCTAATTGCATCCCTGTCTTCTCTTTGTGAGTCTTTCCAGGTTGAAATGGTAATATGAATACGGTGGCCGGTAGGTGCAAACCAACATTACAAAATCTGAAATTAACATTTGAGAAAACAAATGAACATTTAAGAAAACAAATTTACATTTCAGAAAACACTACCAACACGCGAAACACTTTTTCAAGTCCTGAAACACATCACAAAATCTAACGGATGGGGAATGTACCAACTCTGGGGCTCACCCGGAGTGATAACGGAAGCACTCATGGTAATCCAAGATGGACAGCAATCGAGTGGCATTTTGCTCTTTTTCGGGACTACCCCTTCAGTTGTTTAGATACTGGACTGCAATAGGTGTGGCAGTTGCAGATAGTCATCTTCAAAACATATTTCAAGTGCTAAGAGATCACAAATGATCACACAATAAAACACGATATCATGAATATATTCGGTAACTTAGTAAAAGATAGGTGGAAAATGTCTAACATTGATGGCCTTTAATTTTAAATTTCCACATCAGATCTTGATGGAATGCGATGAGCGGAATCTGGAAGTGTTCTCTTGTCAACCTGCAGTGAGATTAATCATTGGAAACAAACCGTTCAGTTGCAATGAACACAGCAACTTGGGGAAAATAAACGTATGATTACTTATTTTTAAAGCCTTTAATTTTTAAATTCCACATCAGATGTTGGTGACATTTGATGAATGGAATCTGGAGGTGTTCATCTGTCAGCCTGAAGTGAGAGTAATCAATGTAAACAATCTGTTTTCTTAAATATCTAAAAATATTGATTTTACAAAGATCTCAGAAAGTGCCACTACCGTAATTCATGATGTATTTGAGAACAACAAAGCCGTATGAGGTCAGCCCCCATGCGATTTTGTTGTTCTCAAATACATCTTGACCATCATTTTTGAAGTAGAGGCTGGCTTGACCGCAGTAAAACAGCGGCAGTCGCAGCTGGTCTGGCATCCTCTCGTGGCAACCCGTGGCACCCTTGTGGCCAGGGACTTCTACAGAGTGCCAGCGTGTTTTTAAGTAATTAATTTTATTTTCTGTGAGTAACATCACAGTAACCATTCATGATCTATAATAAACTGAAGTTATAAATGTTATACATATACATAAGTCTATTCAGGACATAGATTCCATCTCAATTAAATACAGTCAAGTTATATTATGGATCTAACAGTGTTTATTAAATAATAACCAAAAATAACAATTATTTCAAGGTTTTAACTGATAAACAGTCAAATGCTAGCAATTATGATGACAACCCGTTTTACGATAATCAGCCTGCCTTCCAGGTCAGCCTTGGAGTTGGTACATTCTCTTTCCGTTATATTTTGTCATTTGTAAATGTGTTTCGGCACTTGAGAAAGTGTTTTGCATGTTGGTAAAGTGTTTTCTGAAATGTACATTTGTTTCCTCAAATGTAAATTTGATTTGAGACTCATAAAAGTGTTTGGTGGTTTGCACCTCCCAGCCACCGTAATATACAGTATTTAAAACAAAAGCATGTATTTCTGTAATGCCACATGCAGTAGAGGAGCACTGGAGGGCCAGATGATGTAGTAAGTCCATGGCATACAGAGCAATTTTACTTTGTAACTCTTCCAAGTTACCATGCAAGTATCCATTGCCATCTTGTTAAAACTATAAGCTAGTAGGCTATAAATAGTGTATTAATAGAATTTGATGATGCACAGCTTATTGGATCTTTTTCTAACAAATACATCTATTTTCAAGTTGAGGGATCTCAACATCTCTGACTAGAGCCACTAAGCAGCACATAAATCTAGGGTTATGGTGATTATGTTAAGCTGTTAATATTAATGCCATAATTCAATGGCAGAACTGCAGATATGCAGTAAGGAGAACAAGTATTTTATAAACTGCAGATTTTGCAGGTTTTCCCACTTGCAAAGCATGTAATAGTCATTCATTTTCATGATAGGTACTCTTTAACTGTGAGTGATGGAATCTAAAATAAAAATCCAGAGATCAAAATCTCAAAACAAAAGATTTGATTTGCAAAATATCCTGTGTTTGCGCAGGCAGGGCCTTAAAATGGAGAAAAATACAAACAAGAAAAAGACTACATTGCAACAAAAGATTTTCTCTATGTCACAGTAGTGTACTGTGAATTTTATATCCTTCATCCCAACGCAAATGGACTTTACAAAACAGGGGCATTACTAAACAACACATACTTTATACACACTATAGACCTTGAGTTTTCACCATTTGCGGTTCATTTCTTCATGTTTGGATTGGCATAAAAAGCCTTTATTTGAGAAAAGGCAACCTACATTGTAAGATAGGAAAGTGTGACAGCAGCTTTAGTGTACATTCATTTGTAGATTTCAGACGAGCAATTTATTCCAAACAAGATGTAATAGAAATGCTTATCCTGCGTTGTGATGTTTTTATTTATTCTAATAACACTTTACACTGGAGACATTCTAGCCTTGGGGATGTTGAGCAAGGGAGTGTTTCAGTCGTTATTTTGTCTCATTCATCCAGAAAACAGGTTTTAAGGTTTGCAACGTGAAATATCCATCTTTTTTTTTCTACATATCCTTTAATGTGACACTTCAGGGCTGCAGGAAGGCCTGTCAAGTGTCCATTACCTTTTCCTTTGCAGCGATGCCCTTGTAATGTGTGCAAAATTTTAGAATGCCTTGTTGAAAACTTTTATCAAGTAGTTGCATCTTCTGCTCTAAAATATTATCTTAAATGTGCATTAATGCTAGCATCAGAAAGAACTGCTTTACAAATGATATTATTTAATTAGACCTTGGTTTTTTGGTTGCGTCATTGGCAAGAGTGTGGGAGTAACATTTTCATTTTTGGTCCAAAGTACAAACGGTGTTTTTTTTTTTCAAAAGGAATCTGGAATGCTAATTTTTCAGACCACAATACAATTTCAGATTGATGGTCCATTCTGAGCCCTCTAAATGGCATTTTAAGGTTAATAGAAAGCTCCTTTTTATTGCTATGCAAAATCAAAATTAGCATTTGTGAATTTATCTCAATTATTGATCAGATTTAGTATGTAATTCCATCTTGTTTTTTTGCTCTTGACATTTACAGGCTGATGCTACAGATTCAATCACAGAAGATATCCGATTTAAAAAATACAACTGAACAAAGTACAGGTCCTTCTCAAAATATTAGCATATTGTGATAAAGTTTATTATTTTCCATAATGTCATGGTGAAAATTTAACATTCATATATTTTAGATTCATTGCACACTAACTGAAATATTTCAGGTCTTTTATTGTCTTAATACGGATGATTTTGGCATACAGCTCATGAAAACCCAAAATTCCTATCTCACAAAATTAGCATATTATTAAAAGGGTCTCTAAACGAGCTATGAACCTAATCATCTGAATCAACGAGTTAACTCTAAACACCTGCAAAAGATTCCTGAGGCCTTTAAAACTCCCAGCCTGGTTCATCACTCAAAACCCCCATCATGGGTAAGACTGCCGACCTGACTGCTGTCCAGAAGGCCACTATTGACACCCTCAAGCAAGAGGGTAAGACACAGAAAGAAATTTCTGAACGAATAGGCTGTTCCCAGAGTGCTGTATCAAGGCACCTCAGTGGGAAGTCTGTGGGAAGGAAAAAGTGTGCCAGAAAACGCTGCACAACGAGAAGAGGTGACCGGACCCTGAGGAAGATTGTGGAGAAGGGCCGATTCCAGACCTTGGGGGACCTGCGGAAGCAGTGGACTGAGTCTGGAGTAGAAACATCGAGAGCCACCGTGCACAGGCGTGTGCAGGAAATGGGCTACAGGTGCCACATTCCCCAGGTCAAGCCACTTTTGAACCAGAAACAGTGGCAGAAGCGCCTGACCTGGGCTACAGAGAAGCAGCACTGGACTGTTGCTCAGTGGTCCAAAGTACTTTTTTCAGATGAAAGCAAATTCTGCATGTCATTCGGAAATCAAGGTGCCAGAGTCTGGAGGAAGACTGGGGAGAAGGAAATGCCAAAATGCCAGAAGTCCAGTGTCAAGTACCCACAGTCAGTGATGGTCTGGGGTGCCGTGTCACCTGCTGGTGTTGGTCCACTGTGTTTTATCAAGGGCAGGGTCAATGCAGCTAGCTATCAGGAGATTTTGGAGCACTTCATGCTTCCATCTGCTGAAAAGCTTTATGGAGATGAAGATTTCATTTTTCAGCACGACCTGGCACCTGCTCACAGTGCCAAAACCACTGGTAAATGGTTTACTGACCATGGTATCACTGTGCTCAATTGGCCTGCCAACTCTCCTGACCTGAACCCCATAGAGAATCTGTGGGCTATTGTGAAGAGAACGTTGAGAGACTCAAGACCCAACACTCTGGATGAGCTAAAGGCCGCTATCGAAGCATCCTGGGCCTCCATAAGACCTCAGCAGTGCCACAGGCTGATTGCCTCCATGCCACGCCGCATTGAAGCAGTCATTTCTGCAAAAGGATTCCCGACCAAGTATTCAGTGCATAACTGTACATGATTATTTGAAGGTTGACGTTTTTTGTATTAAAAACACTTTTCTTTTATTGGTCGGATGAAATATGCTAATTTTGTGAGATAGGAATTTTGGGTTTTCATGAGCTGTACGCCAAAATCATCCGTATTAAGACAATAAAAGACCTGAAATATTTCAGTTAGTGTGCAATGAATCTAAAATATATGAATGTTAAATTTTCATCATGACATTATGGAAAATAATAAACTTTATCACAATATGCTAATATTTTGAGAAGGACCTGTAAATATGATTCTTGCCTCTTTACATTTGATACACTACACCAACATTGTACTGTCAAAGTTGGTCACTGTATTGTGGTTTTTATCAAGAGCTTATTGACTCTCAAACCTTCTCAACTTAAAGCCAAAGGGCACAAAGACTGAAGTTCCAAAAAACATTTATAATAACCATTTGAGGTTATACATTTGGTTTATTTTATGGATCTGGGTTCATCTGAGTCACACAAGAAATGATCACTGTGAATTAGTTGAAAAACTGAAAGAAAACAATCAATTTCTTACAAGCATATAGGAAAAAGGAGATCTCACCATGCTCCTAAATGACAAAACAAAAAATCTTATTGTCATTGTTTTTTTCGTTTTTTTTTATCTGCTGTATATATGGTGCCACCCTTTGACTGAGGGCTGTATTGTCGCTGTTGGCGCTCACAGTAAGTTTAAGTGAGTTAAGTCAGTGAACTGAATCATCTAAGTCAGCCGAGTTTCTGGTGGACTTTCTAAACTGGGTCAGTGAACTGATCCCACCAGGGGCCTAATGGACGAAACATAATTACGCAATGTTTTACGCACAACTCGGCATGAACTAAAATGAATGTTCAGTCAGTCAGTCAGTCATTTTCTACCGCTTATTCCATAGTGGGTCGCGGGGGAGCTGGTGCCTATCTCCAGCCGTCTATGGGCGAGAGGCGGGGTACACCCTGGACAGGTCGCCAGTCCATCGCAGGGCATAAAATGAATGTTGTGTGAAGAAATCGACACAGATTTTTGACCCGTGGTGAAAATTTGCATTAGCCACACAAACATTTGAATTGACAATAATAAACTATAGATAACTAAAACCCCTTTAAATACACTGAAATATAACTCCATTCAGCTTTATATAATTCATGGAGAATCAAACCTGATGTTTTTATTGAGATTGAGCATTTATGGTTTGAACCTGAGCGATAAAACTGAATCACATTTGGCCCCATACACTAACATAACACACCTCAAAAAATGATGGAAACAACCTCAGTCGGATGTAAACTGTAAGACGTTGTCTGTTTCTGTCACCTGTAGATAGAAATGGAGTTTAACGGAAATTCAGAATGAAAGACTCACCGTCCAATAACTTTCCTGTGCGTCTCCCGGCCTTCCAATAAGCATCCTGTCCGCCTGATTCATAATCCAATCGTCTTCCGACGCCTTGTTTTTAAATGACCTTCGGCTGTGTTCCTCCTCGCTTGTCAGCTGAGCTCATCAGCTGTTAACATGTCCGACTACGAGTCCGACGATTTTTCCGGTCCCGCTCAGCTTGCCGATGCGGGTCCTCCCCCCCGTCCCTCCACTCTAACCCGCAGGAGTCTCCATCTGGCCTCCTGCCCGGTTCCTCCTTCTCCTACTTCGCAGCTTCAAAAGGCCGGCATCTGCCCCGGTTCTGACTTGAATGCCACTCAGATCGCCCAGCTTGCCGAACCCCTTCCACGCCCCGGCTCTCCTTCACCTCCACCCTCACCGCTTCCCGTTTCTTCTAGAAAGCGTCTCAGAAAGTCCGCTCGTTCTCCAGCCAAACGTTGACGAGGTCGCTCAACCTCCTTGCCAGTTCCTGCTGCCACTCCCGGTCCGCCCTCCCCCATACCGGATCCTTCCTCCTTCATCACACTTCCAGCCGCTTCGTCCTCTTCTTCTCAATTGATACCGCCAGCTTTCTTCGCTTCCATCAACGCTCTCCAGGGATCAATCTCCTTGCTCACTCAACATCTCCAACACTTCTCCTCCTCTGTTGCCACGTCAGCACTGTCTGCCCCCGCTGGTCTTCTGGGTACTCAGGCCGTTCCTCAGCCCCTCCCTCCAGTCTACACTCTGGCTGTAGTCCGGCCTGGCTCATCTCTAGGTGAGATGTATTTTTCCTTTTCTTTTATATCTCTATCTGTTCTAGCTGTCGGGTGACAGTTATCTTTCTTTTTCTTACATTCAGGCAGATCCTGTGTTCCTAAGCCCGCCAACGTATCACCCCGGCTGCGCTTCAAGATCCTGGAGGGGCAATATATTAACCTGGTTTCCCTGATTATCCCTTCCCCTGAAATTGATCATAAAATCGCTTCATCAGAAGGCTTCACGGCTATATTTAAATCTGCCGATCCTTGCTTGTCTAAGGATCTTTCCTTCAGCGAGTTTGTAGCCGCCTTTAGTATTTTCAGGGATACTATCTGTTCCGTTTACCCTGATCGCTGAGTGGAGCTTGACAGTTATCTTTCCCTAATCACAGACCTTCACCTCTCTTACGGCCGCTCCCTCTTTTATCAGTATCACAATACTTTCGCTTCCAAAGCGGCTTCTACACTCGCTCAGTCTGGCATCTGCTTAGACTGGTCCGTCTTGGATACCGAAATCCTTATCATGCTCACTCAAGCCACCGCTTGTTTCTCCTGTGGCACAATCGGTCACCAAAGCTCTCTCTGCCCTTCTCTTCCCTTCTCCTCCAACGCTCCCTCCCGCCCTCAACCGCTTCTTTCCTCTGGCCCCCAGCACCTGGATCGCTGAGGAAGGAAAATCGAGGTCATTAATAATCGCCCTATTTCTAACAATTTCATTGAAGGCGTTTGTTTATTTACTACTTGTAATTTTCTTCACGTTTGCAGTTTCTGCAGGGACACTCATCCCAAATTCACCTGTCCTCGCCGTTCTCCTCTTCCCAGAACCTGTCAGGGTTTGAACAATTAATCTCCCTTTACCTCTCGACTCTGTTAATATTCCAGAATTAGCACTCCTTTTACAATCCCACCCAGATTGCTCATTTACTGATTTTCTCATCCCTGGCCTTTCTTTTTTTTTTTTATAGGCGTTCCCCCCTCTTTCACTCCCACTCTTGTCTGCCATAACCTCCAATCTGCTCATTTTGAACCTGAAATCGTGGCTCAATTGCTGCTGAAAGAAACATCAAAAGATTACATGATCCCCCCTGTTTTCATCCTTTCGAGCCCCTTGGGAATCGCCACCCGGAAATATTCGAGAAAGAAACAGCTCATCATTGATCTCTCGGCCCCTCATTCCGGCCCGCAATCAAGCATTAACTCTCTTATCCCAAAAACCCCCTTCTCCCTCTGCTATGCTACAGTCAATCATGCCGTCACGCATGATTGACGGGGCGCGGACCTGTCTTGCCAAAACCGACATCACATTAAAATCCTGCCAATTCATCCATCTCAATGGCACTTGTTAGGCGTCAAATGGGATTGCCGCTTCTATTTTTCTGTCAGGCTCACCTTCGGCTGCAGAAGTAGTCCCTCTCTCTTCAACAAATTATCCGAGGCTCTCTGCTGGATCCTCCTGAATATAGTTAGGACATAGTAGAACTAAATGGGTTCAAGCCGACAAACCTTTTATTTTCAGTCAGGTTTTGGTCTCTGATGTCATTCAAAATGTTGTTGGTTTACTGAAATTCACAAAAAATCCCTCATGGTGTGTAAACAAAGTCTCTCTTAGCATTTTTCCACTGAAATGAACCAGTTCGTTTTGTTGACTGTCACAGCATTGTTGCCATGGTTATTTGGACACGTGGTAGGTGCCTTCCAGATATTTATACTACTTTGCATAAATATTTTTGGGCTGGGACCAGGCGATCCAAGCGCCATATGCAGCTGTGCAAAATTCACAGCAAATTGAGATGTATGTAGGCTACGTGTGCGGTGACATGTCTACGCACGGTTTCGTACATCTGAATTTCTTTGAGCAGTGCAAGTTTCAGAATTTCTTTCATACATGAAGCCCCTCATCATCTGAGTCCATCGTATTTCCAGTGAGTCTGCTAGCTCAAGTTTTTAGCAGAATCAAGCAAATGCACTTAGTTTGCTTAAGCTGACATACTACACAACATTTTTCCGGATTTTACCTGATTTCCAGTTGACACAATTCTATATCAGTCTTCAATAATTATGTTCAGTTGGCAGAGCGTGTCAGCACAGACTCTATTTCATTTTATGGGGGAATGGCGCAGGAACTGGAAATCTCTGATGATCGTGTGTCCCCAGCTTTGTTCACTTTAGGTATGTGGTAGTAAACAACTCGATCCAACATGTCATGTCATAATATGTAGATAATGTGCAATACTGATTGTTTAGATAAGGTTTGATCTAAATATGTAGCAGTAGCCAACATTAGCATTTAGGATCCAGTATAATGGCGATCTCGGACACATTATTTTTGAGTTAGTGCAAAGACTAAAATCCTTGACCCAGGTGATTCAGAAATTGATCAGCTCTAATCAACATGAAGATCGTCCTTTGCTTTTCCAAGTGCTACATGAACAGTCGACCTTGGATTTTAATTTGTTCTGAGAGTAACATTTTAAACAATTCAATAACAGCTTATTCAATGTATAACCTTCCCTAAGGAACAAATTACCTTATTTAAATAAAAAAATCTCTTTTAGACAGTTTTGTTGTTTCCCTAATGTGAATCTGAGGATTAAAACTGCTTATTTAGTATTGCTAGATGGTATCCTCCCTTAGGATACATCATTCATGGTAATTGTGTTTACCCTTTTAGACTTGAGTCTGCTTCATCACTCTCATCTCTCAGCTCTTACATTGCCAAGTACAGGATAGTTTCAATTATCCTCATTTCAAGGGGCTTTCAATTATAAAAGAGGCTCTGAAATTATAACATCAAGATGGAGGTCTGCTCTCTAGAGCCTTTGATGTTGGGGCCACATTTTCTTTCCTAATAATGCCTATGTATTTTTTAAGCCAATGTTTGCTGTGGCTTGACACATGCTGAAGCAGAAGAATAAGGCACACAAAACACTTTACTCACAGCCTACATGTGAGCAGCTTGTGCGCACCCAGATGTTGGAGAGTGTGACATGTGGCAGACATGCTATAATGCTCTCTGGTCAATCTCTAATGTAGGGATGCTGCCTGAACACATAACCACTTCAAACTTAGGGAACATTAACCCTGTCAATATCAGAACTTTTTTTTAAATCTTATGTACTTTGGGTTTCTTGTTGCAATTTTTCATTTATAATAATTATAGCTAGCATAATTGAATCGGTTTGATTTAAAAATGAATCACTTTCAATTAATATCTGGATACGTGGAGTGAAGTGTCTTTCCTGAAGGCCGTGGCAAAGAAATGCTTTCAAAGATGCCTTAATCAAATCTGAGCCAAAATAACAGCACAAAGAAACAGCATACCAGCCAATGAGCCAAAAACTTGCCTTTTATCCACACCTTCACAGGTGCAGCCATTTAAAATAATTAGGATAATTATGGCTGTTAAGCACAACAAAGCTCTTACTATGGCCTGAAAGCATGAGGAAGAGTGTAACAGTGACATTCTTCTGACATTGTGAAAAATGCCTGAAATGCTTTTTATCTGATCTTTCTCCACATCTAAGTCTCTACATGTGTGTTGCAAAGAAAACTTCTAACCAGACACTTATGTAAAATCAATCAAATTCATTTTAGAAATGTTTTTCACCTACAGAGCAATGTGTTATGGTAAGTTTCTCTATTTTATTTGCTGTTTTGTTGTAAATTCATAAAATCTACCTCCCAAAAATAAGCTTCCACATGAGTCTGGTGAAATCACATAAAGCATAATGCAACTGATAAAAGTTCTTTTTAATACCTATTTTTGTTTTTCTAATTTTTTACATCTTTATCTGCATAACTTTGATCTTCTTTAGAGGTGGTTACTTTTATTCTGCACGGCTGCAGCTAAATATTTCAGCGGTAATTGATGACACTCCATGGATTTTAGGAAAATGCATCAATGCCAAAACTCATGGAAGCTTTTTGTGGGGATTACCAGGACAGACTCTAAAGGTCAGTCAATTGTACCATAGAAGATTTTCAGTTGTCATTTTAGGTTCATGTAAATATCATGTGTTCCATTGTGATAATTTGCATTTGCTTCTTCCACTGAAACTGACAAGCAGGCAGAGAGACTTATAACGTGCCCAGGGTGGGGGGTGAGGTCATTGGAAATGAACTCTGGCTCAAATATGAAAGCTGAGCCCTTAGCAACTACAATGCAACTTAAATGTTTCAGAACCTACATCGAAGTCTGTCAAACGTTTTTGAGACAGTGTAGTGTTTCCTAACGACAGCAGATCAGCCCAGTTCTTTTCCCTTTTTCTGCCATCAACTCAAGTACACAATGAAAGACAATTAGTATTAATGTTCTTCTCTACACTTTTTAAAAACTTTGTATTATGTGATTTCTGGCTGTGGAAGTCTTAGTTATCCAGCTGAGTTTATATTGACACTGTACATTTGGTGAAAGAAAGACACCACTCAGCACTATCAATAAAACCTTCTGGATCACAGTTTCAAATTATCCAATTGGAGATACGACCCATATTTTCTCCCCAGTTTAAGTTTTCAAAATGCCTTTAAAATCTTCGCATTTTATAAGCTGTGTTTGAAGGCCAAGTTGAGGGTGAGAGTTTCAGTGGAATTTGATTTACAAGCAGAAGGTGCAAAACGTTTCTTGTTTCCAAAAGAAAGACTTGATCACTATGATACCAACTCAATAACTGATCTAATTAACAGCAATATCTTAACTTTTGCTGTTTGGATACTGCTACTACTGTAAAATCTAAATGACCCTAAAACAGTACTTGGAGGCAAATGCGCAAAATAGCTTGTTTTGCAAGTTATTTTTAAACTCTGATCATCTTACCTGCTCATCCCTGACAACTTGTTACTATTCACCTTGTTTTTGTGACTTGTCTAATAACTTGTGCTGTGGAAAAGCCTATACATTATTTCTACTGGTTTCTGTAATCACAGCACATTTGGATTAATATTCCCTGGGTTAATTTTATAAACTATGTGAGCGCATGCTGTGCAGATCCATAATACCAGTGGGTGTCTGCCATATTTTTAAACTCATAACTTCTATATAAGCAAAACAAAGTTAGATGCATGCTAAAATTATGCATCACCATGCGGTGAAACATTTGATTAGACCCAAGATTCAAATTAAAGAGAGGTAGGTGGGCATGTTGTTCTACTTTGTCTTCAGTCTGTTTACCTCTTAGAGAGGAAGACAGACTGACTCCAAAAGCGTTAAGAGTAGCAATAATTAATACATGTATTATTTTATGAAAGATTTTTAATAATGTAGAAATATGTATATGATGTTGAAGTGTACTATTTTGTTGTCCCATGAGCTAACCCCTCCCTCCTGCTTCCCTATGTCTAAGGGGATTGCTTAATCCAGCTCTCCATCTAACGGGTCCGGACTTCCCTAAACCTGAAAGGTCTTACTAAGCAGGTTTACTGAAAGTTCTGTTTAAGCTGGTGTCGGGAAATGACTCGCCTAACCTCTAACAGCCTTCATACAAAAGTCTCGCCCTTCTTCAACTGGAGGTCTGGACGACTGAGTAGCCCACAGCAGTCATTCACACTTCAACAGTCACTTTTGTTCACGGCTGCTCATTCTCTAATATTACAACTGGCTCTTGGTATATGGGCTAGGTTAATTTTAGTGGCTCGGCACGAGCCCAAAGGGTGCTATTTTAACAGACTTGGCTAAGGCAACCTATAAAAACCTCCTAAAATTTCTTAGAACCAGGCAACAAGACTTTACCACCAATGAAAAACCAAAAATACGGTGACTCAAATAATTGAATGTCCATGATTTAACTAGAATTTTATATGCTTTCTTTATTAGTAACGCTTTTGCAGGGGTCAACCTGTCATTCCCTAATGCTGAAACTAGTGGGTTTGGAGAGGCTTTGAAGACGGAGGCTCACCCATGCACCTGATGGAGCTGTTTCTTCTGGTAACAACGAGGGGTTTCTTGAAGGGAATACGACTTAATCTTCAGTTTTCTTCCTTTAAGTGGCAGGCACTGATGCTCCAGGCTTTGATGGTTAAACAGGAACTTTGTTGTCATATGTCTCAGAAGACAGTAGCTTCCAGAGGCTGAAGAGTTGAAGGAAACCCTGGTGGTATAAATGAGGTTGATTCTGGACATCCAGAAGCCTGAAACTTAGAGCAATCAGCTGTTCACTGAGCAAATTCACTTCTGTTGTTTGGATAAAAAGGCTTTAGATGAAATCAGATTCTTAACTTTGAGGCACAGTCCTTCTAGGGCCCACGGGTTGATCCTCTTTTTAATGCAGTCGATCAGCTGGGCTGTGTCTCTGTTCCTTTTCATCTGAGCGTCTTTTCTCCGTCCAATCTTGTTCGCTGGTCTTCTGCGAGGAAACAACCGCAGTTCCCTTTTTTAGCATTGCTTTTATAGTCCAGATGCTCTCACTGGTCAGCCCTTTGTTAGTCTTCTCAGTTGACTTTCTGGTGCTGTTTTTCGGCCTTGGAGATGTCGGTAATAGCCACACAGCTGGCTGTAGACTCATCCTCCCTTCCTTACGTTGGTCTTCAGAAGATTCGCTGTCAGCATGCAGCTGGCTCTCGTCACTCCTAGTCATCCTACAGTTCTCTCCCTAATCTGCTCAGTCTTAAACTTTACACAGTATTACACATTCCATTCTCAGCTTTCTGCATTTACTTTAAAACACAGTTACAAAACCATCACTTCATTTTTTTATTCATATATCACAAATAATCAACATTATATCTCTTTCATATTTAGCTAATTGAGAATTTTAAACCTTAATGTTTTTTACTTTAATTATCAGTTCTTAAACATATTTCAATCATAGATATTTTAACTTGATAATCAAAGATTACTAATGTTGGGACCCAGCCATGGATTTCAACATTAAAACTCCGGTACACACTTTTCTGGAACTTTCAAAATAAATTGCATTTAACTGACTTCCAGCAACTGAGGAAAGGGGGTTAGCAGCAGACTTCCCATGATGCCACTGTCTGAATAAGAGCACCCCCTCTCCAACAAGCCGACCTCTGCCACACAGCCTTCGAAAGGGACCGGATAGGGGAGACAAGCGCGCTGATGTCTCTTTGCTGGCAAACAGACATAAACTCTTGAACTGAATCCAAGGATGTCATATGATCATCGATCATATGTAAAGATAAGTATGAATGAAATACTGTTTGTGTATCCGGTATTGTCTTTCATGAACAGGGAAATTAAGGTGTAAGAATTGCTTACTTTCTCTCTGAGGCCTGAAGAAGCAACTGTCCCAGAGAAGTTCCCTACAGAGAAGCGGTCTCGACAAAGCCGAGCGGAGCGGTCTCCCAGTCTGAAAGGAAGACAGCAGAGACCCCATCACCGTGGTAACGGTAACGTGCAGTGTGGTTAGTGGACAGAACAGGCCGTCTTTCAACAGCCGCCACTCCCCACAGCTAAGGAGGTTAGCTGTAGCTAGGGTTGCTAACTCCTTGATAAATAAATAAGGGACACCTCCTGGTAGGGCTATCCAACCCCACTGTCTGCACCTCTACCGGCCTGGTGATTTTTTTCACCCTTTTTCTTTGTGTGAAATGACTTTGGAAACATTGGACTCAAACCCAAGTTTAATTCGATGCATGTTTTTGACTGATACAAATATCCATGGAAAAACAATTATTCAGCAATTTATAAAATAATTTATTGTTTTTGCAAAATAAAATTACTAGACAAAAACAAATATCCTTCTAAAATAAATAAACCACAATTGAAAAGACCTCCATCCTGCTCAACTTAAAACAATACAAAAAGCATAACAGTATAATGCAAAACATTTTCGTAATAGTGCATTTAGTGGAAACAAAAAGTCTATAGAAAAGTTGTAAACATAAACACTTGTGCCTTAAAGGCCATGACTGTACAGGTGTAGTGAAAAAAATATTGAACTAGTGAACTAAAAACTGCAGTGCTGAATTATGTGGAAACAACCTATTTTTTTCCATTTATATTTCATTTGAGCTCTTGCTGCTGCAAGGAGTTGTGTGCTTTTCAGGACTACCGGGTGAAACCTGGAGCAGGACATTTCATTAATTAGACTGACAATTAGCTCACTTCTCATTAATTCTGTAGAACATTTGTTCCTCACATCAGTCCACTTATTATCTATCTATCTATCTATCTATCTATCTATCTATCTATCTATCTATCTATCTATCTATCTATCTATCTATCTATCTATCTATCTATCTATCTATCTATCTATCTATCTATCTATCTATCTATCTATCTATCTATCTATCTATCTATCTATCTATCTATCTATCTATCTATCTATCTATCTATCTATCTATCTATCTATCTATCTATCTATCTATCTATCTATCTATCTATGATGAGCGCAATTGCAAAAAAGTGGGTCAACTTCGCCAAAACATTTCCAGATTCTTCAAGATAATCCTTGCTTCTCAAACATAAACATTGCATGGTAATGTTGCATCACTCTTTTGGTCATGGTTTTCAATCATCTTTAATCAACTTGTTTGTTAACGCAGGGGTTATTTAGATGGATGTTTTTACATCTAAAAACCAAGAAAGACAAAAAGTAGATACAGAACCTTTCTTCCTCTGCTCAAATGTTTGAGTAATCGAATCTGCACCAGCAACTTGTGGAGATGATCTAAAAACAGAGAAACAAATGAACTGAAAAAATAGTTCAAAAGTAAGCCAAACATGGAATTATCTAAAATTTTATGAGCGCTCAGTATGCTGTTTCCAAATTAGAAATGGATTCTACAGCTAAAAGACTTTGTTCGGAATCATGAGAGACTCCATTTGGTAAAATGGATGATAATTTTAGTTACCCTAAGCTTTTCTTTTTTCATCTTAGAGCAGTAGTTATTGAGGATTTAGAAAAAACAGTTTTCTCCTCATCCCATGTGGGAGCCAGAGGTTGTATCCTGTATGTGTGGTTTATGTTAAATGTCACAAGAAACTGAAAAAATAAAAGATAAAACTTATAAAGTCCTCAGACATGTCACTGTTTATTGAATTAAGGCAGACATCCGCAGCTGTTTCTTGTGTATTGTCTCAGACAAAGTCTTCACACTGACTGTAGTCAAAGTAATTAAGACGACTGTGCTCCTTCCTCGCCCAAAGTGTCAAGCATTGTCTCAGTCAATACACATCCACTGTTTATTGAATAGGTGATCAGACCTCAGACATCCGCAGCTGTTTCTTGTGTATTGTCTCAGACAAAGTCTTCACACCGACTGTAGTCAAAGTAATTAAGAGGACTGTGTTCCTTCCTGGCCCAAAGTCTCGAGCATTGCCTCTGACAATTCACCAAGGGGCGTAACCATGCACGCTGATCGGTTGTCGTCATTAGGGGGTGAATCTAGAATCAACGAATTAAAAAAATAAAGGGGCGTTCTTCAGTGTGGCCAAGGGGCGTAACTATGCACGCTGATAGGATTTCGTCATTGGAAACAGAGAAGGTGGCGTAGTCAGTCATCCTGGTTCTATCGCAATCTTTACTGGGATATCGGCTTCAAATCTGGTAGCTAAAAGTTTATTTTTAACCAGTTACACTGAAATATTTTTAGAACACTTGTAAAGAGAAACAAAAAATGTCAGAACATATTTCAGGAAACGAAGAAGGTGGTGAACATTCTGCTTTCTTTAGAACCTACGAGTGACGAGCTTGATGGTATCGTTTTTACACAGTCCGACTACAGTAATTATTAACTGCAACATCTACTTTAGTCAACTGATGAATGCTATTTTGTGATTTAAAAATGAAATGAAATAAATTCTACTTAAAGATTTAACAAGAGACATATTCCTTAACGTTAGAGAGGTCAGCGTTTGTAACCGTCTGCCTCTGAAAAAAATCAAAGTTGAGACTGAAACATGTCTTTAAAAAAGACAATCCGAACCCAGCTAAACATATCCATGAAGGAGAGGGCGAAGCCATTCATGCGCCACAGTCCCCTGACTGTGCGCCGGAAAAATTAACAGCTCCGGAAGAGGAGAGTAAGTAAAAAAACAAAATGTTTTAAAATTATATATATATATATATTTCTATGCATATGTTTTCACAGGTCTATGCGATATTGCAGACTTGTTTTAACCCCTGATAAAATATTTTACAGATATATCGAATGATTTAATCCGGAACCCAAGCCAGGATAACCTTCAGCAGAACTGTACCAGTTCAGTGCAGGAAGAGTTGGAACCGCCCGGAACCGTTCAAATACCCCATGTACGGAGTAAGTTATAGTATTTCAAATTCTGTTCTATCCAAATCTTCACAGAAACCATTTTTTTTTTTTCAAAAGACCTGTATTGTAAGGTAACTTTATTTTGTTTCACAGAATATCTTAAATTAATGAAAAGACGGCGACTCTGTGCTCTGTATACCAGGGCGAAGCTTCTTAGAGGTTTATTGAATGGTAAGTTTAATTCTTCTTATACTCATTTACCTACTGAATTAATTTGTATATTTCATTAATTTCTTTTTTCTTTATCTTTCCAGAGGCAACATTGTTGGTGGAGCAGATTTCGAGACCTGGACAGCAACAGCGCAGACAGAGAGTTCCCCTATCCTTACGTGACCGTTGTAATAAAACATCAAGTTTAACGCTTCTGGCTGCATGTCAGACACTTACTGAAACATTGCACTGATATCAAGGTAATTTAAATTGATCCCTGGGTTTTATTCTTCCTCTTCTTCTTCTTCTGATACTCATGTTAATATGGATAGCCAGATCACACATGTGCTGAATGAGATAAAAATTGTTGTTGCTCAACTCAGTGAAATTCCCGTTAATGCAGAAGTAGCAGATAACATTGGGTTAAATGCCTCTCCTGCTAACAACAGTGAAAAGGTAATAAATCAAAATCTGCATGGTGACTTTTTACGCTCATTAGAACAGGCTGTTGAAGATTAAATAGAACACCATCTCCATCCAGCATTCAGCAAAATGAATCAGCTGGCTTACAAATTCCTTCAACGTCACATGCCGCTGATCATATGGGGCAGCATGGCGGTAATTTCAATCCGGAGGTTGCAGTCAACCCTGATCAGATTGAGGGAGATCCTCCTGCGACTGTTGAACGTGAACGTTTTAATAACATTGAAATAAGGAGACCTTTCACCATCCTACCTCCCTGTCCTGGTAATGTCCTGATCTCGCTGCAGTCGATATAAACATCATGCATATTCTCACTGAATTAGCCGATACTGCAAGATCTTTAGCCAGACGTATCGATGTTGTACAGCTAGAATTAGTCGGGGAAAATCTCAACCGTAATGTCACGTTTACCATTACCGATGATGGAAATATGATTCTGCCTGCTTTTGAGGATTTTTTTAGATGAGTTAGTACAGTCCAGTGCTGAAATGCCTGCAGATAATAACCTGGAATTTGTTCTACAGGTAGTTAATGACCCTGCAGGAGGGTCGAAACGTAAGGTTAAAGGAACATTAGACTGTGAACTGATTAATAAGAAAAAGCATCACCTGTATATTGTAGATAATACCGGTAATCAGTTATGCTTTGCCATCAGTCTTGCACACGTCTCTGACTCTAACATTACTGATAATCAGGCTTTAGAGTTGGGGAGGGAGTGGCAACACAGGGCTGGTTTAGATGATCAGACAGCAGTAACTTTCAGCGACATTGGTAAATTTGAAAACATTCTAAAGAGAAAAATTGTAGTGTGTCACAGAACCGTTACAGGCTCTGCAGCTCTGTATAAATTTGAGACCAGTTTCCCTGATCAATCAAACCCTCTCTTTCTGCTGTTATTTCAAGATCACTACTATGGGATAAAAAATCTCAAGGTGTTTTATAGGATCGAGATACATCTGTGTATATTGTTATGGGAGCTTTGAAAAGCCAGACACACACCATTGTGAAGGCTATTGTCCGGTTTGTCACTCATACCAGTGTATGCGTGAAATTAACAAACCTGTCACCTGTGCAGGTTGTCACAGAATCTGTCGTAATTCTTCATGTTTCAGCAGACATAGGGAACCGCGCAACAGACCTAGTGCTGATAGGCCTATGAGTGACTGTGAGTTGGTAAAACTGTGCAAGGTGTGCAAAAGGATATACGTTATTCCAATCAGCAAGCAGGATAAACCATACGTGTGTAATGTAAAATGCTGTATATGTTATGATTTTGAATGCTTCATCGACGAGAACGGTGTGCAAATCCCCTATCTGGTCTGTGTTAAAACGCTGAAAGGCAAGGAGTGGCATGCTTATGGATTGAATTGCACCCAGAAATGTCTTCTCCATTTCAGGAGACCGATGTACAGAGGCTTTACCTTAATAGCACACAACGCACGTGGGTATGACAGCTGCCCGATTCTCACAGCCATGCTGCAGTTAGGTATTAAATCTCATCTCATCATGCAGGGAAGTAAAGTTCTCTGTTTAACTGACCCTGATTACAGGTTAAAATTAATTGATAGCCTGTCCTTCATGTGTATGAAGCTTAGTGTGATGCCGAAAACATTAGGTTTTAGTGATCAGACCAAAAGTTTTTCCCCCACCTATTCTCCTCTGAACAACATTTCCAGTATGTGGGGTCTTTTCCTCCTCCATCCTCCTACGCTGTAGAACGCATGAGCCTTCAAGAACAATAGGCGTTTAACAGCTGATACACAGAAGTGAGCAAAGGGGTCTTTGACTTTGAGAAGGAAGCTCTTCGTTATTGTAAAAATGATGTGGACATTCTATTTCAAGGTTGTGTTAAATTCAGGGATGAGTTCTTTAAGGAGACGAGTGTGGATCCCCTTAAATGCATCACGATAGCCTCAGCCTGCATGAAGGTTTTTGTAACCAATTTCCTTCCTCCTAAAACCATGGCCATCCCCTTACCTCTGGATTACAGGCGTAGTAGTAAGACGTTTTCCAGCGCGTCCATTCAATGGCTTGGCTGGATTTCAGACAGCAGAAAAATAGACATTGAACATGCATTAAACATGGGGGGAAAGAAAAGTGGTCCATATTCTGTGGATGGGTATGCAGAGATTAACGGTGTCAAAGTTGCGTTTGAATTTTACGGCTGTTTTTTCCAAAGCTGTAAAAAGTGTTACATGCCTCATGACAAGTGTCCTTTGAGAGGGGTAGCATTTGAACAGTTTTACGCACCTACTGTTGAGAGAAGCAAGATACTCCAAACTGTGTACGGCCTTCGTATCGAGGTCATCTGGGAGCATAAGTTGACTGAAATGAAAAAATCAGACCCGGGTTGATCAGCTTTCTTGAGAAAGTTAATGCACCCAAACCGCTATCACCCCGAGATGCTCTGTATGGTGGTCGCACCTGCCCTATGAGGTTAAGGTACACAGCGGCGCCAGGTGAAACTGTACACTATGTGGATTACACATCTCTGTACCCTTATGTAAATGGTAACTGCGTCTTTCCCCTCGGGCACCCCACCATCATTTACAAAGATTTTGATGATCCCAGCAGCTACTTTGGCCTCATCAAAGCTGTGGTTTCCCCCCACGAGCTCTCTTTTTCCCTGTTTTGCCTTACAGAACATCCCAAGGTAAACTTGTGTTTACTCTCTGCCGCACATGTGCTGAAATAAATAACCAGTCAGGTCCCTGCAGGCATAATGATGAGGACAGAGCTCTGACAGGTGTGTGGGTGAATGTAGAGTTTTGTAAAGCATTGCAGTGTGGTTATTGTCTTGCCAAAATCACAGACGTTTGGCATTTTGAGAAGACCAGTGACACGATCTCTAAGGTTACATTCATTGCTTTATAAAGGGTAAGTAGGAGGCTGCAGGCTACCGTCCTGAAGCGGTGGATGAGGAGAGCAGGTCAAAGTATGTAGCAGACTACAAACTCCACCAGGGTATCCAATTAGACGCAGGCAAAATTGAGGTGAACCCTGCCAAAAGACAGGTAGCAAAACTGTGCTTAAACAGCTTTTGGGGAAAGTTTGCGCAGCGAAGTAATAATAAAATAATAAAATAATTGATACTTTATTGATCCCCGAGGGGAAATTAGACCCTCTGCATTTAACCCATCCCTTATAGGGAGCAGTGGGCTGCCGTTGTGCGGCGCCCAGGGAGCATTCTGGGGCTAAGGGTCTTGCTCAGGTACCCAGAGTGGCAATCTGTGGGATACGAACCCGGCCCCTTGTGCCGCTTCACACTCGGCTGCGAACTGCCACAGCGCATGCTGTAGGTCTTGGCTAGAGGGGGCCAGCAGGACCACGTCATCTGCGAAAAGAATAGACGAAATCCACTGGTCCCCAAACCAGACCCCCTCCAGCCCTTGGCTGCGTCTAAAAATCCTGTCCATAAAAGTTATGAACAGGACCGGTGAGAATGGGCAGCCCTGCCGGAGTCCAACATGCACCGGGAACAGGTCCGACTTAGTGCCAGCAATGCGGACCAGACTCCTGCTCGCTCGTACAGGGACCGGATGGCCCCTAATAAAAGGCCCCCGATTCCATACTCCTGGAGCACCCCCCACAGGGCATCACAAGGGACACAGTCGAATGCCTTCTCCAGGTCCACAAAACACATGTGAACCGGTTGGGCAAACTCCCATGAACCCTCGAGCACCCTGTAGAGGGTATAGAGCTGGTCCAGTGTTCCACGGCCGGGACGAAAACCACACTGCTCCTCCTGAAGCCGAGGTTCGACTATCGGCCGGACTCTCCTCTCCAATACCCTGGCGAAGGCCTTACCAGGGAGGCTGAGGAGTGTGATCCCCTGTAGTTGGAGCACACCCTCCGGTTCCCCTTCTTATGAAGGGGGACCACCACCCCAGTCTGCCAATCCAGAGGCACTGTCCCCGACCGCCACGCAATGTTGAAGAGGCGTGTCAACCATGACGGCCCTACAACACCCAGAGACTTGAGGTACTCAGGGCAGATCTCATCCACCCCCGAAGCCTTGCCACCGCGGAGCTTTTTAACCACCTCGGTGACATCTGCCTGGGTGATGATTTTACATTCACACGTGAAAGAGGATAGAGAGCATTTGCTTTCATTAAAGGTGTAGTGTGACCCAGTCGTACAGCTGGAGAGACGGTAACTTTTTTGATGAAAAGAGATGCTCCTAATATCCTGAGTTTGAAAGTGGAGTCTCTTGCAGCCACGAGACAAAAATAATCGTTGGCTCTTGTAAGTTTAATTTTGAGGTAAACAGAGTTTAAAAGAAGTCTCTCGCAGAAAAATATGTCTGCATGCAAGGGTCCTAGAAGATGTACCTACCTAGAATTTGCCGTAAAGCCTGCTCTACTGTTAAGACCTTGGTTAGGGCCGTTAGTTATAACAATAGAGTTCAGAGCCCCTGCAGTGTCTTTGAAAAAAAGACCAGAGCTAAACTGGCTTTTTAAAGAATCCTCAGAAAAGTTTAACAATGTCTTAATCATGGCTCTATATGGATGTGTGGTGCTGGATTGTGAAATCAATCGATCTCCGAGAGTGACATCACACTGACTGAAGGTGGTGTTTAACGGGTAGTTGATGAGCCCTACAGGTGCATCATTTGGCAGGTTTGTTCCATCCTCGTTAGTAATTTTCACTCTGAGATGCAACAGCGTATCATTGAGATCTAGATACTTTTCTCCGTCTCCCGGAATGAAAAACTCGATCCGGCCCCCATCGGTGATTGCTGATAAAGGCTGGATCTCGGTGTAAATGTTATCTTCAATCGATAGCTGCGTCATCGGGGCAGAAAATAAGTCCAGCTCTGCCAGCGTGCACTCTGATGATTTGTTATGTAAAAGAGCCATTATTTAAATATATCAAAACTTGCGGAAGACTTCTTTCCTCTTCATTTGTCAGCTCCAACTGATCTCCTTTTTTGTGTTTGTCATTGTTTTTTAACCGTCCTTAAACGATTACCAGGGGGTCTTGTTCTGGGTCTTTTGGATAAAACCATAATTCCTGAACCTGCTTGACCGTCGGTGTGTGTAGAACCACTCATTTTACTCACGGCCCTACCTATGACATCCGAAGCGATATTTGGTCCGATTTAATTTCAATATGGATATTTTCAATATGTCTTCTGGAGACTGGAAGGTAGTGGGCGGGGTTAAACGTCAGAGTAACCATATCAATGAATTTGCCTTGTACTTTGATGGTCCTCAGTAAAGGTGCAAAAGCTTTGCCTACTATTTGCGGGCTGACCATGTCGCTGTAGCAATATAGGTGATAGCCTTTATATCCACCGGAAAAGGAGCCAGTGTTGGTTCAGCTACATGAATCCATTCCCCTGGTTTCACACCCAGCATATAAGCTAGAGTACTGAAGAAGCGTATTTCATACTGACTGCTTGCTTGAAATGCAAATCTCTTTTGAACTTTGCTGAATTTAATGCGGATACCCGAGTTCATTTTTTTGAAAAACATTTCCATCTCTGTCTCGAGTTGAATAACGCTGTTATTTAGCCACCTCTGATCCTTTGCGTATGGATCTCCACATCACCAACCTTCCTCCATTCAAAGTAGGCATCATGATCCGGTAAATTATGCCATGTATGGGGATATGAAATCTCTGCTAATGCAACCAACCATTGGCTTTCTAAATCAATATGTTGAGCTAAATTTACACAGAAACTTGACACAGAAACTTGAACTGGTATTATTTTTAAACACTTCCTTGCTAGCATTAGAGGGAAGGGTAACGTAAAAACCATCATCCTCTGCCTTGCTGTCCATGAATCGTGAGGTTTTAGCACACACCTATTTTATACGTTTCGTAGTTCATCAAACCTGATCCAACTGTTGAATTTCTCAGGCCAATTTTTCCAGCATACAAAAACCTGTTTGACACCCTTGACGGTGTGTCGATTTAATATTTTCTCCACTTGATACATCTTGTCCATAAATATTTTTACTTTTTGAAGTTCCTCTGCGTAAAAAGATCCCTCGATAGGTTCTCCATCCAAATCTTTGAGTTTGTATACAGGAGGAGATCGGGGTGTCTGCTCATACACTGTAAACACTTAATCCGTAAAACTCTGTATTTTTTGTCAAACACTCCACGTACCTTGGATATTCTGACAAGATCCCCCTGTTTAAACATTGTCACTGAGGCCCTGCAATATCTGTTGGAGGTAACATCGTACAGATTCTGAAACACTTGAAAGGCCATTTCTGAGGTCACTTCCATAGGGCTCATCTTAATGCTGGTGTGGTAGCTGTGGTTGTAGCTTCTAGCTAAATTTTGCAGGACATCAATGTACCACTGGGTGTTGTTAGCAGTAAAATATCTCCACATCCTTGTTTTTAACATACGGTTAAACCTCTCAACCACACAGGCTTTTGCTTCACTTGCTGTGGGAAAATGTTCAATACCGTGTTTCTCCATTAGAAGCTTAAATTTCTTGTTAAAAAATTATTTACCTGCATCAGTCTGAAGTTTTTTTGGGACCTGACTTCCTTTAAAAACTGATTCAAAAGCCTTTAGCACCTCTGCAGCAGTTTTCCTCTTCAAAACATGTACATACGCCCTCTTTAAATAGATGTCAATGACTGTTAATAAATAATTGTTACCCTCATTTTCCTTGGCCAGAGCTTGCATGTCGCAGAGATCGGATTGGAACTGTCTCAATGGTCTGGTGACAAAAACTCTGTTTCTCGGGAACTTTATTCTTGCAGGTTTATGTAGAGTATAGGTATCTTCTCCCGATAAAAAATCTTTAACTTTTTCAACCGCTACCTTCTCCCCCGTTTCATCCTGCAAAACCCTCCTCAACCTATCTATACCCCCTAAACTTCCTGTATTTGATGGGTTGTAATATACATTTTTCATGATCCTTCTTTCAGACATCCCAGTCTGACTACTTGTTAAATAATGACAAAAAAAAAATACGAGGGTATATTTATCCTTCTTTTTTTTTTTTACCCGTATTTAATAGAGATTTAGAAGAAAAAAAAACACATTCAGATAATAAAGATCAATTCAAACATTGCAATCTTTAAAAAAACAAAACCGTTATATATGTACACCAGTAGAAAGCCGAGAGAGAATACAGAAAAGACAAAACAAGTCATTAAACATCTGAGATTAGATCGTAGCACTCTGAAACAAGTTAAGCTGCTTGAGACAGTCATTACCGCTCATCTTATCTTACATATCAGTGATTGCACTATGGAAGCATTGTACCGATTTCAGTTCATATAAAACCGTCTCTGCAATCGTTTTCACTCTGAAGTCATCTGCTTGTATGCGTCAAAGTGTCAGAAGTTTCTGAATAGCAGGAAGGAGCTTGGGGTTTATGAGTCGTCGCACGATGCGTTGAAAGTTGATCTGGTAATACTCCTCCTCCAATATCTCCAGGCACTGATGCTGTCGTTGGCTCGGGTGGTTCGTTATGCACCCGTAACAGGTTTCTTTGACATAGTTCAAACAAGTTATGTTGCATAAATGAAGTATCACTGTTTTCACCGTATTGATGAGAGCGGTTGAGATCCAGCCGTCAATTTCATCACCCTGATTACTCTCCTCCTCCTCTGGTGAAGGCTGAGGGGCAGGTATCGGGTCTGGAGTTTGTGGGGAAGGTGAGTAGCTGATGGTTGCTTCGTCCTCCACGACCACCCTCTTGTCTTCAAGTTGGATATCTGTGTGTACAAACTCAGCCACGCATAGCGGTGAATAGAGGTCGGGAGAAGGCGGATGATACGATCTGAGGTTGTATCCTGTAGGTGTGCCTGGACTGAATAGGGACTCAAAGAGCTGCGACGATGAGGTGGCTGGTGAGTAGAGGTCTGGAGAAGGTGGATGATATGGCCCGGTGTTGAAGCTTTCATCAGGATCAGGAGAGAAGATGGTCTCTTCTTGCTGGTTGTAGAGGTCCCAGTATGGTGTTTTCCCGTACACTCCATACATTCTCAAGGTCTGCCGCCCGCCGTTGTGAAGAAGAAGAGTCTGTGAGCTCGCAGTTAGACCCTGATATATAGCGCAGGAAGGGGGGAGGGTCCTCAAGAAGGGGGGGATCGGTCCTCAAAAGAGGGTGGGCTTTAGATCCACCACATGGAACATCAGCATTCTTTTCACTGACATAACATCAATCCGGCAGCGTGAGTTTCGGAAAAGGTTGGAAAGACGCTGTCCAATTTCATTCATTTTCTCAACCCAAGCATCATACGGTAGAGGCAGCACTGTCTTGAATACACCACAGTTCTGATTGAATGCCTCCAACACAAACAGATCAGATGGGATCATCTGGTTGTTTTTGCGTTTGACCTGAGGCCTGTTTTTCATCCATTGTTGTTGGTGAAGTTGGATCATCATCTGCAGAGTATGTTACGATGGGAATTCCGATAGGTATCTAAGATGAGGAAATAGATGATCTCGGCAAGCCTTGCTTTTCTCCCCGGTTTGATGAACAACTCTCTTAACTCTAACCATTGTTCATCAAGTGTTCTTTTCCAGCGAATGCTGCAAGTAAAGTGCTGCGTTTTCTGCTAGTATTTAAAACAAACACTGCAGAACACCCATCTGTTTTTTTAATTCGTTGATTCCAGATTCGCCCCCTAATGACGACAACCGATCAGCGTGCATGGTTACACCACTTGGTCACCCCCCTCCCCCAGACACCTCAGCAACAGCGCAGACGCGAATTGTCAGAGGCAATGCTTGAGACTTTGGGCCAGGATGGAGCACAGTCCTCTTAATTACTTTGACTACAGTCGGTGTGAAGACTTTGTCTGAGACAATACACAAGAAACGGCTGCGGATGTCTGATCACCTATTCAATAAACAGTGGATGTGTATTGACTGAGACAATGCTTGACACTTTGGGCGAGGAAGGAGCACAGTCATCTTAATTACTTTGACTACAGTCAGTGTGAAGACTTTGTCTGAGACAATACACAAGAAACGGCTGCGGATGTCTGCCTTAATTCAATAAACAGTGACATGTCTGAGGACTTTATAAGTTTTATTTATTTTTTTTCAGTTTCTTGTGACATTTAACATAAACCACACATACAGGATGCAACCTCTGGCTCCCACGTGGGATGAGGAAAAAACTGTTTTCTCTAAATCCTCAATAACTATTGCTCTAAGATGAAAAAATAAAAGCTTAAGGTAACTAAAATTATCATCCATTTTACCAAATGGAGTCTCTCATGATTCCAAACAAAGTCTTTTAGCTGTAGAATCCATTTCTAATTTGGAAACAGGATACTGAGCACTCATAAAATGTTAGATAATTCCATGTTTGGCTTACTTTTTAACTATTTTTTCAGTTAATTTGTTTCTCTGTTTTTAGATCATCTCCACAAGTTGCTGGTGAAGATTCGATTACTCAAACATTTGAGCAGAGGAAGAAAGATTCTGTATCTACTTTTTGTCTTTCTTGGTTTTTAGATGTAAAAACATCCATCTAAATAACCCCTGCGTTAAAACAAAATGAATTTACAATTCTGTCAGGTTCTCTCTTTTTATCAGAATTTTGTGTGACGTGCCTGCACTAACCTGAATGACCTTTAAAGTGGAGAAACTACATGTTTTTTGATTTTTGGATGTAAAAACATCTAAAAACATAAAATTAGAAAGATTTGCTTCCTTGTGATGACAACATCCGGTTAATAACGATATCCGGTTAATGGCGATATCCGGTTACGCCACCGGAAGTCCCGCCACCGGAAGTCCCGCCCGCCTGTCAAAATTTTCACACCTCGTTTGATTGAAGGATGTACATTTACTCTCTGTTTAGGTATGTGTGTTTGTGGCCCACAATACTTGAAAAGGCTCTGAGGGACTGTTTTTAAATCTTTTCTGAGGGCGATGCTCAGACTAAGGAATGCCTTAACATTAGTGTAAAAGTTAAAGGTAGCAACACGAATATGTGTTTTTTGTTTTTTCAATATTTTTAGTTTAGGTTTTATGTTTCTGTATGTACTGGAAAACAATTAAAACAATTAAAGGTTTTTATAGCAAATACATGAATTAATGCAAAGAATCAATACTTACAGAGTTAAGCCTTCTTCTTGTCTACAAATTTCTCCTAAATCTGGGTCACATTTTGTGCCAAATCCTGATTCATTGTGATCCATTTATATCTTATTAGTGTTTGGACTTGATAAGTTGTCTTCTGTTTTCCAACTATTTCTGAGTACTGACCACATGTTTTCAATAAGGCTAAAAATAATCTGATCTCTATAATACAATTAACCACATGTGCCTTGTGACAAAGTGCTTATTAATGCTGGAGAATCCACAGATCATCAGATTGTTTTTCTGGAATGTTGCAAAAGTTACTCTTGGGGGATGAGGCACCTTCCTTTTCTTTTCTAGACAAATGATTTTCCAAATGTCCGACACAATCAGCAGGATGATACATCAGAAAAATAATCTTCCACCTGTCTTCTATTGTCCCAGCCTTATAATTCCTCATATCTCTAGGGTAGATGTGGCTTATTCACTGCACTTTCCGTTACAAGGTTGCGTGCAGATGCACTTATACACACCATCTGGGAATGTTGAAAAAGCTTTTCACTGCTGGCAATACAATGAAACAATTTTACCATTGTTCAGGATGAGATCATAGTCCTAGCAATTGTTGGGAAGTTTTGGATGTCATGAGCTGTTCTTTTTTCAAAGCAAACCTCTCAGTTTTGTGTTTCTGATGATACCAAATTATTTTCTTTCTGATGCAGCAAATGTCTTGGACTTTAGGCCATTTTGCTACAAGCCAATGAAGACTGCAAACTTTTCTTTGGATTTAACTAATGGTAATGCAATATGACAGCCATTTCAAGCACATTTTCATCTCTATTATCATTTTGTTCACAAGCATAGATTTATTTCAGCTGAATTGTTTCATACTGATGCTTGTGAAAAGATTATACAAGGAGGAGGTTAGTTAATTATTTTGTGATAAACAAACAGACAGACTGTAAAAATTGTTTTTTTTTTGCTATTAAACAAACATTTTTAAGATCGTAAAGTTTTTTTGAATGTATTAGTATGCACGTGTTGACTCTGTCTGGCTGACTATGTTGATGTTTTTGTCATGGAGTGATATTTTGGACTTTGTGGGTTCTCGTGATGGTTTATTTTGTAATTTAGATTCTCCTTATGGCTCTTTGTTTATTTCTTAGGTTGTTGTTTCTATGTTCTCCTCTAGTTTCTTTGTTCACTTTAGTTCATAGTTATTCTAGTTCTTTATTTCCTCCTCTGATTTATTCTCTTGCTTAGTTTGTGTTTTCTGTTGTTTGTTTAGTCCTTTCACTCTTCCTCAGCCTTTGTATTTGTTTCACCTGTTCCTTGTCCCACCTGTTCCCTGTTTCTTTGATTACCTGCCTTTTGTTCCCTTCTATGTGCTCTGTGTATATTAGTTGTTCGTTGTGCTTAGTTCCTCGCTGGTTCCTTCTGTTACTACCCCGTTCCCTACCACGTCTATGCTTTGTTTATGCTTCGCTTTGATCTTATGCTACGTTTTGCCAAGGTACTTGCAGTGTTTTGTTACATTTTTGACCCTTTAAGAAATAAACTATGATGCGGCTACCGAGCTCTTGTCTGCACTTTGGTCCGACCCAAGATTCCACCCTCGACATTAGGAACCAGCCAGATGGACCACGTGGACAAAGGTGTGATTACTCTGTGGGAGTACCTGAGACGGGAAGCGGAGAAGAGCTCTCGTCAGGCTGCGGAGAGGAGTAAGCAGCGGTCACCGTTCTGGGGTTCCAGGCTAGCCATTCCCCTTCCGGGTACCGTTCTGCTGCGCCACAGACCCTCTCCTCATCCCCGGAGTAAGTCACCGGCTCCAGTCTGCTTTTCTTCCCTGTTTTTGGAGCCAGAGTTGCCTGCAGCACACTCCTCCAGTTCGGAGCCTGACCCGTCTCGTCGGAGATGTCGCCGGCGTCGGAAGCAGTCGGCAGCAGCAGCGCCTGAGCTCGTCACGTCTGAAGCAGCAGCAACGCCTGAGCTCATCACGTCCGCAGCAGCAGCAGTAGTAGCGCCTGAGCTCGTCATGCCCTTGACAGCCTCGTCTCAGCTCACGTCTGCAGCAGCTCCAGCCGAGCTGCCCCCATCGCCACCTGCCGCTGCAGGGTTTCCGGCTGGGTTTTCGTCCTGCCCTGGACGACGTCATCGTCTGCGGGCAGTCGCCACCGAGAAGGTACGGGTGGGCGCCTCTAACCTTTCCATGGAGGGACCATCCGCCATGACCTCCTCGTGGCTCTCTTCTTCGGAGTTTGTGGGCGGTCACTCAGTGCCCTCTGCAGTTCTCCAGCCACCGGTGCAGCCTCCAGCCCCGAGTTGGATTGAAGCCGGGCTGGAGGGTTTTAAGAGGAAACTGATGAGAAATCGTTGTTGTAAATTCGTGCTCCATCTAATGGATCACCCAGCCAAGCCTCTGGACTCACAGCATATAGCCAAGCCGCTGGACTCACAGCATGCAGCCAAGCCTCTGGACTCACAGCATGCAGCCAAGCCGCTGGACTCACAGCATGCAGCCAAGCCTACAGCGCCTCAGCCGGCTGCCGCCGGGTCTACAGAGCCTCAGCCGGCCGCTGCCGGGTCTACAGAGCCTCAGCCAGCCGCCGCCGGGTCTACAGAGCCTCGTCACGACACGGAGGAGCCCGTGGTCGGGCTGCCTTCACGACCTGGTCCAGAGCACCTGCTCAGTTTCCTCTGGGGGGCTGCTACTGGAAATACTGACTGACTATGTTCCAGGCACCCTTGACTTTTTGCCTAACGCACTGCAGCCTGACTCTTTGCCTGACGCACTGCAGCCTGACTCTGCCTGACGCACTGCAGCCTGACTCTTTGCCTGACGCACTGCAGCCTGACTCTTTGCCTGACGCACTGCAGCCTGACTCTTTGCCTGACGCACCAGAGCCTGACTCTTCGCCTGACGCACCAGAGCCTGACTCTTTGCCTGACGCACCAGAGCCTGACTCTTTGCCTGACGCACCAGAGCCTGACTCTTTGCCTGACGCACCAGAGCCTGACTCTTTGCCTGACACACCAGAACCTGACCCTTTGCCTGACACTATGTGACAACTGACTTTTTGACTGACCGTACTCCTGACCATACACCTGACGACTCTAAGCCTGGGTCCAAGCTGGACGCCAGGTTCAAGTCTCTGAGGATCTCGCCACATCGTAGATTGCGTGACTCCTCGCTTCATGGGTTTGCCTGGCATCTCCACTGCCAGACTCCAGGCAGCCTGCATCCTCGCCGCAGACCTCCGAGGAGCCTGCATCCTCGCCGCAGACCTCCGAGGAGCCTGCATCCTTGCCGCAGACCTCCGAGGAGCCTGCATCCTCACCGAAGACCTCCAAGGCGCCTGCATCCTCGCCGCAGACCTCCAAAACATAGGCTCCTTCATCGCTGACGTCGCCGCCGGCCTCCTAGACCCCTTCATCTCCATTGCTGCAGGCCTCCAGACCATCGACCACTTCGCTGGCTACTTCATCGCTGCTGACCTCCGGATCATCAGCTCCTTCGTCGCTGGCTTCATCGTCGCAGGCCTCCGGATCATCAGCTACTTCGCCGTTGGCTTCGTCGTCGCAGGCCCCCTGATCATTGGCCTCCTGGACTTTTGTTCTCGCCTCTGGAGATTATGGACTCTATTTTGTTTATTGGGAGTTACTTTTGTTTTGGACTCTGGCCCACCTCCCAAGGCCTCCCTCCGCCCACCCTGGGTGGGTTGTTTTGTGTTTTGGTCTCTTGCCCTCCTTCCAAGGCCTCTGGGTGGGTTGTTTTGCTTTCAACTTTTGTTAGTTCCCAGAGGTCGTCTGGAATCCGACCTTGAAGGGGGGGTTATGTCATGGAGTGACATTTTGGACTTTTTGGGTTCTTGTAATGGTTTATTTTGTAATTTAGATTCTCCTTATGGCTTTTTGTTTATTTCTTAGGTTGTTGTTTCTATGTTCTCCTCTAGTTTCTTTGTTCACTTTAGTTCATGGTTATTCTAGTTTTTATTTCCTCCTCTGATTTATTCTCTTGCTTAGTTTGTGTTTTCTGTTTGTTTAGTCCTTTCACTCTTTTTCAGCATCTGTATTTGTTTCACCTGTTCCCTGTTTCTTTGATTACCTGCCTTTTGTTCCCTTCTATGTGCTCTGTGTATATTAGTTGTTCGTTGTGCTTAGTTCCTTGCTGGTTCCTTCTGTTACTACCCCGTTCCCTACCACATCTATGCTTTGTTTATGCTTCGCTTTGATCTTATGCTACGTTAACCATGACTATGCTTTGTTTATGCTTCACTTGGATTTTATGCTACATTTTGCCAAGGTACCTGCAGTGTTTTGTTACGTTTTTGACCCTTTAAGAAATAAACTATGATGCGGCTACCGAGCTCTTGTCTGCACTTTGGTCCGACCCAAGATCCACCCTCGACAGTTTTTGTTTTGTTTTAAATTCTGCAAACCCATTGCATGTCATGTTTTCTTGCTATTTAGGCTTCTGCATACCCTAAAGACATGTACAGGGTTGTGCCTTATTACTCTGAAAAGACAACTAATGAGCTCAATTAACTGAAAATACTAAGCAAAAAGTACATATTTGTTAAAAAGTAGGCTATAGTCACAAGAGTTAAATGTATTTGTGTCAATCAGTAGATATCAGTAAGAAACCTGTGAGTTTTGTATCTACTCATAATCAGTAAAACTTTAAAATATTTATTCAGTATTAACTATTCTACACTGAATACACCAATATGTAGGTAGGTTAGTGCAATGTTGACTGTCTTAAAAAAAATAAAAAAATGTTGGTGTGTGTTGAAAGATTTGGAATAGCACAGCAACTAAAACTCATCCTTTTATACATGTTCCTGCTCGTTGTATTTGGGATAGATTACTCTGTAGACATGTTTTGAGCAATAGATTTTTTTGTCATGTTCCCGGAAAAATACACGCAAATGCTTTCTGTAGCTGCACAGCTAACACACATGGCAGTAGGGACTTTGCATACATAAAATAAATTACTTCTTCATATCTTTTAATTAATGAGCATAAGAATAAGAGTTACATGCATTTATTTTATGATGTTTTTTAAGGCATTGTTCTAAATTAGGGTGTTCACTTTGAGTGAAGAGTGTACCTTAACCTTCTGAAACAGAGCCTTTGATTTAAATGCATTCTCTCAGCCTTTTAGTAGAGAGAGATACATTTGATTGTTTCTTTGGATTCCCTGAGCCAAGGCTAGTGGAGAATGTCTCTGGCATTAGTGGGAAAGGTGACAGTTGCTATAAGTTGGGCATGGCTGTAGGCCTTAATGAGCCTTTTTATGGCTTTTAAGATAAAGGTGGACAATTTTCAACAAGGGTCTGTGGAAGTTGCTTTTAATTATTCAAAAAGGGGTGTTTTACCAACAGCTTTATGTAGAATTCAGTCTATTGTTTATAAAACATTGTGTTCATTTTCAACTTTAATGGTGCCCAATTGTAAACTCAGAACATTTGAGACTGCTCTCAGCAAGTGGCTGACTGTGCAGCATTTTTTCCTGAGAGCAGGAATCTTTGTAGGCTTTTTACAAAGCAGAGTACACATTTGTCCTTTGTCAGATTAATCGCATGGCTTCTGGAGGCAATTTACTCAAGGGCGGGTTGATTACAGAACACAAATATCAAGAAAGTAGTAGATCAAGGGAAATTACACTGACTTATGCCCAGATGAATCAATGAAACATCTAAAAAATACATTTGAATACTTTGTTCATATTTCTCACATTTGTCTTTGTTCAAGGTTGTTTTCAAATATCACCAGTTTTCAATTAGGACCTTGTTGTCAAATATACAAAAACAGAAAATATCTGCTTTGCTCGGAGGCTGATCCTTGTTTTTTTTCATTCTTTACTGGTTTCTGACATTTTTTTTACAGAATATTGATTTGTGCAGAAATCAAAATTTTTATATAAGGATAACTGATCATTAAAATAGAGCAAAACGATGTGAGACAGAGCTATAGAAAATCCTTAAGCACCAGTGTAAAGACCTGAAAATGAGTTTTGTCAGCGAGAAATCTTACCTGTCTCATTGCTATTGATCAACTCTGTTCACCCTGGGCAGAAATATTAAGGCCATTTTGTGCTATGAAGCAGTAAAACCTTGAATGGGGTTATTTGATGAAAGGGCTGTCATGGTCCTGTCAATGTTCCTGCAATTATTTGGTCTCTATATGAAGGAGAAACTCAAGTACATTATCAGGTTAGATAATGTGCTTGAGCATTGGATTATTGTGACATAAAAAGTTTTTCAAATTTCTTTTTTTGATTAATCAGTTTACCATGAACAGTCTTCTTTCCTCCTAATAACTTACTGTTTTTCTATTTTTTTTATTCCCCATCAGTAACTTTGAACTTCTAAGTTCAATAACAAATATAACAGAATAAAACCACTGTCGCTGAAAATGTCATACTTTTTTGGATGTAGTTTAGTTTTGTTTGAGTTAATAATGTTTTATCTGTTTATTTGTACCTCCGTTAATCCATGCATCTACTGTTAGCAATTATCTTCCCGCTTCAGCTGATTAGTCTCCCTTTTCTCTGTGCCAGTTCAGTGTGATCTTGTCTACCTCTTGCTTGTGTTTAGGTCTTCTATTAAATGTGAAGTCCAGCTCAATGTCAGAAAAAAATGCTAAATGGGTCTGCATTGTAATAAAGAAGTTAAAAATGTAAGACTCAGCATTTTATGGTTAATTTCTCTGGTTTGTCATTGGGTCTCCTGGGCTAGCCATGGATCGTGAACTTTCCATAACTGGTCAAACTTCTCAAATAAGATGGGATTGCTTATATACATCAGTATGACACTCGTTTTCTGTCTTTCTTTTTGATATGTATGATTTTTATGATATTTTGATGAGTGTTTCAGGTGTACATGTCAGAACAAATAAACTTGTTTATAGCAAATTATTAAATAAAAGACAGATACATCTTTGGAGTAGTAAATACAAGAGGTGGGGACTCAAGACATGGGACTTGGGATCCAGTCAAACCTTAGACACAAATTCAATGACTTCATACATGACTTGATGAAATCACAAAATACTTTGGACTTTCATGCCAATGACTTGTGACTTCACTTTGACTTGACCCCTTTGACTTGAAAAGACTTCATATCTTACACCAAACAAAGTGTGTTACAAAGGAAAAGTTCAGAGCATGTAACGATGGAACAGTGCCAGGCACACAAATCCAGTTCGCTGTGCGCCCCACAGCTATTGCCAATAGTTCCTTGTCTTGTGACTACAAGCTTGCTGCATCTACTATGCTGTTTACCTGCTTTTTTTTCTGCATCTTAGTATTACAGTAAAGACCTGTCAGTTATTTAAAGTGTGCACAAAGTTGGAAAAAGACAAAAAAGCTGAGCACGACATCACCCAAACAAGGTTGGGCAACTATGCAGCATAATTGTGCACAATAGAATTGAGACACTTTCAGTAAGATTTTAAATCCAGACATTTTACTTGTCTCAGACCAAGACTTAATTGCAAACCCCCCTCACCATTTCTCAACAAAACTGTATCTGCTGTGGACCACTTTTGGTTCCTAGGAACCACCATTTCTCGACACCGGAGATGGTCCTCACACAAAGACAATGTTCGGAAGAACATTGTCTTTGTCTCTTTAGAGAAGAGCTCTGTGCTGGGCTGCCCACTTGACTCTGTGGAGGCTGTGGGTGAGAGGAGGATATAAGCCAAGCTCACATCCATTATGGACATAACCTCTCATCCACTGCACCGGACTGTAGAGGAGCTGAGCAGCTCCTTCAGTGGCCGACTGAGACACCCTCAGTGACACCGCAGGTCCTTCTTCCCCACCGCTGTCCGACTGTTCAATTCTACCGTATAATAACTAAAGCAACAACCTCTGTATTTGTAAATACCAGCATCATTGTGACTTTAGCACAGATAACCTTCGCTTTTTATTGTACATAAGTAATTTTTTATAATGTTTTTTTATTTTTAATTTAATTCTATTATTACTATTTGTTTTGGCACATTGACCTTGTGCTTTGATTGCACATTTTTTCATAACTATCTGCACTCTAGTTGTGTGTTACTAAGAGTTGCTGTAACAAGTTAATTTCTCCATTGTGAGATCAATAAAGTCTATCTTATCTTAATACCAGGCTGTGTACTCCAAATCGGGATTTGTGTGCTTTTAAATGCACTTTAAAGTTAAAAATTTTAAAAAATATGAATCCAGAAGTAAACAAATAAATATTTTTGGTCAAAAAAGAATGCTGTCTTACTTGTTTAGAAATGGAATGGGAAAAATAAAGTATTCCAAAGATAAAATCCATAGTAAATCGACTAATAAACATTCACATGCAACACTGAGGACTAGGTTGTGCTTTCTTAGAATCTAGTGGCGTTTACTTAGTGTCTAATGATAATTAGTGCCATATGCCACTAAGCATCATTGACCTCTATCATTTATTGACCTCTATCAGGCATTGCAAAGCATTCATTGTGAGCTGTGAACTGGTAAGCAAAATGGATGCCTGATATTATGTAGAATACACAAAAAGCTTGTCAGTGAATGCTATTATGACCATTGGCTTTTACAACATATCCACCAACTTCTCACCAGTCCTTACTTGTGTTGTGCAACAATAGGTCTGGTTTAGCTATAAATAGCTATTAAATGATGCGAAAGGCAATTATTAACAAAGTTAGTAATTTTGATTAAAAAAAACAGACACAACAGAGCAAGCTCACGGTACCAGACTATCAGTAATTAAAACAGAAACCAAAACATTTTTTTAGCATCAGGCTCAGTGACCACAAACAAAGCAAAACACAATGAAATATCTTGATTGTTTTATCCTACTAATTTTCTATGCCAACACACAACCTCTTACTGTTAACCTTTCTGATGAACAGAAGAGCTTGTGATCCTAGCAGGTCCAATGAACAGAAAAGACGTGGCAGCAGCTTTCTGTCTAGCGGTTTGGGAGAGGGTTTGCTCAGACCCATGCGACATGTAGAGCTGTGGGTTCAGTGCCGTCTTGTTCAGGCAATGGAGAAAAACTGCTTTGTAATCAGAGACAATCCGTTTTATCTTAGAGAAGTTTTGGATCAGATTCTTTCTGCAGAAGCTCAGAAAGCCAGTTTTAGTTGGCTAGTCTTATTTTACCCAGGGTACTGACACCAAATACACAAAAAACAAGCCATACTTATCCCTTAGATGGCTGGGCCCAACACCAGTTTATGGAAAATTAAAACCCCTCTGCACATTACTACTTAAAAACAAGCAGGTGGGCTTTAAACTTTCTGCATATCATTATTAACAGCCATTCTTGGATTAGTTTGGTGTGGACTTTTTTAGACAGTAGATTAGTCTAATAAGCCTTACCCTTTTATTGTCGGGGCTCAAAAAGTAACATGTGCATATGCTCTTCTCAATGTCATTGGTGATCGCTGAGACTAATCTCTTCTTTTTCCACTGCATTAAATAATGACTGATGCTTGTACCTTGATGCTTATGCAGATGACAAACAGCACTAAATGAACTGTCACACACTGGCTAAATATTTATTAACCATCATTTGGGTGAGCGAAGGGCATTGATAGCCTTGTTAATGGAAAACCAATTCCATTTTATATTTATTACGTTGATTATGGCATCACCCAAAACCTTTTCTGTAATTGGTTGTTGATTAAAATGTATGAAGTCAAGGAAATGAACAAAATTCTAACACCTGGGCATAGATGGAATCTACAGAACATTTGTTTTAGTCAATTGGTTTTCTGTTGCCGTCTGTCTAATTAAATGCCAAGTAGGATGGATTTGCCAAATGGGGGTCCTTGCTCTTAAATATTCCAGACAATCCCAACAGATTTAAAAAAAGTAAAGTCAATACTAATCTGTGACTGGCATCTAACTATTCACTGATAGACTTTGGTCATGTGATCCTTACTTTGGTATTCAAAACAACTTTAAGCCTATCTCCACTTGCTGTTTGACCCAGGTTTTCTTTTCCCCCTTGCTTAGAATTGATGGCTGTGTAAGCCAGGTCCTCCATCACAAGCCTCTACCTCATTAAAATCATTTACTCTATCAGCACATTAACAAGCTGCGCTTAAAGAGCTGGGGATGAAAGAGCTGATGAAGTGGGTTATCCTGACACACTTGTGCACAGTCTGTAAAGATTTTAGGTCATTCATGTGTGTCTCAATGTGGTATCAGGCCAACCAGGACAAGTTGAAAAAGTGGCTCCAGGCAGAACAATTAGATTGAGAGCTTAATTAAGTTTGTGTATTTCAGAAGAGGGTAATTCACTGTCATATTACAGCTGACCTTTGCAGTCTTAAAAATAAGCTGACATGTCTTTCCTTGTTTTTGACTGTACAATAACATTATAATCCAAACCTGAACAGTCAGATGTGAAAAAATTGTTAATGAAAGGATCAGTCAGTCATTTTCTACCGCTTCTTCCATAGTGGGTCACGGGGAAGCTGGTGCCTATCTCCAGCAGTCTATGTGTGGGAGGCAGGGTACACCCTGGACAGGTCGCTAGTCCATCACAGGGCAGTATAATGATCCTAAATATACATTGCTTCACATTGGTGTAAAAGAAAGGAGGTATCGTAAACAAATACCTGAACTGCCTCGGCTGACTCCTTTTGATATAAAAGGAGCGACAGGTAAAATTTGAGTTCCCCAAGATTATCAAGCTTCTCACCATTTCTCCACTGATCGTCCAGTTTTTGGTAAATCAAGAACAGAGAGGCAGGTATTACTCCCCAACTTAGATGTAGCAGTGCACTTCTTTTCAGTTGAGATGTATGGCTGCAGATCATGGTCAAGGACTCTGAGGTTCCCAAAACTAGCAAGCATCCTCTCCATCACTACACCTTGAAGTCCTGTCCATGAATGCCACAAAGTACAACAGTGACAAAGGGCTTAGAAGAGTGTGGGGAAAACTGTTTAGTGAGCACAAAACTAAACCAATATTGCACAGTGTGGATTTTAAAATCCCGAGATAGCATTAAAACAGACGTGACACTGCAGAGGAAATCATTTAATGGGATCAGGAGCCATTCTGAAAACCATTTTGTTGAAAATGCTAAAAAGCTGCTGTAAATTGTGTATGCTCTTTGAACTTTCACAGTTTCATTGGGTTTTACTGTTGCCATAAATATAGACATGGCATTTTTAATAATGCCACTCACAGTCACATTTTATTTTTTTGGTCTTAAAATGAAAGTTTATTTTAAAAGCCTGACTGATAAGTGCTCATTAGGAGAAGTTAACCTATAGTCACTTTGTGCAGTCCTTTCATGTTAATCAACTGTGATTTTCCTGAGTGTTTACTTGTCTAAAAAATCACCTGCACAAGTTAAGACCAAGAAATGTACTTTTTAACTGGGTTAATACTGTAAATGCTGCTATTAGTGATTCAAATTTAAACCTCTGAGTATCTATTTACTTTTCATACATCCATTTGGGTTTAATTACAAATAGGCACACAAACTGACATTGTCATTATGTTTTTATTTGAGACCCACGTGCAGGCAGCAACCACAGACAACAGGAAGAGGTTTAAATGTTTTTTGACGAATGAGTAATAAGGAATGTTTCTTCCATCGGCAGGGGAGGATTCCAGGACAGAGGTAAGTGGTTATTGCAGTAAATGGTCTCTGATTCCTGATAAATAATGTGCAGAAGACGTGGGAGTCTTTCCGTTGTTGAGTAGGTGACGTTTCCAGAAAGGAGGTATGTATACCCACAGAGACTGAGGTTGACAGGTTGTGGTGTGTGGTTCAGATTGGTATTGACTGACTGAATTGTCTTTCTTTCCAGATATGAGACAAAGACAACGACAGAGTTGTTGGAGGGTAGATAGGCAGGTGAGAGGTGATAGTGGGTTTAAGGAGGTATTCAGACAGTGGATCCACAGAAGTGGCCAGAGGAGCAGTGAGGAGATTATTGGTGGGGATCCTGGGGTTAGTTATCCCGGGAACTTAAAAAATGAGGAAGCAGAGGACTGAGTCCCAGATGAAACAAGAACAGAGTAATGGATTTCTAGAAGGAGAAAAATAAGATGGAAAGCTGAAGAGGCCTGATTACCGCTGGACAAACAAGAACAATCTAGGATCTTTCTCAGGGGATCCACTCCTCCTTAGGGTCCGTCTGATTAGACAATGTTGAGCTCCAGCTGTGAGAACACACCTGTCAGTCATGCGCTGCAATCAAGAAGGTAATGAACACACACACACACCACACATCCCCAAACCTAGCCTAAACTCAATTACTACCTTAGTCCTAATCTGACAATAAAACACATAACTTGGTTTTCCCTGTGTGGACAGGGCAAAATGTCCACACAATGGTGAATGTCCACTCAGTGTTGATGTTCAATCAGGGATGGATCCACACAAGCTTAGGCAGACATGTACACACACACACACACATTTGCACGTCTTTTATTTCCACCTTAATATTCTCTCTGATCTCTTTAGTGATTTCTCTCTAGTAAATTCTCTTTAGTCACTAATCTTGGTGTGAGATTTGACCCTCATTTTATGTTCAAAATGCATATCAAACATCTCTGTAGGATCTTCATCTTTTATCTCAAGAACATCTCCAAACTCCATCCTTTACATTCCTTTTACAATGCTGAAAAACCTGTTCATGCTTTCATTTCCTCTAGACTTGACTACTGCAATGCACATGTTTATGGCATTCCATCTAAACAAATCCAAAAACTTCAGTATGCACCAAACAATGCAGCTCGGACCCTGATAAAGCAAAGGAAACATCACCCTAATCCTCAAATCCCTCCAGTGGCATCCCATCTCACTCTGTACTGAATACAAGGTTTTCTTGCCCCCCCTTACCAATCCATCTACTGCAATGCTCCGTATTACCTCAAAAAACTGCTCATTCCTAAGACATCAGCACAGTCCCTCTGTTCTACATATTCCTATTGTTTCCATATTCAATCAAACTTATTTGTATAGAAAGGTCATTTTTGTCCTCTGAGACAAAAGTAATACCCTGTTTAGTTGATCACTGCACTCCTTAATTAGTGTTTGTGTAAATATGTGAAGGTGCTTTTTCTTACACTGAAAAATAATTTGACATATTGGACTTCAAATAAACATTTTCTGACATTGTTGAAAAAATGTATCATTACTTGATACAGTAAGGTTTTGACCTGTGCACAATTTTATAGTCAAACATTTTATGAAAGCTGTCATGCCTGACTCTGAATACAATGAAGTAACTTCTCTTAAGGAGTTATGTAAAAATCTCTCATATAGACTATGGGCTCAACTGAGAAATCTTGTCTTAGTTGTGCACCCTTGTGTCTTCTTCTCTATCCTTGTGCTTGTGAGCTGGTAATAGACCTCTGCAAAACCTGCTTGAGTTTATGTGTTATACACAAAAGTACAAGTTTGAATTAGTTGCTGTTGAGTACTTTTGTCATGTGGGCTCTAAGAATGCCAAAACTATTATATTTCCACCTCTGTGCATCACTCTCTGGATGAGGTATTTGCTTTTAAGTTGTCTTGTTACCATCAAACATGGTGGCTTTATATAAACATCCTGATTTTGGCTTAGTTTGTGAAAGGATTTTCATTCAGAAGTTTTTAGGTTTATTCAGCAGCAACTTAAAAATAATATGACTTACTGTCATGTTCTTTTAGAGAGAGGAGGCTTCTTGGGGAAACCCTTCCAAGTAAAGCCAAATTTGTTCAGTCTTTTTCTAATTTCAATGTTGAAAACATTTAAGATTCTGAGGTCTGAAAAGTATGAAATGCAACTCTTGGATTATTCAAAATTACCAAGACTGACCTCTTGTTGAACTTCTGGGAATGTCCATTCAAGATAAATTTGATAACGTTCTGGATTGTTTCCCACTTATGAATCATCTTCCTCACAGCAGAATGATGAACTCTAAATTGTTTTCAAAATTCGTCCAACCTTCCCTACATTGATGAATGACAATTGCTTCTCTGAAACCATAGCATTTTCTTCCTGGCAGTATTTTGACACACTCCTCATTGATACAGAACAGCAAAACTGCAACCAGCTGATGATCAGTAAGGCGAGCATATTGGCAGCTCAAGGCTGATGTTCAAGCTCTAAATGTCCTAATACTGTACTTTAGTGAAGACATTTAATTTTTCACACAGTATTTCTACATTGTGGCCACAAGTTTAATATGTACGCCAATTCTCACCCAATAATTGTTGCATATAGTTTCCAGCCCCCCACAGCCTTGAATAGGATTAGTGAGTATAAAAAAATCCCAGATAAATAGTTTAATATGCAATACTGTTTATCTGAGGTAGTAATTAAAGAGATTGTGAGGACGAGGTTGTTTTTGAACAATAATAAATTACATAAATATGTGTCCCAATGTGCTTGACCTCAGTCATCTATGGCCTACTGTCAGCAACATTTTCAGCTCAGAGTGAATAATACTCAAAAGCTAACGAGCAATTTACTTGTTATGGCCAATCAAATGTGCAGCAGACTCCATCACAGTAAAGTTTGATCCAGGCAAAATAAGAAAAAGATTCAAGAAAACAATAAGGCGGTAGGAAACATGTTTCCTAATTTGTTTTATTGGTTTCCCTATTGGTTCTTCTAAGCCCACCTTCTGGACATATGGTGTTCAAGAGCAAGATTACAACCTCTTAAAAGTCTGTCTTAGGGGCATGCACTTCAAAATTATATAAACCATGACTGCCAATCCTGGAACAGAATGTGTCTCTATGCCATTACCCTCAAGGTGCACTCAAGTGAGAACACTCCTACATTAAAATATACTTTTTGTATACCATACAGAATTTCCATTTGCATCATCAAATATGCTTTAAACATCTTGCATATTTTATGCGAATATAAATTACTATATAAATATACCTAAAATGACAAGTACCTTGTTAACTCTAAGACCATTGAAATAAATAAATTGTCTCATGTGTCCCTGTAATGCACCGTACATAAACCCTCATGTTACATTATTTTTGTCATTATTTTTGTAATACATCTGACCCACATACAGAAGAACACTCCGGAGGAAATAGATTAAGTGAAATAATGTTTTATTGTGCCAGAAACAATCAAGGGACTTGAAGTGAATAATCTTCAACTGTATGGGAAAAGGCGAAGAGAACTGGTGAAAACAGCGGACTAAATGAGACTGAGCAAATGACAAGTAATTCTGATAGTCAATTAAGCGGCTTACTAAGTGGGTGTGGTCAGATCACCAGGGGTAGAGGAATACGGAGTCCAGGTTGTCAAAGCCGAAGTTGTTCAGGTGATTTCTTTGGTGCTGTTTGAATGAGCTTGGTGATTTCAGGAGTGAGCTCAATATGCAGATACTTGTGTTGGAGAGTGGACAGGGTACGCTTATGATTTGGTCTAGGAAACGGAGGAAGTAGGAAACTGCCAGCTTAGTCTGAATCCAGTTGGAGTAATTAGAAGAGGAAGTCCTCAGTGCGTAGATAATCTTGGTTATCCAGAAACTTCTGGACAATTAGTCAGTATTTAGCAAAGTAATTCCAAAGTTCAGGGTTACAATCTGCGAAGGAGCATAAACAAAGTTACTTAGGAACGAAGAACAAAACATAGAGTTAGTGCTGGCTGAGCTTGTTATCACTGAAGGCAAAACACTCTGGCATCGAAGTGCTGGCAGTCTCCTGCTTAAGTACTCCTCCAAGTAATCAGTAGAATAAGTCGCACCTGTCACCCAGCACACCTGAGAACTCCAGTACCATCTGAAACACTGAACACATGTAGCAAGCACAAAAACACAAACACAACCCAGATCCCGACAATTTTAGAGGTAACTTATATGGCAAACTGTTAGTACTTGCGAAATGGAGTACCCCGAAATGCAGACTAGCAGGCAGCATGACGGTAAGTGAAAAAGGCTTTAAGTAACAAAAAACTCACTCATAAGAAGCTGCAGGAACAAAACAATAAAGGGGCAGGCAAGACAGGCTTGGCATGATCCAAAAAACAATACATGAGCATGATCCAGAAAATGTTTCCGCAAGAAATAAACAGAACGGGTGTATATATATGGAGTGTGAACCAGGTGAAGCAAGACAGATTAACTAGGTGCAGATAAATTGAATAAAGTTGATTAACAGACAGGAGAGAACAAAACGTGACTGGAGCAAAACAGACTCTTGAATACAAACTAACAGAAACTAGAAAAACATGAAACTAAAGCATAACCAGATCCAAAAACCAAACTTGATAAAACATGAACAAGACTAAAACATGACCAGAAAAATAAACAGAAACATGATTCAAAACTTCAACTGTGAAATGAGACCAACAAAACCCCAAAACACCAACAAATCATAACAGAAACAGACTAGATCTGATTGCATGGAACCTCATCTACTATTTTTTCCTCCCATTGCCAGAAGTATGTTGTCAACAAAAATTATACACACATATATATACAGGTCCTTCTCAAAAAATTAGCATATTGTGATAAAGTTCATTATTTTCCATAATGTCATGATGAAAATTTAACATTCATATATTTTAGATTCATTGCACACTAACTGAAATTATTCAGGTCTTTTATTGTCTTAATACGGATGATTTTGGCATACAGCTCATGAAAACCCAAAATTCCTATCTCACAAAATTAGCATATTATTAAAAGGGTCTCTAAACGAGCTATGAACCTAATCATCTGAATCAACGAGTTAACTCTAAACACCTGCAAAAGATTCCTGAGGCCTTTAAAACTCCCAGCCTGGTTCATCACTCAAAACCCCAATCATGGGTAAGACTGCCGACCTGACTGCTGTCCAGAAGGCCACTATTGACACCCTCAAGCAAGAGGGTAAGACACAGAAAGAAATTTCTGAATGAATAGGCTGTTCCCAGAGTGCTGTATCAAGGCACCTCAGTGGGAAGTCTGTGGGAAGGAAAAAGTGTGGCAGAAAACGCTGCACAACGAGAAGAGGTGACCGGACCCTGAGGAAGATTGTGGAGAAGGGCCGATTCCAGACCTTGGGGGACCTGCGGAAGCAGTGGACTGAGTCTGGAGTAGAAACATCCAGAGCCACCGTGCACAGGCGTGTGCAGGAAATGGGCTACAGGTGCCGCATTCCCCAGACCTGGGCTACAGAGAAGCAGCACTGGACTGTTGCTCAGTGGTCCAAAGTACTTTTTTCGGATGAAAGCAAATTCTGCATGTCATTCGGAAATCAATGTGCCAGAGTCTGGAGGAAGACTGGGGAGAAGGAAATGCCAAAATGCCAGAAGTCCAGTGTCAAGTACCCACAGTCAGTGATGGTCTGGGGTGCCGTGTCAGCTGCTGGTGTTGGTCCACTGTGTTTTATCAAGGGCAGGGTCAATGCAGCTAGCTATCAGGAGATTTTGGAGCACTTCATGCTTCCATCTGCTGAAAAGCTTTATGGAGATGAAGATTTCGTTTTTCAGCACAACCTGGCACCTGCTCACAGTGCCAAAACCACTGGTAAATGGTTTACTGACCATGGTATCACTGTGCTCAATTGGCCTGCCAACTCTCCTGACCTGAACCCCATAGAGAATCTGTGGGATATTGTGAAGAGAACGTTGAGAGACTCAAGACCCAACACTCTGGATGAGCTAAAGGCCGCTATCGAAGCATCCTGGGCCTCCATAAGACCTCAGCAGTGCCACAGGCTGATTGCCTCCATGCCACGCCGCATTGAAGCAGTCATTTCTGCCAAAGGATTCCCGACCAAGTATTGAGTGCATAACTGTACATGATTATTTGAAGGTTGACGTTGTTTGTATTAAAAACACTTTTCTTTTATTGGTCGGATGAAATATGCTAATTTTGTGAGATAGGAATTTTGGGTTTTCATGAGCTGTATGCCAAAATCATCAGTATTAAGACAATAAAAGACCTGAAATATTTCAGTTAGTGTGCAATGAATCTAAAATATATGAATGTTAAATTTTCATCATTACATTATAGAAAATAATGAACTTTATCACAATATGCTAATTTTTTGAGAAGGACCTGTATGAAACACCTGTTTTTAGACCACAATAATTTATTAGTATGGTGCAGGGCCTCCTTTTGCAGCCAATACAGCATCAATTCGTCTTGGGAATGACATATACAAGTCCTGCACAGTGGTCAGAGGGATTTTAAGCCATTCTTCTTGCAGGATAGTGGCCACTTATTCTGTGTAAAGAAAAAAAAAAACATTTGCAGAGTTAATGTGACCTGTTTCTCTCACACTGACTTAAATTACACCATAATAAACCATACTCCCTTTATTATAAACACAGAAAAGAATTAATTTAACATCGTCAGCTTGATCTTTGTAAAAAAAAAGATCTCTTGGGCAGCTCAGCTATAAATAAAGTCTAACTTTCTTTAAAAAGTGCATCATTATCACAAGCAGCAAATGGAGATGGCATAAAAAAAATTACGCTGTCACGTTGATCATATTCCAAGCCTGTGCTGCAGAGCAGGCTTGACCAAGATCCTGCTCTCCCATTGCTCTGGCCGCTGGTGCCTATGAGCTTATGTGGCAGAGTTTGAAAGATGCGCTGTGGGTCTCCAAATCCTGGTGAAGGGCCTCTTTGTTTTCTTCTCAGCATGAAATAGAGCCGACCTGGCGAAAGCTCTCAAACTTACAATAAACATGGATTATGGATCTCAAAATAGAGTGCAACACCTGTCGGTTTATATTTGTCAGCATGGGCACTCTAGAATCTGGAGCAGTATAAAATGCCAGGAGAAAGGATATTGAGGCAACATACAGGGGTTAGACACTGAAACTGAAACACATGGTTTTAGACCACAATCATTTATTAGTATGATGTAGGGCCTCCTTTTGCGGCCAATACAGCGTCAATTTGTCTTGGGAATGACATACACAAGTCCTGCACAGTGGTCAGAGGGATTTTAAGCCATTCTTCTTGCAGGATAGTGGCCAGGTCACTATGTGATACTGGTGGAGGAAAACGTTTCCTGACTCGCTCCTCCAAAACACCCCAAAGTGGCTCAATAATATTTAGATCTGGTGACTGTGCAGGCCATGGGAGATGTTCAACTTCACTTTCATGTTCATCAAACCAATCTTTCACCAGTCTTGCTGTGTGTATTGGTGCATTGTCATCCTGATACACGGCACCGCCTTAAGAATACAATGTTTGAACCATTGGATGCACATGGTCCTCAAGAATGGTTCGGTAGTCCTTGGCAGTGACACGCCCATCTAGCACAAGTATTGGGCCAAGGGAATGCCATGATATAGCAGCCCAAACCATCATTGATCCACCCCCATGCTTCACTCTGGGCATGCAACAGTCTGGGTGGTACGCTTCTTTGGGGCTTCTCCATATTGTAACTTTCCCGGATGTGGGGAAAACAGTAAAAGTGGACTCATCAGAGAACAATACATGTTTCACATTGTCCACAGCCCAAGATTTGCGCTCCTTGCACCATTGAAACCGACGTTTGGCATTGGCATGAGTGACCAAAGGTTTGGCTATAGCAGCCCGGCTGTGTATATTGACCCTGTGGAGCTCCTGACGGACAGTTCTGGTGGAAACAGGAGAGTTGAGTTTAATTCTGCCGTGATTTGGGCAGCCGTGGTTTTATGTTTTTTGGATATAATCCGGGTTAGCACCCGAACATCCCTTTCAGACAGCTTCCTCTTGCGTCCACAGTTAATCCTGCTGGATGTGGTTCGTCCTTCTTGGTGGTATGCTGACATTACCCTGGATACCATGGCTCTTGATACATCACAAAGACTTGCTGTCTTGGTCACAGATGCGCCAGCAAGACGTGCACCAAAAATTTGCCCTCTTTTGAACTATTGTATGTCACCCATAATGTTGTGTGCATTTCAATATTTTGAGCAAAACTGTGCTCTTACCCTGCTAATTGAACCTTCACACTCTGCTCTTACTGGTTCAATGTGCAATCAATGAATACTGGCTACCAGGCTGGTCCAATTTAGCCATGAAACCTCCCACACTAAAATGACAGGTGTTTCAGTTTCATTGTCCAACCCCTGTATATATACAGTACAGACCAACAGTTTGGACACACCTTCTCATTCAAAGAGTTTTCTTTGTTGTCATGACTATGAATATTGTAGCTTCACACTGAAGGCATCAAAACTATGAATTAACACATGTGGAATTATATACTGAACAAAAAAGTGTGAAACAACTGAAAATATGTCTTATATTCTAGGTTCTTCAAAGTAGCCACCTTTTGCTTTGATTACTGCTCCACACACTCTTGGCATTCTGTTGATGAGCTTCAAGAGGTAGTCACCTGAAATAGTTTTCACTTCACAGGTGTGCCCTGTCAGGTTTAATAAGTGGAATTTCAAGCCTTATAAATGGGGTTGGGACCATCAGTTGTGTTGTGCAGGAGTTGGATACAGTACACAGCCTATAGCCCTACTGTATAGACTGTTAGAATTTGTATTATGGCAAGAAAAAAGCATCTAAGTAAAGAAAAACGAGTGGCCATCACTTTACTTTAAGAAATGAAGGTTAGTCAGTCCAAACAACTGGGAAAACTTTGAAAGTGTGCCCAAGTGTAGTCGTACAAACCATCAAGCGCTATAAAGAAACTAGCTAACATGAGGACCGCCCCAGGAAAGGAAGACCAAGAGTCACCTCTGCTGCGGACGATAAGTTCATCAGAGTCACTAGCCTCAGAAATCGCAGGTCAACAGCAGCTCAGATTAGAGAACAGGTCAATGCCACACAGAGTTCTAGCAGCAGACACATTTCTAGAACAACTGTTAAGAGGAGACTGTATGAATCAGGCCTTCATGGTAAAATAGCTGCTAGGAAACCACTGCTGAGGACAGGCAACAAGCAGAAGAGACTTGCTTGGGCTAAAGAACACAAGGAATGGATATTAGTTCAGTGGAAATCTGTGCTTTGGTCTGATGAGTCCAAGTTTGAGATCTTTGTTTCCAACCACCGTGTCTTTGTGCGGCGCAGAAGAGGTGAACAGATGGACTCTACATGCCTGGTTCCCACCGTGAAGCATGGAGGAGGAGGTGTGATGGTGTGGGGGTGCTTTGCTGGTGACACTGTTGGGGATTTATTCAAAATTGAAGGCATACTGAACCAGCATGGCTACCACAGCATCTTGAAGCGGCATGCTATTCCATCTGGTTTGCGTTTAGTTGGACCATCATTTATTTTTCAACAGGACAATGACTCCAAACACACCTCTAGGCTGTGTAAGGGCTATTTGACCAAGAAGGAGAGTGATGGGGTGCTGCGCCAGATGACCTGGCCTCCACAGTCACCAGACCTGAACCCAATCGAGATGGTTTGGGCTGAGCTGTACCGCAGAGTGAAGGCAAAAGGGCCAACAAGTGCTAAGCATCTCTGGGAACTCCTTCAAGACTGTTGGAAAAGCATTTCAGGTGACTACCTCTTGAAGCTCATCAACAGAATGCCAAGAGTGCAGAGCAGTAATCAAAGCAAATGTGGCTACTTTGAATAACCTAGAATAAAAGACATATTTTCAGTTGTTTCACACTTTTTTGTACAGTATATAATTCCACATGTGGTAATTCATAGTTTTGATGCCTTCAGTGTGAAGCTACAATATTCATAGTCATGAAAATAAAGAAAGCTCTTTGAATGAGAAGTTGTGTCCAAACCTTTGGTCTGTACTATATATATATATATATATATATATCTATATATATATATATCTATATATATATATATATATATAGATATCTATATATATAGATATATATATATAGATATCTATCTATATAGATATATAGATAGATATCTATCTTATATATATATCTATCTATCTATATATATATCTATATATCTATCTATATATATATATCTATATATCTATCTATATATATATATATATATCCTAGCTACTTCATTATAAATCCCTTTACAGGCACATAACATCTGAATAAGATATAAAAAATAAAAGCATGATCCCAAAAAGTGAATGTCTCCCTACAAATTTGAAATTTTTGAGACATGAAACTGTTTAATAATTTAGATGAATTCCTGGGACACTACAAAAAAGCCTATTCACTGTAAGTCATAATGGGAAAAGAATAAAAGTAGAACTTGAAGGCAAAAGAACAGAGGAAGAAAGGTCATGAGATGGCAGGTGTAATATGTAATTAAAAATATCTTATTTGATTTTTTGCAGGTTGTTAATGGAGGTCATGGTACCTCTGTGTTGGTGATGCTTTTTCACAGTGGCAGAGTGGGCTGAGAGCAGAGATGAGCAGGTAAGAAATGAAAGGGGAACTACATTTTTCTGACTACAAAGACCTCAATTCATGAGTGAACGTCAAATTTATGCTGATAAATCATAACTATTGTGTTCATAATGTATTAATATGGAGAGCAATAGATTAGAAGTGGTATTCTAGTGGTTTCAGTACCAAATGCAAAGTTTTTCATGGTGTGGTTTCGGGGACTTATCTTGCTGGAATGTAGTGTACATATTGTTTTAAGTCCCTTTTGGCTAAAAGCTGCACAGTCCTTAAAGTAATTCAGTGCAGTCAAAACACACAGGAAAATGCTGACATCACCAACCTTTGCCTAAAATCTGCTACTTATTCTGTGTAAAGAAAAAAAAAAACATTTGCAGAGTTAATGTGACCTGTTTCTCTCACACTGACTTAAATTACACCATAATAAACCATACTCCCTTTATTATAAACACAGAAAAGAATTAATTTAACATCGTCAGCTTGATCTTTGTGAAAAAAAAGATCTCTTGGGCAGCTCAGCTATAAATAAAGTCTAACTTTAAAAAGTGCATCATTATCACAAGCAGCAAATGGAGATGGCATAAAAAAAATTACGCTGTCACTTTGATCATATTCCAAGCCTGTGCTGCAGAGCAGGCTTGACCAAGATCCTGCTCTCCCATTGCTCTGGCCGCTGGTGCCTATGAGCTTATGTGGCAGAGTTTGAAAGATGCGCCGTGGGTCTCCAAATCCTGGTGAAGGGCCTCTTTGTTTTCTTCTCAGCATGAAATAGAGCCGACCTGGCGAAAGCTCTCAAACTTACAATAAACATGGATTATGGATCTCAAAATAGAGTGCAACACCTGTCGGTTTATATTTGTCAGCATGGGCACTCTAGAATCTGGAGCAGTATAAAATGCCAGGAGAAAGGATATTGAGGCAACATACAGGGGTTAAACACTGAAACTGAAACACCTGGTTTTAGACCACAATCATTTATTAGTATGATGTAGGGCCTCCTTTTGCGGCCAATACAGCGTCAATTTGTCTTGGGAATGACATACACAAGTCCTGCACAGTGGTCAGAGGGATTTTAAGCCATTCTTCTTGCAGGATAGTGGCCAGGTCACTATGTGATACTGGTGGAGGAAAACGTTTCCTGACTCGCTCCTCCAAAACACCCCAAAGTGGCTCAATAATATTTAGATCTGGTGACTGTGCAGGCCATGGGAGATGTTCAACTTCACTTTCATGTTCATCAAACCAATCTTTCACCAGTCTTGCTGTGTGTATTGGTGCATTGTCATCCTGATACACGGCACCGCCTTAAGAATACAATGTTTGAACCATTGGATGCACATGGTCCTCAAGAATGGTTCGGTAGTCCTTGGCAGGTGTTTCAGTTTCATTGTCCAACCCCTGTAGCTGCCTTAGAACAGTGGCATTGAAAGCACAGAAAACAAGAGTTTTTTATCCTGTACAATGGACACAACACAAACAACAGCAATCTCTGTCAGTATTGTATATTTAAAAAGTAGATTTTGGGAGGTTATGTTGTGACTTTTTAAAGATGCATCTATTTTCTTAGATATCCTCTTTACTAAATATTTAAAAGGCAACACGTTTTAAATTGTACTGTTATTTAGCTGTGCTTAGGACTCCAACTAACTTCCAGAATGTCACTTGAGTGCTGCTGTTATTTCCTGCTATTTTCCTTTGTTGTTTTCATTCAAGAACTAAAGTCATTCAACATCTGCATGAGAATAAATCCTCTAGTTTTAACAATTTTAACATATGTTTTCCAAATGACAAAATGTATTACAAACAACTTGACAGATCTACATGAACTGGTAAAACCAAAGTGGCATGTGTCTTTAAAGGATCCAACCAAGAGCATCAATAAACCATGAAGAATATGCTTGAAAATATAAATTACACATTTTTTTTTTTAATTTCACAATTGTCCAAATCAGATAATATCTACAAACTGAGAAAAGGTTAGCACTAATACTTTATAATGTCTTCCAATAATTTGGAAATAATTTGAAATTTCACCCTTATAAAAACATTTTTACCCCTTTTCCACTGGCTCGTTTAAGCCGGCGCGTTCTGATGTGAGGGGTTGGAGCAGGAGAAGCAGAGAGGAGAGATGCTGCTTTCTGGATGGTGAAGCTCCAAAGTTTGCCTGGAGAAGTTAAAATTTTGGGCTTTATAAAAAAGTTTTTGTCTCAGCCATGGCAATAACGAGGACAAGGACTTAAAACGCAAAACCGCGGACGTTTGACCTTCAAAGTTAGTTTTATGTTGGATATTGCATATTCGTGCTCTGCAGATTCATCGGGCTCGTCCTCCTGTTTGGTCCGATGCAGGCAGTCTGATTACAAGCAGCTGCTCTCTGAACAGCTGAATTTATGTGATCAGCTGGTTTAGGATGTTATTACATACAGCATTCTGCCCGCATGTAATTCAGAAAGGTTATTTGACCTTTTTCTTTTCTGTCAGCCTTGAGGCACAGTTTATGCCTCGTAAATGATAAAATTACATGTTTGACCTGCTCCGGCCACTGTGGTCCTTAATATTATTGTAATTGCTCTTGAGTATTATTAACTTTTCCCTGCACTGTCTCAACGAAAACCTTCTAATTTCTCCACTTCCCACGGCCAATCAGTGACAAGTAGTCTGGTCACGCCACATGTAGTCCCTACTCAGACCCGATCGTACCTGCTCAGGAACAGGGACCAAAAAAGTAGGTACCAGTACGGAAAAAAACTGTAATAGAAACGCTCACAAAGCGAACCGTGTGGAGTCGAGTAGGGCCAAATTGAGCCGGTGGAAAATGTGCATTACTGACATTGTGATGTTCCAGATTCTACTTCCCTTCCTACTCTGATCATATTGTAGCAGTACTGCTAGCAAAATACTTTAAAATTTCTGATGTGCTCATAAGAAATGTTGCTAATGTGGTGTTACAGTTCTATAGTACGGGAGCCACGATTAGTAGATTTAAAAGTGGTGGTCAGTTTAATGGCATCCCTGGTAAAGACCGATAAAAAAACCTAAAATATATTAATTACATACACAGTATCTCTCCCGGATGTGGGAAAAACAGTAAAGGTGGACTCATCAGAGAACAATACATGTTTCACATTGTCCACAGTGGTGCGCTTCTTGCACCATCGAAACCGACGTTTGGCATTGGCGACCAAAGGTTTGGCTATAGCAGTCCGGCCGTCTATATTGACCCTGTGGAGCTCCCGACGGACAGTTCTGGTGGAAACAGGAGAGTTGAGGTGCACATTTAATTCTGCTGTGATTTGGGCAGCTGTGGTTTTATGTTTTTTGGATACAATCCAGGTTAGCACCCGAACATCCCTTTCAGACAGCTTCCTCTTGCGTCCACAGTTAATCCTGTTGGATGTTGTTCGTCCTTCTTGGTGGTATGCTGACGTTACCCTGGATACCGTGGCTCTTGATACATCACAAAGACTTGCTGTCTTGGTCACAGATGCGCCAGCAAGACGTGCACCAACAATTTGTCCTCTTTTGAACTCTGGTATGTCACCCATAATGTTGTGTGCATTTCAATATTTTGAGCAAAACTGTGCTCTTACCCTGCTAATTGAACCTTCACACTCTGCTCTTACTGGTGCAATGTACAATCAATGAAGACTGTATATAACAGCCTTTTAGCAGAATTTTGCACAGTAAAATAAATGTCAAATAAGCATAACTGTTAATAAATATTAAGAAAGTAAAAGGAAATTTAATAATTTGAAGCCTAAGGACAAACAGTACAGGTTTGGAATCCTAACCTAGGGCGATGCAGAGATCAGATAGAGGTCCACCAGATGCCATAGATTTGATGAGAAATGTTTATTTTAACTATAGACATGAGACTTGACTCTGAATTGGGAAGAAAGACTTGATTTAGACTTGCTGTTTAAGACTTGACTTGGAAAAATAACTTGTGAATATCTCTGCCAAATGGTAAAAAGTTTTCAATATACAGAAACCCAGTCAACTACACCAAGTTACTGTCAGCAACCACTCTTTGTGAACGGTAATGTGGTAACACTGGACAGTCGAGTTATTTTTGCAGTAGTCCCTCATTCTAGGTGTGCATGTGGTGACAGTAAAAAGGAGAACCCCTGGCCATCTCACTCCACAAATCTTAATCCTACTTGTGGGGTGAGCCCAGATGATGCTTGCTTTACATTTGACCCAGATTTTTTTCCCCAGTGAATACATGTACTCAAATTAAACATCAGTCTTCTAAAATTTGAAATATGAGATTATGCTATTTAACACTGCTAAACCAACCTGGCACGCTATAGATCTGTATAGATGTGTTAATTCATTTTGAACTTATAAAAAATTGGTCATATTTCTTTGACTTTGTTGGAATAATTACTTTTCATTTATGTCAAAGGATCCCTCTGAATACTGCACAGATGGATCATTATCTTTTGAGGGAAGCAGCAATACCTCCCTTACAAGCTCTCTAGCTGCATGCAGAAATGTAAGACATGTAGTTAGTATTCAGAGGGTGCAAAACTTGAGCTCTGATTCTTTTCTTAGATCACAAACGTGCTCACTCGTTTCTTTCCCACAAATCACCATTTATTCTTCACACATTTACTGAAAATTACAGTTTATTTAAAGGACAGAGGAAGGTCAGAGAACACAGAAACATGTAGCTAGGAGTTACTACTCAGTGCATGGCACATTCTCAGGGAGACGACCCATTGTGAGTCTTTGGCTCTTTGCCCCAGGAGTGTTAAAGGCAGAAAGAGTGCTGAATATTAAATGTTGAACAGTTGGCCAGCCAACTTGAGCCTTTATATTTCAAAATGCGGAGTAAATTAACCTTGCTACAATGAGTGACAAACAATGTTTCTAATTGGGTAGTAGTAGTGGTAATAGTAGTAGTTGTAATAATAATAGTACTTTTTGTCAATTTATATACTTATCACAGGAAACAGTGTCAGACCTCACCAGTGCAAAGGGTATTTCTAGAAAGATCGCACATTTAGAAAGCAGTGTCCTCAATTATAATAAAACTCAGAGAATTAAACAACAAATGAACAATCATGAAACAAGTTACCAGTGCCATTCCTACCTTTGAAAAGAATATCTAAACGCATGCCATTTTACTATGAAAGTTGTCAGATGACAGTGTGAGTTTTGTCAGTTACAGTATTCAGCTTTCTCTAACAATGCTGATATGCATATGTCTCGCTTTTTGTGTGAGTGTGTGTTTATGTTTTAAAAGTGAGCATGTAAGTCAAAGTGTGTGGGTGCAAGTTTTTTCTTGTAACAGTGTGCAAGTGTGTGCTCTTAGAAAGATCCTTCAGGCGACGCAGGCTGCTCTGCAATGACATGCCGTCTGCTCAGTTGTATTCATGGGGCTTTGTCTTTTTGCTGCTCTCTCCGTCTGCATCCTTGCTGCCATGTGACAGCTTTGTGTCAAATTGTCCACTCTGTGCGTAGCCCTTTTGCTGATGAGTTAAAAAAAGAGTTGAAATTACAAAGACAGAAAACATTCCATGCAGCAGAATTTAGGTGATCATTGTGTTGATTACAGTGGGTAGAGACCAGGTCAGACACCCCTAATTAGGGCCAGGAACACCCTGAGTGACAAAAAAAGCCAGGTTGAGGGGATAAATCATTTATAAATGTCATGATACCAAGGTGCAGAATTTTCTGCACCAACTGGAAGGGAGGTTGACTTCTTTTCCAGAATCTTAAAGCAGACCTATAAAATACAATCATGTACTTCTGTTAACAAAATTCTTAGAATCTTCCAGAAGTTTTCTTGTTCTGACCTAGTGTTAAACATTAGAAATATCCAGTCCTGCAATTCACAGGACATGAACATCACATTATAATTTTTTGTTGGATTTCACCTACGAACTATTCTAGAGTCAACTGGCACAAAATAAGATCCTCATCATATAACAAGAGCATACCTAGACAATGTACAGCAGTAAAAAAGCTCAAATAACATTCCAAGGAGGGAGATGTTGCTATCAAACAGAATACACAACAGCTCTGATTGGTACTAGTGATACAGGCATAGAGCTTTACTTTGTTTTGTCCACAATTTGCTTGGAAAGGTTCATAAAAAGAGGCAAAAATTGTGTTCTTTACAATTTTATAAAATTTTCTGTTTATTCAATAAAAGTTGGAAAATAAGCAGGATCAAATTTTTATAAAATAACTGAGGAAATATGTCAGCAAGCCTTGACAATGTACTGCAATATATGGCATAATCTGTTTTAAGACAGAACTTTTGGTAAAAATCTTGGTCTTGAGTGATCTGTCTTTGTCAATGATCTAAATTAGAGACAGTTTCAGTTTTTTTCTTTTCTTAAAGGCTTTAGATAGTGGGATATTTAGTGTCTGATTCAAACCTTTAAATGCAGCAGATAAATGAATGAAACAATCCTTTAATTCAGCTGCTAAACTAGAGGCCACAAATCTTATGCCAGCTTCAACAAGTAAGAACAACACAACCAATTAGCTTTTTATTTATCCTCAAAACTTAAGTTAACTTAAAGAATATATAAGAAGGATTAGCATACACACTCAAATATATTGCTATATCTAATTAGGTAAATCAGCAGAGAAAACTTAAAGGTGATTTTATTAAAATATGTATCTATCTACTTACTTCGTATCTGCTTTCTATTTATTGTGCAGTGGCTAATCTTTCAGCATTTTGATTGCAGTGGTGGGAAGTTAAAACAACAATAGCAGAGTCTTATAAAATGTGAAAGATTATAGCATTAAGGTTTCAGGCCAACACAGTGGTTTTAAACATTTTTTTAAATTGCAACTTTAATCCTACTACTGAGACCATATTAGCTATTTTAAAACCTCCTAACTGGTGTCACAAAAATGTGTTTGCTTCATCGTTTCTTAATTACATAGTGTCAGGTCATAGTGCAAAGTGTCTGACTGAACGCTAACATTTCTATATACTGCCTCGAATCACATATAAAAATAAGTCAGTGACATTCCTGCTACTTAAGACCTGTCAACAGAAAAGAAGCTTTGAATAACAGCTTTGAAAACAATATTCTGTTTATCCATTTATTAATTTTTTACTGGTATTAGATGATATTGTATTTTTTTACCACCTTTTTAAACATTTTTAAGGAAACAGCTGACACATTAAATAATTCGACTATTCCATGTTGCTTCTATACAACATCTGTTGTATTTCAAGAGTATGTTTTTCAGGGATCTTTGCAGCGGAATACGTTTTTGGGGATTTCTGAGTACAGATGTCACATATGATCAATGTGTGAACTGCATACGATTCATTCAACTCTAAAGCTAGGATCGTAGCTGCAGAGATTCAGACATATTGGAGCCTCTGAGGACTTTTGCTAGGTATCCCAAGGAGCAGTGTATTACAGTAGTGCAGTCTAGAGAAGACAAAGGTGTGGATCAGGTTTTCTAATTAGGTGAGAGTGGAATGAAGTTTGGTAATTTTGTGAAAGTGATGGAAGGAGATCTTGCAGAGCAGGTTTACATTGGATTCAAAAGTGAGGGGGGAGTTTAACTCTCAGGTTAGTAACTGATGGGGAGAGGGGATTGTTGTGGCCAGAGAAGGTGAAGCTGGTAATAGGAGATGACTAGATCTGGTGGGGTTGCCTACCATGATGGTGTAGCACAACAGTGCTTGGTTTTCAGCAACTTTTAATAATAATAATGAATAATTATTATTTATTGACAAAACTATTAATAAAGTTAGAATATTGTCTTTTTAACAATGAATTGAAGTCAATAGAAGGTCTCTATAAGAATATGAAAATACTACATATGTGCGTCTGTGTGTGGCTAGGTCAACTAGCGGGCACGCTAGCAGATGAAGTTGGCCGAGGACACACCAAGCTGTGGCAAATAAATAACAAAAAGACATTGGCTGCAAACAGCAGGACAGACCAGTTAAAGCAGACACAATCTCATGAGGCTGATGTCTATGTGGACAGAGGTATGGATGTGTGTGTCTGTGTGTGTGTGTGTGGTAACAATGTATGAAGCCAATCTAACTAACAAGCAAGGTAGTGGCTGAAGCAAAAGGGGTGGGCAGATCGGATGGTGGAGCGTGGTTATGCCACATGGATAACGGGCACCAAATTAAAAGAAAGTATTGATGGAACAATGGCTGCAACAAGAATTAAAGACCAGACAAAGGAATTCATGGGGGTGTGAGTGTAGGCATTAGTAAGATGCAAGGGAGAAGAAAAATAAAAGGCAAAGCTAGGATCGTAGCTGCAGAGATTCAGACATATTGGAGCCTCTGAGGACTTTTGCTAGGTATCCCAAGGAGCAGTGTATTACAGTAGTGCAGTCTAGAGAAGACAAAGGTGTGGATCAGGTTTTCTAATTAGGTGAGAGTGGAATGAAGTTTGGTAATTTTGTGAAAGTGATGGAAGGAGATCTTGCAGAGCAGGTTTACATTGGATTCAAAAGTGAGGGGGGAGTTTAACTCTCAGGTTAGTAACTGATGGGGAGAGGGGATTGTTGTGGCCAGAGAAGGTGAAGCTGGTAATAGGAGATGACTAGATCTGGTGGGGTTGCCTACCATGATGGTGTAGCACAACAGTGCTTGGTTTTCAGCAACTTTTAATAATAATAATGAATAATTATTATTTATTGACAAAACTATTAATAAAGTTAGAATATTGTCTTTTTAACAATGAATTGAAGTCAATAGAAGGTCTCTATAAGAATATGAAAATACTACATATGTGCGTCTGTGTGTGGCTAGGTCAACTAGCGGGCACGCTAGCAGATGAAGTTGGCCGAGGACACACCAAGCTGTGGCAAATAAATAACAAAAAGACATTGGCTGCAAACAGCAGGACAGACCAGTTAAAGCAGACACAATCTCATGAGGCTGATGTCTATGTGGACAGAGGTATGGATGTGTGTGTCTGTGTGTGTGTGTGTGGTAACAATGTATGAAGCCAATCTAACTAACAAGCAAGGTAGTGGCTGAAGCAAAAGGGGTGGGCAGATCGGATGGTGGAGCGTGGTTATGCCACATGGATAACGGGCACCAAATTAAAAGAAAGTATTGATGGAACAATGGCTGCAACAAGAATTAAAGACCAGACAAAGGAATTCATGGGGGTGTGAGTGTAGGCATTAGTAAGATGCAAGGGAGAAGAAAAATAAAAGGCAAAGCACAGCAGAATAGTGAGACTCAATGCTGTCTTCAACGATGGCTTCAACGGGTCTTCAACAATGGCTTCTGTCCTGAAGGTGTTTAGTTGGAGAAAAGGTGTGGCTATGCCACACCTTTATCCCCTTCAGATATATGGCAAGCTGAGATGATAAAGATAATGATGGCAATGGCGTAGAGAGAGATACAGACAAATGAGGAGTCGCAGCAGTTGTACTGATATACAACTGTATGTCATCAGTATAGCAGTGGAAGGAGGACTGTGACTGTGATTGATACTGTAACTTGGCCAAGGGGAGGAGGTAAAGGACAAACAGGATAGGGCCGAGAACTGACCCCTGAGTGACTGTATGTGAAATTGATCTGGAATGTCCAAGAGAGATGTATTCTATTTGATCTGTAAGGTACTTGAACCAATTGAAGGCAGTACCTGTGAGTTCGATGGTATGTTGAAGCTGATAAAGGACGATGTTGTGGTCAACTGTATGCAATGCAAGTCAAGGAAATTGAGAAGAGAATGCTCTCTGGGCACTGCCCAGTGGCAGCCTAAAGTTCCCAAAGGGAAGAGCAGGTGGAAGGTTTAATTCTCCTGACTATGTCCTGTACCTCTTCCAGAGACACTTTAAGGAAGCAGTTTAGGTGGTGGTTAAGGGCAAGCAGTGCATATTCTCAAAGAACGTTATGGGCTGACAGGTTCAGCGAGAACAGAAGGAATGTTGGATTTAAAGAAGGCCATTAAATTATGACATTGTTCTTCAGTGGAGGCTGTGGTTTACAAAGAGGGTTTGCAATAAGCTGTGGAATTTCCTGGGCAGTTCCCCATGGCATCAGAAAAAAACTGCGATCATGCTTCGCAAATGGAATAGATTCAGATCTAGGCTGTGTTATTTGAGTATTCCCTTTATTTTTTTGAGCAGTGTATCTATATACATATAAATCAGAATATATTTAATATAGTAATATACTAATATTCTTACATTAACTACAGGAGTCCCCCAAGGCTCTGTTAAGGGGCTACTCCTATTTACTATCAATGTGCATAATTTTGGCCAGGATCTTGCGGACACTAAATGCGATTTGTACGTCGATGATATGGTTATCTATAGTTCTTTGAAAACTTTTACTGCCAGTGTCTCTACATTACAACATGCATTTAACATAATTCATAATAGCTTTCCACAATTAGATTAAATTCAAATAAGAGCAAGTTCATGTTCTTTTCAAAAACAAAGCCTAATCTGCAGATTAGTTATCCTGTTGTCACCCTTCAAGGGGCAGAAATTGAAAGAGCTCAATTCTTTTAATATCCAGGTATTTCAATTGATGATATTCTTTGCTTTTATCTTAGTTTTGAAGGAAATGTTGAAAAATTTGTTAGGAAACTGAGACTGAAAATCGGCTTCTGTTTTAGAAATAGGCTGTTTGTCTTTTAATGCAAAGAATAAACTAGTAGCAGTAACGTTTTTACCCGTTTTGTATTATGGTGATCTTATTTATATGAATGCTCCAGCTCAAGTCTTAAAACCATTAGAAGCTGTTTATCATGTTTCTTTACAGTTTATCACAAACAATAAGCCTTGTACACATCATTGTGAACTTGCCACATGCGTGGGCTGGCCAGCATTGGAGACTCATAGACTGACTCATTGGAATATGTTCATTTGTAAGGGTATTCTGCGTCTGCTCCCCCCATATCTTTGTGAATATGTTCAACCAAGAGCAGCTGGACTGTAGTCTTTACCCTATCAAAAATCACTGCTACTGCTCATACCAAGTGTCCGCACAGAGGCCGGTCAAGGTGGCATTTCAGTATTTTTCCCACACAACATGGAACATTTTACAATAGGACAATTTAAACTATTTCTAAAGAGTTTGGAAATGAAGCCCATGGGCCGTAATTGTTTTATGAAACTGTTGATGTAAATTGTTGTAAATTGTTTTTAATGTGGTGATTTTGTTCAGACTCCCTTTAAAATGGGATTTTCCTGGTTATATATATATATATATATATATATATATATATATATATATACAGAGGTTGGACAATGAAACTGAAACACCTGTCATTGTATTGTGGGAGGTTTCATGGCTAAATTGGACCAGCCTGGTAGCCAGTCTTTATTGATTGCACATTGCACCAGTAAGAGCAGAGTGTGAAGGTTCAATTAGCAGGGTAAGAGCACAGTTTTGCTCAAAATATTGAAATGCACCCAACATTATGGGTGACACACCAGAGTTCAAAAGAGGACAAATTGTTGGTGCATGTCTTGCTGGTGCATCTGTGACCAAGACAGCAAGTCTTTGCGATGCATCAAGAGCCACGGTATCCAGGGTAATGTCAGCATACCACCAAGAAGGACGAACCACATCCAACAGGATTAACTATGGACGCAAGAGGAAGCTGTCTGAAAGGGATGTTCGGGTGCTAACCCGGATTGTATTCAAAAAACATAAAACCACGGCTGCCCAAATCACGGCAGAATTAAATGTGCACCTCAACTCTCCTGTTTCCACCAGAACTGTCCGTTGGGAGCTCCACAGGGTCAATATAGACGGCCGGACTGCTATAGCCAAACCTTTGGTCACCCATGCCAATGCCAAACGTCGGTTTCAATGGTGCAAGAAGCGCACCACTGTGGACAATGTGAAACATGTATTGTTCTCTGATGAGTCCACCTTTACTGTTTTCCCCACATCCGGGAGAGTTACGGTGTGGAGAAGCCCCAAAGAAGCGTACCACCCAGACTGTTGCATGCCCAGAGTGAAGCATGGGAATGGATCAGTCATGGTTCGGGCTGCCATATCATGGCATTCCCTTGGCCCAATACGTGTGCTAGATGGGGGCATCACTGCCAAGGACTACCGAACCATTCTTGAGGACCATGTGCATCCAATGGTTCAAACATTGTATCCTGAAGGCGGTGCCGTGTATCAGGATGACAATGCACCAATACACACAGTAAGACTGGTGAAAGATTGGTTTGATGAACATGAAAGTGAAGTTGAATATCTCCCATGGCCTGCACAGTCACCAGATCTAAATATTATTGAGCCACTTTGGGGTCTTTTGGAGGATCGAGTCTGGAAACGTTTTCCTCCACCAGTATCACGTAGTGACCTGGCCACTATCCTGCAAGAAGAATGGCTTAAAATCCCTCTGACCACTGTGCAGGACTTGTGTATGTCATTCCCAAGACGAATTGACGCTGTATTGGCCGCAAAAGGAGGCCTACACCATACTAATAAATAATTTTGGTCTAAAACCAGGTGTTTCAGTTTCATTGTCCAACCCCTGTATATAATGGCTGCTTTAATTAGACTGATACCCATTAGCCTTTGGTATCTACATAGAAATTCATTAACCTCTATTTGTGTTGTAGAAGCTTCTGTTTAGAAGCTGCAACTTCATAATCGAGCTATTTCATTGTGTTGCACCCCATTGATGTGCACCTTAAATCTCTGTAGACCTGGGAGCTAATAGGGTTTTTAGGCAGCTTTCTAACACAGGTGCATCTCAATAAACAATTTGAATATCTTTTTTTCAGTTATTTAATACAAAAAAAGAACTGAATAAATTTGTGTAATACGCAGTTTTATTAAACAAAGAGTGATATATTTGTATTGTACCTCACCTAATATAAATGATATCATGGGTCAATAGATTTGCACCATTTCTGTCTCTTTACTTCACTAATTTGCTCATACTCAGCAGTGCAATAACATTTTAAATATTTCTCGAATTTTTAACAGTTTAAAATATTCATTCAAGCCTTCTGGATGGTAAATATTTTTTTAGTATACATTGTTAGTTTTTACATTGATATCTCTTAATAGTTCTAAATTGAGGCCAGTGGTATTGTTGCCTTTTTGGTGAATGGCTCCTTTTAGAGAAATAACAGTTTGTTGTGTGTACCTAACTATGGATGGTGAGAACTGTTTCACCCATAAATTATTGACCTGGAAACGCTGACTGCCTGGTTTTCTGCTATTTTTATGTGTCTAAATACTGTGCACACATTTTAACTATCACATGCTCTTAGCGTAGGACGAAGGAGAACTTTTAAGGTAAAAAAATGCAAATGTGTGTGGTTTTCATGTTACAGTTCCTTTCACAGTGTGTATTAACAAATCATGGAGGCTTGTTAATTCTTTTGCAGTTTAATTCAAAACTGACTTGTTTGCAGTTAAGGCTGACCTTAATTTTGTTCACTAAGAAAAGGGGCCACTACTGATGCTGTTGCAAGAGTCAATAGAACTCTACAAATGTTCTTTATGGTAATTTACAGCAGAGAAAACAGTTATAACATCCACATATTACAATGTCATTTTGGTGTTGGGTTCTAAAGGAAGTGTTTGTGTGCTTACAGTTCAACAACAACAGATTCTTTATTGACTTTGTGATTCGAGTTCAGGTTCCAGAGCAGCCTTCTCTGTCATTTCAATAATGTCATCTTGGGAAATGGCATGTTAAAGCACTGCACATAGACTGCACATTGACTGCAGTGAATTTACCTGCATACAAAATAAGCGACTGAGTAAATAAATTATGAGTCATAATGACATATCTAATGATACAAAATAAATAAAAAATAGAAAAAGGGGATTCAAATAATTCTAACTTAATTTAGCAGATCTTTCAGTTAATGCACTTTATGTGGATTCTTAACCAAAAATCCTTTTACCAATGTTTCTCACTTATTAGTAGGAAAACGTCCCCAAGCACATCTTTAAGTATTAACTGTGTTAAAGTATTTTTTTATTTAATACTTTTTTTATTGTTGTTTTAAATAACTCTAAACACTTTCAGCTGCAGCAGTGGCAGCAGTCAAACTGATTTGTAAATGTTCAAAGTTCTTTCTGACTTATGTATTAATTTTTATTTTTCACTATTTGGACCATATAAAGCAGCTGTACAGTCATTTTAATAGCTGAACAATCCATAGTTTATGGTTTTATTGTTTTAAATATTTAAACAACTGATCCTAATTAATATTGTGTGGCTACATAAAAAAAAACTCTATTGCAAGTACACATGTACAAGTTTGGCTCACAAAAGTATTGAAAAGCCTTCACAACCACAACTTAAATACAAAGTAGCATACACCAGGGACAGAAAGGAAAAAAAAAGTCAGGTTTTCCTTTTTTTTTACAAGAAATATCTGGGAAGAGCATTTATATTTAGCCCCTTGAGTAAAATGTTTGTAGAAATACTTTTTTGCTATAATAACAGCTATAAATCTTTTAGGTATTCTCTTTCAGCTTTGCACAACTAGTGACTTAAATTTTTGTTAGTTCTTCTTTAAAAGTTAGTTCAAGCACAGTCAGACATATAGACTTGACTGGGCCATTTTGCATGAAAGTGTTTTTAACTAAACCACTGCACCGTAGCTTTGTCCATATGTTTAGGGTTTTCCTTCTGGAAGGTCACCGTCCACCCTACTCCAAAGTCTTCTGCAGCCTCAAACTGGTTTTCTTACAGAACTATCCCGTATATAGTGCAATGCAGCTTTAAATAATTTCTAACATGTCTTCCTATACCTGCTGAGGAAAAGCTTCCCCCACAGCAAGATGCTGCCACCACCATGTTTTATGGTGGGAACTGTGTGTTCAGGATGATGTGAAGTGTTCATTTCCGGCCACATGTAGCGAAGTAGGTTAATATTTCATGATTTGTCTCATTCGTCAAATTAACCTCCTTCCACATATTTGCTGTGTCCCCAGCACGACTTGTAGCAAACTTTAAACATGACTTCTTATTGTTTTTTTAGCTATGGCTTACTTCTTGCCATTCTTTATTTTTACAACAAATTATCCCACCTGAGCTTTGAATTTCTGCCCCTCAAGTCATCCAGTTCAGGTGACCTCCCTATACATCTGTAATCATATTAAGATTAAATTAGTCAGAGGTGGACTCTTATTTACAGATTAAATGTCTTAGGGGGCTAACAAAAGAAAAAGAGCTAGCAAAATGAAGGGAGCCTCATTTCACAGATTTGTATTTGTAAAAAAATAAATAAAACCATGTGTACTTTTTCTTTCACCTCAAAATTATGTACTCACATAATCTCAAAAAGATACATGTGAGATGCCATATCAACTTAGGGAGCAAAAGGTGGAATCTTACTTACATTTCTGACACCAGGGACTGCTGATTGACTGCAGTTGAATGTGTGCTAAAATCACTATATGGCCATTAGAATAGCAATGTTCTAGATCTCTAAAAGGTTTTATGGAGTTTTAAAAGTATGAAAAGAATAAGGATTCCAGTGGTTTGTACCCCAGGTTTACAGCTTTAGTTAGTACTTCTTTGTATAATAAAATATATGGAAGTATAAGAGCTATGATGACTTCTGTTCCAGAGCTGTGAACGTGAATGCTGGGTTATATTTCTTGTAAAATGTTTGCCTCTGTATACCATCCATTGCATGAGTAATATATTTCATACTGAATAATGAAGCCCCCTTATTGTTCAAGCAATGAACATATGTATCTTCACTGGCAAGTTATGCAGAGTAAAATAGTTCATGCGGATCTTCAAACTGAATTTTTACTCAGTTTCATCTTTTCCTGAGCTACCCTATGTGATTTTCTTTGTCCACCTATCATAGAATATCTTCACATCAAGCTAGAAGCCTCTCAGGTTTTCAGTCTCATAAATTGAAGATGAGGACACATAATGAAAGTAGACTGACAGAAACAGGGAGCGCCTTAATGCAGATTGATCCGCAGGGACCGGAATGCAAATTACGACTAATCACATTGTTTACTACACCCTGAATGGCAAAGGGCTGTGAGTAAAAGATGTGGGGAAATAGTTGATTGTAGGCTTGCTTTCCTAAGCCAATTCAAATAATTTCCCATGTCATAAAGACAACACTGAAAAGGTTTAGAAAGCAGGCAAATATGTTGCATCTTCCTTTTGGAAAGATTTGGGGAATTACATCTGGTATAATCATACCTTTAACAAAGTTGTTTCCTGTAATGGTGTCTATGACCTTTGTTCATTTTTACATAAATCCAAAAAAACTGAAATTCTTCAAGTAAACTGAGATTTTTATGGTTCACCAACAAGATGTTACATACAACTAACCCCTAACACTCAATGAAATAAAGAAAGAATGCTTGATTTTTAGCTCTTGAATTCTAGAAGAAATAACCTGTGTTCTAAATATGGACTTCTGCCACTTGGAATGAAAGACAGTTGCTCAGTTAAGAGGTATTGCGCTGCATTTAAAATGAGATGCATTGTTTTGCTGTGCCATCTGCCACCAGAAAACAGGTGTGACTCAGTTCAATGATAGATTGACAGAGGCAAATATGCAAAGATTTTGCCAGACTATTTAAAATCAAACACCATAGGAGACATTGGCACATTGGATATTCACTTTTCTGGATTGGCAGCCTTTTTTAGCAACCTTCATGTAGGTGTTGTTTTTTTCATTATATTTCAATACCTTTTGGTTAGTGGTTGTCAGAAAGTAAATAGTTACACTGCTAGTTAAGTTTATAAAGTATTTCTTAAAATATAATTTCATTGGATTTTCAAGTGATCTCATCCCCATGCCTTCTACAATTTTAATGTAAATAACCAGAACAGCCTAAATATGGTGGATATTGAGGTATTGAGCATAATAGTCATAAATTACATTCTCTCTTCACTAAATAGCTATCATCATAACTACACCAAATACTCAGTGATGCAATAAATTAATCCCCAGCAAAAAAAAAAAAAAAATCTCTGTAAGTAACATTTAACCAAGTCTGAGAACTTTGGAAATTATAACTGAATATAAAATATAGTGAAGCATACCTGCTGAATGTCTGGTAGGTTTTTGCTATCTGGAACTGATCCGGCGATCGGATTCTGGAAGCATTCTGTGGTCTATAGGAAAAAAAACATGTCAGTATATTGCACAGACTGATCGTGTCATCTTTCTTGTTCTGTATTAATTCAGTAAAAATTGAGTACACCCATATCAGTGAGAATGGGTTTAACAACCATTACCATGGATTTATCTTTGTCACCAGAAAGAACTGACAATATTTCTCACAACCAATGTCTTTAATGTATTTATTTACAGAGAAATTATTATTATAATCTTATATGGTGTCTCTTGTGAGAAAATAAAATTGCAAAATGGATTAATTCATATTTTCTTTTTAAAGAAAACAAAACACAGAATAAGAAGTGACCGACTTGGATCTTAACAATATATTAAACATTGAACTGCACTATATTTTCCTGCATCTAAGCTCACCAGTCTACTAGATCAGTTCCAAAGAAAACAAACAACAACCCTGCAGCACTTATGTTTGACTGTAGGAATGGTATTAAATAGGTGATTCCCACAGCTTTGTGTCCTCCACACAGTGTTGGGAATTGTGGACAAATAGTTCAATCTTTGTTTCATCAGAACAGAGAATTCTGCCTCTCAGTCTGAGAGGTGTTCAGCTAGCTGTGGTCAAATTCCCAGAGGTCTGTCGTGTGTCTTTTAGTGAGCAATGGCTTCTCACAGGCCACTCTAACACAAAGGCCTGACTGGTCAAATAATGCATCAATGGCTATCAGTCTGTGAGGTTTCCTCTTCTCCACAGTGGGGACTATGGATTCCACTCATAGCTAGCAGTGACTTGTAGGAAAACCTATCTGAGCAAGACCTTTTTGTTCTAATTACTCAATCTGCCCGGTTAAGCAGATCTATGAAATATCTTCTAATTTTTTTAGATTTAAATAGACAAAGCACATTTTCTATTAATCTTTTACAGCCCTGAGCCTTGACTCAGTCTTATCTTTTTGCTACACCACAGCTTGATTTTAACTCTAAGATCTCACATAGATAGATGCTTACAATTATAATTTTGTTCAGTGAATTCAATTATACACAAGGAGACTCCTGTTAAGTTTCAGAACAATTGCAAGTATTGACAAAAAAAAACAAAAAAAAACAGCAGAGCTTGTGACTTTCTGATTCAGGTCATAAAAAGATTTTCTGGATAAGCAGAGAACATGCTGACCAAAGTTGGGTGCAAATACAATTATCCCCATATTCCCATACCAGAAACAACAATGGTTTTGCTTTAATTAAAATGTTTGTTTTTTTTAACTCAGTGTATTGATAAGCTAAAACTGATAACATTTACACTTACAGAGGTCTTATTATCTTATTTTCTGAATGGTGACAGCCACTGGTATCAAGGTATAAACAGTAACCCCACCATGATACTACAGTCGGCCCCATTACATTATCCTGTTAATTTCATTGCCTGATAAGTGACTGTAACATCTCTTTAATTATTATTATTATTTTTTTTTTTTACTGAGACCAAAAGACAAGACAAGATTTAATGATCATCAGAACCTAAAAATAAGGAAGCAGCACAAGCTAGAAACCCTCTGCAAAAAAGGTGAACCTTGGGCAGCAAACCACAATAAAAAACTGTTGATTTGATTTTGTGTCCTCCCACAACAATCACAATTAAAGACAACTCTAATACTAGTAAAATTGGTAATGTCAGGGAATATCCATCAGGCTCTACTGGTGTTTTTGAAGACTAGATAGTCCAATAATCAACATTAACATTTTAGTAGTTTTCAATAATAAATAAATAAACACATATCCTGTCTTCTGTCGATAATAGCTCTAAATAACCACTTGTCAGAAATCCTAATTAACTCTATTCACTTATTTAGATCTTCCTGATCTTTAAAAAAAAATTGTTGTCGATATATTTTTAAAACCTACTGCTCCCAGTTCCCAAGACCGGCTTTGAGTCTGTGAGGTACCAAACTACTGTATTTCTCGAACACTGAGGTATGAAAGGTCAGTGATGCCTTTTCCCTCTCTTCCCTCAGCCGAAGATGTCAATTGAGGGAGGAGAGGGAGTTGAAGTTGTCAGCAAGGCTCCATGTAAGGAGCTTGTTCAACCTAAGTGTGAGTGCGAAAATGTTGTCTGTCCTTCAACCACCGCACTAACGCAAAGATGAAGCAATGGAAGGTAAGATTTAACATGAAATATAACAATCTTGGCATTATTCCCGATGACAAACTCTAAAACAACTGATATCCATTTCCTCCTCTTAGACTCTGTGAATATTGCTTCCTAATACATTGAAAACATCTAAGAAACTCCACTTTTTTCCGATAAGACAGAATGAACTAATCACTAGAAAAAAAGAGTGTGGGGAGAACTTCAGGATTATATTTATGTGCTGATGAAGGTAGTGATGATTATGATGCATTTATGTTCAAACGGTATAGTGGTTTTTGCATGTATATATTTATATATACATATAGTTCAATCTGCTTTAAGGGCTACAGATGAAAATTAGCCAGTGGCTCAATCTGGTGCAGTGTATCTCTTTTCTTATGAGAATAATGTCCTTGTTTTTAGTCCTGAATAAAAAAACTCAAAATAAATGCTCTATATCAACTTTACGTAAAACAAACAAACAAATAAAAAACTAGAACTAGATTTTTTAGATTTCATAACATTGGAACTGCAAACCTTGATCCATTGCTTATTCTTTGATGAATAAAACTTCAGGAGTTAGGGAGTCAATTTAAAGTCAAAGTATAACACAAACCAGCCTCTAATCATTTTCAAGCATGAAAAAAAACTCAAATCACTTATGTCCATTAAAGAAGGATCAGACTAAAATTGAAAGAATGCCACCACCAAGGTAAAACTTGTTGAAGATCTTCTGTTAAGTTAAGCAGTTTATTAACCATAATGAAGGCAGTTAAGGTAAATTGGTCGATCTGATTTCTGATGAGAGGGCATTAATTTAATGAAAAGATGAAACTCGTAAATACAAGCCCTGTGGTCACATAGGCCATTATGCATTAATTACTCCAAAAGCTCACCTTTTCCATCTGGCACTCTTTAACTCCGACGCTCTCTCTTCTCATTACAGTGACGTTTGTGGATGTTTTATTGGAGGTAACAAGTCTCTGAACTTTGGAGATGTCCTGTAGGGAAAATACACAGCTTTTATTTTTGGGTAAGAAGTACTTTGAAACTGAACAAGCTCTTTCTGACAGAATGACAGACAGACAGACAGACACACAGACAGCAAACCAACAGCAAGTAAAAACAATAAAGTAAAGGAAAGAAAAAGTTAAGAAGATAAGTAAAGAAATAAAAACATATGCACACATATATACATATTTAACAAAAAATAATATTGTATAACCAGTTACTGGCTATTCTAAGATTGTAATGTGGGTAGTCGAGGTTTTTTGACTAATAGACTACTTACAATACTCATACAACTTAAACATGTTTGGCCATTGCATTTGGTTATTTGAAATGGATACAAAACCAGACTTCACATTTTAAGGTGGAGAGAATTGGGTGGAATATTTCACCAAACCACAATTCAGTCCAATTCATAGCTTCAGGGTAAGTTTTCCATTTCAGGTTGGAAGACTTTCATTTTTTTGTCAACATTCCAGAAATACTATACAACAGCATATGATAATGAGCTTCTTTGTTGCTGCAAGAATAGGGGCTTCCAGGAAAATGTTTCGAAATCTAAGCTTCCACAGCTTCCACGTGATAGACACATGTCCAAAAAAGAGACAAGCAAACCACATGTTTTCAGAAATACTATAGCAATATAAGCACCACCGGGGCTTGATCAAATTGACTAAATTCAATACCTTGTATAGATGGAAATGTTGAAAATGCAGGATTATGCATTTATAACAATAAATGTTACTGAATACATGTTGACTAACACATAAATTCCCCTACACTTCTGTCTCAGATGTCAATAATTTGATGCACTATCAACTAAATTTCATTTAGAGTAGTGCACAAAGCAAAGATGAACAGTAACATAGAACCATACTGTGAGCATGGCTAAACAGTGTCTGGCCATGCATCTGTCTCCTAAGGTAAGATAAAGGGAATGTTTCAACATATGTGAATATGGTATCACTAACACTGATAAAATAGACTCACCATCTTATTCACAGCAGGATAAAGACAGTTATTAAAAAACAAACAATCATGAAACAATCCAACAAACAAACAAAATAAAAAAATAAAAATAAAAAAGTGTTCTTTACATCAGAAAAAAACCTGCATACACAAAACGTGTTAAACAAGGAGGTTTCCGCCATGATTACTTCAGTCAGTTTCTGCTCTTTAAACACAGTGTTGAAGAAGGTCCTTTAAAAATCTTTCACATTTCTGCCACAGTTTTTGTTACATGCAACATGACTTACATGGTTGTGTACATGGTTGTGTATTTTAGCAAAAGGAATTAGCTTTTGGCATGTTAAACCATATAAGGGAGGACTCAATACTAATCCAGAAAAAATAAATTTTTATTGGAGTGTGTGACACACACACATATACATCCAGCCATCCATTGTCTTCTGCTTATCCTGGGTCGGGTCACGGGGGCAGCAGCCTTAGCAGAGACCCAGACTTCTCTCTTCCCAGCCACTGGGGCCAGCTCGTCCGGGGAAATCCCAAGGCGTTCCCAGGCCAGCCAAGAAACATAGTCCCTCCAGTGGTCCTGGGTCTTCCTCTGGGGCTCCTCTCAGTGGGACATGCCCAGAACACATCACTAGGGAGGCGTCCGGGAGGCATCCTAACCAGATGCACGAGCCAGCTCAACTGGCTCCTCTAGATGTGGAGAAGCAGTGGCTCTACTCTGAGTCCCTCTCAGATGACTATGCTTCTCACCCTATTTCTAAGGGAGAGCCCAGACACCCTGCAGAGTAAACTCATTACGGCTGCTTGTATCCTTGATCTAGTTCTCTCAGTCACGACCCAAAGCTCATGACCATAGATGAGGGTAGGAACGTAGATCGACCGGTAAATAGAGAGCCTCACTTTTTGACTCAGCTCTCTCTTCACGACAGAACGGTACAGCACCCGCATCACTGCTGATACAGCACCAATCTGTCTATCTGTCTCCTGCTCCATTTTTCCCTCATTTGAGAACAAGACCCCAAGATACTCCTCCACTCGAGGGAGGACCTGCCCCCAACCCGGAGAAGGCACTCTACCCTTTTCCGGCTCAAGACCATGGCCTCGGACTTGGAGGCACTGATTCTCATCCAGGCCACTTCATACTCAGCTGCAAATTGCTCCAGTGAGAGCTGTAGATTACGAGGTGATGAAGCCATTAGGACCACATCATCTGCAAAAAGCAGAGACGCAGTCCTAAGGCCACCAAAACGGATCCCCTCAACACCTTGGCTGCCCCTAGAAATTCTGTCCATAAAAGTTATGAAGAGAATCGGTGACAAAGGGCAACCTTGGCGGAGTCCAACCTTCACCGGAAACGAGTCCGACTTACTGCCGGCAAAGCAGACCAAGCTCTGACACTGTTCATACAGGGACTTAACAGCCCATATCAAAGGGCCTGTTACCCCATACTCCTTGAGTAGCCCCCACAGGATTCCCAGAGGGACGCGGTTGAATGCCTTCTCCAAGTCCACAAAGCACATGTAGACTGGTTGGCCGAACTCCCATGCACCCTCCAGCACCCTGCTGAGGGTGTAGAGCTGGTCCAGTGTTGCACGGCCAGGATGAAACCACGCTGCTCTTCCTGAATCCGAGTTTCGACTATCCGATGGACCCTCCTCTCCAGAACCCCTGAATAGACCTTACTAGGGAGGCTTAAGAGTGTGACTCCTCTATAGTGAAACGTGCTGGTGGGACTGAGGAGGTCTTCAAAGTACTCCGCCCACCGACCCGAGTTGAGGTCAATAGCACACCCTCCCCACTGTAAACAGTGTTGGTGGTGTACCTCCAACAACCTTGCGACCACAGCTCCAGTAAGCTACCTTGGCAATGAAGGCATGGAACATGGCCCACTCTGACTCAATGTCCCCCACCTCCCTCGGAACTTGTTCAAAGCTCTCCCGGAGGTGGGAGTTGAAGCTCCGCCTCACGGGAGACAGCAGACCCTCAAGATTCATTTGGATGTATATATAACACTCCAATAATCACATAAAAGTGTATTTTTTTCTGGATTAGTATTGAATCCTACTTAAAATGTTGTAACGTGCCAAAAGCTCCTGTTACAGCAGGTGAAGCTGGGGAGCAATTTCTCCTGTACAAGAACCATCAGCACCAGCGACCCCCAGGGATGTTTTCTCCCTCTACACAAATGACTGCACCTCAGCAGACCCGTCTGTGTAACTCCTGAAATTTGCAGATGACACCACTGTTAATGAACTGATCCAGGAAAGTGATGAGTTTGCATACAGACAGGAGGTGGATTGGCTGGTACACTGGTGTGTACAGAACCACCTGAAACTTAACCCACTCAAGTCTGTGGAGAAGATGGTGGACCTTCGGAGAACACCACCCCCACATACACCCCTCACCATCCTCAACAGCATCATGTCTGCGTTGGACCACTTCTGGTTCCTAGCAACCACCATTTTTCGAAACCTGAGATGGTCCGCACACATAGACAATGTTCAGAAGAAGGCCCAGCAGAGACTGTACTTCCTGAGGCAACTCAAGAACAAGAAAACATATATAGCCATATACTTGAGGAATCCTGACCTGAAGGGAACAATCCACTTCTTAAAATGAAAGTCATAACAAATACGTTTGGATTATTATGTGCTTCTGTCTACAGTATATAAAATGTTGTGTAGTGAGGAAAATAAATATCCAAGAGATAAAAGGATGACATTTATTTGTTTTCCAAAAAAGTATACAGTTGTAGTGGGTTAGAAGTTGCCTCTTGCGAGCATAAAGTAAGATAGCTGCAAAATGAAGGGAGGCAGTCCTAACCTGTCACTGTCGAACCTCAATCGAACTGTGCCAACTTAAGTAACACCCTTTTAGCAGGTTCACTAGAACTGACCTTTCTTGAAGAGATGACCACTTTTTAGCCATTTCATGCATAACTTTCAAACTTCTGACAGGATCTCTCAATCAACCACATTTTTTAAAACGCAGAGGAACAAGGGAGGCCTTTTACATGTCATTTTCTTCTATTAAAAACCTGATGTTTAAACTGAGAACATTTATTATTCAGCAGTTTTAAAGTAAATTGAATTCCACTGTAAACTCTCCAGAAAAAAGTGAATAATGTGATATAATTTATAACATAATGGCTCAGTCTACATCTATTGGAAAAGCTGACTGATGCTTTTGAAAATAGCATAGCTTGCAGATATATTCACTCTCAATAATGAGCCCAAAAGTGTGTGCAGGGCCTGGGATCAAACTTCACACAGTGGAAAGATGATCTTCATGCACAACATAGAACAGAAGGCAAGGATAATGTCAAACTGGGAGGCAAAACATTTTCCGCTGTTAAAGAAAGAGCATTTTTACACAACAAACACAGCACTTATTTTCAGCATATAAATGTGCTTCTCAAGATTTTTTTTTTTCTTGTTATGGCAATATTGAGATGTACTTATCAAATAAGTCAGGGGTGTCGGAGCTCTGAATTTTCAACCCTCAAGGGTGTGAAGTACATAGGTTGTGAATATCAAATTACTCACGTTTAAGCTGTTCTGATTCAGTGTTAACTGATTATTTAAAAAAACATACCCAATATCTTGGATTTTTAGAGAATGAGCAGGTTCATCCAAATAGTTCTATTTAATTTGTTCTCCCATTCAGTATTACACAGATATAATGGAGTGCTTTCAGCATATTTTAATATGTATTGTGTGTATAAGCGTGTGGTGTTTTGGAAAAAAATGGGGTTACAAAAGTCTTCATTATGTTGAGCCCTGAACAACCATTTTGTCGGAGTGGTTTCCGGAGAAGGGCCCAATTGCAGGCAGGCAGGAGCAGATCGGTGAAACTAAAAAGTTTGAACAAATAAATAAACAAAAACTTACAGGCAGGCATGAGGAGGGCTGAACATGGAACCAAGGATTTGCTGTAGCAACAGCCTCAGACAGACTTGACATGGGTGACAATAATTTAATGATCCACCAGGAATGAAAAGACCAGAGGAATATACAGGTCCTTCTCAAAATATTAGCATATTGTGATAAAGTTCATTATTTTCCATAATGTCATGATGAAAATTTAACATTCATATATTTTAGATTCATTGCACACTAACTGAAATATTTCAGGTCTTTTATTGTCTTAATATGGATGATTTTGGAATACAGCTCATGAAAATCCAAAATTCCTATCTCACAAAATTAGCATATTTCATCCGACCAATAAAAGAAAAGTGTTTTTAATACAAAAAACTTCAACCTTCAAATAATCATGTACAGTTATGCACTCAATACTTGGTCGGGAATCCTTTGGCAGAAATGACTGCTTCAATGCGGCGTGGCATGGAGGCAATCAACCTGTGGCACTGCTGAGGTCTTATGGAGGCCCAGGATGCTTCGATAGCGGCCTTTAGCTCATCCAGAGTGTTGGGTCTTGAGTCTCTCAACGTTCTCTTCACAATATCCCACAGATTCTCTATGAGGTTCAGGTCAGGAGAGTTGGCAGGCCAATTGAGCACAGTGATACCATGGTCAGTAAACCATTTACCAGTGGTTTTGGCACTGTGAGCATGTGCCAGGTCGTGCTGAAAAATGAAATCTTCATCTCCATAAAGCTTTTCAGCAGATGGAAACATGAAGTGCTCCAAAATCTCCTGATAGCTAGCTGCATTGACCCTGCCCTTGATAAAACACAGTGGACCAACACCAGCAGCTGACACGGCACCCCAGACCATCACTGACTGTGGGTACTTGACACTGGACTTCTGGCATTTTGGCATTTCCTTCTCTCCAGTCTTCCTCCAGACTCTGGCACCTTGATTTCCGAATGACATGCAGAATTTGCTTTCATCCGAAAAAAGTACTTTGGACCACTGAGCAACAGTCCAGTGCTGCTTCTCTGTAGCCCAGGTCTGGGGAATGTGGCACCTGTAGCCCATTTCCTGCACACGCCTGTGCACGGTGGCTGTGGATGTTTCTATTCCAGACTCAGTCCACTGCTTCCGCAGGTCCCCCAAGGTCTGGAATCGGCCCTTCTCCACAATCTTCCTCAGGGTCCGGTCACATCTTCTCGTTGTGCAGCGTTTTCTGCCACACTTTTTCCTTCCCACAGACTTCCCACTGAGGTGCCTTGATACAGCACTCTGGGAACAGCCTATTCGTTCAGAAATTTCTTTCTGTGTCTTACCCTCTTGCTTGAGGGTGTCAATAGTGGCCTTCTGGACAGCAGTCAGGTCGGCAGTCTTACCCATGATTGGGGTTTTGAGTGATGAACCAGGCTGGGAGTTTTAAAGGCCTCAGGAATCTTTTGCAGGTGTTTAGAGTTAACTCGTTGATTCAGATGATTAGGTTCATAGCTCGTTTAGAGACCCTTTTAATGATATGCTAATTTTGTGAGATAGGAATTTTGGGTTTTCATGAGCTGTATGCCAAAATCATCCGTATTAAGACAATAAAAGACCTGAAATATTTCAGTTAGTGTGCAATGGATCTAACATATATGAATATTAAATTTTCATCATGACATTATGGAAAATAATGAACTTTATCACAATATGCTAATATTTTGAGAAGGACCTGTATATACATACACAGGTGAAGCTAGAACACTAATTGGCAAAGTGCAGGTTGAACAAATGAAGCTGATTGCAAGCTGACTGTGGCATGGAGTGGAAACAAGAGCATGAATGGGCTGAACAGAGAAGCAATAAAACAATCTAACCAAAGGAAGATCTTACATACCATAAACTAAAATGCATGATGATCAGAATACAAGAATAAATAAGGAACCAAAGTGCCACCTAGAAACATACACAATAAGTATAACAAGAAACTAAACTGAATGAACCAAAGCACCACATGGAAAACAATCATGAACAAGGTTCAAAACAAAGATCAAATCCCCTCAGATCATGACAGAACCCCTCCCTCAACGGTGGATATCAATGACCCACAAAAGGTCCATAAAAACAGAACAACCAGAACTGGGTGGTTGGAGGGGGTATCAGAAGGAGGGCCAGAATCAAAACAGAGCTAAGGCAGATGGCCCACAGGTTGTCCCTTGCGAGCAAAGAGTTCGGGGGGACGGCACGGAGGTCGTCCCCAGCGAATATCAGAATCAGAATCAGAATCAGCTTTATTGCCAAGTTCGTGCATACAAACAAGGAATTTGACTCTGGTAAACTTTGCTCTTTTGTTCTGTTTTTGACTTACAGAATATACTAATTTACAATGTACAATATACACATATCTAATAGAAAAGGTGCATTTACAACATCTGTATGCTGTTGTTCTGTACTCTATTGAATGTTCATCAGAGAAACAGCCTGGGGGAAGAAACTGTCTTTGTGGCGGCTGGTTTTAGTAAACAGTGCTCTGTAGCGGCGGCCTGAAGGTAAAACTCTAAACAGTTTATGTGCAGGGTGTGTGGGGTCTGCAGATATTTTGGCAGCTCTTTTCTTGACCCTAGACCTGTATAAGTCCTGGATGGAGGGAAGGTCAGCTCTGATTATTCTCTCTGTAGTCCTGATTATTCGTTGCAGTCTGGACCTGTCCTGTTTTGTGGATGAGCCAAACCACACTGAGATGGATGAAGACAGGACAGACTGAATGATGGCAGTGTAGAAGATGACCAACAGCTCCTGTGGAAGGTTGAACTTCTTGAGTTGCCTCAGGAAGTACAGTCTCTGCTGGGCCTTCTTTTGAACAGTGTCTATGTGTGAAGACCATCTCAGATCCTCAGAGATGGTGGTTCCTAAGAACCTGAAGTGGTCCACGGCCGATACAGTGTTGTTGAGGATGGTGAGGGGGGTGTATGGGGGTGGTGTTCTCCGAAAGTCCACCACCATTTCCACAGTCTTGAGTGGGTTCAGTTCAAGGTAGTTCTGACCGCACCAGTGTACCAGCCGATCCACCTGCTGTTTGTATGCAGACTCATCACCGTCCTGGATCAGTCCAATGACAGTGGTGTCGTCTGCAAACTTAAGGAGTTTCACGGACGAGTCCGATGAGGTGCAGTCATTTATGTACAGAGAGAAGAGGAGTGGGGTTAGAACACATCCCTGGGGGGCACCAGTACTTATTGATCTGGATCGGGAGAAGATGCTCCCCAGTCTCACCTGCTGCTGTCGGTCCGTCAGGAAGTTGTTGATCCACTGACAGGTGGAGGCTGGGACGTTGAGCTGTGTGAGCTTCTGGTGGAGGATGTCTGGTATGATAGTGTTGAAGGCCGAGCTGAAGTCTACAAACAGGATCCTGGCGTACGTCCCTGGACGGTCGAGGTGTTGCAGGAGGAAGTGTAGACCTAAGTTAACAGCATCATCTGCCGACCTATTTGCTCGGTAAGCAAATTGCAGGGGGTCCAGCAGGGGGCCTGTGATGTCTTTCAGGTGCTTCAGCACCAGCCGCTCAAAGGATTTCATGACCACAGACGTCAGGGCTACAGGCCTGTAGTCATTTAATCCAACGATGGTGGGTTTCTTGGGAACTGGGATGATGGTGGATCATTTGAGGCAGGAGGGGACCTCACATTTCTCCAGTGACTTGTTGAAGATCCTTGTGAAGATCGGAGCAAGTTGATGTGCACAGGCTTTCAGACATGATGGGGAGACTTTATCAGGTCCTCCAGCTTTCTTTGTTTTCATGAGCTGAAAGAGCCTGTTTACCTCTTCCTCGGAGATCTTTAGTGCAGGCAGAGGATCTGATGGTGGGGGTTGGTTGCTTTATGGGAGGAATTTGTTCCTGAATGGGATGTAGAGGGGATGATTTGAGGTGTGAATGGCTTCTTGTCATGTCTGCAGTAGAAGCCATTCACACCTCAAATCATCCCCTCCACATCCCATTCAGGAACAAATTCCTCCCATAAAGCAACCAACCCTGACGGTTGGCCAGGAGACGACTCTGTTCAGGATGGGTGGAGGGGCTCTTGTAGGCAGTCAGGTTTCTCAGACCAGTCCATACAGCTGAAGTGTCACCAGTAGAAAGGCTGTTCTTAAGCTTCTCACTATAGCTTCTCTTAGCTGCTTCTCTTTTGTTAGTCTATAGACTAACATATAGAGTTAGTTAGTTAGAATATAGAGAGAATATAGTGAGAATATAGAGATTGAGTGGACAGCGCGGAGGTCGTCCCCAGCGGGCAGAGTTTGGGCACAGTCTGGGACCACTAACTTAAAGACCTTGGCGGCCAGCGATGGCGGCATAGGCGAGGGCGTGGAGGCCGATTGACCTTGATCCTCGCAGAGGCGTCTGACAAACCCTCTGAGGCAGAAACAGAGACAAAGTCAGCAGGACCTTCAGCGGTGAGGCAGGCTGAGGCGTCAGCAAGACCCTCAGTGGCGAGGCAGGTTGAGGCGCCAGCAGAACCACTAAGGAGCTCCAACAGGAAGCCACAGAGAAACCCAAGAAGGAAGGTAGGAACAGGGGGCAGTTTATCCTCGAACCTCCCAGGAATAGTAAGTGATACATTCTTGAACCCCACAGGAACAGGAAGCGGTTCACCTCTGAATCCATCAGGAACAGGAAGCAGTTCGCCTTTGAACCTTTCAGAAACAAGAAGCAGTTTGCCTTCAAACCTTTCGGGAACAGGAACAACAAGTTGTCCATCTTCAAACTTCTCAGGAACAGAAGCTCAAGCATTGAGCTGACCCGCAATGGCCCTTTTGAAGATCTTGAGCTGACAAACTTAATACTCCGTCTCTCCTCCAGCTCATCAGACGTTGCCAAGGTAACTTTAGTGGATGAGGGCAAAGTCGGTGGGCAGCATGGACTAGGTGCTGGCGCCGTCGGGCAGCATGGAGCAGGTGCTGGTGCCGTTGGGTGGCATGGAGCAGGTGCTGGCGTCGTCGGGCAGCATGGAGCAGCTGCTGGCACCGTCGGGCAACTTGAGGTGTGTCGGCGCACAGCTTGGCCAATGCTCGCAGAAGGAGGGGGGGACGCCGGAAGCTGGCAGCACGGCATGCTGTTTACCTCAGTGTCCTCTCCGCCGGAACAACACTTTGCTCTGGGGCGTGGGAGAAGAATTGAGAGAGCGACATGGACCAGTTCCCGGAGAAGGGATCGTCAGCCTTGAGCCCCAAAACGGCGATGGCTGCTTCTCCTCCTCCGCAGCCACAGCAGGCTCTTCTCCCCCTTCCGACGGAAGAACTCGAAGACAGTGATCATCTTCTCGCCTGCTGCCTGGTCCTTCTGATGGTCCCTGAACCCATAATATGGCGATTGCGGCTCTGGCAAGCCTATAGTGTGGCACATATACCTCTTCACTCCCTGGTAAAGTACATAGTCCGGTTGTGGCTGGATCATTCTGTTGGAATGGTTTTAGGAATAGGACCCAAATGCAGACAGATAGGTGAAACTAACAGGTTTAAACAAACAAATAAACAAAAACTTACAGCCAGACATGAAGAGGGCTGAACATGGAACCAAGGCTTTGGTGAAGCAACAGCTTCAGACGATCTTACAGAACATAAACTAATATGCATGATAAACAGAATATAACACTAAATAAGGAACCAAAGTGCCACCTAGAAACATACACAATAATCAATAATCAGAACATCACGTAAATAAACCAAAGCACCACATGTAAAACAATCATGAACAAGGTCCAAAACAAAACTCAGATACCCTCAGATCATGACAGATTTCACCTTTAAATAACAAACCCTCCATGTTTAAAATTTGTCAACAATTTATTTTGTTATATGTTCATTGGGAGAACTTCTTGGTAATGTTTGTTTTGATTGTAGTTATATTTTATAAATCTTATTAAAAGTCAGTAAATTATCTATATTTCCCAAGCTTTATTTGGGTAATCAAAGGAATGATCATAAATGTGCAGAAAGCATAGCGGTAAAATGTTTGAGTTTTCTTATCTGGCACAGTGCTCTCAGCATCTAATGAATCATCTCACATGACTTTGATGAAAATTGCATACTATTGGACCACAAGCCTTGGCTCTCCCCCAAAGACTGATAAATATGAAGCAACTTCCATTTGAATGTTGCTGATCTCTGCATCCTCACACTAATGAATCTTTCACCAGCGGGGAGAGTTTTATGTGTCTGTATGTGTGTGAGAGAAAATATCTGAGAGTCTTATCTATGGAATTCAGCCAAACCAAAGCGGTATGTTTGCTCAGGCTTTATGACTGGAGCTTGAAGTGGAAGGACTGCTGGTGTAAACAAACATTCCTGCATTTAATAGTATCATATTGTTTAAACAAAAGTAGATTTTAGTTAGACCATGCACATAAAAGTGAAACAAATATTTTATTTAACATTTATTTCAAGTGTTAACCCTAATGTTACACCTTTCTGTCACACCTATGATATATTTGAGTACCCCTATGATCCTGGGGTCTATGCTGTTGTTGGGACCACAGCCATGGGTTGCAAATGAAAAGTCAATAAGAACTTTTCTGGAACTTTCAAAATAAATCGCATTAACCTACTTCCAGCACAGCCAGAAACGGTGTAACAGCGGACTTCCCATGACGTCACTGTCCGAATAAAAACCCCACTTTTGAAACAAACTGACCTCTTCCACACAGGGCCCCAGAAGAACTGGATGGAGGGACACAGCATGCTAATGTCTCTTTGCTGGCAAACAGACATAACTCTTCAAACTGGATCTAAGAGGGTCATACGATCACGCGATCATATGCACTAAGTTAAGTAGGAATGAATTGCTGTTTGTGTATCCGGTATTCATTCATGAATGGGGCTGATTAAGGTACAAGCAGGGGTGAAAGTGAGCCGGTACAGTTCGGTGCTGCATACCGCTAAAGGATTCTGCACCGGTACGCTGTACTGGGAAGAGGGAAGAACGGCTGTCTGCAATGAAGCCATCATCCAGAACCAGTTACAGCTGCAAAAATTCACAAGCACACGAAGAACAGATCCGCTACCAATAGGCAGTCTAAAACCCGACTTAATCTGTTTCTAAATATAGCTTTTTTCCCTCATTCTACATTGTTTCTGAACTGTTCTGCTATGCTGAAGTCTCAATACTATTGCTTTGCTTCTCTCCCCTCAGAGCTCGAGGTTGTGAACGGCCAGCCTTTAAAACGAGCACCGCTACGTTTAATGTCTCTGTTCGCTGCAAAATACCCCAGTTAAAAGCAAAGGGAGAGTAACTAGTTGTGTTTAATGTTATTTTGCTGAATTACAACAACACAGTACAGCTCGAAAACGCTGCTTATGGCCAGAGATTTCACATACACTACACGAGAGCGCATGCGTGCTTACCTCCAAAACAGAGGGGTTGCCAAGGAGATTGGTGGGTTCAATTTAGTGGACTGGGAGATTTTACACAGGAGGTGCACAGACATAAAAAACCGCCGCTTGCATTAGGACAGGACAAACAATAAATCACTTACCATCTACAGACTTTAAAAATAAAAACTGCGAAAACAACCAAACTGTCAAATTTTTTATTTAAATGAAATCAAAACTTGACCACAATGCAGAGAACAATAACTTCTTTGTTCAAAAGAAATGGCGGAAACTGAAGATGAAAAGTTATGCATCGGAAAATGATTTATCATTGTTTCATACATGGCAGTTCTTTAACAACTGAAATGTACGTATATACAGGGGTTGGACAATGAAACTGAAACACCTGGTTTTAGACCACAATAATTCATAAGTATGGTGTAGGGCCTCCTTATGCGGCCAATACAGCGTCAATTCGTCTTGGGAATGACATATACAAGTCCTGCATAGTGGTCAGAGGGATTTTAAGCCATTCTTCTTGCCAGATAGTGGCCAGGTCACTACGTGATACTGGTGGAGGAAAACGTTTCCTGACTCACTCTTCCAAAACACCCCAAAGTGGCTCAATAATATTTAGATCTGGTGACTGTGCAGGCCATGGGAGATGTTCAACTTCACTTTCATGTTCATCAAACCAATCTTTCACCAGTCTTGCTGTGTGTATTGGTGCATTGTCATCCTGATACACAGCACCGCCTTCAGGATACAATGTTTGAACCATTGGATGAACATGGTCCTCAAGAATGGTTCGGAAGTCCTTGGCAGTGACACTCCCATTTAGCACAAGTATTGGGCCAAGGGAATGCCATGATATGGCAGCCCAAACCATCACTGATCCACCCCCATGCTTCACTCTGGGCATGCAACAGTCTGGGTGGTACGCTTCTTTGGGGCTTCTCCACATCGTAACTCTCCCAGATGTGGGGAAAACAGTAAAGGTGGACTCATCAGAGAACAATACATGTTTCACATTGTCCACAGCCCAAGATGTGTGCTCCTTGCACCATTGAAACCGATGTTTGGCTTTGGCATGAGTGGCTATAGCAGCCCGACCCTGTGGAGCTCCCGACGGACAGTTCTGGTGGAAACAAGAGAGTTAAGGTGCACATTTAATTCTGCCGTGATTTTGTCAGCCGTGGGTTTTTGTTTTTTGGATACAATCCGGGTTAGCACCCGAACATCCCTTTCAGACAGCTTCCTCTTGCGTCCACAGTTAATCCTATTGGATGTGGTTCATCCTTTTTGGTGGTATGCTGACATTACCCTGGATACCGTGGCTCTTGATACAGTGACTTGCGAAAGTATTCGGCCCCCTTGAACTTTTCAACCTCTTGCCACATTTCAGGCTTCAAACATAAAGATATAAAATTCAAATTTTTTGTGAAGAATCAACAACAAGTGGGACACAATCGTGAAGTGGAATAAAATGTAGTGGATGTGTCAAACGTGTTTAACAAATAAAAAACTGAAAAGTGGGGCGTGCAATATTATTTGGCCCCCTTGCGTTAATACTTTGTAGCGCCACCCTTTGATGCAATTACATCTGCAAGTCGCTTGGGGTATGTCTCTATCAGTTTTGTACATCGAGAGACTGAAATTCTTGCCCATTCTTCCTTGCAAAACAGCTCGAGCTCAGTGAGGTTGGATGGAGAGCGTTCATGAACAGCAGTCTTCAGCTCTTTCCACAAATTCTCGATTGGATTCAGGTCTGGACTTTGACATGGCCATTCCAACACCTGGATGCGTTTATTTGTGAACCATTCCATTGTAGATTTGGCTTTATGTTTTGGATCATTGTCTTGTTGGAAGATAAATCTCCGTCCCAGTGTCAGGTCTCTTACAGACTCTAACAGGTTTTCTTCCAGAATGGTCCTGTATTTGGCTCCATCCATCTTCCCATCAATTTTGACCATCTTCCCTGTCCCTGCTGACGAAAAGCAGGCCCAAACCATGATGCTGCCACCACCATGTTTGACAATGGAGATGGTGTGTTCAGGGTGATGAGCTGTGTTGCTTTTACACCAAACATATCGATTTGCATTGTGGCCAAACAGTTCGATTTTGGTTTCATCTGACCAGAGCACCTTCTTCCACATGTTTGGTGTGTCTCCCATGTGGCTTGTGGCAATCTTTAAACGAGACTTTTTATGGATATCTTTGAGAAATGGCTTTCTTCTTGCCACTCTTCCATAAAGGCCAGATTTGTGTAGGGTAGGACTGATTGTTGTCCTATGGACAGACTCTCCCACCTCAGCTGTAGATCTCTGCAGTTCATCCAGAGTGATCATGGGCCTCTTGGGTGCATCTCTGATCAGTCTTCCCCTTGTTCGAGATGAAAGTTTAGAGGGACGGCCGGGTCTTAGGAAGATTTGCAGTGGTCTGATACTCCTTCCATTTCAATATGATTGCTTGCACAGTGCTCCTTGGGATGTTTAAAGCTTGGGAAATCTTTTTGTATCCAAATCCAGCTTTAAACATCTCCACAACAGTATCTCGGACCTGCCTGGTGTGTTCCTTGGTCTTCATGATGCTCTCTGCGCTTTGAACAGAACCCTGAGACTATCACAGAGCAGGTGCATTTATACGGAGACTTGATTACACACAGGTGGATTCTATTCATCATCATCAGTCATTTGGGACAACATTGGATCATTCAGAGATCCTCACTGAACTTCTGGAATGAGTTTGCTGCACTGAAAGAAAAGGGGCCGAATAATATTGCACGCCCCACTTTTCAGTTTTTTATTTGTTAAACAAGTTTGACACATAGTAATTACTAGGGAAGCTTTGATGATCTCTACTTCTTCCAGAAGACAGAAAAGATCCTTAAAACTAAAACCACATGACAGTGTATGGGGAACCAATGTACCAGACAAATTTAAACATTGGTCCACAAATGACAAGGTAATCCTGTCCCTTCTTCCCTGGCTCGGGGTAGGTAAAATCATGAGGCGCCTAGAAACTCTAAATTACCGTTTAGGATTATTCCTAAACAATTCCATAATAGTGGATGATGCACAAAATACAGAAATCAGTGCTATGCGAGCCATGGTAATTCAAAACCGTATGGCTCTGGACATATTAACTGCCTCATCCGGAGGTGTTTGTATTTTATAAAATAGCACCTGTTGCACATATATTCCAGACAACATCCACTCTGGCATCATGACAGAAGCCTTAGATCATTTAAGAGATTGGCAAAATGTCATGGCTAAAGACCATCTTAGACCTACTAGTTCATGGTTTGATTGGATGCTTCAGGGAGGATGGACGGGGTGGATAAAACATCTTTTTGTAGCAATGATAGCTTTTGTGTTAACCCTCTGCCTCCTCTCAATTTGTATCATACCATGTTGTAAAATAATGATCAACATTATGCCTCCTTGAATCAAGAAGTAATCAGCCCTGCCATTGATGATGATGATGACTATGGTGACTGTCTCAGTGTCAAACACCAAAGTGTAAATAATGATAAAATTCTGTTACATTCCTTCTCCATAATGATCTTACAGCTAAAAATCTGATAAGAAGAGGCTGTTTAAGTGATGACATATGGAAGTTTGTGACAATATCTACCTTATATTCAGCTTATTTTTAAACATTATAAGTGCATTATACTTTACATTTTCTGTTTATGATTTCGATTTCTTATCCCTCTACCCTTTTGGTGCCTGCCTAGGATGGAGGGGGCCGTGTGAGTATTTTCCTGCCATATAAACTGTTTTCCGTCCGACAGGTTTTTCGCTCACACAGAGGATATTTTCATTATTCTTTTTATGATTTTATTATTTGACTGTATTTGTTCGTGATAAACAAGGAGGGACTGTTAGGTTGAATGTATATACATTAAATGTTTATTATTATCACTCACATATATTTCTTGTCTATTCTAAAAGGTCAGATGCAGATGTGACCCAGCGTTCTGAAACATTCTGCATTCACTTGTTGTTTTGGTCTATGTGTAGCTGGTTTCACAACACCCGAAAGCAGAACCAGCTGTTCCTCTTTCCACTCTCTAACTCTGCCTGACCTGTCTTGCACCCCTATTTTGTAACCTGATATGTATGTTTACTTTGCTGTATAAAATAAACTCCGTCGGTGATCACACCTCTGTAGTCCACTGCAGTGATTACCCTCGCTGCGAGTAGAAAGAGTCTCTGTGTCGTTCCTCTGAGTCTGACTGTTGGTTTGAGCTGATCACTCATTCCACAACCCAACAATCACTCTTTCAGTCATGGATTTCAACCATCTTTGATCAACTTGTTTATATTATACATATATTGTACAGTGACGTTTTTATTGTTATTTGATGTTCAAGACTAACACAAAGTAGTGCAAAATTGTCAAGTGAAAATAAATTCATGGTCAATGCCTTTTTAGATATACAAAAAACAAAATATGACATGGATATGATTTGGGCTTCCTTTACTCATATACCACCAAATAAAATTGTTTTCAGAAGCTACATATATGTAAAAAGTGTAACCTAATTTTATAAATAAATACAGCTATTCTGTGAAGGTCTCAGAGGTTTGTTAGTTTATGTTTTTTACTGCTGTTTTACTTCATCGAATTGATCCTGTAGTATTTAAAACCACAGAACCAAGAAATTTTAATATCCTGTTCCAATGATATAAACATTTTATTGCCTGTTGGATTATCTGTACAGGATATCTTATGAATTGTTCAAAACTTATAAAAGCTCATGGTCTAAGAGCAACTTTGTTTATTTCTTTTTTGCTTGTAATAAGCAAAACGATCATGTGATTATCACAAAGCCATCACAAACAATGTTCTTGACATTTGTACTTCAGCTGGGGGTAATTTGGCTCTTCAAAGCCCAGTAAGGGCTGTTGTTTGTTGTTCATGGTTTTTCACTGCCTAATTTGAGTTAAATTTGGCATTGATTTAAATGAGGTCTGACCCACCTCCACATGCACAGGCAGAGTGGACAGATGGAGCACCAGGGCAACTTTTACAGTAGGGGCTAAGCATGATTTATCAGACAGCCTGTCAAAGTTGCAAATGCTCACTAGTGTAATGCTGCGATTTGTATGCTAATGATGTTGAAAGTCATAACTTTGTTAGCACAAAATCAAACCGTTGCTTTCTTGAGTTTCTTTACTTTTTATTTTTTAAGACGATTATTTTGTTTAATCTTGTTTTTGCTACAACCAAAATGTAAATGTGTACAAAATGCCTGAAATAAAGATTACTGTGATGCCACAACAGGGGGGCAGCAATGGCACTGGCATTGTGGGATCTGCCTTATTAAAGATAAAGAAACCTAAAAAGGAACTCTTTAAGTGGTATGTCAAATTTCACCACCCACAAAAAGAAGCACACAGTGAATTGTGGCAGCTTTGAAGGGAGAAAAGCCTCATAAAGCCAGCAATATTCCACAGGATCATGGCAGATAAGACACAGCAATCCTTCAGCCAGCTTGATGATTTCAAACTAAATGCGTCTCAAAAATCACAAGTAACACAATCTCTGATTGAAGTTGACATGGCTGCTTGAAGGGAATCAAAATATCCATTTGAACCACGAACTACATTTTCATCAAACAAAGCTTATATGTATATTTTGTTCTTTTTGAGTTGTATTGTTTATATTAGTCAGAGTGGTTATGTGTGAAGGCCAAAATGTGGCCGCATGGATAGAACCTTGATATCTAATATAGGTCCTAAAATGTTAGTGTTTTCCAGAGACAATTAAAAGCTATATCTACACTGAAAGCTGAATCCTCTATTTACAATGACTCTCCACGGCAGTCACCTTGTTTTACTTTTGAAATGGATTAAATCCTAAACCCTCAGCTGAATCTGCTGTGACCTTGACTTAAAGAGACTCTCTACAAAGACCGTGTGACAGTGAATAATTTTCATGGCGGACGAACAATTTTGTTTTATATTAAAAGCTACTACATTACAAACTTTGAGACTGCTGCCTGAGTTAGACATGATATTATTCTGACACCTGGAATCATGTTTGCCCGACTCTTATATTCTACAGTAATTATAATCTGGCCTATTTCTCCCAAGAGAGTGATATTCGGAGCATTAGATTGACAAATAGCCACTTGAAGAAGAGGTTTTAATTAGCTAACAATTTTCAGTTCATATTTCAGCCTCTATATTATTTGCGCTCTGATGTGCAGTGAGGTAAATATTGTGGCACATATTGTGTCTCATCTCTAATTTTGACTTAACAGAAAACAACTAATTTTATTTTTATCCTGTCCATTTGGTGTTTGGGTTTTCGGTTATTAGTACTTTAACATTTTAAAGGATGAAATGCACAGATATGAAAAAACGCCATCCAATTTTCTTTCATACAGTACAGACCAAAAGTTTGGACACACCTTCTCATTCAAAGAGTTTTCTTTATTTTCATGACTATGAATATTGTAGCTTCACACTGAAGGCATCAAAAGAATGAATTAACACATGTGGAATTATATACTGAACAAAAAAGTGTGAAACAACTGAAAATATGTCTTTTATTCTAGGTTATTCAAAGTAGCCACCTTTTGCTTTAATTACTGCTATCCACACTCTTGGCATTCTGTTGATGAGCTTCAAGAGGTCGTCACCTGAAATGGTTTTCACTTCACAGGTGTGCCCTGTCAGGTTTAATAAGTGGGATTTCAAGCCTTATAAATGGGGTTGGGACCATCAGTTGTGTTGTGCAGGAGGTGGATACAGTACACAGCCGATAGTCCTACTGAATACAGTGATAGAATTTGTATTATGGCAAGAAAAAAGCAGCTAAGTAAAGAAAAACGAGTGACCATCATTACTTTAAGAAATAAAGGTCAGTCAGTCCGAACAATTGGGAAAACTTTGAAAGTGTCCCCAAGTGCAGTCGCAAAAACCATCAAGCGCTACAAAGAAACTGGCTCACATGAGGACCGCTCCAGGAAAGGAAACCAAGAGTCACCTCTGCTGCGGACGATAAGTTCATCTGAGTCACCAGCCTCAGAAATCGCAGGTTAACAGCAGCTCAGATTAGAGAACAGGTCAATGCCACACAGAGTTCAAGCAGCAGACACATCTCTAGAACAACTGTTAAGAGGAGACTGTGTGAATCAGGCCTTCATGGTAAAACAGCTGCTAGGAAACCACTGCTGAGGACAGGCAGCAAGCAGAAGAGACATGTTTGGGCTAAAGAACACAAGGAATGGACATTAGACCAGTGGAAATCTGTGCTTTGGTCTGATGAGTCCAGGTTTGAGATCTTTGGTTCCAACCACCATGTCTTTGTGCGGCGCAGAAGAGGTGAACGGATGGACTCTACATGCCTGGTTCCCACCGTGAAGCATGGAGGAGGAGGTGTGATGGTGTGGGTTTGTTTTGCTGTTGACACTGTTGGGGATTTATTCAAAATTGAAGGAATATTGAACCAGCATGGCTACCACAGCATCTTGCAGCGGCATGCTATTCCATCCGCTTTGCGTTTTGTTGGACCATCATTTATTTTTCAACAGGACAATGACCCCAAACACACCTCCAGGCTGTGTAAGGGCTATTTGACCAAGAAGGAGAGTGATGGGGTGCTGCGCCAGATGACCTGGCCTCCACAGTCACCGGACCTGAACCCAATCGAGATGGTTTGGGATGAGCTGGACCGCAGAGTGAAGGCAAAAGAGCCAACAAGTGCTAAGCATCTCTGGGAACTCCTTCAAGACTGTTGGAAAACCATTTCAGGTGACGACCTCTTGAAGCTCATCAACAGAATGCCAAGAGTGTGGATAGCAGTAATTAAAGCAAAAGGTGGCGACTTTGAAGAACCTAGAATAAAATACATATTTTTAGTTGTTTCACACTTTTTTGTTCAGTATATAATTCCACATGTGTTAATTCATTGTTTTGATGCCTTCAGTGTGAAGCTACAATATTCATTGTCATGAAAATAAAGAAAACTCTTTGAATGACAAGGTGTGGCCAAACCTTTGGTCTGTACTGTATGTTATAGGGTAGTAAAATTAAACACTTAATTAAATTACTATGAAAACATTGTAAATGGTAATATTTCTATAATTCCCATCATTTGTAGGTTATTTTCTGTGCTATAAAACAACAAATTTACATGCTTGTTTTGAAATTAAAATACTGCAATTTGACGTGTTGTTTTCAACTTATTTTATATAGTTAACATGCGGTTTGGATAAAGTTGCTGAAGAGGAATAAAATGCTTATTCCAGCAGTACAACCAGCAACAAAATCTCTTAGCATGCAAGTTTTCTTTAAGGTTTTTGTGGCACTAGTGGTCTTTATTCATCAATAGCTGGGCAGGAAGAAGGGCAGAAAGATAAGGGGAAGACATGCAGCTAATGGCCCAGGCCAGGAATCGAACCACAGTTTTTTGATCACATGATAGCACAGTTGGAAAAGTGATGCACGTTAATAAACTAGCAGCTACTTAATTGTGCGGGCGCCGCACAATGGCAGCCCACTGCTCCCTATAAGAGATGGGTTAAATGCAGAGGACACATTTCGTTGTAATGTACATGTGCAATGACCAATAAAGATGATTATGCTAAAATAGAATTAAAAATGAAAAACAGGGCCCTGATGCATTAAGTTTTGTGTAGTTTGCTCACTAAAATAATGTTGATCCTGAAAAAAAAAATACTTTTTTTTAGTGTTTGCATCAGACTTATGAATCTGAATGTGTGCAAGCTTTGACAAATCTTGACCTTTATTCACAAGGCACTTGCAGATTTAGATGTCCAGCTCCTGTTTTCAGCTGTGAACAGGTTGGAGGAAAATGACTGCAAAACGAGGCTATTTTGGTTATTCTCTTGAAAAGGTTTTGACCTAACTATACAGACTCTTAAAAAAATGTAAACATTTGAAAGCCAAAAACACAACAAAAGCATATTAAAACAGAATTTGATCAGGGCTTAGATTATGTATTTTGTATCTGGTTTGAAAAAAAGGTCTTGAGAAATCATTGATTTCCCTTTGATGTTGAGTTCAGTTCAATATTTTTTGAAGGAGCTACTGCTGTGTCTAACTATGAGTAATCTGTTTTTCATCCCATGGAAAGTGCTCTTGGTGAATTTAGTGTTTCATTTGTTTCTGCTTTCCTTCCTCTCAATCCTAAATTGGTTGCAGCTCAAATGACACTGGACTGCTGGAGATTTCCTACTGTTCAAATGGAGTCACTTTTCATGGCTACCACATGCTTACTCTGTATGAAGGATTGCTGCAAAGTCAGTGACTAGAAGCAACTGGCTGGGCTTCCATGTACAGATAAGATATAATTGTAAACTGAATTAGACTTGTATTACATTGCCTCCATACATTGTATTACAAGCATGTCACTGAATGTTGCCTGTCTATTTAAGTGTATTACACGTATGAATGTGATTTGTGCATTTCTATATAACTGGAAATGATTTTCACAGGGTTTTTAAGGTGGTTTAGAATGACATATTTTTTGCAAATTGGCACTATGTAAAAAAACTTGATTCTGGCACGTCTGCTCTACCCTGTCTCCCTGGCTGCAATCAGCAGATTAGAAGCACCTGGTGGCTGCTGCAGTGTAGTGCAATTTGTGGAATGCCAAGCACCTGTGTCTTCCCTGATATATACTGACTGACAAGCAGATGGTGCCAGATTTTTGAAAGCCATCGTGTGAGTAGATATCCAGCGTTCCTTCCTGTCTGATCATTGTTCCTGACCTTGCCTTGCCTTTTGGATTTATGCCTCTGCTGGCTCCCTGTCGGACTATTTGGATTTTGGTTGTCGACCTTGTTTCCTGCATCTGGTTTATGCCTCTGCTTGCCCCTTGCCTGACGCCTCTTGTTCCGATCGTTGACCCTGTTTCTGTCCTTGGATTATTGAGCCAGCCTAGCCCTCGGATTATTCAGCCAGGAGTCACTTCTTACCTGTGCTGTGGAGATCACCGCCTGCCGCCTACTGAGGTTTCCCCTCTGGGTTTCAAGTTCCACTCAAGACAAAAGCAGGTTAGTGGCTTTTCTGATCCCTGCAAAATCTGGAGAGACTACAAGTCACTAATCCCTCTTTCTGCCTCAGTGATTCCTGGAAGCTGTGAGGAGTGTTACCTGTGTGACGTTTTCCTGTGGCTGAATAAACCTTTCAAACTTTCAGTACTGTGTCTGGCTGAATCTTGGGTCTGCCTTTTTCTGATTCATAGCAGAAAAACCTGGCCACAAATGGACCCATCGCCAGCACAACAGTGGCGTACCCACGTTGATGAGACCCTTTCCTGGTTGGGTTCCGGCATGGAGGAAAAAATTTCCACATTATGTTCTGGCAATCTTGTCTTCGAGCCGCCACCGTCACAAAGAAACCACGCCCAAGTAACACGGACAACAGCAGAGGTAAGGGAGCCACGCCTCTCGCCGCCTGAGATATTCAGGGGAGACTCAGACCAAGGTCGAGCTTTTCTAACTCAGTGTGAAATTCATTTTGAGCTTCAGCCGTCATCCTTTCCCACTGAACGTTCGAAGGTGGCGTTTGTTATATCTCTGCTGGCAGGAAAGGCAAAACAGTGGGGAACTGCTGAATGGCATAACAGGTCTGCATCTTGTAATCATTATGAAACTTTTTCCAAGGAACTCATTCGAGTTTATGACCCGGTCATTCCAAGTCATGAGGCTGCAAGAGGATTATTGTCCCTCAAACAGGGTGATCAGCCCTTCTCGACTTATATAATTGACTTTCATTTGTTGGCTGCAGAGAGCCATTGGAATGAGGCAGCACAGATGGATGCATTCATGAAAGGATTAAACGAAGACCTCAAGGATGAGCTAGCGACCCGTGACTATCCTTCTTCCCTGAAACAACTCGAGGATTTGGCTGCTCGCATTGATATTCGGCTGGCAGAGAGAAGGAAGGAGAAGCGCCATGAGAAGGGTCGCTCATCATTAACTCAGCTTTCTGCACACCGGTATGAGAGAAGGAGTCAGTCACCTCTCACTGAGGAAAATGATAATTGTGAGCCAATGTAATTGGACAGAACCAAGATTACCCCTGAGGAGAAAGATCGTCGGAGAAGATTCAAGCTCTGTTTTTATTGTGGAGAGAAGGGATATTTAGCACTCAGGTGTCCACTAAAAGGACAGGCTCAGCAGAGGAAGGGAGGTTTCTACTGAGCCGAAGTCAACTATCTGCCTCCTCTTTCTTGTTTCCTGCCCATTTTCAAACCTCTTCTTTGTCTCTCCAGGGGGCCGTGTTTATTGATTCAGGAGCTGATACTGAATTCATGGACGAAACATTTGCAAATAAGAACGGCATAAAACTTATTCCGTCAGCTGACACAAGAAACGTGCTAGCTTTGGATGGTCACAGCATGAACAATTCACATCTCAGGACGGAGGAGATTACCTTAACAGTTGGAGGTAATCATCAAGAAAAAGTAACTTTTATGATCATTAATTCACCTGAACTTCCTGTAGTCCTAGGTTCCTCCTAGTTGCAGAAACACAACCCTCACATTGACTGGAAGAAAAAAGAAGTTCTGGGTTGGTCTGAGTCATGTTCCGCTGACTGTCTTTTGTCTGCTGCTACGGAGGTCAGTGTGGAGAATGAGGTTGAGGAGACCTATCCGGATTTATCCAAGGTACCGCAAGAATACCATGATTTAAAGGAGGTTTTTAATAAAATCAATGCCACAGCTCTGCCACCCCATAGACCTTATGATTGTGCTATTGATTTGCTTCCTGGCACATCACCCCCTAAAGGCAGAACCTATTTGTTGTCTGGTCCAGAGCATAGGCCATGAAGAGTTATGTTGATGAGGCATTAAAGGCAGGGCACATTCAACCCTCTTCCACTCCTGCAGGTGCTGGTTTCTTTTTTGTTGGGAAGAAGGATGGTTCATTGAGACCATGCATTGATTATAGAGGCCTTAATGAGATAACGGTTAAAAATAGATATCCCTTACCACTCATGAACACAGCTTTTGATCAGATCCAGGGAGCCAAGATATTTTCTAAGCTGGATCTAAGGAATGCATATCATCTGGTCCGAATCAGAGAAGGAGATGAGTGGAAAATGGCTTTCAACACGCCTACGGGCCATTATGAATACAAGGTCATGCCATTTGGACTTACTAATGCTCCTGCAGTTTTTCAGTCACTGGTCAATGACGTTCTAAGAGACATGGTGGGTCAATTCGTATTTGTTTATCTTGATGACATACTGATTTATTCTCAAGATCTGGAAACCCACAGAAAACATGTCAGAGCTGTTCTCCTGCATCTTCTCCAAAACCAGTTGTTCGTCAAGGCAGAGAAATGTGAGTTCCACATAACTACCACTTCCTTTTTGGGCTTCATCATTTCCCCAGATCAAGTGCTTGTCGACCCCTCCAAAGTTAAGGCCGTATTGGAATGGCCTGTTCGAACTGATCGCAAGCATCTTCAAAGATTTCTGGGCTTCGCAAACTTCTATAGGAGGTTTATTAGAAATTACAGCTTGGTTGCTACTCCCCTAAACGCTCTTACCTATTCCAAGGTGAAATTTGTGTGGAATAAGGATGCAGAGAAGGCCTTCAATAGGTTAAAGGAACTCTTCACGTCAGCTCCAGTGTTATGGTCTCCTGACCCAGAGAGACAGTTTATCATGGAGGTGGATGCCTCAAGCACTGGGGTCGGAGCTGTATTAAGCCAAAGAGGTGAGGATGATCGTGTTCACCCATGTGCCTTCTTTTCAAGAACTCTGTCACAGGCTGAGCGGAATTACGACGTGGGAGACAGAGTTATTGGCTGTCAAGTTGGCGTTGACAAAGTGGAGACATTGGCTGGAGGGGACTAAGGAGCCGTTTATGGCGTGGACTGACCATAAGAACTTGGAGTACCTGAAATCAGCAAAACCGCTAAACCCCAGACAGGCTAGGTGGGCTTTGTTTTTTGGTCGTTTTAATTTCTCCCTATCTTACAGGCCAGGGAGTAAAAATGGCAAACCTGACGCCCTATCCCGGGATTCAAGAGCCTGAAGAATCTCAGTCTGCGGGTGAAGAGGAGTTTATCCTTCCTGAAACCGTCAGGCTGTCTGTGTCCCAAGTGGAGGTGGAAAGGGAGGTCCAGGAAGCCATTAGAGATCTGCCTATCCCACCATCATGTCCACCTGACCGCTGTTTTGTCCCTGAACGCCTTGTGCCTAAGGTAGTGGAGTCTTGGCCATCGCTGGTCAAGGATGTCAAAGACTTTGTTTCTGAATGTACTCAATGTTGTTGAGCTAAGTCTTCTCGTCGCCCCCCTGCGGGGGTGTTGCACCCTTTGCCAATTCCCCCTCGCCCATGGTCACATATTGCGATGGATTTTGTGACAGGTCCACCGGTTTCTAATGGTCACTCTGTTCTACTAACCATAATTGACAGATTTTCAAAGATGGTTCATCTGGTGCCGTTGGAGAAGCTTCCATCTGCTAAGGAGATGGGTGAGATATTGACCCGAGAAGTTTTCAGGCTCCATGGAATCCCAAATGACATTGTTTCCGATAGAGGAACCCAATTTGTGTCACGTGGAAGGAGTTTTGTTTATTGTTGGGAATTTCTGTTAGTCTTTCCTTAGGGTTTCATCCTCAGTCTGATGGCCAAACCGAGAGAGACAACCAAGAAGCTGAAACCAAACTCCGTATATTATGTGAGTCTGACCCGACCAAGTGGTCACAAAATATGCCCTGGGTTGAATACGCCATGAACTCTATGCAGTCAAGTGCCACTGGTTTGTCTCCTTTTCATGTTGTGTTTGGTTTCCAGCCACCCATGTTTTCAGTTCAGGAGAGAGAAGCTAATGTTCCATCCGCCCAAGCGGCTGCCCTAAGGTGCCAAAGAATATGGAGAAAGGCCAGGAGGTCGATGATCAGAATGTCACTGGTTCAGTCAAGAACGGCCAACCGGAGACGGATCCCTGCCCCTAAGTACCAGGTGGGGCAGAAAGTGTGGCTCTCCGTCAAGGACCTTCCATTAAGGGTAAAATCCCGGAAATTGGCACCCCGATTTGTTGGACCTTTCCCAATCTCCAAGATCATCAACCCTGTCGCTGTACGGCTGAGATTACACAACTCCATGAGGATTCACCCCACGTTCCATGTTTCTCAGGTCAAGCCCTTCGTGGAGCCCCGACTTGCCTGACGCCTCTTGTTCCGATCGTTGACCCTGTTTCTGTCCTTCGATTATTGAGCCAGCCTAGCCCTCGGATTATACAGCCTGGAGTCACTTCTTACCTGTGCTGTGGAGATCACCGCCTGCCACCCACTGAGGTTTCCCCTCTGGGTTTCAAGTTCCACTCAAGACAAAAGCAGGTTAGTGACTTTTTTGATCCCTGCAAAATCTGGAGAGACTACAAGTCACTAATCCCTCTTTCTGCCTCAGTGATTCCTAGAAGCTGTGAGGAGTGTTACCTGTGTGACGTTTTCCTGTGGCTGAATAAACCTTTTAAACTTTCAGTACTGTGTCTGGCTGAATATTGGGTCCGCCTTTTTCTGATTCATAGCAAAAACTGAACTGAATTTATTTAAATTTCTATTTTAATGTCAACGTTCTATGCATAAAGGATCTAAGTCGTGTGAGTCGTGTAAGTTTATCCATGTCAAGTACCAGTATTGAATTTTTTTCAGCAATACTGGCACAGGTGTACACATTTTCTAATACCGATATTAACTGAATAATTTCATGAAATTAGCATGTCAAATATTCTTCTTAAAAAATAAATAACTATATTAAAAGAGATATGTGGCAAACTGACAACACAAAGTAATAAACCATCAACAAATCAGTGCCCATGACTTTAAATTCATGCTTCTTGTGTTGAGTGGATGTTGTTGCTAGGTTATAAAAGCTGATGTGGCTGATAGTCAAGATCTGTCTCTCCTTTGCTATTGTTGACTAGGTTTACATTGTAGGTTTTGCTCCCTTCTTGATCTTTCAATACCAATAAAGAGGATATATCAAACCCAGAGAATGTCCCAGTTTAACTGTTTTCAACTCGAAGCAATATGAAGACAGAAATGTTTCTTTCTTAGGGACCCCACAGAGCTGTCGTTTCTGAGCTGTGTAGAATTGTATTTTTTATTTTCCCTCGGAGCATAAAAATAAACAACCTGTTCTCATTTCCCCTTATTCTGAGGTTTGGTAAATGCCTATGGCCTTTTTGAGATTTACAAGACATCATTTTTTACATATTCATGCCATGAGCATGATTAGACACTGACAGAAAATGTTGCATTTGAGGTTTGTTGTGTATATACTTTATAACAATACCCCAATACCCTCTACTTAAATTGTTCAAAGCAGTGTTTTCCAACCCTACTCCATATTCCTTCCATCCTTCCATCCTTCCTTCCATCCATCCATCCATCCATGATGAAAGTAACAGGTGCAGAAGGTAACCAAGACATTCCACTCCTAAATGCAACTATTCAGCTATTCATGGGAGATCAGAAGTAATTCACAGGCAACATAATAAAAACCATATTCAATGTAAATATCATAAAATATAACTCATGTAAGTTCTGTGCCTACTTCAATAGCAAGTCATAAGGGTCACCAGAGTCATGTTAATGACACAATAATTTAAAGCCGGTGTGTTAAAGCAGAGAAAAGTCTAAAATCATCAGGGCAGTGATGTAGGTTGTATATGTCAAAGATTCCTGAATTAAAAAATAAAACAAAAACAGCAGCATATCATTAACTAGTTAAAATAGTACCTTGTAATCTTAAAATTCACAGGCAGCTTGGCAGGGCATAGATTGGCAACTTAGAGGGAAACATTCTGCTCAAGGACAAGATAATCTCATCAATGGTTTAGCATCAATGCTAAACTGAGCAAATCTCAATACTCATTTATCATTTATAAAAAGGTTGAGTTTTTTTTTACGCCCAGGTCATCTCTTGCAAAAACATTAAATCAGGTGGAACCGTGGGAAATGTTGAATTACCTTTGCATGTGGCTGCTGAAAGGTGACTCTGGAGCTGTTGATGAGCGATGAGTATCTGAATAGGTGGCTGGGGGAGGTGGGGAATCTGTGACTGCTGCTGGGCTGGTTGTGCAAGACAGCTGAAAAGCAGATGTGAACCGTGTCCTTCAGCGCCTTCAGCTGAGACTCCTGTCCCCAAAAAAAATTACATACAGAAGACAACTGAATCGCTCCATCTCTCCTTCCATTCACATGAAAAATGAACTTGGGCCATAAAGCCAGAGGTCATGCTATAAAGTAACTGCAAAAGACATAAAAGTCATTGTTATGCAAGACAGAACTCAGAGTGATAAAAGGGAAGGAATTTTCAGAAAAAAAAAAAACATTTACACGTAATCAGTGATAACAGACTGAATTATTGGTATAATGTTTTACAACAGTCCCTAATGTCAGTACTCCAGCAGATAAACTGCAGAATTACATGCTTTTATATTCTGCATTTTTCTCCTTATGCAATTTGAATGTATCTAACTAGGCCCTGCTAACAGTAGGTCACTAAGCATAAGCACAAATTTAAAAAAAGAATCTTACCAGTTAGGCCTGAAGCATGTGTTTAAATGGCTGAAATTAAGCAGTATGAAACAATATCTTGTGTGTGAGAACTGGAAAAAAAATCTTGGTATTTCCTCCTCTTTTTGTACTCCCAAAAGCAGCAGTTTGTTTGCTGCACAAGATTTGTTACACAGCAATTTGAATGCTGTTTCTTTAATTTTATTTCTGAAATTGCTGTGTTTGAAGATTAAAATATTCAAACATGTTTCATATATTCAGAAATGTCAAAGATGTATTATTTATCAAGACAAACAATATGTCATCCTAATTGTGTCACCTTATCAAGGGCTGTCTTCTCTAATTCCTCCTTGGCAATGGTTAACTTGTGCTCCAAGTCCAGAAGCTGCTGCCCCTGCAAAAAGACATGATTTGAGAATAGTCTTTCCCCAGATCTGTAACTTCAACTCATTTCTAGATCATTAGCTCATCTTTAGAGCAGATGGGACTCCAAAGATGCTGTGACACGGTTTCCTTTCTTGCCATATATGTTAGCATTTTAAAAAGCATGTTTTATGTGGTTAAACATGGAAAACTGAAGCTCATTTTATTAAAAATCAAATCCTACTGTGTTTTTGAAGAATTTGTGTTGCTTTTGATGAATTGCAGACCTGTAATTGATGATTACAGACCTGAAGCACAAAGCATGAAACATGAAAAAAAAAAACGGTTAGCACTAAAGTAATTAGTTGTTTCATTGAGCATTAATCCATTGCCACATAAGGCTAAAAATTTGTTTGACATCAGCAATGAAAATAAATTTGGTATCTCCTTTCCTTTATGTCATGCTATAAAATAAGGGAAATTCAGAAGGTCTAACAGAGTAGACAAGCAAATGTTTCTGTGATAGACAAAGTGAAAAATATTACATCTGCCCTTTTACCCCAAAATAAAAGTTAGATCTTGACACTTCTAAGAACAGGGCATTTGAAAACCAACCGATGCCTTAATATTTCTTAAGTATATTCCCTGGACTGAAGGGCATACAAAAGGGTCATATTCAGTAAATGAGCTGACATAACATCATACGAGGATCAACAGAGCCGCCGCTAACGAGTCTTTTATTATTGATAAACTCATCAGGAAGGCAGAAAATATGCTTATTTTGGGATAATTTGCATGCAGCCTTCGTATGACCGGCCTTGATAGTGGACTTTTGAGCCATGATCTTTTATTAGGTGTCTTTTACTGGGCTCTCAAAGTGATAAACTGCAGAAGCTTACATTCTAGAGCATTCAAGGTCAGATAGCACAACAAATAGCCATCAAAGTCTCTGCAAACAGCTGAGCCAGAATGATGGGTTTTATAGAATTGTATTTATCCATTTATCTGCATTACTGTTTTTCCAAACAGTGGACCATTTGGCATGTTCACCAACCAAATCTTTTTTTTTAAAGTGATTTCTTTAGAAATCTTATTTTAACAACAAAAGGTCCATACTTTCTACTATTTTTTCTAATTCTTTTTCCACAGATGAGTCAGCCAGTGATGCAAAGACAAAGCAAAAATCATCAATTTACTGTTGGGCTGTGCTGAAGAGAATTTTCAAGGTTATACATCTTTAGGAGCAGTTATTTGATAACTGACACAAAGGCTTATGGACTGGCAAATGAAAGTGTTCACTGACACATCAGGTTTAATTTTTCAAGATAGAGTGTATTTAATTAGATATTTGCCACTAGGTTTGTGGCATTAGTGGCATCATTGTAAAATGATCAGTCCAGACATTTTCACTCCAAACATTGGTAATGCATAGTTCTTCTAGATACCTTGCATATTTTTATGCTTTAGGTTAAGGTTAAATACTGAAAAATATAAAGATTAGATTTCTGAATCAACAATGAGCCCACTACTAATTTATCTTTTTAAAGGATATGAACATTATCTTAGTGTGTTTGTGTGTGTTGTATTACATCACAGAGTGATTACATCTGTTACACAGCATCATCAGTAGATGGTCCATTGAGGAGGATGCATGCCCGACCACTCACCCAGAAATGCTGACTTCCAGGGTTAGTGCCTCCAAGTCGCAAACTTCATATTTCTGTGCTGAGTCCATTATAGAGGTTTGGGGTCAGTGGGGCAGTAGCTGCTTGGCTATATTCGGCATGCAGCTCCATCAAGCTGTCATTTTTCTTTTTTCTTTATCTTTTTCTACGCTTGAGGGAAAACAGCTCTAGGGGTAAATTTAAAACCGGGCTGATGGAGGTCAGAATATATGAAAGCCTAAAAACAGCTTCTTGTCCACAAACAGTCCTTTAAGGAAATGCTGCAAAGGCACCAGCAGTCTTTTCAGCATTTTTAATGGTGTATGTGAGTAAAAGAGGTGAGACCTGGATCTTCGTGTTGTTTTCAGCTGACGTATGATCTAGAAGCAGAGTTAGATTTATTTTTGTTGTTTTCCTTTAAATCTAATGTCTAAGAAACAAAAAAGTGCAGACCTTCTGTCAATACAGTATGTCCTTATTGTAAGTGTCTGCATTTCTTTTACAAGTTGAATATTCCTTCTTTATAGCTGTAACTCTATTGTTACTTTTAAAGCCATAACTATATTTGTAAGACCCAATAACTAATTTTACACATAATTCTTGAACTCACCTCACAGCGACTGTGTTACAACTGACCTAATAGTGTTACTTTTCTGTATTACTGTACACAGTAGCTCGAGTTCAAAGCAGCGTATTCTTGAGTTGCCCTTACTTCTTTGGAGAACTTTGAACTTAACAGTGTAGTTTTTTAAGTGACAAAGTAATTCTTGTTGTTAAAAACAGTCTACAACAGTTCTATGTTTACTATGTAATTTTAGGACAGAATTTAGGTACTTACTGAAAAAAGGCCTACTACAATTCCCCTCAGAGGCAAGGGCTTGATGACTGCTATGTATTTGTGCCCAGTTGTTTGTCTGTTCAGTCCAGCCCATCACATGTTACTACTTTTGTGTGGACTTTTTGATAACATATGCCTCTACTGTAAATCTTAGGGTTATATTAGGGTAACCCTTAAAAACCAAAACTTTTAGATTATGCAGACATGTTTGTTATTGTGTCTGAACCTGCTGCAGGCAGGGAGGAAAGCCAGCTGTTGGTTTGCAGATGACATTGACAAGCAGTAGAATAAACCTGCACTTCAATGAATTGTGTCAATATTAACTTTTTTCTCTGTTCAGTATACGAGAAGAAAGAGTTAAATAAACAGCACAGACATTCTCCCATTATCTTCTATTTGAGTGATAATTTATCAGCTAACACATTTAACCAGGATCAGCATTTTATTAAAGAGTAAAGCTAATCTGGACTGAAAATGAGACAAAATAAAACCCCTGAAAGGGAAAAGAAAAAGAAGAACAACTTATCTTAACACAATAGCCCCTTTTCCATTGCCTGTACAAAGCCCCAGGCTTTTTAAAGCCTAGGTCCCATTTTGATACAAATTTACTAGGGTAATTTCACTTTCCCCTGGCTTTACCTTTACGGGAAATAGATCCTACTCTGGACGTGGTCTTTTCTGCTTTACCCGGGATTTGTTAAAGTGGCAGGGATGTGTGCAGCAAGGCATGGCACCAGCATTAATATTGGCAGAGGTTACTATACAAATTAATCATTTTTATACCATTAATTTGTCACAAAGTAGTTTTAATATGTTTTTAAGCAAGAAAGTAGACCTTAAAGCTTAATCTGTGCAATCAGTTCATCAAGAAAGAGCCTACTTTTAAATGTTTTTCAGAGTTTTCGGAGCATCGGAGCTCTGTTTAGAGAGTGGTCTGGGTGCTAAGCTAAACTAAGCTAAGTGGGCGGTTGGACTGGGATTCCCCACTAACCATTGAATGATCTCGGCCAGGCACTCTGGGATTTCCAGCTACCTGTTATCTGTTTGCTGCAGCTGAAAGTAAATATAAACTGCAAGTACTAGAAAATAAAAATGGAATACTTTTTGCTAGAAATTTGTGACATTTTAAGTAATTGTTGGCATTAGTTATAAACTGATTTGCCACAGTTATGTAAGACAAATGTTTTAATGGAGTGCTCTTGTTCAGAACAGTTTAAATTTTCCATGTACATTAAAATCCACATTTCCCTAAGACTGTCTTTTCATGTAAACCTGGTTTAGTGGAGTATGAACTCTTTAATATTTTAAAATTTTCATAGTTTTATGCAGACAGCTTTGCAGGAGGAGAGACCACATTTCCAGGTTTGAATGCTCTGATCCTCTTCATGTCCTACAATCCTCTACTCCACTGTCTAACCATCTTCTACTTTATATAAATATTTGCTTATAATTAGACAGTCAAGGTGTCAGTTCCCTGTAATTCTGTACTGACTATCATTTTTGTATTCTGATAAATATTTCTTTTACTAAAAACATTGCTCTGTAGTTATGTGATATGAGTTTACCTGATGATAATAAAAGAAAAATAAGTGTGTTCATCAGTGTTTAGTAGTTATTGTAAATTAATCATGCAGTGATAAAGCAACAACTGTGGCCTGATGTAGGTTGGTAAAACATTTCATGTAAAATGATTTAAACTTTTCCTGCTTATGAAGACCCCCCCCCCCCCCCCATCCTACCCCACCCCATCTCAGTAACTTCAGTTTTGGTACTCATCTAACATGAGTAGCTGGTCTCCTGCACCTGAATAATTGCATGGTCAAAGAGTTTGGCTTTCTGCCAAACACCTTCCACTGAGGTCCATGAACAAGACACTCTCGCCCAGGTTAATCAGCTTTCTATTGTTCTGTGCATTGACCATTGTTCTGCTGTCCGCCTTAATCTGCCTGATTCCCACAGGATTCACCCTACCTTCCATATTTCACAATTTAAGCCTTAGTCTGTTCATTGCACCCTTCGTCTGAGCCCCCACCACCTGCCCAAGATATTTAAAGTCCCTGTCCCCGAGTTCCTGGTACCCTTATCTTGGATTATGGCTTGATCAGAGACTTTGAGGTCTATTGTCCCTGTTTTTACTCTAGGCTGCCTGGAAGCAGACATTGAGGGGAGGTGATGTCATGGTTTTGAAGTAAGTTAGTGCTGTGTGTATTTGTGTTCTCACTCCACAAGATACAAGACTAGTATCTGGGGGCATTGCCTTGGCTGAGTGCTACAGTCACACCTCACTGCCATCAACACATTTACCTTAGAATACTGTATTTAAGGAGCTCTCTGATGATTATTTGGTGCCTGATGTTCAATCACTACTGGTAGCAAGTCAAGCCAACCAATTTATCTTTCCTGAGATTTTCTTGAAAAGTTCTTTGTTCCTGAATATTCAGTTTTTTGTCATTTCCATTCCTTTTTTTTTGCAGCACTAGTGGCCTTTATTTTAAATAAAATAAAGGCTACTAGTGCTCTGTTGTTTCCATTCTTAAAGACCGAACATAAGAAAGTAACAACCAAAATCCTCGAATGGAGGTACTTTGCAATTGCTCCCAGTCCAAGACATGCGATTAATAAATCATAATCACCTTTGTATTTTTTATATTTTACATTTGAAGCAATACATGTATTTGAAAGGCCAGCAAGAACTTCATGACAGAATTATCTGTCATTGATTTTGACAAAGATGTCATACCATACATTTTAACTGTAGTGTCAAACTTCAAGACTGCTCAGTTATGACTTTTTGTTCCTTGATGGTGGCTTCATTGTCTAAGCACCCATCATCACAAAATGCTTTTGGCTTCATTGAAGCAATTGATAGACTAGGGACACCTTTAAAGTTGGACTCATCTTTCCAGCCATATCCTGAAACTATAATGTAGCATAATGTAACAGTCTGTTAATTTATGAATTAAAATAATACGTTCTATTAAGTTCCTTGATTATGCATATCATCATGCAATGTGACATTGTGCTGCAAAATGCTCTTTGATATGGTACAGCAGCTGTCATAACCCATTCAGCTGCCTACTGGAGGTAGTTTGACTGGCATTCTCCCTAAGATGTTGATGACATTTACATATCTCAAGCTACTCTTTGCTACTTTCTGCCCCTTTGTTGCTTGCCTGGCTTTTGATCTCAGCATATAGGAAATACCGATGAGTTTTCAGGAGCAGAAGGATCAGGGTCAGAAGCATGTGAATTATATCTGTTTGACCTTTTCACATGGGAATAAAAAATCATGTACTCCTATTAACCAAGCCTGACTATTTCCCTGGCAAAAAAAGAATGTCCACATTAGTATTGTGCTTTTGTGGTTGCAAACAACATCTTTACCATAAATATTAAATGTCTGACAGTGAGAAAAAAAAGTTACTTTACATGAATGATTGACGCAATTTAGAGACAGTGATTTACAAGAACTGACAGCAGGCGAACAAGTCAATACATTCATCATTTACAGCAGACCAAAGATCAGAACACCCAGCGACAATAAAATCAGCTTTGAAGCTAGCAGCAGAAAATACAGTAAATGAATTCGCCTTTTTAATTTATATCTATCTCCATATATTATAACTTTAAATCATCAAAATGCAGATTTATAGGTAGACATTACAGGGCATTTTTGCAGAAATGTGGACTGACATTTTACCGTTGCAAACAAGGCTGGAAAGGTCAGTGAATGCCGTGAATGCTGATAAATATTACATGCTCACATAGATATGAGAACAATTAGTCTTTACAACACAGAAAAGGCAGTTCAGTAGGTGCAACAGGCCTTACGTTTCTTATTTACCACAGGTTATGTTCTGTTTATAATGGCAGTAAATGCACAAAAAATAGATACACGTCTGATTCTCTGAAATAAGGACCTCCTGAGGAAACAGCAATACACCATGTCATGTATTATTTGACTTGTGAAGATTTCCATATATGAGCTCACATAATTCTGTATCTGCATCCTCCTCTGTTGTCGACAATGCTCATGCAAGTCTTATTTGATTGAAAAGTATGGGATGTATCATGCAGAGGCAGAATCAGCGGACAAGACTTAGCAGCGGGTGGTTTAAGAGATGGCCAATTGACTTTGAGGGCTGCTGTCTGACTGCGGGCAACTTTGTAATTGTCAACTGAATTAATTGGTGCACCGTCTGTGATGGGATACTTTTTTTCAGGGTGGCCAGAGGTAGGTGTTTACCCATGATCTACTACAAAGCCACACATCTTCAGTTTAAGCTTACCTTAAAAATTAAATCCTTTTTCCCATACCGCAGTTCTTTCAGTTGAGCCTGGATTTTTTTGGACTGCAAGGGAAAGATAAGAAAATAAGTGTTAGCTTATTCAAATAGTAAAATTGGTTTGAGATGCAGCCGGATTCTGCGAGTTGCATCAGAAGACTCCTTTATGGGTGTTCCCTGGGCAAAGCACTGCCTTAAAGAAAGGCCCTACTGAGAAAAAGAAAATATCAAATTTGCCCTTCACTGAACTGCATAGTACACACAATAATGCAGTCATTCACTGGCTTCTTGCCCACTGTCTAAGTCTGAATTCTTACTGCCATCACATATGCCATTCCCGCCATCCTTACACACATGCAGGTTTTTAGATTGCGACTGGCTCTGACCCAGCAACACACACAAACAAAGTGGTTCTTCACTGCCAACTACCCTGAGCATGAACGGTGTCTAGAGCTGCCTGCCATTCACTGTGCTTTTTCACATCACTTGACACACCTAACACAGAGTCTTTCTGTTAGTTTGACACACTGCCATCTTCAAAACGGGTTATATGTTGTGGGCATAACACAGAGAGCCTTCAACTGGAACTTAACTGTTTTTCTTTCAAAAGTATGACTGCAAGATATCTTCAAGTAGAGCATACACTACACAATGGAATGCCTTAGAGGCAGGTGTGAAAATAAATTTGGATCTATTTTCTAAGTGTGACAAAAAATGTTTCTTTTCTCATAGGTACAAACCATTTCTACAGATAAGGAATAGTGAAGGATGGAAAATAAACATAAAATATGTTTTTCATTAATTTAAAAACTTTCTTTTTGAGTTGGCCCAAGCAATCTAGTACTCCTACACAAAAGTTTAACACTGTCAGAGGAATACAAGTATTCACATTTTCTTTGCAGGTAGAATATAATCAGGTTGTAAGTAGACCTTCAAAATGCAAAAAGAAGAAGGGTAGACACAACAAAAAGATTCATGTCAATGCATATCTTCTATATTGAATCCTGTTGAATACATTTTTGAATGGATCTAAATGCAGTCTATGCATCATAGAGCATTGTTCCCAACAGGCTCCAGCAAACACTCATAAAACTTTCTTAAACAGGTGTTTAAAGCGGCCAACAAAAACAGTGGGACAACTCATTAGGGACTCCTATTGACATTTTTAGTGACATTATTTTAGAAACATTTTTTTCTCCATTTACACTTCTGGGCTATGAAAGAAAGAAAAATCTATATAATTGTTTATTTTAAAAATGAAGAAACTGTTCTTTAAAAAATCGGAAAATCTTAAACACCAGAGAAAAAGTACAATGGATTGAACTTAATACATGAAGAGATTTATCGTTTTTCAGGGCCAACAAAAACAGAAGGAAAAAAAAAACATTATCCTGTATAATAAAAAATGAATTCCTCTTGTTTGTTTTTTTCAAAAAGCCTTTCATGTTTTGACCTTTTGATACAGTTTTTGATAATTGAAACAGGAAAGATCTATTGAGACAGAACAACATATTTCTAAATGGTGAAGGATAAATGAACTTGTTTAGTTTACTTGACAAGCACCTGAGTCTGTTGTTATGGCATTCTCTTTTATAAATGTATTTTCTTTTGCCTAATGATTTCATGTCAGAGAACACCTATATCTGTCTTGTGTAACTAGATTTAGAAACTGGAACCTCAGGTATTTTTGTTGTCATTAAGTTTACATTTTAGGCAAAGGTCACAAGAAAAAATGTTGACAAATTACTTTTAATTCTGTCAGTTCACTGTGATTTTGGTGAGCTCACTTGCAAGAAATCATAGTCTTATCCTCTGAGTGTTAACTTCTAAATCTAAAAGTCTGAATATACCATGATTACTGAATTATTTTTGTTATGCCATCTCATTCTCTACTGGAAAATCACAGCAGTATTTTCCTTCTTATGACTAAAATCCTCTAAGGATTTGACAAGTTTGCCTAAAATACATAAAATACAGTTAACGTGTATTTTTGAAGCTTGTTGTAGTTTAACATCTTTCCCAAAGTTTTTCATGAGAAGACTCACGGAATGTGTCACTGTGAGTCATCATCCCTGTGAGGAGGATGACAGAGCTGTTATATTTCAGCAGTCTGTCCCAAGGACAGACATAAACAGCACACAGTGTGCCTTTGTAACTTATCATCTGAAAGGTTTACTGTGTATCAACAATTAATGGCATTCTCTCAAATACAGAGACAGCTATAGAGTTTAGTGACTTAATTGATTTGAGTTGTTTTTGTGACAGATTTACTGTTGTCTAAGTTCAACTGCACTAACCCAAGGTAACAGCTTTTTAAGGTATTGTTACTGTAAAATCTATAGTTTTATCAAAGCACCCAATTATTGTCATTATTGGTAAAGATGTGTTAAAATCCTATAAATCTAACTTATCATTTTAATACATTTACTTAGCAGGCAATAGAATCATTACATAATAAACATATATATTTTTTAACAAAATTATCTCTACCACACTTTTTGGCATCCAAAATAACGCTAATTAAAATATTTTTGTAGTTGACACTTTTTTAAATTGATCAGTCTAAGGATATTTTATTCACTAATTCTTGACTACTTGATTTTATGAGGTATAAATTGAGAGCAAGCACTAAAACCTTTCTCCTACCCACTCTTTTAAATTAGAAAGACAATAGAACATGTTGTTGAAATAAGCAAATGCGAGTTGAGCTTGTTCAGTCATGAAGTAGGTATTTAAGCTTGCTGAAATCTACAGTCTGAGCAATAATTAAATGTTTTAAGCCACTGGTAAGTCAGGTAAAAAACGTCTTAAAAGCCCATTATAAAAGAAATGCAGTGAAGAGTGCCATTTACGAGTCACAGATCTTATGCAAATCTTTACCAACAGTGCCTATAAATGTAGAGGTCTGTGTATTTCTTACCTTAATTAAAAAAAGTCCAGTCAAATTGATGACAAAACAACTAACTATGAATGAGATGTTGCTTTGCCTTATAAACATCTTAGCCATGTTAGGAGCCTGCTTCATGGTTGAGGTGGGGCTCTTCTACTTTCTCCAGTGATTTGCAAACTTTAAGCAACATTTTTAAAGCAAATACAAGTATTTTCAATAAATAAAAATAATAAAAATAAATAAAAAGTGTATTTATTTGTGTAAGTCAATTGACTAAGTGAAAGACATTATATAGATTGATTGCACATAACAGGGACAGCATTGAGAAAGCTACAGGAAAACTACAACCATGCCAGCTTATAACCATTCCAAAGTCATTACTCGTACTCGTCGTCTTCCGCTTATCCTTTAGAAAAATCACCCATGGAGCACATCAAGAACATGCAAATTTAATTCAGAAAGGTTTGGTCAACCAGGAACCTCCTTTTCTTGAGCAGCTGTAATCATCTTTGAAAAAACTGCCCCACACTTGTCAGATTTTATGTCATGAAATTACAACGTTTTGCAAATTTCTGGTGTGAGTTTTTACTTAAATTTAAACAAAGGAAAGTCATCTTACTGTGAGCACCCTTCAGCAACAATATGAGAATGATCTAACAGTTTTGTTGTAGTAGCAGCCTCAGTGAAGCGGTTAAAGGGTTCTCCCCCTTCCACTGTGGAAACTGATGTTTTTTTAAGGCTATAATGCTTTTTTCCTCTGGTGTGACTCAGCAAACGACCCAATTTATTTTATCTCTCTGAAGTTAAAAAAAGGAGAAAAAAAAAAAACTGCAATGAAATGTACAAAACACATTCTCCCAGAGATATTGTGAATTGTCAACAAGTATTTCTAAAAACTCCAGTCAGGCTCTTTTATGCCTCTGGTTCAAAGTGGGGTCTTGCTGGGTCTTCCTCCTTGGAGCCCACTTTCATTCAGAAAGCAAGGAGACATTGTTGTTCCTTGATCATTATGTTGACATAGTATCTTGTTTTGAGGTTTTGTGTGTTTTTTGTTTCTTACAATTTAAACCATATAGTATGGGTATGTTTATTTCTCTTGTTCAAGGAGATTGAAAACAATGGAACACATGAAAACAAATTCCAAGTATTTTACATTTAAACTGAAGTCACAGACATAGAAAATGGGGGAAGATGACATAAGCAACAAGAAAGCAGGTAAATTGACATATTGCAGGGAATAAAGAATAATCTCATTCATCTTAAACTTCAAATTACAATTTCTTAATGTAAGGTGACTTCATGAGAGCCGGTATTATATCTGAAGACTCTGGCCTAGAGTTGCTGTGAATTATCTTTCTGCTGATCCCTAAGGACTCCATCAGATTCAAATCGAGGCATTTTGGAGGTTGGATAAAAATTTTCTTTTTCTTTTAGATATTTCTTAGGAATTTCATAGGGGCCCATTTCTATGCAACTCCAGTGACCGTGAATGGAATGAAAAACTAACATCACTGTGAATATCACTATAAGGTTTTCAGACAGAGCATTGCACTGCATCACATTACATATTGCATTTTAGCTTCTGTGCAGCAAAGCAAAGTCTACTTATTATAAGCGACTTTGGCCTTATTGTTTTCTAAAGTCGCTTGCAAATCTTGTGAGTCGCGAGTTGCGGTTTTTTGGGCTTGTTTTTGAATGTGAAGTTGCTTATTTGGGCTTGACTTTCTTTCCAAGTGAAACCCCCTGATTATCTCCCAGGTCTCCACAATAAAGCAAAACACCAGTGGAAGATAGTTTGTCCTTCCCACGCCTCTGTTTCCTGGTTATCGCGCTGCCCGCTCGGGTCGACCACAGACCCCAAACGCACACACGCCAGAGCTCAGAGTGACAGCGTGAGAATGAGTTGCAGTAAGCGGGGAAAATAGCAGTGATGTATTGTAGTCCAGGTAAATGCCGCTTTACATATTTTTTATCTGTGCCAGGCTTTATGCTAATTTTTACATATGTGATTTCTGACCATGAACAAAGATGGTTTTACACTGAGCCTCTTTAAATTGGCTCATGTGTGTCTTTTCTTTTAAACAGTTTAAAGAAAGTTTTTTTTATTGACTATGTTTAGTGTAATTTTGCTGTTATTTATGCAAAATGCAGTTTTCTTTATATCAGAGATTAAAAGTAGGAGTTATTCAAAGAATCTAAGTTATTCAAACTTTTCATGGTTAAAGTATTTAGCATAATTTTGCTGTTGCTTATGTATAATGGCATAATAATTGTATACATTTATAATGTTTATAATTGCCCTGCTTTACTTGGTGTGGTGGTTGCCCGTTGGACTTGTTTTCATAGAGTTAGTTGTTTGTTTTTCTCGCAAGATCTGGCAACACTGCTTCTCTGCTCAAATTAAATACTACTTACATGTAAAGATCTTAATGAGCCAGCTCCTTGTCTTTAAGACCTCTTTGTTGCATAAAATTTGGACAATGGCCCTTAATTTCAATATAAAGGTTACTTGTGGTGCTAAGAGTTTGTAAAACTAGAATGCATGGAAGATCTTTCAGTCGTCAGACTCCTCTCTAGTAGAATAGTCATAAGAAAAACATCTAAACAATATTGATTTTTTTTTTGTGGCACTAGTGGCCTTTATTTTGTAAGGAAATGGGGTGGAGAGAGAGGGTAAGACATACAGCAAAGCCCAACGGATCAGGACTCGAACCCATGACAGCTGTATCGACGACTATAGCCTCTGTAAATTGGTTGCACGATTTACCCCTGTGCCACCGCCCCAAAAAACGGTGTTATAATAACAATTGAAGAAGACTATATGTAGTTCAAACCAAATCTGTCTATATCATTTGAGATGGGTTGATTTGATTGTACACAATCTTCCCATTAGAAATGAAGTAGATCAGTTTTTCTTATAATTGACTTTTGATTACATTTGTTGCATATTGGCACAATATAAATAAACTGAAATAAATCGAGGGATGTTGAATGTCACCTCGCTGGGGGGGAAGGAGCCTGAGCTTGTGCGGGAGGTCGAGAGATATCGACTAGAAATAGTCGGGCTCGCCTCCACGCAGAGCGTGGGCTCTGGAACCCATCTCCTTGAGAGGGATTGGACTCTCTTCTACTCTGGAGTGGCCCACGGGGGGAGGCGGCGAGCTGGTGTGGGTTTGCTTGTTGCCCCCCAGCTCAGCCGTCTCGTGTTGGGGTTTACCCCAGTGGATGAGAGGGTCGTATCCCTGCACCTTCGGGTTGGGGAAACTTCGTATCTTATGTGAGTCTGACCCGACCAAGTGGTCACAAAATTTGCCCTGGGTTGAATACGCCATGAACTCTATGCAATCAAGTGCCACTGGTTTGTCCCCTTTTCATGTTGTGTTTGGTTTCCAGCCACCCATGTTTTCGGTTCAGGAGAGAGAAGCTAATGTTCCGTCCGCCCAAGCGGCTGCTCTAAGGTGCCAAAGAATATGGAGAAAGGCTAAGAGGTCGATGATCCGAATGTCACTGGTTCAGTCAAGAACGGCCAACCGGAGACGGATCCCTGCCCCTAAGTACCAGGTGGGGCAGAAAGTGTGGCTCTCCGCCAAGGACCTCCCATTAAGGGTAGAATCCCGGAAATTGGCACCCCGATTTGTTGGACCTTTCCTAATCTCCAAGATCATCAACCCTGTCGCTGTATGGCTGAGATTACACAACTCCATGAGGATTCACCCCACGTTCCATGTTTCTCAGGTCAAGCCTTTTGTGGAGCCCCGACTTGCCTGACGCCTCTTGTTCTGATCGTTGACCCTGTTTCTGTCCTTGGATTATTGAGCCAGCCTAGCCCTCGGATTATTTAGCCTGGAGTCACTTCTTACCTGTGCTGTGGAGATCACCGTCTGCCGCCCACTGAGGTTTCCCCTCTGGGTTTCAAGTTCCACTCAAGACAAAAGCAGGTTAGTGGCTTTTCTGATCCCTGCAAAATCTGGAGAGACTACAAGTCACTAATCCCTCTTTCTGCCCCAGTGATTCCCGGAAGTTGTGAGGAGTGTTACCTGTGTGGTGTTTTCCTGTGGCTGAATAAACCTTTTAAACTTTCAGTACTGTGTCTGGCTGAATCTTGGGTCCGCCTTTTTCTGATTCATAGCAGTTAAACTATCAAAACAACTAGAAAGGGATTCAAATATGTTTTATTCTTGTATATGGGAAAGTTCTTTTTTTTGTTTTTTACAAATTTCTACCTTCACTGGTTTTTAAATTCAAATATTGGCTGTGCCTGCTTAAACTATATTTAATGAAAAAAAATCTCCAGTTTCTCTTTTTTAAAGTTTTAGAACATTATAAAATCAAATAAATTTTCAAAGTAAAAAAGACTGTTTTGCAATATACAATCATATTCAATAAATTGGAATATGTATTCCGATGAGGCTCGTTTGTCAGATTTAAAGTACCTTTTTAAAATAACAACTTTTAAGCAGGTATGAAACAAACATTTGATTAAGCCCACATCTCTTCATTAAAAAGGTTTTTTTTTTTATTGGGCTGATGTAATATTCTAAAATGTCTTGTTTTTAGCTATAAGCAAGAAATCATTATATTTAACAGAAATAAAGGTTTTAAAACATCACTGTGTAAATAGTCTTTATAATGTGTTTTACTTAGTCAATTGAACAAAATTTTCAATATTCAAATTTATTGAATTTGACTGTATTGTGCAGCCCTATTCTGTACATGAGGCCCAGTGAGAAACTTTATTTCACCCACAAATATATTGTGAGCAACCTATTTGTTCAGCTATCCAGTACTTTTCCTAAAGAATAGAATTATATTCTAATTCCTCTGTCTGTAAGACAGCTGACAGGTAATGGACTACTATTTAATGACAATTTGGATTCATTTCTTCTGTAAATATTTTCTTTATTTTTAGCAGTCCAAGAACCTAAACATGTTGCTTAAGGTCATGAGGAGAACTAAATAATGGCATGATTTCTGTGACAACTCACATTTTAAAAAGAATGTTATCTAAATTCTTGGTATAATATTCTCACGTTTATCTTTTTATTCTTATTATTTATATTCTCTGCTTGGCCTTTACATATAATTTAGTTTTACCATATATCCCACATGTGAAAGAAAAACATAATTGTAAACATAAGCATGTTTATAATCAGTCAGTCATTTTCTACCGCTTATTCCATAGTGGGTCGCGGGGAAGCTGGTGCCTATCCCCAGCAGTCTATGGGCAAGAGGCGGGGTACACCCTGGACAGGTTACCAGTCCATCACAGGGCAACACACAAACAACCATGCACACACCTAAGGGCAATTTAGAGTGACCAATTAACCTAACAGGCATGTCTTTGGACTGTGGGAGGAAGCCGGAGTACCCGGTGAGAACCCACGCACGCATGGGGAGAACATGCAAAACTCCATGCAGAAAGACGGCTATCGAACCCAGGACCTTCTTGCTGCAAGGCAACAGTGCTACCAACTCTGCCACCATGCAGCCCAAAACATAAACAGTCATTATAATAAAGCAGATACAAACAGATCCAAAAGTGACAGAACACAAATGGACAGGGGTATTTCTGCAAATATGCACAGTTTTTCCCACCTTATGCTGAATTTCTAAATGCTGTAGGGGTGCAGCAGGGTCACAGACCTGCTATGTGTTTGTCACACCTATAACAGATTGCCCTATTTATAAAGTGTCTGATTGATGGAAACATGCTGGTGGAGGCAAAACAGAGACTAGCTGACAGCTAAAGCTCACAGACTGAACTATTCTTCTTCAATCATTTCTGTCAGAGTAATTTGATTTATTCAATATGAATAGTGAATGAGGGGGACCACCATAGCAATGCATTTATTTTACTCAGATTCTGCTCTTGTACGCTCCGCTCCGCATAGACAGATTAATTGTATTGGAAGGATATATCATATAGTGGCGAACGCACAACATCTCCTAAACAACATGCTATCAAACCTGGCAAACATCAAACAAACCATGTGAAGATCCTGCTTAGATTTTCCATTCCTAGAAGAGCCCTGGGGCATTCTAATGTTACATGGCATTTAACATTATCACATTATCATGTTTGTGCCTCCTGGTAGGCTTTATAAATCTGCAATTAGGTTAAAACTTGAAAGTGCACTCATACACAAAAAAGCCTTAGAGATAAATGGGGTTGCAGCAATGTTGTTAAGTGTCAAAAATCAAATAAATTCTATCAATGTGATTCACATATTAATTTATTTCAGTAATTAAATTAACATTTTGAAATTCATATGTAGTAGCATCATTACTGTGTTTTTTTTTTTTTTTACATTTGATGATTATGGCTTCCAGCTAATAAAAAACCTTAAATTCAGGTTCTCAGAAAATATGAAAAGCACAGATGTCAATAAAAAAGGATTTTAATCATAGAAATGTTATTTTATACCAGGAAGTCTGCTGACTTTACAGGTTTCTATTAGATGGGCATTGACACCATCCACAAGGAACATAAGGCATAAAAGTTTATTGATGCATAAGCTGCCTGTTTAGAAAAAGCTTGGGAGAAATTCACCAAATGTAGACTGTGGCTGGAGTCAGTGGTTTACAAGCCGCCTTAAACAGATCTATGACCAACAGCTGTTCATTCCTTGTGCTAATTAACTCCTGAATCAGAGAAAAATCGTATATGGGCAGAGCAGAAATATGACTGCTGCTTAGTGGTCTAAAGGCATCCCTTTCAAATGAAAGTAAAGAGGAAAGGAGGACATACATTTTGCATTTCAACTTAAAATGTATTATCCCAGAGCCTAGATGAGGAACGAAGGGCACAAAACCAAAGTTGCTTGAGGTCCATTGTTAATCTATATAACAAACTAGTTTTACTTATTGAGTTGTATTACTAGAATTCATTTTTTTCTATTGCAATGTGACTGTTTTTATGAAAGAATGAGTTATTTAAAAAAAATATTTTTCAGAAAATTGTTTAATAAACATCAAGAACATTGTGAAGCACTTCCATCTCTGATATTCATTTACCCACACTCTTTAATAAAGCTGCTTGAATCATTTATTAAAATAAAGTTGTGAGACTGGAGAGGTCTTCTTCCAAGCTCATTAATTTCCCCCAATATCTAAAATGAAAATGACATGCACCTTCATTCAAAAAGCCCTGCAGAATTATTTACATGAGGCCATTCACCTTGAAATGTGTCATTACAAGAAATACTGAATCTGCCTTTTATTTTATCTCTCAGTGTAATTTGCCCAAATAAACGGTGATGGATGGATGGATGGATGGATGGATGGCGTGGATGTTCCAATTAAATCCTGATGCATAAATGAAAAGTAATTTCAGTGATAACAGCTCTTACACTGAAGTGTGAAAACATCATTCTTCAACATCGTGACTAAGCAGCAACACCATGAATTTGACAGAAGAGGGAAAGGGGTGATAAATTCATACAGATGTGAAATAGATTAAAGGGCATCTCAAATGTCATTTATCTCCCTTCTTTAGGAAATGATCCCAACTTTGACACTGAATCAAGGTTTCTGAGCTATCAGATGTTTCCCTTGAGTGCATTAGAACCTCGTTCATATGTTCCATGACATTTACATAATCAACTGATAAGTTGTAAAATAGTCAGAAATGGATAGCAGACCATGGTGACTTATTCTTGCAAGTTTTACTTTCAGAATGAGGAGCTGAATTTGTGGAGGGTTTATGTGCTTGTTGAGTTGAACAAATTGATTTAGTTGCATGTGAGTGGTTGTCTTCATTGTGTCTGTTTCAAATAGGACTAGATTTCTTTCTCACTCTGATTTAAGTGATTGTGTTTGAATACCAACAGTTCCTCTACTCTGATTTCAAAACTATAAAGGATTGATGTGTCAATTAGGTATCAGTTATGTGCCAACAAATATTCATAAATGATCTTTCCTTTTGAGTTACAAGGACTAAGAAAACTGAGAGCCTTTTTTATGTTTTGTGTATGCTAAAATTAATAACATGATTTTAAATTAGCTTGACACTCAATATACTAACATCATCTGTCATGATTTGTGGGTGTTTTTGGGTTCTTCTTCTACTTATTATTATTCTTGATAGGTTTTGAATCATGCTTCTGTTATTTTCCTGGTCATGCTTTAGGTTTTGTCTTGTAGTTAATGTTTTGTCAAGTTAGGTTTTTGGATCTGGTTATGCTTTAGTTTCATGTTTTTCTAGTTATGTTTCTATTAGTTTGTATCCTTGAATTTCTGTTTTGCTCCAGTCACATTTTGTTCTCTCCTGTCTGTCAATTAACTTCATTCGGTTCACCTGCACCTAGCATTCAGTCTCCTCATTTCACCTGGTTCTTGTTCTATATATACACACATCTGTTCTGTTCATTCCTCGCGGAAACATTCATTCTGCTCATGCCTAGCCTGTTAAGTCAAGTTCTTCATTCATGCCAAGCCGGTTCTACCTATGTTCATGTCAAGTCTGTTCTGCCTCTGTTCATGCATCTGCAACCATCAACCTGCCAGTTTGTGTTCTTTTGATTATTAAAATCTTCTAGTTACAGTCATGCTGTCTGCATCCCGGGGTCCTCCGCTACACAAGCCGTGACAGAATGTTTCAGCCAAAATTGGACCTCGCAGATGACAAGCAAGAGAGCAGTGATCGCTGGGTTCAGCAATCACTGCCGGAACAGATGGAGTGCCGTTCTCCACCTGCTCCCCTGGTTGCACACCCAGATGCCGACGTACTCCTCCCACCGCAAGAAACGTCGGCACGGAACACCTTCCTGCTTTTTGGCTGGCGAGGAGGTGGGTCCCATGCCCGCTAACGTGATGGCTGCAGCAAGTAATCCTGCGTCTTCGTCTGCCACAGCAGTGTCTCCCAGGCTCGCTGCAGGTCCGCCCATGCAATCTTCGCTCACTCCAGTTTGGTGTTCTGTGGCAACACCAGACAAACTGGAGGAGCGGTTAAGGTTTTTTGCTCGCCAGATCAAGAGCTTCAGGAGGACCAGTCTCCTTTATTCCTCTCCTGAGCTTAGGGAGAAAATCAGGCAGATGGAGGAGGATTACGGGACAGCAATAAGGTTGTTTTACTGCCACCCACCTCCATCGTCTCCAAGTCTCCAGAGAGCTGCTGCGGCTAAGCCCACGTCAGGTCTTCAGAGCGCTGCTGCTGAGCAGCCCACACCAGGTCTCCAGAGCTCTGCTGCTGCCGAGCAGACCACGCCAGGTCTCCAGGGAGCTGCTACTGAGCAGCCCACGCCAGGTCTCCAGGGAGCTGCTGCTGAACAGCCCACGCCAAGGCTCCAGGGCGGTGCTGCAGCTCAGTCCATGTCATGTCTCCAGAGCGCTACCATAGTACAGCCCAAGTCTGCCTCAGCCTCCTCCACATGCCGCAGAGTACGTCGCAAGAAGGAATGCCGTGGCTCAAGTCATTGGGGTCCTGGCAAAACCTCAGCTCAAGTCATCGGGGGTCCCGGTGACGCCTCAGCTCCTGCCCACGCAACTGAGGGTCGTGGCAACGCCTCAGCCCCTGCTCAAGCCACTGAGGGTCCCGGGGATGCCTCAGCTCCTGCCCACGCAACTGAGGGTTGCAGCGACGCCTCAGCCCCTGCTCAACTCACTGAGGGTCTCGGCGACGCCTCAGCTCCTGCCCACGCCACTGAGGATGTGGGTGACGCCTCAGCTCCTGCCCATGCCACTGACGGTCTCGGCGACGCCTCAGCTCCTGCTCTCGCAACTGAGGGACTGGCCGACGCCTCAGCTCCTGCTCCTGGTCTAATGGCCCTCCAGGGGTTCAGCGAGAGACTGGTTCGAGAACAAACCGCCGCCTGAGCCTGTTCCTGAGCAGTTCAAGAATGAGCTTGTCCTCGTCGTGGCCTCTGAACCCAGAGACGAGGGGTTCGAGGAGGAAGCGCCACCGGACCTGTCTCTGAGGGGTTCAAGGAGCAGCTTGTCCTCGTTCTGGCCTCCGAGGGTCCCGTCGACGCTGCATCTGTCTCCGAGGGTCCCGTCGGCACTGCATCTGTCTCCAAGGGTCCCGTCGGCGCTGCATCTGCCTCCGAGAAGCCCAAGCCTGATTCCAAGCCTCCTTTGTTGCTGGCCTCCTACAATCCTGTTCACCTACCGCAGGTCTCTATGTCTCTGCTGGCCACCTGGTCTTCGCCTTCACTGCCGTCACCAGCCGCCATGGTCTCCACATCTCTGCTGGCCTCCTTGTCTTCGCTGGTGGCCGTCATGGTCTCTACGTTTCTGTCGGCCTCCACGTCTCTGCCGCAGACCGCCAAGGTCTCCACGTCTCTGCCGGCCTCTAGGTCCTCGTCCTCACCTTAATTGCCACTGCTGGTCTCCACGTCTTTGCCGCCAGCCTCCACAGTCTCTACGCCTCTGTCGGCCTCCTCTGTAATGATTTTTGGGTGTGTTAGGGTTCTTTCCGCGACAAATGAACAGAATAGAACAAGGTGAAACGAGGAGACTGAATGCTAGATGCAGTTGAACCGAATGAAGTTCATTGACAGACAGGAGAGAACAAAACGTGACTGGAGCAAAACAGAAATTCAAGGATACAAACTAATAGAAACATAACTACAAAAACATGAAACTAAAGCATAACCAGATCCAAAAACCTAACTTGACAAAACATTAACTCGTCGGAAGTTGATTGGATGATGAATGAGGCAGACAGGATGCTGATTGGAAGGTCGGGAGATGCACGGGGAAGTCATTGGACGGTGGAGACGGCGAGGGTGAGTCTTTCATTCTGAATTTTCGTTTGAACTCCATTACTAAAACAATGTTAAAGTGCACGGCTTCATGAAATATAGTGGCCTGTGTCAGTCGTCTAATTTAGCATGTTTGAAATGCAGGTGCTAACTAGGACGCAAAAATGTCTTCTGTCACTTTGGCCAGAAGGAGGCATAGATAGAACGACAGATGACAGGGAGAGAGAATCTTCTGTACATGTGCCAACAGATTTGGGTTGTCAAAACTCAAAAATATTAAAAATCTATGTCAATAGAGGATTCTGTGTAGGATTATCTAAGCTCTGATATGGAGCCAATCACAAACAAAAACCATGATATTTCTCCTATGGTAAAACACTTCATTCAACATCATTCCAATGTAACATCACTGTCAGTGATCATCTGTTGAACGCACACAAACCTGATTATGGCAAAATGAGCACATAACTGATCAAGCACGCACAGCCTGTAATTGCACGTCATGCAAAAGACCCACTGTGCTTTGATGTTTATAATATAATTAATAGGAAGGAACTAAAGACATTATAAGGCAGATTAAATCATTCATTTGCAAACTGGATGCTTAAATCATTTCTTAGCAAGTGACAAATCACAATTTTTAGGCAGCTTTTTCATGTGGTGACAAAGACACTGTATGCTTTAACCTTGTCACTAAACAAATCAAATCTTTTTATTGACAGTAATGCTATGTCATTGCAGGGCAATTGGTGCTGGATCAGTTTGATTACGTTGTTTAAATGTGAACATATGCCCAAGGGAGGGTTTTGTTTATGCAGTTGAAAATTATTTTGTGTCACCAAAAAACAATTTAAACAATCAAACATAGTGGCCAGTCGGTAGCACTGTTGCCTTGCAGCAGGAAGGTTCTGGGTTCAACTTCCGGCCGGGGGTCATTCTGTATAGAGTTTGCATGTTCTCCCCACGCATGCGTCGCTTCTCATCGGGTACTCCGGCTTCCTCCCACAGTCCAAAAACATGACTGTTAGGTTAATTGGTCTCTCTAAATTGACCTTAGGTGTGAATGAGTATATGTGTGGTTGTTTGTCCTGTCTGTATGTCTGTTGCCCTGCGATGGACTGGCAACCCATAGACTGTCTCAAGGCACTTCACAACAGTCAGGTATATACATTCCAATTAATCCTAACCATTGAACAGTGCAGTTGGAGTTAGCTTTTTATTCAAATTGGATAAAAAGTTTTTCTATCTAAGGAAACCCAGCAGATTGCATCCAGTCAGTGAATTGCAGCATTCCCTCCTCCCGGATGAGCATGTAGAGACAGTGGACAGTCACTGGTGTTGACTTTGCAGCGGAGAGGAAAAACTCCCTTTTAACAGGAAGAAACCTCCAGCAGAACCAGGCTCAGTGTGAGCGGCCATCTGCCACGACCGACTGGGGGTTTGAGAAAACAGAGCAGAGACACAAAAAGAACACAGAAGCACTGATCCAGGAGTACTTTCTATGGGAAGGAAAAGTAAATGTTAATGGATGTAGCTCCTTTAGTCATTTCACCTAGAAAGAAAGAACAGATAAACTCTGAGCCAGTTTTCAAGGTTAGAGTCTGAAAGAGAGCACATAGAGTTTGTTATAGTTAAGCTCAGTCAATCGCCATGTCTAGGAGAGAGAAAGGGTTAAACACTAAAAGACATGGCTATGTGGATCATCGGTAGAGTGTGAGCATTAAGTTGTTGCCAGCAGATGCTCGGACGATTTCCCTCTCCAGACAGGTGTCACAGGTAGACACAGAGCCAAGCCAGGTGTAGCTTCTAGGAAGAGAAAAGAGTGAACAAGGTTAAAAGCTGAAATAACAGCAAATAATGCAAAATTGGAGAGTAGTGTGAGAATGTAGCGGAGAGGGTGAAAGTGGTCGTTATGTCCTCCAGCAGCCTAAGCCTATAGCAGCATAACTACACAGATAGTTTCAGTTCAGATTATTTAGTTAAACGGCGCTTATTTACAACAATGTCGTCTCAAGGAACCCCACAAAGGGTCCCACTGATGGTCATTGTTATACTAAAAACCACAAGGATTGGGATACCTCTCTCTGTCAGACTGATTATAACCATTGGAAAAGAGAAGGGGTCATACAGGTAGCAGAAATGGAGGGTGTGTTTGCACCTCAACCATAACTGAGCCGGTTTAGGCTAAACCTGACTACCCCTTACTCCAACCAAGGGAGGTTTAGGTTATCAGGGAGGGAGCCTTCCTCCCTCCCTGATAACCTAAACCACTCTAACTATAAGCTTTATCAAAAAGGAAAGTTTTAAGCCTAGCCTTAAAAGTAGACAGGGTGTCTGCCTCACGGGCTAAAGCTGGGAGCTGGTTCCACAAGAGAGGAGCCTGATAACTAAAGGATCTGCCTCCCATTCTACTTCTAGAGACTAAGAACCACCAGTAAACCTGCAGTCTGAGAACAAAGTGCCCTGTTAGGAACATATGGAACAATCAGATCTCTGATGTATGATGGAGCTAGATCATTAAGGGCTTTATATGTGAGGAGGATAATTTTTTATTCTATTCTAAATTTAACAGGGAGCCAATGAAGGGAAGCTAAAATAGGAGAAATATGATTTATCTTTTTAATTTTCATCAGAACTCTTGCTGCAGCATTTTGAATCAGCTGAAGGCTTTTAACTGCATTTTGTGGACATCCTGATAGTAAAGAATTACAATAGTCCAGCCTTGAAATAACAAATGCATGGACTACTCTATTTAAGTAGAGTATTGAGTTATTACACCTTTTTCAAGGTGCTTTAGCAAGATATTTCAGCTTACATAAAGTTTTTTTTAATTGTTTGTAGTAGATGAATTTGCGAGTAGGTTTATCAAAGTCTAAAGGACTCTACTTTCATTTTCTGGAGTTACATTTGAAGTTTTTAACTCAGCTTTAAAGATTCTTTTCTCTTCTTTGTTTTATTTTAATTGACAAACCCTGATTTCCTAATGCCCTACGCCTAGACAAGAAAGTATGCAAGGAATAGAATGAATAACATATAGATGTCATAATATGAGCAGATGTTGAATGGTCAAAGACAAAGTGAGGTTTCAGTAGCTGAACTGCTCAAACAGACAAACTTGCAAAAAATGTGGCTTGTGATTATCTTTAGCAATTGTTTTTCAGGCTCTGAGACCATCTCTTTCTGTCAGTCTGTGGTAATTACAGTGTGATTACAGGTTAAGTCGGTAGCCCTTTCCCTTTAAACATAAATAACTTTCTGGGAGTAAAGTCGAAGCATGGAACAATTTCCTCTCACTGATTTACTTCAAAAGCCAAAGTCTGTTCAGGGAATTGAAGACAATGACCTCCATCTAGCTGTTCTCACGGAAGGCCTGCAAGGTATTTGCTGCCTTAAAGATCTTAAAGTCCAGCAACTGGGACTAGATTTCTTTTGACAATAATCAGACAAAGACACTACGGACAATACGTTTTGTTGATGAGAAATTAGTTTGTTAATCACAAGGAAAAATTCAACATACTGCAATTTAGCTGTTTTTGAACCATTTCCCCTAAAATAGTTGGCTTAGTAAATAATGACCTACAATTTCTATCAGAACCTTTTCTGTGCCTTTTTACTCTTTCCAACACTTCAAGTGTTCCAATCAGACAGGCCGAATCGCAAAATGTGCCATTGAATATGTGATGATAGCTTAGATAAGCTATCGCTGGCAACATGTCAGTGAGTTCAGCTTGAAGATTTTCGAAGGAAAGAGGCCAGAATTTTTAACTCCAATTTTCTGTGTCTCAGTGGGAGTGTGGGAGCAACCTTAGCATTGGAGCTGACTTGAGAGCTGGTGAAAAGCTCCTCAACATCAAAAGCTCCCAAACCCAGTGTTCTCTTTGAAGGCTTTGGAGATGTAACTTCCCATAGTGTTGACTACACAGATTAGTCCATTATTGCTGATGCAGTTCAGGCCAAAGGGGAATTTAACAGTAATACAATTCCAAAGTTAATACTGATGCATGACCCAAAATAAATTATCACCTCAAATTACTTAATGCAGCCAGATGTGACTGTGACGATTGGGGAATTGTAAATATATTTTTTTAAACTGCAGTAGAAAACAATGTTTAGACTCTAGAGCAACAATAACAAAGAAAACCTACCAATGAAACTATGCAGTTTCATTTATCCACTATACAAACAACTACACAACATTTATATGCTTCTGTCAATTCTCTCGTGATTAGACAATAATAAAAGTTTATTATGAGTAACTACAAGTGCAGTAACCAATTTTTGCAAAATGTATTGTTAATATGACTTTATTCTAAAATCTTGCTGACATTCTATAGATGAAGAGACGAGGCCATAGGGTAGAAAATACAGCTGTGCCGCTATTACATTATCAAAGATCTTGTAAATGGAGAGCTGGAGTGAATGGTTTATAAAAAGGACAGTTTAGCAACCCTAAAGCTGAAAACTGTATGAGATGTATATATGATATTATTAAATGATTGTGTCAGTTAGTACTTTTGTACATGTACTATGAGAAGAATGTTTTTGTTGACACGAGTAGAAAATTTTAAAGTGTAGCTAATGAATGAATGGAGAGACAATATGCCTTGTAAACGCACCAGTATCCCCTAAATTGTTTGCATTTCTTTTTTCTTTTTTTTACATGAAAACAACATCTAGTATCATAGATATATTCTTACAGACCAACACAAAATAGTAGGATGATTATATATTGCTTTCAATGTTATTTTCTGACATATTAAAATCTGAAATGTGTGGCAAAGAAGAAGCCCAGAGGAATTCCCCTTTTCAATTCAAACAGCAAACATGAAAGAAAGTGCTATAGTCAGATGAGATTAAAACTGAACAGTTGGCCTACATGTAAATAGAAGCATCTTTACAACATGATGGTGTTTGGAGGCCGTTCTTTAGTAAAGAGTGGTCAGAGAAGATGGATGGAGCTAAAAATGTTCAATCATGGGAGAAAACCTTATAGAGGTTGCGGGAGACTTGGGACTGAGGCTGAGGTTCACCTCTCAGTAGAACAACAACTCTAAACACACATTTCAGCAAGAGCTACAATGGAATGGTTTAGGTCAAACCGTATGCGAGTGATAGAAGGGCCTAATAAAGATCAGACCTAATTTGATAAGCTTAAGAATCTGTGGCAAGACTTGAAAGCTCCTGTATACAGATGTGTTTGTCTTAGCTGGTTGAGCTTGGACTAATTTGCAAAAAGGAATGGGTAAAAATCTCTGTCTCTGGATGCACAAATTTGGTAGACGTATTCAAATTACTTGAAGCTGTATTTGGAGTGAAACGTGGTTCTACAAAGTATTAAATCAGTATGGCATACTTTTCAGAATTCTATTTGTATAATACTTTAAAACCATATCTGATTTTCCTTAAACTTCACAATTCTTTATTTCTCTGTGTTTATTAACAAAAAACATCAAAATGAAAACATGAAAATTGTAGGTAAGTGACAAGCTAAGAAAAATGTTAAAGATGTATTACTATTTTTGGAAGGCACTGTATGGTAAAAATATAACTCCTTTTCGAAGGATAGAAATTATCTGAAGGACTCATAATTACTGAGCTTCTTTGTTGCACATTAGCAAATTGGTCACATTTAAAAACGAGGAGCACCCATCAAACTTAACATGTCACCTCAGAGGTTTAACATAGACCCTTTGTGCAAAAATATCAGTTATCAAACTGTTGCATATACTCTACCCTGGATACAAGAAAGGTTGGGAGCTTCAAGCAAACGGCCACATAACTATAAAACGTATGATTACACAGCAAAAATCAGCAGTGATGTGAGCATGTCATCAGGATGCCCACCAGACATGCTGTCTTGACTTCACGGTCAAATTACAACATAAGCTTCGGTCAGCAGGAAGGTAAAAGGCAGCAGTCAAAAGCTCAAGGCTTCAATGAGGATGTGAACTCCCTGGACTGTGCTGACGATGGCAACTGGCAGCAGAGTCGAAGCACGAAGAGATGAAAAGTGACAGCAAAAATGACACAGACGAACCTCACTCAAAGCTGCTCTCGCTGCAACTATAGCTTCTGAGATTGCTCTGCACAGCAATCAAATGGCTGACAGTTAGGTACAAGTTGCTCTGAAATTTACTAGACAGGCAAAACCAAGCAAGTTTATGTCCATGTCTAAATTCTGCAAGAATGTGTAAGTGACAGAGAGAAAGAATAGAGGATGGGAACAAGCTGTAGAATTTGCTAAGACTGCCTGAAAAAAAGGCTGCACATGCAAACAAGTATGTTAAAAGACAGAGATTAACAAACTCTTGGCAAAAGTTGCATTGTAAATTGTCTGCAGGAAGCACACATTTAAAAGTAACTTCAATGTATCTGGGGCTTCCTTCTTGAAAATTTGCAGATAAAGTGCCAGGAAAAAGTATTTACACATTAAAAAGAACTTTAAATCCTTTCTCAAGTTCATTCAAAACAATCAAATGGCCAAGGCTGAGTTGGATCTTAGAAACAAATCTCCAAAAGGACTGTCCAGATCTTTTAAATTTTTTTATCTATTGGTTTTGTTTGTTTTAATTGTCTTTATTTTAAATGTAATTAATTTTAAAGATGTTAAATTATTGGTTTTATTATAGTGTTTGCATACAAGAAAACAGGAAGTGATCAAAAGGAATGTTGAATGTTTGAATCGCACTAAACCTGTTATCAACAAACAATCAGATGGAGCTCAGAAATTACAGCATTTGTAAAACAGATAAATATCCTTACCTCTTCAGCATATGCATCGCAAAGTTTGTTTCCAGAGAGCAGTTTATGTTTAAGGCTCTTGTTCTGAAAAACAAAAAAGAAAAATGACATTTGCGTCTGGACTGTACTGTACGCTCCTTTTTTTAGCTCACAAAAGCACTTTGACTTAGTGTGCTTCCATTTCTCCAGTCCCATTTTTCACTGTAAAGAAATCTGGTCAGCAAGTGTTTGGTTAGATAAGACCAAAGAGCAGTCACAAATGCAAATGTTTTAGGGGTTCACACAGATTCACAGGCTTTTTAAAGGAGGTGATGTAGTTCAGGTTTTTAAACTATTTCTTGAAGAAATAAAATAACTTCAAAACCAGTGGACAAATGTAACGTGTGAGTTTGGATATTAAAATGTATTGTTATCAAATTACGAGAACCTGACATTTTAGAGCGATTTCCCAAAAAATTATTAAAAATATCAGTAATAATTTTTAGATCAGTGAAGACTGAAATAACGTAAACATGTTGAACGTTTTAATTGTATCCATCACTATTCAAAATGTAATCTGCTGCAAAAGAATGGAACCTGAATTTAGAAAATGTGACTCTTTTCCATTTAAAATGTGTTACTCTCTTATTGGGAATCATAGCACAACAAAAGAATTCATAGTTAGACAAGTAAAGACCCAGATGTTTTAAAGGAAGGTAACATTTAAAGACTGCAGAGAATTCTGGCCACGGGCATGCTGCAAGATGTCACACCACTAAGATCCTTTTCTCTGAAGTTGGTCTGAGTAGATCTGCTCCAAATTCTTTAAGGGGAAATTGACACAGCTGAGAGACAGCATGCTGAGACTGAAGAAAATGAGGCCTGAAAGTGATAATTTAGGAAGATAAGGGATTTTCCTTTATAATTGGCAATGATCTGTTAGTATGAGTTTTGCTTAAGTCACTTAAGGCTGAGCCCAAAACGCATCCACATCTCGAGATGACCCAATAAAACAGCACAATCAGCCATGACAAACAACTTCACCAGGGTTAATAGGAACTCAAATGGGGCTGTTCCCAGCATCTGCATTAGGGGAAAAAGCCTTCTGGTCAGTAGACAGTCTCTGCCATGATTTAAAATTAAACTGACTATGCCTCAGAAATGTTGGGAAAAATGCTACTTAAAAAAACAAGCATAACGCAGGAAATATGCTATAATATACAATGTTTTGAATATGTTTGTTTATTTTTTTCTTTAAATTGGAGAGAACAAAAACGAAGTATTAAATCATATCACTTCTACAAGTACTCTATCTACTACATGCTTTTTTCAGTTTTCTGAAAAGACATGCCAGTGATGAAACTGCCTGAACTCTGGCATAATGTTTTTTTATCAAGATCAAATGTCATCATGGCTAGTGTTTGTTTTTTAACATTTTTCACTCAATTAACATTGCATAACAATTCTTAATGAGTACATCAGTGAGCCAAATACTTGTAGTTAAGGATGGATTCCACAAAGGAGACTATAACAGTTTAAGAAGGATTAACAGTTTGTTGTAATGACCCTGCTGGCAGTGTGTTGATAGTGATTGTGTTAAGCTTAAACTATTGGTTTAGAATACAGCAGAACTCAAACACCTGGGATTCTACTTCCCCCCTTAATTACCCAACTGCTATCCTCCAGAGCTGGTGGTGTTTGGTTACCCATCACTCATTACATTAACATAAGTGATCTTAGTTCATAGTTACTATGAACATACTGACATACTGTTACTGATTTAATTCAAAATTATTTGCCTTAAAAAAATAAATATATACTGTAAATACATACAAGATTTTCTGGCACTAGTGGCCTTTATTGACATTTACCACACAGGAAATGGGCAGAAAAAGATGGAGAAAGACATGCAGTGACAATAAAGTTTATTAGAAAAAAGCATAAAATATTAATCACGGTCTTGGGTCATTTAATGATATTAAATAAACTATACAACATGTGTGTTTTAGTAATCAGTATCCAGACTTACTTTGGTCATGAACAATTCTTATTGTAGCAGTAGTGCTTACATCATGAGTTAAAGGACTTGGAGTTAATTATTGAGGTTTTTTTCTGTTCTTTAGGTTTTTATGTGTTGCTTTGGATTCTGTACTGAGTTTCAGGTCCTGATTTATTACATACATGGAGCACAATGTGTTGGGAGCTGTGACACAAGTTTCTTTTTGGTTTGTTTAATTCACTTCTATTCATTTTAATTGAATTTAAATGTATAGCGTGAATTTACAACAAATACTATCTCAAAGCACAGATCCTGGTTGATAAAATGTAAGGGAACACCGCTGACTGCATTGAGTCACTGACTTTGCAGCAAACCCTCCACTGAATGAACAAGTTGGACTGTGGGCTGAGATTGCATCAAGTCATTAACTTTGCACCGAACTCTCATACTGATAATGTATGTTTTGAAAATCACATGTTTCTTGTTGTGTTTTAGACTTTATTTACTAAACTATCATGTTTTATGCAATCTGCCTGCCTCCTGCCTGTCTTTGGGTCCTCCTCCACAAAATACGACATATTTAGCATAAGCGTTTCAGACCTCTGGATGTCTTTCTTACTAATGTGAGTGGGGGTTGAAATTTTCAATGAAGGAAGGATGTCAAAATTAGATCTACACACACATATAAATCACAACACTTACTGATTGGATTTTTTTAAAGTAGGTGTGAAGACAAAGACATCAAACAGAGCCTTTGCACACAAAGGTGTGTGGGATAGACAAGTGCTTGTGTGTGTTATGAAACTGGAGGGAAGAAAATGTTGAAAGTTCTGAATTCATAACTGTACAAACATTTGACTGACATGTTTAAAAGAACCATATCTCACAGACACAGTAACTCTGAAATAAAACCAGCAACCAAAATAACAGCTCTGGATCAAACATTATGAAGTATAAATACGCTCTTGGTGGGCAAAATGGTACACAGAGAAAGAAATAGAAATATATATGCCTAAAGTGACAACAATTCTAGACAAAGATGAAACAGTCCAGTAGCATTTGTTGGACCACTTGTTGCTGAATATTGAACTACTTGCACAGACACCAGGCCTCCTGATGCTTTCGGCCATTTTGTATCCAGGACAGTCCGCTCCTCCATATCCCGTCAAGCATCGCGACTGATATGATGGGGCGTCCCAAGTCTGACGTCACGAGACGCAATATAGGAAGGCGGACATTTTGAAAACTCGCTTTCAGCTGGAAATCTTGACACGGTTACCACACAACTGGCGCATCCTCTGGAGAAGAAGAGATCCCACGTGGAGTCTTCATTTATTTCTCTCTCTCTCATTGGCCAACGAACAATTCATAACTGAGGTTTCTGTAATGAGAAGGCCAGAAATTTCACTTTGCCGATCGAAGACGTGAGCTTAACACGTAACTAAGAACACGGAGTTTCGAGGAGTCGAACCGCCACCGTGTTTCATCTCAAGTCGACTTTTGATGGTCAGATCATATTCTTCCTTTCCGCCAAAGAAGCCGGAGGACGACGTCTGACCGTTTTCCCTGAAGTTAAATGTGGACGCGCAGTTAACCAACTCCCCCTTGTTCGCTCGACCCCGCTCAGAGGAGAGCCGACAACAAGTAAAAACTATCCTTATTTTTATTTCTTTATTAGAAAGCTTGGGCAGGGTTAGAGGTTGTAGAGCAATCAGAATCGCTAGTTAGGATCTCATGTGCTCTGAATGATATGTGCATGTAACTTTGTTATTGAAACTTTGATGTGTTGATGTCTGGAGCCGCTGTGTTCCTAGCTTTGTGCGTGTTTCACCATCTGAGAGTCAACGCAGGTGCGCGGTAAGACTGGATTGTTAAAATAATCTCGTGGTGAATTTTACCATTTTCCTTTGTCTTCAACCTCACTGTGCTAGCTTGCCGCCAAAAGTTAGAATCCTTTGTGCTCAGGAGTTGGGGGGAAGTTTTATGATCAGACATCACTGAGTACAGTCGGAGCTGCGCTCCAACCCCTTCCACTCGCCACCACACCCCTTTTCATATTCTCATTCCTTCTTCTGTTTTTGCCATAAACTGCTGGTTGATTCAATACATACCCACTACCGTTTGTTGAATTTTGCTTAGTTAGATGTGTTACCCCTGTGTTTGTAGAACTTTGCATGTTAAGTAGGTGAAGATTAATAAATATTCACATAGATAAAGAGAGAGCGTTTTGAGTTAATTGTGTGCAAAAAGTTATTTGTCAGTCAAGATAAGGTAAAGTTCCACACGTTTTGGCAGAAACGGTCGATTAAACAGTGACATCTCCGGCAATAGTTATTAATTATTACGGCGTAGTTAACGGTTGTAATTGTCAAAGGCGTTGAGCCGCAATTACAACACCAGAAACATCTCTGGTCTCGATTCATAAATGAGGATTTTGGTTAAGAAATTGATTTTGTCAAATTATGATTTGTAATTATAATTATTGATCAAGATTAATCAATCAATAATCATAACCCCCAACACACTGTATGTGCACATACTCCTCACCAATATGTGCAAAGATTTTGAAATATTAACATGCTTTCAGGAAAACTGAGTCTTGCATTATCAATGTTAGGGCATAACATATACATGATGATTATGGAATAATTGATCACAAATACATACGTACAGTGCACTATATTCTTCAACAAAGACCCTAGAGGCTCACTGTGGTGAGGTAATGAGCAGCATTGGCAGCTGCTTTGTAATTTAGGGAGACTAAACTGCTCAAGCATCAATTCTACACAGAAATACCCTCTATCTGCCCCAAAGTGGGACCAACATCGGAGGACATGTGGAACTGGCAACTATCATAAAATGTGAGATAGCTTAGCCTCAGGACATACTGAGAGTGAATATTAGATCCTTTGGAGTCAGGAACTCACAGAGCATTATGCAAAATGAAACACCCTGAGCTGTATGTGTCATAATGTGTTATTCTTTCAACACTACCATCCTTTGGATCTAAAATATTTGTGTACAGTTTCCTAAATCATTTATTTTCTCAGCCAACTTTACCTACTTTCAGGGCAACTGCGAGGTGCCGATGGGTGTGTGTGCATATGTGTGTGAAATGTGTCCCACCTGTCATTGGGTGAAAAGCAGAATATATAATTTACAGAAAGCCACTACATCACAAAACCAAGATAGAAGCACAAGACAAATGACATACATATTTACAGTCATTCAAAGTTTACCTAGAATCATAATTTATATGCGAGTTGATAGGACTGTGATAGAAAAACAGAGTAAAGACACAAACTCGATGAGTACATATTACCTCACAACCTGTGCACAAACACATTTTTATTAATAATATACTTTTTAGAGAAATTTTGGGAACTTAACAATGTCTGTTTTACATAACAGAGTTACTTATGGGGGATGATTCTCCACTTGTTATAAAGTTGCAATAAATCGTCGGTTCATGCCCTGCTTGATACAGGCAGGAAGTGAAACCAGTTGTAGGTTTGGAGGTACAGCACAAACAAGCAAAAAAATGAAGCCAAAGCTAAATTCATTCACTTATGACATGTCTCTCTAACAGGCAAATACAGCACTGAGAATGTATAACTTTATGTGAGTTACAATTTTATTAGCTACTCCAGTAAACCACATTAAAAGCCATTATCCACAAATGGTGGAAACATGGAAAAGTGGTGAACCTTCCCATTAGGAACTGGCCTACAAACATTATTGCAAGAGCACAGTAAAAATTCATTCAGGAGGTTAGAAAATAACCCAGAACAATATCTAAAGCTCTCCAGACCTTGATTTACAGCCATTGTTTATGATTTATAAACATTCACAGAATTGATTATTATTCAAAAATAGCATTTATGAGAGGACCATAACCACTACTGACCAAAAAAAACACTAAAATGCATCTCACATGCTATAAATAAAATCTGGAAAAGTAGAACTTTTTGTTACATTTGGCATAAAACTAACATAGCATTTCATAAAAAAGAACATCATAAAAACAGTCATACAAGGTAGTGGTAGTGTGATGGTATAAACCTGCTTTTTAGCTTCAGGATCGGGATGGCTTTATTAATGTCATCATGAATTATCCCCTCCACTAGAAAATCCTGAAAAATCCATCAGTTAGTTAACAAATGCTCACAATCCTTGGGTTTGGCAGAAGGACAATGACCCAAACACCACCAGCAAGTCAACCTCTGAATGGTTCAAAAAGATTAAATTAAGGTTTCTCTTTTGTGGCCTAATGTAAATAAGTAATTGCCCGCTAAAACCTAATTACTGTAATGATTTTTTTTATACCATGTTGGAGTAATTTCCATCCGCTTTCCTATTGCAGAATTATTACCCTGGTCATCTTTGTCTGATATTAAGATTTATTTGTGACAAAAAAGCAAAATTTCATGAAATCTGTAAGAGGGCAAAAACACTTGCATCACAATATAACAACAAGGAAAGCTTTGTTAGTCATAAATGCACCAGTCTATGGTTTATTATTTTTATTTTTAATCATTTAACTTCCTTAAAAAAAGTTGTAGTTCTGTCGATGCAATTAAAGTTTTAAACCTTTGATAGTCATTTAGTGTGTTATGTTGTACATCACTAATGATCCCCACACCATGTTGGGAATTACTGATCTCATCTCTGAGCACAAGGCTAAATAAATGTGAACATTTTTTTACAGATTAAAAATCGTTGAGTCCCTGAGTAATTCTTTACTGATCTTTGCAGTCAGATTTCACAGTGGTAGCCACTCATCAGTGTAGAGTCCTTTTAGTCTTAGTGTGAAGTGTGGGAAAGTAACGCAAACAGTTTTTTTTTTTTTTATTAATCTCAGTCATTCACACCATGGAGTGTGAAAGTCACATGAATAATATATTCATCCACTTGTCATTTACATATTAAGTCTCCTTGCAAAGCTATTTTCTCACAAATGTTGAAAGTGGTTTTAAAACTATTAAAACTGCATCCCTTTGATGCTGATATTTCTACTTTCAATTCAGATTCATGCTATGCATGGCAAGAACCTTGGCTGACACGACATCAATTGAAGGCCACAGTAAACAGTGAACAATGAATCAAAATGCTATCAGAGAGGGCAAGCAAAAGTTGCTAAATGTTTAATTTTTTCACTTTGGTTTCTCAGGATTTAATACAGTTTTTCAATACATTTTTTCTTAAGTGTATTTTATTGGTTTTAAGTCTAAAAACATGCATGTTTTAACATGATTTTAAAGGATGATTTCTCCTGATCTAAGAATCTTAAGCTGTTTACACCTTCTCAAGTACAGCTGTAAATTCTAGAAGCATTAAAGACACATTGTAATTGAAAGCCTGAGTTATTCTGAGAGGCGTACAGTGACATTCTTATTTCTGTGTGGACACATTTCCTAGGCCATGCTGAAGGACCATAAACACACCTAACATGCTACCACAAAAGCAAAGAAGGATTTCAGAAAAACACAATAAGTACTCTGCATAAATTACAGTCAAACACGTGCAATGTCTCATTCACAAAAACCTCACTGTTCCTTGTTAGTGTTTATTGCAGTGACACTGAGCAAAACAGTTTTGACAGCAGTGCAAATGCTTTGGAGTGAGAGGTAAATATGCTGGTATGCAATAAAATGGATGCACAGCCAATTGTTGTCTTGCAGGCAATAACGATACATTTTTATGAAGTGTGGGGATCTCAGTTGTTTTTCAGGCCTTATTTTCTACATGCAATGTGGATGACTGTAGTGGTTCAAAAAGCATTTATTGAGCTTAGAGGTTCTTTGCTCAGAGTTCTCAAAATCGTTAATTTCATAAACTGTCCTTCTTTCTCTTCCTTTATTGTATTTGCATAAGAAAACGGAAAAACGTTTCACAAATTCCAGCCATGACTTTGGCTCAGACAAGTCTGACAATGTAAATCTCTGAAGCTGTGACAATGTTGTTAGAGTGACAGGGGAATTCAGGATTTTGTTGAAATTTGTGCAACTTTGTCTTGTTGGAAGCCTCAGCCGACTCAAATGTAGGTTTTCTGCATTCAACGTGAACCCACACAGAGCAGTAAACTGAGAGGCCACTTTAAATTCCATGTGATCACTCAAAGTGACACTTTGTAAAACCAGGACTGCATTGTATGTAGCTTCATGCATCTTCACAGCATGATGCGGCCACCACATTTTAAGTGTGATCCAATATGTTCAGTTATGTATCCTTTCTAATCAGAGCACCTTCTTTTATATGTTTGCTATGTTCCCTATATTACACTGTGGCCAACTGCGAGCGGGACATCTTTTCTGTTCTGTTGACAGATTCTCCTACCTACGCTGTAGATCTCTGCAACTCTTCCAGAGTTATTATAGGGCTCTTGGCGGCTTCACTAATGACCTCTTTGCCCTAGGCTGTCACTTTAGGTGGAAGACCATGTCTTAAAAGGTGTGCAGTTGTGCCATACTCTGTTCATTTTTGGATATTGTGCTCTGTCAAATGACTAAATGATTAAATCTTGGAATACTGTTGGTGAACCTAACCCTGCTTTAAACGAATCAACAACTTTAACCTTGACCTCTCTGGTGTACTCCTTGGTCTTTGTGATGAGGCCTTAACAGGACAATCGTATATATACTGATATAAAATTGCAAACATGTGGACCCTGTGACTTGTGATGGCAATTATTTGCATTGATTTTTTTTTAAAGAGGGCTGAATAAAAATTAACTCCACATTTTTCACATTTTTATTTGTAATGACAAAAAAAATATGTTTATCCTTTTTCCTCCACTTTTGCATTGGTCTCTCCTTTGAAATCCCAATATAATCCATTTACGTTTACAGCACTGTATATTGTATGCCTTTGCCAAACATCCCTTAAGCTTGATATCTTTATGGCAGAGAGGGTGACCTCATGTGAAGAAAAATGTTTTCTAAAGTTAATAAAATGGTAGTTACAGTAGTTTTTTCACACCGTTATAGGTATAGCTTTGAGTACTCAAAATTCTTAAACATGAAAAGAGATCATTTTAAGTGTTTTTTCCATCATTTAATCTCTTTATGCACACCACTCTAATAAAATAGTTACTGTGATATGACATATACTATAAGAAAACTAACAATCTGTTATTGATAAATCTCAGATGTAATGTCCATTTAAAAGTCTGAGAATATTGAGATAAAGGTCATGTTTTTTCTCATTTTCAATGCCATGTATATATGCAGACACAAAGAATCACTTTCTTCAGTAATGGGAAAAGTAAGTAAGCAAACTGTATAACTAATTGTTGTCATCTAAAAAAAACTCATATAAAGCTATTAATGTTATGCTTCTGATAAGTAAAATGGCAATGCATGATGTAATCCTCCACAGAGACAAAAATCAGATAATTTCCAAAACTTAACATATTATGTGATTAAAATGTTTAATGTTAAGATCACCTTTTAACTGTCTCTATGTCCTAAGTTGATTTTAACACTTGCTTTTCATCTGCACTGTTCCCTATACTTTAAAATATTCATGTATATTTAAAAAAGAAATCCATTCAAGGTTCTCTGTTTGACAGCATCTGTCATATATATTAATGAAGAGATTTCACACATAACATAACCAATTACAATCGCTGTCAGTCCAGACCAAAAGCCGATCCCAAAGCATAAAAAAATAAGATCCCAACAATGCAGGAAAACTAATGTGGGGCCCATACAAGTAGCAATGTTGAAGAACCCATCCAATATAAATTACTGACATTAGTAAAGCAAATGTTCAGTGAGGATAAGCTATTAAATATGACACATCTCCAGACATCTTGCAACACATTTGGCAGCTTCACATGAACTCTTGGCAGTTTCTTAAGGACTCCTGAGGTCAAAGGGAGAGATTATGCATAATTGATTGTGCTCTTCTGTCACAGGTCCATTGTTGTGGATTTTTTTTAAACCTGGTTTTAAAAAAAAATCCTTCCTTTTTTCCTTTTTACCTAACCATTTTTCCTTTTATCTTACTTTATGCATGCCACATTAAAAAGGCAAGAAAAAGAAAGTGAGGTTTTGAGACAAACTTACAGCACTAGTATAGTTTATTTTCAGCTTCTAAGTCCAGTTCAAACTGTCTCATTGCTCTTTCAGGTATTTGTTCATATGCACCACAACATCATTAATATACATTAAATTTAGCTTTGATGGAAATATTTTCCACATCCTCATTTGGCCTGACTGCACGTGTCAGTTCCATTTTTTTCTGTATTGCCTTGGTGAATTTCTCATTTAATAGTTGATGAGATGTGGTATAAGACACATGTCAAGGCTTCTGGCTTTTCAAGGAAACAAAATAAGATGAACCTAAGTGATCTTCTAAGAGAACTTGGGGGTGCTTCCTGCTTCAAAGAAGAAATGAAATACTTTAGCAGCAGCATAATAATCCAGCTCCTGATCATTCCTAAGCAAGCACACTGACCTAAACATACCTTGCCTGGTATAAATCTTATTTGCTGGAGTTGAATAAAATTTGTCTCTTTCAGAATGGTCTCTAATTGTGACAGTTAATTATTCTAATAATATATATATATATATATATATATATATATATATATATGTGAGGTGTAAGACATAAAGAAAGCTCAAACAAATGCAAATTGGTTTCATACCATAAATTAAATTTTAAGGTTCGCAGCATACTGAAATATTGTTTCACTCTCTGAGAGAAGGAGCAACGATAGAGCAAAATTACTAAAAGCAAAGTAATAATAATAAAACCTAATTAAATAAAACAGTTATAACTGATGATACTTTCACAGTGCATTTTAAATACACTTAGTCGGTGCCCAGTCTCAGCTAGTATGTGAGGAAGCTCCCAAATTATCGTTACAGAAATGCCAAAAGAAAAAATATGACAAATAATTTGTATTTTTTTTCATCTTTCTGACAAACCTTGTTAGTGATGTTATTTTTAATTAATTGGTGCTTATTTAAAAAAATATTTTTATTAATTAATTTATGCATTTATTTTCTGTGTGATGTTATGTAAGAGTGCAATGTGTTTGTGCAGTGTAACTGCTCTATTCAAGGCAAAGTCCTCTGAAGGGAGAGAGATAGAGACTTTGACTTCTGACTTACAGGTCCTTCTCAAAATATTAGCATATTGTGATGAAGTTCATTTTTTTCCATAATATCATGATGCAAATTTAACATTCATATATTTTAGATTCATTGCACACTAACTGAAATATTTCAGGTCTTTTATTGTCTTAATACGGATAATTTTGGCATACAGCTCATGAAAACCCAAAATTCCTATCTCACAAAATTAGCATATCATTAAAAGGGTCTCTAAACGAGCTATGAACCTAATCATCTGAATCAACGAGTTAACTCTAAACACCTGCAAAAGATTCCTGGGGCCTTTAAAACTCCCAGCCTGGTTCATCACTCAAAAACCCCAATCATGGGTAAGACTGCCGACCTGAAGGCCACTATTGACACCCTCAAGCAAGAGGGTAAGACACAGAAAAAAATTTCTGAACAAATAGGCTGTTCCCAGAGTGCTGTATCAAGGCACCTCAGTGGGAAGTCTGTGGGAAGGAAACAGTGTGGCAGAAAACGCTGCACAACGAGAAGAGGTGACCGGACCCTGAGGAAGATTGTGGAGAAGGGCCGATTCCAGACCTTGGGAGACCTGCGGAAGCAGTGGACTGAGTCTGGAGTAGAAACATCCAGAGCCACCGTGCACAGGCGTGTGCAGGAAATGGGCTACAGGTGCCACATTCCCCAGACCTGGGCTACAGAGAAGCAGCACTGGACTGTTGCTCAGTGGTCCAAAGTACTTTTTTCGGATGAAAGCAAATTCTGCATGTCATTCGGAAATCAAGGTGCCAGAGTCTGGAGAAAGACTGGGGAGAAGGAAATGCCAAAATGCCAGAAGTCCAGTGTCAAGTACCCACAATCAGTGATGGTCTGGGGTGCCGTGTCAGCTGCTGGTGTTGGTCCACTGTGTTTTATCAAGGGCAGGGTCAATGCAGCTAGCTATCAGGAGATTTTGGAGCACTTCATGCTTCCATCTGCTGAAAAGCTTTATGGAGATGAAGATTTCATTTTTCAGCATGACCTGGTACCTGCTCACAGTGCCAAAACCACTGGTAAATGGTTTACTGACCATGGTATCACTGTGCTCAATTGGCCTGCCAACTCTCCTGACCTGAACCCCATAGAGAATCTGTGGGCTATTGTGAAGAGAACGTTGAGAGACTCAAGACCCAACACTCTGGATGAGCTAAAGGCTGCTATCGAAGCATCCTGGGCCTCCATAAGACCTCAGCAGTGCCACAGGCTGATTGCCTCCATGCCACGCCGCATTGAAGCAGTCATTTCTGCAAAAGGATTCCCGACCAAGTATTGAGTGCATAACTGTACATGATCATTTGAAGGTTGACGTTTTTTGTATTAAAAACACTTTTCTTTTATTGGTCGGATGAAATATGCTAATTTTGTGAGATAGAAATTTTGGGTTTTCATGAGCTGTATGCCACAATCATCCGTATTAAGACAATAAAAGACCTGAAATATTTCAGTTAGTGTGCAATGAATGTAAAATATATGAATGTTAAATTTTCATCATGACATTATGGAAAATAATGAACTTTATCACAATATGCTAATATTTTGAGAAGGACCTGTATACCAAACTGAAGCAGTTTACTGTTATATTGTATCTTATCAAGAAGAGTTACTAGGAACATATGCAAACTGAAAAATTATGAGGTTTTAACCATTACAACACCCCCTATGCAAAATATGAGATGAAACTTAAATCAATATCCTTGTAATATATAAAACTCTGTGTTAAAGTATTAAAACGTGATTGAAAACAAGTTGTTTTTGTGATAAACACACCTTTATCTAAAAAGGTGGATAAACTAAACATTAAATGACACACACCTGCTTGTTAGACATTTAGAGCAGCAAGAGACAAAACGTTACCATTAGTGTTTGTTTTTGGTAGAGCTTACCATGCTGACTATTTAAATGTATATTATATCACACTTGCATCAAAAAGTATACAAATATATGTTAGATTTAAATTTTTTAAATTGGGTAAACATGGTGGTGGAGTCATTGTATATCTACACAATACGCGGTGGAGTCATTGTATATCTACACAATACCATCTATCCATCCATCCATCCATCCATCCATCCATCGATCCATCCATCCATCCACCATCCATCCATCCATCCATCCATCCATCCATCCATCCATCCATTATCAGGTCACATTCTATAGTAAAACATTCCTAAGAACATTTCTCATTCTTCTGGTCATGCACCATATCGCAGTAAAAATAAAACTTGGATCAGTCAGTCTCTATACCATTTCCTCCATAGTGGGTTGCGGGGAAGCTGATGCCTATCTCCAGTGTATGGGCAGGGGGCAGGAGGGTAGGTACACCCTGGACAGGTCGCCAGTCCATCGCAGGGCAACATACAAACAACCATGCACACAATCATTCACACACCTAAGGGCAATTTAGAGAGACATGGCATGTCTGTGGACTGTGGGAAGAAGCCAGATTACCCAGGGAGAACCCACACATGCACAGGGAGAACATGCAAACTCCATGCAGAAAGACCCCTGGCTGGGAACCCAGGACGTTTTTGCTGCAAGGATACAGTGCTACCAACTGTGCCACCACCCCTTCTTTCTTCCACATGACAGTCTACAGTGCTGTTAAAAAAGCCCTGATCAGTCTATCCATCTCTCTTTCAAACCTACCATCATCCATGAAGAAGAACTTAATATATGTAATCTACTTTGCTTGAAAAAGAAATGTATGCATCATCTGCTAGGAGCATTTCACTTTTTTACAGTTGAGAATCTTAGTTTTAATCTTAGAGGACCTGATTCTCAGGCCTTGTTTCCCACTCAACTGCAATCTGCTCCATTGCACAGTAATAGAACATGAAGCCAAGGTTTTTGAACTAGAAAGCCTCCTCTCCTCTACCTTGAGATCCTCTCAATGAAATCCACAAAATGAACATAGAAACTATGTCCAAAACCAGCTGGACTTTGTGCTGAGGAAGTGGACACAGCACTTTGTGATGAGCGCAACCACACAGAAAATGATATATTTATGCAGCGCCTTAACACAAAAGGCCTCATCGAACAGTTGGTTGACAACGCTACAAGAATTTTAATTGAACTAATTTTCCTTAATTGTTTGGTGGATGTGATAAATAGGATATTATTAGGCCACATAGCTTTGGTCAGACTAAATCATGCACAGCATTTATCATTCAACCAGACAGTGCAGTACACTGAGTAAAGTTTCATACCAGAGTAAGTGCTGCCTTTCAGTAGATGACATACCAAGGTCTGTTTGTTGCACTGCAACACCAGTATTAATCTTTAGTGTACTATGTTTATCTGAAACATACCTGTGATCGGTTGGGAGCAATATCAACTGTCTACATGTTGCAGGTTGTTGCCTCACCAGCTTCTCACTTAAAAGCTTTTCACTGCACTTAAGCTAAAAAGCATAGTTGACAACTCTGTCCCTTGACATTGTGCTCCCCACTACTATGTTTTCCTAACTGCAGACCTTGAGCCTAACTGTGGAACACTGCACTGCTTTTTCTTGTTCAAATGCAAAAAACAGCATGAGAGGGAAAATGCTCATGCAGAAAATTTGGGCATCCCTTTTATTTATCATGTGATCTAATCTCTTTAACACATTTCCATCAGATTAGTGAAGCAGATGACAGTAGTGGGCTAAGGTTGGCAATCACTGACAAAACATGTGCATGTCAGACAATTTAGAAAACAGTAGACTTAGAAGAAAACAGTAGGCTTTAAGCATCTGCGTTTTTTGTGTCATTTTATTTGTCTAAATAAACTGTAAACTGTGAACATAAACAGTCACAGTAACCTTAGAATGCATTTATATAGGTTTAAATGGTGAGAGCAGTTTTTACATAATCATAGCACATCAGCACAATGACTCATCTTTACAACTATAAGAACTCATACGAGTTTTACTGCAATAATACTTATGATGCTTCTTTTAAAATAAATCTAGCCTCAAACTATTCTCTGTCTTGACAGTGCCTCATGGTGTCAAGACAGTATGAAATTGGACATCCAGTGCAGGCACAGCTTTGGTCAAAAAAGCCCCAAGCTAAAAAAAAAAATGGACAAAAAATTTAATTTTCTGAACTAAAAATAAAAAAAAACAAATCGGCAGGCACGGCTTACATCAGTCTTGACAGACTTAAATATATAAATATATTTCTATATATAAAAAAACTGATCATCCACTTTGAAGTTTCACAGTTGAATACAAACGAAAACTGATCACTTGTCTAAAAGCTGAGGGCCAGAAATCACTACCCATAGCAGGCTGTGAGGAATAAAGCTGCCAAGTGACAGCATGACAGCAGAGATCTGAACACAGGGAGCAGGTCCTTACCTCTTTCTAGTTCCTAAAATTTGAGTTCAGCTGCAGTTCCATTGAATCAACCAATGTTTAAAATGTAGTCTCACTCTTCACTAAACAACATGCAGCATGCAACAAATGTAATCCCACTTTTAAAAAGTGTTATGCATAAATGTAAGAGTTGACAGCAGGTGGCTGCATTACTCAGACACCCCACATGCTGCAAATGAGGGAGTATGATTTTTCACTTGATGCTGATGCAAAACCCAGAAGTACTTCCTTGATGGCGGGGGCAGTTTTGCCGTTGATTGTTTTTCTACTTTTAGTGTGAAGTTCAGGGGTTACTATGAGTCATTTTTATGAGTCACTGTGATAAAGAATGGCTGTACAACGTTTCAAACAGCTGATGACACACTTTAGCAGATTATAAATTGGTAATTTACAGACTAAAAAAGTAAACTTTGAGGTAAGATGATAATATATATGTATGCACATGTCAAAAATCCAATATAAGTCAATAAAGTAAGAAAACATTTGAACATTTAAAAGCTGTTGATTTTTAACAAAACATTGATGATGCTGGGAAAGGCCCAAATTGAGACACAGGTCTGAACAAAGTGACATAGCAAAAGTAATTAGTGGTATTTTAAACAAGTTGCAATGTGCACAAAGACTTGAGAACCATGTTGAAAACTGTAGACAGCCCATTACACATAGACAGTGGTGAGTGGGCTCAACGTAGGAAGAAGGGCACACACACATAAAAGTAATATTGCAGATTGGGCATGGTTGCCATTGGAACTATAGACGTGAGTTCTGCTGGCGGCAATCTGCAATCATCATATTTCTGAAATTGTTCAAAAAAGCCTTAGCTATAAATTTATACTGTTAAGAAGAAAAATAAAAAGAAAGAGCAAAATGCAGATTGGAGATTGTTGGTTTAGACCCTCCTCAGAATTTGGAGACTTTAAGCTCGTTCATTAGCTTACCCCATGACAACAGCTGATTTTACATAACTTAAGACTTGGTAGTAAGCATTGCAAGAGCCTGCTGGTGTCACGAAAATAATAAAGCTTCACAGTAATCAGCTCCCTCTGTTCTACAAGTTAAATTGTTTATTAACTGATCATTGAAATTTTTTGTCTCAATTTTATTAGGTTTACACAGGCTTGAGAACGGTAGCATAAAAAACCCTTAAATAGAATATGACTGAAAACAAGAAGGTTAAAACATCAAAAAAAACATCAAAACATCAATTCCCGATCTTAAAAGCAGATGAGAAACAAAGCTGTTGACATTCTTCAGTCAGTGGAAAGGGTTACAAAGCCATTTCTAAGGCTTTTGAACTCCAGTGAACCACAGTGTGAGCAAATATCGATATAAGAGGAAAACATTGCGGTGAACCTTCCCTTGAATGTCTGGCCTACCAAATTTACTCTAAGAGCATCGACAATTCAATAAGGAGATCCTAAAATAAACCTAAAATATAATCTAAAGCACTGCAGGCCCCACATGCTTCAATTAAGGTCAGTCTTTATGAATAAACTATAAGAAAGAAAATGGGCAAGAATGGCTTTCACTGGAGAGTTTCAAGTGAATTATGCTCTCTACCAGAAAATCCTTAAGAAGAATGCTTAGCTATCAGTTCTTGACCTCAGGCTCAAGCACACTCAGATAATGGAGCAGGAAAATTATGTACACCTAGAGTTAAACTGAACTGAGATGCAGTGGCATGACCTTAAACAGGCCATTGATGTTTAAACTCCCCCTTTGCATAATCAAAAGAACTCTGCAAAGAAGAGTGGGCCAAAATATCGCCCAAACAGTGACGTAAAAGATGCATTACTCGTCATCACAAACGCTTGACAGTACTTGTTGCCACAAAGTGTAGCAAAAGCAGTTTTTAGGTTTAGGAGGGAATTACTTTTTCCACCGAGAGCCAGGTTGGGGTGAATAACCCTTTTTCCTTTAAGAAATGAAAGAACCATTTAAAAACTGTTTTGCATTCACTCATGTTGTCTTTTTCTCTGATTTTAAAATGTGCTTGATTGTCTCAGTCAGTCAGTCATTTTCTACCACTTATTCCATAGTGGGTTGCAGGGGAGCTGGTGCCTATCTCCAGCAGTCTATGGGCGAGAGGCAGGGTACACCCTGGACAGGTCACCAGTCCATCGCAGGGCAACACACAAACAACCACACACACACTCATTCATACCCCTAAGGTCAATTTATAGTGACCAATTAACCTAACAGGCATGTCTTTGGACTGTGGGAGGAAGCCGGAGTACCTGGTGAGAACCCGCGCATGCATGGGGAGAACATGCAAACTCCATGCAGAAAGACCCCTGGTTGGGAATTGAACCCAGGACCTTCTTGCTGCAAGGCAACAGTGCTACCAACTGCGCCACCGTGCAGCCCCGCTTGATTGTCTCATTTCATGAAATTATAAGCTTCAAACACTTAAGTGTCACAGTATGATGGTGACTTCGCATCATATGATTTGCATTGTTATCTAAGTGTAATTAAAATTGTGTCCCTAAACAACAATTCTGAGAGGACCTGGAGCTTTGGTGTATAGGGCCTGAGTGGTGTTTCTCAAATCTGATATTTAAAAGTTGGCTTCCATTTTACCCTAAAGCAAGAGAAACATTTGACCTTTTTAACCACAAACTGTGTGTCTACTTTCATCCTCTGTAAATTGCCCAGTGGAGACAGTATATATATTTTCCGTGTCCACTTTTTTCTGCTAAATAATCCAAACAGAAATCCAAATTTTGATTTAGTTATTTACTGAAATATATAAAACGTTCAAGCTTTTCTGTAAATAAAGATTTGTAATTTTGCAAAAAAAATATTTATAGTCTCAAAGCAATTTGGTAATCTGTGGCTATCAGCATTATGTTCAGAGACACTTAACATAAAAAATATTACCTGTAAATGAAAATGAAACTGCTGCATAGGCTATTTCACAGATGGTAACTGCAGTTTGTCTTTTTGCATATTGCAGTACTTTGGCAGCGCTGGAAAAAAAGCAGATTTAATGCAAGCTGCTCTCAAGGTCCCAGAAGGAAAACATACTCTTGTTACTATGTGAAACTGAAGCCACATATTGTGGTAGAAGTTTTTATTTATCAATACTGGTTTTAGCATTGACAAGTGATGGCAGAAATGCTTTACTTTATGATTTTACTAGTACCTATCCCATTTCCTTTCACAGATGTTGTTAGAACAGTTCATTGTGATTATGTGCAAATTTACTATCTATAGAAAACTGTCCTCACACAGGACTTTAATCTGCAAGAGTTATGGGTTAACAGCTTTAATTAAAAACACAACACAGCATTGGGAACGGAGCAAATAACTAAGTTGCTTATTCGGACGTCATCTATTACATAAGTGCCCCTGCTGATAATAAATCTGCAAACAAGAGTGCCAGAAAATGGTCTCCAGTAAGGCACAGCAGCATCTGCTTTAGATCTTAAAGTTTGCAAATTTACTCTGATCACAAACACAGTTCCTTTAAGACTGCTGAAGGCAATATCAGTCTCAAGTGTGTGAGTTGTGTGTTTGGTACAAGTATTGTCCAAGTAAATATATATCCAGTGGGTGAAGTAAGTATTGAACATGTTTTCGGTTTAAATATTCCTACTAAATGTCAGCAACAATCCAAGAAATGCACACTTACAAAGAAAAAAAAGCAAATTAGCTCGAATTAAGCTATGGGTAAAAAATGGAATGGCACAAGGAATAAATAAATAACACAAACAGATGTGCTAAAAAGGCACAGAAAGCCAAGAAACCAGCTAAAATCTATCCGTAAAAATAAATCACTCTCCAGCTCCTGCTCTGATTGGGGAAGGCATATTGCGTCACTTCCTGTTTTTGCTGTTGCACTCAGTTGATTGTTTGGTGTATCAGGCTCTGTCAGTTTTTTGATCTCTTTACTGTGACATCTCTGACTTATTTTAACACATAAGCACATTAAAACACATATTTGCGGTCCTGCACTTTACATTTGGGAAGACTGTGTTTCACACGGTTTTTCTCGTAGTGGTAAGGGGTCACTAGCTTAGTGTTAGTTTCAGCTCTACGATGGCTAGCTGTTCTGTCTCTGCTGCAGTTTCTCCATCTCTCTCTGAGTCTCATCCTCTCTCCTGCTTTGTTTGTCTGATGTTCTGTTACTCCTCTGCCTCCTTTAGGGATAATAGTATGTGTAATAAATGAAGCATTTTTTTTAGCTTTGGAGGTGAGGGTGTCGGGATTGGATAGCTGGGTTACGAATCATAGAAAGAATAGTCCTAGATCCTAGCCCACAGGTCACCACCAAACCGTCTGTGTTTCTAACAGATTTTCCCCGCTAAGCGAGAGAAGCTGATTCTGGTAATTGGCATCTCCATAGACAGAAACATGGCAGAGACACCAGCAGCCATAGTTAAATGTTTGCCAGGGGCCAGAATGGGTGTCATCAAATCCTACCTGAAATCGCTGGCTAGGGATGAACGTAAATAGAATAAGACTGTTATTAACGCTGGCAGTAATGACACACTGTTACACCAATTGGAGGTAAATAACACAAGTGTTGCTTTAGTGTCAAGGTTGCCAAAACAATGTTGAACACTGTAATTGTCTCTGGTCCCTTCCCTGATCTGACCAGTGATGACATGTTTAGCCACATGCTGTCATTCAACCCCTGGCTGTCTAGGTGTTGTCCTAAAAACAATGTGGGGAAAACCTGGTCTTATCCGCAGAGCCAGCATCCATCCCACTTTGGATGGAGCTGCTCTTCTTTCTAGAAATTTGGCAGAATTTATTAGTTCTCCACATTTCTGGCAACCCAGGGTCCAAACCACTAAGTAGAGTTGTATTGTAACACACCTCTGTGCAGCTTCTGTACTGTAACCACCCATAACCCTATTAAGATCCTATTAAAACTGAATAGATAAAAAACTAATCTAAAAGGAGTAAACCATGGCAAATTCATAAAAACAAAAACACAACTCCGACTGAACATAAACAATTAAATGTGGGTTATTGAACATAAGATCTCTCTCTTCAAAGATTTTGCTAGTTAATGGCATGATTTGTTATAGCTAGATTGATTTATTTTGTCTCACAGAAAGCTGGCTGCAGCAAGACAATTATGTTAGTATAAATATCTCAACTCCTTCTAATTATTAAATTATTTTTACATGCCTCAAAATACTGGAGGAGGATTAGCAGCCATCATTCAGTCCGATTTATTCATTAGTCCCAGACCAATCAATACTACAATTCTCTGAATATTTAACCCTTAATTTTGCTCACTAAATTGCAAAGTACTAAAATAAATTATGTTTGTTGTCTTGTATCGCCCATCAAGGCCTTATTGTCAGTTCTCAGACTTCTTATCTGACTAAATGTTAAATTCTGTTAAGGTCATCATAATGGGAGATTTTATCATTCATGTTTACACTGAAAGCGGTAGCCTAAATGTAGCCTTTAATGCTATCTTAGGCTCAATTGTCTTTGCTAAAAACATCTGCAAACCTTCCCACTTTACTCTTCATATTCTGGACCTTGTGCTGACATACAGGGTTTGGACAATGAAATTGAAACACCTGTCATTTTAGTGTGGGAGGTTTCATGGCTAAATTGGACCAGCCTGGTAGCCAGTCTTTATTGATTGCACATTGCACCAGTAAGGTGTGAAGGTTCAATTAGCAGGGTAAGAGCACAGTTTTGCTCAAAATATTGAAATGCACCCAACATTATGGGTGACATACCAGAGTTCAAAAGAGGACAAATTGTTGGTGCACGTCTTGCTGGCGCATCTGTGACCAGGACAGCAAGTCTTTGTGATGTATCAAGAGCCACGGTATCCAGGGTAATGTCAGCATACCACCAAGAAGGACGAACGACATCCAACAGGATTAACTGTGGACGCAAGAGGAAGCTGTCTGAAAGGGATATTCAGGTGCTGACCTGGATTGTATCCAAAAAACATAAAACCACGGCCGCCCAAAGCACAGCAGAATTAAATGTGCACCTCAACTCTCCTGTTTCCACCAGAACTGTCCGTCGGGAGCTCCACAGGGTCAATATAAACGGCCGGGCTGCTATAGCCAAACCTTTGGTCACACATGCCAAAGCCAAACATCGGTTTCAATGGTGCAAGGAGCGCAAATCTTGGGCTGTGGACAATGTGAAACATGTATTGTTCTCTGATGAGTCCACCTTTACTGTTTTCCCCATATCCGGGAGAGTTACGGTGTGGAGAAGCCCCAAAGAAGCGTACCACCCAGACTGTTGCATGCCCAGAGTGAAGCATGCGGGTGGATCAGTGATGGTTTGGACTGCCATATCATGGCATTCCCTTGGCCCAATACTTGTGCTAGATGGGTGCGTCATTGCCAAGGACTACCGAACCATTCTTGAGGGCCATGTGCATCCAACGGTTCAAACATTGTATCCTGAAGGCGTTGCCATGTATCAGGATGACAATGCACCAATACACACAGCAAGACTGGTGAAAGATTGGTTTGATGAACATGAAAGTGAAGTTGAACATCTCCCATGGCCTGCACAGTCACCAGATCTAAATATTATTGAGCCACTTTGGGATGTTTTGGAGGAGCGAGTCAGGAAACGTTTTCCTCCACCAGTATCACGTAGTGACCTGGCCACTATCCTGTGCAGGACTTGTATATGTTATTCCCAAGACGAATTGATGCTGTATTGGCCGCAAAAGGAGGCCCTACACCATACTAATAAATTATTGTGGTCTAAAACCAGGTGTTTCAGTTTCATTGTCCAACCTCTGTATGGCATTGAGTGTAAGGAAATAACAGTATTTCCTCATAACCCTGTCCTGTCTGACCATTTTAACAACCTTTGAGATCAATTTAACTGAGTATTCCACACCTGCAAGAAACGTTTACTATAGTAGATCATTATCTGACAATGCTGTGACAATCTTTAAAGAATCTAACTTTTATTTGTATCTTCCTCATTATCAAAAAAAAACAACACAGTGACGGATAGTAATTTAATTTGTTCTATGTTAAATAGATTTTCTTTTTGAGAGTGTTACTTCCTCATTGTGTGGTGCATTGGTATGCCCCTTGAAAAATAAGCTAATTATTCATATGAGGGTGGCTCCGTGGTTTAATTCAGAGCTGTGTTTTTTAAAGGACATGTTAGAAAACTGTAGAGAAAATGGTGCTCTACACAGCTAGAGGAGTCCTACTTAAGCTGGATATTCTACTGTTTTGTAAAAGACACTTTGCAAAGATACAATAGCTTTTTTTTAATCATCAATAGAAAATAATAATAATAATCCTAGGTGTCTTTTAAGTACAGTTCCCAAACTTACACAAAGGCCTTTGTGGGATTCTTTATAAATAAAATTGATTCTATAAAAAATAAAATCACTGGCACGCTCCCAAACATGATTATTTCATGCTCAGTAAGTGAGACAGCATTGGATGTAACTGCAGAACCTGATCTGTGTTTGGACTGTTTTGATCCAGTTGACCTCTAAGAGTTATCAAAAATATTAGCTTCATCTAAACATGTATATTAATAAAATCTTCCACTTTTATTTAAAAGTCTTGAGAAAATAGTTGTAAATCGAGGGTGTGAGCTTTTAAACAGTAATGATCAGTCTGAAGAGTTTCAGTCAGGTTTCAGAGCTCATAATAGGACTGAAACAGCACTTGTGAAAGTCGCTAAAAATATTTTCATGGCCTCAGATGACTTGTGGACTTGTACTTTGTCTGAAAGATTCTAGTTTGTTGCTTTTGACCACAACCCCCATAACCCCCTAACCTTCTATCATTTGGAGTTGCACTCTGAATTATGTTGTTCTGCTTGTTGGAACCCCAGTGATGGGTTAAAAACATGGATGAAAATGGGTTCTGAACTGTACATAATCAAAAGCCGTAAGAATTTTTCTGGAACTTTCAAAATAAATCACATGAAAGCGCTTGCTAACAGCCCAGGAAGAGAAGGACTCAGAGCTGGAAACTTTGACCCAAGGGTGATTAGCTGTTCGAGTACCCAGTATTCATTCATAAAAAGGGGGTAATTGAGACAAGCTTGACATTCTCTTCTGAAGCCTTGAGGAGCGAATTGTACCCCAGAGAACTCCCCACAGCAGCTCTAATTGAAAGGGTTTTCCACCATGACCTGAAGGAGAGGTATCCGGGCCGCAGTTCGGTCAGCTGAATACAGCCTACTCAACCTCCCAATCCCACCCCTTAGATAGCTGAGAAAACTCAGCCATCTAAGTAATAGCAGACCAGCTGCTCAGCTAATGAATATTAACACTTAATAATATAATCATAATAATAATCACAACATGCTTAAATTCAATAACAATAAAGGATTTCAATTCAATTCAATTCCACTGTTATTATGATGATACTCTACTTTTTTTATCCATAAATCCTAGTCAATCAAACCAATTATACAACAGACATGTCTTGAAGGCATAAAAACCTGGATGACTTTAAATTTTCTGCTTCTGCATTTAGACAAAACAGAAGTTGTTGTCTTTAGACGAGTCAATCAAAAATTTGCATGGAATTAAATAGGCCTTCTGTGATAAAGTAAAATACCTTGGTGTTATTTTTGATCAGGGCATGTTATTTAAATATCATTTCAAACAGGTTTCAGAAATTATCTATTTTCCCCTCTGGAATATTGTCAGAATTTGAAATATCCTTCCCTTGACGCTGACCAGCTGGTCCATGCATTAACTATTGTACTTCTTTACTATCAGAATGCCCACAAAATGCAGTAATCTTCTATACCGCTTATTATATAGTGGGTCAAGGGGGAGCTGGTACCTATCCAGCACTCTACAGGTGAGAGGCAGGGTACACCCTGGACAGGTCGCACATCCATTGCAGGGCAACACAGAGACATACAGAACAAACAACCATGCAAACACTCATTCACACAAGGGCAATTTAGAGAGACCAATTAACCTAACAGTCATGTTTTTGGACTAGGAGGAAGCCGGAGTACCCATTGAGAACCCATGCATGCATGGGGAGAACATGCAAACTCCATTCAGAAAGACACCTGGCTGGGAGTGGAACTCAGGACTCGAAAAGGGCTTCTGAAATATACAATACAGCATTTTTCATTAAATAAATGAGCAATAACTATACATGACTCTAATGATGAAGAAAAATGCATGATCAAGATCTGGACAAGCCAATAAAATACTGGGGTAGTGTTGTTTGGTCAGACGAAGCCAAAGCTGAACTCTTTGGAAGACATTGCGAACACCATGTTTGGAGGAACAATGGTTTTGTACATCACCCCAAAAACACCATGTTGATATGGTGTAGGTTAGCAATGGCTGACTTCAAATAATTAAAAGATGGATAAATGGCAAAGTGAGGAGGAAATAAGTGTGGATTTCCAAATAGGACAATAGTTCCAAACACACACCCAAGAAAACTCTTAATTGGTTTCAGAGAATGAAAGGAAAACTGCTAGAATGGCCCAGTCAATCACCTGACTGTTGATCAGATTGCCTAGAAGGATCTTCAAAACCTTCAATATTTGAAGACAGTTTGTGTGGCAGAAGGGCCCAAAAACACACCTTAGCAATGCATGAGACCATTTTCTCGAAATAGAAGATATATTGAAGATGTCATTACCAGAAAGACGTTTCCACAAAGTACCTAATACATTTCTGTAAGTGTGTTAGTCTTTCTATTATGTGTAACTTCATTTGTGACTGTTCTGTTTTAATTTCACATAATGTGTGGATTGCTTAGGTGGTTGCTGACATGTGGTGTGAATTTTATGCCAGTGGCCTTATAAGAAATATTCAAGTGAGAAAAACATACAAGTATGCAGTAGGTACTTTACCCTATCTATTGAATGCCCAAGTGCAGGTAAATGCAGCCTAAAACAATCTATGAGGTATTGTAGATTGTCAACCCACTCCCTGATGTGTTTGATCGCCAGAAAACTGTCAGCTGATCGGAGAAGCATTATTTAATTGCAGTGTGAGATGATTTAACAACTCTGGATAACACAAGTATAGGTGGAACTGCAGTTGTGTAAACTTTATCAAGAAATAATATTACAGAGTCCTACTATTTAAAGCCTAAAGTCAGAGAATACCAAAGACACATATCAACCACATGAGAAAAAAATATGGAAGCAAATGTGTCCCAATATTCAAATTAAAATTTATTAATAAAATGCTTTTTCATTTTTTAAATTAAGCTGCATTTTTTGACTCATTAATAAAATAAAAAATAAATTATTCAAACTGTATTTCCATTTCTTCTCCTAGACTGCTCAATTTGTAAATTAATTAAAATGATTAATAAAATAACGTTTAACATTTCATTTTCAAAACATGTCTCGGCAAAAAGTGACCAAAATTCATTTTGAAATGTCAAATTTGAAAATTAAAATGTATTAACAGAAATGCTTTTTAATTTTAAAGTCATAGCTGCATTTTTGACTCATAAATGAAATTTCTAATAGATCTTTCAAACTGCATTTTCATTTTCACAAAACTACAGAAACTGGGATCACATCTCATCAGTGTTGCTTTACCAATATTCTTTCAGTGCAGAATCTATTTTGCCTTGTTTTCTTTTTGCTTTATTTCTGCCTTTTAGGAGAAGAGCCTGGTTAAGAAAATGCATTTCATGTAGAAGATGTAAACTTTTAAAGTCACAATTCCTATATAATGCAGTGTTGAATATTTAAGCTGCTGGTTTACTAGCAGTACATCATCATAATATAATTGTATATGTATATTGATTCATTCATCAGACAAAATTTGAATTGAAAAAAATTTGCTTATTATTGGTTTAGGACTAAGGTGTGCATTGAGTTTAGGTTAGGGTTATGTAGGTACTGGTAATGGTTATAGATTTAGGGGTAGGGTCAAGGTTATGCCATAGAAAGGGTTGAAAAAGAATGGAAATCAATGGAAGTCAATGGCAGTCAATGCAAGGTCATCACAACATATAGTAAGACAAGAGTGTATGGGTTTGTGTGTGATTTTTATCTGAAAATCTAAACTTAAGGAGCACCTTACTGGCCTGGTGCTGTTGGTCGAGTGCTGTTCTATATTCCTGTACCAAATGCATCTTTTGTTTTCAATAGAAAACAGATAAATAGCTCTACGATGGAATGAATAATTTCTTAACAACTTTAGCACAGTTACAATTATGTTACAGTTTATCCACTAGAGTCCTTTGTGTGCTCAAAAAATATGTCTGTTTCCATTGGTACATTTGCAGCATGTTAGATTTGGCTGTGTTAATGTTGTAATTTTGCAATGCACAACAGTCATCTGTTTGCATGTGTTGCAATAAATGTGTCGCAAATTTTATCAAGATTCTTTCCCAATTTGCTTGTGCTTTGTCTATTTAAGTGTGTGTGTTTTTTCACACTGAGCTTATGTTGTAACAACTGTATATACTATGTGGTCACAGCTGCTTTATCCCATAGAGGAACTCTTTAGTAATGTCAGTAAATGTTGCCCATTGTTCAGATTACTTTCTTTCTTCACCATGTATAATTTGAAAGCTTTCCTTTTGTACAACATTGTCCAGTAAGATTTTGCAGTGGAAATGATGTTATATGCATAACTGGCTGAAAAATTACTGACTGGATTATCTGAAAATAGACATCTATGTCAAAGAGGAGTTGACTTTGAAATGTGAGGGGATAAACAGGATGCTATGCTTATAGTGACGGATCAACACGGTTCAGTCAAATAAATTCTTGATGTTCAGTAGTTTACTGCTTTAAGAATTGTTTTGTCTGTAGCACTGCTGTAGTCAATTTCTTAGACTAGCTTAGACAGCAGTCACTACACACCTAATTTAAAGGAGTGTGGAGGATTTGTGAACCCATCACTCCTGCAGACAAGGAAAGGAGGGAAGCCATCTTTTCTCAATCTCAAGCAGCTTAAACCTCAATATTTTGTTTTGGTACAAAACAAACATGTTTTTTGTAACAGAACAACTGATTGTATTTCTTGTCAACTTGGCCTCAAACAAAAGTTTGTCAAAATGTTCTCTTCTGTTGTTTTTTAGGGAACTTAGTTTGTTTTAACTGATCCAAATATTTATTGTTTTCCAATCTAAGATTGCAATAGTATCTCATAACATACTGACAAGTTCTTTACGCAAGCTAACTTTAAAATGCTGGAATATTTATTTAATATTCATGCTCATAGCAAGTGAATTGCTTGTTGAATAAATATGAACACGTTTTTAACATAGATACCATCTAATAAACTTTATTTGTGCAGGGCACATTGTGAAACTAATCATAACAATTACCCTGGAAAAAAAAACTCATAACAACACAGCTGCCAGGGATTGGATAAAGTTGAAATGGAGTTTAAACGAAAATTCAACAGAAGACTCACCATCACCTCCAGCTTCGTCTAATTACTCCTCCATGCGGCTCTGCTCCACCAATCAGCGTCAAGTCTGTATTTCTCCTCGGCCAATCATCCCTCAAGTCTCCGCTTTAAAAGATCTTCATCCATGGATCCCTCCCACGTCATGTTCGACTTCAGTCTGACGATCTGGCTCCTCGGGTTGTTCGCAACGGATCTTCACCCTCCTTCCTCTTTACTTGCTCGCAAAACCATTCGCCTGGCCTCCCGCTTTGGCGTCCATTCTCCCAGTCCAGACTGTGCTGCATGTCTCCTGACTCCGATCTGGATTCACCCCACCTCGCTCAGCTCTCCGCGCTCTTGCCGCAGCATAATTCTCTCCTTGCACCTCCTCCAGAAGTGCCTTAAAATCCTCCTCTCAAGCGTCACCGAGGTTGACCTCCTCCACCCTGGCTCCCCCCTGCACATTCCATGCAGCTTCTCCTCTGGTCTTCGTCTCTCAAACCGATCCTCCCACACCTCAAACTCCGACGTCTTCTTCTACTCCAGTCATCCCTCAATCTTCTCTGCTTCATGCATATCGTCCATGGATTCTCTCCAGCGCTCCATTCATCTCACTCAACATCTCCAACTTGGCCATGTCAGCTTCCTCATCTCCGCTCTACCGGCTCCCAGCCCGCTTCTCGGCCCCTCCCACCGGCGTTCACCTCGCTAACGCACGGCCTTGCTTGTCTCTAGGTGAGATGCATCACTCCATTTTTTTTTCCCATTCCTTTTCTCAACCTTCAGCTACATTTCAGGCATTCACTGTTTCTCACTTCTCTTTTTCACTCAGGCAGATTCTATGTTCTCACACATTCTAACATCCCACCTAGGCTCCGTTCCTAGATTCTGCAGGGGCAGCGCATTAATACATCTTTCAGAATACATTGTCAACAAAGCTTATTAATCTTTAACACTCATTGAAGTTTACTGCTCTCTCAGTAGTTTAAAGAAAGGCTTCATGTTTATATTTTGTAGTTCTACTCCAACAAACTTTGAGATATTTACAGATGTCGGACCGCTTGGACAGTCAGTTTTCTCAGTCCAAATCTAAAGACCTGGACAAGAATGTCTAATTTAAGGGTCCACTCATCAATGCCCCACACAGCATCCCAGGTTGGACTTTGGTTCATACAGCTTTCAGAATTCCTCAAGGTTCGGTCTCCACACAAAGTTCTTAGTGTGACTGAAGAGTCACATATAATGCAAGGCTTTAGTCGCATGAAGATATAACCATCAGCTTTTTCAAATATTATTTTCTCCCCTCAATCCGCATAAGACAAACTGATTTGAGATGGATTAGTTATTTTCTGTGGCTGAATTCCTCATTCATATTCATAACACTGGCAGGTTTTAACTTTAACAACTCATTTATGTTGGGAATCTGCAACAATGTAGGAAGCCATATTTGCTCAATAGAGTAGATCTACAGGGGTTGGACAATGAAACTGAAACACCTGGTTTTAGACCACAATAATTTATTAGTATGGTGTAGGGCCTCCTTTTGCGGCCAATACAGCGTCAATTCATCTTGGGAATGACATATACAAGTCCTGCACAGTGGTCAGAGGGATTTTAAGCCATTCGCCTTGCAGGATAGTGGCCAGGTCACTACGTGATACTGGTGGAGGAAAACGTTTCCTGACTCGCTCCTCCAAAACACCCCAAAGTGGCTCAATAATATTTAGATCTGGTGACTGTGCAGGCCATGGGAGATGTTCAACTTCACTTTCATGTTCATCAAACCAATCTTTCACCAGTCTTGCTGTGTGTATTGGTGCATTGTCATCCTGATACATGGCACTGCCTTCAGGATACAATGTTTGAACCATTGGATGCACATGGCCCTCAAGAAGGGTTCGGTAGTCCTTGGCAGTGAAGCACCCATCTAGCACAAGTATTGGGCCAAGGGAATGCCATGATATGGCAGTCCAAACCATCACTGATCCACCCGCATGCTTCACTCTGGGCATGCAACAGTCTGGGTGGTACGCTTCTTTGGGGCTTCTCCACACCGTAACTCTCCCGGATGTGGGGAAAACAGTAAAGGTGGACTCATCAGAGAACAATACATGTTTCACATTGTCCACAGCCCAAGATTTGCGCTCCTTGCACCATTGAAACCGACGTTTGGCATTGGCATGAGTGACCAAAGGTTTGGCTATAGCAGCCCGGCCGTGTATATTGACCCTGTGGAGCTCCTGACGGACAGTTCTGGTGGAAACAGGAGAGTTGAGGTGCACATTTAATTCTGCCGTGATTTGGGCAGCCGTGGTTTTATGTTTTTTGGATACAATCCGGGTTAGCACCAGAACATCCCTTTCAGATAGCTTCCTCTTGCGTCCACAGTTAATCCTGTTGGATGTGGTTCGTCCTTCTTGGTGGTATGCTGACATTACCCTGGATACCGTGGCTCTTGATGCATCACAAAGACTTGCTGTCTTGGTCACAGATGCGCCAGCAAGACGTGCACCAACAATTTGTCCTCTTTTGAACTCTGAGATGTCACCCATAATGTTGTGTGCATTTCAATATTTTGAGCAAAACTGTGCTCTTACCCTGCTAATTGAACCTTCACACTCTACTCTTACTGGTGCAATGTGCAATCAATGAAGACTCGCTACCAGGCTGGTCCAATTTAGCCATGAAACCTCCTACACTAAAATGACAGGTGTTTCAGTTTCATTGTCCAACCCCTGTATCTTCGTCTCTTTTAGAAGTGGTGGCACTTGCAAGATTAGGTCTGCACATTTAGCAGCTGCTAACAGCGTTGTGCATCTGCCCCTCGGTGAGCCGCTCAGAGTCAGAGGTATGGAAGAAACAATAACTTTTCATGAATTCATATAAAGGTAAGAGAAACCAGTACAACTCAGAACCTTTTAATTAAAATCTTTCAAGTGTATGTCAGGCGCAGCTATTTCTTTTCCTTCTCGCGCTCCTTCATACAAGCCGATCCCTCACTCGTTACCTTGTCAGTTACAGTCAGACCCCCACACCTTATCAGGATTACATCATATCCCCTCCACGCCTTGTCAGGCTCGTCCAAGCCTCATCTTCCGTTCGCCTCGTCAGGCTCAGCTGATTCTACATCCTCCACGCCAATCAGGTTGTACCATTCCCTCTCCAAGCTCAGTCAGCTTCGTCTTTTCTCCTCCACACGTTAGGCTATGCTTAGCTCTTACACTCGTCTTCTTGTTATGTTTCCTTTTCCCTCATGCCTTAGCCAGTTTCTCATCGTTCCTCTTCTGTGCCTGTCAGGCTCACTTCATCCATTCTTCTCGCCTCCCTTCTTCCCCTTCATTTGTATATCTTTCAACTCGGTCTTAATCTGCATTTTTTGGGGGAAGACATATCTAATCTTAACCCTGTGATGTTCAAGCCTTCTATGGGCCTCTCAGGTTAGGTCCATTTACTTCCCCTATCAATTTGTTAGTACCATCTAGAAATTTAGCCTTCTCAGACCTCAAGTTTTATCCTGATCATTTCAAACTCAACCCTAAAATACCAAAGGGAAAGGGCTATGTTTCATCTCTATTGTTTGCCTTGATGGCCCGTTCTGCCCATCTCAGATCTTCAGCCCCATCTACGCTTTGTCAGGCACAGTCCCATCTAAGTCAGGCACAGCCCCATCGATGTCTGGTCAGGCACACTAACCTATTCCTTCACTTTATGCTCAAATCATCCCTTCTTCACGCCGGTTATTCGAATCTTTATAAACCTCAATAACTTCCCTTCCTTTCTCATTTCTGGCCTCGGCCCCCTTTTTTGGGGGGTAGACAGCTCTAAATCTAACCTTAAGATGTTAATTCAAGTGGATGTCATTCTCAGCAGTCACATCTTCCACTGGGGTCTGAGCCCCAAAGAAATAAACATTCACTAATAAACTTTTCTAATTGCATCCCTGTCTTCGCTTTGTGAGTCTTTCCAGGTTGCAATGCTTATACTGGTGAAATAAATAGTCCCAAATGTGTTTTTAAAACCAAGTGAGGCTGAGATGGTGACTTGCATTTACAATTCCGACTCGATTTGCACTTAAGTTGCAAAAACAAAAGACTTTAGACACAACTTAGAGTTGTGCCCTAAATACTTGAGACTTGAGTTGGACTCCAGCTGCTGCCCATGTTTTACTCCGAAAGGATGATTGATTATTTATCAGTGACATTCCTGTTTCCTTGATTAATATTCCTGTTTAAATAAACTGTAGTTTTTTTTAATAATGGCTAAATGAATATCTTTGCAAATGAACACTGCATTAAGTGACTGAATAATTTCAGAGCAAAATAAATTTACCTCTGACATCCCATTGCTTTTAAGACAGCTGCAACATTACAAAGACACTTCTAGCTGACTAAATCAAAATAAAATCACTTCCTTTTAAGTTCATTCAGAGGCTTAACACTCATTTATTTAGTTACAACAACTTGCCCCATTCAATATGTTGTAATTTTTACCATAAATTTGAACATCTTTACTATTTAGAATTGAGAACAAAGGGTTTAAATGTGGATTTAGAAATATTATAATATTATAAACAATTTTCCAGCTAAGAGTGAGGAGAAGGAAACCCTACAAAACGCTGATTAGTGAAATACAGAATTAATAAGTGGATAATATGAACACAGCAAGTGTTAAATTAGTTATTACAAAGACAAAAAAATCACTGTATTTGATTCATTCAGAAATTCAGCATTATAAGGTTTTTATCTATGTCTTTTATTTTTCCTAGAGCATAAATGGCTTTTAATATTTCTGATTCAAGTCTTAATATAATTGGGTTTTAGCAGATTTTCTGATTGTATTTGTTAGGCCTCCAGCCATGGATTAAAGACATGGATGAAACCTGGACCAAACTGTACAACAAATATACCAGTATGAACCTCTCTGCACCTTTAAATCACTTAAACAACTTTTAGTTCATCCAAGGAAGGAGGACTCACAGCTGGAATCCCTGTGACGTCATTCAATCTTAGAAGCAAAACCACTTTGTTCCAACATGGCTGTCTCCAGTGTTGTGCATGAACATGTTTAATGAACAACGTTAACTGAATACATTCATATTTTCGGTGAACGGTGAACAGAATGGATCAGTTTTCAAATAATGAACGTAAACGAGAGCAGCGCTTAGAAGAATGCGCAACATGCACAGTCCACGTTCCAGTTAATTTGATAACGCCGCTTTTCATTGGAAATGTCAAGTTTTACGACGACAACACTTTTTACGGAAAACTGCATAGCGGTCCAGCATGTCCAGTGCAAGTACTAGTCCAGGCGTTTCAGACTCTGCTACTGGCGCTGCTGAAGCCAGTTTTAAAGAGCACTTGGCAGAGTTTTATGTACAAACAAAAGAAGACTCAGACTAAAAAAAAACTCACTTTTTTGTGCAAACTTTGCCCACCGGGTCTTACCAAACAAGTATGTAAGAACTTTTCTCAAGAAACTGAATGTTCCCCCTATGTTTTTGTCCTGCGTAATTTTGTCCATGCTGGCTAAATAAAGGTTTTACAGCACATAGCAGTATACCCTGACTGCACCTAGTATTTTCCACTTTCTACATTATGATCACACATTATTTAAGGGGTGAAATATATTCTCTATTTCAACATTATTTTTCTCTTCATTCATTTGTATATAGTTCATTAATTTCTTTATTCCTTCATTTTGCTTAGTAGTTTAAGTTGAATTGCTATAGTATATAGTAAAGAGTTTGTTAATCGAAATATGTTTAACTTTCAGTTGAATTATTGTCTTGATAAATTCTTATATTTTTAAAAACATTTGTGAATTTATGCCATGTTTGTGCAGAGCTTTGCTGTTCATTAATGCTAGAGCTCGTTTCACCCTTCTATCTATTGTCCTAATACCACCGCCATTTCGACCTGGTGTTCACAGGACAATACTTGACAAACCAAATGGTTATTTAATTAAATAATAAATAATATAAGCAGAATAATAATTACAACAAAAATAAAAACTTTAAAGATTACATATTAATTGTTAATAAATATCAAAAGATTCAAAGATAATTACCAAATGTTCATGTAGTAATTTAGGGTTAAGAGCAAACAATACAGGTTTGGCATCCTAACCTAAAGTGACTCAGATTTAGAGACGCACCAGATCTTGTGGATTTGATGAAAATTTTGATTGTGGCGAAATACTTGACTTGACTTGGATTTGAAAAGAAACAAAAATGACTTGCGAACATCTCTGAAGTGAGGTGAGAAAATATCCTGTTGACCAGCTCTCCTTGAGATGCATTTGATTAAATGAAAACATGTAAAATCACCAACACACTAACTTGCTTTAAAACTTCCCTGATCTCAGTGGAAGGCAATAAGTGTATTGAGTGCCAAATTATCTTGGTGCTTAAATGAGCATGTTGTCATTAACTAAACAAAGATGGTGACAGTTTCAAAAGTAAGAAAAGGTGAACAATATGATGTGAAAGAAGCAGGTCTAACACAGACCCTGCAGGGTGGATACTTAAATGTTTTCAGTTTCTCAGATCAGATTTGTTAAACCATGTTGGTAATTGGCTAAAGCAAATCCTAATCAAGACTTTGTTTTGCTAATCAAAGGCTTATTGAAGCTACAAAGAGATCTAAATGTGTTACTTAATAGATGCTGATTGCATTGCATCTTCTTTTAATGTTTTGCTAGCCCTGGAATACATATTTATTTTTTACATTACACTTACATCTAGCATTTGCTATGTATTTTAGCTTATCTCACCTAAATATAAGATGTTTATCATTTTCAGCTTGGATGCTCCTTTCAAGTAGTCACAATTACTGTATAATAATTTTCTTGTACTGTTTACTATGTTTGTATATTGACCTTCATAGCATTCTGCAGCAGATCTGTATCCCTTAGTTTACTGCATCTAACCAAAGCTTTTTGTAATATTTCAAACCACATTGTCTGGAAACTTTATTCTTTAAGATACAGCATGTGTATATTTATATGTCTGCAAAAAAGATTGGACAAAAGAAAACCTGGTCAAACTTCTTATCTTACTCACATTGGAAACCTATCGCATCAGAGTGCAGATATTTGGAAATATATGTGACTTTGTTTCTTTAAAATGTTTTGCAAGAGAAATATGAAAACACTTGGATTAAATTAAAGGATAAAGAGATACATCTACTGAGTTAAAGGGTCACTGTTGATACCAAAGAACAACAAACAAAAAATATGTGGAATTCCTATTTTATACTTTTTCCAACTACAATTTTAGTATTAGATAACAAGATGAAGTTATATTACTATTGCTTGGACAACACAATAACATTGATTCTGTAAAGGAGAAATTCCTCCATGTTTAAAACCATACAAAATTAATCACAAAGTCTATTAATAAAGGCAGTGGAGAGGTTTGCAGGTATAACTTCCTACTTTATTTCACATTTTTATGTGAAGTCTAGGTGATGCATACAGCCCTTAAATCAATCATTTGCTTGAAACTGCAGCCTATCCTTTTACATTTATTACTCTTGTGCAGTTTCTTGTCAAGCATCTCTGTGGAATAATAAGTTAGATCTCTTGTTTCTGATACATGAGAGAGGCAATAAGGCTCAACCTCACCTGTCTGCTTAGAGAAAACTGTACCCTGCCTGCCATACAACTCTTTATTTTTCTTAAACCTATGATTTTACCAGCTGACATTTGTTCTTAGTGCATGTCAGCTGTAAAATGTGTGATACTGACTTGATGGAGTTTGAATAGGTTAGAGAGTTTTCATATGTCATGTTGCTACCTATTTATTGAATGCTCACCCACGCAACCCTAAACAGGATGAAACAGGTTTGAAAAACATGAACGTACGTATGTAAAACAAATATGACATCCACTGCTGATGTATGGCAATTATTCCTTACTGTTCTTTACAGAGTGCCTTGCAAAATTACTCAATTCATCCCCTTGATAACCTATTGTCATGATATAATCACAAACATCATTGTGTGTTATTGGAAATTTGTGCGATTGTTTTCTATGCTTTAATTATCGATACATTCTGTAAACCACTAAACCACTTTGAAATGCATACAAAGACTTTTAATATTTAAATTTTATCATGTTAAATTCATTTAACATTTTAGTTAGTATGTGTTTCATGTAAAAACAATAAACACTCAACATCCTTTCATCATTAAATTGACAATCTTTCAACATCCCAATTTTTATCTGTTTTGTCTAAGGACTCAAAATACCTGAATCATACATATATAATTTTCAGCCTACTTCATTTTGTTGTCACTGTTTGCTAGCATGGGTATTACAAAGACATTCAGAAAATGGTATTTTGTTTTTTTCTCTGTCTTTCACCCAGCAAAATTACATTCTGAAGACATAAAAGAAGGAGGACAATCATATGGAGCCATTTTAAACAAAAGAAATATCAGTATTAGCAGCACTGAGCCAGGAGGGTCGCAAAACTGTCTATTACAATGCTCTGTGAGAACCTGATGAGTCCCAGCAGGATCCAAGTCAGCCTGTAAATCATTCTCCCACAAAATGCTCATAATAAGCCTTGAAAGCAAATCATTGCTGACGGCTTAACAGTGAATTGCAGCCATAAAGCTTCCCCTGTGACACCATGACAGACATCAAAATCATATGCAACATGAAAAGAGGTTTCAAAAGCTGGGACTGATGTAAACAAAGGATATTGTTTGGTTTACAGTTGTACTCTCACGTAGAAGAGCTAAAGGTGCTTTTTGACAAATGATATAGATCATAATATATCAACATTGTTTTATTTGAATAAAACTTGCAAAAGCATTACTTTAGTGCAACATTTGAAATTCTACTTTTATGCTATATTAATCATAATCTTGTGATTATAATTCAATTCCTATTTAACAAAATATTTAGGTGCAATGCCCCCTGTAGGGAACACATCAAATTATTCACATATTCTATGTCAAGGTAAATTAAAGGAATATTTAAAGAGCTCAGCTCTTGAACAAGATGCTTAATTTGTTTGCTCATAACTATTTTTTTTACTTCAATCAGTCATACTGTCATTACAGTTACATAGAACAGAAAGGCAGCATCTATGGTAGAAGCCTTCAATACCATCCCGGGCTGTCCCCTGGGCCTCCTCCCGGTGGGACGTGCCTGGAACACCTCCCGAGGAAGGCGTCCAGGAGGCATCCGGTATAGATGCCCGAGCCACCTCAACTGGCTCCTCTCGATATGGAGGAGCAGCGGCTCTACTTTGAGCCCCTCCCAGATGGCCGAGCTCCTCACCCTACCTCTAAGGGAGTGCCTGGTCACCCTACGGAGGAAGCTCATTTCAGCCGCTTGTATTCGGGATCTCGTTCTTTCGGTCATGACCCAAAGTTCATGGCCATAGGTGAAGGTAGGAACGTAGCCCGACCGGTAAATTGAGAGCTTTGCTTTGCAGTTCAGCTCTCTCTTCACCACAACGGACCGGCACAATGCCCCCATTACTGTGGCAGCCGCACCGATCCGTCTGTCGATCTCCCGCTCCATTCTTCCCTCACTCGTGAACAAGATCCCGAGATACTTAAACTCCTCCACTTGAGGCAGGAACTCCCCTCCAACCTGAAGAGGACAAGCCACCCTTTTCCGGTCGAGTACCATGGCCTCGGACTTGGAGGAGCTGATCCTCATCCCAGCCGCTTCACACTCGGCTGCGAACCGCCACAGCGCATGCTGTAGGTCTTGGCTAGAGGGGGCCAGCAGGACCACGTCATCCGCAAATAGAAGAGACAAAATCCACTGGTCCCCAAACCAAACCCCCTCCGGCCCTTGGCTGCGTCTAGAAATCCTGTCCATAAAAGTTATGAACAGGACCGGTGACAAAGGGCAGCCCTCCCGGAGTCCAACATGCACTGGGAACAGGTCCGACTTAGTGCCGGCAATGCGGACCAAACTCCTGCTCCGCTCGTACAGGGACCGGATGGCCCCTAATAAAGGGCCCCCGATTCCATACTCCTGGAGCACCCCCCACAGGGCATCACGAGGGACACAGTCGAATGCCTTCTCCAGGTCCACAAAACACATGTGAACCGGATGGGCAAACTCCCATGAACCCTCGAGCACCCTGAGATTTCATTATGCAAGAAATTGTTACTCAAAGTGTTCCTTTATAATGAGAAAGGAGGCAGTGCTGTAAAGAGAGGCCTTAATCCAGAATTTGGTAAATTACTGTCTCAGATCTAGAAATGATCTATAGTTTGTACTCTGTGTTGCACTTGCATTGTGGGCCTAACTAGATATTTTATTAAAACCATCAGTTTGTGGTTTGGATTTAAATCAAACATTTTTACTTTGTCATTCTCCTTTAAGCATGTCTGAGTATAACTTCTATTGTTGTATGTTACCTCAGCTTAAGGTTATACTTGTATCATTTTCTTAATGTTATATTAAAATAATAATAATAATAATACCAATGAATGTTAAATCCCAGCCCCAGAACCATAATAGATAAAATAAAAATATTTTGCATAATACTCTGCATGTAGCTGTGATGTAACTGTCAACAGAACAAAGATGTCAGAAGTTCTTTGACTTCTACTGACTACAAACAACCTCCTCTGTGATTGTAAACCTCCTCAAACCTGCACGATATGTAGATCTATAACAGAAAAGGCAGACCTTGAAATGTCAACAGTGATGTGGCAGTGAGGACAACTGTGTATTTATGAAATAATTTATCCTCTATGCCTGTCACTGTGATCTGCTTCAGCCTCTTGCCAATATTGTGTTTGTGAGTAAATCAGCACTACCTTTGCTGTAGCACAGCATTTAAATAGTTCTGAATAAAAAATACAGATAATTTGCTATGCGTTTTCAATTACAGCTAAGTTAACACTAAATCAAGTCTAACAGTTGGTAAAGCAGTTTGTCATCTCTTTGTTTTGGCAAGAGTAGTGTGTGCATTGATGACTGGCTTATGGTAATAAGGATTAGTGGTAGGACTGTGTTCAGAACATGTGAAAACATAGAATCCTACAGAAGCTGCACTTGCTGTGAGCAACACTGCCATTTTCATGCACCCTAGTTACAATTTCTGTTTGTAGTTCATCTAAAATGAGATGCTATGTGAAGTATAGGAATCTCTAATTGTTAATCACAAAGCTAAATCATGGCCCTCTTCATGGGTCATATAGTCCATTAAACTGATCTGCTGTGGAGTATTGCAGATGTGTACAAACTCCTGCTGTGAAAAATCACTTGATTGATTATTGAAGTGTCTCTGCATTTACCTCTGATTACTTCCTGCAGAGGGATATGCAAGAGCAAATCCAATATATCTGAACCACAAAAAGTCATTACATGTCTTGCCATGTTTGATATTACAGTGTAAGTGCATTAATACACAAGCTAATATTTCACCTTTAGATACATAAATGCTGCATCGTATAAAGTGATGACTGGCAGAATATGGAGTCGTCATAAAGGCTTCCCAGAGAGTCAAATCCATTTCAAATCCAGCATAATTTATCTTAGCACCACAGTATATACCAACCATATATGGAGGCCTCAATCCTCGATGCAGCAATCCCAGGTCCCAACCCCAGAGACCTTTGTTGCATGTTTTTCCCTTCTCTCCACCCCACTTCCTGTCTGTCTACTTTGGATTAAAAATAACAAAAAAAGGCCACTAGTACTGCAAAAATAAATAAAAGAGGTTACAATCCCCACTATAAAAGAAGTTAACAAACTAGGAACAGTGGTTTGGATATTTATTTATTCCATGTTACCTGTATTCATAGATATGAAAGATGTGTGTTAAAATATCTGAAGTTATTTTTTCAACAAAAGGATACAGTTTATTTTAACCTCATACCTTTTGGGTTTTTTCCTTGATAGTTTTCTGTATTGAAAGTGAGCTGCTGTTGTACAAGTTGGCATACAATCCGTGATCTCTGATTAGGTAGCTGAATAAATGTTCTTTTTTATTATTATTGCTGAACTGGAAAATCAAATACTAACATCACTGGTTTTTCATCTGAAAAACTTCATAAACATGGCAGGCCAACTATAAATTAAGAATTGTTTTCAAAAAGCCCAGTGACTAATAAATGTTTGTTCTTTGAACTTTTGTAACATTGAATTCATCCAAGCTTGTTAGGTGGAGACATAGTATGATGTGATGTTAATTTCTGTCATTTATTTCTTTTTTATAAGAATAAGGCAGTCATTAGGGCCCCTGCTGAAACCTGTCAACAGAAGAAACACACTGAAAATATGCCCCTGTTTTAAATAACTGAAATAAATAAAATGACCAACCATTTTGACCAAACATAGGATTTTTATAAAAATGTCTGTGATCACTATTTTACTCATTAACTGAACAAAAAGTTAAAGTTAAATCTTATTTAAATACACTTAAATTGATTGGTTAAATCACTTTTATTGCAAGTGAGAAACAGATATCTTATAAATGCTGTTTGGAATTCAAAAATAAAAATACTTTATTAATCCCAAAGGGAAATTAAATGTTGTTGTAGCTCATGGTGAAGGTTTCTTCAAAGAGCCGTTGTAGATGCTGATTGCTGTGGGCAGGAAGGATCTCCTGTAGCGCTCCATCTTACAGCAGATCTGAAGAAGCCTCTGACTGAAGAAACTCTGTTGTAGGACAGTCTTATGAAGAGGATGCTCAGGGTTCTCCATAATGTTCTTCATTTTATGAAGAATCCTTCTTTGCACAATGATCTCCAGAGGAGTCCCCAGAACAGAGCCAGCCTTCTTTATCAGCTTGTTGAGCTTTTTTAAGTCCCTGGTTCTGATGCTGCTTCCCCAGCAGATGATGGCAGAAGAGATCAAACTCCACAACAGACTTATAGAAGATATGCAGCATCTTGCTCCAAACACCAAAGGACCTAAGCTTCCTCAAGAAGTACAGTCTGCTCTGTCCCTCATCATGTAGATGGCTTCACAGTTGCATCTCCACTCTAGTCTGTTGTCTGGGTGAACACCGAGGTATTTATATTCCTGCACCACCTCCACCTTTTCTCCCAACATAGTAAGTAACATCTCCTCACTCAGATTTATTAGTGGGTGTTTGGATGTACAGAGGTTTGTTGTGTAGGTTTACTTTCAGGGGTCTTTAGTGAACATAGTGAATCACGAAGACCAAAAAAATGCACCAGACAGGTCAAGGATGAAGTTGTAAAGAAGTTTAAAGCAGTGTTACATTATAAAAAATTCCAAGCTTTAAACTTGTCAGATTGTTTAATCCATCATCTGAGAAATGTAAAGAGTATGGCACAACTGGAAACCTATCAAAGCATGTCAGTCCACCTAAACTGACAGGCTGGCAAAGAGAGTATTTATCAGAAAAGCAGCCATGAGGGCTATGGTCACTCTGGTGGAGGGGCATTGATTCACAGCCCAGATGAGAGAACAGGTTGACAGGACAGCTATTTGTTGTGCATACTGTGAAAACCTGGCCATTATGGAAGTGTGGCAAGTAGAAAGCCATAAGAAATCCTGTTGCAATTTGTCAGAGGACCTGTAGGACAGCCAGAAACTGAACTTTTTAGCCTAAATACACGTAGCAGTAAATGAAACTGCACATCACTCATCTCCTTGGCAAAACATAGTGGTGGCAGCCTCATGCTATGAGGATGCTGTTCTTCCATAATGATAGGAAAGGTGATCAGAGTAGTTAGAAAGATAGATGGATCTTAACACAAGACAATTCTGGAAGAAAACTTGCTAAGACATGGGATTGGGGCAAAAGTTCCCCTTCAAGCAGGACAACATTTACAATGGAATAGTTTACATCAAAACAAATTCATGCGTTAAAATGGCCCATTCAAATGCCAGCTGTTTACAAATCCTGTTGTTAAATCTGATTTGGCTTGACCTATTTTGCAAAAAATAAGTACAATTTTCAGTCTCAGTTGTGCAAAGCTGGTAGAAACATAGCTTCAAAGACTTGCAGCTGCAATTGTAGTGAAAGCTGGTTTTAAAGACGAGCAGAATAAAAAAAATGCATGCCACATATTCTGAATGTTTACTCTTTAAAAAAGGAAGGCTATGTATACATTTCTTCTACTTTACAATCATACACTACTATTTGTTGTTTTGTCTCATTAAATAACAGTAATATAAAATGAAGTGTATAGAAAGATAACATCATGGAAAAAGGCCGAATACCTTTGCAATGCACTATATACTGACGTGAGAAAACAAGGAAATCTATGGAAGACAGCAAGACCTCAGTGTACTAAAGTACAAACCTGTACTGTATTGGTCTACCTGTACATTCTGAAATAAACTGCCACATAAAAATTTGCAGCAAGTTCACCAACTTTAGCAAAACATCAAAACACACAAAAAACACCAAAACCAGAATTCAGATGTAATGACTGAATCTGCTTTCAATATTGTGAGTGAGTCATTTTAGTGTCCACAAGAGACTGATTGAATTATTCCACTTGGTGACTTTGGCCCTTTCTACCCAGTTAAAGATGGAATGGTGTTCCCTCCAGCGCTGTCAACTGTTCAGTTCAGTGAAATATTGTGACACCCAAGTTAAAATGTTCCAAATATGCCATATTTCTAGAGGTCAGGAATTCAAGAGTACCAGAGAGCACAGCGTATGTTTTAGTTGGAAACTCCCGAGCAGACTGTGACAAAAGATTTCAACTACTTGTGGTTAAAACAAGTGTCATTCATTATTAAGAGACACAAAAATATCAACCTACATGACATGTAGAAACATGATCAAAATAGAAGTTGAAAATAAAAATAAAAAGCATGTTGGAAAAAGGTCTTATGATCACAAAAGTTAATCTGATTCATCTGCTGTGATCCACATTGTTTACATGTACGTTTAATAAATAAACCTGCACAGTGACAGATACTTCTCAGAACAGCTTGACTGCAGTAATTTGATGTCATTATGTCATTGTTTAGTTCCTAATCTGAGGCACTTGATCATGTTACCAAAACAAAATTTTAATCAGAGCTGGTCCCCAATTAATTTGAGCATCTGGCAAAAAAATTACTTTCCACCGTGCAGCTTTGAGCAATATTGTCTGATTTTTCAGAATTGTTTCATAATTTTGCTGGGATTTAAATCATTAACTTTATGCACTTGAAAACAGTCTCTGTTACTGTATTAAATAAATGAGCCTTTCTACATTTTTAACATCCAGTCAATAAGGAAACCTGTTTCATCCTATTCAGAAATGCACTACCTCTGAAATTTACTGATCTGTGAAAAAAGCCTTCTGTATTTGCAAAACTAAAACTTAATTACATAGGCCTGTATAAGTTTATTTCAGTTGTCACAGTACTGCTCTACAGGGGTCCCCTTATTTTTCGTGTCACAAAGCTAACAATGCAAACAACCCTTAGGCAAAAATAATGAAAGAAACATCCAGCGTATGGCTGTAAAAAACATCTATAAAGTCTGACACTGCTGGTATGTTCCATTTAATGGCCGGAAGTTGTTTTGATTCCTTTTATATGTGTATTTTTCTTCCTTCTTCCTGCAGATAACAAGCTAAATTGCAAACATTGTGAAGTCATAGTCAAAGTTTAGTTACAATGGTGTTTGTTAGCTGCTACTCTTTAAGGCATCAATGGTTGTGTAAGGCCTTCAAACTGAAATTTTCTTTTTTTAGCTTAATTTGCTTGCACTAATATTGACAACCATGCAGGCAGGTACTTTAAAAAGAGGTCAAATTCTAATCACACAATTGCAATCATGAATGCAGAGATGATCAAAGATTGCACTGCTGTGTTCACAAGATAGTTGACTAAATCTTTGGGTTCAACCCAATGAATCTCCACTTTTGATTGAACAAGCCCCTTCCTGGGTCCCATCAGATTTTTAGAAGTCATTTGGCAAACTCAGAAAATCCTTAAATTAAATTGACCTAAACAAGGCAAGGGGGCAGAGAACTTCAATAAGATAATTACGATAAGATCGGTTTGAATGAATGTGTATGGGGATTCTTGTCAGCCTTTGTTGATACTTTGATGACTTACCTCTTGTTGTAAATCCTTGATGATTTTGGTTTTTTTCTCCATCTCCACTTTCAGAAATTTTATCTGAGGACAAAAGAGGAACCAAAATACAATCAGAGAAACAAATTGTGACTTTTTGTGTGTTTTAGTCAGGGGACAAGGTAAAGGGCACAAGCAACACAATGGCCAAGAACATAGCAGTGATAGTGAAGTCTTGTGTCTTGGATTTGTTGTGTGAGGAAGGTTAGAACAAAAAGAGACAGAATCATTAAACAGAAAAGCAAAACCAGAAGTAATCTGTAAAGGAAAAATACTTTTTAGGCACTGTTCAAATATACATGCAGATCTAAAGCATTCCTTTTTAGCTGCTCCGCTGAGATACACATCAATGCCTATTCATACCAGATTCCTCTTTTTTGTCAAACAAAAAAAAAAAAAAACACAATTACATCATTGTTATCAATTATAACAGAAAGGTTTGCTTTTACATACCTCATTCCACATTGTGAAGCATACATTTTATAAAGGCCTACCTTCAAAGGCCCTCATTGTATCAGAAAAGTGTGTTTTTACATATTTATTTATTTTAAATGTATGTCCTACTGTTTCCACCTAAATGCTGTCATGGATGAGTTGTTCTTGGAGTGTAGGCAGGCAGGAAACAGCATGGTGAGTAGAAAATGTTTCAAACACCGAAAAATTACATCCATGCAAAAACATGAGCCGGCATGGCATAAATACATGGACAGGCTTGGCATGACAACAGTATGTATCCGCGAGGAGCAGACAGAACAGCAGAGTATATAAAGTGCGTGGCACAGGTGAAAAACAGGAGCCTGATAGGCAATAAGAAGGTGGACCGGATGAAGAGAGTGACAACAAAACATGACTGGAACTAAACAAAAATTCAAGGACACAATCTAACCAAAGGAAATTCTTACAGGAAAATCAACTGCACATAAAATGCACCATAAACAGAGCAAGGAAGAAACAAGCCCTAAAGGAACAAACTAAAGCAACACCTGGAAAACAATAATAATATCAGGCAAGACCCAAGAACAACAACCAAGAGATGTTCAAAAACAAACCCCCAAAAAAACCAAAACCCAAACACCTAAGAATCGTGACAAATACTGTGAATCAATATAATAATGTTCTTGAATTACGGCCATTTAGTCTTGTTAAAAATGTGTTACAAAGAATCATTAAAAAAATGTTACTAATCTTCTTTAACAGCTTTATAGTCTAGCTTTTAGCAGAAATTACTCCATGTCATTGGGGAAAACTGTTTCAGCTGCAGATTACCACAGATTTGCTTCATTATACAATTGTTGCTAGTAAAAGTAAAATCAAACTGAAATTAAATAGGATGGATTTAATTTTAGGCACTAAACCATATCGATTCATGTGTAGAAAGATTGTATTTTGTGTTGATTTACCAGTTGACTCACATTGCTTTGCAGGTCATGATCACATCAAATGCCATATTAACATTGTCACTGCGAGAACAGTACAGCAAAAAGATACAACTGTAGAATAAAGACAGATAGAGCATTACATCTGAGCTCTAAATGTCATTAAATTCAATTGATTTTGGTATGGCCTCTTAATTGTGGACTGTATTAAACGGGAGCACAATGAGAGATAAATGGGTGTTACATTTGAATTAATGACTTCAATCAATAGAAGCATTATGAGTATGTTTGCAGTTAAAAAGAGAGTGACAGTGAATCCAAAAAAAACTCTATACACCCCTGTTGAAATGCCAGGTTTTTGTGAGGTAAATAAACCGAGGTCATGAGAAATCATAATTAAACTTTACTGTGACTTTTATCTGTACTAATCAAATAAAAGAACTATCTGGTAGATGGAACAAAAATAAATAAAAATGCTACATCCCCTGGTTGCGTTATTATTTACGCCTTTCCATAAATACTTGGTTAATTTACCTTTTAAACAAATTTTAGCATCTTCGCTCACACACTGATCTAGTGTGTTTCTCCAGTTTCTGTTCCTTAACCAGCATTTTTTTAAAAGCCAACAGGGTTGTGTGGGTCTCTCTGGCACAAGCAACACCACCAAACTGTGGAGCATTTACATGTTGAGGGATAGACTTCAGTCCCTAAGAAGGATCACTTCTTGTATAATCTCTATAATTATTGGCATGGAGCTGGTCTCCAATGATATAAAGCCTTGTTTTTCCAGTGAGGTAGAAGTCACCCCACACGGCTACCGTTTAAAAATTGTTTGGCATTAGCAGAAATGATTTGGCAAGTTTTTTAATGGGCACTCCACACTAGAGGCTGACATTTTTTCGGGAGTCCCACGGGAATCCCGCGGGACGGGAGACAGCATCAGTAAAGATCACGTGATTGGGACGGTACAGGATAAAAAATGAACGGGAGCAGACAGGAGCGGGAGCTAACTAATAGGAGGGAGAATAAACTAGGATCAATTGTCTTTGGAAATGTAAAACTGAGACTTTGTTATAAACTTTAAGAAAAAAAAACTTGGATCGACGCCGCTATTGTGTAGTTTTTTTCCAAGAAGCCTATACTATAATGCGAGTCAAAAGAACTACACGACCCACAAGCCAACAGTGCTTCTGCTCGATGTTTTCCACCTGCGTTCAGAATGGAGGGAACAAACGCAGGTGGAGAACTGGACGTAGTAAAATTGGATTTGTAACGTAAAGTCAGAAATAAGGACTTATCTATTAAACTTATAGAGCTGACAGGAAAGTCGCAAATATTACTGAACTTCAGGAGAGTTGAATGTAGCGGTTTTAACACGCAGTCTGCTGCTTGTAAAACGTGTTTAGTGTAATCAAGTTCACCAGTGATTAAGGGACACTTGTAAGGCAGATTCTGGATTAAATCAGTCCTGCATCTCTTCATTCATCAAACCAAAAGTACCATCATGTGTCAAGTCTCATCTGACCAACAAAATTGCTGCATGTGCACTAAAGATTTAAGAGGTAAGGTACGGAAGCCCGTGAGGGGACATGGGGAAATGTATTTATTTTGCGTCTCCACGCAATACTTTTGTGTTCGGCATTTTGGAATAGCAGCACAGATGACAAACTGCTCATAAAACAAACAGCACTGATATTACATTAATATGGTTTATTTGTCATATGCAGGTTAACATGCAGTAAACAATGCGATGAAATGCTTAGGATAAGAAGAACCGTTCAAATCACGATAAAAACAAAAACACTAATGGCGTACAAAACAAAAGTACACATCATGCAGCAGTAATAAGTAAATAAAGTGTCACAGATGTGGTTTCATGCAGTATTATTGTTCAGTAGTTTGACAGCTTGTGGATAAAAACTGTCTTTTAGTCTGATTGAAGATAATTTTATTTAAGACTGATTTCAAAATAAAACTCAATAAATCTCAAAATGGGTGTAGTGTTTGTTTCATTTTTGCAGTTATCGGGTTTGGAAACTATCCCACAAAGTATTGCGAGATAATGCAAAGACTATTGCGTGGGGACACAAAAGAGAAAAAAATCCCCCCATGTCCCCTCGTGGGCTCCGTATAGAAAGGCTTCATCAAGGGAAGATATTAAATAAATATGTTGTGAAATAGAAAAAAAATGAATGTACCATTAAATGTACAATTTATTTAATACATCATTAAATATTAAGTGTACCACTAATTACGTCATGTCGTCTTTAAAATTATACTTAATTATTCGGTGGCACATTTAATTACATAATAGTCCATTTCATGATAAAATGGTACATTTATTGTTTCTAATGATGTATTAAATAAATAAATGGTACCTTTAATTTAATGGCACATTTAATGTTACATTTCTTTCATGTTACATTTACTTCACTTATGGGACATTCACAACATTTATTTATTGAATGATGATTTTATTGTGTTAATTTTGTCCAGTTTGACCCTCCATTCTTGATGCCTGTATAGGAGGTCATGTCAGAATTTGAATCAGGTGTTAAGGAGCAGACAAACATCTAAAACTTGCAGCGAAGGGGTCCCTGAGGACCAGGGCTGTGAACCATTGAGGTACAGTTTCTAAATTATGAAGGTAATGCCTTTTTGCCCTTTTGTTCACCAAGTACAGTTCTCTTGCTAGGTGCATTTTTCTTTCGTTCCAGCAACTTGAAACATAAAAGTGATGTCATTGTTCAAAGGAAACAATCACTTAATAAATAAGTAAAATACAACTATGTACATTTTGTTTATTCAACTAAGATAGGCATGGTGTGTTTCCTTGTTTGATATTTTATTATTTCTTCATTATTATTCTTTTTACTTTAACTGGCCTTTACTACAGCTAAAAACGGGGACCTAACTGGTCCTTCAAAGAAAGAAATTGCCAAAAGACTAAATGAAGAAAACAAAGATGGGAGTGGCACAGGAGTGGGAGTTGTTCTGAATGGGAGTGGGATGGGAGTGGGAGTCAATTTACCAGGAGTGGGACGGGACAGGATTTTTTTCGTTATGCTGGCCTGGGATTGGGATGGGACAAGACATTTTTCTGTGGGAGCGGGATGGGACAGGAGAGAAAATCCACTCCCGTGTCACCCTCTACTCCACACCTAGTTCAGCTGCCCAATTCGCAAATGGATTTTCCTTACAAATGTAGCTCAATTTAAAAGGAAACGAACAAGCGTTTAAGTGTAATAAAATTTGCTACCAAGAAGCATTGTTATAACGGAAAAAGAATCAACTAAAGACTAAGTTTAAAGTTTAACCAAATCCAAAAATGTAAGTTTAGCACAAAAAAACACCCCTGCCCATCACCAGATGGAATTAGACCAAGTTTTGATCCCCAAGTTTTGTCTGCTAGAAGGTTGAAGACGAAGAGGGATTTAACTTTTGAGCATCACCATGAGTGCAAGTACAGATACTATTCAGAAAAAGAATGGCTTCACCAGAAGAAAATGGGTGTTTTGGAATTGCCTAGTCAAAGTCCATAAATTAATCTGACACAACCTGAAAAGTGCTGTGGACAAGAGTCCTCATCATCTGATGGATTTGGAGAACTTTTGCAAGGCAGAGGAGGCAAATATGTCCAAATGAAGACGTAAGGATGCTGGCAGACCATCAAAGAAGACTGAATATAGAAATTGAATCAAAAAGTAGTTCAACAAAATATTAATTTAAGGGTGTGAACACTTATGTGTATTTTCCCTTCTTACCAACTGGTTTTATTATTTTGAATTGAGATATAGGATATATATCCCAATAAATGTGTAAAAAATTCTGAAATGATTTTTCATGGTCTTATTTTAAAAGGGGCGTGTAGATTTTTTTCCCCAGTTCCTCTTAACTGGCATTCCAGAGACATTTTTTAACAGAAAGTGTTAAAAGTTTTTATTTAGATATCAATTCATTCAGCTTTAAAGGCTTTCTAATTCTAACCAGAACTGCCACATGAAATATTTCAAGTTAGTGCTGAGTAAGAAGAATCGATAGGTATGTTTAAGTGAAGACTTGCAGAAATGTGATGCACTGAACACTTATTCCCATTTTGCACACCGTGCCTGATTTATTGGCTTATATTTTTATTATGCCAGGCTGATATCTTTGTTTTTGGCAATCCTTTAATCAACAGCTCTGCATGTGTTCTTGCAGCAGGCGTGAGGCCTGTGTATATGCGTTTATTTCAGCCAAATAGAGGTTCAAACACCTACAGCAGATGGCAAACTCCTGCCATGGGCAACCAAACAAATGAATTTGCTGTGTGTAAGACAGATAGACTGAGGTTCGGAGGTTGCCTGTTTGTCACGTTCTAAAGAGTATTTTTGTAGTGCGTCCTTGGGAGAGGTCGTCAAGATAGTACCAGGGAGAAAAAGGAAAAGATTCATAGGGCTGGTGACCTCATGCCAGGTATACACCCCAGGGAATGGTAAACTAAGTCTTGCCAGTTGACTCACATCCCTAAGCAGCACATGATAACATCGAGGTTCATGTTTGAGCCTTTCAGTCACTGCCACAGCCTGAGGGAATGCTTAGAAAAACAGCAGCAGGAAAAATACAGGCACTGCATTTTGGGTTTTAAAGGAAAAACAACAACACAAAATAAACATGTTATTGTTTGGAATATAGAGTAAAAAAACTGTGTCAATTTGTGTGTTTTAGACACAGAAATGAGCATATTTGAAGACTATATGTTTAAATAAAACAGTAGACAGGGTTTGTTGCATTGATAAAAATGACATTTTGACATTGGTGACATTGTCTTAAATAGGTATGTAATACTTGTGAAAGTTAGAAGACTCTAAAAAAATGTATTTAAGGCAAGTTTAAGTATCTGGTAACTGTGTCTGCTGCCATGAGTTTATTAGAATAATCACAGAGGTTGGGTATTTCTTACTCTGATTGGAATGACCGTTATATTTTAAATACAAGGACCAAATAAAAAGTTTACTATATAATTGGACTCAATAGCAGGGTACTTATTTAATCCTGAATGAGAGGTTTTTATTCTAATCCTTATAACTGTAATCATGAAAATGAACCGTTTTGTTGAATTAATATTATTGGTGAAGAGGCCTCATCTCTAATCTAAGAGACTACTACAGTTCTGGTTCACTAGGAAGAATTTACATGTAAAATAAGAAATACCCCAGCCACAAGCTCGGTGGTGCTATTGACATAGGTTAATGCAGAAAACGTTGTTAAGTAAACAGGGAAAACAAAATGTAACAACTGAGAAGGTTTTTGTCTCTGGTTGACAACTATTCCATCTACATCTAAATGGTAGGGGGCAGTCATTTAAGACAGTAATGCATACATTCTGGGCAGAAAAATGTTCAAAGGATGCCACAAATGTAACAGTGAAAGAGAAAAGTTTTCAGCAGCCACAGTGATGAAAACGTGACATCCCAACATCATCTATTTAGCCATGTTTTGTACCAGATGATTTCCATGTGATAAATAAGTGAAAAAGCCACTCAGAAGTAACAAGAACTCACATGTTGCCTAGGTAGATGGAGGACCTGGTGTCATGGCAATAATTACCCAGAAAAGAGTTAAAGGGGTAATACACGACTTTAGGAGACTGGCTTGTGTCACCCTTTAACACCAGCCTTGTTCAACGTTTCAGACAGCTCATACATTTTGTTATCTTGGATAAAACACATAAGTCAGGTCTCGGTTCTCCCTCTTTGGGGGAGACTTTCAGGCTAGAGAAAAGGAAAACCAATACCTTCCATTTACCAAAGAAAAGTGTGTCCACACACGGTCATGTATTTTCTCAGGACAACAGAAGGCCTAAGCAGATAACCTGAATGTAGGCTGTCTGCTGATGTAAGAACATCAATACCCTTAAATATCTTTGCATAACATGAACAAGCTGAATCTTTAAAAACATAGGTGTGAGTCAGTATTGAAGTACCAAATGTACTTGTATTCAATTAGTCAACACTATAGTCCAATTCATGGTCATTTTTTTATTTCATATTTAAGCTATACAGAAATTGTTTTATCTAATTGTCCCAGATAATTGTAAAAAGGCAAATTAATCTTTATTGGCAGAAATTTAAAAGTCACAACTTAGTAAGAATTGTAATTATTTGTTCCTGTAAAATAGGTTTGACATTTCATTGAAAATGAAGCAGGATTTAATTACAGAAAAGTGTTTGCACCCTAACATATTTGTTTAGTTTATGCTTTATTTCACTCTAGTTTGTTTAAGATAATCAAACAACTTTTAATATCAAACAAAGATAACCTAAGTATTGATAAAATGCATTTTTTAAATGCTGATTTCTTTTATTAAAGTAAATGAGCTATCCAAATCAACCAGGCCAAAGGTGAAAAAGCAAGCCCCCTCTTGTTTTGTCATGAATGAACAATTATAAACCACAAAAGAGTGCAGTTTTAATCACCAATTTAAACTGGATTATAGCCAGTGCCACCGAATCTAGAAATAACCTAAATAGAACACACTCTGATCTAAGGAAACGAGGAGAAGCACAGTCTTTGACATCTATCATTGTGTAACATGTAGCACTTTCATGTCTGAAAAGTGCAACAAAGCTATTTCTGAGGCTTTGGAACACTGGTGAACCACAGTGAGAGCCATTATTCATAAACGGAGAAATAATTTAACAGTGTTGAACCTTCCCAGGAAAGAGTTGCCTCCTTTGGGATGACCAACCTCTTTCAGAGGCGTACCTCATCTACGGATCAGCTTACACTGACTTGTGGATCTATAACTGAATTTGGCCTTAAAAAACCAAAGTTTATGACTTTTTTATTTAGGCAAGCTTTTCATACTCAAAAATGGGGTGGCACATTTGATTCTACTTACCTTGTTTTGTCTATTTTATTTTATATATCATGTTTTCAAACTGCTTTTTCATGCTTTCTTTTATCCCTCTGTGTGTTTTTTTCATATGGATTTTGTTAAGCACTTTGGTCACCAATTCTGTAAATGTGGAGAGGGGAATACGTACAAATAAAGGATTGCCTGATTGGCTAAACTACCAAAATGACTAAAAGCATCAATGACACATCCCGGTCACAAAATAATCTAGAACAATATTTAAAGCACTACAGGCACACTTGCCTCAGCAATGGTGAGGTTTCATAATTCAACAATAAAGACAACTAGGCAGAATTTGTATCCATGGGAAAGTTGAGTACATATTCATCTCAAATTTGCCAAAAAAACATTTTACTGACAAGACAATGTCTTGTAAACTATGGTCCCCATAACATCTTGCCAAAATTGATGGAACCATGAACTCTGCTCTTTACCAGAGAGTCCTGAGAATAATATCTGGCCGCCAGTTGATAACCAACGACATTTGGGATATGCAACAGAACAATATACCATTTTGGAGTGGACTGGTCAATATTCAAACTTAAATTACTCAAATACTGTGGCATCACCTTAAGCAGGCTGTTCATGTTTAGAAACATACTATGTGGCACAAGCAGTTATTAGGCGTAGGGAGCAAATGTTTTTCACATAGTGCCAGGATAGTATGGTTTTTTTTGCTTAATAAGTAATATCATCATTAGAAAACTCTTGCATTTACTCAGGTTGTCTTCATCTGATATTAAAGTAGTTTGATCTGAAAATTTTACATTTTTACAGTAACCATTGTAAAGAAATTCAAAAATCAACAGACAAACTTCACTATAAGGTTTTATATCTTGTTTTAATGTTGTGGTCTTATTTAACAACCAAACTTTTTTGAGTTAGTTCAGTATATCTATTAGCAGAGTATTGTCAGCATATTTAATAACCTTAGAAAAGAGTTTACTTTTTGCAGAGCCCTGACTTCTTTCATCTACAGTAAGAACACCAATACCCTGATTCCTCGTTACATAACAAATACGAGTTGGAAGTAATTGGGAGTGAGTCAGCGTTGAAGTAGCCCCTTCAGACTCCTTTCTAGAACAAAACTACATGTATTAAAACAGTTAACACTGCAATTAATACAAGGAATTTATACTTGTTGTTTTGTCAAGTGCAAATCAATGTGAGCGTTTCAAAATTTGCTGCTATACAGAAAATATTTGTCCTTCTTTAAACTGCTAGTGCCAATTGTCTCATATTGTTTGCTATTAGTATTGGCATTGGTATTGTCTAAACATGTAGTGGACCTTAGAACAAGAATTAAAACATTTCCAATATTTTTACTTATCATTGGTTACTGTTTAGAGTCTTGTTTTAGAACAAAACAGTTATTTTCTGGCTTGTTTTAAACCCGATGTATTTACAGATTTACAGGATACATTTAATATCAGTGAAAATTTGATTATTAAAAGAAAAGTAATTTCATTCAGAAAATTAGGGAAAACATTCACTCTAGAATCCTTTTAAATGCAACCTCTTGCTTCTTATTATTATTTTGTATGTTAATAAAAACATTAGATTTGGGTTCTATACTTGGACCAAAACAAATAAGATTTGGCACAAGGTTTTCTTCTTATTTAGTTTAGAGTTGTGAGATGGAAGGGAACGCCAGCTGCTGTGTAATGAGCGTCAATCACTGAGGGGGCCTGTGTGACAGGAGACGGGGCTGGTTAGAGGGAACCGAGCACTGATGGTGAGGTCATCTCTGTCTTACCGTGGCCTGCTGCTTTTCAGCTCTCTCATTTGCCTCATCCAGCTGCTTCTGCAGGGCTGCCTGGAGGGACTTCATCTCATCTCTGTCAAGTAGCAGAGAAGTGAGAAACACCCTGTTAGCACATCATCCTCACACTCTCAGAGCCCTTTACAACTCTACCTCTGAATGGCTTTCTTAAGCACACTCCTTTGAGAGGAAACATTTTATATAGAAAGAATTATCCCTTACTATACAGTATTGTTTTTACTTTGTGAAGAGGGGAAAAACAAACACGTTTTAAGCTAATTTAATCACAACATTTTTAACAGGGGTAGAATTAAGAAGAAATCCAGATTTTTGCATAACATTCCTAAACTAGTAATGAAAATGCAAACAAATAAAATGGGAATTTAAAAAAGTAGAAATACAAAGGCTGCAACATCCTTTTGAAATTTATACTCATCAAAACAAAGAGATTTTTGTAGCAAAGTTCTTTCATTCTTTGAGTCAAAATAAATTTTTATTATTTTGTTTCCAAGACACTTTACCTGCCTTGCCTGCCAATGTTGGTCAGAGGGCCCAGTGACGCCGATTAAATGGCAGCTTCACTACTGTCAGTCTGCCCCAGGGCAGCTGTAGCTACTATGTAATCTACCACTGTCAGTGTGTGAATGTGTGTATGAATGGGTGGAAGAGTTATTGTAGTGTAAATCACTTTGGACTTCTTCATTCTTGATAAACCGCTACTCAAATGCAGGCTATTTACCATTTCCCATTTTACACAGTGCCTTGCAAAAGTATTCAACCCCCTGAAAATTTGTATTATTATTTAGATTTTGTTTTTTCATAGTATAATAACAAACGTCTCTGGGATTTTATGTGACAAGGCAGCAAAAAATACAGCATAACTAAGAAGAAAATTAAAAGGATAAAGAATAGCTCCTGAAATGTGTCATACAAGCATACTTAGCTCCTTTTTTATCCAAGACCTCTAAATAAAATCTCATTGGTTGCCAGTTTATGGGGGAATTTATGTGCCAAAAATCAAGAGCATAGAATTTCAATTTAAAAGCAGGATTTGTATTTTTTGCCATCAAAACCCTCAAACCTTACCCTTAGACTTGAAAAATGTCATTTTCTTAACAAATATAATCTGTTGCAGTTCCACACTGGCATTCTTGTGCAGAAAGCAAATATGTGCGCAAGGAGAAGGAGGCAAGCAGGAGGAAAAAATCTGTACAAGAAGCAACAATTACAAGCTTGGAAACAAGGATTTGAGGAAGCACAGAGCATTTTTGTAAGAAAGCTGAATTGTTTTTAGCATAAGGGCAAAGTTTAGAGAGAAGCTTTACTAATTTTAAGGCCAAAAATCTGAAATCCTGCTTTTAATTAAAATGTAAGTTCTTGATTTTTGGCAGGTTAATTACAGTATACCAGTTGCCTTTATAAAGTCACCTAATATGTAAAAATAGCACACCTGTGTATAATTTAATCCCAGTGCCAATAAAGCTGTTGGGAATTATGAAGCACATTAAAACCAGAACAAAGGTCAGGGATAAGGTTCTGGGAAAGTTTAAAGGATGGTTCAAACATCTAACAAAGTACTTTTTTATGCATCATTTGAAAATGAAGTCGGGCACAACTGCACACCTACAGCTACAAAGACCTCAACTTAAACTTGCAGGCCAGGGAAGGAGAAAATTAATCAGAAAAGAAGCCAAGAGGCTCATGGTAATTCATAAGGAGATACAGATGCCCACAGTTCAAATTGGAGAACCAGATGGCAGGACTTTATTTGTTTTGGCCTCCTTAATGAAGGCCTTTAATAAGTGACTACAAGAAACCAACTGTTGAAACAAAGCATTCAGAGATCTCATTTGCAGTTTGTCACAATCAGTGTAGAGGACAAAGCAAGGAACAATGTGCTCAGGTCAGATGAAAGCAAAACAAAAGACTACATGTAAAAATGCTGTGCCTGCGGCAGAAAACTAACTGCACATCAACCTGCAGATTCCATCCCCTTGGTAAACCAGCATGGTGGCAGTATTATGCTTTGTGGATTGGTTTATTTGACATGGGCAGTTCAACTTCACAATCATCATGTATTTTATTTTAATCAATCATGTAACACCACCCACACAATTACATTGACGTTTGTGGTGGGAAATGTAAATCAAGGGTCTATTTTTTTACAAATACAATGTTGAAGTGGCACACTCATTCTTGTGCAGAGAGCAGGTTTGGGTGACACCTGGAAGAGAACCATTTTACTTTTTTGTTTTTACTTTTTTTAGCAGGAAAGGATAAATTCTATTCAGTACCTGCTATCACGAGCAACCTGTCATCTTTAACATGAAATCCACTCTAGTTAACATACTTTGAGCTCATTTTCATTCAGAAAAACATGGTGGAAACTATGAGAATTTAGACATTTCTGAAAGCCGCATGGTTTTTAATTCTTACTATGACATCTTATGTGTTCTTTGAAATGCTCCACGACTTGTTCAGCCTACTTTATGAAGACTCTTTCTACATTTATTATGCATTTAACGTAAATTTAAATGTGCATTATAATTCTGTGGCTATTTCTGTCCTGTTTCATTCTCCTGTGCACAGATAACAGCAAAGCACAATGAATTATATATTAGCTAGGCTAGTGATGTGGGTACTTGCTTATAAAATGCTTGTAGAAATCACATCACATGAGGCAGCCAAATTTAATTCCAACGGTCTGCAAAATATTTCTAAGCATGGCTCCAAATTAAAAGGTAGTATGACACAAGCCATCGTGAAATAGTGGCTTAATGAATCTGCACCGCCTGTCAAGATATACAGCAACATTTAGTCTGGAAAGGGCCTTGCTGCTGCACACCCATTTTATATGCCCGTGATCCTTTCCTTTAGCAGAAGATCCGCAAAACATTTTTCTTTACTGCAATCAACCAAACACCCCTCCCTTTTTCATGTATAATCCTAAATCCTGCATCCAAGACATGGAAACATTTTATGGCACAAAAAACATCAACACTGTCTTGTTTGTGCCCTGGGGGCGGGCTTTATTTTAAAAATCTTGACAAGCCACTGTACTGAGCAAATAACACTTCTCTTTTTGCAGGAGGTTCAATTATACCTAAGTTAATTGTTTATATTCGAAACTTGAAACTGCTATGTTCTAGCTGTGTGTGTCTTTTCTGTTGCAAAACATCTATGTTCTGTCACAGTTTTGGGCAGAATTATTTTCAGAAAGCAATCAAATCTCTGTTAAGAGAAGTCAAAAATAAATGACTTGCAATGAATCACCTGTCTGCATCTTCCATAATGGAGTCAGCAAGTAATTGCTCTTGGTTACCGCAGAATTCCAAAGGTGGATTAATAACACCCTGGAAAAAACTTTGCCTCACATAATGCTAGGTCAGCAACACTAAGGCAAACTGCTGCTTTATGGTTTTTAGCTTGATGACATGTGAGAGCTGCCATGAACCTGTGGTGGACTTTTGACTGGCCATCAAGATCCTGCTCACAAGAGGATGGACCTTTATAAGGCTGACATTTTAGAGAGTATCAGCCCATCCGAACTAGTAAAACATAAAGATAAATAATTGTTCGTCCTTCTTCCAAAACTAAGCCCTAAATCCTAGATAGTTTATCTGATTTTTGACAAAATAAAGATGGAATCACCATATTGAAATATAGATAATTTTATAATTTTGAAGAATTTATGTAAGCACCTGCCTGCCGCTTTCTCTACCATAAAAAAACTACAGAAAAGCTTCAGTTATAGAAAACAGTGAGCCACTTTCCATATTTAGATTCTTGTTTTTAATTTAATTAATTGAAAGACACATATCTAATAAAAAAGTTTTGAATCTTTAGGTTTTATATTTAATCAATCAACTACATTAAATTGGAGTCTGTAAATTCACTGTAATATCGTTTTTCTATCCCTAACCCTAAGCCTAAACCACAGACTGAATAAAGGCTGCATTAAAAATTGCTTGCATAGTCTATCAGTTTACCATGGCTACTGGTCATTTTTCTGACAAAGCATCAATTCGTTTGGGATGCTTAGTACCCACTGGGATACCTTGTCATTTTAAGTTCTTTCAGTAATCCAGTCAGTCTTCTAGAGGTGTGGTTTTGTGACTCTAAGGCTACGGGAGATCTGACTGCCAATTCAGCACAACAAACTGTTTGGATGCGGAGACACAGCCAGCAGTGGTGGAGCAGGGATGTTAACAACTTTACAAAGACTGAGTTTATTCAGAACTTCATCATGTCGGGGGCAACTTTTAATCATATCTGTCAGCGCCACTCAACTCCACAAGCAGAAGACTTGTTTCAATCCAGTCTATCGGACTGCAGCAGGGGTTGATCATCACATGCCCGTGTCCTTTATAGCATTTTAAAGTCCTCTGTTTGAAAGGTTTGTTGTATACAAATTTTACAATACAAGCTACGTCCCGCATCCAGACGGTTCCTGTGAGCCTTTCAATTAGGCTTGAATAAAGTTTTATCTCTGTTTATTAACGAGCTCTAACGTTTTGCTTTCTCCCCACTGTGCAGTACTATTCTAGCCACTGTTTGTTTTGCTAATTGATAAAGTTTCCTGCTGGGTGGCGCAAAATTATGACGAATGCGATGGAAAGTGATGTCAGTAACATCTAATCCGCCTTAATCGTTCCCACTGGAGTCACATTCCAAAAGATTAGGAATAAAATGCAGGTATTTTATTGTAGTTATTATAGTTATTACAAATTTTGGCAAGTATATCATCTGATTGTGGCATTTTTTTCCTTCTGTTTAATAGTTTATATTTTTAGGAATTTAGTTTTTTGATATATCTCCAGTGTTTCCTCACTAATCTATAGAGAAACTGTATTTCCTCAGTTTCTCATCCGCTTAAATTGTTTGATTTATCTTTACATTTTAACTTTTTTTGTATTTGTTTCTGTGCATTGCTTGATCATTTCTATTATGTTTATGTCAGTGCAGCCAATAATTCATTTTCTCAATAAAATACCAGAAATTATAATAACCCCAACCATGTAAAAATATAATTTTGTTAATCATTGCAGAAAACATTGCAGATGGTTAGAAGACAATGATCAAGATCAAGATCTCATTGCTAAATTGTCTATAATGCCCCATATTACCTCTGTTTGTGGCTGAGCTCCAGAATCCTTTGCACCTCCTTCTTGGCCACTGACTCATCATTTTTCAGGGACTGAAAAAGAACAAAAAGCAAAATTTTTTTCCCCAGCAAAGGCACAGTTTTCCATATTGCATGACAATTCAGAGCATCAACAAGGAAGACAGACTGCATACACATTTGAACTGGCTCTGTTACGTACTTGTTTCCAAGCATTCCCAGGATGGTGTAAACTAATGTGAAAAAAAATGTAAAATGAAACAATAATTGTGGAAAGCATTACAATAATGAGAAGCATATGTTAAATCCTGTTGATGTCCTTTTCCTAAATTGTACTGCTTTTAACAATCTGCTGATGAATGTCCTAATGAGGGTACAAACAGATGCACAGATTGGTTTCTGCTGGTGGCTAACTAGATTCTTGATGGGTAATTAGGAATTAGTGATATATTTGATTGCCCCAAAGGCCCTTTGAGATCATATATTAGTTGTGAGTGAAACAGAGATGTGCAGACCTCTGGGGGAATCTAGAATCACAGGGGGAGTTTGTTTTTAAAATATGCTTGAAAGTCAATACTAACTCACTGTCTTTTTTGCTCTCACAAAGTAGAAGAACCAGTGAACCCACAGCATACAGGACCATGCTGAGGATATAGGCAAAACAATGTACAAGCAAACAGATGCAAAGGACAGTAGTTAGCAGAACAACCACATCAGTAATAGCACTGATTTCTAAATTAATGTAACTGAAGAATTTCTATGGTGGGAAAGTTTTGAGTCATGTCCTTTACATGCCATCAAGACTTTAACACACCTACCTAAATAACAACGCTGTCACTGAACTGACCTTCATACTCCACAAATCGCAGTCTGACTGAGCTCATATACAAGCATGACCCCCAAAGGCGGCACCCCTATCTTAATGTGCAGACTGAAGACTGCTGGGAACAGTCCAATTTAAAAAGCAACTTTTTGTCTATGTCTCCTGCTTCTGCCATCTGTTCTCTATTCTCTTTACAAGCAAGGCCGAGTTGATCTTGAGTGTATTTAGTTAGATCTTAGTTTGATTTATAAGCCGTTCATAAACATTTATTGTGGACAACATACAGACTCCTTTCCTCCTGGTGGCAGTGGCCTGTTTTATTGGAGAATACGTCTCCACACACCACAAGATTTATATGGGGATGATGGAGGAAAATCACAAAACTTTCAAGGTTTTGATTTAGCCTCCACAATCCCCATATCTTAGGACAACCTGGAAATTGTGAGATTTTACTGGAAAAGAATATGTCTGGTTCAAGAAGGGCGACAGTTTGGCAGATTTAATGGATCTGCTGCTATCATCTTGGATACTGTTATGAAAGCATCCCATTAGAACTTCCCTGAGGCATCTTTGCTTTGGCAGGTAGGTTGTTATGGTGGCCTGAGTTGCATCTATCCAATCGCAGGCAAGAGACATTTACAATTTATTTCACCATTACTCCTCGGTGGCACAAGATATTGTCATAACATCAACAGTTCAAATTATGAAAGAGAGGTAAAAATTCCAAATCTCAAGAATGTCTTGGTCCTACATTTATATTTCACAAATAAGTATTCAACCCATTTAATGTTTGTAGAGTCTTTTATTGATAAAATTACACAGACTGCAAAGAAAAATAATCATTTACATTGATTTTAGAGATCTCAACTTAAGTACTACACAAATAACTTTCACAAATATCAGCAATGTATCATGTGATATGAATCATTATATCGACTGATTAAAATATTTGAAGAAGCTTACAAAGAAACTCCAAAGACAATTGCTGGAAACAAACATGGCACAAATACAGATGGAGAAACTAGGGAATTTGGCAAGGAGGGACAAAAACAGAAAGGCTTGTAAATACTGAGAGATTACTTGGTGGAACAACAATCAGGTAAATTTACCCCACAGGCAAAATGAATGGTGAGGGAAGCAAGAACAAGGAGCTGAGGAAATCTGAGATAGAGGAATAAAAAGCAAGACAAGCAGCCACAGTGGAATAACGGAATAACATAAAGTAACTAGAACTACAACTAAACACACATGAACACTAAGAAAAGAGAGATAAATATTGGAATAATTTATTGATACAAATCAGAATACATAGCTCCAAACTCAAAGTCCATGGAATCATAACACAATGTAAATGTTGTGGTTCTATGAGCAACTACTGCGTGTAGACATTTAGTGGTCCTTTATATGATTTTTTGTGATTCTTTTTTCTCTTGCTCTCGGTGGAAGACGCACGCATTTTCTCTCCCTCCCTCCCCGCTGATCCCTGCTTCTGCTTTTGTCTGTATTTTTCTCAGAGCCTCGCTTTGCATATCCGCCAAACTTGTAAATTATGGATTTGGTCAGCTGGACTCTCAACGTAACTGGTCAAAAAAAATTTTTTCCCACTGGAAGACAGGGTAAAGGAGACCCTCTTGTCCAGGCGCGACATTCTTCTCTGGAAACACAATGGATTCTTGGTAGCAATGGAAGATTGTGTGCCTGACTACGTTGGTCGCGGACATAGAAAATGTGTACATTTTTGTACTTTGATAACAGGATTTCTGCTTTTTGGAGTTGGTGGTTACCTGGCTTATCAAGTGATTCGTAAAACGTGGATGGCTGTTCAAAGCATTCCAAAGCTTCCTGCGATGTTAGATGGAGTCTGTAGAGCGATCAACACTCAGACTGAAATGTTAAGAGAGCAGAATCGCAAGCTGGACACGATTCTTGAACAGAATCGCAGCCTGGCAGCGGTTGGACTCAGAGGTTAAAGGATAGAATCTTGGAGAAGTTGCACGCTCCAGATCTGCGGAAAATACCAGAAATTTGGCTATTTGGATTCGCAATTGAGACACACCAGTAAAACTCTTAAGGCGGTTGGAAATTCACAACTGCATGAACCACAACATTTATTGTTTTTCTAAATCTGGCTCCCCAATGTGGCCTTGGCAACTTCTGCTAACTGGGTATCCACAAAATATCTCCTGGATGTTATATAAACACAACGCTCTTCCCCAGTACTCCCCTACCAGCTGTGTGCTGATAGGACTATGTGTTGACAGTCTAATTCTTGCAAACACACTCAGACTTACATTCGCACCTCAAGATTCCACCGTACCCTTGCTAAATCTTTACTTATGTGTGTGTTGCTTACCCCTGCTGAGATTTCTTTGTACTGTTTCAGACTCTTTTCTGCTAAGAATAGTGTGAAATATGATTTTTTTCCCCCTCCTATCTTACTTTACCTAAATGTGTGATTTCATTACTTTTCATAGATTTTACCAGCGAAAACCAAACATTATTAGTAACTTGGACTTTAGCTGCTCTTACACCAATGACCCAGCTTTCTTAATTAGATTACTTAGTTCAACTTCAGCACCAGTAAAAGCAATATATCATTAGCACCTGAAAATGTGGATTAAAGCTGTTTTGTACCAGTGACTCAGCTTCACTAGTTAGAATTCAGTGGAATGATGAGACTTCTTAGCACAAGATGCTTTCCCCTACATAGAGGACTTAATGATATAATTACCTCTTTAGAACGATTGGTTTAGAACCAGCTCTTACCAGTAAAACCCAAAGGATTATTAATGTTATCTGTATCAGAGATTTTTAGATTTCTCAGAAGGATTCATAGATTTTTAGATTTCTTAGCATTTGATTTGTTTTTCTGTGTTCTTTGTGATTGTATTGTAATTGTATGCACAGCGCCTTGAGTGTCTCGTTACTGAAAAGCGCTATATAAATAAACTTACCTTACCTTACCTTATATTCTGGATTTTTGAGAAACAATTTGTAAAAGTAAAAAAACAACCTGCCAAGTAGACAAGTCTTATTGATTTTTACAATCCTTGGAAAATCATGCTTGAATTTGAACTTTTAAGTCACATTTCAAAATAAGCACAACAATTTGCTCATTGCCTCCACCAAGGAGGTTATGTTTTTTTAGTTAACTTTGTTTGTCTGTCCATCTAGCAGCTGGCATCTTCTTATGATTTTTTTTACCCAAGGTGTATCTTAGTCCATGGAAGAATCCATTAATTATTGGTAATTATTTTTCTTCTATGGCTTCAGTGACCGTACTTTGTGTGCCGGAGATTTGTAGTCTCTGACTGTCTGACTGTTATTTTTTTTTTGGTTTTGTTGAAGACAGTTTAGTTTATCAGTTTATTTGGAAAGGGACAACTGTTGAGTTTAAACAATGTACCTCAGAAGTTAGGCTGATTTGTAGTGTTTGCCTTTACACATGCTTTTAGTTAAATAAAAATAAAAATAATATTGTGCAAGGTTTAAAATGCAAATACAAAACAAAGCCAAACCATAACACTCACTAACACCTAAACAATACAAAGTAATTTACAAAATTTAGAGCAGTTCTTCAGTTTCTTAGGAAAGACCACCATGTCTTCATGAATACCTTTTAGTCTTTAATAATACTGGTCAAAGTTCAGTATTTCTCTGCAGGTAAGATCACTAGTAAACAAGTAAACTCTAAATCACCTTCCATAACCAATACTATAATATAAATACTAGATGCACTGCATGTCATTGATGAACAAAATCATCAAACTTGTTTCATCTACATAACAGGTTGATAAAGCTCAGTCATAATTTTTAATGCTGATAACACTAAACACCACAAGAACTGCTTTGAACACAGAGTTAACTTTTTAACAGCATCATGGGAGCATGCTGCCAAGTACAAACCCCCTTGTCACACAACGTTTAATTATTGGGGTTGCTGACCTGAACCTATAGGGCAACTTGTTAAAAAGCTAAGCACTTGCTCAAGTGTCTTTTGTAGAAGCCTACCTTTATTCTGCTGACATTAATTTTCTTTTTAAAGTTAATGATGTTTATGGAGATGGTTCCTTGGCCCCGAAGAAAAGATTTGTTCCACAACCCACTAATTTAAGTGGGTTAACCCAACCTTTGCCCTGCCCAACATGCTGGAGCGGGGCCCAGGGCAAAGATGAATGCCAGCTTTTGCCTGCCTGGAGTGAACACACTTCAAAGCCTGTCTCAGGTATGAGGCTGGCAAGACCATCTGAGCTTTAACAAACATTTAACAGACATATGAAAAACTCACAGCAGAGGTGGAAATGTATATAATTTTAAGGGAAATTTATGACTTTTTTTGGTCGGGTACTAATTTTGTCTGAAAATCTTAAAACATCAACAGTGAGAAAGCTGTAAAACAGATTACAATGAAGACTGTGTTGCATACAAAGAAAAAAGGATGTCAACCAATACCAACATATCAAGGTAGGAAGGTCGTTTGCATGAACATTGCTGTTTTGAATTATGTGACTGAAAAAATTTGAAATAATTCAAATAACTTATGTGTAAATAAGTATCCATTTACTTCTCGTAATTAATTTAACCTAAAATGAATAGCAGCTTTTGTTGCGTAATGCCCTCGTTTGAGATATTGTGTTAATATTATTAAAAATTATCAAAACACTTTAAAATCTGAATACTGAGCAATGTTAAAGTGTCCAAGGTCCTTTTATCACTGAACCAACTTCTTTTTTGTAATTAAGATATCAATCTTCCAGTTTTTATTCAGTCTTTTTTTTTGCTTTTTTTTGCAGAATTGCTGTTTGTATCTGAGACATAATCATTGTCTTCCTTTTGTCAGGTTTCCATCCATCCATCAATCCATCCATCCATCCATCCATCCATCCATCCATCCATCGTCTATACCCACTTGTCTTGGCAGGATTCCAGGTGCCTAGCTCCAGCTGATATTAGGCAAGAGACAAGGTACCCTAAGCAGGTCCCCAGCAAAAATATTTGAGAGATTTTATTTTACTTCCCTAAAAGTCAGACGTTTTCATGGCCTATACTAAAATTACTCCGACTTTAACAACTCGGGAAAGCGCAGATGATGATACCATAATTTAGACATCTCCCACTTGTGTAACTCATAACCTATGAGTTAAATGCAGGTACTCCTGCAGATGTTTTTAAGACAACACCTGAAAGAGACTGCTTCCTTGTCATCCTTATTAAAAAAATCAAAATCAGGAAGAGAATTTTGGACCTGCACAAGTCCAGTTTATCAATTTCCAGGTGCCTGAAGGTTCAACTATTCAAATACTAATATAACTATGAAGTACAAGAGTGGCAGCATCTGTTTTACTTCAGAAAATATATAGCATCATGAGTAAAGAACACCATGTGGAAATATTAAAGCAACATCGTAAGACATCAGTAAGAAAGTTAAACCTTGTTCACAAATGGGTCTTACAAATGAACAATGAGCCTCATCATGTTGCCAAATTAGATACAAAACAGCTTTAGGGCAGCAACTTCAAGGTTTTAGAGTGGCCATCCTAAAGCCATGATTTCAGTTCTAGAATAAATTTGTGGGCAGAGTTGAAAAGGTGTTTTTGAGCAAGGCATCTGATTTGGTTACAGGAGTTCTGTTAGGAGGAATGGGCCAAAATAAACTATTGTGAGAAACTTGAAAATACCTTAAATGTTTGACCCAAGCTATACACCTTGAAGGCAATTTTATTAAAAACAAAGAAAAGTTGAAGAGTTGTCTAAAACAATCTCATACTATTTAGGAAATAGAAATAGGTTTGGCAAGCCCGACAAAAACAGAACAAATATTTGTTTGATACAGGTTTAGACAGTGAAAATAAAAAGGTTAACCCTAATTTATTTGGGGTATTAATTATCTGTAAGCCATATTTAAAATAAACTGACTTAAATAAAATACTGAGTGTCATAACTATATCACTTTTTACAATTAATTACTGAAAAAAAAACATCTGTCTGACGAAATAAGCCAATTGTTTATGTATTTTATTAACCTAGAAAATGGGTGACAGTTCTGACAGACAATTTAAAATGAAAGTGTTTCAAAGCATGTCAATTTAGACAATTAATTCTTACACTGTGGTGGAGCTCCCCTGACAAGGAGTGAAGCTGAGGAACATAGTAACTGGAAGAGCTGATTGGGAAATTTAATGCAGGTGAATACTGCAGGAAGAGCAAGCAGATGCTGACATGGCAATCTGTAGTCAAGAAAGCAGCAGCAACAGACATCTTAATGAACCAGCCAAAATCCAAAGAGATAACTGAAGCATCTAAACTGAACACAGGACACAAGGCGGACCCCTCTGATAGAATAAAACAAGTAATGAAGTGTACACAATGCAGAGCTGAAGTAAACAACAACAAACAAATCAAGACCAAACATAACAGAACACCAACAAATTTCGAATATCCAATAAAATCTAAAGATCATGACAATCAGTGACTACTTCTTTAAAAAGAGAGCCTTGGAAGGAAGCTAAATTTGTATTAACTAAATTAAAAGCCCCACTTGAAAGATGATTCTGAATAATGCACTGCAGAGAAATCATGTTGTAGCTCAAAAACAAATATTTTCATTTATGTTCACATTTGTTTACACACACACATTATTCATATTTGTTTCAGCTACTGCATTTTTTAACACTTTAAATGTAATAATGGTGTGTTTGCTGAATTTAAAACATCACAATGTACTTATTTAATGATAATCAGTTGGTTTACAGCAGAATTATAAAAAAAACAAATGACCCATTGTTCAAAACTCACAGTTAAAACATGATGCACAATTTTATAGAGAAGCAGTATGTTTCTCACCTGAAGGTTGCCTTTTATGCTCTCCAGTTCCTTTGATGTCTTTGAAAGCTGATGCAAGATGCTGCTTCGTTCACTGAAAACTTCTTTTAGCTTCTTCTCCAGACCATCGTAGCTTTGTCTGTTGAGAGAGAAGATATTTCACAATTTAATGTCAGCCACGAGCTTAGAAACTTCACTCATCACATAGCTCTTGAAAGAGAGAGTTGTTTCAGCTTGCAGTAAAATACCTACTGTTAAAGAGCAAAGCTTTAGGAGAGGTGCTTACTTATATATATTTAGCAGAAATGAATTGAAAAAGCAAAAAAATTGTATTGTTAGTATTTATATCATTTATTGAAGCTAGTTTTAAAAATTAAGGAACTGTTACATACAATATATTAGGTCAATAATTATGTAGCTTTTGAAAAGCAAAATATTATTTTACAGCGTTTTTGTATTAAAGCTAACAAGGTTTTGGCTTGTGATTGGAAAATTATGCTGTGATCACCACTAAAATGTTTTGTGCAAAAACGTGTCTTGACAAATGCTATTTAGAGTGAATAGACACGTTTCTTTTCAGATGCTTAGCCAGCAAGCTTATGATAATCCTAAATGCTTTAGTAGAAGGCAGCATTATCCTTTCATGGTTTTTTAACCTAAAAAGGAGTTGCTTAATTTTCAAACAACCAGGATAACAGAGTCTAAAGCTTAGTCACTGAAAGGATCTTCTGGTAACTAAAGCTCCTTTCACGGCGTTCTCTATCTTGTCAGTTGTGCTAGTGTTTTCAAGTACTTTTGATATACACATCTGCATTCATCACAAAACTTCACATTACCCAATGTGGTGGTGGTGGTGGTGTGATGGGGGTGTAAAGCTAGGGGGGCATGGCATACATCCCTGGCTCCCACCCCGTCACTACAGCTGGTGTGGGGGGGACTGGGGGTGTGGGGATGGCCTGGGGGTATCTGAAGGCACCATGCAGGGACCCAGCAGGGGGCTGCGTGCCTTGGTTTTGTCTGTGTTGGTGCTCAGGCCACATCCTGGAGGCCACGGGGGCTGCGCTAGGCTCTGGTGGGTGTCCCTACCTCCAGGCCTGTATTTCACATAGTATTGAGTATTGAGTGAGTAAACCATCTGTACAGTTTAGTGTGAGGTTAAGTGATTTTATTTTTAAGTCATTGCTGTGAAATTCGAATTTCAGATCCATTGATTCTGCATCAGCATTCATGTTGTTTGAGATCTGTGGCACTCATGTGATCATGCAGATATTTCCAAAATAATCTCTGGCAAGCTGGCTTATGTGGTGATCAAACTGAGCATGTTGAAGTGTTAAATGCATTGTAAGGTGATGTAACAGCGTTATTTCACAACTAAAGTTGAAGGACACCTAACATCCAGAGAAAGATGAACAAAGAATCTTTATATCTACTACCTGACACTGACAGATATCTGGAACTATTATTTAAATTTTCATCTAATTTCATCTATTTTCTTGAAAATACATGCACAACAACATCTTATATGAAGTGTATGGATGTGATAACCCTGATGTTGAAAAAGTAAAATGCCATTAAACCTGAAAAAAAAACCTAAAAGTTTTAATTAGTAATCTATAAGTCTCTTTTAACCTACGGTTTAAATAATACCCAACATGAAAGCCTTTTCTCTAGGCCCCTCTACAAAATATGAATGGCAAGAGAACATCTCATTCAAGCCAAACATCTGTTGATCTCCATAAGGCAGGAAAATACATCATGCCCCTTTTCCACTGGCTCGTTTTAGGTGGCGTGGCTCCGCTCTACTCGGTTTCACTCTACTCTGTATGGTACCAGTTTTGTTTCCATTGACCCACTGATGGCTGGAGGTTTGACAGCTTCATTAATGTTACTCTGTGACATTGTCACATTAAGGTAGCCTGCGTGAAATGATAAAAATTAATAAATAAATAGAAAATAAAAACATAAATAAACAAAATACAAATATAGTTTGTATTACTGTATATGCCAGAATGTCTTATGTTTTTTCATGTAAAAAATTATCCACTGGGATAATTATCTAGAACACAGCTCAGCCAAAACTAAAATAAGGCTCAGGGGTTCTGAAGTGAGGAGGGTTGGGAAGAGCAGAACCAGTGAAGCTCCAAAGTTTGTCTGAAAAAGTTACAATTTTGGGCTTTTTTAGGAAGTTTTTGATAACAAGAACTAGGTCTTTAAAGAGCAAAACTACGGACTTCTGATTGCGGTGAAGTTAGTGTTAGGTTGGATATTCATGCTCCGCAGATTCTCCGACGTTGGTAGTCTGATAACGGGCAGCTGCTCTCTGCCTGCTCCCTCCTCCTGCAGATGGTGGTTCGCTTATGGACCGTGAATACATTTCTGAACCAAACACGCTGTTTTATGGTGGTTGTTTTGTGTGTTTTGAGGGAAATGTTTGTGCATCTCAACAACTGATTTTACATGTGATCAGCTGATTTAAGATGTTAAATACAGCGCCCTGGCTGCGTGTAATTCAGAAAGTTGATGTGTCCCTTTTCTTCCAGCCTTTCAGTCATGGTTCATGATTTGTAAATAGTAAAATTATATTTTGATTTGACCCACTGCGGCCATTGTGGTCCTTAATATTATTGTAGTCGCTCTTGTGTTTAACTTTTCGCTGCACTATCTCAGCAAAGACCATCTCATTTCTCCTGGTCCTATGGCCAATCAGAGAACAGCAGTCTGTTTACGTCACATGTAGTTCCGAATCAGCCCTGATGGACCTGCTCAGGGTCAGGGACCAAAAAACTAGATACCAGTACGAAACGAAACGAGCCGAGTAGGGCACAAACGAGCCAGTGGAAAAGGGGCACTATTTACTTACCAAAACCCAAATCCACCCACATCTAAATTGCAATGATTAAAAGCTTGAAACTAAAAAATCTGTGAAAAGAGCAGCTAGCTGAAGCCCCAAGGTTACCTTACAAATATACTGTACTTGGCATACCTAGAACCAGAACCAAACATGGAGAAGCATCATTTACTTTTTATGCTCCACTGATCTGGAATAAACTCCCATAAAACAGTTAAAGCGCTGAAACCCTAGGTTGTTTTAAATTTAAGTTAAGTTTTCAGTCCAACTTTCCTTTCATTTTCTTATCAATAATTTTGTCAGTAATTTTTCATTTTCATTTTTTATTATCATCTTATTTAAATTACTCATTTTTATTTTATTTAAATATTTGTGTTCATTAGTTATTTAATTACCTTTATGCCACTGTAAAGTTATTTTCCTATTATGTCTCTTTCTCTTTTTTTCATGTACAGCACTGAATTGTCATTCAATGGGGTCATTCAATTTTTCTAACAACATTTTAATTAACGCCTTTTTTACACGTATTTAGCAGGGATGCCAATAATTGTTGATGGTGCTGTAAAGGTAGGTGGGTTTATTTTATTTATAAATTATTTTGTGTTTGATATTTTGGTTTTTCACCAAGCAAAACATTTTTACAGATTGATCTAAGGACAAAATAGTCATCCTCCACTCTGGGCATAATAATTTGCCTTTGTTTCCCTTTGTCCAATTGTTTACAGCTATTCTATGTTCACAAGGTGCAAATAATACAGCTTGAACAAACTCTAGCAAATTCCTATTTATAATGAATACAACTAAAAAAGCATTCAAAAATCACACACAAAAACTCATTAATGGGTATCTTTTAAATGCAGATATTTTGTTCTTCTTGCAAAAACTTGCAAAATACTTCCATTCCTTCATTATACTTCTTTCTGGTTACTTCTATTTTTAATCTTTTTCTGTAAACTGGAATTTGCCTGAGCCTTCCTCTCCTGCAAATAAAAATACAAAACTTAAGCGCTTGTGGATGGAGCTTATAATGCTGCTGAATCTGAAACATTAGATCGTTGCTTCGTTTCAGTCTGGGCTTTCTTCCAAAAACCCTCTGCACCCAGTGTCATAGATCCCAGCAGCAGATCATACACAATAACACATAAATCACTAACAGAAAAGGAACACCTGGGAAATAAATAAATAACACAGTATACTGAATCCCACACTTGACTTCCTACCATATGGCATTGGTGTGAAATTTATTACAGGTTCATGCAACGAGGGAAAATAGGGTGAGAGAATCATCCCAGTCTGCCGTATTATTCATTACTCAATGGAATTGGCCCTTGGGTATCCATGAAATGAATAAGGTATATAATTTGAGCCTTACTGACACAGAAACAGGTATATCACAATGATGTTTTTTGCAATGTCCCAATTCAATGTAAATTGCTCATTAGTGTAAACAAATTAACACCTGCATGATTGTACCAACAAATTTAGTTTCTAACATGCTCTGTCCAAACAAAGTCTCTCCTTGTTTGAGTCAGCGAAGTTGATGACAGTTAGAATGCCTGACGGCAGAAGGCTTATGGACAGACATAGCACCACCAGGCACAAGCCCATAAAGCAGCGATGTTGAGATAATTAAATCCCCTTTTTTTGGAAATCTGCAGATTGAAATGGGACCCAGGCTGTTATAACAAAACTCATCAAACTCGCAAGACTAAGACTTTGTATCATTCAAAGGGCCACATTACAGAGGACAAATATTTTCCTACCCTTTGAGTTATATCAGGTTTCAGAACCTTTTTCGTGCTGATCCTTTAGTGGAAATAGAACTGCTGATGCTAATTGAAGCGCAACAGAAAATGCCGGCTGATATGCAAGCAATTAAGAAGAACACATCTATTACGATTCACAAAGAAAAAGGTGCATAAGACAAACTGACCTCTACATACCTATAACTGTGCTTTGATCACATTTAGAAGTGACCAGATTTGCAATGAGCTGCCTTATATCCTTTATTTTTCAGACAAGACAGAAGTTGTCGTCTTTGGACTGGAATCTTTGAAAAAGAAATTGCTTAGTCAGTCAATTAATGTGGACGGCATTAAATTGACCTCTGGTAATAAAGTAAAAAACCATGGTGTAATTTTTGATCAGGATATGTTGTTTAAATCCCATATTAAACAAGTCTCTAGGATTTCCTTCGTTCATCTCCGGAACATTGCCAAAATTAGAAATATCCTGTCCAGGAGTGACGCTGAAAAACTAGTCCATGTATTTGTTACTTTAAGGCTGGACTATTGTAATTCTTTACTATCAGGATGTCCACAAAATGCAGTTAAAGCCTTCAGCTGATCCAAAAGCTGCAGCAAGAACTCTGAAAATTAAAGAGAGATCATATTTCTACTATAGCTTCCCTTCATTGGCTTCCTGTTAAAACCAGAATAGAATTTAAGATATCCTTCTCACATATAAACCTTAATGATCTAGCTCCATAATACATCAGAGATCTGATTGTTCCATATATTCCTAACAGAGCACTTTGTCCTCAGACTGCAGGTTTACTGGTAGTTCTTAGAGTCTCAAGAAGTTGAATGGGAGGCAGATCTTTTAGTTATCTTTTATTTATCAGGCTCCTCTCGTGTGGAGTTTTAGTCTGTGAGGCAGACACCCTGTCTACTTTTAAGGCTAGGCTTAAAACGTTGCTGTTTGATAAAGCTTAAAGTTAGAGTGGCTTAGGTCATCCTAAGCTTTCTCTGTAGGTATGCTGCTAATGGCTTAGACTGCTGGAGGACATGATGGTAAATGGCCTGAACTTGTATAGCGCACCTTACACTACAATTAGTCATTCAACCATTCATTCACACATTCACACGCTGACAGTGGTGAGCTACAATGTCACCACAGCTGCCCTGGGGCAGACTGACAGAAGTGAGGCTGCCATACACAGGTGCCACCAAGCCCTCTGACCACCATCAGCAGGCAAGTTGGGTAAAGTGTCTTGCCCAAGGACACAATGACTGAGACGGACAGAGCGGGGGTTCAAACTGGCAACCCACTGGTCACAGGATGAACTCCAACCACCTGAGCTCAGGTGGTAGGAGTTTGTGCTGACCAGCAGAACATGATGGCCACTTTCACTCTCTCTGCTACATTCTCATACTACTCTCCAATTTCTCCTTATTTACTGTTATTTCAGCTTTTAACTCTTATGTTATCTCACTGTTTTTTCTCTTTCTAGAAGCTAAATCTGACCTAGCTCTGTATTTAGTTGTGGCACCTTGGTTAATCTGCTACTGACAACAACTTAATGCTCCCCTATACAGATGATACACTTGGCCCTTTCTTTCAGTGTTTAACCCCGTCTCTCCTAGACATAGCTACTGGCTGAGCTTCTACTATGACTAACTCTATGTAATCTCTTTCATACTATAGACTTCAAAACTGGCTCAGAGTTCATCGGCTGAGCTGTCTTTCACTCTTAGATGAAGCCACTAAAGGAGCTACATCCATTAACATTTACTTTTCTTTCCCATAGAAAGTACTCCTGGATCAGTGCTTCTGTGTTCGTTTTGTGTCTCTGCTCTGTTCTCTCAAACCCCCAGTCGGTCGTGGCAGATGGCCGCTCACACTGAGCCTGGTTCTGCTGGAGGTTTCTTCCTGCTAAAAGGGAGTTTTTCCTCTCCACTATTGCTACATGCATGTTCCGTATGAGGGATTGCTGCAAAGTCAAGGCAAGCAACTGTCCACTGTCTCTAAACGCTCATCCAGGAGCAGTGAATGCTGCAAGTCACTGACTTGATGCAATCTGTTGGGTTTCCTTAGGTAGAACAACTTTTAACTAATGTGAATAATAAACTGAATCTGACGCACTATTTGATAGTTAGGATTAATTGAAATGTATGTACCTGACTTGAAATCTGTATGATTCAATTGAACTGACTTTGTAAAGTGCCTCGAGATGAAATGTGTTGTGAATTGGCGGTATATAAATTAAACTGAATTGAATTAAATTATTTTAGAGCATAGAAATACACTCCAAAGCTTTTTGCATGTTATAAGAATACTATTTTTCTATGATGGCTGTCACAGCTTTGGGTCTTTTTTAATCAGTGTTTGTGTATTGATAAAGTCCTTATTTGGTATTCCACTGTTTTACTGTGGCTTTAAATATTTCAATCTTCTTGTTATTGTAAAATGGCAAATTAAAATACTTAGCACTTGTCTCCAGTGCTAATTAACTTACCCGTTGTGTTTTACTATTCATCCCTCCCTAAATATAAACCTCTGGGCTTTGTTGAGTGCCATTTCAGGGCACCTCCTTAAAGTAACATGATAAGTGGATGAGTTTTTGATTTCCTGGGTTTGTTTTTTTTGCCTCCAGCATGCCTGCATTTAGGACCTCTATACAACCTAAAATAATACTAGAAGCTAGAAGTTTATTACAATAATTACAGTACACGACTGGCATTAAAAGGTGGAGTCACAGATAAACAAAATGATTTTAACCGAAGATGTCCAACTCCAGTCATTAAAAGCTACTATCTTGCAACTTAAATCAAATGAATGGCTTGTCACCAGGCCTCTGCAGAGCTGAATGACATGCTGATGAGGGAATTCAGCCATATCACTTGGGTATGTTGAAGAGGTGATGCATCTAAAAGTTGCAGTATAGTAGCTCTTGAGGACAGGACTTGGGCACCCCTGGTTTTAACAAAGCTGAGAGCTATAGGCTCTGGTGGTTGATTCTTGATGGCAGCATGTTATATGTGGGAGAGGTAAGCTTAACTTTACATGTTTAGCTAATAGATATTGGCATAACAAGACTAGCAAGAATTATCCTCTAGTAATGTCTGGTTATGGGTCCAATGTGTGTCTTCCAACATTGCAAACAGCAAGCTGGCTGAAAAATAAAAAGACGGTCTTATTGAGGTATGGATGTTGGCAAGCACTGTTTTAAATGCAGTTTGGTGGGTTATCAAAGTACTATATATCAGGCTGTGGTGTATGTCCAAAAACGTACTTGGCAATAAAGCTTTTCTGATTCTGATTCTGATTCTGATGTACATGCAGGCTTGATGTAGGTAGGTTTAAAGCAGATTTTAAAAAAAGCTTTAATTAAAAAACAGAAGTCATAACTCTAAAAATATAGCCAAAATAAGCAGCAAGAAAAGATCTCACAAAGAACAGAATAAATGGGGTTCTCAGGATGAGAGAAATGAATGCTCATCACCTGATGGCAGGAGTTATAGATGTAAAATGCAAGAACTTACAGAATCTAAGAGAGTGTTGTGTTCTGAGGTTTAGAGTGACCAAAGCACAGACAAGAGCTCGGCAGCAGCATGTTTAAAGGAGTCTTCTTACTTTATTTAAAGAATAATCCAAAGGTTCTCCAATGTAGCAAGAACGTAGCAGAATCACTGCAGATACAAGAAATCCAAAAACCTACAAAGTTGATACTGCAGGAACATAGTAGGCAAAGTACATAGACAAAGATAGGTGAACGGAGATATGAACAGGGATTCGAACGGAAGGAACCAGCGAGGAACAAACAAGAACAGAGAACTTATGAACAGAGGGAAATGGAGTATTGACCAATGTGAATGAGTGATAGGAAATCAGGGGAGATGGAATTCAGGTGTGGACCAGGCTGTAGAGAACTGAGGGAATGTGAATAGCTGCCAAGATGACAAGGCTAGAAACAAAACGAAGGACAAATTGTTGGTGCACATCTTGCTGGCGCATCTGTGACCAAGACAGCAAGTCTTTGTGATGTATCAAGAGCCACGGTATCCAGGGTAATGTCAGCATACCACCAAGAAGGACGAACCACATCCAACAGGATTAACTGTGGACGCAAGAGGAAGCTGTCTGAAAGGGATGTTCGGGTGCTAACCTGGATTGTATCCAAAAAACATAAAACCACGGCTGCCCAAATCACGGCAGAATTAAATGTGCACCTCAACTCTCCTGTTTCCACCAGAACTGTCCGTCGAGAGCTCCAAAGGGTCAATATACACGGCCGGGCTGCAATAGCCAAACCTTTGGTCACTCATGCCAATGCCGAATGTCGGTTTCAATGGTGCAAGGAGCACAAATCTTGGGCTGTGGACAATGTGAAACATGTATTGTTCTCTGATGAGTCCACCTTTACTGTTTTCCCCACATCTGGGAGAGTTACGGTGTGGAGAAGCCCCAAAGAACTGTACCACCCAGACTGTTGCATGCCCACAGTGAAGCATGCAGGTGGATCAGTGATGGTTTGGGCTGCCATATCATGGCATTCCCTTGGCCCAATACTTGTGCTAGATGGGCGCGTCACTGCCAAGGACTACCGAACCATTCTTGAGGACCATGTGCATCCAGTGGTTCAAACATGGTATCCTGAAGGCGGTGCCATGTATCAGGATGACAATGCACCAATACACACAGCGAGACTGGTGAAAGATTGGTTTGATGAACATGAAAGTGAAGTTGAACATCTCCCATGGCCTGCACAGTCACCAGATCTATATATTATTGAGCCACTTTGGGGTGTTTTGGAGGAGCGAGTCAGGAAACGTTTTCCTCCACCAGTATCATGTAGTGACCTGGCCACTATCCTGCAAGAAGAATGGCTTAAAATCCCTCTGACCACTGTGCAGGACTTGTATATGTCATTCCCAAGACGAATTGACGCTGTATTGGCCGCAAAAAGAGGCCCTACACCATACTAATAAATTATTGTGGTCTAAAACCAGGTGTTTCAGTTTCATTGTCCAACCTCTGTACTATCTCCCTTCTGATTGGCTATTTTAGGTAGCAATAAGGTTGATGTTAAAGTAGAACTAAACCCCATGTAAATTAATAACTCTGCCCCCAGACAAATTTTTAAAAATGCCACCACAGTGGGCAGTGCCTAGTGTGGGGATGAGTGGAGTGGATTAAGCGGTATAGAGGACAAGGAAAAGTGGAAGCTAGGTTAATTTTGTATATTGAAACATGGAGAGTGAGCAGTGGTAGTTTCACCATGGATAGATCTTTGGAGGTGGAGGATTTTTCACCCCCCTCACCACTGGAGGTTAAGAGAGGCTTTACGGAGTGCAGCGGGTCTCAGCCTTATCAGTTCTAGCTGCTGGTTCAAGGTGCTGACTTGGCAATGCCTGAAGCCAGTCCCAGAGTGGCAGTGGGCGTGTCTGAGTGAGACAGTTTTATGCCAGAACGCAGAGGTTGTGATGTAAGCATGTACCAAGCAGTACCATTTGAACCAGTAGGAAAATTCAATTGCAGTAACCACCATTCAACCCAAAGAGGGCAGAACTAAGATGGTTTTAGGACAAATATTGCAGAATTAAACAAGTTTAAATGAAATTAAGAAAAATAGCACAGTAACATAAAGAGACCACCCTTAAGGCCCAGTTTATAGTTTATCTGCAAAAAAAAAAGTTGATTTGGGCTTTTGTTCCTCTTTAAAATCCTATTTTATATAGCTTTGTTTAAATAGGTAAGCTTTATTAGCACGCATCTTTTTTAAGTTTAAAATCTCGTTTTTATCGTCAAAAATGACAAAGTCTGTTTTGTAAAATATCTCAATGTTTTTGGACGGGTTCTTCAATCTATTCTCTGCCTACATCCATCAAAACATTCAAGGACACATTGCATAATGTACTCAGCTCCAGGTTTGTTGCATTCATACAATTATAATCACATTCATATTTACTTGTAATATCTGTATTGTTTCATTCTTTTTAGATTTAGATTGAAAGTGAGTGGAACTAGGGAATTGTTTTTGCCCATTTAGAGACTGTGTTAGCTATTGACTTTAAATTATGCAGTGACATTGAAGATATTATCCACCACAGTCTGCTTAGCAATTAACCACAGTAAACATGAGAAGCTCATTGTGTGTCAGCAGGTTGAGTAACCGATGCCTTCCACTCCACAACATTAGCATTGCTATTTTTGGAAAATTTACAGCAGACAGACAGCATTTCAGACAAGGACAAATCAAAGAATTCCCTGGGGCTCAGTGCCTTTGGAGGGCTCTCCAGTATGAGACCTGTCATTTTAATACCCACCCACAGCTCCATCTGAGCTCTACCAATCACGCTTTTCAATAGTCAGCTGTGCACATAATTCAGTGAACAAACAGACAGCAATGTACTATCTTTTTGGCATAACCAGATGCTTTCTTGGACACAAAGTAACTTTCCAGATGGAGATATTTGAATATTTCCCAACAGCTTAGCTGACGAAAAAGACAGTCTCATTTGTTAATTGAGCCAGACAACCATAAAAATGTGAGTAATTTGAACCTAAAACTGTTTTATCGACACAAAGTAACTTTTCAGACACAATTTTCCAAAACCTCACGGCTAAATGAAGTCTGATAAATGATAAAGCAAAAGTGGTAACAACAGTGATAAACAAAAAAAGAACATAAATAAATACATAACACATGGAGAGATTAAGTGTGTGGTGCACCAATACCTTACCAGTATAAATGTAATACACCATTTCTTACTGGCTCCATGCTCATAGTGTGTGCATACAATTGTATGATTGTGCTTTTTCCCATGCACGCCTGCTAGACAGGCTGGTATGAGTATTTCAGAAACTAGTGATCTACTTGGATTTTTGCACATTATCATCTCTTGTGTTTACACAATGATACAAAAAATGGAAAATATGCAGTGGGCAGTGGCTGGTTTCCACAAAAATGCCATTAACATAAAAAAAAGGCAACAGCAGCTTTAATAACCACTTCTAACCATTTCTGAACATATAGCACATTGGACCTTAAAGCAGATGGGCTACAGCAACAGAAGAATACACAGTGTACCCCTCCTGTGAGCTGATAACAAGAAATTTACCTTATAATTCAGAATCATCTAATTTACATAAGCTCACTAAAATTGAATACCGTATTTTCCGCACTATAAGGCGCACAGGATTATAAGGCGCACCTTCAATGAATGGCCTATTTTAGAACTTTTTTCATATATAGGGCGCACCGGATTATAAGACGCATAGAATAGAAGCTACTGCAGTCAAACGTTGGACTGGGGTTGCGTTATGCATCCACTAGATGGAGCTAAAGAGAATGTCAACAAAACAGTCAGATAAGTCAGTCAGTCAAACTTTATTAATACACTACAAACCAGTTTTCTGATAACTCCATTCACTCTCATGGTAAGGTCTCCTCTACATAGAATTCTATTGAATAGAGCCAACCGCACGTTAGGAATGCATTGGAGTCTATGAAGTTGAAATCAAACGTTAGTTAAAACGTGAAAGGGAACTTTTCCCTGATTCAGTAAACACGTAAAAGAAACAGTTTGATGCACTAAATCAAACGTTAGTACTTTTAACCTTTCCTGTTTCTGTCCCCTGACCGTAGTCTGATGACACAGGGGAGACGCTTTCTCCAGGGCCGAAGTTTCTAGTTTCCTCGGGGTTAACTCCCTCACTCATACGTTTCTGAGTTGAGCATGAAGAAACAGCATCAAAACACTGAGTTGTTGACGAGATTCGGGGTTCTTTTTAATGACTTTGCAGCACGTAAAAACACAGGGCTTACAGACTCATACACCGCTGCTCCGGTCGCCGTCTCTACCCACCCCACACACACAATAATACCGACGTCACTCCTTCACTCTTGATTCTCAGCTACGGCAGCACACAGCACCACCTCTGTCCGGAGGAGTAATGTCAACATCTTCCATACACACACACGAAACATACACCCCACACACTGAGCTTCTAATCACTAATCTAATTCAGGCAATTCCTGCAACAGTACATTCAAACGTTATACACACACAAGTGGTGTTGGACTAGGAGTAAGCACAGTACAGGTGTTTACCGCTATTACTTCGGCGACACCCCTGACTACGGTAGCCGTAATGCTGCAAGCGGTGCGGCTTTGTAGTTTACCAGTCGTACTGAAACATTTTGACAGAGCGCCGTGTACAACCAGTATGGATCAACCAATTAACCAATTGATCCATATATAAGGCGCTCCGGATTACAAGGCACACTGTCATTTTTTGAAAAAATTAAAGGTTTTTAAGTGCGCCTTATAGCGCGGAAAATACGGTAATATCACATTATTGTCTAAATCTTTGCTCCAACATTAAGATGGTAAGGTCCGAAATTGGCATGAACAATATAAAGGCATGAATCCATCCTGCTTTCTATTAACTGTTTACTGTTGCTGTGGTATAAAGGATGCGGGGGGATAGTTTTTTTGCACCTTTTAGGCCTCTTGGTATTAAATGAGCATTGTAACTGCCACAGCCTGAATGTCATTGTTCCCCATGTTGTTTCCTTTATGACCAAAGTGTACCCTTGTTTTCATTGGCTACTTCCAGCAGAAAAACACCATAGTTTATCCTGCTGATCCAGGAAACCATGTCACAAAGCTCAGATAGTCTAAAACATGTTTCTTAAACATGGAAATGAATCTATTGAAGTCCAAATGCCTCCGTCACCAGATCTGAATCCAATAGAGCACCTTTGGGACATTGTGGAACTTGAGATTTGCATCATGGATAGGATCAGAGCAGCAACTGTGTGATGCTTATACATTTATGTGAACCAATATTCTTGGAAGATTGCTTCTGACAGCCTGATGAACATATGCCATGAAGAATTGAGGCAGGTCTGAAGCCAGCAGGCTCATTTAACCCTATGCTAGCAAGGGGTACCTAAAATTATGGCCAGTGAATTTATATCTTCTCTGTATGTGTTTATATGCGAATGTGCAAAGGGGTGGAGATAGAGGTACTCTGTAGTCAAGTTGTGGGAGGAGCCGCAGGAAGGGTGGGCACCAAAGGCAAGTCTATGAGAGGCCATGTAGGATCAAGGACACAAACAGAAACCGCTGCATTGTGGGGTAGAAGCTGGCAAGAACCAGTGTGCAGGGTCGAAATAGTCCAAGACCCAGCATACCTTCATGTACTGTGAACTTCTGATTAAAGAAATTTGACTATTGTTTACAAAGCTAGCACAATTAAATGAAAACTCAAACAGTGGCTTTGATGCCAACGAGAATATGCTTTTTAACATAACACATTTAAGATTGTAAGATCAGGGTTAAATATCTAAAATATAACAAGGCGGAACCCCCAAACATACTACTAGGGATAAAAGGACTTTATTTGCTATCAAACAGATTTTGGTCAGCCAGGCTGTACAGGTCCTTCTCAAAATATTAGCACAGTGATACCATGGTCAGTAAACCATTTACCAGTGGTTTTGGCACTGTGAGCAGGTGCCAGGTCGTGCTGAAAAATGAAATCTTCATCTCCATAAAGCTTTTAAGCAGATGGAAGCATGAAGTGGTCCAAAATCTCCTGATAGCTAGCTGCATTGACCCTGCCCTTGATAAAACACAGTGGACCAACACCAGCAGCTGACACGGCACCCCAGACCATCACTGACTGTGGGTACTTGACACTGGACTTCTGGCATTTTGGCATTTCCTTCTCCCCAGTCTTCCTCCAGACTCTGGCACCTTGATTTCTGAATGACATGCAGAATTTGCTTTCATCCGAAAAAAGTACTTTGGACCACTGAGCAACAGTCCAGTGCTGCTTCTCTGTAGCCCAGGTCTGGGGAATGCGGCACCTGTAGCCCATTTCCTGCACACACCTGTGCACGGTGGCTCTGGATGTTTCTACTCCAGACTCAGTCCACTGCTTCCGCAGGTCCCCCAAGGTCTGGAATCGGCCCTTCTCCACAATCTTCCTCAGGGTCCGGTCACCTCTTCTCGTTGTGCAGCGTTTTCTGCCACACCTTTTCCTTCCCACAGACTTCCCATTGAGGTGCCTTGATACAGCACTCTGGGAACAGCCTATTCGTACAGAAATTTCTTTCTGTGTCTTACCCTCTTGCTTGAGGGTGTCATTAGTGGCCTTCTGGACAGCAGTCAGGTTGGCAGTCTTACCCATGATTGGGGTTTTGAGTGATGGACCAGGATGGGAGTTTTAAAGGCCTCAGGAATCTTTTGCAGGTGTTTAGAGTTAACTCGTTGATTCAGATGATTAGGTTCATAGCTCTTTTAGAGACCCTTTTAATGATATGCTAATTTTGTGAGATAGGAATTTTGGGTTTTCATGAGCTGTATGCTAAAATCATCCGTATTAAGACAATAAAAGACCTGAAATATTTCAGTTAGTGTGCAATAAATCTAAAATATATGAATGTTAAATTTTCATCATGACATTATGGAAAATAATTAACTTTATCACAATATGCTAATATTTTGAGAAGGACCTGTATTTCCAATTTCAGGCTGGATTAAATATGATGATGGAGCTGTGCAAATAAATACTTTTAATGAGGAGCTGCCCAAGGCCTGTCAGTAAATTAATATATTCTTCTAGCAGAGCATGACCTCCTTAGAGCATCTACAACAAAAGTCAGTCATGTTTACCAACTGTTGTATAAACAAGGTAGACAGCAGGGAATATTAATTGCATGTATGTCAGGGGATGTCTGACACTAAATCTGCCTTAATTGTTTAGTCAGGGAATATGATGAAACAACTGGTGATGAGGAAGCCAATTTTGTTTTGTTAATAAAGGTCAGTGCAGTACCTCGGACGTCTCAGTATGTTACGGTATTAGTTTTAGATGTTTTCTTGATGTTCTTCCAAAGATTTGTGCAAGCATAATTACCGACAAAATACAGATAACAAAATATCATCTTTACATTTCCAGCTAAATTAATTCCTATTTCAGTCATTTCTGAATCTTGTGAATATGCATGGTGTGCAATAATTACATCTTTATCAAATGTTTTTACATTTTTTGTCACTTGAGCACTGTCTACATTTGTACTTTAATATGGAGTCTAAATTGTCCTTTTTTAATTTGATAGTATGCCTTAATTTATTTTCTAAAAAAATAGATAATGTACTGTATGTTTTGCTTTTTCTGCATGTCCTATGTTGAAATAATTTAAACAAAAGCTAGACCCATTTGTGATCACGTATTATAATTTACGTATTTATTGATTCTGACTGATTAAATTAAGCTAAAGCCAAACAGTTTTACACATGTGTAACTAATGCATATGGTGTATATCTCACCTTTTTTAACTAGAAAAAGCAAACTGAGAAAATGTATTTACTACATATTTTACCTGTAAATTGCCTTAACAACTACCATTAAATAAATTAAATTTAACAAGTTGACACACTATTAAAAAATGTTTACTTCTATACCTGGGAGTGAGTTTCTCTTTACTCAATTTTTTTTTTTTTGGAATCATGTGATTTTTAACCATAGGAGATATAGGGCACTGAAAGAGAAATACTTCTACTATTCTACTGAATAATTCAATGATTACTTGCAGACTTTTCCATGCATTAATAGGTGCCACTTTCTGTGCCTCTGTGTTTAATGCATCCTGGCTCTCTACAAATAGCTACTAAGAAATACTACTTTTAGGTTAAAACGTGGAAAAAGGAGGGTACGCTTCCAATCTATACAACCTCCACCTCCCTTCACTCTTCTGCAGACTCACATGATAACACACACACAAACCTCGTCTAATTATACTAACACATAAGGCACAGTTTATGTGGTTTGGAGTTTGACTGGATTTCTCTATTTTTGATCTTGGATTTCCACTGTGACATGAATTTATGTCAATATGCTATGTTTGTATTGGATATGTTGGTGTGGAATCTCACACATTGTGAACAATTTCAGCTCAGCATCTACATATAAAGTAAACCTTAACATTAAACTTGCAGATGATACCCCAGTAAGACTCAATTATTGGAATGGCGATCTAAAACCAGGAAGTAACATAGCTAGAGGGCTGCTGGCAGTGATTTGGTCAGAATGAATAAGATGATCAACAACTAAAGGTCTCTACCTAGGAACACACCCCTCAGCATCAGACACTGTGCAATAAGGAGTATGGGCAGCATTAAATTCCTATGAATGGAGATCTCTGACCTCACCTGGTCAAAGAACATAACTTGGATTATGAAAACAGCCATGCAGTTTCTGAGAACAGTGAAACATAACTCTCTATCAGCACCCTCAAAATATTCCACACAGCTGAGGTGAACTGATTGAGCTGATGGGGACGTGTCAATGAACTGTATTTCAGCGTGGTAGTCCAGCTGCAATATGGCAGACAAGAGGGTCCAGCAGAAGATAGTGATGGAAGCTAAGAAGGTCATCGAAGTGTATCTTCCGTCTGTCCAGCCATCTGTTGCAGAGCTGATACAGGAACAGGGCTTTCTATAAATTAGCATAACTAACCTAAGTATCAGTGTTTTTTTTCAGCTTTGAGTCATATTTGTAAAAGTGCGCTAGAACTGTCAGACAAGACCAGATTGTAAAGGAATTTTTGAGTCAATTAGATTTATTTAATTGCGTTGTATAAGTTATTTTGTTTGTCACATTGACTTGCATTGCTTTAAATCACACTGCTTGTCTTAAAATCAACGAGTTTCATAAAATCATAGGGGTGAATCGCCTCATATCAAACTATAGTTTCCATTTTTTTATCTAAAATAAATCTGATCATTGGCAGTGTCGAGACACATATGGTGTCGCCCACAGACCACAGATGCACAACCCAAATGCAAAGCTTCAGCTACAAGCTGTTAAAATGCTGAACTGTCGAAAAGATTATACACTTTACCTTATTACATCTATGTTCTTATTTATTTTGAGTTGGTGTTGGGCACAGCCAGTGAGGAGGAGTTACAGGTGGAATCACTGTGACATCATAGAGCTACAAAACTAAGTACTTCTACTACTACTACTACTACTACTTTATTTATAAAGCACTTTAAAACAACCGTAGCTGTGACAAAGTGCTGTACAGACGAAAATCAAAATAAACATGCAAAATATGAAAATGACAACAAAAACAGTAAACACCATAGCAGAAGTAAGAGCAAAAGTCTCAACATCAATTAAAAGCCAAAGAATAAAAGTGAGTCTTAAGATGAATTTTAAAAGTAGACAATAAAGGGGCACTTCTAATATTTAACGGCAAAACAATCAATAATTTGGGAGCGGCAACACTAAAAGCTCTGTCTCCTCTAAGCTTTAGTTTAGACCTCGGTAGCTCCAGGAGCAGCTGATCAGCTGACCTGAGGCAACGAGCGGGAGAATATGGGTGAAGCAACTCGGAGAGGTAAGATGGGGCAACACCATGTAAACTTTTAAAAACAAGTAAAATAATCTTAAAATGAACTCTAAAATGCACAGGCAGCCAGAGGACAGAAGCCAGGATAGGGATGATATAGTACTGTCTGCTGTTTGTGTATCTGGTGACTGCACCCCAACCAAAAATAAAACTAGCCACTTGGAACAGTCTGATCTCCTTCAGAAAGAATTTGACAGATGGAATCCCCAAGAACCTATCTCTATGTTCTCTCTATTTTCTCTTCCTAGAAGCTACACCTGGCCTGACTCTGTGTCTACACGTGAAACCTTTCTGGAGGGGAGCATCGTCAAAGCTTCTGCTGGCAACAACTTCGTGCTCACCCTCTACCGATGATCCACTTGGCCCTGTCTTTGAGTGTTTAACTTTTTATCTCTCCTCGACATAGCAATTGACTGAGCTTTTACTGTAACTAATTATACAGGTCCTTCTCAAAATATTAGCATATTGTGATAAAGTTAATTATTTTCCATAATGTAATGATGAAAATTTAACATTCATATATTTTAGATTCATTGCACACTAACTGAAATATTTCAGGTCTTTTATTGTCTTAATAAGGATGATTTTGGCATACAGCTCATGAAAACCCAAAATTCCTATCTCACAAAATTAGCATATTTCATCCAACCAATAAAAGAAAAGTGTTTTTAATACAAAAAACGTCAACCTTCAAATAATCTTGTACAGTTATGCACTCAATACTTGGTCGGGAATCCTTTTGCAGAAATGACTGCTTCAATGCGGCGTGGCATGGAGGCAATCAGCCTGTGGCACTGCTGAGGTCTTATGGAGGCCCAGGATGCTTCGATAGTGGCCTTTAGCTCATCCAGAGTGTTGGGTCTTGAGCGTCTCAACGTTGTCTTATCTATATCCCACAGATTCTCTATGGGGTTCAGGTCAGGAGAGTTGGCAGGCCAATTGAGCACAGTGATACGATGGTCAGTATACCATTTACCAGTGGTTTTGGCACTGTGAGCAGGGGCCAGGTCGTGCTGAAAAATGAAATCTTCATCTCCATAAAGCTTTTCAGCAGATGGAAGCATGAAGTGCTCCAAAATCTCCTGATAGCTAGCTGCATTGACCCTGCCCTTGATAAAACACAGTGGACCAACACCAGCAGCTGACACGGCACCCCAGACCATCACTGACTGTGGGTACTTGACACTGGACTTCTGGCATTTTGGCATTTCCTTCTCCCCAGTCTTCATCCAGACTCTGGCACCTTGATTTCTGAATGACATGCAGAATTTGCTTTCATCCGAAAAAAGTACTTTGGACCACTGAGCAACAGTCCAGTGCTGCTTCTCTGTAGCCCAGGTCAGGCGTTTCTGCCGCTGTTTCTGGTTCAAAAGTGGCTTGACCTGAGGAATGCGGCACCTGTAGCCCATTTCCTGCACACGCCTGTGCACGGTGGCTCTGGATGTTTCTACTCCAGACTCAGTCCACTGCTTCCGCAGGTCCCCAAGGTCTGGAATCGGCCCTTCTCCGCAATATTCCTCAGGGTCCGGTCACCTCTTCTCATTGTGCAGCGTTTTCTGCCACACTTTTTCCATCCCACAGACTTCTCACTGAGGTGCCTTGATACAGCACTCTGGGAACAGCCTATTCGTTCAGAAATTTCTTTCTGTGTCTTACCCTCTTGCTTGAGGGTGTCAATAGTGGCCTTCTGGACAGCAGTCAGGTCGGCAGTCTTACCCATGATTGAGGTTTTGAGTGATGGACCAGGCTGGGAGTTTTAAAGGCCTCAGGAATCTTTTGCAGGTGTTTAGAGTTAACTTGTTGATTCAGATGATTAGGTTCATAGCTCGTTTAGAGACCCTTTTAATGATATTTAATGATTTAATAATTTTAATGATTTATGGAACATAGTAATGAAGAAGCAAAAAAACAACAAAAAGGTCAGGAGAACAAATGGTACAAAGCAGCAGCTTTTATCAGCATGTTTCTCCTTAATTGTATTGACAATGCTCTGATATATTCCCTTTCTCAATTCTTCTTGAAGTGCCTGTGACATTGAATGTCCAGACTACTCCTTTGCAATTTTGTTGTGCTCTTTTATGAAGTCAAAGGGGAACCCCCGCACGTAAACTGACTGCTGCTACAATGGCAGCAACACAGACAGCAGCAAAGAATCTGATATTTCTTTAGATAAATTTCAGTCCCTGCCAGAGAGAGATGCAGCAGTCAGGAGAAAAAAATCAGCTTTCATCACATGGCAGAGCACAAGTCCTGTATCATGCGGACGGCCATCTAATTTGACCAGAATGTATTTTTGCTGGATGCTGGAGCACGGAGTCAATATGCATAAACCATACCGCACCACCATGAAACAGAAAGAGCACAACATCAAGATTTTCTAAATAATTCACTAAAGACAGACTAGATTGTGCTACATTAATAAATGCACACATATATTTATATACACATGTGTATATATTAGCAGTTGTTTACATTAGATCAATTACTGGATTAACTAAGGTATTATAAACAATATAAGTAATTCAACATTAAATGCACTAAATTAAGCAACAAATATAGCTTCGCTGCAGTCAGTGTCCTTACCCATTGTACAACAAAACACATGAAAATATCTGGATGCATAAAATGTAAAATGAAGCACTTTTAGCTGGTTACACTTCCACAGAATGAGTTGTTTTGGACATGTTTCCTCATTTATCGCAGGTTTTTATGGCACGATATGCGTATGGTTTTTGGAGCTCCTACAGGATCCACAGTGGACCAGAAATAACTGGAGTCGAAACTGAGCAGTATGGAGCAGTAGCAGCAGACACAATACAGGTCCTTCTCAAAATATTAGCATATTGTGATAAAGTTCATTATTTTCCATAATGTCATGATGAAAATTTAACATTCATATATTTTAGATTCATGGCACACTAACTGAAATATTTCAGGTCTTTTATTGTCTTAATACAGATGATTGTGGCATACAGCTCATGAAAACCCAAAATTCCTATCTCACAAAATTAGCATATCATTAAAAGGGTCTCTAAACGAGCTATGAACCTAATCATCTGAATCAACGAGTTAACTCTAAACACCTGCAAAAGATTCCTGAGGCCTTTAAAACTCCCAGCCTGGTTCATTACACAAAACCCCAATCATGGGTAAGACTGCCGACCTGACTGCTGTCCAGAAGGCCACTATTGACACCCTCAAGCAAGAGGGTAAGACATAGAAAGAAATATCTGAACGAATAGGCTGTTCCCAGAGTGCTGTATCAAGGTACCTCAGTGGGAAGGAAAAAGTGTATCAGAAAACGCTGCACAACGAGAAGAGGTGACCGGACCCTGAGGAAGATTGTGGAGAAGGGCCGATTCCAGACCTTGGGGGACTTGCGGAAGCAGTGGACTGAGTCTGGAGTAGAAACATCCACAGCCACCGTGCACAGGCGTGTGCAGGAAATGGGCTACAGGTGCCGCATTCCCCAGCTCAAGCCACTTTTGAACCAGAAACAGCGGCAGAAGCGCCTGACCTGGGCTACAGAGAAGCAGCACTGGACTGTTGCTCAGTGGTCCAAAGTACTTTTTTCGGATGAAAGCAAATTATGCATGTCATTCGGAAATCAAGGTGCCAGAGTCTGGAGGAAGACTGGGGAGAAGGAAATGCCAAAATGACAGAAGTCCAGTGTCAAGTACCCACAGTCAGTGATGGTCTGGGGTGCCATGTCAGCTGCTGGTGTTGGTCCACTGTGTTTTATCAAGGGCAGGGTCAATGCAGCTAGCTATCAGGAGATTTTGGAGCACTTCATGCTTCCATCTGCTGAAAAGCTTTATGGAGATGAAGATTTCATTTTTCAGCACGACCTGGCCCCTGCTCACAGTGCCAAAACCACTGGTAAATGGTTTACTGACCATGGTATCACTGTGCTCAATTGGCCTGCCAACTCTCCTGACCTGAACCCCATAAAGAATGTGTGGGATATTGGGAAGAGAACGTTGAGAGACTCAAGACCCAACACTCTGGATGAGCTAAAGGCCGCTATCGAAGCATCCTGGGCCTCCATAAGACCTCAGCAGTGCCACAGGCTGATTGCCTCCATGCCACACCGCATTGAAGCAGTCATTTCTCCAAAGGATTCCCGACCAAGTATTGAGTGCATAACTGTACATGATTATTTGAAGGTTGACGTTTTTTGTATTAAAAACACTTTTCTTTTATTGGTCAGATGAAATATGCTAATTTTGTGATAGGAATTTTGGGTTTTCATGAGCTGTATGCCACAATCATCCATATTAAGACAATAAAAGACCTGAAATATTTCAGTTAGTGTGCAATGAATCTAAAATATATGAAAGTTAAATTTTCATCATGACATTATGGAAAATAATGAACTTTATAACAATATGCTAATATTTTGAGAAGGACCTGTAGATGATATAAGATCTGAAGACACTACCAGGTGTGTAATTTTTTCAAGCTTTATATCTGAGTCTTTAAAGAAACATTTATTTAAATATGTGGTATGTGCGTGTAATTTATCTTATTTTACTAATAATAATTTAGGATCTTTAACAATAACTACTCATATCTAAATTTACCTTTGTGGCAAGGAAGTGTTCCTACCTGCTAAGACTTGATCAGTTTTGCAACAGCAAACAACAACTTTTTCTTTATATCAGATGCAATGAACACCATGGCAATAGCATCTGCTTCAACATTCATCTGTCAGATATCCCGATCTCTGACATAATTGCTCTTGTGAATTCAGAGATTTCTTGTTTGAAGAAGTTTGCTCAATAGTTCTCTGACCACAACTGGCTGTGCTTGGTGGGACCAGCACATCTGTCCCTCGTCAGTTTTCCAGCTCTGATCCAGGCAGCTCTGATCCTCTTCACTTCAGGAAAGTAGTGCAGACTAACGGCTCCTTTCATAGTATTGGAGCCACCACCAGCAATGCACCGTTTCACCAAATTAACACTGTTCTTAATGTAAGACATGCTAATTTTGTGTCACAAGTGTCTTTTATCACATCTTCAATCCTAATATCATGTCAATTACTGCCCAAATACTTCAAAATTAAGTTGTTTTCTTTCAATTTCTTTGTGGGAAAAGTGTGTCACAGGCAATTCAATCCTGTAGAGACTCACAATAAACACAAAATGCAATTAGAGAAGTTACACAATGGATGTTTATTAGTTTGGCGTTCAGACCCCGGAGGAAGACATGAATGCTGAGAATGACATGAACTTGAATCAACGTCTTAGAGTTAGAATTGTCTTCCCCCCGGGGATCCAATACTGGTGATGGAGAGAAGGCCTGATGATAAGAGAACTGGAGAAGCTGAGAATCCGATGGAGGCGATGGGGCGGAGGAGGGTCGAAGTTCGCCTGACAGCTGGGAGATCCATGAATGGGAGACTTTAAATGCGGAGCCTTGAAGGATCATTGGCTGAGGATTACTGCAGACTTGATGCTGATTGGTTGGAGCGGAGACACACGGAGGAGCCATTGGATGAAGCTGGAGGAGTGGGTGAGTCTCCCAGATTGAATTTTCGTTATCACTCCATTTCAATCCTGTAGAGACTCACAATAAGAAACACCAAATGCAATTAGAGAAGTTACACAATGGATGTTTATTTGTTTGGCGCTCACACCCCAAAGGAAGACATGAATGCTGAGAATGACATGAACTTGAATGAACGTCTTAGAGATAGAATTAGAATTGTCTTCCCCAAAAGGCCAAGGCCAAACTGAGGCTGAAAAGTGATTGAATGGTAATACGTGACAGCAGGAGTGGAAAGAATTAATGCCGGAAGTACCGGGCTAGGAGGTAGATATAGAATGATGAGCGAGAGAAATGAGTTAGAAAAAGTAAGAATGATGGGAGATGACTGAATGCGACATGAACGCGTGATGACGAGCATGATGTGAGTAGGAGGGCCAGCGTAGGCCTTAGAAAGGCAAATGAGCTGCGAGAGCAATAATATGTAAAGTGCCGCGAAGGCATGAAAATGATGAATGGATGCAGATGAGTGAGCCTGCGTAGGCATAAGAATGAAAATGAGCCGGTAAGTATGTAAAGAGCCACGAAGGCCTCAAAATGATGAATGGATGTGGATGAGTGAGCCTGCGTAGGCATAAGAATGAAAATGAGTCGCATAGGTGTTGATATGAGAGTGCCAAAAAGGCATGAAAATAATGAATGGATGCAGATGAGTGAGCATGTGTAGGCTTGCGAGTGGTGTGAGCTTACGAAAGCTTGCAGTGATGTGTGAGCGTTTGACAAACATGCGAATGATGAGCGAGTTGCATGAACTTGAATATAACCATTCGATGGAGGTTGTATCTGATGGGAGGGGAATGAATGATGACGAGGGGGAAAGAGAATGTATGAATGAAGCTGAAGGTGCTGTTGAGAAGACCTTGAGAAACAGAATAATGAAAATGAATGAGATGAGTAATTTTCAAAAAAGATAAATGCGATTTATAGGCCGTCCATCACCAGTTATTGCATGAAATCTTACTAAGGAACTGAGAGACTGTTGAGCCGAAAACGAAGAGGAAGGCTGAACATATGATGCGTATGATGAAGAAGACCAGCAGCCAAGTGTTGAAAGGAATCTGTTGAGATTCCTTGGGTAGATGCGGTAATTGCAGCCCCAATTCTAAGTGAAAGGCTAGAAAATTGACTGGGCCAGGTTGCATTGAATTAGAGTCTGTGTAAAATGTGAGAAAACAGGAGGCAGACGTAGGGCTCTTACGGAGTGAGCAAGAGAAGAATGATGGGAAATGTTTGAGTGCGAATTTGATCATGGCTTGAAATTAGCTGAATGGGTCATCGAAGCGAAAACACTAAAGATGAAACGTGGGATTGCATAGGCATATAGAGATGAGGTTTGAAATATCAGGGTAGAACTAAAGTCTGAGAAGACGAAATATTTAGATGGAACGAAAGTTAATAAAGGAAGTAAAAAACACTAAACCTGAAACCCGTAGGGGGCTTGAACGTCCTGGATATAGGATTAAATATTTCACCCCCCAAAACCAAGGCCAAGACTGAGCAAAAGTGATATGGATGGAGGACGAGGGTGGGGAAGAAAGGATGATAAGAGCCTGACAGGTGAAGAAGGGGAAGGACATGAATCGGGCCAATGTCAAGGGAAAGGAAACATAAATTATTGAGTAAGAGCTAAGCTGAGCCTAACGAGTGAAGGAAAAAGATGAAGCAGACTGGCTGGAGAGAGAATGAAATAAATTGCTAAGGCTGAAACGCGCCTGATGAGGCGTGGATGGGACATGATAAACCTGACTAGGCCTGGCAGATGCGAATGTGGGTGAGCCCAACAGGCGAAGGGAGAAAATAAGTGATAGCTGACAAGTAGAAGGATGGAAACTTGGTAAACCTGGCTACGCGGGCAGAGAAAAGGACTTGGTCGTGCCTGACGATCAAGTCCTTTTCTCTGCCCGCGTAGCCAGGTTTACCAAGTAGAGGAAGCAAGGATAAGTTAAACTTAAAAGGCCAACCATCACCTGTTAATGCAAAAGATCTACTAAGGGCTGATAGATCGTCGAGCAGAGCACAGAATGGAAGTTTAGGCGGACATGCAAAGAATGCTGAAGTCGACCAGCGGCTGAGTTGTTGTAGGGAAGTTGTGGAAACTCATTGGGCAGCTGTTGAAGTGGCTGCCCTGATTCTGAATGAGTGACCTGAGAACTGACAAGGGGAAAGGTTTCATAGAACTAAATTTGTCTCACAAGTTGAGAACCAGGAGGCGATCATGGGAACTCCTCCTGTAGTAAGGAAAGAGGCATGAACGGTGAGCTGATATGTGACGTTAGAGAATAAAAGAGAACATGGCTTGGGAAAGAGAAAAACTGTAATTGAGGCGAGCTATGAAAATGAAACTTGTACCTTTAACCTTAAATATGATTAAAGACAAGTTTAAAATGGACTAAATAGAACTTGAGGTCTGAAAGCTGAATCTCTAGCTGGCATGAAAGAATTAGAAGGAGTAGTAAATTGCTTAGTCTAAGTAAGCCATAAAGGCAAGGAGGAAAGCACTGGAGAGAAGAGATTCAGAATTAGTTAAATAATCAGAGCGAAGGATCGTAAGGAGACTCCCACAGCCTGGAGTCAGGCTGTGAAGTGCAATGATTTGAAAAGTCTTGAGAAGAAGTTAAATGGTGTGAAGAGAGAAAAACTCGGCGTGGGCTCAGAAAGATGATCGTTTGATAAAAATCGATGCCTGCTAATAGACTGCAGATGTAGGGGAGCTGGAAATGACAATGTTCAAAACAATGAGTAATGAAAGCTAGGACTGTTTGAATGCGAACCGGGTATGATGGTGTGTTATAGCAAGGTAAAATTTACAAAGGTTTGCCAGGCGAAGGAATGGGGTTTAAAGGGAAGGAGCTGGACCTGAGATACAACAATGTGAAACTGATTGCGACGGAGAGAGGAATAATCGGACAAGGGTGAAAGTAGCTGATGGACAGAGACGGCAAAATACCTGGAAATTAGAATGAGACAAGCATCAGTGGCTGAATTGAATAACCTGGAACATGACAGGCCTGCCTGGATACAATGGAGGTAAGAGCTACGTCCATGACATTGACATAAAATTTTCACAAGTTGTTATTCTGCTGCAGCAATAATGCAGTTAATGCTTGTATGTGAAAACACTAGTTTAGGAAGGTGCTGTAAATCGATTGACGCAGTTTAATATGCATAGTAAATAGCGTAAAAGTACTCAAAGGAAAAAATGTTTAAGAATAAAAGGGGTTGAAATAATTTAAGATAAAATTTCATTTATGATGAAAGATAAGGCAAAAAGTTAAAGCAGCATATTGTTAGAAATACGAAGGTAATAGGTTCTGTATATTCTTAGCTATAATGATGAGTTCACGTGCAAGCTTTGACAACAAAGGATTGTGAATCACCTGTTCGAGAGGCTGTCTTTTGGACCGGCACTAGAGACCGAAAACTGGAACGAGTCAGCCAGGAGAACGACATCGCCGTAAAAGAAAGAAATACCATCCAGATTGTAAGGAAACTGGGGCGGGAAGCCAGCAGCTTGAGTTGGAATCAGAGGTGGTTTACATCATGATATAACTTTCAGTGACGAGAATGAACGGTTTAGCTGACTCCTGATTGCGTGAAAGTGGATGCAGCTTGACAGAGAAAGAATGCGATATGATAGAAAAATTGGGAAGCCACGTTTGTAAATGAATGTCAATGATGAGGGACTGTGAGATCGATCTTATTTATAGGGTAAATAGCAGAAGACGTCTGAAATGCTTAAAGGCGGCACGAGCTCGCCGAAAGGGAGATTGTTAGAAGCGGAGATGAGATGATCCAAACTTAGCAGTACAGCCATCAGGGGAAGTAACACAGTGGTCGACCTCAGGAGATGGTAACAATGAGAGAAACCAGATTAAGGAGTTACTCTTGAAAGATTTGGAGCAGAGCCTGAGTGAGATGATAGAATGTGTGGGAGTATATGATCTACCTGAATATGAAAGAGGAGTGGAAACGCAGTGACATAAATTGCATATGAATGAGGAATAGTTGATAAAAGAGAACGAAGTGATATATCTCACCATTTAGAGATGAGCTAGGATGAGCGTTGCGATGGTAATGACAGTGGGAGGAGCCAAGGAACGGGTTGAGCGTCGCTCGAAAGAGAAGCTGCTGCCGGGGACGACCGGGTTAAGTGGTAGCAGGAGCTGTGATACAGGCAGGAGTATGTCGTAGATGTTTAGAAGGAGAATCGAAGTTCGGCTGACAGCTGGGAGATCAATGAATGGGAGACTTTAAATGTGGAGTCTTGAAGGATCATTGGCTGAGGATTACTCCAGAGTTGATGCTGATTGGTTGGAGCGGAGACACACGAAGGAGCCATTGGATGAAGCTGGAGGAGTGGCTGAGTCTCCCAGATTGAATTTTCGTTATCACTCCATTAAGTCTGTTCTATGTTTGCAGCAAATATTCTAACATCCTATTTCCCCAAAACATCACTAGACCATTTCCAGACTGCAGTGCTTGTGTGAAAATAGCTATACAGAACAGAAACAAGTTGTTTTGCCAATTCAAAATTATACAGGTACTCCAGAATTATGGCACATCTTATGCAACGTTTAGCAAGCATGACAAACTAAAGAGGGAAATAACAAAGTACATCAAAAATGAGACATGCAATTATTTCTCTAGTACTATGAATAACTACCATTTATAGCATTGTTACGCCAATAATAACTGTTCTAAGTTTGTGACCAGAAGAGTTTGGCTACAATTACTCCAGAATATACCTATTTATTCATTATATGCAGTTAAACCTTTCTAGGTTGCACCCAGAAACACCTCAAGTTACTTGAGAATATCTAATATTCTACCATGCATATTTATGGGCTGTGGGAGGATTACCCAAAGAAAACCAACACATATACAGAGAGAAAATGCAAACTCCACCCAAAAAGAGTACAGGCCAGGCTGGGATTTAACCGAGAGCTAACACGATGTGAGGAAAAAGTTCTAACTCCTGCGGTGCTACAGTTCATTTATCTTTTCACTTTTGTCCAGTGGATGTACATCACAGACAAAAATAAATTGTTGTGCTTGACAAAATGACTAAAGGATTTAATCGACTGTCTAAACCTTTAATCCGTAAACACTCAGCTGTTGTTAAATGTGGATTTGTGCACGGATTTTCATTTCCCTCAGGGATTATCACAGTTGGCTGTTGAAGAATTTCTGCCACGGGTAAAAAAAATAATTATTTTTTAAATGCATCTGTGTATCATCACAAAGAGACTTTATTATCTATATGACATATCCACTTCAACATGCAACACTTTTGTTTGGGTGCCATGTAATGAGCCACAGTTATCTAACTCCCAGTCTTAGAACCAGTAGAGAAGAGGACAATGGCCAATATCCCAGTGCTACTGGTGTGACCAGGGACATTTAAATTATATATTTTAAAAAAAGCTGAATTTCAATGCTTTGTGGGTATTGGGTGGGGTGTGGTTAGGCTGAAGGTAGTTTTTTTAGTTTTTTTACTTTGTATAGATCAGTTTGATTCTGAGTACACATCTAGGCCAAGACTGCCTCCGCAAAATGCTACCAGCATTTATAATGCAAATAAATAAAAAAGTGGGAAAAAAAAGAGTAATATTCTTATAAATACTCTACAGTGAATATGTTCTGGATATTTCTGTCCCACAGGCATCAAGGATGCAGCCAAAGCCTGTTTAATTGTAATTGGTGTTAATTCATCTGCTTGCAAACTAAAACTAGGACGCTTCCTGAACTGAACGCCTTGTCACTTCCAGTGTACAAATGTGCATATGTTTGAATTCGCCTTTGAGAAGCACCAGCGAGATTCTCAAGGCTGACGGAAAATTAAGAGTCAGCCTAAACCAAATAATTATTGTTTTTCTGAATCTGGCTCCCCTGCACGGCCTTGATGGCTGGCTATCTTCAACCTCTCCCAGAAGGTATGTAAACATGACGCTCTGCTCCCTCTGCCCCCTCCCTTCCCTGAGGACATCTGTGGACCTGCTCAGAACTGTGTGGCTGGTTGATGAACATTCCAACGTACCATCAAGGACAATGGCCTCTGGGACAGTGCTTCATGGACTTACTTGCACACACTCACTTGCACACACACGCATGCTCAAGATAAACATACGCACCCCTCACACCACCTTCAACGTTCCCGGCATGATGTTGTTTTGTCAACTTGTTGCTTCTTTGTGCTGAGGTTTTTTTTGCAATCTCAAACTGTATCCTGCTAAGGATAAAGTGTGAAATATGATTTTTTCCCTCTACTTACCTAATGTGGCCTCTTTTCTCATCTAGCAAGGGCAGCACCTGTGAGTGGGCAGCAAAGCCTCGGTGTCCCCCCCTTGTCTTGTGTTATGATGTATGATTGGATGGGTTGTACTGGAAATATAATTTCCCCTCGGGGATCAATAAAGTATCTTTGAATTGAATTGAATGTATTTTAGAGATTAACTCAATCTGAACCTCAAACATCCCAGCACAGATTATTGCAACTGAACTCTTTGCTATGACTATTTAAAGCATTTCTTAATGAGGTGAATTATATTTGAATTCAAGTGCATGTACATTTGACTATACTCATTCATGCAAAATTGTTACAATTTGCGGTACAAGAAGTGCATTTGATATAAGAGTCAATAACTGCGGCATTTTTTACCATGCAGTTTAACGGATTTCCTTTTCACTAAAGTGTGACAAACTACACAGAGGAGTGTAATGGATGCTTGTTGCATCCATTGTCTTTTCGCCTATGTGTACAGGCAGTTTAATAAACATTTAAGAAATTATTCATTATTATATAATGATTTGTACAAGAATATATAAAATAAATCTAACACTTCAAGTCAATGGTATATTTGTACTTGTAAATACTATAAACAGCCCTTGTCGCATAAAATGTCCCTTTCCAGACTGCTGTTTCTTTTTTCTTCTCATCCAACCAGTACCTAGTAAGTTAAAAACAGCCAACAAACCGGCATTTGAAACTGATTCACATCAAGGGCAATCAGTGAAGCCTCTTCTCGACTTCTAAGTGTCACTCACAGAAAACACAAGAAGATGAGTTAAGCCAGGCAAAGGAAAGTGAGGGTTTGTGTGTCAGGTGGCGAATTTAAAATTGTCAGACGGATGTGACTTGATTACTGGTTAACTATACTGTTGGTGCACCACTCTGGTATGGGGGAGAAACCGGCTGGTAGCTGGATTATCAATTTGGAGAAGACAAGACTATTACAATGTGTTGTTTCACCTCAAGCTGACTCACAATAACAGGGCCACTGCCTTTCTGTCCACTTGAAGTTGTCTATGTAGTTGTTATTTGCATCAGTGTTTTGCAACCTCACCAACTCAAAATAATTTTTTCTGTAAAATAAAATAAATTTGTGTTCTGTTGGTGTATTGAAGAATCTACGCCTGCCAAGTTTAAATTTTTGCACAAACCTGCTGACCACATTAAGAGCTAACACAAAAAACCTAAAATGATTGAGTTTGATTTTCCTATATAGCCTCACCAACATATTGAATATTCTTTGTAAAATTATAGAAATATAAAGCCCCTTTTCCTCTTTGCCCCCGGCTCCACTCAGCCCACTTTATGAGCATTTCCATTAGTTTTTTTCCATATCAGTGCCTACTGTACTTTTTTTTGTCATGTACGACCGGGGCTGAGTAGGGACTACATGTGATATGAACAGACTACAGTTCCCTGATTGGAATAAGGAAGTTCGCTTAAGGGCAAATTTATTGACGACCCTTAAGTGAACCAGCGTCTGCAGGAGGAGGGAGCAGGCAGAGAGCAGCTGCCTGTAATAAGACTGCCTGCATCGGATCCAACTGGAGGAAGACCCGCTGAATCCGCGGAGCACGAATATCCAATATTCAACCTAAAACTAACTTCACCGCAGTCAAACGTCTGCGGTTTTGTGTTTAAAGCCCTTGTAGTCGTCATTGCCATGGCTGAGACAAAAACGTATTCATAAAGCCCAAAATTGTAACTTCTTCAGGCAAACCTTCGAGCTGTACCAGTCCAGACAGCAGCGTCTCTACTCTCTGATTGTCCTGAACCCCAAAACCTTATTTTATAAGTTCTGGTTGGGCTGGGTTCCCAATTATATCCCAGTGATTTTCATTTTATACATGAAAAAACATATATAAGACATTCTTGCAATATACAATTGCATTTTCTTTGTTATTTTGTTAATTTCTTTTTATTTTCTATTTATTTAGTTTTTTTTTTCATTTTATGCAGATGTAGTTAATATGACGATGTAACACAGTAAAGTTCATAGCAACACAAGGCCCCACACTGAAGGCTGGAGGCGAAAAACAGGAATACGATCCCTCAATACTTAAATGTCATGAAACATGACACTAAGTCAATTTATTCTATGTACAAGTAAAATAACACCCATTTTTGTAATGGATGTAACCTGTTTTCATACAGAAACGTCTTCATGTAAGTTTGTGGATATTTTGCGGTCAACTCCCATCAGGGCTATCTAAATTTTGGCAGAAAGTTTTAATTTAAGTTGGCTGCATTATAAACCCCAAGGTTTTCTTTTTCTTCACTACAGTGCAGAAACTTCTGTGCTTCTAAAACTCTGTCATGTTACAAAGTTGACTTTATAATTTCACTATTAAACACGTGTTGTGCCAGCCCAATGAATGGTACAACACATCCCAAAACAAGGAATGAGCTTAAAACTGCCCAATGTCTGACCAGTGATAGTAGTAGTATAGTAGTTCAGTCTATTTTACTATTTTATTTTTGATTTTTCTGTTAACAGCATTTTACCATGAAAGGGGCAAGTCAAGTCATTTTGTAGAACAATATGTAAGAAAACATTATCTGGAAGCTCTTCTTATTGCATATTAATGTAAACTGACTGTAGTCTATAGTGACACAAACAACTATTTTAGTTTAGATTATGGGAAATATATTATAAAATGTACGGGGCTTAAAAGCTATAATACATATGTTTTCTGACTTTATTTTTTATCAGTGTTTACCACTGGGAAACTTTGTCTTTGTAGGAATCAACAGACAATGTATCTTCCTTTTCTGCTACTTGTGTTCCCACATTTAAATCACTCTAGTTTTGTTTGGTTTATTTTATTGAAAAAAGCTTAGGTTTAAAGTTGTTTTATAGCTTTTTTGTGTTTTCCAACAGCTGTGCAAGTAATGCATTTCTTTTTAGATTCTTTAACAAATCATTTTTAAATTTACAGTTTAGAAATTCTGGGAAGCTTTGCTCACTCTGGTGGATATTTGTTTGGGAAAGCTGACTCTGATGTTGTTACTAGAAATCCTGAGGCAAAGAACCAACCTAAACAAAAGTTACAGGACAATGATTCACCACACAGTTACAAGCGGTAAACAGCTATTCATATGGCCTCAGCAAAAATACTTGACAAACATGATTTAATTACCTGTTCACAAATGTTAAAGAGAGTAATTTTTTTATTCCTCACAAGACACCACATTGAAACATTTCCATTTATCATTACATAAAACTACATTATGCTGTTGCTTTTCATAATGTAAAGTACTACAGGAAAACCTATACATAAAAGATGCTTTAGGGGAGATGGCCTGTCAGCAATAACATTGGTAGCTTTATAATACCTAAATGTTGTTAGTTGGATTTAATACTATGTACAGATTACATTATGCAGTGCTATTGGAACACAACTGTTATTACTGCATTGTCACATTATGAATAGTGAGTATAAAGAGGAAAATAAAACAAGTCGCTGACTGTAAACACAATATTTTCACATTAGACTTTGTACAAAGTGCTAACAGAAGTTGATCAGGTGTTCACCAGTTCACCAGAGAAAAAAAAGTCTTTGTGTGTCATAGTTAATTGTTCCCATTAATTACAGTGATCTTCAGAAATATTTGTTCTTAGTTTTAAAGGCAAACAGAGAAGCCAAAACAATATGCTGAAATTTTAGAGGTAGAACACTGGTTTTCTTAAACTGTTGTGCAAAACAACTACAATCATGAAGAATTTCTGGCATGATTTGTGACCTTGATATGGTTTTACATTAAGTTTACAACCTAGTTGGTGGTTTATTATTAAATAGATTTGGATTCAACTCTATTTCAGGAGCCCTGTGTCTGTGCTGTGAGAAGAGTGCATAGAAAAAATATGTTTCAAGTACAGGATGAACAAGATGACAGATGGCAGCATGCTGAAATGGCTTCTAACTCGCACAGGGAAAAACTACAGAATTTGTGGACGTCATGTTTATTTGCAAACATAAATGTTTTTCTGCTAACAGGGGCTTGCACACCCTGCTGCAAAGTGAACATTACTCAATCATTTTTAATCTTGGAATTGATAATTTACCACGCTAAACCATGGTACATATCTTTACCCATCACAGGGCCAAGGCAATGATCCTCTCTTTAATGTGCCTGAATTACATATCAAATTTATAATTACACTTATTAGCATTTTAAGTACAAATGCAACCCTAATCTGCAGCCATTAACATTCCTTTCTGTGAACTGTGCTACATCTGACTGTATGAAATGGATTTTATCACTGGTGCTACAAATAAATCCTATCTGAAGAAGGACAGAAATGAGCCGAGGTTAATAGAGGTCCTCACCCCGAGTTGATAAAAATAAATGTGGGCAGCTGTGGCCTTTCAGAAGAGTGACAAGAAAAGCATTTTGAAATTAGATTTTTTTCCCTACACCCTCACTTGGACAATTATCCATTTACTATAAAGTATTTGATGCATTCCTCCATGAACAGTGTAATCAATGTTTATTCTAATAACTACAAGTACCAAGGGCACAGTGCTTACAACCACATACCGGATCAGATCTATTTACAGTCACAAAAGCATCAATGAAAATTATGCTTTTCAAAATTGGTACATTTTTCACAGTATGAGTAAATGTGCATATACTGTATAATGCATTTTAATATCTGTAAATTCATTTCAATCCAACTCAGTATTCTAGGTCTTAATTTGTTTTCATTGTCTCTTGTTAATCATCTAAAACTCTTTAAGATGCTCTGTTTAGATTAGCTTGTTTTTAATGAGGAAATTGCATTTTATTGTGCAGTTACTGTAAAGCCAAGATGTGGAAGTGACTTCTGGGTCATTATTCTTTGCCTTTGGACTGCTAAAGCTCAGCTTCTTTTGTACCAAGCTCTGTCAGCAAAACCGTCAATCACACCTTTGTTGTTGTGCCCCAGGTACCCAGACTCGCAGGCTTTACCACTTGTTAACATGCTTAATGTGCTGAATTCTTTTTCAACTTGACCCTGTCTCAAAGAACACCTGTGCAGCAAAAAGACTGCCAAGTTTTTCTCTTTTTCCTGTGTTTTACTTCCTTAACCTGCAGTAAAAGTGCACACTTAAAGTTATCCGAACAATTTTGGCTGAGGGCTCCAGTTCACCCTTCAAGGTGGCACACTTTGAAGTAGGATTATCATTCATTTTTTTAAATACCTTCAACAGAAATACTTGTCCAAAAGTATTAACAGTCTAAACAATTGCAGCTGATAAACATGCATTAACTTGAATTGCATTGAGGTAAGATAAATGCATCATTTGCTTCCTCTAATCAGGCACAAAATGGGATTATAAACATATTTATAAACATTGACATATTTGTAAATGGCAAGATCCCACACTAATTTTCAAGATTCAGCTGAAGCCACTCGGTGCAGAGGATCACTGCAGATTAGGGGTGTAACGATACACATATTCATACTGAAAATATCTGGTACAGCCCTGTAGGTTTGGTACGCGCGTGTACCGAACAACGTTGTTTAATACCTGAACATATGCAGAATGTTTGTGCAGAATATGCAGAATGTTTTTGTGCGAAGTAAGTGCGCAATGCAAAGTTCTGTAGTGCAACTTTAAAAAGAGAGGACACCCAACTATCACTAGACTATGCTATGTAGAAACAAATTGAGGTTTTTAATGCAGCAACAGTGGAGTAAAAATGGTTGGCGGAACCAAAACTTGATGGCATAAGGTACATTTGATCAGCAATAAAGAACATAGCTCGCTCTACACTTAATAGAATTACTCACCTGAAACAACATCAGCTGAATTTAAAGATCACAGATAGTGGAGAAACATCAACTGATGCCAAACAGCTACCTGCAGCATTCATCAGCCCATTCATCAGCCCTTGTTCATGAGGGGATTATTTTACCCTAATCATGACTCAAGAACCCCAAGGCTTTTTTATTTTTATTTTACAAAATAATTACAAAATGTTATAATCAGTATTTTATTATTTTAAGTAGTCAATCCAGCTATGGTGCTTTTGTTACCATTAGTCACCCATCATTTGTGAAAATAAAAACTGTTGTATAACAATATGTAGTCCTACATAAGGCATAGTTTCCTTCAAAAACTGGAAGTCCATCTTTATTTAAGGACGCTACTTTTCTTTTTTCAGAATCAGAATCAGAATCAGAAAAGCTTTATTGCCAAGTACGTTTTTGGACATACAAGGAATTTGTTTTGGCGTAGTCGGTGCAATACAATACAAATTAAACAGTATAAACATATCTACAATATAATATAAATATATGTGCACAGTTTTAAGTGAGTGAGAGTAAATATAGAGCAGTATAAGATGCAAGAGCAATACAACAGTGCAGGTGATCATTGTGCAAGTAAAGCAGTGCAAGTAAAGCAGGAGTCCAAGCTGAGCGTTAATGTAACACATAGAGTTACAAGTTACAAGTGTCCTGTCAGCAAAAAAAGGGGGGGTGTGGGGGAAAGGGACAGTGTCAGGGTGGTTTCCGGGCTTTGTTAACCAGGCTGGTGGCAGATGGGAAAAAACTGTTCTTGTGGCGTGAGGTTTTGGTCCGGATGGACCGCAGCCTCCTGCCAGAGGGGAGAGTCTCAAAGAGTCTGTGACCGGGGTGGGAGGGATCAGCCAGAATCTTCCCTGCCCGCTTCAGGGTCCTGGAGGTGTACAGTTCCTGGAGCGACAGTAGACTGCAGCCAATCACCTTCTCAGCAGACCGAATGACACGCTGCAGCCTGCCCTTATCCTTGGCATATTAAGATCTCCGTGCTGCTTTTTCTATTAAAATTGAACATTTATCTTCATCAACTCCCCCTGTTGGTTGTGTGAGTTGCTTAAGAAAATATCTTGGGGTCAATTTTATTTAAACTGTAAAATGTTTTTTTGTTTTTTTGCCTTAAATACATTTCATTCTACAGTCATGCAGCCAATACAAACATTTCTATGCAGTTTACTCCAATTTTTGAAATCCATGTACAGGTCATGAAGCGCAACTTCGGAAGGAGAAAAAAAATGCTCAACTTCCTGAAATACAGACTGACTGACAGTCATGCATTTTTTCCTAAGCCAGTTGCACATCTTCAGCCAAAGACCCGGGGTTGTTGCTTGTCCTACTGCAAGAAGTACAAGACTTGCTTGGAGCAGTATCTACAATATGAGCAGTATCTACAATATGAGATGAACTAAATAGGGCAAAGAAATTAGAATACTACATGAATGAATGAATAAAAAAAACAACAACAATGTGATTTAAGGGCTGTTCAGTTATATAATCTACAAAGACAAGACCCTTGAAGGGTAATGATTAAAATAATAATAGACTTGATGAATAATGCACATAATTATCTGTGTAAATATGATGCTTAGCGGTGTTATTTGAATTCCAAAAGGACCACAGGTAAATTCGGGTTGAATTTCTTCCTCTAAACTTTGTTTTTGGTTTTTTTTATTTAAAAAAAAACTTTTTTTAATCTCTAAACTGTCTTAACTGATCAGCGGCCTAAAGCGTTGGGCTGTGTGCAGCTGTGAAATCTTCTATTTAAATCCTGTCTAGGACCTTTACTTCTTCTCACGTTATCTCCTATGTTTTGTTGTACTGTGATCTGTATAGTGGAGCAGAAATGCCATTAAAATTGTCTGTGAGGGGACACGTATCCAGAAATACCTCCAGGGCTCTGAACCTGCCCCTATGAAACCTTTCTGGCAGGTTTGCAAGGCTATATTTTGATATGGTTTATAATGGCTGAATCTACTTTCCATATTTGTTTGTACAAGTCAGGAATGCAAATATTGTTTTCAGCTAAAGCGAATAAGCTAAAAAAATATTCTTTTATCCCTTTATATGCATATCATTGTTATACACTTTCAATGTGCACTAAAGCTGAACAGATTTGTGGCCTCAAATTGGTTTTAGATGTTTTAAGCTTGTCGTACAAACTAACTTCAGAATATAATGTTGTATTGAGTGACATCACAACTAAAGTTTACCTTTTAAAGTTCTATAAAAAAGTTAGAGTAACATAGTCAGAAGCGTTACATTTACCTAAAGTTTAAAATGAAAAGGCATTAAGATGCTTATTCATCAAAAGAGCAATGTTAAAAGTAATTTAAGTAGCAGTTGTACCATATACCGTATTTTCCGCACTATAAGGCGCACTTAAAAACCATTAATTTTCTCAAAAAATGACAGTGTGCCTTGTAATCCGGAGCGCCTTATATATGGATCAATTGGTTAATTGGTTGATCCATACTGGTTGTACACGGCGCTCTGTCAAAATGTTTCAGTACGACTGGTAAACTACAAAGCCGCACCGCTTGCGGCATTACGGCTACCGTAGTCAGGGGCGTCGCCGAAGTAATAGCGGTAAACACCTGTACTGTGCTTACTCCTAGTCCAACACCACTTGTGTGTGTATAACGACCCCAAAATTGCACCTTTCAAGAGACACGCTTACGATGCTGAGTTCAAACTCAAGGCTGTCAGCTACGCAGTCGAACATGGGAATAGAGCAGCAGCGAGAGAATTCAACAGTTAACGCTACTATATTGTGAATGTACTAACGTTTGATTTAGTGCATCAAACTGTTTCTTTTACGTGTTTACTGAATCAGGGAAAAGTTCCCTTTCACGTTTTAACTAACGTTTGATTTCAACTTCAACTTTATAGACTCCAATGCATTCCTAACGTGCAGGTGGCTCTATTCAATAGAATTCTATGTAGAGGAGACCTTACCATGAGAGTGAATGGAGTTATCAGAACGCTGGTTTGTAGTGTATTAATAAAGTTTGACTGACTGACTTATCTGACTGTTTTGTTGACATTCTCTTTAGCCCAGCTCCATTTAGTGGATGCATAACTCAACCCCAGTCAAACATTTGACTGCAGTAGCTTCTATTCTATGCGCCTTATAATCCGGTGCGCCCTATATATGAAAAAAGTTCTAAAATAGGCCATTCATTGAAGGTGCGCCTTATAATCCGGTGCGCCTTATAGTGCGGAAAATACGGTACAAATAATTCTAGTCTTTTAGTCCAACTTCATGGTTGGTGGGGGACAGAATCTATGTTATGCTAATCGTTTGTCTCATTTGAACCCAAGCACCACACACTAACTTCACATGGTTTGTTTTATCATCTAGGCAGACTATAAATAGCTAGTCTTGTTGCACATGTATTAGCATACAAGTGGAGAAAAAACATGAGAAGAGGGGGTTTAAAAAAGAGGTGGTGGGCCATCTAACAAATAGCCAAATAAAATGTCTCATAAACAGGTACACAGCTCTTGTTTTTATGTCTAATCCCAATATGTCTTTTTATAGGAAAAATACCTTTTTTTGTATGGGAAACACTCTCCAAAGGGAGCTCTTATTTTGATTTAGAACCAGCTTTTCAAAAACAAATTGCTAAACCATGTTATAAAAGCTGTAAAGCTGGCATATACAGAACGTAAGCAATTCTATCTTGGTTTAATATCCATGGATGTTAGTGTCAAAGGACATATTTGCGAGAATTATGGCATCCTTGAACTATATGTTCAGCACGGAATAAACTGTGAAATAGTGTGAGGACTTACTACACTTGAACTAATCTAGTAACTTATGTTAGGCAAGTGTAATCTGTGTAATTTGTGCAGATGCTCTTAAAGTGTGTTCTTTTTAATAAAAATAAAAAAAACTGCTTGGTCACTGTTGACCGCTTTGAAAGCAGCAAGTTTTCATCCTATCAGTATTCATTCTGCTCTGCTGCTAGGCTGACAAATTGAGTGTATCAGCTCAGTGGTTGATATGCCCTCATGCAATGCTAACGCTGATACCAGCTTTCTGAATCAAAGTGTAACTAACCAATCATATATTTCCCCTAAGTGTGTGAGCTTTGTAATCATGACCTTTATGACAAGTTTCACCTGCTTTGGGACCACCATTCAGAGCTCTGCGTGTATGTTGTTATTGTGGAGTTGCTGGACTTCAGATAGGTATTAGAGGATGCTAGCTGCCATGTTCAGAGAAAAAATATATATGGCTAAAATAAGAACCTTTGGTAAATAAATGTGTCATGTGTCATTTAAATCTTGAAACCTATTTTCCAAATCAAAATCTAGTTTAGATTTGATAAATCACTGTCTGAACCGTTGCTCACTTTTGCTCCGAGTGGCTGATCTCCTGGTTTGGTTGCATGATTTTTGAGTCACTGGTTGTGTGTTTGCTTATTAGCATTTATTTTAAACTAAATGGTTCATGGGTCCGATTGTGTGATGATTTAAGACATAATTTCTTGCATGTGGGAGCGATAAATTTTCAGGTTCATTTAAATTTTTGGAGAAGAGAGGGTGCTCTGACTTTCTTCTCTATCGTAATCTCACAGATTTTTGAAAAGTCTCTGACTTTTCAAAACCATTGTTCAGAGAGCTCAGTGAACAGTGCTGTAAGTTTACCTTTAAGTTCAAACCAGTTTTCATGTGAGAGGGGATTTGATTTTCCCAGCTATTAAGCCTGAATTAAATGATGTTTAAATTCCACACATAAGTAGCCATGCAAACATGTTCCTATTGGGTTTTAGGACTGAATAGGCAAAACATAAATTGCCCCATTTGTTACTCTTTTGCCACACTTTTTGATGACGGATAAAGCCCAATTACAACATCCCAAACACAGTTTAACAGCACTTGACAACATCTTGATAGTTGTGTTGGTTACGCTCATGGTGCAGATTGGCCTGTTACCAGTACTTCACGCATGCTCACTGGACCTTTATTTGTTTGTTTTTTCAGTGAAGAAAACACTGATTAACTGTGGATAGATTGGTGGACTCCAATGCCTGGACAGATCCAAAGCCTGGATATGGAATACAAGCCCATATCACTGGTCGTTGACCAAATTGGACAGGTTGATATAGCAAAACAACTTGTTTTTACATATAACAGGTTTTGGTGGTCATAAATGAATCAATGTTTAAGAAAATCAAGTCTACAATTTAACTACTATATAGAAACACATGCATGACTTGACATTCCAAACAATGAACTCCAGGCTTTTTGTCAGTCAGGAGGACAATGAATAATGACAGACTATTATTACCATTGTTTAAACTGTCATTTTACTGTGGAGACCCATACTATGTGTGTCTGCAGTGAATGATAATAAATTTGACATATGCATGATAAGCCCTATTTTTCCTCTCAAATTGGACCAATGGAGGAAAAATTGCATACTTGCCACATGACATTTCATCATAGGTAAGTCTTTAATGATGCCTCATCTGCATTTTTCAATTTATACAGGGCCAAAAATAGATCACTGGATGGGGCTTTGTAAAAACGAGTCATGTTAAACAGAGAGTAGTGTAATAATGGAGTATCTCAACCTTGCGTGTCAATTTTACCAGTAATTCATTTCTGTGATTTTTCAAAACTATTGCTATTAATTTAATGAAGATTATTATGATTAATGATGATTTCTTGTTCAGCACACCAAATACCAGCTGTAGGGCTTAGTTTATTTATTCAGTCATTCATTCTTTCGTGGAGAAGAAATAAATTTGTTTATTTAGGTTTAGATTAGATGGCAGAAGAGGCAAGCATTCACCTAATAAGACAATTAACATAGAAATTAGAGCTACAAGAGAAACCACATAATACTTAATAACGTTCTCTAAAATGTTTACCAATCATCCAGTCTAAGAAAAAACTAAGTACAATGTCTTTAGTAAAAGAAAAAGATACATGTGTTATTATTCATATTTCCTCTATATTTAGTTTCGTAACTACTCAGTAATAGACTGCATGGACATATTCTACCAAAGGTACCATTATTATAAAACATCTCTTCTTTTTGCAGATTATGTGGTCCTGCTGGCCCCATCTAGCCAATACCTACAGCATGCACTGGGGCGGTTCACAGCCGAGTGTGAAGCGGCTGGGATGAAGATCAGCTCCTCCAAGTCCGAGGCCATGGTTCTCGACTGGAAAAGGGTGGCTTGTCCTCTTCAGGTTGGAGGGGAGTTCCTGCCTCAAGTGAAGGAGTTTAAGTATCTCGGGGTCTTGTTCACGAGTGAGGGAAGAATGGAGTGGGAGATCGACAGACGGATTGGTGGGGCTGCCGCAGTAATGGGGGTGCTGTGCCGGTCCGTTGTGGTGAAGAGAGAGCTGAGCCGAAAAGCGAAGCTCTCAATTTACCGGTTGGTCTACGTTCCTACCCTCACCTATAGCCATGAACTTTGGGTCATGACCGAAAGAACGAGATCCTGGATACAGGCAGCTGAAATGAGCTTCCTCCGTAGGGTGGCCGGGCACTCCCTTAGAGATAGGGTGAGGAGGTCGGCCATCCGGGAGGGGCTCGGAGTAGAGCCGCTGCACATCGAGAAGAGCCAGTTGAGGTGGCTCGGGCATCTATACCGGATGCTCCCTGGACGCCTTCCTCTGGAGGTGTTCCAGGCACGTCCCACCGGGAGGAGGCCCAGGGCATGGCCCAGGACACGCTGGAGGGACTATGTCTCTCCGCTGGCCTGGGAACGCCTTGGGCTCCCCTCGAAGGAGCTGGAGGAGGTGTCTGGGGAGAGGGACGTCTGGGCGTCTCTGCTGAGTCTGCTGCCCCCGCGACCCGGTCCCGGATAAAGCGGAAGATGACAAGTAAGAGAATGAGAAAATCCAGTTTGTCAAAAATATCATGTGCATTATGCAATAAAACTACAGCACATGGATAATGTGTCAAGATAACTGAACTGGAAACTCTAGAGCGAGCAACAATTACAGAGCCAGGATGAAGGTTAAACAGGTTTATTGAAACACAGGTTAGCTCAACGATGTGTTGCAGGAATCTGGTTTCTCCAGTTCAGGGCACTGAGGAAGAGAAGTTGGTGACTATGGGTGACAGGAGCAGGTGTGACAACAGGACTGGTTGCAATAGTTGCTTACTGTTGGGTGATGGTGTGGGTTGTCCGGAGGAGGTGAGTAACGCCACGGAGACTGAGGTCGACAGGACGACTGGTTAGGTTAAGTGAGCGGTTTCCCTTCTTTCTACTTTCCAGGTAGCGGTGTGTGCAATGTTGGAGGGTGGACAGGCAGGGAAGCAAAAGGCAGGAAGTCAGGAGGAGCAGTGAGTTTCCTCTTAAGGTTGGAGGTTTCAGGAGGCTGGAGAAGGCTCTTGGTGAAGAAAGCACAATAAAGTGCTTGAGCCAACAGCAGACTAGAACATCTGACAGGATATCTCTGGGTCTGGGTCTTCTGTGTCTGATCACTTTGAGATAGAGAGCAGAGACACTCAGGTAAGCAATTAGATCACAAAAACAAGAGTCCAGGGCAAGGTCTGTAGATCCGATTACCACTCAGGTAAGTTAACAATCTGACGCCTTCTCAGGGGACTCCGGCAGTATATGAACGATCCTTTGTTGAGCCTTGATGCCCGTCGCACCCTGCAGGAGGAAGTGAGAGAGAAAGAGAGAGAGAGAGAGAGGAACACAACAGCACACCACACAACCCTGTGCTCAGCTCCGTGGTGTGACAGAATGTTAATGTAGAACATGAAAATATAACTTTGTTTATTATTGTTGAACCCAGTATTGACACCGCATTAAAAACTCTCAGGAACTCCATGAAACAGAAATATATCAGGTAATGCTTTATCATTTATGTTACAAGGTAATACTTTATTAGTCCCAGAGGCAAATCATGTTATTGTAGTCACTCAGGTTGAGTATCCATCTGATCTATATAAAATAAACATGAAACAAAGAATAATATCACAGTAGAAAAAAATACTTAGGCCACATTCCCACAGGTCTTGATTCTCAAATCTTATTTTTTGCAGAGATAAAAAAATTTCAGATGTCATCTGCAAAGATATGATGATCCATTTCTAAATGTTCTTTAATGCTTGAAAACTCTAGAGAACGATCTGCTTTATGGGCAAAGGTGTCTTTATGGACAAAGGTGTCGCTTATTTCAGCCAATGTTAGGCCACATTCTGCATCTAAAACTTCTGAGTTCTGCCATATAAATCTCACATTTTAAGTCTTACTCAAGCACCAAATGAATGATCCAATGATAACAATGCTTCATGTTATGCTACACTATGCAAAAGTTCAGTCTTTAGACTCACTAGCATCAAGCTGCTCAGAGCAGATCATGCACTTGACCTACTATCTGATTAATTCAACAAAGAATTATTTGACCACTTGAGAGTATTGACCTTTGGTCTACAAATTATTAATTGTAAAAACGAGACAGAGACTATGTAGGTAAATGTAACATAGCCCACCCTGATTGCGTAAATTATACATCCTTCCCCTGTGATGTGTGTATTGGATCCAGTCACAGCTAATCAGTATATATCCGGCCATGCTGAATAAAACTACAAATTAAGATTCGTCAGTCACTGGAAAACTATCTATTTTAATTTGTTGCAATGCAATAATCTGTCATCAAAACTAGCTTTTGTGCAAAGACTGTGTCGCTTTCCACAAGGGGCCATGTGCCTCGCTAAAAGCAAAGATTGGCCTTCGACTTCAAACATTGGCTGAGTTTTTGACAACATGGGCTCTTTTCCTGCAGCTTCCAGCCAAAACCATTAACATCTGGATAAATTGTAATAAACAGCTCAGGATCATAAACTGAACCCTATGATGAAGTCAGACATATAATGACAAATCACTGCACCATATTAGTGACTCAAATGTTTTGTTGGTCACTATTGATGCATTCTTGCATTATTCTCACAAGACTCACACTGTGTATAATCCTGACTATGAATCCTGATCTTGACATAGGCAGAGCAAGGAGAGAAGGGGAACCTGCTCAAGCTCAAGCTCACCTCTCCCTAACACACTCTTGTTGGCTCTTATGTCTCTTTATGTGAGTGTCAGACTCAGAATAATCTGTTATTCTTGTAGAGTTCTTGCCTCATTTATATAAGGCAAAACACTATATATATATATCTATATATATATCTATATATATATAGATATATATACATCTATATATATATAGATATATATACATCTATATATATATAGATATATATATATCTATATATATATATATATATATATACAGGGGTTGGACAATGAAACTGAAACACCTGTCATTTTAGTGTGGGAAGTTTCATGGCTAAATTGGACCAACCTGGTAGCCAGTCTTCATTGATTGTACATTGCACCAGTAAGAGCAGAGTGTGAAGGTTCAATTAGCAGGGTAAGAGCACAGTTTTGCTCAAAATATTGAAATGCACACAACATTATGGGTGACATACCAGAGTTCAAAAGAGGACAAATTGTTGGTGCACGTCTTGCTGGTGCATCTGTGACCAAGACAGCAAGTCTTTGTGATGTATCAAGAGCCATGGTATCCAGGGTAATGTCAGCATACCACCAAGAAGGACGAACCACATCCAACAGGATTAACTGTGGACGCAAGAGGAAGCTGTCTGAAAGGGATGTTCGGGTGCTAACCCGGATTGTATCCAAAAAACAAAACCACGGCTGCCCAAATCACGGCAGAATTAAATGTGCACCTCAACTCTCCTGTTTCCACCAGAACTATCCGTCGGGAGCTCCACAGGGTCAATATACACGGCCGGGCTGTTACAGCCAAACCTTTGGTCACTCATGCCAATGCCAAACGTCGGTTTCAATGGTGCAAGGAGCGCAAATATTGGGCTGTGGACAATGTGAAACATGTATTGTTCTTTGATGAGTCCATCTTTACTGTTTTCCCCACATCCGGGAGCGTTACGGTGTGGAGAAGCCCCAAAGAAGCGTACCACCCAGACTGTTGCATGCCCAGAGTAAAGCATGGGGGTGGATCAGTGATGGTTTGGGCTGCCATATGATGGCATTCCCTTGGCCCTATACTTGTGCTAGATGGGCGCGTCACCGCCAAGGACTACCGAACCATTCTTGAGGACCATGTGCATCCAATGGTTCAAACATTGTATCCTGAAGGCGGTGCCGTGTATCAGGATGACAATGCACCAATACACACAGCAAGACTGGTGAAAGATTAGTTTGATGAACATGAAAGTGAAGTTGAACATCTCCGATGGCCTACACAGTCTCCAGATCTAAATATTATTGAGCCACTTTGGGGTGTTTTGGAGGAGCGAGTCAGGAAACGTTTTCCTCCACCAGTATCACGTAGTGACCTGGCCACTATCCTGCAAGAAGAATGGCTTAAAATCCCTCTGACCACTGTGCAGGACTTGTATATGTCATTCCCAAGACAAATTGACACTGTATTGGCCGCAAAAGGTGGCCCTACACCATACTAATAAATTATTGTGGTCTAAAACCAGGTGTTTCAGTTTCATTGTCCAACCCCTGTATATATACGTGTGTGTGTGTGTGTGTGTTTCTTTCTACATTTCTTATTAAATAATTTGTGCGTTGTGTACAAACACAGGGAACCAATTATTTACTGCAGGTGTTGATTGGATGACATAAGCTTGAATTGCCTTTATTAATTCAATTTGTTAAGCTTGTCATTTTAATGTATTTCTCTAACAGCTAACAGACAGATGGTTAGTTTATTAAAGTATTTTCCCTCTCACTCACAGCATGCAGCTAATATCGCATGCTTATAAGCCCTGAGGCTACATTGTGAACATTATTCCAGGGTGAGTCTTACAATATATTTTTTTAATTAATCAAAATGTGAAGCAAAGTACATATAATTTGGTTAAAATGCCATGTTCTGCTGGTAAATCCTATGTCATAGTTTGAATATAGATATTATTTGTAAACTCTGTTTGCATGACAAAACACGCCTGCACAGCAGGGCACTGACCCTTCCAGTATAAGAAATTCTGAGGTTTCATGAACTTCACTGTCAGCTCATCGACTCTCCATAAGAGATACAAGGTACAGGTGCCAAAGCTTTGTTAAGGATGTCCAAACTGGTGATGGGCTGGTAACGAAGTTACAGTTTTAAACCCACATACAATTTCAGTAATACAATTCATACAATTTAAAGTCCTCTTCAGGAGCTCATTGAATTAAAATAACAATAAGAAAATGTGATTAATAATAGTATTATAACTTTGATAAACAATATGATTTTTTTTTTTTTTGTCTGTTTTTCTGTTTGAATCAAAATCGATTGACTGCAGTAGAGGAATGACAGCAAACATCATTCAGTTTCACAAGTAGAAAAGAAACACTTTAAAGACAGTAAAAAGCTTATTGAACTGAAGATGATGAATACGTAAAGGAAAGGGTAAAACATGAGCTTGAAAGAATATTTAGCCCTACTAGTGTAGAATAGGTTTAACAGTGTTTTTAACTGGAATCCTAACAACATTGTTGATGCAGATTTTACAAAAACCTGGAATATTTTGTTTGAAAAAATATCCAGGATGTGATGAATTCCAAAATGCTAGAGATATTAGTGTGTAAACTGTATACAAATGACCGAGCAGAAGCATGAGGACTGTGACAGTACCTGCACCTTGTTTATGTATTTCCTTAGCTACCTGTGTGCTAGTAAGCATTGTTAATATATTCCTTAACACATTAAAGCAACAATCCAGAAGTACAGGTCCTTCTCAAAATATTAGCATATTGTGATAAAGTTCATTATTTTCCATAATGTCATGATGAAAATTTAACATTCATATATTTTAGATTCATTGCACACTAACTGAAATATTTCAGGTCTTTTATTGTCTTAATACGGATGATTTTGGCATACAGCTCATGAAAACCCAAAATTCCTATCTCACAAAATTAGCATATCATTAAAAGGGTCTCTAAACGAGCTATGAACCTAATCATCTGAATCAACGAATTAATTCTAAACACCTGCAAAAGATTCCTGAGGCCTTTAAAACTCCCAGCCTGGTTCATCACTCAAAACCCCAATCATGGGTAAGACTGCCGACCTGACTGCTGTCCAGAAGGCCACTATTGACACACTCAAGCAAGAGGGTAAGACACAGAAAGAAATTTCTGAACAAATAGGCTGTTCCCAGAGTGCTGTATCAAGGCACCTCAGTGGGAAGTCTGTGGGAAGGAAAAAGTGTGGCAGAAAACGCTGCACAACGAGAAGAGGTGACCGGACCCTGAGGAAGATTGTGGAGAAGGGCCGATTCCAGACCTTGGGGGACCTGCGGAAGCAGTGGACTGAGTCTGGAGTAGAAACATCCAGAGCCACCGTGCACAGGCGTGTGCAGGAAATGGGCTACAGGTGCCGCATTCCCCAGGTTAAGCCACTTTTGAACCAGAAACAGCGGCAGAAGCGCCTGACCTGGGCAACAGAGAAGCAGCACTGGACTGTTGCTCAGTGGTCCAAAGTACTTTTTTCAAATGAAAGCAAATTCTGCATGTCATTCGGAAATCAAGGTGCCAGAGTCTGGAGGAAGACTGGGGAGAAGGAAATGCCAAAATGCCAGAAGTCCAGTGCCAAGTACCCACAGTCAGTGATGGTCTGGGGTGCTGTGTCAGCTGCTGGTGTTGGTCCACTGTGTTTTATCAAGGGCGGGGTCAATGCAGCTAGCTATCAGGAGATTTTGGAGCAGTTCATGCTTCCATCTGCTGAAAAGCTTTATGGAGATGAAGATTTCATTTTTCAGCACGACCTGGCACCTGCTCACAGTGCCAAAACCACTGGTAAATGGTTTACTGACCATGGTATCACTGTGCTCAATTGGCCTGCCAACTCTCCTGACCTGAACCCCATAGAGAATCTGTGGAATATTGTGAAGAGAACGTTGAGAGACTCAAGACCCAACACTTTGGATGAGCAAAAGGCCGCTATCGAAGGCCATCCAGGGCCTCCATAAGACCTCAGCAGTGCCACAGGCTGATTTCCTCCATGCCACGCCGCATTGAAGCAGTCATTTCTGCAAAAGGATTCCCGACCAAGTATTGAGTGCATAACTGTACATGATTATTTGAAGGTTGATGTTTTTTGTATTAAAAACACTTTTCTTTTATTGGTCGGATGAAATATGCTAATTTTGTGAGATAGGAATTTTGGGTTTTCATGAGCTGTATGCCACAATCATCCGTATTAAGACAATAACAGACCTGAAATATTTCAGTTAGTGTGCAATGAATCTAAAATATATGAATGTTAAATTTTTTCATTACATTGTGGAAAACAATTAACTTTATCACAATATGCTAATATTTTGAGAAGGACCTGTACAAGAAGACTGTTGCGTGTAAAAGGTTTTTACAAGCTTTTACAATCTGTAAGTGGTGTCTGTTTCACATGCTTGAAATTAAAATATACTTTTTAGACCAGTTGAAGGCAGCCAAAATAATTATATTAAAATGAAACACTATAATTGTCTAATTTTATCAAACACTCAAATATTGTTACAGGGAGCTCGCACACACATTTCACTCACTCTCACATCAAACAGCTCAGCCATCTGCCACAAGCCCCCAACTGGTTAAGGCAGATGGCTGCTCTCCTTGTGTCTGCATCCACTCGAGGTCTCTTCCTGCTGAAAGAGAGTTCTTCCTCTCCACTGTCCCCAGTGGCCCTACATGTGCTCAGGATAAAGAACTGAAGTAAAGATGTGATGAAATTTATTTGTTTTAATAGTTCAACCAAGTTTTTAAAACTCCAATTTCTTTTATTGTGGTTAATATGTTTTTTTTAATATAATGGTTATATTTATTTGATTAAAATGGCTTATAACTTGAAAAGCTTGGATATAAAATTGGAATAATTTGGTAGGATTTTAAATTTTATTTACAAGTGAATTTGAACTGAACTCACTATCATTGTCTAAAGTTATAATACAGTCATAATCAATAAATAAGGCTGTATTTCGATGGTATTTATTGGTCAGATTAAAAGTACCTTTCAAAACTAATAACCTTTAAGCAGGTATGAAATAAACTTTTCAATAGCCCACATTTCTAAATTAAAATTAGTTTTTTATTGGTCTGATCGTCGTCGTCTTCCGCTTATCCGGGACAAGGTCGCGTGGGCAGCAGACCCGTCTGGGCAGAGACGCCCAGACGGGTCTGCTGCCCCTGCGTCCCTCTCCCCAGACACCTCCTCCAGCTCCTCCGGGTGGAGCCCAAGGCGTTACAAGGCCAGTCATGCTCACAGTTGTGTAAGAACCCAGTTTGCAATGGGACTAAACAAATGGTCGTTCTGCCATGTTTTCCATCATTTCTGATACTTAACCCAATAACACAAGCATGCTGGTCTGTGAAATGCACAAATGTTAAGGCAAAAATGTGAAAAGAACGTGTTCTTTAAGCTCCCACTGGTTCACTGCAAACTGAGTCAAACAGCAGCGTAAGCATAACTTGCTCGATTGAACTAAAACTGTCACTGTGCCCTGACACAGTGAAATCAAAGATATAGATTGACTGCTCTGAGTACTTCAGCTTTGGTTTGCAAAAATATATGATGTCTGAAATAAAACAAAACAAAGCAAACTGAGGAGTTGCAAACCTGTGTCAATCACTGTCAATTACTGAAACTTCTACAGAGGTCAGGGTTTTGGGAAAGTGCTAAAGTGCAACAGAGAGGAGGCGAAGGAAGGACCTTTAATTCCCATTAATATAAAGCTAAATGTTAGGTTCAAAGCCTTTTCAAGGTGGAAAACTTTTGCATTAAATATCATATAAATAAATTTGAGCGCAGTAATACGTACTTAGGTAAATGGAAAACAATTCCCAGGAAAAAAATCTTTGGCCAGTTTCCATTTTGTAAATACTGCCAATTTGTTTCTCACATGTGACGTATACGCGCTTTGCCAACTCAGTCTCAGTATTGGTATCAAGAAAGCACACAGTTTTTCAAAGCTGCACTTATTTGTGTTTTTGTACTCGTACTCATACTCATCATCTTCCGCTTTATCCAGGACCTGGTCGCAGGGGCAGCAGATTCAGCAGAGATGCCCAAGGCGTTCCCAGGCCAGCCGAGAGACATAGTCCCTCCAGCGTGTCCAGGGCCATCCCCTGGGATTCCTCCCAGTGGGACGTATCTGGAACACCTCCCGAGGAAGGTGTCCAGGAGGCATCCGGTATAGATGCCCGAGCCACCTCAACTGGCTCCTCTCGATATGGAGGAGCAGCGGCTCTACTCCGAGCCCCTCCTGGATGGCCGAGCTCCTCACCCTATCTCTAAGGGAGTGCCCGGCCACCCTAAGGATGAAGCTCATTTCAGGCGCTTGTATCCGGGATCTCGTTCTTTCGGTCATGACCCAAAGTTCATGGCCATAGGTGAGGGTAGGAACGTAAACCGACCGGTAAATTGAGATCTTTGCTTTTCGGCTCAGCTCTCCCTTCACCACAACGGACCGGCACAGTTCAACCATTACTGCGGCAGCCGCACCGATCCGTCTGTCAATCTCCCGCTCCATTTTCCCCCCACTCGTGAACAAGACCCCGAGATACTTAAACTCCTCCACTCGAGGCAGGAACTCCCCTCCAAACTGAAGAGGACAAGCCACCCTTTTCCGGTCGAGTACCATGGCCTCGGACTTGGAGGAGCTGATCTTTATCCCAGCCGCTTCACACTCGGCGGCGAACCGCCCCAGCGCATGCTGTAGGTCTTGGCTAGAGGGGCCAGCAGGACCATGTAATCTGCAAAAAGAAGAGAGGAAATCCACTGGTCCCCAAACCAGACCCCCTCCGGCCCTTGGCTGCATCTAGAAATCCTTTCCATAAAAGTTATGTACAGGACCGGTGACAAAAGGCAACCCTGCCGGAGTCCAACATGCACTGGGAACAGGTCCGACTTAGTGCCGGCAATGCGGACCAAACTCCTGCTCTGCTCGTACAGGGACCGGATGGCCCCTAATAAAGGGCCCCCGATTCCATACTCCTGGAGCAACCCCCACAAGGCTTCACGAGGGACACAGTCGAATGCCTTCTCCACGTCCACAAAACACATGTGAACTGGTTGGGGAAACTCCCATGAACCCTCGAGCACCCTGTAGAGGGTATAGAGCTGGTCCAGTGTTTCACGGCCGGGACGAAAAACACACTGCTCCTCCTGAAGCCGAGGTTCGACTATCGGCCGGACTCTCCTCTCCAATACCCTGGCGTAGGCCTTACCAGGGAGGCTGAGGAGTGTGATCCCTGTAGTTGGAGCACACCCTCTGTTCCCCTTCTTATGAAGGGGGACCACCACCCCAGTCTGCCAGTCCAGAGGCACTGTCCCCGACCGCCATGCAATATTGAAGAGGCGTGTCAACCATGACAGCCCAACAACATCCAGAGATTTGAGGTACTCAGGACGGATCTCATCCACCCCCGAAGCCTTGCCACCGCGGAGCTTTTTAACCACCTCGGTGACTTCAGCCTGGGTGATGAAAGAGTCCAACCCCGAGTCCCCAGCCTCTGTTTCCACCACGGAATGCGTGATGGCAGGATTGAGGAGATCCTAGAAGTACTCCTTCCACCGCCCAATAATGCCCTCAGTCGAGGTCAGCAGCCTCCCACCCCCACTATAAACAGTGTTGGCAAAGCACTGCTTCCCCCTCCTGAGGCGCCGGGCGGTTTGCCAGAATCGCATCAAGGCCAACCGGTAGTCCTTCTCCATGGCCTCACCGAACTCCTCCCAGGCCTCTGCCACAGCCCGGGCCACAGCACGCTTGGCCTCACGGTACCCGTCAGCCGCCTCAGGAGTCCCACAAGCCAACCACAGCCGATAGGACTCCTTCAGCTTGACAGCATCCCTTACTGCCGGTGTCCACCACCGGGTTCTGGGATTGCCGCCGCGACAGGCACCGCAGACCCTACGGCCGCAGCTACGGGCAGCAGCATCGACAATAGATGCAGAGAACAAGGTCCACTCGGACTCTATGTCTCCAACATCCCCCGGGATCTGGTCAAAGCTCTCCCGGAGGTGGGAGTTAAATACATCCCTGGCCGAGGGCTCCGCCAGGCGTTCCCAGCAGACCCTCACTATGCGCTTGGGCCTGCCAAGTCTGTCCGGCTTTCTCCTCCTCCAGCGGATCCAACTCACCACCAGGTGATGATCAGTGGACAGCTCAGCCCTCTCTATTCACCCGAGTGCCCAAAACATGTGGCCTAAGGTCTGATGATATGACAACAAAGTCGATCATCGACATCCTGCCTAGGGTGTCCTGGTGCCAAGTGCACTGATGGACACCCTTATGATTGAACATTGTGTTCATTATGGACAATCCGTGACTAGCACAGAAGTCCAATAACAAAACACCACTCGGATTCAGATCGGGGAGGCCATTCCTCCCGATCACGCCTTTCCAGGTGTCACTGTTGTTTCCCACGTGGGCGTTGAGGTCCCCCAGCAGAATAATGGAGTGCACTATCCAGCACCCCCGACAGGGACACCAAGAAGGCCGGGTACTCCGCACTACCGCTCAGCCTGTAGGCCGAGACAACAGTCAGAGACCTATCCCCAACCCGAAGGCGTAGGGATACGACCCTCCCATACAATGGGGTAAACCCCAACACGAGACAGCTGAGCTGGGGGGCAACAAGCAAACCCACACCAGCCCGCCGCCTCTCCCCGTGGGCCACTCCACAGTAGAAGAGAGTCCAACCCCTCTCAAGGAGATGGGTTCCAGAGCCCACGCTGTGCGTGGAGGCGAGCCCGACTATTTCTAATCGATATCTCTCGACCTCCCGCACAAGCTCAGGCTCCTTCCCCCCCAGCGAGGTGACATTCCACGTCCCTAGAGCCAGCCTAAGCATCCGGGGATCGGGTCGCTGAGGTCTCCACCTTCGTCCGCCACCCAATCCTCTTTGCACCGGTCCCTCACGGTTCCCCCTGCAGGTGGTGGGCCCACTGGGGGATGGCCTTGCATCTCTCGTTCGGGCTTGGCCCGGACGGGTCCCGCGAGGAGCAACCCGGCCACCGGGCGCTCTCCAGCGAGTCCCGACCCCGGCTCCGCCGTAATGGGCGACGTCACGTGCCTCGATATTTTTGTCCTCATGAGGGATTCTTGAACCGCTCTTTGTCTGACCCATCACCTAGAGCCTGTTTGCCATGGGAGACCCTACCAGGGGCATTTAGGCCCCAGACAACATAGCCTCTAGGATCATTTGAGCACTCAAACCCCTCCACCACATTAAGGTGGCGGTAATATTCTAATCTTAAATCTCACCTTTTCATTAGCTGCAAGTGGAAAATCATACTTTCAACAGAAATAAAGGCCTAAAAACATCAGTTTGTATGTAATTAGTCTATATATTGTATTTCACTAAGTAAATTTAGTTACTAAAATAAATGAACTTTCTAATAATACTCTAATTAGTTTAATGGGCTCTGATGTTATCTCTTAGAAAAACATATCCAAATACATGTGGAATAAACACTCCCAAAATATTAAGGACATTAGTACTAGACAATCATTTATAAAAATCTTTATTTAGACAACACTGCAGTTTTAAACTAAAATTATTTTAAATCTTAGAACAACCAGTTTTCTTTTTTGTGCTCAGCCTTCAAATGTTTATTCAAACATCACATGCAAAATGTTGCCAAATCACCAGCACTTCAATTTGTAAAGGGGCCTACATGGAAGATGGAAAATAGAAAGCGAGAGAACAAATCAACATACATGATTAATCCTTATTCAACATTACATTGCTGGGTTCAGCTAACAGATCTGTCTACAAAGAACAGATGAAACTGAACAACAAATAAAACTAATGTGAGTGCTGTGTCCGGTTAAATGTGTATTCCTTTGCATCACTGATTTATGAAGGATAATTGGCAAAAGGGATTTGTAACGTGACAATGGCTCAAAGGACAGATATAATGACAGTGGTAAGATTGGATGGTGAAATATTCCATGAAGAAACCAAAATACAGCAAAGGAATTGTTATCTTTTATATCACTTCATGCATCAATATACAAGTTATCTTTCAAATATTCAAAGTTGCTGTGCCTTATTTAAACTCAAGATATTTTTTTTCATAATTAATTAGACTTTTTTTATTATTCTGTAGCAGGAACTTCCTGAATGACACTTTGTTGATAAGATTGGATGAAATCCATCAGAATGTTATCCCGCTGTCAGAGTTTAATGCTACACTAAGCTTATCAGCAACTGGCCACTGTAAACAACAACCACCTTTCTGCTTTCTACATGACTAATTTACATAAATACATATTTCTTCCTGCTTCTTATCCTGTCAAAAGTGTGACCAGACAAACATTCTTGAGATGCAAGTGCACTGTTAACATGTGTTTGCAGGCTGAGTAGCTAATTAAGTGTTCAGCTGCAGCACATTTAACAGCATGTGGCCAAATCTGGAAATGTCACTTTGGTTCTTTAATTCTTGCACGCACTTTACCCTTCAAGTTTACTGAGGAAAATGAGCTGTCTGCCCATCTGTCAGCCCCATAACTTGTAGTTAAAAACCTTTACTTTGCCACTTGGTTTCCTTTTTACCTAGATGTGCAGTTTCAAACAATTGTCCTTGTTTTATTTAGTTGAAGCCCCTGTTAATACATTCAATGTGTTCATATGCTCTGACAAATAATATTTAAAGTGATTTCTCATTCTACTGTAACATGATGGACTATGGTGAATAAAAGGTTGATCTGACTTATTCTATTTGGACCTGTGTTACAACATAAGAATCCTATGAACGTTCCTTCTTTAATTACAACAAAATACGGTTTTGCTTATTGTTGCTCCTGCACCATAACACTAGATATAGTCATTTGATAAATTTAGCCTGTTCAAAGGATTTAACAAGTAAATGCATTTGTAATAAATGAAAGATTGTAAAGAATATTTATTTCTATATTTGTTGGTTTTAATAAACTTTTGGTGAACAATCTATAGTACCGAAAACTTTGATTAGCTTTTTAATTTAAAAGAGGATTTTGCTGCAAACACAGAACAAAGTACTTGCTGTGAAACTCATGTCAAAAATGTTTTATGTCGCTCAAGCATTAGTAAAAGAAGGGCTTTTTGTGAAACATCAGGTCTTTGATATGCGTCTTTAGCTTTTGATGTGTCCATTCTGAATAGTGCATGCATAGTAGAATCAGTTGTGTGTAATTCAGTGTCCTGCTGCGTTAGAATGGGGCACAATACCTTTGACATCACCGTCTCTCATAATGTTTTTTTCTTTCTACGGACCAGCTGACAATTTAGGATTTAACTTTATTACTCTATGAGTGTCCCCACGTATTCAAATAATTATTTGTCAAATCAATGAAAAAGTAGGGCATCTGCGTCATTAGTTCATTGATGCAGTGTGTGAGTCGCAGTTGTGTCGATTCTGTAACAGTGGATTACTTTTGCTGCATACATGGCATGTGAGAGCCATGTCATGATTAATGCGGCAGAGTTTTTCAACGCCTTGCAAAAATTTGTGGCAGTGGTTGCTTTCCACTTTCAGTCTGTACTTGCTTGGGATGAGGTTGGACATTGAAGTTAGGAAGTACAGCTTAAGATTAATGTACATCTTCAACTGCTCAACACAGCTGTTAAAGTTTTATACTGTACATAATATGATCTCCACCATTAGATAAAGCTAATTTTATTTGATTGCAATGTATGTAATGTGTTTTGAATCTGAATCTAATTATTTTAAATGGATTAAATCAAAACAATGTATACTCAAATTGATTCCATATAATTGTATTAAACTGAACCAGTTTAAATAAAGTGCCTTGATAATGTATGTTGTTTACTGTAAAATAATGCATTTTCATAAAATTTTTGTTGAAGTAATGAGTACACTGAGAGCAAGAAGACAAAATTAGTTCTGGTTTATCTCCTTAGAACAGATCTTGTAAACAACAAAAACTTTCACTGAAGGATAAAATTGTCTGCCCCTTTCATTTTATTTGTGGTACCAGTGGCCTTTATTTTTCACATTTTGCAGACTGTTGCTGGTAGCCATGCAGCAAGGGTTGCCTGGGCCAGGAGTTGAACCCACAACAGGCTGCATTGAGGATTGAAGCCTCTGAATATGAGTTGTGTGTTTTAACTCTGTGCCACAACCATGCTTCTGCCCCTTTTTGTTTTTAGGATGTTTACATGCACTCCCAACTGTTTTTCAACATAATATTACTGATTCTAGGGCAATGTATTAATAATACTAGATGCTCACATTCAAGATTCTACATCACTGAAGTAACTTTTTGATAAAGGAACAAGCTCCACAAGAGCATCTGAAAAGAAATGGTCTTCAAGATGAACTGTTGTATGTGTGTCAGGTGAAACCAGTTGATACATTATTCTCATGTGCAACCTTGTGTTTGACCTTTATCTGCATGCTGAGCACAAAAGGCTTGTCCATCTCATTCATTTTGTCTCTAAATAGCAGAAAAATCTCACATCTTGAATGATCCACTTCATCTGTCAAGAGATGGATTTCATAGCCAAACAACACTAAGCTATAAATCTGAATGTTACTGTAAACATATAACACCACAATATTTCTGCTTCAAATAAAAAAGTGATATCATTTGCTGTTGTAACAGGCTTTTGTAAAAATAAATACAACCTCAAATATATTAAATAACAAGCATCATTGGGTGGACAGTTTGATCAAAATACCTGGAAAGGTTTGCTCAGCTGGGGCAGCCTCTGCTCAGAGGACAGTGTGTTGATAAACTATATGCATTAGGCTGTGTTTATGTTTTACATTAATAGACTACATTGAGGTGTAGACCATGCAGTCTTACACATTTGTAACAACTGACAATATTGGTTTCTACAATTCCATGTGTAATATTTTGTTGCAGAAAATAAATCTCAGAGCTGTATTTTGCCAGGGTTTCTACAGCCTTTGAACTCACAAAACAAAACAAAAACTTTCCCAACATTAACAATGTCATTTGCTGCAGAGCAGTTGCCAAACATATTGTAAAACTAGAAAGAAAGAAACAGCAATGACTTCAGATCTCAAACAGGATGCTTCTTCATTAATGTAAAAATTGAAAGCACGGAGAGTAGGCTAGTGTTGCATTAATCAAAGCAGAGAACCCTGCCATGTGGCAGGGGTATCTGCTGTAAACGAGCGTTACAGAATATGTGTTTGGACACAGCAATGATAATTTGTTCAAAAAAGGAGGTGGGAACTTGATGTAATGGTTAAACAGTGCATCCAAAAGGTTTAACCATCTCCTTCATTAATAAACAAAATTCCCTTTCCCTCTGCCCTCATTGTAAGTTATATTCTTTCTAAGTAGGTGTGTCTGTGTCAGTTTTAATTCTCCATAAAAATTAATAACTGAATTGCCCAGTTGAACAAAAAAGAAAAAAGCAAATACACACAATACCTTCAATGGTGTTTTCAAGGAGTCATTTTGTATGTGACGAGGCCATTGTTAATTAGACTGGGCTATGTCAAAGTGGATGTATGTAAAAGGGTCTTTAAAAATAATTAAGATAACAAAACAAAAATGTCCCAGTTGATTTAGAAAATGTTTATTCATTTAGAAATACGTCTAAATAATCAATAACTGTTTATGAACTGTATATACACTGGCTAATGTTCACACTTTACAAAAATGAACTTCCTTGATTGTTTATACAAGTTTAGGTAGCATGAAAAAAAAAAAAAAATCAGTTGTCAAGACATGATTGTTGAATGATGTGGTAACTAAAACATCACCATGACAATCACAATTTGACAGATAAAAATATCTTCAGTCAGTTTTTGTCTTTAATGACCCCAAGGTCACAACTTGAGATGTTAGAACTAAACCAACAATTGGTTGGCAACACAGCAGCACAATGTCAGATTTATACCAAACCTTGTATTTATTTGCTTACGCTTTGCTAGTTAACATACCATGTCATTATTGTGCTGATGGCCAGGAGAGGGTATTTTATGATTCTTAGGAGTTCATTTAAATAAGCCAGTGAACAGCTAGGTCTCAAAACCGCCGGCCAATTAGCAGTGTAGCAACTGTAAACTGCCCTCAAAATAAAAGAAAGCAGAATTTACATCAAAACCCCTTATTTACTGTGTGGATGTTGGGAAAATTGTTTTGTTGGGACCCACAGCCATGGATTTCAACATTAAACTCCGGTACGAACTCTTCTGGAACTTTTCAAAATAAATTGCATTAACCTACTTCCGGAACAACTTAGGAATCGGGGGTAACAGCGGGCTTCCCATGATGCCTCTGTCTGAATAAGAGCACCCCCTCTCCAACAAGCCGACCTCTTTCCACACGGCCTTCGAGAGGGACCGTTCAGGAGAGGCCCAGCGCGCTAATGTCTTTTGCTGGCAAAAAGACAAACTCTTCAAACTGGATCCAAGAGTGTCATAAGATCACGCGATCATATGCACAAGTTAAGTATGAGTGGAGCACTGTTTGTGTACCCGGTGATTTCATTCATAAAGAGGGGAAATTAAGGTATAAGCATTGCTTACTTTCTCTCCGAGGCCTGCCAAAACTTTGTTGCAGAGAAATCCCCAGTAGAGAAGCTGTTTCTACAAGCCGAGTCTGAAGGAAGGACAACGGCCCGCACCGCCGTGTTTACGGTAATGCACAGCTGGTTGACGGACAGAACGGGCCGCCCAGCTACAGCTCCGGAGCTAACCCTTTTGTTCAAAGAGCGAACGCACCTTCAACCCCCGAGGTTACCGCTTGTTGACTGTGGACGTTTCTTCAAGCTTTGCCCCTTGGACAACGTTTCCTCATCATGGTTCATGAGGTTAGGTGTTTTGGGCAGAGACAGATTTAGAATGAAATGATCTAAATGTTTTTCATTTTAAATTGTTTTGTTTGTGTTGAACTCAGCTATCTTGGTGCTAGCAGGCTATCTGCAGCACACGTATTCAGGTTGTGTTCTTTGTATGTTTTTAAAGTTAAGACAAACTTTACTTGAAGGGTGATTTTAAACAGAAGATTGATCATAACGCGCCGTCCACGCTTATGCATTTTAACCCTTTTATTAACGGTATTTTAAAGGTATGTGTTGATTCTGGTGCTAAGCTATTAGCTTCTTTTGTTAGCTCAAATGCTACCTGTAACAACACGCGCTTGCTACTAAAGAGTATTTAACAGAAAGGTTGTTAGTTTTCAAGCTAGTGAATAATAGTTCCTGAACATCATTTACTAGATTTGATAACTAAGTAAACACCATTAAGCCCCATTTCTCCAGAAAGATTTGGCTCTTTTCCAAAATACTCCCTTAATAATATTTCTTCAAATATTATTTCAATAAATAAAGACAGCTAATTAGACACCGTTGAGAAATGGTCATCCAGAAGGTTGGTTTTATACAGCAGATCATTATTTAAAACATTACTTTATTAAAATTATTTATCTGATCTTGCATTGTGAATGGTTGTCTAAACGCTTGCTGATTATTGGTTAAGTTGGTTCCAAGACTAACTTCACTTCACTTCCAGATTCTTCAAGATAATCCTTGGTTCTCAAACATAAACATTGCATGGTAATGTTGCATCAATCTTTTGGTCATGATTTTCAATCATCTTTAATCAACTTCTTTATATTGGACATAGCCCATTAGTCTTCGTTATTCTTTAATTCTGCTTGGTAGTTTAGTTGGATTGTTTTAGCATAGTAAAGAGTTTGTTGATTGAAATATGTTTGACTTTGAGTTGACTTATTTTTGTTAATAAATTCTTGTATTTTAAGAAATTGTGTGAATTCATTCCATATATGTGCAGAGTTTATGCTGTTCAATAATGTCAGAGCTCGTCTCACACCTTTCTATTTTGTCCTAATACCATCGCCTTACTGGGCTGGTATTCACAGGATAACCCTTAACAGACTGAAATATTATTTGATAAAATATTAATATTAAATAATATTCTCAGATTCATAATTCCAACAGTTTTCTGATTTGATTTGTGAAAAGACATGAAATTAGATAACAGTTTCACACAAAAACCAGAAAAAGACTGTGACGATCTTCATTTGCAATGTAACATATTAGAAATGTCACAGGCATAAAAGTATTCTTAGCTCTAGTTTACCAGTCCTAACTCATTATGATAACAATGATCTCAGAGTAACCGGGGTTTTAAAAAGAAAGAAATACAAGCAATGGCAATAAAAGGCCAGGGGGACTGTGCTTTTATCAATCTGAACACAGAAAACTACAAGTGACAGGCAACTGTCAAAGAAACAAGTCTGGGCACGCGATCTCAGGTGAAATCATGGATACAGTGCTGCTCTGACCGGGTTCAGATAAATGCTACCACCTTTTACTAATAAAGCTTGTACTACAAGTCTGGGTCAGTTAATAATTATATCAATAAAAAGTGAAACCATTTCCAAAAAACACTATATTGCCAAAAGTATTTGTCTGTCTTCTTTTACATATACTAGAACTTTGATGACATCTCATTCTTAATCTATAATGTCCAGTTTGTTGATGGGCCCACCACTGCCAGCAATAACTTTAACTATTCTGCAAACATCTTTCATAAGGTTTAGGAGTGTGTTTATAGTTAAATGAGAAAACCAGAATTCAAGCCTCCACTCTGAATCATCCCAAAGGCGTTCAAGAAGGTAGGGGTCAGGACTCTGTGCAGGACAGGCAGGTTTCTCCATGTCAAACTCTATATACCTGCATCCATGATAATTATTTTAACACCAGAATTTATTGATTTGGTGCTGCGACCCAATACTTTTGGCAATATAGTATATTAAAAGGTAATTGTTTAATTTGACTTGCATTACAAAATATTAGTAAATGTTAAGAAGAGGCAAAAAATCAACTTTGCGAAACAACTATCCTACATGTGTAACTGATTCATGCTATGGCAACAGACCAAGATTTTGTCTTTATTAAAAGGCATTAATTATCCAATTTTAAACCTGTTTTGGGTACATAGCCATGGATTACAACATGGATGAACATGGACTCTGAACTATACATAATCGAATGCCAGTACAAACTTTTCTGCACCTTTCAGTGTCACTGAATTTGCGCCTAACCCAGCCCAGGAAGAGGAAGAGTCATAGATAACTCCTCGTTACATGACTGAACAAAAACGGCGTGTTCCAACATGGTGGCCTCTAGCACATGGATTTCCAGCAGGAGAACCGGACGGAGGGACAAATGTCTCCTTGCTGGGTTCAACTTGGATCCAAAGGTGACTACGATCTCGTCGATTGTGTGCAATAAAGTTAAGTAATGAATTGCTGTTCAAGTACTTGGCATTCATTCATAAAAACGGTGTAATAAGAAAAGCATGGTATAACTTTCCTTCTGAGGCTTCCAGGAGCAGCCCTCATTGAAGTGGATTTTCCTGCCTGGAGGAGAAGGCATCAAGACCGCAGCAATGCACACCTTCCTGCATGCAGGTCCAGGTACCCCGCGGCACCGCGGCCACTTAAGTTGCCGTGACGTGTCTTTGTTGTACAGTTCTGTTCATACATGGATGACCGGACAGCTTCGCTTCCCTCAACTCGTCACCCAGAAGCCCTCCTCGGCACGGTTCATGTAACAGCTAGTGTTTGGGCAGAGACCATTAGTTTAGAATGAAATAATCTAAATAATGTTCGTTTCATGATGTCTGGATTTTTGTTTGTGTTGAGAAAACTCAGCTAAGTTCAAGCAGATTAGCTGCTCAGCTAATGATGTGTTCTGTGTTGTTTTCAAAGTTAAGACAGACTTTATTTAAAGGGGGGTTTTTAAAAACAGGTTGGCTGTAACGTGCCGTCAACACTTATGCATTTAGATCATTTTATTTGTGGTATTTAAAGATACATGTGTGACTTTAAAGGAGTGGTAGCAACCTATAAGTTTCCTGTCAGCTCCAACAACTAACGGCTAAGGTAACACATGACTCGTCGTCATCTTATGAGCCTGTAGGCTTTGTTGTCACTATAAAGACTCATTTATCCAGAAAGGTTTGGTTCTTATTCAAAATGATATTTCATTAAATAATATTTTAATATTTCCTTAAAAACAATTTCTTTAAATATTACTGAACAAAATAGTCATCTATACCGCTTCATCCATAGTGGGTCCTGGGAGATGGTGCCTATCTCCAGCAGTCTACAGGTGGGAGGTGGGGTACACCCTGGACAGGTTGCCAGTCCATCCCAGGGCAACACACAAACAACCAAGCACACACCTAAAGGGAATTTAGAGAGACCAATTAACATAACAGGTATGTCTTTGGACTGTGGGAGTAAGCCGGAGTACCTGGAGAGAACCCACGCATGCACGGGGAGAACATGCAAACTCCATGCAGAAAGACTCCCTGCTGGGAATTGAACCCAGAACCTTTTTGCTGCTAGACAACAGCGCTACACATTGCGCCCCCGTGCAGCGTGCACAAAATGTACAAAATAAAGACAGCTAAATAAACACCATTAAGAATTAGTCATCCACATTCTTTAAAATATTATATTATTAAAACAATTAAATTAAAATAGGTGAGTTTTAAGAGTAACTTAAAATCATTTCTAGGTTCCTCAAGATAATCATTTGTTCTTAAACGCAAATAACATTGAATGGTAATGTTGCATCATTTTATTGGTCATGGTTTTTAACTATCTTTGCTTCATTTGTTCATTCATTTGTATAATTGGTCTTCCTTATTGTTTCATTGGTAGTTTAGATGGACTGTTTTAGTACAGTAGAGTTTGTTTACTGAAATATTTTTGACTTTGAGTTCACTCATTTTTGTTAATAAATCCTTGTATTTAAAGAAGTTGTGAGTTTATTCCATGTGTGTGCAGAGTTTTGCTGTTCCGTAATGCCAGAGCTTGGCTCACCCCTTTCACTTTTGTCCTAATACCACCACCTTATTGGGCTGGTATTCACAGGATAACAGACCAAATTATTATTTAATAAAATATTATAATCACAATAATAATCACAACACCTGGAAAAGTTAGTAAGATGCAGACTGCAGTTACAAAACCAGCAGCCAAACAAACAAACCACCAGATTTAGTTCTAATGACAAATAAGGCAGAGGCCTAGTCTCCAAAATAATCAGGAACTTCAAAGAAGGGCCTGTTGGGCTTATTATTTTAGTTGATTACATTGCATCTTTCAACCAGACACACGGTGTGTTACATATCCTTAGTAATTTGCATAAAACTGACTGTTAAAAAATACACTCATGGTGCAGTAGACAGGATAGGCTTAATATCGTCTTATTAGCATTCTTACAGCAAGACAATTTTATTCTTCATTAATTTTTTTTAAGCCTAGAAGAGTAAAATTGATGCCCTGATCTCTTCTTGCTTCTGTCTGCATAGTGTGTGGCTGCATATCAGGACACATTTTAGAAGAAGCCACCTTCTGTCAGTCATCCCTGCATGGTTAGAAAAACAACTGCCAGGACTTGAAAGTTGCCCAAGTCAGATAATGTACTGTGCTATATAAAATGCCCTTATTCTCTTTTTTTTTTTTACTTTGCTTTTACCTCACACAGCAGCAAAGAAGAAATGCATTCAGTTGCATATTCATTAGGTTAGGCTAGCTCAAACTAACGTAACACTGGTGCAATAAATCTGGCACTTTTAAAAGGTTTTAGGCATTGGGTACAACATGTCAGTTTGTTGACAATTTAATATTTATGTCACTTTAACCTAAAAGCTTGAAATAAACTGCTATAAAATTCTAAATTTGAAAATCCACAGTTCCATCATACAAGGAAAACATTTATCCAGTAATAACTGTCAGATGTGACTGAAAGTTAAAGTTAGCTTTTTCAACATTATTTTTAGTTTAAAAAATCTAAAATCTACAAAATGTTTTGCTGCAATTTGTGATGTTATTTAGCCTTACTGTACTGTACTGTACTGTACTAATATTGGTGCAAATCCCAAATGTGGGGAATAGGAGCGTTGGCAACTCTTTAACTAGATGACCAAGGAAACAAGTTATCTTGCTGGGACCAAGAATACTTTATACATCAGTCAGGCCTTACCCCAAGGGGCATGGCTGAGTACAGCGATAAGGGACCACCCTCTTGCAACCCTCTTCGGATTGTTGTTTTTATTTACATGTCTCGCAGCAGTTAAGAGAGCAAACGCTCCTTGGAGTCTTTGGGTGCAAGCCTGAACAATGCCCCATCTCTTGACTAAATTGTCTCACATGGGGACTTAAACACCAATGTAGACTATGACAGCCCTGAAAGGGCATGGTTGGGAGGGCTTATTGCCCAGTGTAAACTAGAGTGGTCTTTAATTGTTGCACTCTTGTGCTAGTCATGGTTTGTACATAACAAACACATGTTTGTGCACAGGAGTTCATAAGGCCATCTGACACCAGGACCCTTGGGTTACTGGTCAATAATAATTTTTTGTAAACATATAATCAAACCTCTGCTACCACAAATCCCGGACCCTAAGATTAAGAGAAGAGCCGTTGTAGGCTGTTTATAGAACATCTGGCAGAGGGTCTTGTCAAAAACATCCTAATTTCTGGTGCAGAGCTGTTGGTTCAGGGGTTTAAGTGTGCAGCATATGTACTGAGGCTTTGGTTCTTGATTTGGCAGTCCCAGGTTCAAGCCCAGGCGATGTTTGTCGTAAGTCTTCCCCTCTCTCTCCACCCCTCCTTCCTGTTTTCCCTAAAACACAGAAAAAAAAGGCTACCAGTGCTGCAAAAAAAATAAAATATATATATATAAAAAAATCCTATATTCTCACCTCTGACAAAGCTTTGGAGGGTAGTAGGGGAAATAGAGTGGACCACTTGTTAGGCTTTCGCTGCAGATGTACGAAGTTCTTGCTGCAAGGTAGTTGTTCCTGTTGTGATAGTAATCACTAAATTTGATGCTGGCCACCTGAAGGGATCTCAGCCTGATGGACATGTTAGCTGGATGTGTTAGCTGGTGTAGGACTCTGGAAGTAGTTGACACCTATCAGCAGCTCATGCAGAAATTAGTTTGTACACAAGTCAGTCAAAATTGTAAAAACCTGGTCGTATGAAGAGTTTTGTGAGGTTATGAATCTAGATCTCTTGTACTTTACGAACCCTGCTTACAATGGAAATGGGAATCTAATGACTGAAACTATAGTCAGGTGGTGGAATTAATAATTTGACTTTATCCGCAACTGATGTTCTTCTTCCTTGAAGGCAGAGGTCAAATGCCTTGGGCAGAGAGAAAATTCACCTATCACCGGTGCTGAATTCAGAGGTTAAAATAGGACCAAAACGTCTGTTGACACTTTTACACTTCTCAGCCTACCTGGGAAAGTCTAGGCTGGCACAAAATAGAAGAGAATCTAAATTTCTAAAAAACTTCAGATTCAGGAAGAGCAGCAGTGTTTTCAACAGCAAAGAAATGTGTCTGTTAGGACCCCAGCCATGGGTTACAACATGGATGAACATGGGCTTTGAACTATAAATATTCGAAGGCCAGTATGAACTTTTCTACACCTTTCAGTGTCACACTAACTTGCACCCAACCCAGCCCAGGAAGGGGAGTCATAGCTGAATCCCCGTGACGTCACTGTTTGAACGAAAACATTGTGTTCCAACATGGTGGCTTCTAAAACACGGCTCTTAGACAAAAACCGGACAGGGGAGGCTCAACGTGCGAATGTCTCCTTGCCAGTGATTATATGCAACAAAATTAAGAAATGATTTTGGTGTTCGAGTACCCAGCCTTCATTCATAAAAATGGTGTAATGAGACTAGCGTGACTTGACTTTTCCTCTGAGGCCTCCAGAGGCAGCCCTCCTTGAAGCGGATTTTCCCCACGGCCTGGAGAAGAAGGTACTGGGACCGCAGCATTTCACACCTTCCTGCGTGTACCTCCAGGTAGCGAGAGCAACCCTGCCGTACCGCGGGTGCCGCAATTGCCACAACGCACCTTTGTTGTAAAGTTCAGTCCATACGTGGACTAAACTTTGCTTCCCTCAACTCGTCCTTTTCTTCAGCACAGTTCACATAAGAGGTAGTGTTTGGGCAGAGATAATTAGTTTAGAGTGAAATAATCTAAATAATGTTTGTTTCATGACGTTTGGTTTTGTTGTGTTGAGAAAACTCAGATAAGTGCTAGCAGACCAGCTGCTTAGCTAATGATGTGTTTTTTTTAAAGTTAAGACAAACTTTATTTAAAGGGTGATTTTTAAACACTGATCTGCATTAATGTGCCGTCAGCGCTTAAGCATTTTGATCCTTTTATTGATGGTATTTTAAAAGGTACATGTTTGATATTAAAGAAGTGGTAACAAGCTATAGGCTTCCCTTTTGGTAGCTGAAACGGGTAAGGCTAAACATATGATTCGCTGCCATCTTGTGAATCCATTAAGAATCATTTACTTATCAACTTTCCAATCTAGGACAATAATATTTCCCAAAATATTATTTTACTAAATGTGATAGCTAATTAAACACAATCAAGACTCCTTTATCCAGGAAGGTTTGGTTCTTATTCAAAATAATATTTCCTTAATTATATTTTCTTAAATATCATTGTATTAAATAAAGGCAGCTAATTGAACACCATTTAAAAAGTTGTCATCCACAAGGTTGGTTTTATTCAGCGAATCATTCTTTCAAATATTGTATTATTAAAATAATGTTTCATCTCTCCTTGCATTGTGAATGGTTGTTTGAAGGTATACCAATTATTGTCTAAGTTCCAATACAAACTTAACTTCAGATTCCTCAAGATAATTCCTGGTTCTCAAACATAAATAACATTGAATGGTAATGTTGCATCACTCTATTGGCCAATATTTTCAACCATCTTTGATTCATTTGTTCATATTGTTGTTGGTCTTCCTTATTCTTTCATTTGCTTGGTAGTTTAGTTGGATTGTTCTAGTATAGTAAAGAATTTGTTGGTTGAAATATGGTTGACTTTGAGTTTACTTATTTTTCTTAATAAATTGTGTGAATTTGTTCCATGTGTGTGCAGAGATTTGCTGTTCCGTAATACCAGAGCCTTGCTCACCCCTATTACTATTGTCTTAAATCCACCCCCTTATTATGGTGGTATTCACTGGACAACACTTGACAAACCAAATTATTTTTTTATGCAATAATAAAATATTAATATTAAAAAATATAATTATGGCGCGGCGCTGGTGCTGTAGGGGTTAAGCGCACGACCATGTGCAGAGGCTATAGTCCTCGATGCAGCTGTACCGGGTTCGGGTCCCGGAACCGGCGGTCTTTGCCGAATATCTCCCCCTCTCTTTGCCCTCTTTCCTGTCTACCTACTGTCGAAAAATGAAAAGTAAAGGCCTCTAGTGCAGCAGAAAAAATATTAAATATGGAAAAATAATATATTCATAATATACTCACTGTCTATGGTTCCCCTAGATAAGCTTGAACAGGGTAGTTGGAGAGAGGGGGGTTCTGGGGATATCTGGTGAAGATACCTAGTCTTGGATAAAAGGAGGAATAGAGTGAGATATGGATGGATGGATGATTAGATGGATGGACAGATAAAACCAGATGTCATATTTTGTGGTACAAAAAGTCAACTCAGTCATTATTTTAAAGGTTTACCTATGTATTACTTTAGGCAAGAGCAAAGCCTATTAAGACTTTATTTAGTCTTGAAATATATGTACAGCATGCTCTGAAAAATGTCCGGAAGACATGCAAATCTAATGAAAGGCATTTGAAAAGTCCAGAGTGGTTGTAATATTTTTCAAAAGCGGCAGGTTATCCATGAAAATATCACCTGCAGTGAAGCAAAGCAGATTCCATGGCATATTGAGCATACAGTGTATATTGATTTTCCACCTCTGTGCACATGTTCACTGCTGATGCTCACTTTTCCATTGACTTCAGGTAGTTTCTGAATGCTCATAGTATTGTAAGCGAACAGATGTCTGTTTCAGAGATGGAGACAAGATGTGCAATTGCTCACTCTGCAGAATTAAGATGGGGGCTTTTATGAGATAAGAGTGTTAGGTTCATACTCATAAAACACTCAATCTATTGATTATCTCCTACTTCATAAGGTCACCCAGGCGCCAAAGAGAAGATTTTCTTTTCTTACACAAATCTGGTCTTTTTCATTAATTTATATACAGTATATTTTAAAACTTTGGTAAATATCTAAATATACAAACTCAGTTTTGCTTTTGTCCAGCTCCAAGATGACCGGTGGCCAATTCATTTATATTCACGAGATAACAGCAATTTGACCAGTTCAGTCAAGCCAGCTGTGTTTATTCATACTCCTTATCAGGTCAAATAATTATAAAGGTCATTTTGGGACAAAACTACCCATGCATTGTAACTGTGAATTTGAAGTCACAGAGAGAAATGCTATAGAAATTTTGTAATTGTTTTGTATTTTTTTTCATTCTTTTACAAATACAAAACAGCAGTTACACCTCTGCATTTTCTTAAGTAAAAGTGCACAAATTGTATTATTTGAGTTACACATCAAAAACCTCTGACATTCACAGTTTTGCTGAAATGTATCTGGAACTATTTGTAGAAAACTATTGGTGTAACTGTGGAGTTTTGTTATTGTAAAATGTTTTCTGTCTTCCACAAATACAAAAAGAGAGTTACACCTTTTTAGTTTCTTAATGTGCACAAATTGTATTCTTACACATCAAAAACCTCTTACATTCACAGTTTTGCTCCAATTGTTCTGAAACACGTCGCAAAATAAATTTACACACCTGTATTAATATCTTCTCACAAGTTTTCTCACAGTTTTTAATCACATGTTTCCTTTAACACAGACACAAATCAGTGAATACAACTGCACAAATCTGCTGCTGTGAGTCACAAATGCTACTTTACAAGTTACACCTTCTTTTTGGTGCACTTTCACTTTGGCCTCAATTGTACCGCTGACGTGGTCAAGTCAAAACAATCTGTGACTTGTGGGCCATACACCAGAGGCCGCTGCCTGCTTCAGACTCAGTAGGTATGCGCCAACCTGAAATACAAACACCGCCATGTTGAGTACTATGGAGACTCAGGCTGCATCCTTGTCAGGCCGCATTTGTCGGCCGATGACATGATTAATTGCAGGTCGAAGCGGATTGTTCAAATGGAAATAGCAATGGCAGAAGAGACACAAAAGCTGTGAATAAAGTTGTATATATTAGGCTTTGAGTAAAACAAAATTACCTTTTACAATGGTTTTAGGAGAGAATGTTGCTGCATAAATCTGAAGTATATGCTCGTCGTATCAAGATAGCACTTAATCGCGAAAGTGTTCTAAAGTGTTCGGACATGTCCAATCCCACTGTGCTGACAGCCTGCTCCCCTCTCAGCTGACTGGATGGTTAAGGCGTGCTAAACCTGGAGAGAACAGCCGACTCCCGGCACGTCATTTTCAATCTGCCACTGGGTTTCCCCACTTGGTGGAAATTGAACACAGATATAATTCAGTCAGATGATATGTAATGTAAATGTTTAGTTTATTTATTATTATTATTATACCCTACAAAAAATGTATTTAAACTTTGGTCAGAAAGTTCATATGTTAATGGTTGTTTAAAAAAAAATCAAACAAATGTTATTTGTCATCAATGTATTTCATGTACAGTGTTTATTGTTATATCTATGAACACAAAAATGTATTTGAACATTTTAAATGGCTGAGAATAAAATGAAAATATAATCAAATAAGAACACTTTAAAGAAAGAAATATAAGCCATCAGGAATATGTAAAGGGGGAAAATTAAAAAAGCGTATAACTGCATTAATTTATTGCAACAGCATATTATTTCCGGTGTATTGGGACCCCAGCCATTGGTTACAACATGAAAGGCCAGTACGAACGTTTCTGGAACTTTCAAAATAAATCGCAATAACCTACTTCCAGCACAGTCAGAAACAGGGGTAACAGCGGACTTCCCGTGATGTCACTGTCCGAATAAAAACCCCGCTTTTGCAACAGACAGACCTCTTCCACGAAGGTCCCCAGAGGAACTGGACGGAGGGACACAGCGCGCTAATGTCTCTTTGCTGGCAAACAGACATAACTCTTCAAACTGGATCCAAGAGTGTCATACGATCACGTGATCATATGCACTTAGTTAAGTAGGAATGAATTGTTGTTTGTGTATCCGGTATTCATTCATGAACGGGGCTGATTTCAAGGTACAAGCGTTGCTTGACTTTTCTCTCTGAGGTCTACGGAAGCAAACTGTGTTCCAGAGAGTTCCCAGCAGAGACCCTGTCTCTACAACGCCAAGTGGAGTAGTTTTTCCTGGTCTGAAGGAAGGACATTGAGAATTAGTCATCCAGAAGGTTGGTTTTATTCAGCAAATCACTCTTTAAAATATTATTTTATTAACATAATGTTTTATCTGATCTTGCTTTGTGAATGGCTGTTAAAGGTATACCAATTATTGTCTAAGTTGGTACCAAGACTAACTTAACTTCATTTCCAGATTCTTCCATATAATCATTGGTTCTCAAACACAAATACTGCATGGTAATATTGCATAACTTTTTCGGTCACGGTTTTTAACCATTTTCAATTCACTTGTTTATATTGTACATAGCCCATTAGTCTTCCTTCTTCTTGCATTCTGCTTGGTAGTTTGGTTGGGTTGTTTTAGTATAGTAAAGAGTTTGTTGATGGAAATATGTTTGACTTTGAGGTATTTTTGTTAATAAATTCTTGTATTTTAAGAAATTGTATGAATTCATTCCGTGTGTGTGCGGAGTTTTGCTGTTCAATAATGCCAGAGCTTGGCTCATCCCTTTCAATTTTGTCCTGATACCACCGCCTTATTGCGCTGGTCTTCACAGGACAACCCTTAACAGACCGGAATATAATATAACAAGTTGAAGAGGTGTAACTCCTGTTTTGTAATTGTTGAAAACTGAAAAAAAATTCTACACCTACAAACTACTTTAGCATTTCTCTCTGTGACTTCAAATTCAATGCACTTCAAGTTACAATGCACAACTAGTTTTGCCCCAAAATTACCTTCATAAATAATCCCTAGAGCTGTAGTAAACAACTAGAATATCAAGTACATTGTGAAGTCATCTGCTGTAAAACAGAGTAAATAGGAGGTTATTGAATGGGGTTGCATACATTTTACATGGTAAGTGTTGAAAAATTTTATGTTTTGAAAAACTGTCATAAGCAATAACAGCACAGCTCTTCCAATTAATCAGTGTATTTGGTTTTTACCTACTGTGTTTTTAGCTGTACACATGATTTGGTGGAGGGCTACATGTGATATATCTTTTACTGTACCAAGCCATGACAATATAACTATGAATAGCCATAATTAACAGTGAAATTAATTGAAATGAGTAGAATTAAACAGAAATAAAAATACTAATAAAAATTATTGATGCAATAAAAAGCTTATACTCGTGTTACACCAGCCCACTAGACAACTTCAGGCTTTCTTCTGTAAAACACAAGACAAGCCATGCTTTGCATTTGCTCATTAGTCATGTAGTTAGTGTGGATCGGCACTTCTTACGTTGCCCTTTTGAAGGTTGAAGCTAGTTTATTATTGACACTCCTTTTTTTCTCCCATTCACCCATTACACACCTTCCTCGCCCGTTTTATTTATGTACTACCAGTCTGTAAACCAGTCAGCTGCTGTATGTATGTAAAGATTAATCTATGCACAGGCTCTACACTCTTACTTTTAATAACATGTTCTAACACTGACCTTAATTGACAGCTCCCATAAAGCCATGTCAAAAATAATACAGAAGCAACCTTTTAAAATAAATTACCCATATGAGTACTGTCTTAAAAATGTAAGTGAACCTGTTGTGTTTTCCAGTTATTTTTTTAACAAGGTTTCATTGTTTTGATAAAGTACACTTTTGTTTAAATCACAAGATAGTCATTTGCTAAATGAGGCTTGTATATTTTAATGGAAAATGCAAAGGCTATTTTTGTAGCCCTGACAGGTTGAAAGCTCACCGTGCTGTCACTGAATTGAACTAGAGGGCAACTATAATCATTTATAAAAGGTCACAGAGGAAAACATAAGTAACAGCACTAATAATATTGGACGATGAGCAAAATTAAATAAATGTCCAGCAGTCCAGAAATCACAAAAAAAAAAAAGAAAAATCATATTCTTTGTTCTTTTCTCATTTTGCATTACTTGAATTCCACTCCTGTTGCCTAAATCCTAAGGAAATTGGCCATTAACCTTGAAATGGGGACTGAATGTCCATGGATGACACTGGAATTAGAGCAGTTTGTTATTCCCGCTGATTGATGAGGAGGCAAATGGCTCCAAGTTCTACATTTGTCAGCTGAAAGGAACAAATGTTACAAGTGAAGAATGCAGTAATCTGATGATTAGTGCAAAGGAAATTTGTGAATCCCTATCATAGGAGACTGAAATGATTAATAGGCCTGCCAACCCTAAAGGAAGTCTTAGAGCACCACATTTGACTAAAAACATTTTCAACAACTGGATCATTCTTTATGATTAAAATAAAACACACTATAAAAAAAACCAATGGCAAAACCACATGAAATTGTTAAATAGCATATTTTTGCAGAAATAATAAATATATAAAATTATACATTTAAATTTGATCACTGAAGATGGCTCAGATGGCTCCTGGAATTACAGTAAAATGACTTGGATTGTGTCACATCCTGAAAACCAATACTTGTCTTTATTTTCATGACTATTAATATTGTAGCTTCACACTGAAGGCATACAAACTATGAATTAACACATGTGGAATTAAATAGTGAACAAAAAAGTGTGGCCATGAACTTTGGGTCATGACCGAAAGAACGAGATCACGGATACAAGCGGCTGAAATGAGCTTCCTCTGTAGGGTGGCCGGGCACTCCCTTAGAGATAGGGTGAGGAGCTCGGCCATCCGGGAGGAGCTCGGAGTAGAGCCGCTGCTCCTCCACATTGAGAGGAGCCAGTTGAGGTGGCTCGGGCATCTATACCGGATGCCTCCTGGACGCCTTCCTCGGGAGGTGTTCCAGGTACGTCCCACCGGGAGGAGGCCCAGGGGACGGCCCAGGACACGCTGGAGGGACTATGTCTCTCGGCTGGCCTGGGAACGCCTTGGGCTCCCCCTGGAGGAGCTGGAGGAGGTGTCTGGAGAGAGGGACGTCTGGGCGTCTCTGCTGAGTCTGCTGCCCCCGCGACCCGGTCCTGGATAAGCGGAAGACGACGAACGAACGAACGAACAAAAAAGTGTGAAACAACTGAAAATATGTCTTATATTCTAGGTTCTTCAAAGTAGCCACCTTTTGCCTTGATTACTGCTCTGCACACTCTTGGCATTCTGTTGATGAGCTTCAAGAGGTAGTCACCTGAAATGGTTTTCCAACCGTCTTGAAGGAGTTCCCAGAGATGCTTAGCACTTGTTGCCCCTTTTGCCTTCACTCTGCGGTCCAGCTCACCCCAAACCATCTCGATTGGGTTCAGGTCCGGTGACTGTGGAGGCCAGGTCATCTGGCGCAGCACCCATCACTCTCCTTCTTGGTCAAATAGCCCTTACACAGCCTGGAGTTGTGTTTGGGGTCATTGTCCTGTTGAAAAATAAATGATGGTCCGACTAAACGCAAACCGAATGGAATAGCATGCCGCTTCAAGATGCTGTGGTAGCCATACTGGTTCAGTATGCCTTCAATTTTGAATAAATCCCCAACAGTGTCACCAGCAAAGCACCCCCACACCATCACACCTCCTCCTCCATGCTGGTGGGAACCAGGCATGTAGAGTCCGTCCGTTCACCTCTTCTTCGCCGCACATAGAGACGGTGGTTGGAACCAAAGATCTCAAACTTGGACTCATCAGACCAAAGCACAGATTTCCACTGGTCTAATGTCCATACCTTGTGTTCTTTAGCCCAAACAAGTCTCTTCTGCTTGTTGCCTGTCCTCAGCAGTGGTTTCCTAGCAGCTGTTTTACCATGAAGGCCTGATTCACACAGTCTCCTCTTAACAGTTGTTCTAGAGATGTGTCTGCTGCTAGAACTCTATGTGGCATTGACCTGTTCTCTAATCTGAGCTGCTGTTAACCTGCGATTTCTGAGGCTGGTCACTCGGATGAACTTATCGTCCGCAGCAGAGGTGACTCTTGGTCTTCCTTTCCTGGGGCGGTCCTCATGTGAGCCAGTTTTTTTGTAGCGCTTGATGGATTTGCGACTGCACTTGGGGACACTTTCAAAGTTTTCCCAATTGTTCGGACTGACTGACCTTCATTTCTTAAAGTAATGATGGCCACTCGTTTTTCTTTACTTAGCTGCTTTTTTCTTGCCATAATACAAATTCTAACAGTCTATTCAGTAGGACTATCAGCTGTGTCCTGTATCCACCTCCTGCACAACACAACTGATGGTCCCAACCCCATTTATAAGGCTTGAAATCCCACTTATAAACCTGACAGAGCACACCTGTGAAGTGAAAACCATTTCAGGTGACTACCTCTTGAAGCTCATCAACAGAATGCCAAGAGTGTGCGTAGCAGTAATCAAAGCAAAAGGTGGCTACTTTGAAGAACCTAGAATATAAGACATATTTTCAGTTGTTTCACACTTTTTTGTTCACTATATAATTCCACATGTGTTAATTTAGAGTTTTGATGCCTTCAGTGTGAAGTTACAATATTCATAGTCATGAAAATAAAGACAACTCTTTGAATGAAAAGGTGTGTCCAAACTTTTGGTCTGTACTGTGTATATATTATATATATATATATATATATATATATATATATATATATATATATATATATATATATATATATATATATATATATATGTATATATATATAGGTCTGGCCTTCAAATGGCCTTTAAAATGAATGAAGAAATCAAATTAAGCATTGTTAGTGAATATCTAAGACCCCTTTGAGATAAAGGACAACAATATATGATTTCAGGGTGACATATTAAACTGGAGAATAATCTTAACTACAGTATATTTTATTAATTGATTTATCACACTGTTTGTTTTTATGTTCAGTATTAAACCATTTGCGGCTTACAGTGTGTTGTTGGTTGTAAGTAAAATTATATAAATACCGGCAAGAGATAAAATGAGCAACACTGAGCTGACCTGAACACCAAAGTCTCATAGAGGTATTTACGTACACATTAAGAAGGTTCAGTTATTATCCGTCTTTGAGTTACTATCTATCTTGCAAGTCAAAGTGTTAATGAAAGCTGACAACCTTCCACAGTGTGAAAGCCCTTTTGGCTCGATCAGTCATCAATCATCTCCACACTGTCATAAACAGTAGTCATGTTACTGCCATGAAACGTATGTAAGGTCTATGGAACTTCATTTGTCAAACAAATTTAGGGCACAAGGGCTAAATGTTCAGAAACACTGCTTTAGAGGGACATTTACTAACATGAAGTTTACAAGATATAATCTTAAAGTGGGTTGTAATTTTGATATTACTAATATTGTAATTGTTATCATGTTATCAAGTTGTAATGTACAGGGAAACAAAAACTTTACTGAAGGAAATTAGTTAAATGAGAGAACGTTTAGCCTAAACTGGTGGGAATTTTCTCAAAATAACATATGGTTACATAGCAATATTAATTTTAATGTTCATATTAGATTTAAAAAGTTTCACATTCAATGTCTTCCGCCAATGGGCCCCCTTTGAGCTCCTACTTCTTAAAAAAATTAAAATTGTAGTTTGCTGTTAAGCTTAAATGTGCTATAATTGGAAGACTAGTGCTGCCATATGTGCAATGGATGTATTATCCAATTAAATAGTTCTTCACACCTTAGCTGTTAGTCTTTAGTAGAAAATAGAAAACATATAATTTGAATTGTTGGTGGTTTTAGGTTGTATTTGGAAGGTATTAAGAAATCCTAGTGTATATTACAATAAAACTAAAGTAAATATTAGTGAGTGCTTTCAAATGAAAAGTTTTCACTTCACAAAATGAGCCATGGGACATTCATACAACAATCTGTAATTACCTTAGTGTGACTGTGTGGGATTGATTCAAACATGAGAACTGCAAACTCAGTGTTTTAATTGGCTCAAATGTACTACAACAATTAGAGAAATTGCACATTAACATGTTTTTTTGATTTATAAAGTACAAAAGATACCTACTGCTTATTGCTGTTGAAATCTGATTCAGCGGTTTGAGTCATTTATAATAATTAAGGCTTTAGCCACTTCAAGCAACGAAATAATGATTCCACCGAAAGGTCTAGATGTAAACTACCACTGACATATTTGGACACATGTTTACTTAGTTTTAATAGGTTAATAATACTTTTAATAAGTTTTGTCCAACCTTATTTCTGACAATGTAAACACAGTTAAAGCTGAAAGAAAAACTGTTTAGCAAAGTGCAGCTAGCTGTGATTACATTCCATACAGTGGGCATTAAACCTTGATACAGCTTCCATGTTCATGTTCTAGTTTCTCTTGAAAATTGTTTTTTATTTTTAAACACCTGTGTTGAGGTGAATGATAGTGATAAATGTGCTGATATACATGCTGTTAAAGAGCACTGTTCTCTTAAAAAAAACATTTGTAATATGCGTTTGTTTATATTACCATACGGATTACATTAAAAGTTAAAAATTCCTCATGTGTAATATCTTTCTGTGTAAATCATATAACAACGTGGGACACCTGCACGTTAAAGTCCAGTGTGGCCTGTACAAGTACAAAATTGGTTTTCTTTCTAAAATTAGAGCATGCGGCTTTTAATCAGGTGCCCTCTGTAGTCCAGAATTTATGGTAATTTGTTTAGTAAGGCCAGTTCTGGGAAGGTTCACCACTGGTCCATCCATCCATCCATCAATTTTCTAGACCCACTTCTTCCATACAGGGTCACAGGGGAGCTGGTGCCTACCTCCAGCGGTCTACAGGCGCGAGGCGAGGTACACCCTAGACAGGTCTCTAGTCCATCACAGCCACTGGTCTATATTTTCCCCATTTGTAGATAATGGCTCTCACTGTGGTTTACTGGAGTCCTAAAGCCCTAGACATGGCTTTTTAATCTTTTCCAAAAGTAAATTACTTTAATTACCATCTTTTTGGAATTTGTTTAGTGTAAGGTGTTACTGTGTTTTGATATTTTAGACTAATTTGTGTTCTTAGTCATGCGCTATTTTGGGTATTGCTTTATTTTACAGGTCTGACATTAATCAGTCCTGAGTGGGGCAAGTGAAACCGAAACTAGCCTTCCAAAAATGTGGCTAATCTCAGTTACCTAATGCCTTAACAAGTTGGCTAACTTCCTCTTGACATAGGTCCAAGTTGGTTTGGATATTTTTTCCCATTGTAAATAAAATGATTTGAAAACTGTTTTTATTTATTCTAGTAATATCTGTTTAACGATGTAAAACATTTAAATGTGTCACTAAAGGAAGCTCAGAAGCAATGTGTAAGGGGGCAAATACTTTTATATAGCAATGATATGTGTGAAAATGCTCCTTCACTTGGGGAGAGGACTTCATGGTTTCAAGCCAAGCTCTGATTTGCAGACTTGGTATTTTGATCACATTCAAGGCATCTTGTCTTTCTCATCAGTTTTCCAAGACAGCCACTCTATCAAGTGTCTCCTATGCTGCATCTCTCTAGATCCTCTATTAAGAGATTGCCACTCCAGGGTTCTTAACAAGGTTGAAGCATGTGATTTCATTGGAAGTCAGGGAGGTAGTCAACACACTATTGGATTGTCAATACACAGTTTGTGCAGCACTTAGCAGCTGATCACCTCTGAGCAGCATCAATGCTCGGATTCCATCTACCCCAAATGAAATAAAAAATGCAGTGGTTTTCATGATAAAGGTGATAATCTTTTCTGCCTGAGAAGATTTTATTGTCCGGTAGATCCATTCACTGATATTCTTCTCAGCCAACATCAACGGTGTCAAAGGGCTTCATTTTCTTTCAAAGATTATGTATAAAGTTGGTTCTTCTTATGCTGTTATCATCGCCAAAGTTTCTTCTTATGCCATAGTATTTTTTCTTTCATTTGCTTGTTTTTCTCGGCACTCTAAATTAGGAATATGATCCATTTTATGTGTCAGTCTGGAGGACTCTTTGGCTTCCATTAGTCTTCTTGACCTACTCTCTTGGAGTTTGAAACAACTTTGTGATTAGGGTTTGTTTTTATGGAAACTTCTTCCGGCAAAGAGATGAAATAAAATAAGATTTGTTTTGCATATTTGTTTAATCAGAAAACGGCAGCCATGTAATAACAGAGATTACTGATTTTGACACAGTAATGGGTTTAGCAATGATAAACTGTCAACACTTATGAGTATGACAGTATTTCAGATGAAAAAACAGCATTTGAAACTGCTTAGCTAAATCTTTGCTGCTTTACTCTAAGGGGAGGGATTTAAAAAAAATTGTAGTAAGTTATGGATTTGTGTGGATTTTGTGTGGTTTGTTTTTCACACCAGCTGTTTGATATGGCCCCTTTTGGAGCAGAGTTGAGTAACAGCCCACAGACTGAAGAAGACAGAGAGGAGACATAGCATCTGCAAGCTATATTGTCAATTTGGAGAAGCATATTGGGGTTTTTTTATGGATCCATCATCTTAAATATGAAACAAATGCCTGTTGTAGGATTCTCACCAGGGGTAACTGTGCTACAATCAATCCAGTAGTGTTCTGTTCTTTATGTTTACTCATCAGTGAAACTGGTTTTTTTTTTTTTTTCTTTTTGAACAAGACCTTCAAGCCATGTGAGTGTTTTCTGGCAGTCAAACAAATGTCATTAAAAAATGCAACCCATTTTGGTTTTTGTGTTATGCAAAAAAAAAATCATCATTTAGAAATGCTTAGATTGTTGTCACTCTAAACGCTACTTTTGATTATTTGGCTTTACGTACTTGTTTTTCCTAGAGATAACATATCTCTTCTTCAAGGGAGACATAGTCGAGATAGCAGGGACACAGTTCATATAAAAAGATTATGCAACAGAGCAATACATTACATAAAGAATATCTGAAAATACTTACACAGAATTATCTTAAACCCTAGAGATTTAAATAGGGCTTTAATCATTTTTAAAGATGAAATCTAGATTAAAGGCATCATATCCAAGGTAGTAGGTACCAAAAACCAAAAACGTTTTCTTTCCCAGTTCAGATCTTACGCTTGGAACCACTCCTCCAAAATGCTCACTGAACAAAATTGTAATTTTCTTATTTCTATATCAAAAGGGACACAGAGCAAGAATGAATTTTACCTAAAATGATTTTGTATATGTTTTGTCAGTATATAAATGAAAAGCTGAGTTTGAAATGATCTGTCCTAGGTTATTTAGGTATAGCGAAAACAATAACGGACTAAGAGGTAAACCTATGTGGATCTTCCCAATAGTCTTGCAAGTCTGAGGTTGAACCTCAAGTGTCTCAGTTCCAAATATAAAACAAATAGTAAAACATCTGATAGATTTTTTAGAAAAAAAAAAAAGAGCACTGCTTGTCCAGAGCTTTTGCTTTGTCATTAATGACCTTCTTTTGTGGCTGTGGCAGGGCATCATTTTAATGATTTTTTTTTTTTTTTTCCTGAAGCAGTAATGGGAAGTATATTAAGCAATATGCCGGGATATTGGGTTTGGCTTCACAGTCAAATAGACTTCAGACAAATAAAAAGTATTTATGGCAGTTACACTCTTGATGCCATCCTTCATCCTTTGTGCATAATTTTTGTTCTAAACCTTGAAAGGAAGTTCCTTGCATTAGGCGTAGCAAGCCTGGTCAACTAATACCCTGAAGTCATTGTAAGCACATGGCACCATACATATTTATTATTAGCTTATTTTTATTCTGTGGCTGTCAGTGACTCAACTTCATTAGGACCATATATACTCTGCACAGGTTTGGTGTTTTGGGAAATCCCTCAGGCAAGGAAAATGAAAAACTGCAGTTCAATACACGCCTTTCCAATTAGCTCAATGAAATCCCTGCAAATGCTGACAGCAAAAAAAATATGATGGATGCTCTTCATTTCTCCATCCCCATTACATATCAATCAATCATAGGGGCAGCTTAGGTCAGAGTGCTCTTGCACCCGTCTTATTTAGCCCAGTATTATTTGTTTTTCCTTAGGAATATAATACAAATCTAACAGTTTCTGTAGGGGAGGTCTAGATGATGTGCCAAGTACAAGCAAGGGGATAATTAACTCAGCTTTCCAATTAGGACAGAGAAATTCGCTGAGGATTCAAGTAGGGAGAGGATAAATACTCAAGTGTCAGTGAAAGAGGAGGGCAGGAAAGGCAGACAGATTAATGAAATGGGAAAATGAGAAATGCACTGATAAACTGTAAATACATAAAGTGCAGCAGTGATTGATACTGTATGTTTTTTGCAACAATAATCCATTCTTCTGCATGTTGCAATAATGTTTGAGTGTAGAAATTGCAACATATAATACACACACAAAATCTGTTTTTCTAGTAGTCAAAGGTCTGCTTAAATAGATAACTGCTGTGGTGTGCATGGGACATTGTTGTCAACAGGTTGTAAGACTTCTAAAATAAGCAGTATCACTTTTTTTGGCAAAAACTAGCATGCTTGAGTTTCGGCTAGAATTATAGCATTAATATGGGAACCTATTGACATTTTGTCACATTACAAACAAAATCTTCAATTTATTTTATTGGGATTTTATTTGATAGTCCAGCACAATATTGTGCATAATTATGAAGTGGAAGTGAAATTATACCACCTTTACTACGATACCCTTCTGTAAAATAAAATGCCACTTGCAGTGCTCTATTAAATAAAATGCTTATAAAATGCAATAAAGTTTGTGGTTATAATTTGACAAAATGTGAAAAAGTCGAGTGTTTATTAATACTTCTGCAAGGCACTGTATCTTCACCAAGTAGGAATGTGTGGTGGGGTACAGTGTTTCTGAATGCTAATGTATTGTAATGCTTTTGAACTGCAACAATATAGGCTCGCAGATAGTTTTACACTAGCTGATGGCTGCTTGCAGATGTCTAAAAAACACAAATGTAGCAACTGATTTAAACCCTCATTTCACCAGCACAATAATGAACATTAAGCTAAACGCAAACCTAGAGATAAAATCCACCTTTAAAGCACTTCCCCAAAAAATTGCCTGGAGAGGTAGTAGTGTTTCATGCTTTGCAATATTGCTGCAGTTAAACATTCTATAAGTTACATTTTATTACTCTGTTTTATTGTTTTGCATTGTGACTGACAGTTCTGTTTGCTTTTAAGTTACAAAAAGGAGAAAGGCAAGCCAAGTTTGAAGTACTCATTGAAAGGAGTAATTTGCTAACGTTTGACAGTACACTGTCTGCGCTATTGTGTTTATTGAGTTTTTTCTGAGGAAAATGAACTTCCAATCTCCTTGTATTTTAAATGTGCAAACTACAAAAGCAAAACATAAAATATAGATAATTAAATAAAAGGAATGTTTTCAGTATGGACAGTAAAAATTCATATTTATTTATAAATTAGAGAAATAGGAATAAAAAAGTAAACCCTAATAAGTTATGGATCAAGATAGCAGGAAGCTTATCTTGTCTTTTGTCTACATGGTTTTTGCAATATTCTTTAAAAGAAGCTGTCATTTAAAATGTCAATTTAGTTTTTAGCTAGAAAGCCTCTTTTATATTGTGCAAATTTTGTATTAACCCAATACCCTGACTGTTTAATCTTGGTCACATGAATCAGCTAACTGGGCTACTCTAATCCCCCCTTAAAGTTAAAATCAAAGATGCCGAGAAAGCAGAAGAGGGCATGGGAGGAGACAAAATGTCCACAGGTAACAAGTTGGCTTCCTCCTCTTCCTCTTAGTGAAAAACCTAACAGGTTAGATCAATTTTTATCAATTTTTTTAATGATGTTTTTCAGATTGACCTGTACATTGAAAACAAACATTACATGGAATTATGTTTTAATGTAACAAAGGGATTACAGTTCGGGATTTTCAATGAAATAATGTATTTTAATAAAAATAAATTAGGTGAGAGGATAAGTTAAAGTACAAATTATTATGCAAACCATAAGTGCAAAAAAACAAATTTTTATTGCTGTAGTACATAATATTCCCCTTTTATGGACTTTTAAAAATTTTTCTGTAACACCACTATGTCAATTCCATATGCAAACTTGAAATTAAGGTTCTTGTGTCATGTTTTAGGTGCTTGATCAAATGTGGACTGTGGTCCTCTGAGGTCATTTTTTTCCTTAGGTTTTAATCCTAGAAACTGCAAATCTTCTCACTTTCAGCCTCCAACATGTGTAATTGTGTCACTTAAAAGGTTTAACCTGTTTGGAAATCTTACAGAAGAAAATTGTACACAGGAATAAAAACCTTTGTTCCTTTATAACAAATTCAGTCCCATGTGGTGTAAGGACAAGCACAACAGTGAAAGTACAGGGGTTGGACAATGAAACTGAAACAGCTGTCATTGGGAGGTTTCATGGCTAAATTGGACCAGCCTGGTAGCCAGTCTTCATTGATTGCACATTGCACCAGTAAGGGTAGAGTGTGAAGGTTCAATTAGCAGGGTAAGAGCACAGTTTTGCTCAAAATATTGAAATGCACCCAACATTATGGGTGACATACCAGAGTTCAAAAGAGGACAAATTGTTGGTGCACGTCTTGCTGGCGCATCTGTGACCAAGACAGCAAGTCTTTGTGATGTATCAAGAGCCACGGTATCCAGGGTAATGTCAGCATACCACCAAGAAGGACGAACCACATCCAACAGGATTAACTGTGGATGCAAGAGGAAGCTGTCTGAAAGGGATGTTCGGGTGCTAACCCGGATTGTCTCCAAAAAACATAAAACCACGGCTGCCCAAATCACGGCAGAATTAAATGTGCACCTCAACTCTCCTGTTTCCACCAGAACTGTCTGTCGGGATCTCCACAGGGTCAATATACACGGCCAGGCTGCTATAGCCAAACCTTTGGTCACTCATGCCAATGCCAAACATCGGTTTCAATGGTGCAAGGAGCGCAAATCTTGGGCTGTGGACAATGTGAAACATGTATTGTTCTCTGATGAGTCCACCTTTACTGTTTTCCCCACATCCGGGAGAGTTACGGTGTGGAGAAGTCCCAAAGAAGCATACCACCCAGACTGTTGCATGCCCAGAGTGAAGCATGGGGGTGGATCAGTGATGGTTTGGGCTGCCATATCATGGCATTCCCTTGGCCCAATACTTGTGCTAGATGGGCGCGTCACTGCCAAGGACTACTGAACCATTCTTGAGGACCATGTGCATCCAATGGTTCAAACATTGTATCCTGAAGGCGGTGCCATGTATCAGGATGACAATGCACCAATACACACAGCAAGACTGGTGAAAGATTGGTTTGATGAACATGAAAGTGAAGTTGAACATCTCCCATGGCCTGCACAGTCACCAGATCTAACTTTGGGGTGCTTTGGAGGAGCGAGTCAGGAAACATTTTCCTCCACCAGTATCACATAGTGACCTGGCCACTATCCTGCAAGAAGAATGGCTTAAAATCCCTCTGACCACTGTGCAGGACTTGTATATGTCATTCCCAAGACGAATTGACGCTGTATTGGCCGCAAAAGGAGGCCCTACACCATACTAATAAATTATTGTGGTCTAAAACCAGGTGTTTCAGTTTTATTGTCCAACCCCTGTGTGCTTTGCAGGAGCCTTTCAATTTTAATTGTTTGTTGTTTAATAACTACTTTGAACATTAAAATATAAATGTATTTAAATAAAAACAAACTTTGAGGCAGTAATTTTGAACTGATTGCTATCTTTTACACTGGATGTACTGAAGGAGAGCTTAAAATAACCATCATGACCCATGCCACCTGCTAAACAGCCATGCTGGAGCAAATTATGGATTTTACCGCAGCTGTTGTTGGCTTTGTTTTACAGCTGAAGCTGATTCATTTATTTATGGACATTCATCATCAGATAAGCAAGTTGTGACAGTGGCTAAAGGCAGATGATTCTCTACAAGTGAATCGTGTCTGCAAATTTATTATTGAACAACACACACTTACAAGTCAACAAGTATTAAACTGAGAGCTTTACAAGAGTCTCTGAACAGTTACGTAAGTTAAAGCCTGTGCTGGAATTGTTCACTTCTTCACTAAATACATTATTGAATTGTTTGCACTTTATAATTTTATACATATATTAAATATTTTTGGGTGTCCAATAACATTTTCTTTTAAGCCTCATCAACACCAATTTATTTAGAAAACAACGAAATAACTTCCTGAATTTGCATCTGTAATCCACAGAAACAAAAAATCTTCAATCTCTGTAGTAAAACACATACATTAAAAACAATACATTATCAAACCTTACATTGTGCTTACACAGAATATTTTTATATGTCCACAACATCAGCGTTGTTGTTCATGCAGTCTTTTTACCGGTCCCTGTGGCCATTACAATTCCGCCAAGAATAAAAAAAAAAAAGGTAAACTAGGTTAAATGAAAAAACAAGCCATTGTCGTTTCAGGAGAATCACTTTCCATACAAAAATTGTTCTTGTCGTGTTTTTTTCTCATGTTGACAATTTTTTTTCCCAGTTTTTACTTCAGCAATTTTTGGAGTTTCTGCACTCTGATCTTTGAAGATCTTTTTCCCCACAAATGGAATAAGAAATTGCAGTTGAAACACTTCCCTTACCCCAAGATATTGGTGAAACCTGCTTCCAAATACTCATTATCTCAGATAAATGTTTATGAGCCAGTCTTTTTATACTGCAACCTTCCAAGTAGCAACAACAGTACTTGTGAATTCATGAGCTGTGTTGGGACCCAGCCATGGAAACAACATTAAAACTCCGGTACACACTTTTCTGGAACTTTCAAAATAAATTGCATTTAACTGACTTCCAGCAACTGAGGAAAGGGGGATAGCAGCAGACTTCCCATGATGCCACTGTCTGAATAAGAGCACCCCCCTCTCCAACAAGTCGACCTCTTTCCACTGCTCCTCTACGGACCTCTTTCCACTGCTCCTCTGCGGGACCAGGATAGGGGAGGCCCAGCGCGCTAATGTCTCTTTGCTGGCAAAAAGACAACTCTTCAACTGGATCCAAGAGTGTCATAAGATCACGTGATTATATGCACAAGTTAAGTAAGAGTGAATAACTGTTTATCCGTATTCATTCATAAAACGGGAATTAAGGTACATGCCTGGCTTGACTTTCTCTCTATGAGGCCTGCAGAAGCAAACGGTGTCCCAGAGACGTTCCTGCAGAGACGCTGTCTCTACAAGCCGTGCGAAGCGGTTTCCTTGCCTGAGAGGAGGACAAACAACGGAGGCCGCATCACCGTGGTAACGTGCAGTGTGGTTGGCGGACACAACGAGCCGTCTTTCATCTACAGCTACAGAGGTTAGCTGTAGCTAACCATTGTTCACTGTGGATGCGTTCTTCAAACTTCACCGCCTTGGACAACGTTCCTCAGCACAGTTCACGAGGTTAGGTGTTTGGGCAGAATAATATAGAAGTGATTTAGATTGAAATTATCTAAACGTTTTTCATTTTATGAAGTTTGGTTTTGTTTGTGTTGAACTCAGCTATCTTGGTGCTAGCAGAATATCTGCAGCACACATGTTCAGTTTTGTGTTCTTTGTCTGTGTGTTTTAAGGTTAAGACAAACTTTATTTAAAGGGTGATTTTAAACAGAAGGTAGATCATAACGCGCCGTCCGCACTTATGCATTTTAACCCTTTTATTAACCCTGGTATTTTAAAGGTATGTGTTTGATTCTGGTGCTAAGCTAGCAGCTTCTTTGTTAGCTTCAACTGCTAACAGGTAAGGACACATGCTTAGTACTAAAGAATATCTACCCAGAAAGGTTGTTAGTTTTCAACGCAGTAAATAATGTGTCCCTAACATCATTTTACTAAACTTGTTAACTAAGTAAACACCATTAAGCCCCATTTCTCCAGAAAGATTTGGCTCTTTTCCAAATACGTCCTTAAATGTTTTACCATTCCCTTAATAATATTTCTTTAAATATTTAAATATTATTTCAATAAATAAAGGCAGCTAATTATACACCCTTGAGAAATGGTCATCCAGAAGGTTGGTTTTATTCAGCAGATCATTATTTAAAACATTATTTTATTAAAATAGTATTTTATCTGATCTTGCATTGTGAATGGTTGTCTAAACGTTGCTGATTATTGTCTAAATTGGTTCCAAGACTAACTTAACTTCATTTCCAGATCCTTCAAGATAATCCTTGGTTCTCAAACATAAACATTGCATGGTAATGTTGCATCACTCTTCAGGTCATGGTTTTCAATCATCTTTAATCAACTTGTCTATATTGTACATAGCCCATTAGTCTTCCTTATTCCTTAATTCTGCTTGGTAGTTTAGTTGGATTGTTTTAGCATAGTAAAGAGTTTGTTGAATGAAATATGTTTGACTTTGAGTTGACTTATTTTTGTTAATAAATTCTTGTATTTTAAGAAATTGTGTGAATTCATTCCATGTATGTGCAGAGTTTATGCTGTTCAATAATGTCAGAGCTTGGCTCACACCTTTCTATTTTGTCCTAATACCATCGCCTTACTGGGCTGGTATTCACAGGACAACCCTTAACAGACCGAAATATTATTTGATAAAATATTAATATTAAATATTAAATAATATTCTCAGATTCATAATCCCAACAGCTGTATGTCATAGAAGTGGGTGGAAAGATAAAGACACTGAGGTACCCTAAGGGTGAAAGTGAATATCTGCCTGTCTGAGGGTTTAGCACTCACTGACCTCTTTCACTTATGCATTATTTATAGTCTTCAATCATAATTCTAAATTCAAAGGTTTATTAAAAATATATATATATATTATTATTTATACTTTGCACCAAAAGTAAAGTGGTTATCGCAACATGTAGGCTTTGCTAATTATTCAGCTTTGGTTAAAAGTTTTTTGTTTTTTTTCCATTACTTTGTTTCACTTGGCAAAAATTCTATCATTATGGTATTTTGTTTTGATTATATGTAGAGTAGCATTTACTTATGTTTAATTTAATTGAGCAAAGTGTGTACCTGACACAATTTACGAAAAGCATAAATATAAACATGAAACATTATTTTCAATACTGCAGACAATAACAGAAGAATCTGTGGCTTGCTAAGTGCAAATTACATTTTGGAACTTAATGGTGAATGCATTACCTGTGTTGTATGAGTTGTGGTTTGTATTTCAAGAGGTTAGATGAATATTACTAATGTGGAACATTAGCAATATTCCCAGCAATAGACTTCTCAAACCTAATTTTCTAAATTAAAGGTCATGGGCAACTTTGTTCTTCTGCTTTTAAGCTTTAAATGTACAATATTTTTTATCAGCAAAAAAGTATTGAAATAGCAGTTAATAGAAATTTCATCAGCAAGTTCTGGAAGCAACATCATGCAACAAGTATGGAAAAAAACGATTTCTAAATAGAGTTTGTCATCTTAAAATATCTTTAGCTCATAACTGGATACTTTCTAAAGATGCAATCTGAAGGTTTTGGTGCAACACAAGCTCTATCAAGCTGTTGTAGTAAGCTTTGCACATTCAGGTGTAACATAAATGTACGTAGAATAGCAGAATTTATATCATGTTGATATGGAAGAAGGCAAAGCTGCAGGAGAATTACAAAAATACTGTAAATGACAAATACTTATATTTGTTGTCATTTAATTTGCTGCATTTAATAATCTAGATTAAAATTGATTGCTTGTGAAAAATCACTCTCCACTTTGAGCCAGGTACACTGAAGTGCCTTTACTAATAATACTTTGTTGTGTTCGTCCTAATTGATGGTGATAAATTAGCTGATTCTACAAAAAAGGCATGACCTAAAGGACTCAAGTACAACCCATTCAGTATGTACAATTTTAGAGTGTACATATTTAACAGTCAAAATAAGAAAAATATTACCTCACTGAAAAAATTCAGCACCCACTGGTGTTAATTTAAATGTAGTTAGGTCAACAATGTTATTAATCTCAAGAGGTCTGAAGTTCCAATCATATTAGTTTTTTTATTTTATATAATTTATTATATTTTAATTTTATGCTTAATATATGTGTTAACACTTCTATAAAAATGTTTTATTATAATAACTTAGGACAGTAAAAATTCATATTTAACTTAAGACTTTATTAATCTCACAAAGGAGAAATTGTCCTCTGCATTTAACTCATTCCTTAGTGAGCAGAGGGCTGCCATTGTGCAGCGCCCAAGGAGCATTTAGGGGCTTGCTCAGGGATCCAGAGTGGCAGGCTGTGGGATTCGAACCAGGCTACTGGTGTCCTCTCCAGGACACAAATGCCCTGCTCTCTTTATAACTAGAAAAGCACTCATAGTGCTGACTTCCGCCAAGACAAATGGGTCATTGACGCATGTCTGCCTTTTTCTATACTGATGAGCTATACTCTGGGTGACTTCTGGTTTGCTGCATGTAAACTGCAGACAAGGTGACAAACCACGTGAGAATTCCATGGTCTGGCAATGATAGAGAGTCCTTCAAAATAACCCTGGATCCAGATGGTGCTCCGCATCACAACCTAAATCAGTTTATTTTCCTAATATGTACCCTGTCTGAAGATTTCATTCTAATTTGTTCATAACATTTGGGGCCATTTTGCAAACAGACAGATGAACAGACAGACAAACTAATAAAGACAAAAACATAACCTTCTTGGGAGAGGTAATAAATGCCACACCAGTGGGGAGATGGGGATGTCCTTTAAAACTGTTGATTGTTTCCAGTCAACAGAATTTGCCTCCTTCCTATCTATTTGTCTTCTTTTTCCTTGCTATTGTTTTTACATTAAGCTGACCTTTGATTTAATTTCTACACTCACAGAAAAACCTTAAATAGGAATTCCTGTGTTTGTCTGTCTTTCATTTATTTAAAGTGTAAAGTGTTACTTTTATTCTTTTAGCACAGCTTCATCAGAGCAAATGTCAGGAAAGGAAGGGAGGAAATATTTATTGTTTTAATGTAGGTTTTTATGAGATGATAAGCTCTTGAGAAATCAGGCACGTCCACCCTTCACCTTTGTTTCCTCCAAGAAGACATTTTTAAAACAGTTGTCTTTGACAAGCGTTTGACATTGTAAATCTCATTTTGTAAATATGATTGATTGGGGGTGCTTTTAAATCATCAGGGTGGACAGTAAGGTCAAGCTGATAAACTAATTCAAAGTGAATATATGTTATTTTTTTAACTAGTGAAGGTGATGATGCAGATAGACAAAACTCCTGGTGGGCCCCCTACTCACTGTTTGTCTCAGTGACCTTCCATTGCATTATTTGTAAGGACAGCTGTCTGTGGAAACATAAATATGCACCTGTTAGGGGTCAATGCAATCAATGAGGACTGACTGACATATTAGATGTTGGGTTAAAAGCATATGTAAGTGAATGGAGATGACTGACCCACTTACATTGAACGGGTGTTTTTGGTGTATGAAGGACAAGGATGATGACACCCACAGATGATAGAGTTTTAAAACACTCTTTATAGGGAACATACTGCCCATATCTAAATGAATAAAACACAATACTATATCTCAGCATGACACTCCTAGACTGGAGGAACAAGAACAATTTCCACAATTCTGGCAAGACATAAAAAAACATAACCATACAGCAAGAACTCAAAACACTATAAATAAACTGGAGGCTTCCTCTGGAAAACAGACATTCCTGTTGGAGGCGCCTGTAACAGGGCACCATATGTGCTTGCTGAGATGAAACGGAAGGGATGGGCACACCCCCTGCAGGTAAATACTCATCAGACCAGAGTATTGGCTGCTGTATTTCCAGATTATTCCATCATTTGCTGGCAGTGGCAGGAAATGTCCTGCAGTCTTTGATATTCTCTGAAGAGTCTGAACCCTAGTGTGCAAGAACTGGCTAATAAGGATGCTTTGAGTACCCCTAAAAGCTGAACATATGTTTTGTTTTACATATGTGTACCGATGATTGTTCACTTTTGCTCTTCTTGCCTGAACCACAGCCAACTTATTTGCATATTTAATAAACTAGCAGGAGGTGCTGTTGAACTCACTGATGTATTCACACTTTTTACTGAGGGGTATGCATACCACACTTTCAGATTATCATTTGTTATAAATCTGGAAAACTATATATTCTTTTCATTGTACTTCAAAATTATGTGCTGCTTTGTTCTAGCCTATCACATACAGTCCAAATAACTGAAGCCCATGAAGCTTTAGTTTATATTATGACAAAAGTGAAAAATACTTTTGCAGCTTGCTGTATATGCATTGTGTCTATGTTATTATATGATTTAAGATTGTGTAGAATCCGATATAGTGTGATTCTTTTTATTTTGAATAGATGTGGACATGCTTTACTGATCAAAGCTGCACTGCACTCACAGATCACATCCAGACATGCAACATTCACAAACCATTACATCCCATAGTCTGTGGACTATAAGTAACCCAGCTTTTTACATCTCTCTCGCAAAAATGCAATTAAAAGTAAATCCAGCCTCATACGTAGTACATTGGCTTATTCAATGAACTTCAATGCAACTACGGCGGATGCAATGAGTTTTTCATGGGCCAATGACAATTTAATAATAGCATTTTAATAACAGACCTTGGCTTAGTCTGCTCTTCACAAAGATAAGTGCTGCACTCTAGTTGGAGATGAATGAAGATGAGATAAAACTATCTGCACCCTTTAAATGGCCATTTCATTTCACCAACACATGATATTGCTGGCTTTTACAGCTGCAGTATTGCGGCTTGAGCTTCTTTAGGACTGCTCGGATTATGTCACAGAGCTGCTCTTATCTGCTAGGGTGTGTCAAAAAGGTGACATAACACATAAATCTTAGGTGCTATTCTTTGTGCTTGTAGATGTATGGATTGACAGTTGGAACTCTTAAAAACATCTAGTGAGGTTGAAACTCACCATATTAAGCGTCAAGTTTCCTGTTTTGAGTAAAGTAATTAATTAAATAAATCTAAGGTGATATTTTCAAAAGCAACCTGAAAGAAACATGAATAAGGAACACATCTTAACAAGAAAACATACATTTGACTATCTTGTGTGAAAACAGGGGTGTTAAATAAGCAACCTAACTTGAGTTGGAAATCATTCCCCTTACATGAAACAAACATCAAGCAAAAATAAAAAAAAATCTAATACAAATAAGCAGAAAAGAAAGAAATAGAGAAAATTCTTAATGTTCAGGGAAATAATTATAGATTTTGGAAGTCTGGGTAATTCATATAAGTTAATTGTGTGTCACGAGAATGCAAATAGACACTGAAGTTAAATTTTGTTTTGTTTTTGCACAGTTAATTCACTTTCAGAAATTCTTTGGATTTTATCAAGTACATGGCAATTTACTTTTTACTGCGACCGCTGGAAAAGATTTGTGCAAAAACCTTTAAATAAACAGTTGTTATGGGGACTTGGTAACAAAGGATAGCACTCTCTACTCCGGTTCACTAATAACGAGGTTTGGAGATTTTTTCTTATATCCATCACCATTCACTGTGTGGCTGCAGTATAAACTTGGGTTCAAATCCAGCTAGTGCATGTCATATTTCCAGCAGTTTTAAATTTTTCATTTAATGACCAGACTGTAGAGTTTATTAAGTTTAAGCAAGTAGCAATTTTTAGTATCTCTTTCCTTAAATATATCAAGATCAAAACACATCTGTCATTTCTGAAATGTATGATCTCTTGTATTTCCCATTTTTAAGTGTGGCCATTGTGTTATGTCATATTTACTTTCAAGGGAAATTGGAAATTATGGATTACAAATTACAATATATAAATTAACAAAAACAGTTACATTTATTGTTTTTTTATTGAAAATATTAGAATTTCCAATAATTGTGACACAGATAAAAGTGATTTTAAACTAACGTACACATGCTGAAAATAATGATTACAAATAAAGTTCTTCTAAGAACATGCATTATTTGACATTATTTGTAATACAATCTCTAGGAGTAAGGCTTAATATTAATTCAATTCAAAAATAAATATTAAAATTTAGGAGGCATATGGCAGAACATGAGTGTCAAAGGGAAAACAGAACTGCCAGACATCTCACCGCAATAACGTGGAAATGCAATTAGTGGCACTGAGCCGGTAAAACCATGTGACATTAACATGACATGAAATTGCTGCAGGTGCCTGAGGTGCCTAAAATTAGAATATAGTTTAAAAAGGGAAAATGAAATCAATAAATGTTCTACAAAAATCTGTTGTATTACATCCTGTTAGGGTTTGAAAACTTTTGTATTGTTTATCACTCATGTCTGCTCTAATGTCATGATTTGGGGTTGTTTGGTTTTTGGTTATTTCTTTATGTTTTTCACTGTTCAAGTTTTGAATCATGTTTCTGTTTATTTTTCTGGTCATGCTTTTGTTTTGTGGTCTTGTTCATGTTTTGTCAAGTTTGGTTTTCGGATATGGTTATGCTTTTGCTTCATGTTTTTCTAGTTTGTGTTCAAGAGTCTCTGTTTTGCTCCAGTAACGTTTTGTTCTGTTAATTAAGCTCATTCGGTTCACCTGCTTCAAGTTAATCTGTTTCCTTGCTCCGCCTGGTTTTCACGTCATATATTCACACCTGTTCAGTTAGTCGTCGCAGAAACTTTTCTCATGCTCATGTCTTGTTCTCTAACCAAGTCTTGTCTTTTTGATCATGCCATGCCTGTCTTGCCTGCCCGTTTGTTTTGTTCCTGCCTCCTGTAGTGAGTGAGTTTTCTGTTATTAAATCTTTTGCACTTACCGTCATGCTGCCTTCTGGTCTGCATTCTGGGGTCCTATATCTCACAAACCATAACATCTAAGTGCTTTTCCCCTCCTACATGCCACAGAAAGGGAGATGGGGGAGACGAGTGAGTTATGCTTTTATCAGCAACATCTAAGAGCTGCTCGTACCAAGTCCCCACTCCCTCTCTGTTTAAAATCAAGACACATGAACCCTAAGCTTTCTGACCCCACGCACACACACACACACACACACACACACCCTGAATGTTTGTTGAACTGTGTGTGAACCAGCATGTATAAATAAAGAAAGAGGGGTGCCAACACTTTGTAGATTTGCACTGCAAAGTGTGAGCTACCTCTTGCGCAAGAAGAACAGAGACCCTGTGTTATACTTCTTTCATCTGAGTTGACTAATTAATACCTAACACATCCACAATAGAAAAAGACTCCTCAAGTATTCCATACTTCCAATATTTACTGAAAATATTAGTTTTGCAGTCAGCAATATTGTAAGTAATAATTTACGGTAGTAAGTAATAATTTATTATGCCAAATGATTACTTACAGAATGTTGAATGGCAGAAACACTGCTATATAACCATAGAAAGCTTAGGTTCGCCGTCAAAGAGAAATATACAACCACCTGACATTAGTCTCAGGAAACATTAGAATCATGAAAATAATTATAGCACAATATCTAGACATATAGAATATTTTTATTAGTTTAAAATGCATCACACATTGAGATGCAAAGACTACTTATTTATCTCTCAAACAAGTTCATTTCTGTCCACTGTGGTGTCATTTGCAGAAGTGCAGCAGTCTTTGTATTTCCTTTTCCACTCTTCCCTGTTTCTTTGAGTCTTTATTGATCAGGACTGTCAATTTTCTCAAATTATTAGCATAATTTACTATTATAGTCCCCAACACTGATTAAAACCTGCCAGTTCAACAATTAAGGTTAGGAAGGTCAATCTACAACCACAATTATGGCAGTTCTTGCTTAAGTACCACCCTAACTCCGCTGTTAGAAAACTGGGTGGATGTGACTGGAATGCTAAGTATCTCTGGGGAGAGGTTTGATTCTGCAGTCCAGAGACAACTTTCTTTACATGTCAAAATAAGTTTTCAACCTTGTCAAAAATAATAGCATTAAACACCAGGTACACCCTTTAAGGATTCAGAAATGCAGTTGATAGAATGTTACCCTATTTGGGGAGTGAAAAGGAGGATAAAATAAATTAAATGTGATTTAGTAGCTTGCATGGTGGTTCAAGATTTATGGTAGGGATGACATAATCAACTTATAATTACATTGATTTTTTTTTTTTTATATAAGGCTCATCATACATCATGCAGGTAAAGAGAAGAGAAATACATTATCCAGAATCCAAAATCCTAACTTGACAACATCCTTCTAAACTTAACTTTATGTATCAATCTCATAGCATATGGCTTCACCAAGTTCTTTGCCCTTAAAAAACTAAATAAAATCCTACTCTTATGACATATGTTTGTCATAAAAGTAGTGCTTTAGCTCCTCGAACTGTGATTAACACAAAGTTTTGTTTTATAATTCTTCGTAATGTGGAGCCGCTGATGGATTTATCTCATGCAGGGATTTTTTCCCATTTAAGCTTAATCTAACAATGAAGGAAATTATAGAAATCATCTGTAGATTCCTTAGTGCTCAAGACAGCATCCACCTTTCTTCACATCACACTAAGAATACACATGAAAGATAAACAGCCAGACAACAGACTGATAGGTGGAAAGAAAGTTAGGAAGGAAAAACGTGGTTCTTCAATACACTGAAGTGATCCACCCCAAACAAGGCTTAGATTGTGATGTAAAATTTCATGGAGGTTTTGAGGAAAACTGCTTTACTCAGGTTCTATATTAGCTTCAAAGAATTCCTGCCTAATTTTTTCAACATCGCCAGGACACTGATCAACACACAACACTATTAAATAGAATGACACCATAGTGATTACTCCTAATCAGACCTTTGCCAAATCCAGTCAAGTAGAACTACATAAAAAAATGCAAAAAAGCTAAATCAACTGTCAACCACAATAACCAGCATAAGAGAAACAATCTATATATGGTTATTGAAATAGTGAGCATAAAAGCTAGCATTAAAATTATTTTCTAAGTAAAAAATCAAAATATTTTTTAACATACTAAGACTGTTAGATGAGATTAACAATCATAGGTAACAAATGCAGTAAATCCCACAATTATTTATTCTGCTGGCCGATTTTAGTTTGAAGTAATCTTTAAATTTTAACAATATTTTTCTTCTGTCTCTTTGGAGGGAGCTAAAAATTGGTAAAATTCAAAGATGGATTAAGACTTTAAAATCTTATCTTATCTTATGTTACCTTATGTTATGTCAAATCATTAAAATACCAAGGGAAACATAAAAAAAGCTGCTCAGCAGTTATAGTAAGAAGGATTTGATTGCATTAATCCCACAACAAATGTTTAACTGATAACTGATTAGAAGAGTTAAATTTGTGGATTTCTAATAATCTCAATACAAACAAATATATATATATATATATATATATTTTTTTTTTTTTCCAAAATTGATACCCTTACATATATTTGTTTTATCTTTTCAGAGTGGTCTCATTTCCTATCAGAAACAAACTCCTTGGATAAATGAAAACTGTAAAAGATTTTAAATCTGGTGTATGAATGATTTGGGGCTTAACTGTATGTCTGCAGCAATGTTTTAATTGGCTCATTTAACTGACAGTGAGAGGCAGTTCCACACCTTTACGGCTGCTTCAGGGAAGCTAGTAGAGAAAAAGCTAAAAGAAGAGTGATGTTATCTTTTCAAATAGGTAGCATATTGACAGTTGAATTAATTGTTTGAAAAATAACAGCAGGACTGTACAATTTTAAAGAAATAAGAGAGGCAAAATAATTAGCTCCTCCACCTTTTTGGTCAACATTTAAAGATCTCTTTGAGGTCTGTCTTTTTTTTTTTTTCACTGACAGCTCCTATACAGCCTAAAAGCACGTTTCAGGTTATTTATGCCTGACTTCTGGGTCTTTACTTTTTTCAGAGGTGCGCAAGACCTTACCAATCAGGTTGTCTGTGTTTATTATGAGGTACATAATTATTCTTCTAAACATGAAAGACACTGAATATGTTTTAGAGGAGTCAGCTATAAAGGTCAGGAAACAAGCCCTTGCTTACATGAGCACACCAGGTCCTCCATATCACCAGGTGATGTCCAAGGTGTGATCAGAGTGAAGAATGATTGACAATCCAAATGAAAGTTCAAATAAAATCATAAGAAGAATAAAGTTTCTAGATACAGAAGTAAAATAGAAGCATTCTACACTGCCAATGCAAGAATCTCAAGTTTTCTGCAAGAGCTTGTTACACATTGAGCTTATAAATGAAAACTGTTTGGTTAATGTTCAGAGAGAAAAGTTAAAAGATGCAGAATGAAGACAGAAAAAACTGATATTGATGTAACAGCATGACAATACACTGTATTTTGGGAGGTACTGATGGCCGATTTTTCAAACAAGGAGGCAAATGTTTGTCTAACACAATTTTCACTTTGCATCAGTTATTCACTCCTGAACAGAACATAAATTAATCTCACTACACTGAGTTTACGTTTTCTGTTAATAAAACTGTGTAATTTGAAGCTTGCACAAATGCTTAACGCCACTTATGAATGCACTCTGTTGAAAGTTTTCAAGCACAACATTGCAAACCTCACAATTGGGGTAGATGGTGGAGCTCCTGAGATTGTAGTTGAGCAAATTAAGCTGATGCTATTCCCCCTGCTAAACCACAAAAGCCAATGTATGAGGAGATATAGGAGTGAGCTAAATTGTGACTTAAATATTAACTGTGAGACTTGGTGGGATTTTCAAAAATCATCAAAGGTGCAGAAATAAAGAAAAAAAAACTAAAACAAACCAAATGTGACTACATTGTTTTGTCTCTTCTTTGTGGAAACGTATGTATCTTTACATCTAACATACATTTCTATGTTTCTGAGTTTGCTGCATCTTGTATATCTATGTCAACATGCATGGGACACCTAATTCCACCCTCAAACCACAAATCAAAGTTTCTTAAAGAAAAACAGAAATTGTATATTTTATACAATAAAAGTGTTTATCCCTGTAAATATTTTTTATTTAAATGCCATGACATTATTTAAATGACATGACAACACAGCTGCAAAGACAGACTAAAATTACCTCATTTAGCTTTTTGAATAACCATCTAAAATTAATTCTAATGATTTTGTTTTTATACTTAAGGTCTTGCTTAAGATGGCAAATTCTGATGAAATTAAGGCCAATCAGCAGGGCGCTTCAGAATCCCATGCACTGTTCAGCCTGATTCTGAGTCTCTTGCACTTTCATTTCATCAGCATTTTCAACTGTATGAAGTCTGTAAACAGCTTAGGTCAGCGAGGAATGCTGTGCATTGGTAAATGCACAGCATTCCTCGCTGACCTAACTGGTGTACTTGGCATTAGTAAATCATCTGTACGGAGTGTAGCAGTAAGTACATAAACAGACTGTTTTAAGAGTTCTGTCTTTTCTGTCCTTTTATAACCACCATGAAGTTATTATTCCTCTACCAAATCTTGAACATAAAGCTGCACAAATGAAATGGACTTGCTTAAAGCCGTTGTATATAAAAGGTGTTAATGTAGAAAAGGCACCTCAACAAATTCCCACCTGATCATTGTTAATCCAACAGAATTCAAAGTAATATTTATTATTAGTCTTATTCATTTAAGTAATGGATTCTGCTTGCTATGCAGCACAGCATTTATTCAAAGCAACCTGTTATCGCCAAAGGTTGGGAAAGTGTTGGATTTTTATAACACATTACATGAGATCGAGGATCAGTGTGAAAAAAAAAAATAATTATTTTGCAGACACTGGTTGGTGTAATCTGTTTTTAGTGACAATGGGCTGGGTTTAATTTCTCCCTGCAACACTGAAAATGTTTATTTTAAAGGCTCTGTAGCAAAATGGGTTTACAGAGGTTTTTGTAGTACTTTAGATTTGTGCTTTTCATTGTTTATAAATCTATAAATTGTGCTGCATGCTGTGGAAGGATTTAAAGCACTGGGCTTTTAAGCACCTTTTTGACTTCAAGGACAAGATCAAATACCAGAGTTGTACATGCTGTGTTGTGTTCAATGCCGACAGCAGGTGACACTGCAGAACCTTTGTCTGAATTGAGGCCGATGAGGAGAAGATTCAAAAGGTCATGTTCAGTAGGGACAAATTTTCACTTCCACAGAAAACCATTGTTCAGATATTTTTAAATCTGTCAGGGTTCCAGCTTGCCACTGACCCAAATGTTCACTTACTGAACACAGTACATGCAAGACCAAATTCAAAGCATCCATTTATCTTTGAAGTACATCTAAGACTATAGGTTTGAGTATTAAACACTAAAAAGAAAAATACACATGAAATCACAATGCCAATATTTGGTCAAATCTTGTTTTCTTAAAAAAAAAAAAAAATGATTGTGAAGCGAAAACCATTTCTAACCAGGAGACTACTTTTACCCAAGCCTTGAAATTGTCAGGATCTGCCATTTTGGACCTTATTTTGGTGTTGTGTTTGTTTACTTTTCAGTTAGGTGTTTCTATTCCTTTGGGTTAAGTAGTTATGTTTGTTTATTCCTTCTGTCATTCTGATAGTTTTGTTCTCTCTCATGCCCCCTAGTTTTTGTAGTTCTTTCTCCACTCGCCCATAGTTCCCTTAGTGGTTGCTTTCTTGTTTATTTATTACTTAGAATGTTCTTTTTTCCTCTGGTTGTGTTGTTGTTATTATTGTTATTATAAGAACAGTTCTCTTTGCTTGTTTGGGTTTTCTAGTTTAGTTTCTCAGTTAGAGCTTCTGTGCTTGTTTACTGTTAGGTTATTTGTTCTTGCTGCATTCTTCTAGTTTATTAGTTCCCCTTTTCCCTTTGGCCTAAGACCCCTTTTTGTTATTATTTACCCAGCTGCTTGTTTCCCCTTTAGATTAGTTGTTCTTTCCCAGCCTTGCTCTTTAGTATAGTTCTTCATGTCCCTGCTTTGTCTAGTTAGTGTTTCTTCTGGATTTAGTTTTGTGTTTTATGTTAGGGTTTTATTTATATAGGGTTCCTTAGGTCTGTTTTCCATTAGTTTAGCTTTTCCCCATGCCCCTGTTTAGTTCTTCCTATAATTATTATTTATGTTAGTTTATGTTTAGGTTTCTTTTCCCTAGAGTTGTCTCTAGTTTAGTTTAGTTCTCCCTTCCAGTCTCTGCATTTTCTAGCTTCCGTTCCCATAGTTCATATTCCCTCAGTTCCCTGCAGCCTGGTCCACACCTGTTTCATGTTTCCTCTGATTACCTGCCTCCCGGTCTCATTGGTCCATAAACCACTTCCCTCAGTTTATAAGCTCTCTAGTTTTCATTGTTCCTGGCTGGTTCCTAATGTTGTTTTTCATCACTACCCTTGTTGATTTCTCGAGTTCTTTCTTATGGTTTAGTTTTTGTTTGCTTCCCGAATATACGCTTTGGACCACCTGCCAGAACTTTGTACACTGCATACCTGCCTGTAAGTCAGTCTGCTTCCACATTAAATACTTCATCAACTCACCATGCTACCTGCTCGCCGTGTTCTGCATTGTGCTCCTGCCACCAAACCCACAACCATGACAGAAATCTTACTTTTTATGTAATGCTTTGAGAACAATATATTTTTTGAAGAGCATATTAGTCATTACAAATATTTGTTCATAATCAATTGTTCATTCTAACACTGTGGCTGGTGATTTCTCTACAATAATGTTGTTGAGCACTTTTGAATGTGGTGAATCCTGTTAACTTATGATTATTAAAAAAAACAAAAAAACGATGAAGATAAATACCAAAATCTAACTTTTAAGTAGGAGTGACCAATATGGATTTAAACTTGCATCCCAATATTTTGGGGTGCTTATTGAGCTGATGACAAAAAGTAATAAAAACTTTTAACAGTCATTTTGGCTAAATCGGACAGTCTAGAGTCTTACACAAACTGCCCCAAAACACAAAACTCCAAAGCCAAAATCAAATAGGCTAAATAACAACAATTACATTACATGGATAATTTATATTGCTTAATTAAACATACTAAATATTTTCTAAATCATGATGCTCTTCATATTATGTATTGTTCACTTATATTACCTTACTTGAGCTATTGTGTGGAAATATGGGGCAACACCTATAAAACCTCACTGCGACCGTTATGCACATTACAAAAAAGGGCCATCAGAATGGTTCATATGGCAGGATTCCACGACCATACTAACATACTAATTGTAGAGTCCCGCCTCCTCAAACTCCCAGATCTGGTAGAATTTCAAACAGCTCAGCTGATGTATAAAGCTACAAATAAACAACTACCAGAAAATATTCAAAAGCTGTGCACTGATAGAGTGGGGGGTTATGACTATAGGGAAAATCTCAATTTCAGAACCTTGAGGGTTCGAACTACCATGAAGAGAATGTGCATTTCAGTCAGTGGTGTGACTCCAAAAAGAGCTGAAGCAATGTCCAAGCATGAGTCTGTTTAAAAAAAGACTAAAACTGATGTTTTTCAACATGTATTGGGATGAAGAGGCGAGGTGAATGGTATCTCATCTGAGCACGGTATGTATGTGTGTGTGTGTGTGTGTGTGTGTGCGTGTCTGTGTTTCTGCTGTGTGTTTGCATGGGGTGCATGGGGGTGCGGGGCCCTCTTCTTTGCTTCTGGTCCTCTGTAGCTGCAGCCTGACGCTGCAGTTGTTGCAGCCTGGCTTCTCTCGCTGCTCCTCGCTCTGTGCCTCGTGGTGGTGGGGGGCAGGTCGGGGTTCAGGGGACTCTTGTGGACGGCTTGGTAGTTCATGGGGGTCCTGGGGATCTTGTCTGCCACCTTGCGCTATGGGGTGTGGGGTTGGGATTGGTGGGGGGAACTGGTGGTGGTGGAGCTGTGGTGTTGGATTGTGGCTCTGATGATTTGGGGGGGGGTCTCTAAGTGCCAATATACAAGAATGTGAATGTGGATTTAGGCCTAATGTGTGGTGTGTTTCTGTGAGTGTAGGTATGCATGTGTGCAGTTACATGTACATATGTGGAGGTACATGTTTGTCTGTGTGTGTACTTATGTATATGTATGTATGTGTGTATATATATATATATGTATGTGTGTATGTTTATGTATGCGTGTGGGTATTTATGCATGTGTATATATGCATGTATGTATGTGTATGTGTATGTATGTATATATGTGTAGATATATATATGTGTATATGTGTGTATATGTATATAAATAGATAATTGTGTATATATATTTATTTATTAGTTTTTGGTTTGTGAATTCTGGATCAAAAACATAGATGTTAATCAGGAAGGTTACTCAGTTAATTTAAGTGCAATTAGAGGGAGAAGGGGTATTAAAAATAAGTTTTACTTCTTCATACCCCTTTTCAGACAATTTATATTAATTAATAATCAACGTCAGATCTCAGGTTAAATATACTGACAAGTTTGCTTGTGGAAAATGTTTATTTTACTGGTTGCTATTTGTGTTTAAGTTAATTTAATTTATTTGGAACTGGAAATTTAATTTAATGTTTACCAAACACTTTTTTGTATGGTATTTGGATATTTGTTTGTTTGTTATAAGCATTTCTGAAATTGATTTATTTACCAAAATCATTGTCTGAAATAAATAAAAAAATAAAAAAATATTGACTGCCATGTCACTCAAATACTTTAGACTTGACTTGGACTTGCAAAAAATAACCTGTGAACATCTCTGGTCTCTTGATATGCTGGTACAGACATATTCAAAAGACTTTCAGATGTAACCACAACACAGCATGTTCTATAAAGTATTAAATTATAGGGACTGACCAGTTATGCATGACAGACAATTCAGATTTTTATTCATTAAAAGAATGTGCATTTTGTGAGAAAATATTTAAAAAATGTTTATACTTTCCAGTAGCAGCACATTCTGGCTGCTACTGGAATTGATGTCATTAGAATCTCCCTATGTAACTGTAATTTGTAAGCAATTGTTTTTAAAATAAGAGTAGAATGGTATGCTCATAACCTAGTAACCACTCTTTAGTATCACATAACAATGCTGATCAGCCACCACAATAAGGCCACTGCCAGATTATCGAGATAAAGTAACCCTGCTACTGCTACTGAACATATCAACCCTCAACTATAAGCAAAGGTAAAAAAAAAAAAACAAGTATGCTGTTCAATACCTAAGATGTCTGCAAAACAGAAAGTCCTAATTCTTGGTTGTTGTTGCATAGGCGTCAGGTTACTCTCAGTGTAGGTCCTTAGTTGTCTTTCAGGCATTAGAGAAGTCATTTTCTATTAAACTTTTTTAGCAGCAACATTTACGTGAGTAATTCAAAATGCTGCTTTTGCCTAGGGGAATTTCATAAAGCCCATAAAATCAATGTTAATCCAAGCACCTGTCATCACATGCTAATTTGGTAAAACATTTGGGAAAGTTGATTTGTATAACTTATATAGCATTTGAGGATAAGTAGTACAGTAGTAGTAGTCCACAAATTTTAATGTTAAGCCTATAGATTCCAACCTGCACAGAATGTTCTATGTAACTTCCACGGTTCTTCAACACAAATAATGTTAATAAATCTTTTTTAAAACTGTGCCCCTAATAGACAGATAATAAGATTAGAGTCAAATTAGAATGCTTCTCTGCTTCTCCTGGGTCAGGAAAGCAAGTGCAGCAAGAAAACTCCGATCCATGAAACATTTCAGACTGGATTAGGGCTTTGGTACATATTTTTACCATGTTTTAAATATCAGAAATTCCACATATGAATTTTGATTGCAGTTTGTCTTACATGGCAGCCAAATGAAGCTGGAAGGATGTACTTTACAGCTGGAAGGATATACTGTACGTCCAGATAAAGCAAACAATAATGTAGGGATATGCTTGATATGTTATGCAGGTGTGTGTTTTGTATAAATATCTATTATAATACAGCTTGTATTTTCTTTTGAACAGCTTTTCGTTATATGTTTCGGTGGGTAAGAACTTCAGTGCTTCTGGGAAAACAGTGTTTCGCAGCCAAATTGACATTCACTGGAGTGTGCCACCCTCCTGTCATTTTGTCAACACCATCGCTGTGTGGAGCTCAGCCAAGCAAGACATCTGACAGACAGTCAAACGGGAGTGGTGGACTTCAGCCACATAACACCCTCTCTCTGCCCTCTCTGTGACCAGTGGTGAGGTTCAATGGTCATACATGCATACACACACAAACGAAGAAAGGACACATTTTGTAACAAAGACTGGTTCTTTGGCCCTCAATTGATACATTCTGCAACACAGATATCTTGGCATTTTTTCAGAACTATAAAGTCAGACAGGCACAGATTGATCAAAGGGATGCAATCAGCAAGAGAGGGAACCGCATGAGTGACTTTACATCAGTAGCCAAAAAGTAGTCCTGACAAAGGAAATTGGTTGGAAAGTACCAAAAGCCTCTTAGTGGTGGAAGCATCATCGGAAGATTACTTCATCATGCTTAATATTGTCACTTGAAGTGCCACAGGACATTTACATTTCTTATTCAAAGCTATTTATTGCCAAGATCCAAATAAATTATTAGTAATGCATAAACTGAAACTGAACATAAATCAAACACATCTAAAAATAAACTTTTTCTGAATCTAAATGCGCATGAATAACCTCAAACATAAACCTCTAAACACAATGTGCATGATGGTCAAGACAAATACACGAGCCAGTATGCTGAGTGTCTCTCGCAACCCTGGCTTTGTTTTGCCAGTATGCTCCATGTGTTCCTGCTACATGTGCGCTGTTTCTCCTCATTTCTTGTTTTGCCTGCTTTCCCTGTGCCTACCTTGATGTCAGCAGAGTGACAGTGGCAGAGTTAAAGTCACTCACCTCCAAATCCTTTAAATAGGGCAGCCATTTAGATTAATCAGAAAGATTAACTTATGGAGCAAAAAAGTAGGTAAGATTAATATTCATGAAGAAAGAAGTACATTAGATTTAGTTGTTAAAGTTTAACTAGATTCCATTTGGGATTATTAAAGTATTTTTGGTAAAATCTTTTTGAGATTTTGTTGAAAACCAGGTTCTCCATGGCAAGATGTTGATGAAGATGTTCCAAAATGGTATTAACAGGTCTGTTCAAATTTTGTGTTTCTGTTTTTTTATGCGTCATATTTTCTAGGGTGATCAGAGGCAGCAAGTTAGGTTGCCATGGTTTCTATTAAACTTTAACAGGCTTCAGCTTGGGTTTTCAAAAACAGGGAAATGTTTCCCTGTTATGTTATGTTATTTTAGTGTGATTATATAGAAATATCTATTGTTGGTGCAACCTAATGAGTGTCTCACTGAAACTGCATGCAGTGCAATATTTTACAATAGAATGCTTGTAGCAATATAACAATTATGCCAGATATGATGAAAATAATTGTGATTTTTAGTGTTGTGCTAATTTGTTGGCAGTTGCAGTTAGAGGACTGGAATGAAAAACAAACTTATTTCATAAAAAACAATTTGCATACACATTGAAATTCTCAAGATGCAAATTTCCTGTTCGAATTAATTACATTTGTATTCAGAGAATGTATTTATTAGCTGAAGTTTAAGTGTCGCATCACTTCAAAAATTATTACAAATGTTTAGAAAGTGTGCTTTGTTTGACCAAAGCCTACGAATTAATCACATCTCTGACACTTTGCCTTTCCTCAAGAAATTTTCTTTTTCAGCAAATAGGCAGGGGTCTCGTCTGTACCAAAGTCCGCAGGCATGAAAATATGAAATAAAAACATTTATGAGATAAACTGCCTCAGTGGGCAATACTGAATGACTTCTCTGTATTAAATGCCAACTGTCACTGCTGAAACGCATCCCTTCTTAGGCACACACTGAACAACACACTTATCAGTTAGGTGTCATGGCAAAACAGTGGAACAACAGGGAGATTGGGGACTCACATGGAACCAGCACTTGTCACCCAAGATGGATCCTGACACTAGAATATGCTCAGGAAATGATTAGATAAAAATAACAGAATCCACACAGGCGCCTTTGAGGAGGTATACTGGTGCCTGATAAAGGATTCAGATTTATGAATCCTTCAAAGAAGCAGATATGGTTTTTGAAAAACGCTACATGGAAGCTTAATTTGATTTACAGTTTACTTAACAGAGATGAAATACAGAGGGGTTAATAAAAGACAGGAAATGAAAAACACAGCAGCAGTTTGGCAGCTTTATGTGGTGTCTTTAGAAATCAATTTAATCTTGTGAACATCTTCTTATTTGGCTTCTCCTTAAACACTGCCAGCACAAATCTGCCAGAAATTTTTGAATGTGCCATATGCCACCACACAGGACAATAATTATCCTTTTTCTTTAGGTAAGCAGGTCTCATATTAATGGTTTTTTGTCACGTTGAACTCAAAGGCCACTAATGGCTTAAAAACAAATTCTGGCAGCTCAGACGTTCATCCAATCTGTACATTCAGCACTGATCAGACCTCAATTACTCAAAGACATGGTACATACACTAAAGACACACTAACACCCCTGTGCTTCACCAAATTAATTTAAAATTTGTTCCAGTTCAAAATGCTAAAACCTATTAGGGACCGCTGTCCCAACAGAACATAGAATGATCCACAACAATTCTGAAACTAAACTGAACAAAGTAAAGGCAAAAAAGTAATTCCTACAGCATGGTGGAGACTGGAGTCCCCCACGCATAGGTAAGAAAGTTAATCCCTTCCCTTCCTAATTCAGTTTTCACTACACTTACCTCCTGGAGTTAGTGGATTTCTCTAATTCTCACTAGTTTTCTAAATCGGTAAGAGGTAAATCAAAAATGATGTTTTTGTTATTGTTTACACCATGTGTGACCAGGCTTTTATTCCACTCAGCTCTTGGGTAGAGAGTATTGTTCAAAATAAATTTATCAACATTTCTAACAAGACTGTTTCCACATACTAACAAAAACACGTACGTTGGCAATCTTAAAAGGTACCCAATGTACTGTTGACTCCGGGCTGAAAAAGCAAGGTTAGTATCAAATTAGATATGGCTTTGATTAAAAGTTTTTATTCTAATTTAAGTTACTGTAGTAATTTGTAAGACCCATTGCCAGTGTTACAGAGTGTACAAGTGTTTTATTAAGAAGGATGAACTGACAGTTTCCCTGGAACTAAATGTTCTTTTTCACCGATTATTCAACATCCTGCAACCTTTAAAGTAGGTAATGAAAAGGAAATACAGAAGAAAAGTGTATGAGAATAAAGTTTGGGAAATAAAAAGAGCAGTACCATTTTCTTTTAACTCCTCGTATATAAGATATTTCTTTAAACAAGATACATTTTCACATTGTGCAGTTGTACAGAAATCAGTAAAAATTGTGGACCTGAATTTATAGCATAGCTGTTTGACTAAAGCAACATTTTTGCACAGGTGTCACTGGCACTGTGCCCAGTGATTCAGCTGGAATTCACTTGATGTCACATTTCTGGAATTTTATTACATAGTCATTATAATCAAGGTGTTTAAACATTTTTACTTACTTCAAAGGTTTCAACTCATTTGGAAATTTTATATGATTATAAAATACAGTCAATTGCAAAAGCATTTATCCATTTGTTAGTTAAAAGGATATGCATGTAGATTTTGTGGAATGAAAAAACATTTTTCACATTGCTGAATAAAAAAACAAGAAATCATCTAAATATAGACCATCAGAACAAACTTAAGTTAAGTAAAAAGATCAGCATGTTGTGGATGACCTATACTTATAATCCTTCCTTCACGTCAAAACTAATGGCTACATTCTCTGACATCTGACATGCTCCAATAATAATGCCTCTGAGCGTTGAAGTTCAATCTGTAGTCAATCAGTTATGGGCCGTTACACTGTGGAAAAGGTTAAAATCAGAAAATATGCAGATCAGTGATTCAGCTTTAATATTGTTTGAGTATTCCACTGATTAGCAAAAGGAAACCCTCGAAAGCTTGGGAAAACTGGGATGTGCATTGTGATTTTTTTAATCACACTGCACAAATGCCTTTTTTTAGAGGCTGCAATAGTCTTAAGACTTTTTTGGAGTTTTATCTTTCTAAAAGGAAAACAACCCTATCACATGGTAAGAGTTAGAATGGAATTGTTAAATTCTCATTAAATTTATGTGTTAGAATGGCCCAGTCAAAGTCCAAACTGAAATATAATTTGAAGACTAATCTAGTTGAATCTAACTGAAATTAGATGTTAACAAATGCTGGCAATCCAGTCTGACTGAGCTTAAGCTGTTTTGCAAAGAATAAACATTAAGATGTGCAAAATTGGGAAAGACGTACCCTAAAAGACCTGCTTCTTTAATTTCGGTGACAAGTGGTTCTACAAGTTATTGATTCAGGGAGGCTGAAAAAAATGTGTGCCAAAACTTTTTAATTTGTAAAACATATTTAAACAATTTATTTGTTTTATTCCAGTTCACAACTACAGTATGCACTACTTTGTGTTGGTCTAGCACATACAATCCTAATAAAATCAACTGAGACTTATCTACAAATGAATAAATGCAATTAGTCAGACTGGAAACCAGCTGAAATTATAAAATGTAGTAATGATTCACTTTAGTTCAGGACCATAGAGTAATGCCACGGCTCACATATACTAAAAGCAAAAGCTAAATAAATAAAAAGAATAACAATCCCTCAATGTAACCAAAGAAAGGCACGCTTCCAGTCTTCTTTGGCTGAGGAGGAGCAAAGCTGTTCTACCACAATCCCCTGAATAAATACTGATATGTTATATGCAAAGTTACCGTGACAAAGAATGGAGCACTGCATTTGTTTATTATGCTTATACATCTTGCATTTCACTGTATAACAAAAAGCCTGGGCTACTAATGACTCATCACTTAAACAACACAAGCAACATGTTTACAAGCACTGAGCAATTAGGTGCCTGCCAATTACAGCTGTGACTAATATCTGGGCTGACAAAATCAAGTTCTGGAGGATGCAGTGATTAAGACTCATCTAGCTTTCACAAATGTATCAATATTTCTGTGGCAGTGTATCAAATTGCAAAAGGGTTGTATGTAGAATGACAAAATAAAATGCAAACTGTTTACAGTTTTAAAAGCTGTAACCAATGTTATTGCATTACATGCAAAATTATATGGATATTTATGTAGCAATTCAAAAATTATGGTAGGCAAGAGTTTCAGTTTACTCCTTAAATATACCACTGATTTATGAATTGTATTTCCTTTTCTTTTTCTACTATTTATTCCAGTTGCTTTTGCATCTTTCTTTGACAACCACCTTTAACAACCTCCTCATTTTCACTTGAAATTTCAGAAATTGAAGTTTAGGTGTGTTTTACGGTGAGGGGTTGAGGAGTGGGTCTGGGCTATTTAAGGATCTTCTTTGAGACCAACTAAATAATTGCATAGACAAGACGGCAGAATATTGTCTTTCAAATATGCAGAAGGGAATATTTGAAAGTAAAATAGACTTCAGAGATACACATCTTTGAGGTCCATTATACTTTAGTGGTAAAGCAGAGTATCATTTACATAAGTTAATTTTTCTTTGCTTATCTGGAATCAATTTCTCTAGAGAACAGTACATGTAGTTTCAGTTCTGAAGATGAAATAATGCAGTGCTGTGTGCCTCTCTAGCTTTAAATATCTCTGAGTATAGCTTGAGAATAGAAAGCACTTGGATGTGCCTTGGATTTATAAAAGGATAATGTGAAGATTTAAAACATATGAGATTGTTATATTTAACGAAAACAGCCTAACATTACACAGTGCAGCACTTCATAAAACTTCAACCAACCTTATGAAAGGGACAAAAAAAATCTAAGTAGGCTGGACATTTTTAATTAGAAAAAATAATTCCTTAATCCTTAATCATTAATGACATATAGTTAGTCTGACAATTCACTTCAGTTTTTTTTACCTTGTATTTGTTCAACATCCAACAAACTTCTTTCTTTAAAATAAAGAATCAATTTGTTCTTTTCTCTTCTTTCTGACTACCATGTTACTGAACTACTAAGTTATTTGCTGTAGTTGAATGAAATAATATATTTAATATTAAATGCTTGGGTGATTAATATTAGCATTTCCTTAAGCTGCCACATAAATTCATTGCTTTCTGATATTGCTCCCTAAAATACTTAACTTTTTAATAATAATAGCAGACACTGAATTGTAAAAGAAGGTTGAATAAACTTTAGTAAGAGGAATGCAAATCAGTGATATAAATGGATGCATAAGATTGTACAATTGACATGTTAACATTTAAATTACATGAAATTAGCCAATTTTATTGAAACTTTGGTTTGAAGATGGCAAGAAAAAAAGATCTACAGGAGTATTATGAAGGATGACAAAAAGTGCTTGTTTGGCTAGTTTTTAAATGTTGCCACTGGGCTGGGTTCATTTACTTCTACAGTCAGGTTTATGGAATGGAAATGGTTAAAAGCATACTTTTAGAGACCATCCTGCTTGTCTTTCTCCGTAATACAGGTCCTTCTCAAAATATTAGCATATTGTGATAAAGTTCCTTATTTTCCATAATGTAATGATGAAAATTTAACATTCATATATTTTAGATTCATTGCACACTAACTGAAATATTTCAGGTCTTTTATTGTCTTAATACTGATGATTTTGGCATACAGCTCATGAAAACCCAAAATTCCTATCTCACAAAATTAGCATATTTCATCCAACCAAAAAAAGAAACGTGTTTTAATACAAAAAACGTCAACCTTCAAATAATCATGTACAGTTATGCACTCAATACTTGGTCGGGAATCCTTTTGCAGAAATGACTGCTTCAATGCGGCGTGGCATGGAGGCAATCAGCCTGTGGCACTGCTGATGTCTTATGGAGGCCCAGGATGCTTCAATAGCGGCCTTTAGCTCATCCAGAGTGTTGGGTCTTGAGTCTCTCAACGTTCTCTTCACAATATCCCACAGATTCTCTATGGGGTTCAGGTCAGGAGAGTTGGCAGGCCAATTGAGCACAGTGATACCATGGTCAGTAAACCATTTACCAGTGGTGTTGGCACTGTGAGCAGGTGCCAGGTCGTGCTGAAAAATGAAATCTTCATCTTCATAAAGCTTTTCAGCAGATGGAAGCATGAAGTGCTCCAAAATCTCCTGATAGTTAGCTGCATTGACCCTGCCCTTGATAAAACACAGTGGACCAACACCAGCAGCTGACACGGCACCCCAGACTGTGGGTACTTGACACTGGACTTCTGGCATTTTGGCATTTCCTTCTCCCCAGTCTTCCTCCAGACTCTGGCACCTTGATTTCCGAATGACATGCAGAATTTGCTTTCATCCGAAAAAAGTACTTTGGACCACTGAGCAACAGTCCAGTGCTGCTTCTCTGTAGCCCAGGTCAGGCGCTTCTGCCGCTGTTTCTGGTTCAAAAGTGGCTTGACCTGGGGAATGCGGCACCTGTAGCCCATTTCCTGCACACGCCTGTGCACGGTGGCTCTGGATGTTTCTACTCCAGACTCAGTCCACTGCTTCCGCAGGTCCCCCAAGGTCTGGAATCGGCCCTTCTCCACAATCTTCCTCAGGGTCCGGTCACCTCTTCTCGTTGTGCAGCGTTTTCTGCCACATTGTTTCCTTCCCACAGACTTCCCCCTGAGGTGCCTTGATACAGCACTCTGGGAACAGCCTATTTGTTCAGATATTTCTTTCTGTGTCTTACCCTCTTGCCTGAGGGTGTCAATAGTGGCCTTCTGGACAGCAGTCAGGTCGGCAGTCTTACCCATGATTGGGGTTTTGAGTGATGAACCAGGCTGGGAGTTTTAAAGGCCTCAGGAATCTTTTGCAGGTGTTTAGAGTTAACTCGTTGATTCAGATGATTAGGTTCATAGCTCGTTTAGAGACCCTTTTAATTATATGCTAATTTTGTGAGATAGGAATTTTGGGTTTTCATGAGCTGTATGCCAAAATCATCCGTATTAAGACAATAAAAGACCTGAAATATTTCAGTTAGTGTGCAATGAATCTAAAATATATGAATGTTAAATTTTCATCATTACATTATGGAAAATAATGAACTTTATCACAATATGCTAATATTTTGAGAAGGACCTGTATGTAAAAAAAATAATGAGGGAAACTCCAGTGAATGGAAAGGTCTAAGCAGGACATGGTCAGTCTGGGAGCAAGCACAGTATGTTGACAATTACCTGGAGGGATATTAAAAAAAGGGTTTGCAATGTATTAACCTCAATGCAAAGATTAATGCACATTAGGAAGTTAAGTGGTGCAAAAAAACATCAGCCCATGATCTCAGGAGATGTAAAAAAAAGTCATATGGTCAGATGAACCATGTTCCTCTATATTCCTGAGTGGGATGTGTAGTGACCATAAAGAGAACATCTTGAATGTGTAAACCCTGGCTGTGAGGGTATCCAGTCTTGTCTGGGTCACAGAAAATTAGTACTTGCGTTATTCTTAATGATCACCTTTATCCTCTGGTGAAGCATTTGTATCCTGATGAAGGTTGTCTTCTCTGTGACAGTGATGCTCCCAATTTGGTGGGCAGGAGCAGTAATTTAATGGCTTAAAGTGCATTGAATGGATGTAAATCACCAGCTATAGCAATTACATTATTAACCTAAGTCAGCACTTTTGGGACATTTCGGACCAACGTGTTGAAGAGCAGTCTCCCAGATCACCATCTAAACACACAATAATGTAATATTTTTGCAAGAACAATGTAAATTGCCTTCAACGGCAGTCCAAAGAATTACTGAATAAATGTCAAGACATACTGGAACTAAGAAAAGAGAGGGTCTGGTTTTTTTAGCGTAGGAGAAATTATGTACACTTATAGAATTGTAATTTTTTTAAAGTTTATAGTTAAATGATCCAAAAGATCCAACTCTGAGATAAAATCTCTGATGCTTTGTTTATTTCACATAACTGCTTACTTTTCAGTGAGTCACTGGTTTCACATGGTGCAGTTATTGCAGTCGCACAACATAATTCAGCTTACACTAAGGGTGATTAAGAAAAACTGTAGATAATGAGAAAAGAACTGGAGAAAAAGAACTGCAATGGCAAAAGTCTGGGGTTGCATCAAATACCAAATAAGCAAACACGCTTTAGAGTAAATGGAATGAGCTTAGCACAATTATATGACATAATAAATCACTGTCATTTTCTAAATCTTAAAACTGCATGGATATCAGCTCAACTGCCTTTAAACAGATTTGGTCTAAAATAAATATTTTTTACAACAATAGAACAAGTTTCAGGTTATCAACGGGAATAGAAGATTTACTAACACGTAATCTACGTCAGACAGTTTCAATTTCCAAAGTATTCACAGAACACAGCATCTGATATGTGGCCTTGAATATAAAACACATGGCTACTTTTCATCCGGCACTGATCTTGGTCCTTTTAATTACTTTCTCATTTGTTGGAGCCACCCAAGGTTCTGTTTATTGTGGTCCACTTCATTACTGTCATGAGGCCTATGTGGTTGCTATGGCGTGACCATTACGCCATGTACTTTGAATCTTAATTATCATTCACTGCCTGATTTGAGCCGAGGACATTACCAAGCTGAATGAATATCATCTATCTTATCTTGATGACCCCACTCCTGAAGGTCGTCTCTCTAATGGATGTTGTTTGATGACATAATAAAATCTGAATACAGTAAATCACTATGTGTGAAGCACTTTGATGCACACAAATGTACTATGTTGCATTTGCCAAGTCATGCTCACAGTTGTGTAAGGACCCAGTTTGCAATGGGACTAAACAAATGGTCGTTCTGCCATGTTTTCCATCATTTCTGATACTTAACCCAATAACACAAGCATGCTGGTCTGTGAAATGTGCAAATGTTAAGGCAAAAATGTGAAAAGAACGTGTTCTTTAAGCTCCCACTGGTTCACTCCAAACTGAGTCAAACAGCAGCGTAAGCATAACTTGCTCGATTGAACTAAAACCGTCACTGTGCCCTGACACAGTGAAATCAAAGATATAGTTTGACTGCTCTGAGTACTTCAGCTTTGGTTTGCAAAAATATATGATGTCTGAAATAAAACAAAACAAAGCAAACTGAGGAGTTGCAAACCTGTGTCAATCACTGTCAATTACTGAAACTTCTACAGAGGTCAGGGTTTTGGGAAAGTGCTAAAGTGCAACAGAGAGGAGGCGAAGGAAGGACCTTTAATTCCCATTAATATAAAGCTAAATGTTAGGTTCAAAGCCTTTTCAAGGTGGAAAACTTTTGCATTAAATATCATATAAATAAATTTGAGCGCAATACGTACTTAGGTAAATGGAAAACAATTCCCAGGGTAAAATCTTTGGCCAGTTGCCATTTTGTAAATACTGCAAATTTGTTTCTCACATGTGACGTACGCACTTTGCCAACTCAGTCTCAGTATTGGTATCAAGAAAGCACACAGTTTTTCAAAGCTGCACTTATTTGTGTTTTTGTACTAGTACTCATACTCATCATCTTCCGCTTTATCCAGGACCGGGTCGCGGGGGCAGCAGACTCAGCAGAGATGCCCAGACGTCCCTCTCCCCAGACACCTCCTCCAGCTCCTCCGGGGGGAGCCCAAGGCGTTCCCAGGCCAGCCGAGAGACATAGTCCCTCCAGCGTGTCCTGGGCCGTCCCCTGGGCTTCCTCCCAGTGGGACGTATCTGGAACACCTCCCGAGGAAGGTGTCCAGGAGGCATCCGGTGTAGATGCCAGAGCCACCTCAACTGGCTCCTCTCGATGTGGAGGAGCAGCGGTTCTACTCCGAGCCCCTCCTGGATGGCCGAGCTCCTCACCCTATCTCTAAGGGAGTGCCTGGCCACCCTACGTAGGAAGCTTATCTCAGCCACTTGTATCCGGGATTTAGTTCTGTCGGTCATGACTCAAAGTTCATGGCCATAGGTGAGGGTAGGAACATAGACCGACCGGTAAATTGAGATCTTTGCTTTTCGGCTCAGCTCTCTCTTCACCACAACGGACCGGCACAGCACCCCCATTACTGCAGTAGCCACACTGATCCGTCTGTCGATCTCCCGCTCCATTCTTCCCCCATTAGTGAACAAGACCCCGAGACACTTAAACTCCTCCACTCGAGGCAGGAACTCCCCTCCAACCTGAAGAGGACAAGCCACCCTTTTCCGATCGAGAACCATGGCCTCGGACTTGGAGGCGCTGATCCTCATCCCAGCCGCTTTACACTCGGCTGTGATCCAACCCAGCACATGCTGTAGGTCTTGGCTAGGATCATTCGAGCACTCAAACCCCTCCATCATGTTAAGGTGTTGGTTCAAGGTGTTTTCAGCCTGGTATATAATGCATTGCACAAAAAGACATTCTTTGTGGATACTGCACAAAGAAGTGGTAACAATGGAGAATGTTTGCTTGCTACAAAAATTCACACACAACAAACGGATATATGAACAGCAAATTTTATATACCGTAGGTAACTTGATTGCATGGTATCATAGAGGTCTTTTTAACTGCTGTCCAAAAAAACTCATAATTATTTGACTTTCCAGGGATCCTACCAGATATTGCCATTTCCCAGAAGAGTTTGCTAAGGTAACAGACATCAAAAGTGTGTCAAGTCAATGTGTCAAATATGCTCCAAGAAATACCTTAAAGGGAATATTTGAAAGTGTAAAAATAGGGTGCTTTTTGATCCTAAAAGTGAGAGATGGACAAAAAATGTAAAAGAGCAGAGCTGCTGTTTTAGCCTCCCAATGATGACCAAACACTGGACAGTCATATCCCATGGGGCTCATGTCAAATCAGCCTTGTCTTCTGCCTAAACACAAATTAATTACTGCAGAGACACATGGCCACTCACCACATATGCACGGCCTGGCCAACCAACTCAATCCACTATAACCAATTATCATAAGGCTTTTTTGCGAGCATTAATGGTCACCAAAAACTTAATGTCATATATTTTTAAATACCTTGATTATTGCAAATATTTATGTCCCTCTTTATGCATTGTATGAAGTCAGTATTTATCTTAAACAAATGTTACTTACAAACATTGTAATTCATATGCATTATTACATATAGCTTCTGATTTCAGAAATTCTCATTCCTTAAGGCAACCTTATCAGGTCAAACAGTGAAGGTTGCATGAAACATACAACATGGATTGTCTTTCATGCAACCGATAAGATGATTGTAAATCAAGACAAGCGTGGTGAAGCAATCTAAAGACTAGACGAATGAAGCTACAAATCATTTTCCTGCAGCAGAAACACCTCTCAGTCAATTCTCTCCTCTGTAATACCATTACAGCAAAACACAAGGATGTCACAGATAATGAGCATGTTTTCGGTCCCTGACCCCCAGAGTGAGAACAAAAACATAGCAGGTGCCAGAGAAAACAATCAGCACAAGAAAGGCTTTAAGCATCTTTGAGATCACAAAGAATTTCAGTCTTCAGAATTTAATTGATACCTAGAAAATCAAGAAAGAATCAGATTTCCTTTAGCAGAGTACACCAGAAAATGATCATTTAAATTCAGTTTCTACCAGGCTTGATGTAATGATCAGTTTGTTCAGCAATACTGTGTATCAAGGCCAGCTGTCGTACCTTATTCGCTGTTGAATGGCTTTACGATAAAAAGACTCCACAGTAGAATATTTCTTCAATTCAGCGTGCTCATGAAATATCTGATACTCTATAATATATCTAATATTTCAAATGATTCATATACCAACCACTGCAAGAACATAATAAAATAAGCTATCATATGGATAAATTTAAAACTTATGTCAGTTCATCTATTCGTCTATGTAGACCATCCAATCAACCGTTTGAAATTAGGGGTGGGCAATATGACAGTGTTACCTTTAAGGCAGATTCAGAACATTGTTTTCAATTATCTCACACACAAGCATCACTTTAGCTCCATAAACTTCCTTTTTTTTTGCAAGAGTGGACTTTAGTGTTTAAAATCATTATTTAACCGTGAAAAAGAAAAAAACATTTTTTGTCATGCCACCAATGCCTATGTAAAACTAGAGCAGCATAATGTACCAAATCACAATTGTCATTGCAATATCAATGTGTGCAATGTCTCAATTACAAGGGACTGACTGGATGCAATATTTGGGAAGATATTAAATTTCAAGTTTCATTGTATCCACCTGCTAACTCAGAAGAAGGGATTGCTGCAAAGTCAAAAACGCAAAGAAATCTTCTGTTTCCTTAGAGAGAAAATGTTTAAGCAATTAGAATGATAATCTGATCTTGATATCATTGTATTATAACTAGGATGAAATTGAAATGTATGTAACTGGATTTCTATCATCTATATAATAGAACTGATTTGACTATATTTATCTATATATAAATTAGATCTGCTTGTCCTGTAAAGTGCATTGAGATTACATTTGTTTAAGCTGGTGCAATATAAATAAACTGAATTGAAAATTCTTTCAGTCTTTGTTGGTAATTCCTTAAAGTACTTATTTAAAATTCAAAAATATGGCCAGGTAAATACTTACATATCCTTGTGGGGAGGGATGGGCAAATATACTATAGCTCATCATTATTGTTGGGAAAACTTATTGTGATGAGAAGGATGATTTACTGTGAGAACAATAAACTCTCGCTGGTGATGTTGTGCAAACCCCTAAAACTGATAGAATGGCTAGGATTGTTACTTTTGCTTTTTGAACATTTTTTCTACTGTTAGTTCCATCAATAACTATCAATGTATTTGAACATTAGACAGAATGCAATGTTGGTTGATGCTGCTTTAGAGCATGTAACGGTTGTACATGCTGTAAAGTTGCCAATTTAATTATGGATACATTTTATTAGAGCAATATATATTTTTGTGAGGCTCTGACATAATCCACTGATAGACTAAGTCATGCAGAGGCTCTTAAAGAAAAAAAAAAACAGTATGGTCACATAGTGATCATACTTATCATACAGCATATACAATTAGCTGTCAATATTGTGTGCTTCCATTAAAAAAAAAAGCAACTGTGACAGTGCTAATCTCTTTAGGACCTGACACAAGGTTATTTATTTCTTTTTTTTTAATTCATACATTTCAAGAGCTCAGTGCTCAGCTATTAAATTACCTGAATACCCTGCCTTTAGCAAACCCACAGAGCTCTGCACTGATTATTTCTTTATGTTGAGTTAGGAAACAAACTATGTAATAAAACACTGATTAAATCTGTGTGGTCTGGTAATTACTTTTCATGACATCCCCCCTCAAGAGGTAACAAACAATCTGTGCTGACCAACCAAATTACCAGCATCATGTCTTCCTCTCCAATTAGTACCTCGAAGGATGATGATGGCTCATAGAATATTTACAATCAAGGGCTGAGAGACAAAGTGTGTTTTAATTATTCAAAACAAGACAAAAGCTTTAATATGGGGAAATCATCTACTAATGACAAAACTGCATGTTTAAAACATTCACCAAAGGTTACATATGCATTTATGTCTTGTGAAGAAGTACACACAGAAGGTGTGTCAAAAGACTTATTGGTGGTTAATTTGCACAATGCAAACAGCTAGAGGTTAACACTTCAATGCAGCCTGTATTTATATGACTCATGGATCATCAGTGAACCCCAAAAGGTATCGACAGATATATTAGATATAACCTTGCCATTCTCCACGCTGTAACTCATGATGCGCAATGGATGTTTTTTATGTCCTTCCTTGTATTTGACATCGATCCGAAGCAAAATGGACATTTTTCCATTCCAAAGCAGAAACTCTCGACTTCAAAGCCATTGTTCTCTAACTGTGAGCGCATTCCCAAGTAGCTGTATTTTACTCGTTAACAAAAGAAGACCTGACCACACATTACTGAAGTGTTTAGACGAATGATGAGGAAATAAAAAGAGCAAGTTTTCAAGCGCATGCCTTCCTCTGTGTGACTGTCTCGATGCTGTGTAGTCAAAGCCCTGGTTTCTTCTCGCAGCTCTCATTAAGACAGCGATGTCAGGCACTGACAGAGAAAGCCGTGGATTTTTATCAATGATTTAGCTAATCATTAAAACTTCCTCGGGTCGTGTGCTTGTCTGTACTTAATTCTTCTTTCCCATCCCTCCCATCAGTCCATCTTTAGCACCTGATACTGCAGATAAGTAGAGAAACACGCACAGGCACCGGGTTCTTTTTCAAGCGCTGCAACACAAGTAGCCTTGTCCCTTTCTCTCACTTCCCGTCACTTTAACTTCCACCCTGACCAGGGAGCAGCAAAAGTCCCTTCTAATAAGCGATGTCACCGCTATTCTGGAGGAAAATCCACTGAATCACTACTACAAAAGGACAACTGTCTCTCATCCTGCCTCAAACTGAGAAAGATAACAGCCCAGTTGAACAGATAAGCCCTTCCTTCCTCCTTCAAAGTCTTTCAGCATCCAACATGCTTAGCACACAGAAGGGCTATTCCTGGATAAAATAAGGATTTAGTGTCTGGCAAGACTTAACGGACTCTCTGGTTAGTGATCAGGATTTTAAAAAGGCGTTCTTTGAACCGTTTTTGTGTTTGTTTACCAGTCTCCATCAGCTTAAGATGAACACAAAACAAAAAATAATAATGATAAAGCTCGTTTAATCTCTTACCTGCTGTTGAGGCTCAAAGCTGGAAAAAGAAGCAGCAAGCAAATAACCTGAATGAATTTCATAGCTGTCTCACAGTCCCGTTCCTGCTCCCTTCTGAGATGCGTTTTGCCTTTCCCCTGTGTCTCTTTCCTCGCTCTCTAGCTCTCCAACTGGCTGCCTGGGTTTTTCAGCGCACTTTCACACTCCCCCCCACCCCCTCCCCCCCTCCTCCTCCTCCTCTCACACACACACACACGCATGCACACACACCGACACACAAGCAGCGAGGCAGACAGATGCAACACAGTGGCTTGGCGAGGGAGGGAGGATCTCTGGCTTTAAATAACACAGGGACACAGACTGACTTGGTAATGGAAAAGAGCGGGTGGGGCTGAAATCAAGAGAGGGAGATGTGGGAGTGATATGATGTCAGCGGCCATGCTGCTTCAGCTATTGGTGAGAGGCTTTTTTTTTTTGCTTTAGTTTGGAGCTTGTGCTCACAACAAAACACCTTCCTATTCATTTCACCCTGCCTCCTACATTTTGATAGGTAGAAATACAGTCAAACATTTAGGGGAAACAGCCACCTCCAAAGGAAAACTGCACAGGTAATACTTCAGTGACTGCGCCCCAACTGAGCTCAGGCAAGACACAATAACAGATCACAGTATTAGTACTATAATGAAGATGTAGTGTATAAAATGTGGATGAACAGTGAAAAGAGAGAAGTGGGGAGAGAACCAAATAAATATCCCGAATGATGGAAACACTGTATAAACATCGCTAGGATGAACCATAGGTTTATCATTTATGTTAGTTACTTTGCTGGTACTGGGGGAAATGAGCAATGTACAACAACGTGTAATATTACCAATTAATATTTAGTGGCTTATTAATAGTTCAATTATACATAAAAGCATCTGAGCTTAATTGCAGAAGCACTGAGCAACCAGTTTAAAAAAAGTACAAGCTAGAATGCCATGCTGAGTGTTTGCATACACTCAGCATGGCTATTAATGCCATATCAGAGGACTTTATTATTTATTTGAATCTTCTTTTTTTCCTGGGTTGGGTAATCCTACAACAAACAACCTGAATGAATTTTAAAAACAAGAATGTTATGTACACATCTGAATCTACAGTGGATTTTCAGTAATTCAAAAAGGGTCATAATTATATGTAAAAATGCATAGCTATTAGGTGATGATCTGAGGAAGGATCTTTGAAGGAGTCAAGGTGAGGCTTTCAAACACTGTACCAGCGGTCAAGCATGGAAGTGGCAGTATCATGCTGTGGGGTTTAATTTGGTTCCAGTGGCTCTGGTGCATTGCACAAGGTGGATGGGATGAAGAAAGAATATCAACTCAGCATTTTCAACTTCACCTCAAACAAACAGACATAAAACCTAGACCCAACAGGACAATGACCCTAGAGACACTTCATAACTGGTTCTGGTATGAATAACCATGCTAACATTAGGCTTATAAGCCCTGGCCTCACCAGTATTGAACATTTGTTGACTATATTTAAAAGCAGGCTCTGTGTGGGACACCAGCCAATGAATTTTACCAATTCTGATGGGAAGAGAGGTTAAATAATCATGCCAACAATTTATTAATGGCTACAAAAAGTGTGGGTTCAAGATACAACTTGCTAAGAGACTTTTAAACAAGTTTAAGTGATGATGCACATTTATATTTGAGCTTTTATGTATGATTTTGACCATGCCCGAATTAAAGGAAAACACAAAATAAATCTAAACTTGTGCATGCTATTGTTTTTAAAATTAATTAAATATACTTTTTGCATGATGATTCTGACATCTGCCCGAAACAAATATTAGCACTTATGGCTATTATGGGAGCTTGTAAACTCCTGGCTTATATGTAGCTTGTAGAACCGCCTTTAGCATTATTTCCAATCATTTCTAAAATAAAGTGGAAAAAAATAAAATTCAATTCAGATTATTTATATAGCACTGGTTCACAACTAATGTTGATTCAAGGTACTATAAACGGTAAAAAATCCAACTGATATATATATATATATATATATATATATATATATATATATAGAAATATAGTCAATTCAGTCCAATCATATAAACACATTCAATATCAAAACATGTGCACACATTGCAATTCAGTCCTGATGATAAAACACTGCAGTCACTCCAATGCCCTTCAACTTCTTCTTGTCCACAGTGTTGCCTGCATTCAATAAGGTTTGTTGGAATTAATTTATGAATTTATCAATCAATCACATTTAGACTGAGATTTTGCAGCACTGTGACATCCTGATTTCCATTTTAACCCAATCATTGCAGGTTTGCTGGTGTGCTATGGATCCCTGTCCTGCTGCATGACCTAATTTCTGCTAAACTTCAGCACTTGGACATATAGTCTAACTCTGTTACTGTGGTGAGGAGTTCATTGTGATTCAATAACTGCAAGATGTCCAGTTCTGTTTGCTCAAAAACAAGCGGAAATAATGAATCCTTCACCGGAGTTTTTTTTAAAGGTGGTATACATTTTTTGACCACATATACTTTTTCTAGTTTTCACCAAACATGTCACTAAAAATCATGATGAAATATCTTGATTTTAGTTTTGGCTATTCCAGAAGTCTCTTTGTTTTTAAGAGCTAACTTTGCAAGCATCTAGTTAGAAAGAAAGACCTTGCAAAAATCCCTGCTTCACCTTTTTTTGTCACTATCATCAATATTTCACAAGCTCTATGAGGCCAGTAAAGTGAGAGATGCGTTCTTATTTTGGAGTGATCTTGCCGGGATGACCACTTTTAGGAATACTGGAAGCTGGTATTAATTTTACCCAAAACTGTTTAGTAATGGCTGTATAAGTCTTTCTAGATTGTTTGGTCAAAACAGGTTTTTGCCCATGATTTTTGCTAAGGGCTTTTCTCCATAGAATTTTGTTGACATTTACAACACATACATTCTTCTTACCAGCACCCTATGAATACTTTTGTGTTTGTATATAGGTTTGTTAATTTAAATATTACTGAAGCAATAAAATTGTACTTCACTTTTCTCAGTCTTTCATATTTGTATCTTAACTATATTGCTTAAAAAATAATAGTGTGTTAAATGTCTTCAGCCTTGTAATTCAAATGTTTTCTTACGGTATTTCTCTAGATACATCTCAGTGTTGCAAAGTGGGCACATACTTTTTATTCCTTAAAGTTAACCACTTTTGACAATGATAAAAAATTTAGAAAATGTGGTAATAAAATCATCTTCTTTCCCAGTTTTACTCACTCTGGGCACTGTTCTAGATTTCAAGGTTAATCTTGTGAACATAGGAGCTGCTCCAGAACAAAAACCGAGCACTGAGAGAATATTACAAAGCAGATTTCAAGCTATGAAGCACAGGTAGAATATTAAACAGTTCATACAAAGGTGGAGGTCACACACAATAAGCATGATAAATTATTTCCATTACAGATTTAATAGAGTTTAGAGTGTATTGTACCCCTGTAGTAGTCCATTTCCACACTGAAATATTTCCACTCATTTATTTGGTCTAATTAGAAGCTCATGCATGAAAAGCTATTGGGACCAGTTTCGATGAGTCTGCTGGACCACAGCTTGGCTTGGTTATCAACAAGTGTGTCCTTGGGAGGCCTGTGCCATCCATCTCAGTCAAGTATCATATCAGCTTGAAACTTGCAGCCACATTGCACTTTGATTCAACTTGTTGAGCATCTAATTACTATGAGGAATAATCACAGTTAAATTAGCATGAATTGTTGACATTATGCACGCTTACATTTGGAAAAATCCCCATAGCTATGCCCAAATGTCATAACATTTGATTTGTCATTCACAAATGCTACTTTCTTTTTTCCCCAATACAGAATGTTTTGATTTAGACAAACCCATACATCAATTGGTCCCATTTTTTTCTTTCAGTTTAGTTTTAAACATACCAATTTCTTTCTTTTCAAATCCTCAAACCACTTCATAAAGTATTTTCTTCTGCTTTCCCCCAATTCTGTGTATCTGAAACAACATTTAAGCTGAGCATGTTGCATTACCTAAAATTTCACTAGTCTTTCTGAGATCTACAATAAAATAGTAATGCAGATATTTTTCCCCTGGCTCTACTTTCAGTCTTTTTATTGCACAAGATCTATATAATCAACATCTAAGTAGTGCTGCATGATAAATCTAAGGGTATTTGGCAATTTTTAGAATGTTGGCTTTTGAGTAAAAGAAAACAAGTCCCCAAATTCAAGCCTGTCCCCACCATAGATACTGCAGGGAAATAATGAGTATTGAACTGAAGCTGCTAATCAGGCTTTGGATGCAAGTTGATCTAATTGAGATTAAAAGATGCTGATTCATCAGTTTTCAGAAAGAATAATGTTGGTGCATTGATTAGCCCTACTGTCTCAGGAAAAGAAGATTCCTGATTATAACATTGGCTAGACTCCATTTGTAGAGTTTCCATGTTCTCTAGACTCCGTAACATTTGCAGTGCAGTGGAGATTAAATTTATGGAATTAGCAAAAACTGCTAAACACCACTTCCACAAAACAGGCTAAATTACGCTTCCCTTAATGTCATAAATGAATGTAGTACACCATGTCAGCTTGTGTTTTCACCCAAAGCAATGGAAACAAGCAGGGGACTTTTATACCTTATGCATTCAGCCTTTTATACATGGCCTTTTTCCACCTTAACTGAAAAGCAATGCTGCATCTACTGCATTTCATACACCAAATGCCCACAAGCTACTATTAACTGGTGTCTAAGCACCCTTAGCCCAAACATTAGTACACCAAATATGTTTCCAGGAAATAAGACACATGGAATGCATTAAAAAAAAAAACACATTAGTGAGAAGGATGTATTTGCTGTAAATCTGTATGTTGTATAATGAGTATATTTTTTCTACATATTGTGCTGCATGTGCGTCTATTTAGCAACACAATATATTTATAGCAAATGGGTGATGGAGCTGAAAAGTAAAACTAACACAGACTTTCTTAAAATTAGCAGCAAAGTGCAAAATGAGTTAAAGTCTCTTTGCAAGAGAAAAATTGCTGCAGTTATTAGTTGTTGAGGGATTGGTCAGTATGACTCAAAATGTTTAGTTTTCAATCCCTTACCTTAAGGTCACATGCTACATGCAGTTTGCATAGGGCTTCAATTTTACCAGAAAGCGTGATACATTTGTTTTGTTGCATGGACAAAACCAAGGACAGTCATATTTACTGAAAGTGGGTTGAGTAAATTAAAATCTGAGCTGGCAACTATAGATGGTCATTCAGTGATGAAGCTGCTCTTAGATGTCCATTTTTTGTTTGTTCTTTTTCTTTGTTTACCTTCTGCAGAGTAGTCAAATAATATGTAACTGATTTCTCTTTCCAACAAATTAGGAGGATAAAAAACTCTTTGAGTGCTCGAATGAACCTAGAGGCTATATTGTCTGGGGCTTAAATGCCCCTGGTAGGGTCTCCCATGGCAAACAGGCTCTAGGTGATGGGTCAGACAAAGAGCGGTTCAAAAACCCCTCATGACGATTATTAAATCGAGGCACGTGATGTCGCCCGGTACGGCGGAGCCGGGGTCCCAACCCGGAGCCAGGCCTGGGGTCGGGACTCGTCAGAGAGTGCCTGGTGGCTGGGTTGCTCCTTGCGGGACCCATCCAGGCCAAGCCTGAACGAGAGACGTGAGGCCATCCCCCAGTGGGCCCACCACCTGCTGGGGGAACCGTGAGGGACCGGTGCAAAGAGGATTGGGCGGCGGACGAAGGTGGAGACATCGGCGGCGGCCCGATCCCCGATGCTTACGCTGGCTCTAGGGATGTGGTATGTCACCTCGCTGGGGGAAAGGAGCCTGAGCTTGTGCGGGAGGTCAAGAGATATCGACTAGAAATAGTCGGGCTCGCCTCCATGCACAGTGTGGGCTCTGGAACCCTTCTTGAGAGGGGCTGGACTCTCTTCTACTCTGGAGTGGCCCACGGGGAGAGGCGTCGGGCTGGGGTGGGTTTGCTTGTTGCCCCCCACCACAGCCGTCTCGTGTTGGGGTTTACCCCGGTGGATGAGAGGGTCGCATCCCTGCGCCTTCGGGTTGGGGACAGGTCTCTGACTGTCGTTTTGGCCTACTGGCTGAGCAGTAGTGTGGAGTACCCGGTCTTCTTGGCGTCCCTGTCAGGGGTGCTGGATAGTGCCCCTTCCGGGGACTCTATTATTCTGCTGGGGGACTTCAACGCCCACGTGGGAAACGACAGTGACACCTGGAGAGGCGTGATCGGGAGGAATGGCCTCCCCGATCTGAATCCGAGTGATGCTTTGTTACTGGACTTCTGTGGTAGTCACGGATTTTCCATAAGGAACACCATGTTCAAACATAAGGGTGTCCATCAGTGCACTTGGCACCAGCACAACCCAGGCAGGAGGTCAATGATCAACTTTGTTGTCGTATCATCATACCTTCGGCCGCATGTTTTGGACACTCGGGTGTAGAGAGGGGCTGAGCTGTCCCCTGATCACCACCTGGTGGTGAGTTGGATCTGCTGGAGGAGGAGGATGCCCAAGCGCATAGTGAGGGTCTGCTGGGAACGTCTGGGGGAGCCCTTGGCCAGGGATGTATTCTACTTCCACCACCGGGAGAGCTTTGACCAATCCCCGAACCCGGTGGTGGACACCGGCAGTAAGGGATGCTGTTAAGCTGAAGAAGGAGTCCTATCGGCTGTGGTTCGCTTGTGGGACTCCTGAGGCAGCTGATGGGTACCGTGAGGCCAATCGTGCCACAGCCCGGGCGGTGGCAGAGGCAAAAACTTGGGCCTGGGAGGAGTTCGGTGAGGCCATGGAGAAGGACTACCGATTGGCCTCGAAGCAATTCTGGCAAATCGTCCGCCGCCTCAGGTGGGGGAAGCAGTGCTTCGCCAACACTGTTTACAGTGGGGGTGGAAGGCTGCTGACCTCAACTGGGGATATTATCGGGCGGTGGAAGGAATTATTCGAGGTTCTCCTTAATCCTGCCATCACGCATTCCCTGGTGGAAACAGAGGCTGGGGACTCAGGGTGGACTCTTTCATCACCCAGGCTGAAGTCACCGAGGTGGTTAAAAAGCTCTGTGGTGACAGGGCTTCGGGGGTGGATGAGATCCGTCCTGAGTACCTCAAGTCTCTGGATATTGTGGGGCTGTCATGGTTGACACGCCTCTTCAACATTGCGTGGCGGTCGGGAACAATGCCTCTGGACTGGCAGACTGGGGTGGTGGTCCCCCTACATAAGAAGGGTGACCGGAGGGTGTGTTCCAACTACAGGGGGATCACACTCCTCAGCCTCCCTGATAAGGCCTACGCCAGGGTATTGGAAAGGAGAGTCCGGCCGATAGTCGAACCTCGGCTTCAGGAGGAGCAGTGTGGTTTTCGTCCCTGACGTGGAACACTGGACCAGCTCTATACCCTCTACAGGATACACGAGTGTTTGTGGGAGTTTGCTCAACCGGTCTACATGCGTTTTGTGGAACTGGACAAAGCATTCGACTGTGTCCCTCGTGATGCCCTGTGGGGGTTGCTCCAGGAATATGGAGTCAGGGGCCCTTTCTTAGGGGCCATCCGGTCTCTTTACAAGCGGAGCAGGAGTTTGGATCGCATTGCCCGCACTAAGTCGGACCTATTCCCGGTGCATGTTGGACTCCGGCTGGGCTGCCCTTTGTCACTGGTCCTTTTCATAACTTTTATGGACAGGATTTCTAGGCGCAGCCAATGGCCGGAGGGGTCTGGTTTGCAGACCAGAGGATTTCGTCACTTCTTTTTGCAGATGACGTAGTCCTGCTGGCTCCCTCTAGCCAAGACCTACAGCATGTGCTGGGGCGGTTCGCAGCCGAGTGTGAAGCGGCTGGGATGGGGATCAGCTCCTCCAAGTCCGAGGCCATGGTTCTCGACCGGAAAAGGGTGGCTTGTCCTATTCAGGTTGGAGGGGAGTGGAGGAGTTTAAGTATCTTGGGGTCTTGTTCACGAGTGAAGGAGCCAGTTGAGGTGGCTCGGGCATCTATTCCGGATGCGTCCTGGACGCCTTCCTAGGGAGGTGTTCAGGGCACGTCCCACCAGGAGGAGGCCCAGGGGACGGCCCAGCACACGTCGGAGGGACTATGTCTCTCGGCTGGTCTGGGATCGCCTTGGGCTCCCCCCGCAGGAGCTGGAGGAGGTGTCAGGGGAGAGGGACGTCTGGGTGTCTCTGCTGAGTCTGCTGCCCCCGCGACCCGGTCCCGCATAAGTGGAAGACAACGAGTACTTGTACAAGTACGCACAACATCAACATCTCAGCAATCAGATGGCAAATGTGGGCATAACAAAAAGAACCAAAACAATGGATCTATGTTTTGAAAGTTTCCTCATTCATATATTGACATGATTGGTTTAGAAGAACTGGGGAGCAATAAAGAAAAAAAAGCCTGCATTTATTTATACTAAATATTGCAAAGAAAAGTCAGAGAAAGGAGGTATTGAATAAAAAGTACACTAAACAAAAAGATATATTAGCTTGGATACCTTTGATGATAATACTAGAAAAAAGTAGTGTCTCACAAAATCGTTCTTCAGCTGTATGTAAACCTTTTGAAGAATCAAGGTTGCAATACCAACTAATCTCAATTCCAATTAAATAAATATAATAATCAAAAATAATAATCTCATGCTCAAACATATCATCTGATGTGACATTGCACCCATTATGATGTGCTTCTCAGTATCAATCAATATTAGGTTGCTATAACCTCCATTAACTTTTGGAATAGGTGGAAAGTGGAAGTATTTGATCTCAAGCACAACTATTACACATTTCAGAATCTAATATGCAGCTGGTCCTTCTTTTGCAAAAGTACATGAATCGAAAGAGACAAAATGATTAAATGCTAAACTCCCTTCTTTTATTATTAAACTGTGATAATATCATCGTTAATGAACTGTGTACAGCTTGAAGGATATTATCGCAGTATTGATGTAATGGTTCGATGCATGCAGGTTGAGTACTGCTGTGAAGATTGATTAATCAAATGTGGAACCAAACTGCACAAGCATCAGTTGCACCCAAAGTGGTGTCCATGCAGCAGCTGTAAAATGTATCCCTTTTAAGTTGAAATTAACTTTCTGGACTTTAAATGATCACATCATTAAATCAATTAACAGAACAAGACAGAAAGACTCTCTTTCAGTTCTAAAGTCTTTCTGTGTGTTTATCATGAAATCTGTCTAAATCAGAAAATGTTGCATTTAATATGCCCCCTAGGCAGATTTTTATTTGTTCATTTTTGAATGAAATTATTCTTTATTTGAAGCTACTTCTTACCTTTCTGTTGTTTCTTTTCCAAACCCGCTGAATGAATATCCATCAAGGCGGATATCTCACTATCAATGGTGTCAGATGTTTTTACCTGACTGTGAAGAATACAACTATAAACACCAACATACCAGCAACCATTGGCAAAATGTTAGGATCCAGAAACATCAGCACGACTAAAGTAGATTTAGTTACTGAATGGCAGTGAGATCCCAAGGCACAGACACTAAGCAGTTTATTTGGTTGTTGTGATGGAGCAGTTGAGGATTTGTGGGACTCTGACAACACAACAAGGCCAATTTAAAATCCTGTGCAATTAAGAGAAAAAGAAACAAAGTCAGTTATTGTCGTCCAGCTTTGTTAATTCTAAGCAATTGTTATGTTCCAAGAATTACTTTCTTGGCTGTAAACCACAGTGATGCTGCCACTAGAGATGAGCATTTGTGGGGAATTTTGAGTGTATGATGAGTCTGTAGGCTTGTTAACCACTGAGCTACTTGTTTTACATGACCCAAGTGTAGGCCAAATTTGCTTAAAAGCATTTCCTATAAATTATTCACCCATGTGTTTTTAAAAGACATTATTAATTAAATAAATTATGCATTATCAACTATAATTAAGTACCGATTACACTATGCATTATGGTTTAGGATGATAATCTTAGACTAACCGACAGCACAGAGTCTTGCGTTAAGAAAAAGTTTGGCATCTAAAAGAGTGGTGGATAATAAAGTAGAAAAATAATTGGATGACTAAATACTTTTGTGTTTACTTGGGAATGATGTTGCCCAAGAAAAGCTGATGACAAAGGAAAACAAGGTTTAACCTCAATGTAGGTGTAGATTCGCAAGTGTAGGAAGAATGTAGGATTGGATCTCTAACAAAGTGTTTTACTGCTCTTTTTAATGGTTTACTAAAACAGCACAGTATACTGGCTAAGCTACAAGTCAAATACAAGCCCCGTCTCTAGGGCTGCTTATTATAAACAGTAAGAGGTTAGTGACACAAATTCTAACATTCTTGTTGGTATTGATATCGTTTAACTGTTTTAAAACTGTGGGTTTTACAAATCCTTATCTGTTTTCAGAAGATATTTTAATATACAGTACATTACAAGAAAACAGTATTAATCTGTTTTTGTCTTCAGCCAACAATATAGAGGTATAATGTAAATAATCTTTGGGGGTTTTTGTATCGTGACTTTTGCTGCTTTTTTTACATCATCGTTACAGGCATTGACTTTAACCATTTGTTAATCTGCAAACATACCATACAGTGGGTAAAACAATTATTGAACACTTTTTCTTAGTTTAAATATTTATAATGTGACTATTAACTTAGAATTTACACCATAACTTACCAGCAAACACAATAATCCAGGCATACAAAAAAAATTAAAGCAAAATATTCCACAAATGAAGTTTTGGGTAAAACAAAAACGACTGGCAACACACTCACAGAAATCTATTAAATACTTGGTGGAAAAGCATTTTTGGTCATGAAAACGTCCAGATGTCTCCTGCCACAGGGTTCTGTTTTAGGACCAAAATTATTCATAATCCATATCAATGATTTATGTATCGTTCTGGTCAGAATCTAAAACATTTGTTACGAGACGTCTCAGCTGAATTGGGAAGGTTGAAACTGTGGTTTGACTGTAATTACCTTTCTCTGAATATTAGCACAACCAATTTCATATCATATCATATGTCTATAAAAATACGTTTAGGAAGGTTAGGATTAGGGTTAGATAATTGATTATTGATTGCTTGCAAGGAGGATTGATATACAAGACATATAATAAACCACAAGACAATATACAACATGCTTATTCCACCATACTTGTTATACTGAACAGAGATCTGGGGAAACACCAATAAAACCAATCAACCTATTTACATTCAGAAAATGGCTATAAGGATAATAAACTATGTTTAGAGTATTATCACTACACTAATAATTTTCTAAATTAGGAGTATTAAAGATCGCTGAACTAGATAACTTTAAAACTGTATAGATAATATACAAAGCAAAGAATACATTTCTCCCTAACAATTTTCAGAAAATGTTTAAGGAAAGTGATGGGAGATATGATAACTATGATTAATAATACATTTAAAAGCATTTGTAGCTCTGTAGCTGAGGTGAAGCTGTGGAATAGCTTGCAAAAAGATCTCAAACAATGCAAAAACAGTTTAAAAAGAAATTAAAACGTAGTATGATGGAAAGTTATAAACGGGTTAGATCATTTGGAATTTTATTGCAACTTTAATGAAGTTTATTTATTTCTTTAGTTTTTGCTTTGGCTTCATTTGTTGACAATAAGAATTCTGCTGGTTTGTGCTTCTCTGAAATAATAATAATAATAATGATAATAATAATAATAGGTTTATCTAAAATGAAGAATTCAAGGGGACGCCTACATCAGCATACGTCCTTTTCGATCTATGTAATGCTTATGAATTTAATTTGAATTAATGAATGTACTATTGAATGTTTTTGGATTGCTGATTGATGTCTGACTGCAACAATTTATGATTGAATTAAGATCAAATAAACTAAACTAAACTACTTATTCCCTGCATCATTCACATTTTTCACCCATAATTCGTTTGTGGACTAATTTGCTTTGATTTCTTTGTATGTGTTGATTACTTGGGTGGTTGCTGATATCTGATGTGAATTTTAGGTCAATGGCACCATTAGAAATTTTAAAACTGAAGAAAACATGGTCAGTACTTATTTCAGCCACTGTATCTTCAGATTCATTAATTATTGGCCATGTGGGTACCTCTACTTTATATGTTCGATTGAGGTTGTACAAATAAATGACCATCATTGAGTCTTGTTTCACCATTTTCCGTGTTTTCAATTCAGTTAACCAAGCTTTAAAAAAATTGAAATCTTTGTGAACACCTTTGTCGTGCAATCTTGCATTTTTTTCAATGCTGTCTTGCAATTTGCATCCTGCCAAACTGACATATCCCTAAGAGTCTACATAAGAGGTGGCAAGAGCCCTAGTGGATAAGTACTGTGTATTATATGTCTGCAATTATGAAGCACTGTATAACTTTGGGATGTAAAAGCTGCATATTGTCTGACATTTTTATTGTTTACTACATGTATCCAAATATCGAATTTTGTTCTCTGCAGATGTTAGGTTCTTTACCCAGAAAATAAAGTTTACTTAGTTTCTATTGTAAAAGGCACATCAGGTAGTGGCCACCATTTTTATCTTTCACAATCATGGATAAATCAGGAATAATGTAGGACTCAGCTTTTGAATGCATACAGATCAAATCTTGTGTTGAAAGAAGGTGTCAGCCTTAGCAGAAGTAATATAGGAGTCAAAAAGGAAAAAAAAAAGTATCTGAACTTCTCAATTTTTTATGTAATTGCAATATCTCCGGTTACCTAGGTTTGTTGTCCTAATACAAGAGATTGTTGAATTACCACTGCAATGTAAACTGAATTGTGTGGTATGGTGGAATTGACACTTCTCCCAATTTAGAAGGCTTTAAAAGTCACTGATGGAGTTTTACTGCCACCCTCAGGCTAAGACATAAAAGTGCAAGTAATCTTAAACCTGACTACCATGAAGTCTGAAGATTTTTTTTTCAATGCTGTCTTGCAAAATAATACAAATGTAATAAAACTATGTCTTAAATGCAGAATATTTTTCTCTAAATAGAATTCTGCGACCAAATTATTTCTGGTATCCATGCAGTTCGCTGTTCATACTTGCTTGTTTTCTGAAACTGCTGAGCTGTCTTCAGTTGGAAGTGGGGCACATTCAAAACCTTACAATGTTCCCTTTGTTACACAGCTGCTGCATGACCTGGATAAACAAGATGAGGCAGAGTTGAGTATTACAAGGTGCTGCGCTCAAATGTTGTGTTCAGGTTAAATCTCAGATTAAAATGGTTCAAATCAATGGCAACATTTTTAAGTATTAAGATTTTTAAGACCTTAAACAACACTGATTGCTAATTACATTACAACTACAACAAATAAAATCAGCTATACTAAACTGTAAAATGTAATATAATGGATGCAGTAAAAACATATCAAAAAAACATGCACACTGAAAAGCTTTCAAAGAAATCCAAGTACATATGTAAAATTTGTTTCATTAATAAATGTGTCAAAAACACTCATTGAAATCATTGCAAATATATTTTTTAATGCATAGTTAACAGTAAAGAGGGCAAATGAGTAAGAAAATGCTACAAAAAAACCTAATGGAGCAGCTGCTGTGCTAAGTCTGTCCAGGCAACATGGAGCAATGCACAGTCAATAAGAGATTCAAATAAATATCGACAGGGAGAGCTCATGATCCAACATGCACACAGGCCTCCAAACAATTTATCACATATACCTGTGGTACAGAAATAGGAAAGTTTAGTTGGATGTCTTTGAGACATCTGCATTAGCTGACAAAGTAAAGACTTATAAAGTGCAGCTGTAATACCAGAAGGGAAAATAAAATAAAAAACTCCACTGATGGCAGCCAACCATTATAATCAGCAGAATCAAGTTTACATGGTAGTGTTGTTTTATATTCTACAGTAAAGAGGATGCATTTTCCAGTCAAAGCTATGCTGAAAATCATGAATGAAACAAAAGGTCCTAAGATCAAGAAGGCTAGGGTTAAGAAAGTAGAGTTTTACCCAACCCAATCTTTATTTGAGTATAACTTGCAGTAGTATTCTAAACCTCAAAAATGCTGCATTATTACCATTTTGCAGATGTCTCTACGGCTGTGTCCAAATGTTATAGTGTGTCCACTACCTACCCACTTTCAGGAGTCTGCTGTATCATCTATGAGATTCGGTGAGCGAAACCTGCTGAAGGAAGGGGTATTTGGTAATCTGATTTACAGCTGCCAAAACTGACCAGAAATGTCACCTCAACTTATGAAAAGGTCCATAGGAATACTTTTATTGAAAACAAACCTTCCAAAAAAATATGTTACCCTAGACGAATGGCAGCAGGCAATGTTAGGTGTAGACCAGGGGTCTCCAACTCCAATCCTCGAGAGCTCCTGTCCGGCAACATTTAGTTGCATTCCTGCTTTGACACACCTGAATCAAATGACTAAACCTCCTCACTAAGTTCTACAGAGTGATGGCAATGATGCATTTATTTCTTACTGCACTGTTCGATACTGAGGATTAATTGGAATGAATGTATCTGACTTGAAATCTGTATGATTCAATTGAACTGACTTAGCCCATTTTAATGATATCCAGCTTTCACACAATGCAACAGGAAACACTCGCTAATAATTTTTACCTCTACCTTCCTCCCTGTTGGATGGAGTAAGGGGAAGTCAGGTTTAGCCTAAACCAGCTCAGTTATGTTTGAGATGCAAACGCATCTCCGTTTCTGCTACCTGTGCGACCCCTTTTCTTTTCCAATGGTTATAATCAGTCTGACATTGTGAGGAACCTCCAATCCTTGTGGTTTTTAGTATAACAATGAATTGTTAGATCTACCTCCCTTTCTTCACTAGCTACATGATAAACCTTTGTTTTCAAACTGCAGCTTAGTGATGCTGGAAATGCTTTGTTTTGGTGTAGATTTATTCATTTATTTATTTATTTATTTTTTTTTTAAATAGAGGTGCACTACACAACATTGAATTGTGCACTTTGTTCTGCACATAACATTCTACATGGGTTCAGGTACAAAACTGTGCTGTATTCATTTGGTATAGGTCTGTACTGGATGTATTCAGTATGAATATGTTACACAAAAGTAAAGAAAAGAAGAACATAAAGAAAAACCTGAACCAAACACTAAAACTATGGTGTCTCAAAAATACTTAACCAGGCAAGCTGAGAATCCATACCCACAATCAAACCATATAAACCCATAAATTAAAACATTTACTTGGACATTTGTTTACCAAATAATTTTTAAACAAACATGCAATCTGGACTTAAACACCCTCTTTAGTAATCAGAGGAGCAAGCAGATGACAGTCCAGTCAGAAATTCCTCTTGGAGGAGTCCTCAGCAGGCAGCCAATCCTGAATGTGCCACCACATATTGAGACTCAGGATCTTTGATAGTTTGACATGCTTTTATTTCCTCATCATCACAACCAGAGACAGAGAACCCAAATTCAGCCAAACACAAAGTGATAAGTTAAAAAGTTTATTCAGAAACTCAGGATCAGAAAGCAGGAGAACAGCCGTCAGCTTCCTGGAACCACTGAGAACAGAGAGACTAGTTAGTGGCTGAATAAAACTCAGGATTTGCAAGGAGTTAGATAAAGCCACCAACCTTCTCAGTCTGGGGATGAGGCACAGAATCCAGAGGAGGACGTGATCCAAACAGTTAATGAGGAAGCACCCAACAGACTGAAGTCGGATTGCCAACTGATCCAAATCCTCCGAGGAATCAGCTGAAGCTGTGACAGGAACACAAAGAGCTGCGATTGTCTTCTTGACAATCATTCCAGGCAGACTAGAGAGCCAGGCGGGTTCAGGCTGAATAAACCAGTGGCTAGGCTGAGGCGTAAATCCAGGGTCAGAAACAGGGTCAAATTCCAGAGCTAGAAGCGTCAGACAAGGGGCAGGCAGAGGCAGAAAACCAGAGGCAGAAAACAGAGTCAAAATCCAGAAATCCAATCCGTCAGACAAGGGGCAGGCAAGAAGGCAAAATCCGTGAGGCAAGGCAAGGTCAGAGAACAAAATCAGTCAGGAAGGAACACTGGATGACTACTCACAAATGTTTTTGAAAATCTGGCACTGTCTGCCTGTCATATTGCTGTATATAACTGCAGCTCCACAGGTGGGTGGCATGACGGTGATTGCGCAGCAGCGCAGCAGCAGACAGGTGAAGCAGATGAGTTGATTGCATGAGTGAGAGCAGAGCAGGCAGAAGGGCCAGAATCATAACACTCATGCCATCTTCAATGTACTAACAGTTTGTCCAAACCTGTTTTTAAAGCTGGTAATTGCAATAATACAGTTAAACAAAGAAATGGCAATGTTGCACTCAAAAGCTTTAAGGCGGTTGCAATGTCAGCTTTTCCCTTTTTTTTATCATTTAGATTTAGGGAATCCATTGTATTCCTTGAAAGAGTATACACACCCTTTGACTTTTTTCACATTTGTGATGTTACAATAACACAATTGTGAATTAAGAGGAAAATAATATATTGTTTTTTTTAAACATTTTCTTGCATTGAAAAAAAAACAAAATATTGAGCTTATGGCAATGTTTAATCGATCATACATGGTAAGTGTCATAATCTGCCAGTGCCACTGCCAGGTTTTGAGTGTTCCTTCCCTGTTTTCCCCATGTTTTCCCTATGTTCATCAGTTGCTATTAGATTATTTTGTTTAGATTACTCCTATGGAGTCCTGTGCTAAATGTTTTAGTTTGTATTTCCATATAGATCTGTTTCCCCTCTGTTAATGTTCTTTAGTTAGTTCCATTGTTTACTTATTTCTGTCCACTGAGATGTTTTATTATTCCCCTGGATACCCTGCTCATTAATGTTAATGAACCACCCTCCTTCAGTTGCCTGCATTCCCCCTTTCACCAGTTGTTCCTGATTCAGTTCTGATTAGCTCTCAATGTTCATTGGTCCATTTTTAAACCTTCCTCAGTATTTAGACTCTCTTGCTTTCTGTTCTTGTCACTGGACTGTACTGTGGACAACCCAGTTATTTACCCTGCTCCATGTCTCCGTGTGTCTGCATGCTCCATGTCTCCGTGTGTCTGCATGCTCCAAGCCGGTTACCTTGCCCATTAGCCTGCCCATGTACCGTGTCCTTCCACCCTGTGGGTAGAACTGACTGCATTAGAAGGAAGGGCTGGAGGGTGGCACGGATGGGTTGCAGTATGTGGGGTGGAAGAGCTGCGTCCTCCTTTTGGGTGTGTGGTCGCAAGCATTGGGATGAGCCAAGCGGTGACAGTGGAGCTGACCTCGTTGGTGTTTCTCCCTGGGCTGTCGTTGCAGTGACAGTGATATGGATTTTGGGGGGTCCGGATCTGGGTTGGTTTGTTTGGGAGCCAGCACTAGTCTGGACTGGTGGCTCGGACAGTCTGCCTGTGTCCACCCCGGAATGAAGGGGACCAACCTCCTGGGTTCTGGGGCTGGTTGTCCCTCTCGGCCATTGGTACTTGGACTTAGGAATATAGAGTATGTATGTGGAGTATGAGTGAGTGTACAATGTCCATTTTTGTGTGTCTTTATGTTGGGTTTACGGGGGTGAGTTTTTTTATGTGTAAAGATGCTCCATTTGTGAAAGTACATCTTTAGGGCTTGTTTTGGCACTCAGACAACAATTCTGAGTGCAACTCTGCCAGCAGGACACGTTCAAAAACAAAAAAAAAGAATATTACATCAGACCAGTAAAACACCCCTCCATGAACTATCACCTTAACGTGGTGATGGGGTTTGAGTGCTCGAATGATCCTAGTGGCTATGTTGTCTGGGGCTTAAATGCCCCTGGTAGGGTGTCCCATGGCAAACAAGCTCTGGGTGATGGGTCAGACAAAGAGCAGTTCGAGATGCCTTCAAGAGGACCAAAAGAATTGAGGCACGTGATGTCAACCGGTATGTCAGAGCTGCGCCTTTGGGTCGGGGACAGGTCTCTGACTGTAGTTTCGGCCTACAGGCCGAGCGGTAGTGTGGAGTACCCCGCCTTCTTGGCATCCCTGTCGTTTGTGCTGCATAGTGCCCCTTTCAGGAACTCAGTTATTCTGCTGGGGGACTTCAACACCCACGGGGGAAACTAAAGTGACACATAGAGAGGCGTGATCGGGAGGAATGGCCTCCCTGATCTGAATCCGAGTGGTGTTTCATTATTGGACTTCTGTGCTAGTCACGGATTGTCCATAATGAACACTATGTTCAAACATAAGGGTGTTCATCAGTGCACTAGGCACCAGGACACCCTAGGCAGGAGGTCGATGATCGACTTTGTTGTCGTGTCTTTAGACGTTCGGCCGCATGTTTTGGACACTCGGGTGAAGAGCGGCTGAGCTGTCCACTGATCACCCATGGGTGGTGAGTTGGATATGCTGGAAGAGGAGAAAGCAAGACAGAGTTTGGTCCGCACTAAGTCCGCATGTTGGACTACGGCAGGGCTGCCCTTTGGCACAGGTCCTGTTCATAACTTTCTTGGACAGGATTTCTAGGCGCAGCCAAGGACCTGAGGGAGTCTGGTCTTTTCTGGTCTTTTCTTTTTGCAGATGAAATGGTCCTGCTGGCCCCCTCTAGCCAAGACCTACAGCATGCAATGGGCCAGTTCGCAGCTGAGTGTGGAGCGGCTGGGATGAAAATGAGCTCTTCCAAGTCCAAAGCCATGGTTCTCGATCGGAAAAGGTAAGGTAAGGTAAGTTTATTTATATAACGATTTTCAGTAACAAGACATTCAAAGCGCTGTACATGAGGAGAAACAATTACAATACAATCACGCAGCAAACACACAAAAAAAAACAAAAGAAAAGCAATCACATAACATTAATAATCCTTCCGGGTTTACTGGTAGAAATTGGTTCCAAGCCACTCTTAATAATAAAGCATCTTATGGTAAAAGAAGATGATAATATTGATAGTCTCATCATTCCACTGTATTCTAACTAAGGAAGCTGAGTAACTGGTACAAAACAGCTTTAATCCACATTTTCAGGTGCTAATAATATATTGCTTTTACTGGTACTGAAGTTGAACTAAGTAATAACAGTCCATTGAAGTCTAGCTAAGAAAGCTGGGTCATTGGTCTAAGAGCAGCTATAGTCTAAATTTTCAATTACTAATAATATTTGTTTTTTTCGCTGGTAATCCTTCTGATAAAACAAAAAATCTATGAAAAAGTAATGAAATAACGCAATTAGGAGCAGGGCTAAGCAACACACAGAAGTAAAGATATGCACGAGTGCAGTGGAATCCTGGTGGTGCGAATATATAACTGTGAGTGTGTGTGCAAGAATTAGTGTCAACACAGAGCGCCATTGTCCTTGAGGAGAGAGATGGAAGTTTTCTCAATCGGCCGCAAAAGTCTTATCTGGGTCACAGCTGTTCGGGGGTGTGGGGAAAGAGCGCCATGTTTACATAACATCCAGGAGATCAGTTATCGGTAGCCAGTTAGCAGAAAAAGCCAAGGCCACGTTGAGGCACCAGATTTAGAAAAAAACAATAAATGTTGCGGTTCAAGCAGTTGTGTGGATTATTGACCACTTTAAGAGTTTTTACTGTTATCTCTCAATTGCAAATCCAAATATCCAAATTTCTGGGACTTTCTGCAGTTCTCGAGTGAACAACTTTCTCCATGATTAAATACTTTCACCTCTGAGTCCAAAAGCTGCTTCCAGGCTACGATTCTGTTCAAGAACTGCATCCAGCTTGCGGCTTAGCTCTCTTAATGAAGTGGAAGACGAAGAGTACGAGTACCAACAAAATTATTTAATACAGAAATGTGGTCTTGTTGAAAAGTGTGTTTAATACCCGCTTTTAGATTGTTATTTTAAGTGGTACTTTTATTCTGACAAGCCTTACTGAAATCCATATTCTAATTTATTGAATATGACTGTAGATGCCACACTTTTTACTTTTGCTTGTAACCATTTTTGAAAACCATGTATCCTTCTCCTACTTTTCAATTCTGCACTTTATGTTTGTCCATAATGTAACCTATAATACTTAAATTGAGTGCCCGTTCAGCCACCAGTAGCGCTGTTATAAAGGGAAGCGCTCCCAGAGTACGGCCCGTTCTGATGTCACATCCTCCTTGCTGTTGGCTGTGCATGGCTGGACTAAACGGCTGACCGATTCAACACGAAATCTGATTACCACCTTATGTAAATCTTCCCATACTCATTGGTAAGTTACTTTGCAAAATGATTGTTCAGTCTGGTAAAGTTGTCAACTTTACTGCTGAAGTTAATTTTTAATGCTGGTTGTGTTGTGGCATCACTTCTGCATTCGCAAACGGAAGTTCAGAACACAGTTATGTTTACACATTCATGTTCATAAAGTTAGTTATGGTCATAAATTATGACTAATATTTGTTTGTGGCAGATGTTTTAAGGGTCCTTAAGAATTCAGCAGCATTTCTATGGGATCTATAGGATTCTAGAGTGGCGAGCTGGTAGGATTATTAACTTTTCCCTTTTTGATTCTGGACCTTGGACACTGTGAGAGTCCTGTTTTTCCAAAAGGAACTTAAATAAAAGAACATGGGCAATAACTGAACTATCTTTCATATTTTTTGGTTGAATTATAACCACGAACTGAACATTTTTGAACTGAAAAGGATGCAAAAGTCAATAAATTATTATTGCATTTGAATTACTTGATACTTGTCTAATGTAATCTTGTCTTGACACACTTATCTGGTGTCTTTCTAATCATTTATTTGTTGTAACTTAAGTTAAATATATATTTCTGAATCAGGTGAGCGTTTTTCTTTGGTTGTCTTGTTCCATCCCAGGCTCCTACGATGAACTTAATTTTCTGTTGTCAGTTTTGTTAATATCCTTGCGATAACCAGTCCATACCAAAAAGTAACCAATACAATCGTAAAAGTGTTGCAGTGTTACAGTCACATAAAATACCAAATTACAAAAAATGTACATAAAATTACATAAAATCATGTTATAAAATACAGCAAAATATGAAGAAATTGTGTATAAATGGGCACGGTGGCGCAGTTGGTAGTACTGTTGCCTTGCAGCAAGAAGGTCCTGGGTTCGATTCCCGGCCAAGGGTCTTTCTGCATGGAGTTTGCATGTTCTCCCCGTGCATGTGTGGGTTCTCACTGGGTACTCTGGCTTCCTCCCACAGTCCAAAGACATGCCTGTTAGGTTAATTGGTAACTCTAAATTGCCCTTAGGTGTATGAATGAGTGTGTGCGTGGTTGTTTGTGTGTTGCCCTGCGATGGACTGACAACCTGTCCAGGGTGTACCCTGCCTCACCCATAGACTACTGGAGATAGGCACCAGCTCCCCCGTGACCCACTATGGAATAAGCGGTAGAAAATGACTGACTGACCATGTGTATAAATGTTCTTTCAAGAAATTGTATTTGTCTTAACAGTCACTTGTTGTTTCCTGTACATTAATCTATATTTGTTTTACCTTGACCAAAAATACCAATCTTAAAAGAATGTTGGCCATATATGAATGACACATTTTTCAAATATTTACAGTACAGTCAATACAAGTCCATAGTGTATATTTTAAGTTATATATAAGCAAAACAATGTCACAGATAATGTCACAAATAAGTAAATTTAGACAAAGTGAGTCACAAATCCTAATTTAATGGAAAACAAAACATCTATTATTCCAAAGGGGACCTACAACAGCTCTGACTTAAAATGTGGAGGATATTTTGACATTGTCCTGGATGTCCTAACAACTGGCTGCTGGCTGACTGTGACAGGTTCCTGTTCTAAAGCCAGGCAGATCCCCACTCAAATTCTTTCAAGCTGTAAAATACTTATTTGCTGAGGTGGGTAGGGAAATATTTCGAGCAAGTAGCCTGAAGCAGCTGTCATGTATTCAGCAGGTGTTGGATATGGATGGTGTTGGATATGGATGGTGGTTTGTGACCATTATCTGTGAGCCTTCCATTTTTGAGCATAATGAGGCACAGCAAATGTCTTTTGTTCCAACAGAGAAGAAGTCAACAGTTCTGCGCTTTATGTCAAAATAGTCAGCTTTGTCAAACCTCAATTCACCCCATGAATAATCAGCTAGGTCTTGTGAGATTGTAATAAACAACATTAGCATGATTTCTCGGGTGAAGAGAGGGGCTGAGCTGTCCACTGATCATCACCTGGTGGTGAGTTGGATCCGCTGGAGGAGGAGAAAGTCGGACAGACTTGGCAGGCCCAAGCGCATAGTGAGGGTCTGCTGGGAACGCCTGGCAGAGCCCTCGGCCAGAAATGTATTCAACTCCCACCTCCGGGAGAGCTTCGACCAGATCCCGGGGGATGTTGGAGACATAGAGTCCGAGTGGACCATGTTCTCCGCATCTATTGTCGATGCTGCTGCCCGTAGCTGTGGCCGTAAGGTCTGCGGTGCCTGTTGCGGCGGCAATCCCAGAACCCGGTGGTGGACACCGGCAGTAAGGGATGCTGTTAAGCTGAAGAAGGAGTCCTATCGGCTGTGGTTGGCTTGTGGGACTCCTGAGGCGGCTGACGGGTACCGTGAGGCCAAGCGTGCTGCGGCCCGGGCTGTGGCAGAGGCAAAAACTCGGACCTGGGAGGAGTTCGGTGAGGCCACGGAGAAGGACTACCGGTTGGCCTCGAAGCGATTCTGGCAAACCGTCCGTCGCCTCGGGAGGGGGAAGCAGTGCTTCGCCAACACTGTTTATAGTGGGGGTGGGAGGCTGCTGACCTCGACTGAGGACATTATCGGGCGGTGGAAGGAGTACTTCGAGGATCTCCTCAATCCTGCCATCACGCATTCCGTGGTGGAAACAGAGGCTGGGGACTCGGGGTTGAACTCTTTCATCACCCAGGCTGAAGTCACCGAGGTGGTTAAAAAGCTCCGCGGTGGCAAGGCTTCGGGGGTGGATGAGATCCGCCCTGAGTACCTCAAGTCTCTGGATGTTGTAGGGCTGTCATGGTTGACACGTCTCTTCAACATTGCGTGGCGGTCGGGGACAGTGCCTCTGGACTGGCAGACTGGGGTGGTGGTCCCCAGAAGGGGGACCGGAGGGTGTGTTCCAACTACAGGGGGATCACACTCCTCAGCCTCCCTGGTAAGGCCTACGCCAGGGTATTGGAGAGGAGAGTCCGACCGATAGTCGAACCTCAGCTTCAGGAGGAGCAGTGTGGTTTTTGTCCCGGCCGTGGAACACTGGACCAGCTCTATAACCTCTACAGGGTGCTCGAGGGTTCGTGGGAGTTTGCCCAACCGGTTCACATGTGTTTTGTGGACCTGGAGAAGGCATTCGACTGTGTCCCTCGTGATGCCCTTTGGGGGGTGCTCCAGGAGTATGGAATCGGGGGCCCTTTACTAGGGGCCATCCGGTCCCTGTACGAGCGGAGCAGGAGTTTGGTCCGCATTGCCGGCACTAAGTCGGACCTGTTCCCAGTGCATGTTGGACTCCGGCAGGGCTGCCCTTTGTCACCGGTCCTGTTCATAACTTTTATGGACAGGATTTCTAGACGCAGCCAAGGGCCGGAGGGGGTCGGGTTCGGGGACCAGTGGATTTCGTCTCTTCTTTTTGCAGATGACGTGGTCCTGCTGGCCCCCTCTAGCCAAGACCTACAGCAGGCGCTGTGGCGGTTCGCAGCCGAGTGTGAAGCGGCTGGGATGAGGATCAGCTCCTCCAAGTCCGAGGCCATGGTTCTCGACCGGAAAAGGGTGGCTTGTCCTCTTCAGGTTGGAGGGGAGTTCCTGCCTCAAGTGGAGAATTTTAAGTATCTCGGGGTCTTGTTCACGAGTGAGGGAAGAATGGAGCGGGAGATCGACAGACGGATCGGTGCGGCTGCCACAGTAATGGGGGCGCTGTGCCGGTCCGTTGTGGTGAAGAGAGAGCTGAGCCGAAAAGCAAAGCTCTCAATTTACTGGTCGGTCTACGTTCCTACCTTCACCTATGGCCATGAACTTTGGGTCATGACCGAAAGAACGAGATCCCGGATACAAGCGGCTGAAATGAGTTTCCTCCGTAGGGTGGCCGGGCACTCCCTTAGAGATAGGGTGAGGAGCTCGGCCATCCGGGAGGGGCTCGGAGTAGAGCCGCTGCTCCTCCACATCAAGAGGAGCTAGTTGAGGTGGCTCGGGCATCTATACCGGATGCCTCCTGGACGCCTTCCTCGGGAGGTGTTCCAGGCACGTCCCACCGGGAGGAGGCCCAGGGGACGGCCCAGGACACGCTGGAGGGACTATGTCTCTCGGCTGGCCTGGGAACGCCTTGGGCTCCCCCTGGAGGAACTGGAGGAGGTGTCTGGAGAGAGGGACGTCTGTTGAGTCTGCTGCCCCCGCAACCCGGTCCCGGATAAGTGGAAGACGACGAGACGAGACGAGAGAGCATGATTTCTTAGTAGTGTAACTATGTGAATATTTAAGGTTTTTTAGTCAAAGGTGTAAACCTGATACTACTGTTTTCCTTTCACACCTTGTCAGTTTTAGCAGTTTTTGCCCTTACCTTATTATTTCAAGAAATTTTTAAATCAACTTATTATTTGTTGGCATAGCATAATCATCACCACAGGACAGAGCTGTAATTATGTCCTTTCAAGCTATGATCACACTGTCAAGGAGACTAATGAGAATCGTTATGTCACTGATTACTCTGAGCGTATCTAATGAAATAATAGTGACTGGGCCAACATTTTAAAGGGCTTGGCTTCAGGTCTAAGCAGATAAGCAGGTTTCAAAAATATTTTGTATAATTAATTCCAATGTATTTTTTAAGTATAAGGTAACTGAAGATGCTGTGAATGACTGCCAACATTGTTGTTTTTTAAATTTTAGGTTTTAGTGTAATAAATTAAAGCATAATGTTTTGGAAAATAATTTGGAAAAGTCAGGTGCTGACATTTTTTTCTTTGCAGAAAAAACATCATGGATAAAAATACTATTCATTAGAAAAAAAACCTAGAATGATTAAAATAAATCAGAATATTTCAATTGTAGGAATAATATTAGGCTTTACAATAGAAATGTTTAAGATCTTGAAGTGAAACTTTTCAGCCTGTATGGATAGGCTTAAAATAAATCTTTTTTTTTCAGTTACAGCAGCTTCTTTTAATAAGCTGATTCTGCATTTAGAAGAAAGCATGAATTTTCAACACAAGGCTAGGTAAAAAAAAATAAGGAGCCACCATACCTAACTGTAAAAAATAAGAGAAAAGTACTGGTAGAGCATTAATAAGCTAATTTCTCTTCAAGGTAACTGAATCATGACATTGGAGATTAGAATTTCTTGCTAAACACAAAGCGTAGAATGAAAGGAAAATAGTTGATTTTGTATCTTTTGAGGTACAATTAATGCATCGTGTTTTAAAGCTGTAGTTGAAGGGATGAAATAAACTGTTTCCTTAGATGGTTCAATGAATGACATTATATTGAAATGTAAAACAAATAGACAGGTTGAAGTTCACAGCTTTCACCACTATTGGTTACAGGAATTGCTGGGCCAATAGATCCAAAAAAAGTGTTCTATGTCAGTCATGAAACATCAAGTTCTGTTGTGTCAAAAAGTATTTTCTCAGTTATAATTTCAATCTGAAAAGACTCGCAAAGAGACGGTTGGCAATTAGAAAAGTTTTAATGATGTGAAATTACATTATTATATCTTTGGCGCTCAGACCTGGGAGGAAGACATGAATGCTGTGAATGACATGAGCTAAGATGAACATTTGTAAGGCTTAGAGTTAGAGATGTCTTCCCTCTGATCTGACACTGGTGGTGGATTAGCGGCCAGGGAGCCAAGAGTAGATGTGAAGGAAGATGGTGGAGGTGGGGGGGAGGAGGGATGAGCTCAGCTGACAAGCGAGGAGAAACATGGTAGAAGGTCCTTTTAAAAACAAGGCGTCGGAAGTTGATTGGATGATGAATCAGGCAGACAGGATGCTGATTGGAAGGTCGCGAGATGCACGGGGAAGTCATTGGATGGTGGAGACGGCAAGGGTGAGTCTTTCATTATGAATTTTCGTTTGAACTCCATGTGTCCTGTGTTGGGGGTTATGATTATTGATTGATTAATCTTGATCAATAATTATAATTACAAATCATAATTTGACAAAATCAATTTCTTAACCAAAATCCTCATTTATGAATCGAGACCAGAGATGTTTCTGGTGTTGTAATTGCGGCTCAACGCCTTTGACCATTACAACCGTTAAATGCTCCGTAATAATAACTATTGCCGGAGATGTCACTGTTTAATCGACCGTTTCTGCCGAAATGTGTGGAACTTTACCTTATCTTGACTGACAACTCACTTTTGCACACAATGAACACAAAACGCTCTCTCTTTATCTATGTGAATATTTATTAATCTTCACCTACTCAACATGCAAAATTCTACATAACAAGGGTAACACATCTAACTAAGCAAAATAAAGAACACAGCAGTGGGTGTTGAATCAACCAGCATTTATGGCAAAATTGAGAATATGACGAAGAGGTGTGGGGTGAGTGGAGAGTGGGCGGGGGCGCAACTCCAACTGTATTCAGTGATGTCTTGATCATAAAACTTCCCCCAACTCCTGAGCAGACAAAGAGTTATAAACCTTTTGGCGGCAAGCTAGCAAGCAGTGAGATTGGAGAAAAATAGAGAATTTCACCATGAGGTGATTTTAACAGTCCAGTCTTACCACACACCTTCGTTGACTCTCATGTGGTAAAACACGCACAGAGCTAGGAACGCAGCAGCTCCAGATATCAAAATAACACATCAAAGTTTCAATAACAAGGTTACATGCACATATCATTCAGAACACATGAGATCCTAACTAGCGATTCTGATCGCTTCTACAACCTCTGACCCTGCCCAGGCCTTCTAATAAAGAAATAAAAATAAAGGATGGGTTTTACTTGGTGAAGTTTCCTTCTGGGGCAGCGAGTGAGAGGGAAAGATGGGGGGTTGAAGCGTTGTGCGCGTCCGCAGCTCAACTCCAGGAAAGCGGTCAGTCCCCGTCCTTTGGCCTTCTTGACGAAAAGGAAAAATATGATCTGACCATCAAAGTCGACTTGGGATGAAAACACGGTGGCGGTTCGTTCCTCGAACTCCGTGTTTTTAGTTACGTGTTAACTCACGTCTTCGATCGGCAAAGTGAAATTTCTGGCCTTCCTAGTCCAGAAACCTGAGTTATGAATTGTTTGTTTTCCAACGAGAGAGAATGAACGAACTCTGAAAAGAGCTCTTCTCTTGAAGTGGCGCACTTCAGTCACTAGTCCGGTCCTAGCAGAAGGCGTATGTTCAAGGTGAGCGCCTTCCTATATAGCGTCCTGTGACGTCAGACTTGGGACGCCCAGTCATATCAGCCGCAATGCTCGATGGGATATGTAGGAGCGGGCTGTCCTGGATACAAAATGGCCGATGCCATTGGAGAGGCACAGTGACGTCCAACAACGTGCAGATAGTCCAATACTCAGCAACAAGTGGTCCAACACCTGGTTTGTTAATGTGTGTGTATTTGGCTGAAAAGTGTAGAATAGTCTATAACTGCAATTTTAGGAAGTTGGACAGCAGGTGTATCTTCATGAGCTCAGAAAGGGCATCTGCATTGCATGAGATAAAGTAACATCATCAGTTCATTGCTGCGGCATTTGAGTTACACTTGGATACATTCTGTAGTAGTGGTAATTCTTGGGGATCTTAGTGAATTCCAGCATGGTACTAGGATATCATGCCACCTGTGCAATAAGTCCAGTCTAAAAAGATAATTACTACTGATATTCCATGCTCAGCTGTTAGTGATATTATAGCAAAGTGTAAGCAATTGAAAATGCCAGCGACTCAGCCACGAAGTGGTAGGCCAGGTAAAATCACAGAGCTGGTTTAGCTGATTGCTGAGGTGTACTGTGCATAGAGGTCACCAACTTTGTGCAGTCAGAAGTTGTACACCTCCAACTTTAAATGAACTTTTAGATTAGCTCCAGAGGAGTGCATAGAGAGTTTGGCAGTTGCCAGGAGCACAGCATAATGTCATCATTATGTGTTAACATTAACTGTTAAAATTGGCGCAGAGGGGATTATGTTGTGTTTTTCAGGGGTTGGGTTAAGGCCTTAGTTCCCAATAAAGAAATTCTTAATGCTACCGCAGACATTTTGGACAATTTCATTCTCCTAACTTTGCAGGAATAGTTTGGGAATGATCCCTTCCTTTTCCATTTGCTCCTCTCCACAAATAAAGGTCCATAAAGATGTAGATGAGCCATGGTATTGTAGAAGAACTTGGCTGGCCTACAAAGGGTCCCGACCTTACCCAATGGAACACCACTGGAATGAATAAAAGGGGAGGCTGCCACCCTTGCCTTTTCGTCAAGCATCAACCTTACAACCTTACAATCCTTACAATCTGCCTTACAAATCTGCTTCTGGAAAAAATGCTAATAAAATTCTGTAAACACTAAACACAGTGTAAAACCTTTCCAGAGGATTTGAATCTATTATACCTGCACAAATTGGGCTGACAATTGCATTGGAGCCTATGGATTAAGGATGTCACTCAAGTTCATATGTGTATGAAAGCACACATCCAAATATGTTTGGCTATATACTGTATGTTGCCTCTAAGTTACAATAAATGCAGAACAAATTCTTCATGTCCAAAATATCTTTGGCATATTTGCTTAACTTGAGACCAATCTATGAATGCTACAGCATCAGATGCAGAGAACGGTAATGCTGGAGTGCTATTTACTTAAAGAATGATATGATTAGACATTGCTTTTCTATACCTTTTGAAATACAATGTAATTCAGAATATTGTAATGCAGGTGTAATATATTGTGTTTTTTGTTTTTATGTCATAAAACAAAAATAGAACACACATTATTAGTACTGGGTTGGACCCCTCATTTGCCTTAAAACACGCCCATATTTTTGCATGTCGTGAATTCAACAAGGTGTCTGACTTGATAGCATCACACAGTTGCTGCTGATTTGCTATCTGGCCATCTACATCCCAAATATGCTCTATTGGATTAAGATCTGGTTGACTGTACATGCCTTATGTTCAAGAAATGAGTTTGATTGTGTTTCTCTTCTTATTCATAGAGACTACTCCTAGACCAGTGATTTCATGTTTTTACTTGTGTCTGTTCTGTCTTCTTAAACCCCCAGTTGGTTACAGCAGATGGTCACTTACACTGAGCCAGCTTCTGTTGGATTTTTCCTTCTGTTAATAGAGAGTTTTCCTTTCCATTATCACCGCATACATGCTGAGTATAAGGAACTGCTGAAAAGTGAGTGATTCAATGTATTCAACTGTCTGCTGCCATTGCATGCTCATTCAGGAGAAAGGAATGCTGCAAAGTCAGCATGCATGTATTTGGCTTTAAATCTCTATATGACTGGATTGAGCTGACCATGTATTTCTGTAAATAAACTGGATCTGTTTGTCTTGTAAAGTGCCTTGATACATTATTTGCTGTGAATTGGTACTATATAAATAAACTGAACCTAACCAAATGTAGGGTGACTTGTTCAGCAACAATACTCAGGAAGGCTTTGGTGTTTAAACAATACTAAATTGTACTGAGGAGCCCAAAGAGTGCTAAGAAAATTCCCCATCACCAGCATGAACCTTTGATGCAAGGCAGTACCGATCCATTCTTTCATGTTATTTATGCCAAACTCTAACCAAGCCATCTGATTATCTTAGTTGATATCAAGACTCATCAAACCAGGCTACACTTTTCAATCATATTGTATAGTTTTTGGAGCCTGTTAAAATTGTGGCCTTAATTTCCTGTTTTTAGCTGACAGGAGAGGCACGCTGTATGGTCTTTTTGTGCTGCAGTCTTTGCTCATTCTACTCTGACCTCTGAAAGCAAGGTATTTTTACCCACTTAAATGCCCTTACTGGATATTTTGTCCTGTTTGGGCCATGCTCTGTAAGCCCAAGAGATGGCTGAAAATCCCAGTAGATCAGCTGTTACTGAAACACACAGACCAGCCCATCTGGCATCAATAACCATCCAACCATGCATTTAAAGTCACTTAAACCCTTTCTTTACCATTGTTATGCTCTCTTTGCACTTCAGAGATGCATCTTCACCATGTCATTAAGATGCTGCTATGAAATCGAACAGGTACCTCATTAAATGGCCAGTGAATGTATATCAGTTTTTATATAGCTGAATATTTTTTATGAACTTGTTGACAATGTTGTTAGTGGTGTAGCAAACAGTGAGTGACTTTAAAATATATATTTTTACATATTAGCATGGCATTATATTTGTTAAACTGATGTTAAGGACAAATAGATGTATTTACCTTTAGAATATTTCCATGTGTGTCTTCTCAATAACACAAAAAAAGAGCTTGCCCTGAAGTTGTGAAGATATGTGAAGTTTTGCTGGCAGTTTCAGGAGGAACTCTTCAATAAACAACAACAAAAAACATTCCAGATGCTAAATCACCGTGCAGTGGAGCGATTTTAAGCATTTGCACTTCCATTTGAGTTGAAAGCTCAATGACTAAAACCAAACAATCCTGATGGATTTTTTGCCTATAAAACAAGGTCTCAGGAAATGGTGCATGACTGCCAAGCATGGTAGGTGGACATGCTTTGTGGCGCACAATTATGCTCTCACGACAATGAATGCTCACTGGCTGTACTGATATTTTAGAAACGTGTTCTCTTTGTTTATCATGTTGCTTTACTGCAGCAGAAAACGAAAAAAAAAAAAAAAAAGAAGTCTTCTGCAGATACATCATGCTCAAATAGACCATGCATTGTTCCCGTGACATGCTTACAGCACAGTCAGCATCGCGCTAGAGGAATTAATTATGTTCCTGCTTTTCTGGGGATTATTCAGCAACAGCTACATGTATTCACATCAGCATTGGAGATTATTTGCATTTAGAGCTGGTTGTTTCGAATAAAAATATCTAATTCAAATCTGTTCTTGTAAATATCCTGCACTTACCCCTTAGGACAAATATGATTTAAATACAAATTCAAATGAGTTTCAGACATACGTTCTCATACTACTTTGAGGCAGCTGTGAAGACAATTTTTTTGTCCTCATAAATGTCAATCTGCAGATTATGATTCTGTGAAAATAAATTAAATACTAAAATTGTCATTACTTCTCTGGGCCACACGGTGGCAGTCTTTTCTACATTTTGAGAAATAAAAATGCTTTATTTTTCTTACCTTTTTTTCAGACAGAATTAGTCCAAATCTTTAACAAAAAGAAGAAAACACATAGACAGACATGCTAAATTCAATATTCAAGGACACAACACTTGTTCCAATGTTTATAGAAGCTTGACGTATATCTGGTCACTATGTTATAACAGTCAAGGCTTCTACTATTGAATTTTTTGATTCATTCAAATGGCACATACATTTATACATGTAGTTCCTCAATAAGGCATGAAAAGTTATTAGTTGTTCCAATAAGAATAATGCTCAAAGACTGCATTAGAACAAAATGTTTTGAATATATATTACACTCATTAACATAAATTATGTATATTTATCAGACATACAAATAATCAGTTTTCAGAACATATGTTTAAAGATAATTGCCTTTTTTTTGCCACTTTACTCCGTTTGACAGTGAACAATTGAAAAAAAACTAATTGTCTTGTCAGCATAATGGAGAGTCATTTCACAGTGTAATGACAGTCATTTCAACTATTTGCACATGAAAAATTACTCTCATTTTGTTACCCCTGCCTTGTAAAACATGTATTATTTCAGTGATGTCAATGATTGTAATCCTTGATTACATGTGCTTGTTGAGGAAAGATTTATTCCACTTTTCAAAGCTTGGATAACACATCAAACATCAATTTGGGGGATCAAGTAGAGACAAATTATCCATGTAAGCTGGAAATCTGGTGAATCCAATATATGTTAAAACAGCAGAATGCAGAGGTTATAGAGGTTCTTTATACCATTTTTAAAAAATCCCTACTGTAAAAACGTTGTTTCACCCTTTGACAGGACATCTTATGCTTTGATGATCATGACTTTCTGTTTAGCTTGAGATTTAGTAAATTAAACCATGAAAAACACCTGCATCTGTACTCCAAGCATCTCACTGCCAATCATCTGTTGCCCCATTGTTGCCATTCTTCACGCAGTCTTAGACACCATCTGCTAAAATCTGAATAATGAAGCATCTACATTTGCCACCCAAACACTGGCAACGTCCTGTGAAGGTTTACTAATTTGCCCTTGTTGATCTGCACCTTTAAAACATCATCACTTTAAATAAGTATACGAGCAAAAAAAGATAGTGGAGTTGTTTTTGTAATTTATGCATTGTGTACAGATTCTGTGCATTGGGATGGGGAACTTCATTTTACTCGTTTTACTGATCAAAGGTAAATTTAATCTAAGAAATTTAGAGTTCTTTTCAAAATAATACATCATGTTTTTCTCCTAGATGAAGCTAGTGAAAAGCTACCGCTGCAATTAACTGACTTATTTTTTAACAGAAGAAACAGCCCAGGACAAGTGCTTCTGCGTTTTCTGTGGGTCTGCTCTGCCTTTTTAAACCCCATTTGGTCACAGCAGATAGCCGCTCACGCTGAGATGTGTTTTGCTGGAGGTTTCTTCCTGTTAAAGGACAGTCAGTCATTTCCACTGTCACATTATAATTGTAAAGGATAAAAAATTTGTCTCAAAGGATAATGTCTAGATGCAAGCAATGCTCCCATCAACTGGGCTTCCCTAAATAGATAAAACTAAACCAATTAGCACAACAACCTAAATTTGACCACACTGTATTATAACTGTAATCAAATTGGAATGTATTTATTCGATCCATATGATTGGATTGATTTGATTATATACACTGCTCAAAAGAATAAAGGGAACACTCAAATAACACATCCTAGATCTGAATGAATGAAGTATTCTCATTGAATACTTTGTTCTGTACAAAGTTGAATGTGCTGACAACAAAATCACACAAAAATCATCTATGGAAATCAAATTTATTAACCAATGGAGGCCTGGATTTGGAGTCACGCACACAATTAAAGTGGAAAAACACACTACAGGCTGATCCAACTTTGATGTAATGTCCTTAAAACAAGTCAAAATGATCCTCAGTATTGTGTGTGACCTCCACGTGCCTGTATGACCTCCCTACAACGCCTGGTCATGCTCCTGATGAGACGGCGGATGGTCTCCTGAGGGATCTCTTCCCATGCCTGGACTAAAGCATCCGCCAACTCCTGGACAGTCTGTGGTGCAACGTGACGTTGGTGGATGGAGCGAGACATGATGTCTCAGATGTGGTCAATCGGATTCAGGTCTGGGGAACGGGCGGGCCAGTCCATAGCTTCAATGTCTTCATCTTGCAGGAACTGCTGACACACTCCAGCCACATGAGGTCTAGCATTGTCCTGCATTAGGAGGAACCCAGGACCAACCGCACCAGCATATGGTCTCACAAAGGGTCTGTGGATCTCATCTCGGTACCTAATGGCAGTCAGGCTACCTCTGGCAAACACATGGAGGGCCGTGCGGCCCTCCAAAGAAATACCACCCCACACCATTACTGACCCACTGCCAAACCGGTCATGCTGAAGGATGTTGCAGGCAGCAGATCGCTCTCCACGGTGTCTCCAGACTCTGTCACGTCTGTCACATGTGCTCAGTGTGAACCTGCTTTCATCTGTGAAGAGCACAGGGCGCCAGTGGCGAATTTGCCAATCCTGGTGTTCTCTGGCAAATGCCAAGCATCCTGCACGGTGTTGGGCTGTGAGCACAACTGCCATTTGTGGACATCGGGCCTTCATACCTTCTTCATGGAGTCGGCTTATAACCGTTTGTGCAGATACATGCACATTTGTGGCCTGCTGGAGGTCATTTTGCAGGGCTCTGGCAGTGCTCCTCCTGTTCCTCCTTGCACAAAGGCGGAGGTAGCGGTCCTGCTGCTGGGTTGTTATCCTCCTACGGCCTCCTCCACGTCTCCTGGTGTACTGGCCTGTCTCCTGGTAGCACCTCCAGGCTCTGGACACTACGCTGACAGACACAGCAAACCTTCTTGCCACAGCTCGCATTGATGTGCCATCCTGGATGAGCTGCACTACCTGAGCCACTTGTGTGGGTTGTAGAGTCTGTCTCATGGTTCCACGAGTGTGAAAGCACCACCAACATTCAAAAGTGACCAAAACATCAGCCAGAAAGCATAGGTACTGAGAAGTGGTCTGTGGTCCCCACCTGCAGAACCACTCCTTTATTGAGTGTGTCTTGCTAATCGCCAAATATTTCCCCTTGTTGTCTTTTCCATTTGCAAAACAGGATGTGAAATTGATTGTCAATCAGTGTTGCTTCCTAAGTGGACAGTTTGATTTCACAGAAGTTTGATTTACTTGGAGTTATATTGTGTTGTTTAAATGTTCCCTTTATTTTTTGAGCAGTGTATTTATGCATTGAAATTCAAAACGTTTGTCCTGTAAAGCACCTTAAGATGGCATTTGTTGTAAATTGGTGCTATATCAAAACTGAATTGAATTGATCTGAATAAACTTATGCAATATGGATGTAATAGACTTTATTTAGCGTTGTTTAGAGGATTAGTATAATATGTATTTAAAACGTATATGCTCTGCTTACAGCCTTTACTTTGTTCTCATCTTTCAGAAATCAAAAATTAATGTCACTAGCTTTTCATGTATGCAACTGTACACAGTGGATAGGACCAATCAGCATCAACATTACCAGTAACTTGATGTTTTTATAGGATGTCGCAAGAGTGTTCAACCCCTTTGAAGGTTTTCAAATTTTTGTGTTGCAACCACAAAGTACAATGTATTGTATTTAACTTTTTGTGACAGACTGAGAAAAAAACAGTGATAAATATAAAATGGAAGGAAAAAGTTGCTTCAAACATTTTATTACAAATATAACTCTGAAAAGAATTCCATGCACACATGATTTCCCTTCATAAAATCCAGAGATGAATGGCTTTTAGAAGTTACATTATTAGTACATGAAGTCCACTTGAGTGCCATTTCATATCATTACTAATAATGCATTTCTGTCAAGGTCTCAGAAGTTTGTTAAAGAACATTCATGAACAAATATCTTCTTCGCTAATGTCGTGGAGAAGTGCAAGAGATATAAATACTTACACAAAGTTATTTGGGTTATTTTAGATTTGGAGAGCACATCTTTATGACAACAAAAGCACAGAACCACAGTACGTTTTTTTAATAAGGATGTTTTCGGAGCATTAGACGGAACTTGTATTAAATCTCTGAAGATGTTTTTTTGTTTTTTTTTTCACTTGAATCATTTAAGATGTTCCTGTGTAACAAACTATCTGGTGCGCAACGGTTATTCCTCAGCTGGGAGCAATAAAAAGTGTAGTAAGTGCGGGTAAACTATTGCACACATTTTTTTGCTTTTTTCAGTTGGTGGTTAAAGGCTAACAGCAGTGATACTGATGGAAATGTGGAGGCTGAAAATGACAAACTCCAACTTGCTTTCATTAAAGCGTCAGAAGAACTCTTTGATGTTTTTAGACTGTGTTCCTCCAGTCAATATTAGACATAAACAGAACTCATGCTGCATGTATGTGTGGGTGTATTTTATTTATATATTTCTAAGATATACCTCTTGCATAATAATTCGTTTTGTCTATATTTTACCAAAAGAAGAAAGTATACACTCACTGGCCACTTTATTAGGTACACCTGTCCAATTAACGCAGATTTCTAATCAGCCAGTCACATGGCAGCACCTCAATGCATTTAGGCATGAAGACATGGTCAAGACAACCTGCTGCAGTTCACACCGAGCATCAGAATGGGGAAGAAAGGTGATTTAAGTGACTTTGAACGTGGCATGGTTGTTGGTGCCAGACGTGCTGGTCTGAGCATTTCAGAAACTGCTGATCTACTGGGATTTTCATGCACTACCATCTCTAGGGTTTACAGAGAATGGTCAGAAAAAGAGAAAATATCCAGTGAGCGGCAGTTCTGTGGACGCAATTGCCTTGTTGATGCCAGAGGTCAGAGGAGAATGGCCAGACTGGTTCGAGCTGATAGAAGGGCAAGAATAACTCAAATAATCACTCGTTACAACCAAGGCATGCAGAAGAGCATCTCTGAACGCACAACACGTCAAATCTTGTGGCAGATGGGCTACAGCAGCAGAACACCACACCGGGTGCCACTCCTGTCAGTTAAGAACAGGAAACTTAGGCTACAATTCGCACAGGCTCACAAAATTGGACAATAGAAGATTGGAAAAACGTTGCCTGGTCTGATGAGTCTCGATTTCTGCTGCGACATTCAGATGGTAGGGTCAGAATTTGGCATCAGCAACATGAAAGCATGGATCTATCCTGCCTTGTATCAACGGTTCAGGCTGGTAGTGGTTGTGTAATGGTGTGGGGGATATTTTCTTGGCACACTTTGAGCCCCTTAGTACCAATTTAGCATTGTGTCAACGCCACAGCCTACCTGAGTATTGCTGCTGACCATGTCCATCCCTTTATGACCACAGTGTACCCATCTTCTGATGGTTACTTCCAACAGGATAACGCGCCATGTCATAAAGCACGAATCATCTCAGACTGGTTTCTTGAACATGACAATGAGTTCACTGGACTCAAATGGCCTCCACAGTCACCAGATCTCAATCCAATAGAGCACCTATGGGACGTTGTGGAACGGGAGATTCGCATCATGGATGTGCAGCCAACAAATCTGCAGCATCTGTGTGATGCTATCATGTCAATATGGACCAAACTCTCTGAGGAATGTTTCCAGTACCTTGTTGAATCTATGCCACGAAGGATTAAGGCAGTTCTGAAGGCAAGAGGAGGTCTAACCTGGTCCTAGCAAGGTGTACCTAATAAAGTGGCCGGTGAGTGTATAAATTTATATTATACAGTTTTTTTTTCCCCAAGAGAGTCTTCATTTAAAATATAAATATATATTTTTTAATACGGCACTGTTAACTTACATGATTTTGTAATTAGAAATGTTTTACACCCCAGTCAGAAAACTGTCACAGTTTTCTAAATAGACAGGCTTAAAGGACTGTTGCAAATCATATTTTGAGAAACCATTCCAAATGTTCCCTCCAAATAAAATTTTATTGAAAAGACATTGTCTTCAATCTAAACAACATGGATATGTGGCTGGAAAATGGAAGGTAATGGGCCATTCATTAAGATAAAAAAAAAAATGGTTTTCATCAAATGGGCTGAACAAGACAACATTTCAGTGTCATTGTTTAGTTTAAATTTTAACAGGATGTATGAGCAAGAAGTAAATGTTTCAATGTTTTCTTTTTTCTTTTTGATAAATAAAGACTAGTATTAGGTGACCTGAAATGGCCATAAAATAGACCTCAATGGAATTCCATTGCTGGAATCTTAACAGCTGACATATTCACAATGGCAAATATAACTCTCACAACACATAGGTTTAAAAGCTGGTTTGACACTATAGGGCCTACAACATTTTAACACCAACTAGCTATTCAAAAACATGTTCCTTTACACAATTTTAAGTAAATACTATTAAGTGCTGATAACTTTTCATTTCTGAATAAAAAAATAAAGTGAAAATATCCAATGCTGAGTCATTAGCAATAACATTCGTGGTATGACAGCATTAGGAAAAAAAAAAAAAGTTAATTAAAAACATTTTGGAGTGACCATTATCAGCCAAATGCACTCCTAAATTGAAAACATTTTTAAACCTCTGTGGATGTGCTTCAGAGTTTTATGGAAGCAAATCGTTATCATATTTCAAATGAAAAAGCATTTTTAGAAATGCTTTTTCATTTTAAGAATGTGGCTACATTGTTTGACCCATAAATGAAATTAGTAATCAATAATCCTATTCGCATTTTAATTTTCTTCTTCAAGACTGCTCATTTTATGCCATAATCAAAAAGAAAACAAAGCAGACATTGCTTTTTCGTTTTCGTGGTCTGCCCGCAAAGTACAGCCCAGAACTCGAAAACGAAAAAGCATTCCGAGCGGCAGGCGCAGCAGAGTGACGTCAGCAGCCACTCATCCTCAGCTCCCTGCTGACCAAACTACCCAGCTTGTTCGGTAGGGGGCACTGTGCACGTCTGCATTGGCTGTGGCAGTTCCGCCACATCCTGCCACTGAAGCTGCCACCGGAACTGCCACAGCCTGCCGCAGGGTGGCAGGGGATTCCATGAGGATGCCAGATGGTGCCAGACCGGCCGTAAAAGCCGCTGTTTTTGTGGAAGCTAATGCTGATAATTGGCAAATGGGTTGTCATTATTGTTAATAGTGGCCCTGTCCAAATACCCACACTACACCCTACCCCCCTCTATGAAGTGTTTACTTTGTACAAGTGCATGTAGGGGTTGAAGTGCACAGGTTACAAGCGTATTGGAGAATTGGGACAGTAGGGGTTACGTCATCGACTTGCACCTCTGCACCGTAACTGCAACATCAAAAAGGGCGGGAACCAGTGCTGTTTTCGCAGTCTTGCTGCTAAAAAAAACTATTTAAAACTGCAACAAGCAATTGTTTTGAGGAGAAGAAAGTGCAGGAAGCAAATGAGGCTTTTACACCAGACTCTCGCCACGCCAGTGTTTGTTTGAAAGGTAACTTCAGTGTTATGGCCTACAGACTGCCTGTTACCTTTAAATAATGATTTCATTATTGATTATTATTTAATAAACAGCTTTAGACCCATAACATAAGGTGATTGTGTTTACTTGACATGGAAAATAAATAGCATTATGTGTGACGTGTTGAAAGGATAATTAAGATTTATTGCACAAACGGCTGGTTTATTATAGAGCACGAGCGGCTATTCTGAATTGTCACTCACAGAAAATTATAAAGAAATGCTTAAAAACATGCTGGATGTCCCAGGCCAGAAGGCTGCCACGAGGATGCCATGAGGATGCCACAGTCTGCCACCCGAACTGCCAGTTCTTCTTGCCACTGCCACAAATTGAGCTCGGCCCTGCTGCAATTCAATCAATTTCTCGGCACGTTTGCAATGTAATGCAATGCAGACGTGCACAGCGCCCCCTACCGAACAAGATGGGTAGCTCGGTCAGCAGGGAGCTGAGGAAGAGCGACTGCTGACGTCACTCTGCTGTGCCCGCCGCTCGGAATGCTTTTTCGTTTTCGAGTTCTGTGCAGTACTTTGCGGAAAGACCACGAAAACAAAAAAGCAATGTCTGCTTTGTTTTCTTTTTGATTATGGCATAAAATGTGGAGTCATGAAGAAGAAAATTAAAATGCAAATAGGATTATTGATTACTAATTTAATTTATGAGTCAAACAATGCAGCCACATTCTTAAAATGAAAGAGCATTTCTGAAAATGCTTTTTCATTTGAAATATGGTAACGATTTGCTTCCATAGAGTTTAGCTGTTCCACTAAAATGCAAAGTGCGCAGATATTCTACAGTGTTTATATAAGGGGTTAATTTCTTTGTCTTGAGTGGCAGCAGTGTTCCTGGTTTTGACATAAAAAGTCTGCAGTGCTTTCAGACCAAACAGTTTTGGGGGCTTACTGGGGGTAATGGGCGATGGCGAGCTCGCCGGATGACTACACAAAGTTAAGGGCTTTTTCTCGGGTTGTGTTCTCAGCACATAATGTAACACAGAGATGATGTAACCATCAAACTGACAAGCGTTCATCGCTCCAAATAGAAATGATATGGCATATAATTTATAGTATAGTGCAATGATAAAAACAACTGCAAATGCAGTAAGTAAAAGAAGCAATTTCTGAAAAAAAAGAATGCATATGGCATTTATCTTAAATGAATAAATAAGCAAAGAACAAGCAATTTCAGCCTTAGCCTTTTAGTTTAGTAATGTGTATTACACCCTTTTTTACAGGGTTTTTCTAGTCAGAATGAGCAGGTGCAAACAGTCCACTATTCACAGACACATGAAGTTGGTTTCGAAGGGCTGGTGCTTATCTATAGTGATAATTGGGCGAGAGGCAGGGTACACCCTGGAATTAAAACAATCAATCAATCAATCAATGTTGCAACTCAAAGCATTTCATTAACTTAGGTGGGCAATCCCACCTGGCATCACTAGCATTACACTTCCAAACTAACTGCAAACACTCTTTAGAAAAGAGTGTAAATGTCGGGACCTGGGTGATGTTCACTTTGTTTTTGCCTGCTATGAACGGTACTTCAACCCTAGGTTCCGCTTGAGCTCTGCAGGTTGAGGTGAGAGTGTTTCTCATCACCATCATCAGCTGGGAGGTTTAAAAGGGGCATGCTGCCAGCACTTCGACGCCTGAGTGTTTTGCCTTTGTGGTAACATTCCACCGGCCAAATTATAGTTTTTTTTCCATTGTTTATGACGGACCAAGACTAACAATTTTTGTCCTCACTTATTTCCAGTTCAGTTTCTAGACCAAGCTCAAGCTCCTGTGGAGAACTTACCCGACCACGCCTTCCACGCCAAGACTTCAAGTTTGGATCCCACGTCAAGTTCCAGCAGGCAGCAACTGAACTCCTTACCTCCAGCTTCCACCGAGCGAACCCTGTCCACCCTCCCGCGAGTGGCACCTCAGGACTCCGTCCTAAAGAAGAAGCACCAGATCTAAGTTCTGATTCCAGAAAGGAAGGTCAGCAGAATCTACGTAACCCAGGCTCACTAAGGCTTACCAGACCCGGAACGTTATTCCTCCCGACGGACCATCCACTACTGCAAACTGTAAGATAACCAACCATAACAAATCCATCTTTCTGAAACGATCCACTGCTTACCTGTTTGCCTCTCCATGCAGCAGAGAAGTTCCTGTCCTGGTTCACACACCCTCCAAACCTCTGGCAAAATAAATGCTTTAAACTTCTACTTCTTTCTGAGTGTTTTCTGCATGTGGGTCAAATCAGCAACAACCAAAATGACAGTAAACTTTTGTTTTTACTCCGTACATAAACAGTAAATGCTTGCAAACTTATTCGACTTCATTTGGAAAATGGCTTCAGCTCAAGAAAGTTAATCCTATCACTTTGCAAGATCTTCACTATTCATAAAATCACTGCATTTTGTCAGAAGGCAAATTGTATGTATGCAGACATTAATTATGAGGAAGAGAGAGAGAGAGAAAAAGAGAGCACTTGTATCTTAATTACCAAAAAGGCTCTCTCACATTTTAAATGTCTCTGGGAGCAAATCAAGTCACAAAATTTAGGTTTTGAGTCCTGTGGTTCTGCATGAAGATTAAAATTTATAGTCCTTTTGAATGCAGCGTCATTAATCAGCTGTTCAATCGTTTTTTAAGTGGCCATAGTCGTTGCTGGTTTGGTTTTTTTCCCCTTAAACATCATCTGAATTCCTTCAGCACCACCTTTCATCTAGTTTTATTTCCTACATGGGGAATAACTCATTGCTTTGAGATTAGCTTGTAGTTGGTAAAATGAGCTTTATGTTGTATTGGTGCTGAGTGCATCGCCTTTTCCAACTGTCTTAATAACTCTCTTCCCTCCTGTATGTTTTATTGTTCAATACAGTTGTGCTTTCATTGGCTGTTTCTGGCTTCGTATGCTGATGTTTGCCTAACAGACAAAATTGACTTTCCCATGCAGAGTGCATGCTATCACTTCTTAAAAACTAATTGAAAATACATCACTTTAACATCAACAGCAGAATATGGAAGTAAAAGTGTGGTTTGTCTTGGTTCATACTTGAATCATATTATAACGTTTACAATCTGCTCTTTATTTATTCACCCAAAAACTTGCAGAGCTCTTGTATATACAGCACTTTCACACCAAAGGTCACATTAAGGTCACTGATTGTTTTACTTAAGGACACTTTAGGTCTATTTGAACGACCAACCATCCTTCCAACCGGAAAACAACTTTGTGCTAACTAGCAGAGGAATAACCTTGCATGGCAGATAGTTTGTTACTCTATAGTTTTTTTTCACCTCTCATTCTGTGGCCAGGAGCCCTTCAGGTCCACCTTCACTCCACTAAATCATCACCTTCTAATTTCCTGTAAATGCTTCCTGGCCATGGGGCCTCCTTGCCACTGCCAAGGTATGGGTGTGCCAGCCCCTCATTCCCATTACCAGTGTTACACCTCAGCTCCTCATCCTCAAACTTCACTCCTTGCAGCAAACCTGAGTTTATGTGATTATTACCTCGCCTTGTGCCGTGTGTGTGTCAATAATCCTCTGGCAACAAATCTTTAAAACAGAACACCCATCCATCCTCTTCTCTCATCATTTGCAGCCAATATTTTATATCAGAAACATTTGTTCATTTCCTCCAAACATATTCAAATGTTACTCTTTTCAGCTCCCTGTTGTCACTTAGAGTTTTTAAAACATATTAGTTTTCCTGATGAATGGGCTTCTGGAATATGCTTGTAATTATTTGAATATGAATATGCATTAAAAACAGCAGGGGGATCTCAACAAGCACATAGACACCTTTACAAGCAATCTAAACTGGTAGACAATGCATTTTATTCTCCACATCTCTTGCCCCCTGTCCCCTAAATGCTACCCGTTTCTCCTGCAGCAGCTGGAATCCAAGTAAAGCACCCAAAGCAGTCTTTAAGAATGAAAAGTGCAGTGAACAAATGCCATTGTTACAATAAGAGAACATTTCTCCTTATCTTTTTTCAGCTCCCTGTGTTCTGTGCCTCCTATTCTTCCAGTCCTCTCATTTTCCCAGTGCATTGCAGCTCCTCCCTCCACCTCTCATCAGCTGCCCTTCCCTCTTCCTCTCTTTTCTCTGCTAGGTGCAGCATGTATGTGAGCGTGTGTGAGCCAGCAGAGCCGCCTGTGTGTTTACATGTCAGCCTATCAGTGCTGCTGGATTTAGCGCATCTGGAGAGGACGAAGGCATTTCTCAAATGCCCCTTGGACAAGGGATTCTCATCTCTGCGTATGCTCCTTTTACCCTTCTTAATCTAGCACGTTCTGAATCCTTGCATTCTCGACTCCATGCTTTTGGAGGCATTTTGAATTTCCTTGGCAACATGGAGCTGCCTGAATTAGAATTCTCTGCATGACAGTCCTGGTAAGTACTCTGTCTCTATGGTGGGCTTTGAGCACTGAGTCACTGGATCAGATTTATTATGGTGCAGTGGTGGGGCCAAGGGATCGGCAAGAAGCAAATTATTGTGAGAAATAAAACTGTGTACTCTAGGCAAATGAAGGGGATGTAAAGAAGGAGACTTATCCTCAGATGAAAGCTTTAGGTCTTATTTGTGCTATGTCATCCGGAAAGGCTTCAAATTGCTCCTCTGCCCTAAAATCCTGAAAACCTAAAAATTTTAGAGGGACTACATTCAAAAGGTGTGTGCATATGGTTAAAATGTACTAAAACATATGTTAGATACTTCTGCTTATATTGTCTGTGCACAGATCTGTACAAAATTATGTTAGTGCTGCCTTTTTATGCCACACATAAAAGTGCAAATAAGAGAGCAAAAGTGTCCCTTTTTTTCCCTCCACCCCCAGTGTTTTTGCCAGGGTGGTTTGCTGTTGCTTCCTAATCTGCTCATCAACATTCATGTTTTGTTTCTTTTTTCAAATGGTAATAAAATCATCAGGACAGACACACATTCTCATAAAACGCTTGCTGCTGGCCATTTCCTGTGGGAAGCAGGGAGGCTGTTGCAGGTGTTTGATTTGCCACAGGTTAAACAGATGGATGGAAGTATATTGTTGATGGCAAGGGTGGGCGTGGGGGATGGGTTGTAGTGGTGGGGTGATTTTGTTTGATTATTTATGGAGACCAAATGAACAATATCTCGTAGCTCCTTTTTTTTTACAGCTTCTTTATAATCATGGCAGATACACTCCAGCAGGTAAACGAATGAAGGGACTGTACCTCTGTCTTTTCTAGCAGTGCAGCAACATCCACTGCACGTAAAAGACCTCCAACAGTTTCTGAGGAAACTGACTGTTGTTTGAGTCAGGATTTTATGAACTATGCCGAAGCATTTAATTGGGACTCACTTGTCAGGTTATAATAGCTGACTGCATTCTCTTTTCTGGGTAATATTCATGCACATCATTGTATCAGACCGTCCACAGCCTCAAATTAATTAAAAGAAGTTCTGTGACCTGAAATTAAAAATCCATGTTTATGACTTTGAATTTCCAAATACACCTGATTGCTAACTGAGTAATTGAAACAGTCACTGTTGCTGGGTAAACAGTTTTGTAGAACTCTTGAATCATTCGTTGCCACATTACATACTGTCAGAGTCAGTATGAGTATCTTTGTCTGGGTTGAAGGTCTTATTATGCCAGTGTCTATGGAAAATTGTAAAGCTTACGTTGCACTGTTTGAAATGTTAATTCTTTACTAAAATTGTAAAGCTTTAAATTTAGCCTACAAAAGACTTTCAAGAAAATGTAGTTATCATTTTACCACAACAAATACAAGACCACGTTGCAATTTAATATAACTTGTCAGATAAAGATCAAGCAAGTATGTAGTGCTTTATACACCTTTGACAGGGTCTTTTCCTTAGTGGTGAAATTTCAATTTATGATCATTGACCTTAGTCATTTGCTGTTGGAAGGAGGCCGAGGCTTGGAAATTAGAAATTAATTTAGTCTATTTAATTTTTTCCTGGTCAACATAAAAACTGCAAATTCTGGTTAAATGTTTGAGCTTGTATTTTCTACAGCAGCAGAGCAAGCAGAAGCTTGAGCAGATAAAGGATCTCTGGGGTTCTGGTAACATTAGCTGTTAATTTAGGGCCACCTTGGCTTGTCAGCTTTTCTAGTCAAATAAACTTGATTAATTGCAACAGAGACAAACAACAACGAGGTAAACCCACAGAAAGTCAGTTAAAAAACTTCAGCAAACTGGATATGAATTTCTTCCAAGGAAAATGCTTAATGCATGAGATTTTATTAGCCAATGTAATGGACTAGACAATAGCTTATGCAAGCTGAAAGATGGAAAAAAAAAAAAACTCAAAAACCATAAAAACAGTTTTCTCATTAGCACCATTTTTTTTAAACTATGACAAGATGTTTGAAAAAGGAAAAGAAACATTGTTATTTTTAATACAGAAAGATAACCAAATAGTAACTGTACCACTGCACACTCCACTGCCTTTTTTCTTCCAAAAAGCACAAGAAGATCCTTTGTTCGACTCTCAGCCGGGGATCTTTATGCATGGAGTTTGCATGTTCTCCCCGTGCATGCATGGGTTCCCTTTGGGTACTCCGGCTTCCTCCCACAGTCCAAAAAACATGACTGTTAGGTTAATTGGTCTCTCTAAATAGCCCTTAGGGGTGAATGTGTGTGAGTGTGTGCATGGTTGTTTGTCCTGTGTGTTGCCCTGCAATGGATTGGCGACCTGTCCAAGGTATACCCCGCCTCTCGCCCGTAGACGGCTGGAGATAGGCACCAGCTCCCCCTCGACCCTGTACGGAAGCTGGGATAGAGAATAGATGGATGGTTTAGGCTGATGATTGATTTTGGATTAATGGGATTGATTACTAGCCTTCTTGAAGCTAATCCATATAATCTTGAATGAACTAAAACATTTTCTTAAACACCATGCAAACTTTTGTACCTTCCTTCTTTCATTATGTCAATATTTATTAAACCAATTAGGCCTTACAAAATAATTGTTGACAAACTGCCGTTTATGTAAAAAGGTGTTTTTCCAGCTATAGTCTCTCTAAAAACATAACGTTGCATTATTAAATTTATTCCTGTGACCTTTTTAAAGCTCCAGTCTTCTTTGGTTTATTTGCATTGAACATGCACAATTATGCTCTAGTTTTTTCACCTACCCTCTGATTTGCCCTTGTCATCTTCTTTGGGTTTGACCTCTTAGTTCTGGCATCACTTGATTCTGGCAATATTTGCCTTGAAAAGCTCAATAAGCTCTCTATAGATGTGAAGTACTCTGCTCATGTCATGGTTATGCACCATAACAGATATGAGAAGATTGGCAAAAGGACCAGCACAAATCATCCCAGCAGCATGCAATTCAAAGACGCATAGACACAAAATTTGACAAAAACTGAATAATGCTAATTCAAAAGGGTCTCGCTAATGTGTTAGCAATCACATAATTATGAGTCAAATGGGGCATTGGCCCTCTGAAGCTTACCTTTACTTGAACTTTTAACTTAACTTAAATGGCTGAGAAGAAAATTATGTAATTGAATTTGGACCAATATGGATTTCATATCACCTTCTATAGTTTGTATTGTAAAGTGTCCAAAGAAAACATTGGCAGTAATTTGGTACTTTAGGAATAAAAGAGCGGAACTAAGAACTTCCCCTAATTATATGATCACATGATTTCTTATTAGACTATACATGACACGATACATTTGATCTGATTATGACCAAATGATTGGAATGGACTAAAAAAATGTCAAACGACTTGAAATGAATTTTTACTAATTTAGATTCTACATAACTGGCCAAGAATTGGACCAGTTCATATGATATTTATTGTAATCTGGTTACAAAGAAATGAATTTAAATGGTAAACGGACTGAGGGCCTGATCTTCAAAGATCTCAAAAAAGGGCACTAAATTGCTTGTGCAAAAAAAAAGAAAGAAAACTTCACATGCAATAAGTGGGCATGTTGCGCGGATTTTCAAAGATTGCACGTGTAATGGATAACAGCTGCAAAAGAGGTGCAGACAGCCCTATTTAAATGAGGATATTGCATGTGCTACTGGCTGGCTGCTACTGCCCCCAACAGAACTAGAGGGAAAGAGGGAAAGCCAACAAACCTGTGTTGCTTGAAACATGCAGGGGTTGTTGTGCTGCATCATTATAAATGATATAGTTGCTGATTTTTTTTTCCTTCTGTTCCTTTCTACACCTGCTTTTCCGGACTGTAACAGTTAGTTTACTTTTGTCGTTGCTATTCACAGCAGTAGGTTTGTCATCTCAGCGTTTGTCCTAACAAGATTATTTCCCCTCTCTGTTCATTTGCGCAAGGTACCTCTGAGTGCATAATTGTGCATGCAGAAGACTGAGATTGAATTTGTTCTGCGAGAAGATGCTTTACATTTGTGGTCCGGATGGACACAGTGAGGCAAAGACTACATCTTGCTTCACCTTTAAACAGAAGTTTGGATAAGAGGCCACTGTGCAGGAGGGCAGAGCTGTGTCCAAAGTAGAGCGTGCCCTTCGCCATCGGTGCACACATGGGGCAGCTGTTCTAGGCACGCACAGCTCACAACACAGCTCACAACAAATTGGTCAATCAATAATAACAGGATAAAAGACATGTCTGTCAATTAATGTATCTCATTAATTGATCTATAAGTCCTTTTCACACACTTGCCATGTTCTTTTTCAAATTTTTTTGAGAGTATATGTTTGAAGAGTTTGGAGTTTTTCATAAACAGCCACAATATTTAAGCCTCACTGTAATATTAGCAACATAACAATAGTTAGTTGTAGGAGTTGGAAATCTGCTACAACTAACAGTTTAAACATAACTGTCTTGCAAAGAATTTAAATTGAACATTTATATATGTAAAAATAAATGATTTACAGGGGTTGGACAATGAAACTGAAACACCTGGTTTTAGACCACAATAATTTATTAGTATGGTGTAGGGCCTCCTTTTGCGGCCAATACAGCATCAATTTGTCTTGGGAATGACATCTACAAGTCCTGCACAGTGGTCAGAGGGATTTTAAGCCATTCTTCTTGCAGGATGGTGGCCGGGTCACTACGTGATACTTGTGGAGGAAAACGTTTCCTGACTCGCTCCTCCAAAACACCCCAAAGTGGCTCAATAATATTTAGATCTGGTGACTGTGCAGGCCATGGGAGATGTTCAACTTCACTTTCATGTTCATCAAACCAATCTTTCACCAGTCTTGCTGTGTGTATTGGTGCATTGTCATCCTGATACACGGCACCGCCTTCAGGATACAATGTTTGAACCATTGGATGCACATGGTCCTCAAAAATGGTTTGGTAGTCCTTAGCAGTGACGCGCCCATTTAGCACAAATATTGGGCCAAGGGAATGCCATGATATAGCAGCCCAAACCATCACTGATCCAACCCCATGCTTCACTCTGGGCATGCAACAGTCTGGGTGGTACGCTTCTTTGGGGCTTCTCCACACCGTAACTCTCCCGGATGTGGGGAAAACAGTAAAGGTGGACTCATCAGAGAACAATACATGTTTCACATTGTCCACAGCCCAAGATTTGCACTCCTTGCACCATTGAAACCAACGTTTGGCATTGGCATGAGTGACCAAAGGTTTGGCTATAGCAGCCCGGCCGTGTATATTGACCCTGTGGAGCTCCCGACGGACAGTTCTGGTGGAAACAGGAGAGTTGAGGTGCACATTTAATTCTTCCGTGATTTGGGCAGCCGTGGTTTTATGTTTTCTGGATACAATCCGGGTTAGCACCCGAACATCCCTTGACAGGTGTTTCAGTTTCATTGTCCAACCCCTGTATATAGCACTTTTCAAGTCGTACCGAGCACTCAAAGCACTTGTATGCTGAGAGAACCCGCACATGCAGAGAGAAAATATTCAAACTCCATGCCGGAATTCTAACCTGAGACCTTCTTGCTGCAAGGAGACAGTGCTAAATTTGTGTATACATCAACGTTTTTAACATATGCATAACACTCATGCTGTAAAAAAAACTAAGTAGTCACAACATATTCAATGAACATAAGGAAGTATCTTAGAGAGTCTGGTAGGGTTTAGCAATGCGCTATTGAGCCCCTACGGATTGTAAGGTGGAGCCTTTGTGGCTATGGCTTGTCACCAATGTATGCAATCAGATCCAATCCCACTGGTATTCAGGTTTGAAGGCATAGTGAACATATCAGACTCTATGTTGTAATGTGCATGGCAATTTAAGCCTTTTCTGTGCAGCCCAATGCTCTGTTGGAAAGGAAAAGACTGATAAGAAGTGTTTTGTTATGTGGGGGTGGGGGCAAGCTTGATCTGTAAAACTGCAGGCTTTCAAAGCAGAACATACCGATGTAACAAAATGAGCAGTGTTACTCACTTTACCAGTCCGTATTCTTGATGGTATGGCTGGTCTGCATATGCAATCAATTTAATACAATATTTATTTAATACAGTCACAATAAAGTTGTTTCTTTGAATCTATTTTATCCCAGATGAAACAAATAGATAAACAAAGGTGGAGCAATAGCCATTAATTTCTTTGCACTAGTTTTCACACTGCTTGCATATATTACTGGCACAGTTTTAAAAATAAATAAAAATTGTCACTATAAATTTGGAATCAGATCTAAGTTGACTAGATGCAATAGTATAAGAGGTGGTACGTCATAAATCATCAGAGTTTACAAACATCAAGATTTTGGGAAAATTGAACAGAATTAAAAAATGTGGAAAAAAAAATATGACTTTTACGTGGCCTTCTGTTTGGTCAGTGTGGCTTCATTTCTTTATACTGAGTTCTAATTATAGGCCAGTTTATTTACAGCTACAACCAAGGCACGTCTGCACATAACAGTTCATTTGTGATGGCCCAGATATAAGAAATAGGTGTACCAGCCAGAAAACATCTGGGATGTTGCTATCAAAACATTTTCCATAATAGGATATGTCTTGGATACATATGCAGCTCCATAATGGGCAACATTAAAAGAAATGGGGTAGCATGATTGTGGTGAAGAATCCCAGACTATGAGTGTTTATGCAATGTCTGCTGGATGGAGAGGTGACAGTCAGAGGCAGATCTGTGACTGGATACTCAAATTTGCGTTCTACAAATGTATTCAGAAGGTCACAATCCTGCTGCTCTGCAGCAACCATCCTCATTTAAATTTAATAACAACAGCTTTATGCAAAATATGAGACAGTAAGAGGCAACAGTAGTTGGATGGAGAACTCAGGGTGCCTCATCTTTGTGTGCTTTGGTGGCTTAGAAGTCAGCACAGCAGGGCATACTATTATGGAAATGATGTGATCAGAGTGAAGATTTTGTATGGATTTTATATTTTTATTAATCTATTCGGTGGTTTCTTTGCAATATTTTATCTTAACCTGGAGTGGTCCCTTTATTTCTTTTTACTGTGTTGTATGTTGACTTTGGGTTCCTGCTTTGTTGACTACCAGTCACATCCCTGATAATTCCACAGAGACAAGATCCTTGTACTCTTGTTCAATGCATGATTCTGACAATGTTCATTTTGGACCAGAACAAATACAGAAACATGCAAACATCAGGGTTTCAAGTTTGAAAAAATGAAGTGTAACTCTCAAGTTTTACTTCTAAAAATTATTAAGAAAGAAGAGCCTTACCTGTATTTCTGTGAATTTTCATTGGGTGTGTATGCCTTGTGCAATACCTACAGCTTTGACTAAACACTCAACATAAAGTTGTAGACAGCTGTTCCCATCTCAGTACCTTATTACTCAATTTCCACAAACTGTACACTTATCAGTGTGAAATAAAGCAGAATCTAGTAGTATTTGTAAAATCAATTACATGTAAAGATAGTCAAACAGAGCATACCCAGCTAAAGGGACTGTAGATGAAACACCATTTACATAGCACCATTTATCTGTCAGTCTGCTTGACCACATTTCATGAAATGTTGAATGTTTTAGAATGGGATTTTGGAAACAGCACAAGATAATTGTTTTTTGATACACTGGTATCAGATGGAATATGTTTTTACCACTGATTGACATATTTTAAAGCCCTAAAGTCAAAGTTGAAGGGTAAACTTCACAAATAGCCCTAATATCAACATTTTGTGCATGAGTTAAGAAAGACAATTTGCAGGGAACAAGGAACCATTTCTCTAACATTTTTTTAGAAATATTTTAAGTGGCCATTCTCAAGCTAATTGTATTTTTCTTTTTCTTTGAAATGCTTTGTTGCTTTGTTAATGGTCAGAATGGCGTATACTTGATAGCAGTGTTTCACAAATACCACTTTCCAGCCCATCTCTCTCCCTTTAATCCAGTCAAAAAAAAAAATAATTATACTATGATATAGCCAAATATTTTATTAAACATGGTTTTGTATTTGAGGCATTCTTAAGACAAAATCCGCCGAGGCATCAACGGGATTCAAGCAAATTGACTGGATTGTTAAAACTAGAAAAACATTGCCAGTTAACTAAAATCGAAAGGCTAGGCTGAAGGTCATATTCAGTAACTGACATTGGGAGCAGCATATCTTAGTAACGTTTTAGTTCCAACTGTGAGAATCAGAATTAGGTAGGTCTCATCCATCAGACTTTTTATCATGAAATTGACCCATCGCCAGCATAACAGTGGCGTACCCACGTTGATGAGACCCTTTCCTGGTTGGGTTCCGGCATGGAGGAAATAATTTCCACATTACGTTCTGGCAATCTTGTCTCCGAGCCGCAACCATCACAAAGAAACCACGCCCAAGTAACACGGACAACAGCAGAGGTAAGGGAGCCACGCCTCTCTCCACCTGAGATGTTCAGGGGAGACTCAGACCAATGTCGAGCTTTTCTAACTCAGTGTGAAATTAATTTTGAGCTTCAGCCGTCATCCTTTCCCACTGAACGTTCCAAGGTGGCGTTTGTTATATCTCTGCTGGCAGGAAAGGCAAAACAGTGGGGAACTGCTGAATGGCATAACAGGTCTGCATCTTGTAATCTTTATGAAACTTTTTCCAAGGAACTCATTCGAGTGGTGATCGGCCTGTCTCGACCTATAATTGACTTTCATTTGTTGGCTGCAGAGCCGTTGGAATGAGGTAGCACAAATGGATGCATTCCTGAAAGGATTAAACGAAGACATCAAGGATGAGCTAGCGACCCGTGACTATCCTTCTTCCCTGAAACAACTCGAGGATTTGGCTGCTCGCATTGATATTCAGCTGGCAGAGAGAAGGAAGGAGAAGCGCCATGAGAAGGGTCGCTCATCATTAACTCAGGTTTCTGCACACCGGTATGAGAGAAGGAGTCGGTCACCTCTCACTGAGGAAAATGATAATTGTGAGCCCATGCAATTGGGCAGAACCAAGATTACCCCTGAGGAGAAAGATTGTCGGAGAAGATTCAAGCTCTGTTTTTATTGTGGAGAGAAGGGACATTTAGCACTCAGGTGTCCACTAAAAGGACAAGCTCAGCAGAGGAAAGGAGGTCTCTATTGAGCCGAAGTCAACTATCTGCCTCCTCCTTCTTGTTTCCTGCCCATTTTCAAACCTCTTCTTTGACTCTCCAGGCGGCCGTGTTTATTGATTCAGGAGCAGATACTGAATTCATGGACGAAACATTTGCAAATCAGAACGGCATAAAACTTATTCCGTCAGCTGACACAAGAAACGTGCTAGCTTTGGATGGTCACAGCATGAACAATTCACATCTCAGGACGGAGGAGATTACCTTAACAGTTGGAGGTAATCATCAAGAAAAAGTAACTTTTATGATCATTAATTCACCTGAACTTCCTGTAGTCCTAGGGGCCTCCTGGTTGCAGAAACACAACCCTCACATTGACTGGAAGAAAAAAGAAGTTCTGGGTTGGTCTGAGTCATGTTCCGCTGACTGTCTTTGTCTGCTGCTACGGAGATCAGTGTGGAGAATGAGGTTGAGGAGACATATCCGGATTTATCCAAGGTACCGCAAGAATACCATAATTTAAAGGAGGTTTTTAATAAAATCAAGGCCACAGTTCTGCCACCCCATAGACCTTATGATTGTGCTATTGAATTGCTTCCTGGCACATCACCCCCTAAAGGCAGAACCTATTCATTGTCTGGTCCAGAGCACAGGGCCATGAAGAGTCATGTTGATGAGGCATTAAAGGCAGGGCACATTCAACCCTCTTCCTGTCCTGCAGGTGCTGTGTTCTTTTTTGTTGGGAAGAAGGATGGTTCATTGAGACCATGCATTGATTATAGAGGCCTTAATGAGATAACAGTTAAAAATAGATATCCCTTACCACTCATGAACACAGCTTTTGATCAGATCCATGGAGCCAAGATATTTTCTAAGCTGGATCTAAGGAATGCATATCATCTGGTCCGAATCAGAGAAGGAGGTGAGTGGAAAACGGCTTTCAATACGCCTACGGGCCATTATGAATACAAGGTCATGCCATTTGGACTTACTAATGCTCCTGCAGTTTTTCAGTCATTGATCAATGACGTTCTAAGAGACATGGTGGGTCAATTCGGATTTGTTTATCTTGATGACATACTGATTTATTCTCAAGATCTGGAAACCCACAGAAAACATGTCCGAGCTGTTCTCCTGCGTCTTCTCCAAAACCAGTTGTTCATCAAGGCAGATAAATATGAGTTCCACATAACTACCACTTCCTTTTTGGGCTTCATCATTTCCCCAGATCAAGTGCTTGTCGACCCCTCTAAAGTTAAGGCCGTATTGGAATGGCCTGTTCCAACTGATCGCAAGCAGCTTCAAAGATTTCTGGGCTTCGCAAACTTGTATAGTAGGTTATTAGAAATTACAGCCTGGTTGCTACTCCCCTAAACGCTCTTACCTCTTCCAAGGTGAAATGTGTGTGGAATAAGGATGGAGAGAAGGCCTTCAATAGGTTAAAGGAACTCTTCACGTCAGCTCCAGGGTTACGGTCTCCTGACCCAGAGAGACAGTTTATTGTGGAGGTGGATGCCTCAAGCACTGGGGTCGGAGCTGTATTAAGCCAAAGAGGTGAGGATGATCGTGTTCACCCATGTGCCTTCTTTTCAAGGACTCTGTCATAGGCTGAGCGGAATTCCGACGTGGGAGACAGAGAGTTATTGGCTGTCAAGTTGGCATTGACAAAGTGGAGACATTGGCTGGAGGGGACTAAGGAGCCGTTTATGATGTGGACTGACCATAAGAATTTGGAGTACCTGAAATCAGCAAAACAGCTAAACCCCAGACAGGCTAGGTGGGCTCTGTTTTTCGGTCGTTTCAATTTCTCCCTGTCTTACAGGCCAGGGAGTAAAAATGGCAAACCTGACGCCCTATCCTGGATTCAAGAGCCTGAAGAATCTCAGTCTGCGGGTGAAGAGGAGTTTATCCTTCCTGAAACCGTCAGGTTGTCTGTGTCCCGAGTGGAGGTGGAAAGGGAGGTCCAGGAAGCCATTAGGGATCTGCCTATCCCACCATCATGTCCACCTGACCGCTGTTTTGTCCCTGAACGCCTTGTGCCTAAGGTACTGGAGTCTTGTCATTGCTCTCGTTTAGCTTGTCATCCAGGAATCAGCAGAACCATTCAGACAGTTCGAACTCAGTTTTGATGGCCATCGCTGGTCAAGGATGTCAAAGACTTTGTTGCTGAATGCACTCAATGTTGTCGAGCCAAGCCTTCTCGTCGCCCCCCTGCGGGGTTGTTGCACCCTTTGCCAATTCCCCCTCGCCCATGGTCACATATTGCGATGGATTTTGTGACAGGTCTACCGGTTTCTAATGGTCACTCTGTACTACTAACCATAATTGACAGATTTTCAAAGATGGTTCATCTGGTGCCGTTGGAGAAGCTTCCATCTGCTAAGGAGATGGGTGAGATATTGACTCGAGAAGTTTTCAGGCTCCATGGAATCCCAAATGACATTGTTTCCGATAGAGGACCCCAATTTGTGTCACGTTTCTGGAAGGAGTTTTGTTCTTTGTTGGGAATTTCTGTTAGTCTTTCCTCAGGGTTTCATCCTCAGTCTCATGTTGTGTTTGGTTTCCAGCCACCCATGTTTTCAGCTCAGGAGAGAGAAGCTAATGTTCCGTCCGCCCAAGCGGCTGCCCTAAGGTGCCAAAGAATATGGAGAAAGGCCAGAAGATCAATGATCAGAATGTCACTGGTTCAGTCAAGAATGGCCAACCGGAGACGGATCCCTGCCCCTAAGTACCAGGTGGGGCAGAATGTTTGGCTCTCTGCCAAGGACCTCCCATTAAGGGTAGAATCCCGGAAATTGGCACCCCGCTTTGTTGGACCTTTCCCAATCTCTAAGATCATCAACCCTGTCGCTGTACGACTGAGATTACCCAACCCATTCCATGAGGATTCACCCCACGTTCCACGTTTCTCAGGTCAAGCCCTTCGTGGAGCCCCGACTTGAAGCAGGTTAGTGACTTTTCTGATCCCTGCAAAATCTGGAGAGACTACAAGTCACTAATCCCTCTTTCTGCCTCAGTGATTCCTGGAAGCTGTGAGGAGTGTTACCTGTGTGACGTTTTCCTGTGGCTGAATAAACCTTTTAAACTTTCAGTACTGTGTCTGGCTGAATCTTGGGTCCGCCTTTTTCTGATTCATAGCATAATTAGGTAATGTACACATTAGATCAGTGCAAAGTGCTTCCAGTGACAACATTTACTATTTCCTGTAAGTTCAAGGTTCAATGTTACTCTATTGATACATGTAGCTGGATTTGTTTTGCTGTGGTCCAAAACATTCACAAATTCATACATCTTACCAACCCCAGAACCATTCAAATGAATATAACAGTACTCAAAGTGCTCCAAGCTCCATAAATCAAATCAAAGCAGGACACAGATGATAAAAGCAAGACTTGAAAATAAGATAAATATGTGAAAAATGAAATCTTTATAAAATCAACGAGTAAAAAAAAAAAACATAAAAGTGAAATAATCTTGACTTAAAAAAATCCATTAAAAAAATGCGTTAAAAAAACCATTGAGATCCATTGAGAGTGGCAGTATCATTTCAGCTCTAAATGGCCCTAAAGTTTGGGACTAACAGAGGGAAGAAGCTGAAACTCTCTGTAAAAGGGGATAAAAATCATCACTAAATACAGAAGTGGCAATCCGCTGTACCTGGCTGCTGTACTGGGATGCGACTGAATGTTGGGGCTCCCCAATCAGTCTAGACGACAGTTACACAACCTGCTGAAGGGAACTCCTCTCTTCCAGAGTTGTAGGACCAAACCATGACACATAGGACAAGGCTAAAATGAATTTGATAAAGCACAATAAAAAGGGTCAAAATGGTTCGGTCGATAATAAAATGGCAGTTTCCTCAAGCAGAAGAGGTCCTGATGTGACTTTTTGCACACTGACTCACAGTCGACTTCAAAATTCAATTTGTCATCTAAACAGTTCCTAATGTATTTGTAACAGTGCACACTCTCAACGGCTTGATCTTTATTTAAAGTGACTTTGTGCTTGACCTAAAATCAATAATCATATCTTTAGTCTTATCAATATTAAGATGAAAGGCAGTCTTATGAGACTCCTCACACTATTTCACAAAGTCATTGATTACTGGGCCATGGCTGCTTTCGTTTTCTTGGAGCAGACTAACAATCACAGAATCATCAGCGTACTTTATGATGTATCTGTCGTTATATCGGCCCTGACACTTGAAGTACACTTGAAGTACATTTAAAATCTGAGAGACAATTAATTACTGTCCATCTCTGTCATGTTCCAGAATCCACCCCAGTAAACTATTGCTTAAATCAAACAGTTCATGGAGCCTTTTGATTAAAATATGAGGTTGAATTCTATTAAAAGCTGAGGAAAAATCCACAAATAAAAGCCTGGTATGTGCCCCATTAAAACCAAAGTGTTTAAAAAAGCAGGTTTAGCAGAGTGGTTTCTGATGGCTTGCAATAATTTTCATACTGGACCAAGGTCAACAAAGTTTGTTTGAGGCTAGTTTTATTTCTTTCCCCAATACAGATTTGTACTTTTGCATTGCTTGCAAAATTTCAAGTTTTAATTAATTCCTTGCTCAATGCAGATCAAATATAATTCCCTCTTTAAACTTATGTGATTTCTTCTATAGACAAGACTTGACTGATTTGGAAACCCATTGCTTGTTGTTTGGATAAAGTTTAACACTTAGCAGTCGCGTACACCGGAAAATTATATTCCTTCAAAAGCTAATATAGAGCATGTTACATTCACCAATGAGTCCAAATCATCACCACACAATTGTTTAAACATGTCCCAGTCAGTACACTTAAAACATTACTGCAAAGAGAGAACTGATTCCTCCCCAGACCTTTATATCCCTGATCTTAGGCTTTTCTCTCTTCAAAGCAGTCTTACAAGTGGGCAGCAGATGCATCTTTGGTCAGCAAATGTAACAGAGTAAATGTAACAAGTTACTCCCCACCTCTGGGGCAGACCAATAAGGTTACAGACTTTTAAACCTGTATATAAGATTGTTTAAATAGATATGCAAGCATTGACCGTTTAAATAGGTAACTCATAGGGTTGCTCAATATTAAGGAAAAAAACTATACTTTGCTCAAAGTGGCCATAACAATATCGATTTAAATTTTTTGACATTTTCTTTTTGCAGAATTACTCAATGTTGCCACCACCAAGTGAGCTTTTTTAACATTAAACATACAAATCAGCTATAGGCATTACGGCTGTTAAAGTCCATCCAGCCAGTTGGGGTTAGGGTTAGGATCACCTAACCCTTTTGGCCCACATAGAAAAGGGTTATGTGTGGTGGAAAATTAATATTGCACATCTCTGTAAACACAGCATTTCTATGTTGACACATGGGAGTAGCAGCATCATGCTGCTGGTATACTCTTCAGCAGAGAAACAAAAGCTGTTCAGAGTTGAGTTGCATGGCACACTTTTCAGATTTGTATTTACAGTATCTCGTAAAAGTAAGTACACCCCTCACATTTTTGTTAATCATGGGATAACAATGACAATATGACACTTTGATACAATGTAAAGTAGTGAGTGTACAGCTTGTATAAAGGTAAATTTGCTGTCCCCTCAAAATAACTCAACACACAGCCAAAATGTCTAAACCGCTGGCAACAAAAGTGAGTACACCCCTAATTGAAAATGTCCAAATTTGGTTGACCAACTGAGGCCTGTTCTGAGTGAAAACTATTTGGTGAAACTGTTGTAAAACCGCTCTTGGCCACCGTGCTGCAGCTCACTTTCAGGGTGTTGGCAATCTTTTTCTAGCCAAGACCATCTTTATGTAGAGCAACAATTATTTTTTTCAGATCTTCAGAGAGTTCTTTGCCATCAGGTGCCAAGTTGAACTTCCAGTGACCAGAATGAGAGAGTGTGAGAGCGATAACACCAAATTGAACAAACCTGCACCCCATTTACACCTGAGACTTTGTAACACAAGTCACATGACACAGGGGAAGGAAAATGGCTAATAAGGCACAATTTTTACATTTTCACTTAGGGCTACACTCACTTTTGTTGCCAGCGTTTTATACATTAATAGCACTGTTACACAAGCTGTGCAATGACTACTTTACATTGTATTGAAGTATCATATCTGCAGTGTTGTTCCATGAGGTAAAGGTGATGCATCTAAATCCAGAAGGTACCCAACTTTCTCTGTCAATGCATTTTGTCTAGTTTGATCAAATACCAGGGTGTTTGTTGGTGTATTTAGAGACAGATCTTTTGAGAAAAGACTATGACAGGGTGAGAGGTGTCCGGAGACACTGCTATAAGTCAAGCCACAGAGGGGCAGTGTAGAAAAAGCCTCTTCACTCGTCGCCATGCTTTTTACATACAAACTGAACTTTTTTGACAACAGATCATTAAATCTAAGTTGTCTGATATATAATATTCCTACAACATCAGAATTTATATAATATTTTGTCCTATACTCAGTAAGATTTTTTTTTTCAAAAAAATGCTCCTTTAATAGCTGTAAAAAAGACCATAAGTGTTATCTACCCTAACATTAAAAAAATATTAGAGTAATGTAAGTTTACAGATGAAATCATCAGTATTGCCTCATCACTGCCCACACCGATAAATATTTGGATAGAGTATAAACACTTCAAAGGTTTTCATTCTTTAAAAATTAAATTGATATTTCATTGAAGTGTAGGAAACTAGCAAACTTCGAAAATTTATGGTTTTCAGCAAACTCAAGTCTGTGGTAAAGGAGGGTAGCTGCACTGTATGGCCAAGCCTTTCATTGACTGATTCCTGAACCTCCCCCTAACAAAATAAAATGCACGACAAAGGAAAATCGGACTTATAGGTTTGAAAAGGCATGCTGATACAAAGAAAAATTGAGATTTTCGGTTTTACTTGTGAAAAGGTTTTTTGATGCAACAAGTGTATCTGGGTTGCAATGAATGTCTTAGGTATTTAAGAGTAATGATCTACCAATAACTTTGTGAATCATAAGACATACATTTATTAAATAATGTCTTTATTACTTGACAATTTCTGTCCTAAATTTCCAAACAATGTATTTGTTTGTTTTTTTTATTAACAGAAAAACATGATTGGATGATACAGATGCCGTCCTTTCAGGACACTACTTTATCATAATTCAAATGCAGCAAATTTTAGTATTTTTTCATGCATTTCCTCAAATAGTTATGTTTGTATCAGTCTAATCATACAAATATTCTTAGTGAAAAAATATATACTTCATAAGGTTAAATAAAAACATCAAAATGCTGTATTTGTCTATGTTTCCACAGGTAAGCAGTAGGATGGTGTCTGGAGAGGCAGGAGGGCACAGCTACTTGGTGGCATGCTGGCAGCCCATCCTGATCCTGATGCTGGGCACTGTCCTTTCAGGTTCCACTACTGGCTGCCCTTCAAAATGTGACTGCAATGGCCAGGAGCGTTCCGTTGTCTGTCATCGAAGAAGGCTGGCAGCTCTTCCAGAGGGCATCCCTACTGAAACAAGATTACTAGACCTCAGCAAAAACCGTCTGAAGACTCTGGGGCCTGAGGAGTTCATTAATTACCCTCAGCTGGAGGAGCTGCAACTGAACGAAAACACTATATCATCCATCGAGCCCGGGGCTTTTAGCAACCTAATGAACCTTCGAACTCTAGGCTTGCGCAACAACGAGCTAAAGCTCATTCAGCTAGGAGTGTTCACAGGCCTGACCAATCTCACACAGTTGGATATAAGTGAGAACAAAATTGTAATTTTGCTTGACTATATGTTCCAAGAGCTGTACAACCTGAGGTCTTTGGAAGTTGGGGACAATGACCTAGTCTTCATATCGCACAGATCATTTCATGGTCTCAGCAATCTCGAAAGCCTCAACATTGAAGGGTACAAACTGAGCTCAGTTCCCACTGATGCCCTTAGCCATGTTCATAACCTGTTATCACTTCGATTACGTTATCTGAACGTCACTGACATAAGGGACTTCTCCTTTAAAAGGCTGTATCGACTGAGAGTACTGGAGATTGCTCATATGCCTGCCTTGAATATTATGGCCTCACAAAGCCTGTATGGACTTAACCTCACATCATTGTCTATCTCATACTGTAATCTGTCTGCCATCCCCTATGAAGCCATCAGTCATCTCAGATATCTCCGGTTTTTGAATCTGTCTTTCAATCCTATTCATACTGTTGAAGGAAACCGACTCTTTAGTCTACAAAAGCTCCAGGCATTTCACTTAGCTGGCGGAGAATTGGTGGCTATTGAGCCTTACTCTTTCCGTGGACTCAACCACCTCCGTATTCTTAATGTGTCAAGAAATAGCTTGAGCACCCTTGAGGAATCTGTTTTTCACTCAGTGGGAAACCTGGAGACCCTGGCTTTGTATGAAAACCCTCTGGCTTGCGACTGCCGCTTGCTATGGGTCTTCCGCCGGAGGTGGAGGCTTAACTTTAACAAACAGCAGCCCATTTGTGCTTCACCTGAGATTGTGCAAGGAAAAGAGTTCAAAGATTTCCCAGACGTACTGCCTCCTGACTACTTCATATGTCAGAAATCAAAGATTGTGGATTACAAGGTTCTGGAAAACCATGTGGATGAAGGAACTACTGTTCATTTCACTTGCAAGGCTGAGGGTGATCCCGCTCCAGTGATAATGTGGCTATCGCCCAAGAAGGAGTACATTACTACAAAGACTATGGGGTCAAGACTTTCTGTATCCAGAGAGGGTACACTGGAGGTACGCTATGCCCAGATCCAGGACAATGGCACTTACACGTGCATTGCAAGCAATGCAGCTGGCAATGACACCAAAGCTGCTCACCTTTTTGTGCACAGCTACTCCCCGAATTGGCCCCACCAGCCAAACAAGACATTTGCTTTTATTTCCAACCAGCCCAGTGATGAAGGTGCTAATGTGACCAGGACCACAGTTCCATTCCCATTTGATGTGAAGACACTTATCATTGCTACTACCATGGGCTTTATCTCTTTTCTTGGCGTGGTCCTCTTCTGTCTTGTAATATTATTCCTCTGGAGCAGAGGGAAAGACAACACAAAGTCAAGCATTGAGGTTGAATATGTGCCACGTAAAGAGGACACAGAGGAGGCCAGTCCAACTGAGGCACCTGTACAATTCAACATGAAAATCATGTGAACTCTTAAAGGAGGTCATGTAAGCTTACAAACTGCAGTCAGGATGCATACTGTTCTTGTCTAAAACATGTAATCCGTTTGTGAGCAATAGCACAGCAGCAAATGTATCTAGACACTATACCTTTGACATTTTGTTTAATTCAGGGACTGAATCTTTAAAAATAAATGTTGGACATTGCTTCAGATTTCTGTACATGTATGTACTGTACAATATGTTAACATGCACATAATTACATGATTTCTGTGTGGTACCAAAAACAGATTACATATGAATAAAGCACAGTTACAGTATATGACAAGCAGATTACTACAGTGAAGAAGTTGAATATTATTTTGGGTATATTCTTTGTTTCTGTTGGCTATTTTAAAGTTGTTAAAAGCACAGCAACCTGTTATATGAGCCCATACTTTCTTGCCTGAAATACTGAGATCAAAGCAATCTTTTTTTTGTTTTTTCAGTCAAAGGCAAAGTACAACACAAGAGCTTTCCTTTTAGGTTGCCATATTTTTTTTTACAAATTATACATGTACTTTGAAGAAATAGACCCTACAATTGCAAAAAACAAAGACTAAAAAAGTACTTATGGCTTTCAGTAGTGTAATTTCATATAATAAACAACATACAGCGGTTTGTTAATTATGGACAGAACAGTCTGTCAACAGTGGCCTTTCCAATATTTTTCAAAATCATTTAATCAGTTGATTAAAATTGCTCCCATCTCTCTCAAAAGGTGAGGCATTTGGCTAACCTGGTGACGTTACAGTTGAAAGTGTGCATGTTACCACACTAGATGAGAAAAAAATAACTTTCTGCTCCTCTCTGTCAGCAAAGGAAGATTGTCATTAAATGTATTTAAATGTTGTGATATACATACCTTTTCTGTATTTTATTCTTCCGTGTATATTACGCTATTGCATAATAGTAATGCTTTTGATAGCTGTGGGTTTTGAGCAATCCAAAGAGCAGAGTAAAATATTCAGTAAACATGTTTTTGATGTATTTAACTGAAAAAGGGTGTAACTGCTTTTAGCACACAACAACACTCTTGAAAATATTCTGAGTAAAAATCTTTAAAATACAACAATGTTGATTTGTTCCTATTTGACTGTTTAGATGTCACCACAAAAGGTAGTGACATTATTTACTTGTTGCCTTAAGAACCAATTTTCCAATTTTCTCCTAAGCAATACTCAATATTTATATGTAATATGGAGTTACAGGTTTCATAAGGATTTTATGTTGTCCAATTTATTTCACAGTCAAGGTCTGCTCTTAAAATAATGAGTTCATTAACCTCTAAATACATGTTGAAAAGCGATGGGCAAATGGAAATTCTATTAAAATAAAGGACATTTTATACAACAGGCTATTTATTTTATACTAAATGGGTAAGAATGAAAAATATATGGTACTGCAAGTAATTTTCAGAAAGGTAATTGCCTCAATAAAAGGCTCACTATGAGGGAACACTTTTAAAATACCTTTAAAACATGTCATTTGTGTAGTATCTCTATGTTGGCATATGCAAGTGAGGTTTAAATCTTTACATTTTTGACATAAATAATTATGCATATTTAACCAAGAAATGACATGTTAATGTTTTGAACATGTTGTTGCAAGGTCTACGGTACTTTCAAAATGTATTTGACCTCCAAGCGATTTATTTTGCTTTTTATTCCCGTAACATTTACATTTCAGATTATCAAACAAATTTTAGTATGAGCACATTCATAAAGACATTTATCCAAATCTACCCAATCTATGTGAAAAAAGTAGTAGTAGCAAACTTAATAAATCTGGGTATAACCACTGGCGGCAACAATTTTCATCATGTTTTAGCGATAACTGGCCATCAGACTTTCACATTACCATGAAGGAATTTTGGCAGACTTTTCTTAGCAAAATTGTTTTAGTTCACATAGGAGAGCTTTTAAGCATGAATGTGTTATTTAAGGTTAAGTCACAGCATTCGAATTGGATTAAAGTCTGGACTTTTACAACGCCACTTTAAAACATTCTTTTTTTTTAACCATTCATTGATGGACATTGTCTAATCCATTGGCACTTGAGCTTGAGCTTAAGGTTACAAACAGATGGCCTGACATTTACAATTTAGATTTTCTGGTAGAAATAAGAATTTGCAGTTCTATCAGTTGCAGCAAGTCATCCAGTGTTTATAGCAGCAAATCAACCCCAGACCATCACACAATCATGAATCATTATCAATGATCTTAATAGAGGCATGTGAGGCCATAGGCGTTCTTTTGAGACCCCCTCATTGAGTTATTAATGTAATATTTGGAGCAATCCTGGTAGGCTGGCCACTTTGTTTATTCATTAAGGCTTTCCCCAAAGCCTTAGAAATAGTCCTGTAACACGTTCCTAACTGACAGACGTCAGTGACTTTAATGTTGATCTATTCAGGTCTTTTAGCCAGCCTCATTTTGTCAGGTTTAATGTTAGTGTTTTCTTGATTCCAAATGTTAGACAGTAATCAGGCCTGGATATGGCTATTGAAATTCATGTAAACTTTGCAAAAAACTTGTTTAATTAAATTTGTTATATTCAAACAAGGGGACACCTACTTTTTCACATATGGTCAGATTGGTTTGAATAGGTTTTCTCTCTTAAATGAAATGTTTGTATTTGTTCAGGTTATCTTTGTCTGCTGTTAAAATTTGTTTGATGATCAGAACATGATAGTGTGGAAAAAACTTTCTGTAGCAATGGAAATCTTTCTCGAAGAACTGTATATCCTATGTCCTTGCTGAATATTACACTATTATATAAGTGAGATTTGTAAAATATGCTGAGACACAGTTTGAAACTTTAAAAGAATTACTAAAAGCTACAACACAATGTAGGGAAATACAAAAATAATTCACTACACCGTTCATTAAAGACTGTTGGTATTGATGTGGTTAGAGAGTAATATTTAATATTTTATCAAATAATATTTCGGTCTGTTAAGGGTTGTCCTGTGAATACCAGCCCAGTAAGGCGGTGGTATTAGAACAAAATCAAAAGGGTGAGCCAAGCTCTGACATTATTGAACAGAAAACTCTGCAAACATGGAATAAATTCACACAATTTCTTAAAATACAAGAATTTACTAACAAAAATAGGTCAACTCAAAGTCAAACATATTTCAATCAACAAACTCTTTACTATGCTAAAACAATCCAACTAAACCACCAAGCAGAATTATGAAGACTAATAGGCTATGTACAATATAAACAAGTTGATTGAAAATTATGACCAAAAGAGTGATGCAATATTACCATGCAATGTTTATGTTTGAGAACCAAGGATTATCTTGAAGAATCTGGAAATTCACCATTCACAATGCAAGATCAGATAAAATATTTTAATAAAATGTAAAGAATGATCTGAATAAAACCAACCTTCTGGATGACTAATTCTCAACGGTGTCTCATTAGCTGCCTTTATTTATTAAAATAATATTTAAATAAATATTAAGGACATGGTCAAATATTTAAGGGAATATTTTGGAAAAGAGCCAAATCTTTCTGGAGAAAAGGGGCTTAATGGTCTTTACTTGGTTATCAAATTTAGTAAAATAATGCTGGGGAAATATTTACTGGATTGAAAACTAACAACCTTTCTGGGTAAATATTCTTTAGTAACAAGCATGTGTCCTTACCTGTTAGCAGTTAAAGCTAACAAAAGAAGCTGATAGCTTAGCACCAGAATCAAACACACCTTTAAAAATACCACTAATAAAAGGGTTAAAATGCATTAGTGCAGATGGCGAGTAATGGCCGATCTTCTGTGTTAAAAAACAAAAAACAAAATCCCCCTTTAAATAAAGTTAGTCTTAACTTTAAATATACACAGAACACAAAACTGAGCACATGTGCTACAGATAGTCTGCTCGCACCAAGATAGTTGAGTTCAACACAAAACTTCATAAAATGAAAACATTCAGATCATAAATCTATTATTCTGCCCAAACCCTAACCTTGCAATTTATTTTGAAAGTTCCAGAAAAGTTTGTACCGCATCTTTCATGTTTCCATGGCTGTGGTTCCCAACAATTAGTACACCTGCAGGTACGTTTGTAAAATTAAAATCAATATTTTAACTGTGCAAATCAAACTGCCACCATCTAACAGAGCCCAACATTTATGTCAAAGACAGCTAGCTCTGAAATTCAGCATGTTGCCTCCTCCAGCCTTATGCATACTCTTATTCTTTTCAACTATTTAGAACAGATGTGTCCTTGCTCAAAGGCAGGTGATTCAAATGACTGAATTACTGTCATATTGTTTCTAACAGCTTTGACCCACATGCAGAAAGCAATCAGGAGACAGAGTTTGACAGCAATGATTTTATTTAATACTGAGGAATGCAGGGGACTGGAACCGGGATGCAACTGTAAAATAAGTAGAATGGTAAGCAGGGGAAAATTCAAGAGTAATGTTCTAAACAATGATTTTATCTTACTGGGATGAAGGAGAGATTCGCCAGAGGGGGGTGGAGAGACCAAGAGGTTGTGTACCCGTGTGACTGGAGATGGTGAATACTGGAATGCAAGGGACGTCAGTGGATCAGGAGTTTCTGGTGAAGGTGCTGTGGACGAAGGAGGGTGGACAGGGTTTGCTGGAGGTGGTCCAAGGAACAAAGGAATCAGGAGGCTGCTAGCTGATTTAATACAATGAAGTAACAGGAGGCTTGAGTCTTTGTTCATGAAGCTGGAGAGCTCTTCTCCAGAATCAGCAACCCAAAAAGTGTTTGATGCTGAGTACGAAGTCAGGTTCAGGCAATATCCTGCAAGGTAGAAAAATCCAAAATTACAAGAAGACAAAGCAAAGTCAGTGCAAGGATAATTGTGGCTTGAGATGTACCACTAAGGGCAACACTCTGGCAGTGAGTTGCTGGCAGCCTCCTCCTTAAATACTCCTCAGCAGATGATCAGGGAGATAGAGAACACCTGTCATCTCTCCTCCAGGTTCAAACGCCATCTAGAGGCTAAGCACAGTAAACAGCACCAAACACACAGACATGGCACAGATCCTGACAATGATCTCCTTATCATGTCTCCTTGCTCTGCAGAGACCTGCTAATGAACCATCCATTCAATTCAGGTGTGTTGAATTAGATGAGCACTTAATACATGCAACACAGTGGCCCTTAAAGTCTGACTCTGGACATCACTGATTTAGTCTGTAGTTGACAAGGGTCAACATTACATTTACAAGTACATCTCAGAAAATTAAAATATCATAAAGAAGTTGAAACTCATATTTCAGAAAGTGAAACTTATATTGATTCATTACACAGAATGGAACATTTTAAGCCTTCATTTCTTGTAGTCTTAGAGTCTTAGAGTACAAATGAATGTTCTCAAAAGCTTCAGCAAACGATGAATGTCTAAATGTTTTCTGTAAAATTTCTATGCTTTAAGTACTAGAGATAGATTCTGGTAGAGCTGTGTTCATAATACTTCTCTGAATTATAAATGAACTTCAGTATAGTTTTTTTCATTTTTTTTATATTGTAAAACATTCACAACAGGCCCTGCTCAGTTAAATTAACATCCAGTTTGGCTCGTAATGCTATATTAGAGTAATGCAGTAATACTATATTACATTAAGAAAATTGTGACTGGCTAAGAAAGCAGATTGCATAAAATCCTTATTTTGATTCAGTCAAGTGTCCTTTGCTTGCAAAGGGTGACAGGCTTCACTGAAGCATAAAAAGAAATTTTTAACAGGAACAGACCTCCAGCAGAAGCATACTTATGGTAAGGCAGCAATCTGTCTCAGCCACAAAATGTGTCTAGACCTTACAAGCAAGAAAAAGGAAAACAAAAATAAATGAATAAATAAAGTCCATATGAGCACTCTGAAATTTGTATTGTGATGCAGAAATTTGAGACGAGAAGCTAAAATCTTGTAAACAAAAAAAAAAAAAGTTAATTAGAAATCAGTAGTCCACAGTGACTACTGGTGTAACCAGAGGATCTCTTTCCCGTTTTCCATGTTTTTTTATATTATAAAAGCATTGTTTGGCAGCAGTTGCCCTGCGGTGGACTGGCGACCTGTCCGGGGTGTGCCCTGCCTCTCGCCCATAGACTGCTGGAGATAGGCACCAGCTCCCCCGCGACCCACTATGGAATAAGCGGTAGAAAATGACTGACTGACTGACTGTTTGGCAGCAACACAAGCTAAATACTTTGCAACCTCAACAAAAGACCAAAAAAAAAAAGCAAAACATGTTGACACCAGGAAAGTCCTTTGGTCCGCTTATTTGGTAAGGACCGAGACCACCTCAAAAAGAGGGTCTCGGTCCGGTTGTTTGGTCCGGTTGTTTGCTTGAGTGTATTCACACCTGTACAAAAGGTCCGGACCAAGGGGGGAAACAAACTCTGGTCCGTTTAAAGTGGACCAAACGTGGGAAAATGTGTTTTAGGTCTAAATGTAAATCAATTCAATTCAAAGATACTTTATTGATCCCCGAGGGGAAATTAGAATTCCAGTACAACCCATCCAAACATACATCATGACACAAGACAAAGGGGGGACGGGTCACCGAGGCTTTGCTGCCCACTCACAGGCGCTGCCCTTGCTAGATGAGAAAAGAGGCCACATTAGGTAAGTAGAGAGAAAAAATCATATTTCATACTTTATCCTTAGCAGGATACAGTTTGAGATTGCAAAAAACCTCAGCACAAAGAAGCAACAAGTTGACAAAACAACATCATGCCGGGAACGGTGAAGGCGGTGTGAGGGGTGCATATGTTTATCTTGAGCATGGGTGTGTGTGCAAGTGAGTGTGTGCAAGTAAGTCCATGAAGCACTGTCCCAGAGGCCATTGTCCTTGATGGTACGATGGAAGGTTCATCAAACGGCCACAAAGTTCTGAGCAGGTCCACAGATGTCCTCAGGGAAGGGAGGGGGCAGAGGGAGCAGAGCATCATGTTTACATAACTTCCAGGAGAAGTTGAAGATAGCCAGCCATCAAGGCCGTGCAGGGGAGCCAAATTCAGAAAAACAATAATTATTTGGGTTAGGCTGACTCTTAATTTTCCATCAGCCTTGAGAGTCTCGCTGGTGCTTCTCAAAGGCGAATCCAAACAGCCAAATTCCTGGTCTTTCGCCAGATCCGAGCGAACAACTTTCTCCAAGATTTATCCCATTTCACCCCTGAGTCCAGGAACCGCAACCTGCCTGCGATCCTGTATAAGGATCACATCCAGTCTGCGATTCAGCTCACGTAACATCTCAGTCTGAGTGTTGATCGCTCTGAAGATCCCATCACACATGCCAGGCAGCCTTACAATGGCCAGAACAGCTGCTGACATTCTCCGAATTTCTCGATATGCCAGGTAACCGCTGACTCCAAAAAGCAGAAATCCTGATATCAAACATCCAATTATATACATATCTTCAACATCCTCGACTGACATTATCGACAGACACACAATCTTCCACTTCCGCCAAGAGTCCATTGTGTATCCGGAGAAAAACGTCCAGTCCGGACAAGTTGGGCTCTCCTGACCCCTGTCTTCTCGTCGAGAAAATTTTATCAATTGCATTGAGAGACCAGCTGACCAAATCCATATTTTGGAAGAATTTGGAAGATATGCAAAAAAGAGGCTCCAAAAAAGACAAGACAAAGAGCTGAAGCAGGGCAGATATGGAAGGGCTGCGGGAGACAGAGAAAAAGCATCCTCCTCCACCGAGAGCAGAAAAAAAGAAGAGAAGCCTGCATTTTGTGAAACATCAAGTTTATTAACATCTTTAAAGGATGTGTATAACATACGATGCATTCCCATTATCTATATTTTGTGTGTACTGGGTTAAAGGGTGCACAGTGTACATTCTCATACTGTTTAGGATTAGGTAAATGTACCTTTTCGCCAAATGGCATCAAAAGTCTGTTTTATTGCAGGTGTCAAAATAAGGTGAGATCTTTCCATGTAATCCATGCAACAGTTAGTAACTGCTCATAGTTAACTCCATAAAAGTTACAATAAATATCCTTATAACCTTATGTGTGATCCATGCAATAATGATTAAAACACACAGTTGAAGCAGTAGAGAGTGAAACAAGCATGTTCTCATATTGTGGAATTGAGAGACTGGAGAGGCCACATATTACCTGTCTTATCTTTTGCAGAAGTATAAACAAGTATCCAATGATGTATGATAATATTTTCTATTCTTTTACAAGTATTAAATGCAGTCACTAATCTTTTCCATTATTTTACAAGTATTAAATGCAATCAGTAATCTTTGATCATTAAGTAAAAAGATATATGATTGAAATGTGGGTAAGAACTGAGAATTAAAGTAAAAAACATTAAGGTTTGACATTCTCAATCAGCTATATATGAAAGAGATATAACGTTAATCATTTGTGAAGCATGAATAAAAAGAATGAAGTGATGGTTTTGCAACTGTGTTTTAAAGTGAATGCTGAAAGCTGAAGAATGAAATGTGTAATACTGTGTAAAGTTTAAAACTGAGCAGATTAGGGAAAGAACTGAAGGATGACAAGGAGTGACGAGAGCCAGCTGCATGCTGACAGCGACGGGAGGATGCGACTACAGACCAGCTGCATGGCTATTACCAGCATCTCCAAGGCTGAGAAACAGCATCAGAAGGTCATGATGACCATGACTAAAGTATTGAGCAATAACCAAGAAGCTGAGCTGAATAGGTTGCGCAATAACTGAGAAGCCTAATAAGGAGCCGACTGGTGAAAGCATCAAGCACCATAAAAGCAATGCTGAAGGAAGGAACGGGGTTGTTTCCTCGCAGAAGACCAGCGAACAAGATCGGACGGAGAAAAGAAGCTTAGATGGAAAAGGAACAGAGACACAGCCCAATTGATCGACTGCAATAAAAAGAGGATCAACCCGTGGGCCCAGAAAGGACTGTGCCTCAAGATTAAGAATCTGATTTCATCTAAAGCCTTTTTATCCAGACAACAGAAGGGAACTTGATCGGTGAACAGCTGATTGCTCTAAGTTTCAGGCTTCTGGAAGTCCTGAATCAACCTCATTTGTCTCCGGGTTTCCTTCAACTCTTCAGCCTCTGTAAACTACTGCCTTCGGAGACATATAACAACAAAGATCCTGTTTAACCATCGAAGCCTGGAGTATCAGTGCCTGCCGCTTAAAGGAAGAAACCTGAAGATTAAGTCGTATTCCCTTCAAGAAACCACTCGTTGTTACCAGAAGAATCTTCTCCATCAGGTGCATGGATGAGCCTCCGTCTTCAAAGCCTCTCCAAACCCACTAGTTTCAGCATCAGGGAAAGACAGGTTGAGTTGATTGATTCATTTCTATTATTGAAATTATTTTGCGTTGCTGAATTTAAGCTGTTACTGACCCCTGCAAAAGCGTTACTAATTAAAGAAAGCATATAAAATTCTAGTTAAATCATGGACATTCAATTATTTGAGTCACTGTAATTTTTGGTTTTTCATTCGTGGTAAAAAAGTCTTGTTGCCTGGTTCTAAGATATTTTAGGAGGTTTTTATAGGTTGCCTTAGCCATGTTTGTTAAAAGAGCGCCATTGGGGCTCGTGCCGAGTCACTAAAATTAACCTAGCCCATATACCAAGAGCCAGTTGTAATATTAGGGAATGAGCAGCCGTGAACAAAAGTGACTGTTGAAGTGTGAATGACTGCGGTAGGCTACTCAAAGAAAGGCGAGACTTTTGTATGAAGGCTGTCAGAGGCTAGGCGAGTCATTTCCTGACACCAGCTTAAACAGAACTTTCGGTAAACCTGCTTAGTAAGACCTTTCAGGTTTGGGGAAGTCCGGACCCGTTGGATGGAGAGCTGGATGAGCAATCCCTTTAGACATAGGGAAGTAGGAGGGAGGGGTTAGTTCATGGGACAACAAAACAGGCAAAGCTTCCGCATAGCGTATCATGAGATTTAAATGTCTTAGAAGTGCTGTATGTGTGTGCCATAGTTTTCCAAAGGGGTCAAACTAAATATGCTACTGTATAAGATTTAAAGATGGAGCTGGTACTTTGTTGACTGGAACATTATTTACTGCAAGCAGTGCAAAATCATACATCTTTAATATGCAAGGCACATATGCAATAGTATGACAGAAATACTGGGTAGGTGCATCTCCTTTGATATTTGTGGTGGAATTATCAGATTAGATGTTTGTAGGTTCTTGTTTTTCAGCACCATGATGTTTTGTAGAAAGCTGATATCCACAGCCTATCCAAGATTGACGCTAAAGTAAATTGTACAGAAAGCGAAAATACTGAACAGACATACTTTTGGAACACGTCATTTAATTTTGGTCTGCCAGACAACACCCTACTTTTGCTGTCTCGCTGCAAGCCAATAGCCCTGTAAATATGATTTTATACTAAAATACAATAAACCTCTAGGTATGTTTAAGAATAATTTAGTGGTTAGAAAGCAGTAAAACTGAAGAAAAAAGACCATTCTATTACATCTGAAAATCAATACCCTCTGGCAAGTACAATGACTGAATAATCAAATACATTATCTGTTTTTTGATCAATCTTTTTTCTCTTGTAGATATAAAAGGTCCACTAGGATGGCAAAACAGTAAACGAACAAAGGCTAAAATCATACAATGAAATCTAAAGAAAATGCAACCCCCACAGTGTGTTACTATCACTAAGGAGATAATTTGATAGATGACAGTTTGACACCATAACTGGATGTTTCCTCCCTCAGCCTGAGGAACTGAAGGAGATACGACTTTCAAATTGTATTTATTACTTTACTTTTCTTTAAGGTCTTGTTTTTTTTTTGTTGTTGTTGTTGCTGTAGGATCCTTGCAAAATGCGAACAGATCCGAACATGACTACTTCTTGCTGGACTTATAATCAGAAAATTATCAAACTGCAGCTTCCAAAGGTACATATTCAAAAACATGCAGCCAAAGTGAAATAGGATTATAAGAAACCAAGACCAATTTCTATTTGAATTCGATATTAAAATGGGCCAACAAAGTCCTGTATGTTTACCTCTTTCACTTTATCAACAAAATGCTCACACAGAAAAGTCCTTACCGCTCGGCTATAACCAACCTCTAGAGATAAAAACATTGGCTTAACATCTGAGAGCAGATCAGGTATGATTTTAGATTTCAGGAATTATTTGTGGTGTACTAATGCCATTTTATGACAGATATTAATCAGTGTGTGGTATCCTGGTCTTTCCATTGTTGACCACGTTTTTTTAATTACAGCACCAAATGGCCCCAAGAAACGGTTAAATACACAATAATGTGCCTGCACAAGTTATAAAAGCACTCAAAACACATCAATTCTGATTTGTCTTCAATGGAGTTAATGATGTAGCAAAAATATGCTAGGCTACATGATGAATTACCACTTTTATTGGGCCATCCCACCAATATTTCAGATAGGATAGTGCAACTATTATTATATTATCCCATATAAAGTTGATATTACGACATGTATTTTATCTAAATTTGCAGTGCATAGAAGAATTTTCTGGAAGTCCCAAACATAATTCTCACAAAACATCATGGGTTACATAAATAAAGTGGATATGGTTTAAAGATATTTTCTCAATATTGACTCTAATTTTAGAGCATCACCATTACTACAATGTTTACGTGTATTTTCTCTGTGTAGAAATCTTGGTTCAAAATGTACAGTATCACGTATTTACTCTGTTTTCGGAACACTGCTGAGGATGCTCATTTTTAATTGCAATCGACATAATGTTTGATTGAACTGACTTTTCTTGTTTCTGCATTAGGTAAATCTTAATCCCGCCTGAGTCAACTCCTCTGGTACTACACTGACTGGTGCATCCACATCTTTTAAAAAGTCTTGTAGGGATTGTAAAGATACCTGATTTTACCGCAAATATCTGAAGCCAAGGACACAAACAAAGAACAAGCACTCCCGGCAGCTCACACATCAGGCTTTGTTTTTGCTCATTTGGGAACTTGGAGAAAATCCAGGATGAAAAAATAAGAGAAGAAATGGAACATTTGGCATATAGCACAGAGGAACAAGAAGAAGGCAATGTAGTTAGATGATAACAAATGAGATGGTAGCATATCGGACAGCTGTTGGAGATTAAAGAACAAATAAAAACAGTGCTGAGAATTGCTGGACCAGTAACATATAGAATTTGTAAATAGGCCCAGATTAGTAAGGGAGGTGAGTCAAAGGAATTAAAAAAGATGCCTGATTAGGATAAAATATGAAGATGAAGGTGTCTGCAGGAAGCAGCAATTGCTTTTAGTTAATTAATGTTAAGGAAGAAGCAAAATAGCATGTGGCAATTTAAATCCTTATAAGAGCTGCTAAAGAAGTATCTGAACTGGTTGTGAATATTATTATACCTGAAGTAGAGTATTCATTTGTGCAATGTGTTTCTTTGATCCAACTAATTTCCTACACTGGAGTAAAGGCAGCAGCTTCGATAAATGGTGGTTGCCATGTGTATGTAATGGTATGACTGATATAATACTCCATATGTTAAACATATATTTATGTATCACACATATATAAGTTACTCTATGTTTGCTGTCCCTCGACCTACCATCAGCTTAGTCCAAAGACAGGCAGCCCACCTGTCCCTGTCTCTGATAGTCATCTGTTAATTAATAAGATCATACATTCTATATGTGAAGATTCTGACAAGAACATTGTTGTTGGTTATGTTTTTTTCTTTACTCTTGTCAATCAATGTCCAGTCAATTTTTGATAATGTTCAGCTGAACATTAGATACCATATGTTTTTATGGATTCTGTGCAGATGTATCTTCATCAGGGTGTGTGCTATCAGATGAATAACAGATGACATTCTGCAATTTATCTTAATGTCTTTAGAAGTATAAAGCCTTTCTGATTAAAACTTCTGACACTTAAATAATATAAAAGCTAGGATTTAGGTTGTTTTGTACTTGTACATCTAGTCTACTAATCTTTAATAAAAAATCCACAGAGAGCCTTTTGAAAGACAAACTATAAATTTGCTTCTATCTGCACAGCCTTTTTGCCATTGCAAACATAGAATGACATACTCATCTGGCGATGGCGATGGTGTTATCAAGGGCCTTGGATGAATCTATTATTTTATCAATGGAAATACTTGAACTCTCGCTCAGAATGCTTAGATCTGTCTTGTTTTCAGTATGAGTAGTGAAACATCATTGAAGAATTGATCAAAGTTTTGACAGTTCTCAGAGTTCTAATTTGTTTTTTAGATGAGTGAAAATATGTTACACGGTACATAAGTTCCTCAATTTGCTGTTGTGTATTAACGTCCAAGGACATGTCAGAGTCCATATTCACTAGGCATTGGCAGCTACTACTGTCAAGGTATACTGCGGTGTTAAACAGTAACAGTTTCAGAACTGTTGAAACCTTCTGTCATACTGTTCATATAAAAGTGCATGGAGCATAGAGTATGACTTAGTTTGCTACCAGATCAGGGAAGATAAAATGTATTAATTTAGATATTTACTCAAAAATATATCTAAATAATGGTGCCTCCACAAAACTGCACAATATACTGAATCATAATTGTTATCGCAATATCAGTATTTGCAATATTACAATTGAAAAGGACTACAATTATATTTTTTTTGGAAGTTGAGCATCCTAGACTAAACTGCAGATAACCTAAGACCTAAATATGAATGTTTCTCATGTTAAATCTATAAAAATATAAAGCACTTCAAAATAATTAGTAAACAAACACATATGCATGATTTCAGTTTAGTTCGGGGTTTCAGACTGAATCATAGAACTGTCCTCCCAATAAAGTGTGAAACCCTTAATAAACCCTAAGTAAAAATAAACAAACCAAAGGACAATCACTAAATCTAACATCCCAAATTATCTAAAAACAGAAAAAAAATAGATGTTATTAAAACGCCTGTTCATTCCTGCAGCTTTGGTTCTCTATAGAAGTGTTGAGGCTACCAACAGCCAATCAGTATTCACTGCTTACAACCAAAACCTCAGAGAAAATATTTCTTCTGAAGCAGAGGACACCCTCAAGCACTGAAAACAAAAAACAAAAAATTTAATTATTGCTCTGGCTGCAACAAGTAATTTTTTAAGAGGTTCTAATAAATGACATTAGTATGGCATCGTAATTGTGATATCAAGTATCGACAAAATATTTTGACTGTTCTTTGTGTTTCTACAGTAGTTATTATTTCATAGGGAAAGCCTCAGAGATGTGCCCTTTCAGAGAAGCACATTGTCCAAGGGCAGACCAAAGCTGAAAACCTTGTTGAGTCATCTTGGTCTTTCTGAGCTTTAGAGTTATTTTCCTGTGTGAGAAAATGTTCAATATTCTGTTGTGATATCTGTGTGTCTAAGAAGAACACACGTATTGTAGTATTAATGGGAGATTCAAATGCTGTCTGTTAGTTCTTTGGTGCATTGCCTCTGTAGGAAGGCTTTCCCATGAACCAGCGAACTATATATGTAATTCTGTGATGGGAGAATACTAATCGATTCTTATTCATTAAACATCCCAAGTATTTTTAATCCCAGTATAAACTTCTCTACAGTTCATATTTTCTGCTAAATTGAAATGAACCAGGCCACTCATGGTAAACATCAGTATTTTACTCTGTGTACATTCAAATACAACAATAAAGTCAGCTAAACTTAGTGTTTTCCCTTTTAGTTGCCTGTATATGCAGAGAAAATAGAAGCCATTTTTAGGAATTTTATGAGTGATTTTACAATCTTTTACAGAGCTAATGTGATATTAAAACAACTCTTCAAGATTGTGCATCATTTACTAATTTTAAGTTTTAAAAAAAAACTGAGACATTTCTGGTCACTGTTCCTGCAGGGCATATCACAGTCTTAAGAGTGTGGAAATATACAGGGGTTGGACAATGAAACTGAAACACCTGTCATTTTAGTGTGGGAGGTTTCATGGCTAAATTGGACCAGCCTGGTAGCAAGTCTTCATTGATTGCACATTGCACCAGTAAGAGCAGAGTATGAAGGTTCAATTAGCAGGGTAAGAGCACAGTTTTGCTCAAAATATTGAAATGCACACAACATTATGGGTGACATACCAGAGTTCAAAAGAGGACAAATTGTTGGTGCACGTCTTGCTGGCACATCTGTGACCAAGACAGCAAGTCTTTGTGATGTATCAAGAGCCACGGTATCCAGGGTAATGTCAGCATACCACCAAGAAGGACGAATCACATCCAACAGGATTAACTGTGGATGCAAGAGCAATCTGTCTGAAAGGGATGTTCGGGTGCTAACCCAGATTGTATCCAAAAAACATAAAACCATGGCTGCCCAAATCACGGCAGAATAAAATGTGTACCTCAACTCTCCTGTTTCCACCAGAACTGTCCGTCGGGAGCTCCACAGGGTCAATACACACCGCTGGGCTGCTATAGCCAAACCTTTGGTCAAGCGTGCCAATGCCAAACGTTGGTTTCAATGGTGCAAGGAGCGCAAATCTCGGGCTGTGGACAATGTGAAACATGTATTGTTCTCTGATGAGTCCACCTTTACTGTTTTCCCCACATCTGGGAGAGTTACGGTGTGGAGAAGCCCCAAAGAACTGTACCACCCAGACTGTTGCATGCCCAGAGTGAAGCATGGGGGTGGATCAGTGATGGTTTGGGCTGCCATATCATGGCATTCCCTTGGCCCAATACTTGTGCTAGATGGGCACGTCACTGCCAAGGACTACCGAACCATTCTTGAGGACCATGTGCATCCAGTGGTTCAAACATTGTATCCTGAAGGCAGTGCCGTGTATCAGGATGACAATGCACCAATACACACAGCAAGACTGGTGAAAGATTGGTTTGATGAACATGAAAGTGAAGTTGAACATCTCCCATGGCCTGCACAGTTACCAGATCTAAATATTATTGAGCCACTTTGGGGTGTTTTGGAGGGGCGAGTCAGGAAACGTTTTCCTCCACCAGTATCACGTAGTGACCTGGCCACTATCCTGCAAGAAGAATGGCTTAAAATCACTCTGACCACTGTGCAGAACTTGTATATGTCATTCCTAAGACGAATTGACGCTGTATTGGCCGCAAAAGGAGGCCCTACACCATACTAATAAATTATTGTGGTCTAAAACCAGGTGTTTCAGTTTCATTGTCCAACCCCTGTAAATGCCTTATTATTAGTAGTGTGGAAATATAAATGCATTATTATTAGTAGCTAAAACTAATATATATTTGGGACTTTGCTGTTTATAGATTGATTTTTATTAGGAGTTTTTAGTTATGTTTTTGATAGTTAGAAAAAACCTTAACAGTAGCCTCTAGTATTATAGAGTCCAGTTTTTACACAATGAGTGTTTATTATTCAAGGTTAAAGCTTGCAGGTGTTTTCTGTCTGTATCGTGAGAAGCTGGCAGTGTATTGGGGAGGCATGGTATTCCTCTCCCTGAAGATTCCTGAAGACGTGTGGGAAACAATTCTTTAATTAAATGATGAAATGTATCTCTGTTTCTTTGATACTGTTTCTGGTGAGACATCCACAGACAGTATGATTGTGTATGTGTACTGCATAGCAGCGTGGGGTATAAAATGTAATGTAACGCAGCCCCCAGTGAGACAACACACATATGTTTCCAGGTAGCAGTGTAAGTGTGAAGTCTCCCCCTCTGAATTCAGATTGGTTTTAATAAACGTGTGGAAACATACAACTGATCTCTGACTGAGGATTGTCCTTTGGGGTGCCAAATAAAAAGAGTCGATGAGATGTGAGGAGTAATGTAAGAGTTAACGGACGGCCAGTAAAGTTTTCCTACCTCGACAAGAGTTAGAATAGATTTTTATTCAGTTTCATCTGTAACTGCTGTGGAATAGTTACAGAAAGCTCTTTAGGTCTTCGGATTACCAAATTGTAAATATGACCAGAACCTCCCTTTGTTTCTTTCTTAATTGGAACACCAGTTTGTCTGTCTAATCTACTGACTAAACATTCAGTTTCTGGTTCCCTCTGTTTAAAAGCTCAAAATTTGTTAGCTATTCTCTGCGTAAGAATAACTATAAGAGATCAAATCTTTCAAGTTGTGGCACCCTGGCTTTGCAATAACTTGTCTCCTTAGTGTTTGGTTGTTTTTTCCTAAAACAAAACAGTTTAACACCTTAGTAACCTTGGTTTTCACCTGTCACCTGTTATGGTTGATCTTATTTTACATTGGCTTTTACATGCATGTCTTTATGTTCATGTCTTGGGATTTTTGTTATATGTCAGTTTGTGACATTGTCTGTGAAAAGGGTCTCAAAAATACATCATTCATTCATTCATTCATTGGCTCTTATTGCACAGATAAAAACTCAAGTTCGTATTGCTGAAATTAATTTAAAGTTTGTTATAGTTATGCTTTTCCATAAGGTTTGAAGTGAATCTAAGTAAAGTGTAGTTGCTACTACAAATTAATCAGTTATAATTCTACTTCTGAAAATGTTTTTGTAACTACTTCCCTCTAGCCCCCGCACATGAGATGCAATCGGCACAGTTAATTTAAAATCCTTTTTTTTTTTTCAACAAAAGGTGAGAGTCAGCAGACTAGTTAGCTTCTAAACCATAATGACATTAAATAAAGAACCATAAATAATGCTTTATTGGTCTGTATGACTAGGTTGAATAGACTGTTTTTCCAAATAGGTGTTCAGTATTTATTTATTTGTTTTATTTTTTGCAAAGTGCTTTGAGATGACATGTTGTGAATTGACGGCATATAAATAACCTGAATTGAACTGGTTTGATTTAATTGTTTTTAAATCACCACCGTTGTTGCGGTAGGCGGAGATCTGATACTGAGGCAGCAACAAAGACCCCTCCTGCATTAGTAAGACCCCCATTTAATGTCAACTAACAAAATTTACGGAAACAATGTGGCTTTGGACCCCACATTGGAAACACACTACACTGATGGCCAGGGTAAAATAAAAGGTTCTTGATAAACAAAGTTCCAAGGCAGAAAACAAAGTTGCATTTTAGAAATATACCTTTAGTCCCAGAAAAATCTTTCATGTTGGATCATTAAGTGGTAGCTTTGAAGAATTGATCTAATAACTTTAATATTGTTCGTTTTTCATTTTTCGCAGGAAAAATGTTTGAAGTGTTTTTAGTCGGTCAGGTTTATTGATTTATTTCAATTCATACTGTGGCTCAGTGGGTAGTCATCTTGCAATTCGAAGGTTGTGTGTTCAGTTCCAGCTTTTCATTATCACATGTCGATGTGCCCCTGGGCAAGACACTTAAGCCTAAGTTGCATATCGATCTGTCTATTGGTGAATCAGAATCAGAATCAGAATCAGAAAAGCTTTATTGCCAAGTACGTTTTTGGACATACAAGGAATTTGTTTTGGCGTAGTCGGTGCAATACAATACAAATTAAACAGTATAAACATATCTACAATATAATATAAATATATGTGCACAGTTTTAAGTGACTGAGAGTAAATGTAGAGCACTATAGGATGCCAGAGCGGTACAACAGTGCAGGTGATCATTGTGCAAGTATGGCAGTGCAAGTAAAGCAGGAGTCCAAGCTGAGCGTTAATGTAACGCATAGAGTTGCAGGTTACAAGTGTCCTGTCAGCAAAAAAGAGGGGGTGTGGGGGGAAGGGAGAGTGTCAGGGTGGTTTCCGGGCTTTGTTAACAAGGCTGGTGGCAGATGGGAAAAAACTGTTCTTGTGGCGTGAGGTTTTGGTCCGGGTGGACCGCAGCCTCCTGCCAGAGGGGAGAGTCTCAAAGAGTCTGTGACCGGGGTGGGAGGGATCAGCCAGAATCTTCCCTGCCCGCTTCAGGGTCCTGGAGGTGTACAGTTCCTGGAGCGACAGTAGACTGCAGCCAATCACCTTCTCAGCAGACCGAATGACACGCTGCAGCCTGTCCTTATCCTTGGCTGTAGCAGCGGCGTACCAGATGGTGATGGAGGAGGTGAGGATGAACTCAATGATGGCTGTGTAGAAGTGCACCATCATAGTCTTTGGCAGGTTGAATTTCTTCAGCTGCCGCAGGAAGAACATCCTCTGCTGGGCTTTCTTGATGAGGGAGCTGATGTTTGGCTCCCACTTGAGATCCTGGGAGATGATGGTTCCCAGGAAGCGGAAAGATTCCACAGTGTCAATTGTGGAGTCACAGAGGGTGATGGGGGCAGGTGGGGCTGGGTTCTGCCTGAAGTCCACAACCATCTCCACTGTCTTTAGAGCGTTGAGCTCAAGGTTGTTCTGGCTGCACCAGTCCAACAGATGGTCCACCTCCCATCTGTACGCAGACTCGTCACCATCAGAGATGAGTCTGATCAGGGTGGTGTTGTCCGCAAACGTCAGAAGCTTGACAGACTGGTGACTGGAGGTGCAGCTGTTGGTGTACAGGGAGAAGAGCAGAGGAGAGAAAACAGCCTTGGGGGGAACCGGTGCTGATGGTCAGGGAGTCAGAGACGTGCTTCCCCAGCCTCACGCGCTGCTTCCTGTCAGACGGGAAGTCAGTGATCCACCTACAGGTGGAGTCGGGCACACTCAGCTGGGAGAGCTTCTCCTGGAGCAGAGCTGGGACGATGGTGTTGAAGGCAGAGCTGAAATCCACAAACAGGATCCTGGCGTAGGTTCCTGTGGAGTCCAGGTGCCAGAGGATGAAGTGAAGGGCTAAGTTGACTGCATCATCTACAGACCTGTTGGCTCTCTAGGCAAATTGCAGGGGTTCCAGGAGGGGGTCGGTGATGTATTTTAGGTGTGAGAGCACAAGGCGCTCAAAGGACTTCATCACCACTGAGGTCAGGGCGACGGGTCTGAAGTCATTAAGCCCTGTGGTCCTTGGCTTCTTGGGAACAGGGATGATGGTGGAGGACTTGAAGCAGGCTGGCACATGACATGTCTCCAGTGAGGTGTTAAAAATGTCTGTGAAGACTGGAGACAGCTGATCAGCGCAGTGCTTCAGGCTGGCTGGTGAGACAGAATCCGGTCCAGCAGCTTTCCGGGGGTTCTGTCTCCTGAAGAGTTTGTTGACATCCCTCTCCTGGATGAAAAGAGTCGTCCCCGGCGTGGGTGGGGGGCTGGTGGGGGGGAACTTCAGGGTGGGGGTTGGAGGTGCCAAGGCCCCTCTTGAGGTTGGGGAGGTGGGGTTGGTGGATTGTGGCTGCAGGTGTTGGGGGGTGTCGTGGGGGATGGTTGCAGGACTGTCCCTTTGTCTTTCAAAGCGGCAGTAGAACTCGTTCAGGTCGTTGGCGAGGCGTCGGTCGTTGATGGAGTGGGGGGCTTTCGGCTTGTTGTTGGTGATCTGCCTGAGCCCTTTCCACACAGACGCAGAGTCGTTGGCTGAGAACTGGTTTTGGAGCTTCTCAGAGTACAGTCGTTTGGCCTCTTTCACTGCCTTGCCAAACTTGTACTTCGCCTCTCTGTATATGTCTTTGTCCCCACTCCTGAAGGCCTCTTCCTTATCCAGTCTTAACCTTCTGAGTTTGGCTGTGAACCAGGGTTTGTCGTTGTTGTAACTCACCCTGGTGCATGATGGTACACAGCTGTCCTCACAGAAGCTGATGAAGGAAGTCACAGCCTCTGTGTACTCGTCCAGACTGTTGGTAGTAGTCCTGAACACATCCCAGTCTGTACAGCCTAAACACGCCTGGAGATTCTCCACAGCCTCACTGCTCCACTTCCTTGTTGTCCTCACAACAGGTTTGCAGAGCTTTAGTTTCTGCCTGTATGCAGGAATCAGGTGGACCATGATGTGGTCGGATTGGCCCAGTGCAGCACGTGGGACGGCGTGATAAGCGTCTCTGATGTAACAGTGATCCAGAATGTTGTCCTCTCTGGTCGGACATTTTATAAACTGTCTATATTTGGGGAGTTCGTGGGTGAGATTACCTTTGTTAAAGTCGCCAACGATGATAACTAAGGAGTCCGGGTTGGTCCGCTCCACATTCAGTATCTGGTCGGCGAGCATGCGCTGTGCTTGCGTACGTTAGCTTGCGGCGGGATGTAAACACCAACCAGGATGAACGAAGCGAACTCACGGGGGGAATAGAAAGGCTTACAGTTTATGATGAAGGCTTCCAGGTCTGGAGAACAGTGCTGCTGAATCACTGTCACATTGTTGCACCAACCACTGTTGAGGTAGAAACAGATTCGTCCACCTTTCGCTTTGCCGGAGAGTTCCGTGTCTCTGTCCGCTCTGTAGAGCTGGAATCCTGCCAGCTGCAGCGCAGAGTCTGGTATTAATCCACACAGCCACATCTCCGTGAAGCACAAAACTGCCGATGAATAAAAGTCCCTGTTTTTCCCCAACAGCAGTTGTAGTTCCTCAATTTTGTTGGGAAGTGAGCGCACGTTAGAGAGAAATATTCCAGGTAACGGTGTTCATAGTCCACGCTGGCGAAGATGTACCAGCACCCCAGCCCGTTTCCCTCTCTTCCGGCGTTTCACCGCGTGAGCAAAGGTGAGCGTACCTTTGACCAGAATGTCCAAAAATTCCAGCGCAGTAGGCAGAAAAGTGGGAAATAACTCCTCTGGTGTAGTAGCCATGATGTTCATGAGTTCTTCTCTGGTGAGAGAGCTCCGAGTACCATCACAGAAGACCGTTTGAGAGCAGAAAACAAAACAAAACAATGCGCACCAACACGCCGAGGCGACCATCTGCGGCGCCATCTGATTAGAGTGCTCAATATGATTAGAAAAGCACAATAAATAAATAAATTCAGTCCATTTAACTTAATGGGTTTAGCAGACATGGTGCCAACAAATTAGTGCCTTCAAAATATTATATAGTACCTTTAATATGTACCAAGAGAAAAAGCCTTTTTTCTGTCACCGGTATGAGACAAATGAGTTTGAACTATTGTTCCATAAACAAAGATTTGAGTGGCACTTGATTATACTCGATCTGTGCTCTCAATGGAAGTCATGAAAAGTCATGAAGTCATGACTTTTTTTTAAGTCATGAAATGATTTAATAGTTTAATACCTGACATGAACCAGTACTCAAACTCACAACATAATACAAAATTGACATATTTGCCTTGAGCTGATTTGTAATACAGTCACGGGAAAATAAATATAACTCAAATAAATACTGTCAAGAGAAAATGAAATAATGGCATTATCCTTGACAGGAAGGCAATGTTACCTTCATTTGTGCCTTATTGTTCAAACATGATTAACCATTTATCTGTTATAGTAGGATTTGGGCTTGTTTTATGATCACCATCATGTTTATTGCTGACATTTACTATACAAACCATCTGGAGCAGGTCTTTCCCTGTGAGCATCTCTGTTATTCATCAGTTTGGAGTCATAGGGATTTCCAGATGGCCCCACCACCATCCTTAGAAGTATTGAAAAGTTTTGTGCTTCTTTTTTTTCCTTTCCATTTCTGTCTCCGTGTCCATAACAATTGAAACAGTTTCTAATAAAGTTTCTTTTTATGAATATCAAGCCTTCGGGTCGTGGACAGGACCCTGACTGTCGTTTCGGCCTACGGGCCGAGCAGTAGTGTGGAGTGCCCGGCCTTCTTGCCGTCCCTGTCGGGGGTGCTGCATAGTGCCCCTCCCGAGGACTCCGTTATTCTGCTGAGGGACTTATCGGGTGGTGGAAAGAGTATTTCGAGGATCTCCTCAAGCCTGCCGTCATGCGTTCCCTGGTGGAAGCAGAAGCTGGGGACTCAAGGTTTGACTCTTTCATAACCTAGGCTGAAGTCACCTTGGTGGTTAAAAAGCTCCATGGTGGTGGGGCTTCGGGGGTGGACGAGATCCACCCTGAGAACCTCAAATCTCTGGATGTTGTGGGGCTGTCATGGTTTACAGGTCCTTCTCAAAAAATTTGCATATTGTGATGAAGTTCATAATTTTCTATAATGTAATGATGAAAATTTAACATTCATATATTTTAGATTCATTGCACACTAACTGAAATATTTCAGGTCTTTCATTGTCTTAATACGGATGATTGTGGCATACAGCTCATGAAAACCCAAAATTCCTATCTCACAAAATTAGCATATTTCATCCGACCAATAAAAGAAAAGTGTTTTTAATACAAACAACGTCAACCTTCAAATAATCATGTACAGTTATGCACTCAATACTTGGTCGGGAATCCTTTTGAAGAAATGACTGCTTTAATGCGGCGTGGCATGGAGGCAATCAACCTGTGGCACTGCCGAGGTCTTATGGAGGCCCAGGATGCTTCGATAGCGGCCTTTAGCTCATCCAGAGTGTTGGGTCTTGAGTCTCTCAACGTTCTCTTCACAATATCCCACAGATTCTCTATGGGGTTCAGGTCAGGAGAGTTGGCAGGCCAATTGAGCACAATGATACCATGGTCAGTAAACCATTTACCAGTGGTTTTGGCACTGTGAGCAGGTGCCAGGTCGTGCTGAAAAACGAAATCTTCATCTCCATAAAGCTTTTCAGCAGATGGAAGCATGAAGTGCTCCAAAATCTCCTGATAGCTAGCTGCATTGACCCTTCCCTTGATAAAACACAGTGGACCAACACCAGCAGCTGACACGGCACCCCAGACCATCACTGACTGTGGGTACTTGACACTGGACTTCTGGCATTTTGGCATTTCCTTCTCCCCAGTCTTCCTCCAGACTCTGGCACTTTGATTTCCGAATGACATGCAGAATTTGCTTTCATCCGAAAAAAGTACTTTGGAACACTGAGCAACAGTCCAGTGCTGCTTCTCTGTAGCCCAGGTCTGGGGAATGCGGCACCTGTAGCCCATTTCCTGCACACGCCTGTGCACGGTGGCTCTGGATGTTTCTACTCCAGACTCAGTCCACTGCTTCCGCAGGTCCCCCAAGGTCTGGAATTGGCCCTTCTCCACAATCTTCCTCAGGGTCCGGTCACCTCTTCTTGTTGTGCAGCGTTTTCTGCCACACTTTTTCCTTCCCACAGACTTTCCACTGAGGTGCCTTGATACAGCACTCTGGGAACAGCCTATTTGTTCAGAAATTTCTTTCTGTGTCTTACCCTCTTGCTTGAGGGTGTCAATAGTGGCCTTCTGGACAGCAGTCAGGTCGGCAGTCTTACCCATGATTGGGGTTTTGAGTGATGAACCAGGCTGGGAGTTTTAAAGGCCTCAGGAATCTTTTGCAGGTGTTTAGAGTTAACTCGTTGATTCAGATGATTAGGTTCATAGCTCATTTAGAGACCCTTTTAATAATATGCTAATTTTGTGAGATAGGAATTTTGGGTTTTCATGAGCTGTATGCCAAAATCATCTGTATTAAGACAATAAAAGACCTGAAATATTTCAGTTAGTGTGCAATGAATCTAAAATATATGAATGTTAAATTTTCATCATGACATTATGGAAAATAATGAACTATATCACAATATGCTAATTTTTTGAGAAGGACCTGTACATGCCTCTTCAACATTGCGTGTTGGTCATAAGAAGGGTCACCGGAGAGTGTGTTCCAATTATAGGGGGGTCACACTCCTCTGCCTCCCTAGTAAGGCCTATACCAAGCTATTGGAGAAGAGAGTCTGGCTGATAGTCGAACCTCGGCTTCAGGAGGAACAGTGTGGTTTTCGTCCTGGCCGTGGAATGCTGGACCAGCTCTGTTCCCAGTGCATGTTGGACTCTGGCAGGGCTGCTCTTTGTCACCAGTCCAGTTCATAACTTTTATGGACAGGATTTCTAGACGCAGCCAAGGGCCGGAGGGGGTCGGGTTCGGGGACCAGTGGATTTCGTCTCTGGCTAGGATGAAAATCAGATCCCCCGAGTCTGAGGCCATGTTTCTCGACCGGAAAAGGGTGGCTTGTCCTCTTTAGGTTGGAGGGGAATTCCTGCCTCAAGTGAAGGAGTTCAAGTATCTTGGGGTCTTGTTCAAGAGTGAGGGGTGAATGGAGTGGGAGAACGACAGACGGATCGGTGCGGCTGCCGCAATAATGGGGATGCTGTGCCGCTCCGTTGTGGCACAGAGAGAGCTGATCCGAAAAGTGAAGCTCTCGATTTACTGGTCAGTCTACGTTCATACCCTCACCTATGGCCATGAACTTTGGGTCATGATCAAAAGAACAAGATCCCAGATACAAGCGGCTGAAATGAGCTTCTTCTGTAGGGTGGCCAGGTACTCAGAGATAGGAGCTCGGCCATCCAGGAGGGGCTCAGAGTAGAGCCGCTGCTCTTCCACATCAAGAGGAGCCAGTTGAGGTGGCTCGGGCATCTATACTGGATGCCTACTGGACGACTTCCTCGGGAGGTGTTCCAGGTACGTCTCACCGGGAGGAGGCCCAGGGGACATCCCAGGACACGCTGGAGGGACTATGGCCCTCGGCTGGTCTGGTAACGCCTTGGGCTTCCCCCGGAGGAGGTGTCTGGGGAAAAGGAAGTCTGGGTGCCTCTACTGAGTCTGCTGCTCCCATGACCTGGTCCCAGATGAAGCAGAAGACAGCGAGTTCGAGTACGAGTATATGTACTGTACATACAGTATTTACATAAAAAATGTTTTTTTCCCCACTAAATTTAATATATATATTTTTAAAATTCTGTAAAATTAGAGCAAATTTGACCTGAAGTCAAATTTATTTCTTTGTGTGCAGAAAGTTGGCCAATTAAGCTTATTCTGAGTTATGAATTAGGCATGTCATAAACTGCTGAAGATTTTGGTTTTAGGATACCAGAGATCTTTTGTTACTTCCTACTGGGGAGCAGTTTTTTGTCAAAACTGAGTTGACATTGAGTGCTGTCTATTTCAGATAAGTGCCACTTTCATAGGATGCTTATTTATTTAAACACCAGGGCAGTATGGCGGGTTGAAGCTAATCAATTGCTGTTGCACCTCTGAGCAGCAAAGCAAGTAAATTGCTGAGTATCTTTTGACAGACAGTGATTAGCCTGATGTGCTGTTCAGTGCTGTCCAAAAAGTAAGTGATGGCTACAGTTCGTATAAACAGTTTTAACTCAAAGTTAACTTTTTTATTGTCAACTGAAATAAGTATTGGAAAGTTAGAGTTGTAGAGTAATCTCCTTTCAAAGTCGCATAACTAAAACAACAGTAGCTTTCATTTAGAGCCAAAAATCGTAGGACATAAGGACGAAATAGTTCATTAAGTTAATTATAAACTGAAATGCACCTTATGGTTTAAATACCTTACATGTAACAGTAACATTGGTCAGTAGAGACTTATTATATGAGTAAAAGTTGCCCTTACACTGACTGCTTTGTTGCTTGGACAAAAAACGAATACAAATGCAGTTCTGGTTGAACAAGTAAATGTATCAAAATATGTTTTGTTATACAATATCTCACAAAGTGACACCCCTCACATTTTTGTAAATATAAAAAAAAATTTACGCAGCCATTATTATATAAACGGCTGGCTACAATAGTGAGTTCACAGCTAAGTAGAAGGTTCACGTTGTTCACAAAGTGTCTTTATTTTGTGTGGCGACCATTTTCAAGCCTTTCTTTAACTCTCTTGGGCATGGAGTTCACCAGAGCATTACAGGTTGCCACTGGAATCCTCTTCAACTCCCATGATGACATGCAGGAGCTGGTGGATGTTAGAGATCTTGCACATCTTCACCTTCTCTTTGAGGATGCCCCACAGAGCCTCGTAGGGTTTAGGTCTGGAGACCAGGTTGGCCAGTCCAGCACCACTGTCAAGGCAGAGGTTATCTTGGAGGGTTAGGGTCAGACAAGACACACTTGTCTTTCTCCTCACTTAGTTGCGGCGACACACACTTGAAACTATCTGAACCATATAAGTTTACCTTGGTCTCATCACACCACAGGACATTGTTCCTATAATCCATGTCCTTATTCTGGTTGTCTTCAGTAAACTGTTTGCAGGCTTTCTTGTGCATCATCTTTAGGAAGGCTTCCTTTTTGTGACCATGTAGACCAATTTGATGCAGTGTGTGGTGTCTGTTCTAAGCACTGACAGACTGACCCCCCAGCCCTTCAACCTCTGCAGCAATGCTGGCAGCAGTCACATGTCATATGTGTATTTTCTAAAACAACTTCTGAACAGGCTGCGATGGACTGGCGACCTGTCCAGGGCGTACCCCACCTCTCGCCCATAGACTGCTGGAGATAGGCACCAGCTTCCCCGCGACCCACTATGGAATAAGCGGTAGAAAATGACTGACTGACTTCTGAACAGGTTGCTGAGCACATGCACTCAACTTCTTTGGTCAACCATGGCAAGGCCTCTTCTGAGTGGAACCTGTCCTGTTAAACTGGTGTGTCGTCTTGGCCACCGCTCAGTAAGACAGAGTGTGAGAGCGATAAAACCAAAATTCAACACACCTGCACCCTAGTCACACCTGAGACGTTGTATAACCCATGGGTCACATGACACTGGGGATGGAAAATAGCTAACTGGGGACTTAGGGGTGTATAGACATTTGTTGCAAATACTGTAGACATCGCTACATGCATGCTCAGTATGAGGGATTGCTGCAAAGTCCATGCCAGTGACTGTCCATTGTCTCTACATGCTCATCTGGGAGGAGGGAATGCTACAAGTCACTGACTGGATGCAATCTGCTGGGTTTCCATAGATAGAAAAATTTTTTATCCAATTTGAATAAAAAGCTAACTCCGACTGCACTGTTCAATTGTTAGGATTAATTGGAATGTATGTACCTGACTGTTGTGAAGTGTCTTGAGACAACATGTGTTGTGAATTGGCGCTATATAAATAAAACTGAATTGAATTGAATTAACGGCTATGTGTTGAGTTATTTTGAGAGGACAGCAAATTTACACTGTTTACATACAGTACAAGCTGTATACTACATTGTATCAAAGGATCATAACTTCAGTGTCCCATTAATATATTTTATTAAATATGTACAGAAATGTGAGGGGCGAACTCACTTTGTGAGAAACTGTATATCAACACATATTGATACATCTACTTTAAGTGACGAGAACTACATGTGTACCTTTGTGAGTTACTGTAGTTAATTGTTGAATGCTTATGTTATTAGGAAGATATTTCCTATGAAGTTTAATCAAACAGTAGGAATGGCTAAGATGAATGCATTGAACTCTCTTACCACTTTATAAAAAATATTTTTAAAAGTATCTGCTACACTTAACTTGTGCAATGCTTATCCAGTGTCATGATTTTTATTCATGTAATAAAAAGCATCGTTTAATTATGTCCTTAATTTTTCATTTTGTAAAGTGTACAAAATAAAACACAGGACAATTACTAGATAAGTGTTTTCACATTTGTGTTTTGTTAAGGGTTTCACCTACAAGAAAACTATGAAAACCCCTCTGTGATAATTCTATCTCACAGGAAAATCATAAAAATATGCAGCTGTAATTCTCTCAAACTTAAAAACTCATTAAGTGTTCACTGCATTTCGCTTTTGTATGTAATCAGCAGTAATTTCCCCACTTAATTCTGCACGTATTGAATCTAAGCTCACTGCGTTAAAAATTAAAGCTGCATTAGAGTATAGATAAAAAAGTCTGATACTTTACAATCCACTTCCAAAAGCCCATATTTAACAGCTCTGGATGAAATCATGTTCCAGATAAATTTATTTTATTTCTATAGCAGTTGGAATTGCTAGTGGAAAAAAGAAGACATGTATATTACAAGAGAATTAAATAGGACGAATTGCTTTTGCTTCAAGACAGAACATTTTAAAATAGATTTATTTAGGGGTCAGGCTTTACTCATTTGCTGAAGAAACGGACAGAAAACCACTGCATATAAGAAAAGAGAGAATCAAAATTTGATCTGAGAGAAGCAGAGAGCATGTGGGTGTTTTGAGGAGGTTTGGCTGTGTGTGGACTAATCTGTTATAACACGAGAATGGACGTTTCTGGATATTTTATTTTCATACCTCTTACTACTAGAGCATACTAATCAGGTAAAGCATGTGTTCTCACTCCGTTTCCAAGCTTTTTATTATGAATGTGGATAATGTTTTCTACTCTACATAAAAAGAAAAGTAAATTAAAGAAGCCAACACTATTTGATGTCACCATTAAAACGGGTAAATGTCGGGATCTGGGTTGTGTGTGTGTGTTTGTATTGTGCTTGCAACATTGTCTCAGTGTTTCAGATGGTGCTGGAGTTCTCAGGTGTGCTGGGGAGGAGTACTTTAGCAGGAGGCTGCCAGCACTTTGACGTCATAGTGTTTTGCCTTCTGTGGTAACAAACTCAGCCATTGCTAAGTCTATGCTTTGTGTTTCAATCTGGAATAACTTTGTTTATGTCCCTTCGCAGACTAAGAATCTGAACTTTGGATTTATATCACTGAACAACTGACTTTGTGTCCACGAGTTTTCTGGATGACCAAGATTATCTACGTTCTGAAGACTTCGTTACCTAACTATTGTTTCTGTGTGGATTACCAACCAAGCTCGCAGTTTGCTGCTTCCTCCATCTCCAGGACCTAAGCATAAGCATACCCTGTCCACCCTCCAACGCAAGTATATGCACAAATGGACTAACTCAATTATCTCCAAGCTCACCCAAGAAGCACCTAAGAAATCAAAAGAACAAACTCTGTTACGACAACCTGGATCCCGAATCCCTCTATCCCTGGCTTAGTAAACCGTTCACTTCTCTACCTGAAATTCTTTTCGTTCGCCCAGTTATGTTTGTTCCCTGTTTTCACCTGTTCTCTTCTCCTCTCCCCTTACAGTTGGAGTATTTCCCGTTTACGTTCCTGATTATTTTATGGCACAATAAAATATAATTTCACTCATTCTATTTTCGCCGGAGTGTTCTTCTGTATGTGGGTCAGAGCTGTTACAAAAAAAATGACAGTAAAAAGCAATTCTTAGAGTGCAGGTGTAGTGTGTTTCTTTTTTTTTTTTTTTTTTTATTAAACAACAAAATATTATTTGGATATATTAGTTGTCCCTTTTTTGCCAGGTCAACGAGAACTAGTTCATATTGAAATTGTGAACAAGTTCCTATTTATCAATGCTCATATGAAATAAAAGGCAGTCTGTGGTTTTATTCTGTTTATAGTTCTAACATGGTCAGACAGCAGTTAGAAGTGATTAAATGTATTGAGCTACGATTTCATTACCCTGTTTGTATTTTTTGTACCAGCAAACTCTATATCTGCATCAGTGTCTTGCAGAGTAGAAACTAGGTGCAGTGTAGATTCTTGGGGGCATTCAGTTTATATTCAAATGTTTAAAAAAAATAGGTGTTATGCTACTTCTAGCTCATATGAAACATTGCATGTATTATCATTGCAAGATTTGTATGGTCATTTTTGTGTGTAAACAAATGCAGTGCAAATACAGGTTTAAAACAAGTGGGATAATCGATGTTTACATATTAAATTGGACAATATTGTAATACCAAACTCTTCATTTTTAAACAATGGGGAAGAATGGCATGGTGAATGAATCTGAATAAGTAACATATCTGCCCTTTCTTAGCTCAGCTGCTTTAGACAAGCACAGAGTTTAAAAAATTGTTTATTTTGGAATTGATTTTGCGTTTTCAATGCTTTAAATCAAGAGCACATTATTTGTTTTATTTAACTATTTTTAAGAGCTAGTGTTGGTCGTAGGTTGAAAATACAGTCAGTGACAAAAAGATAGGGGTGTTGGACCTATGAATTATTACTGATCATTAAAGGGCTCAACTGCGTTACGCATTATTTTTTAAAGGGACGTTTTCCTTTCCTCTGTCGCTGCATGCCTGCTCAATTTAAGGCATTGCTGTAAAGTCAATGACACAATGCAAGCGACTATCCACTGTTGCTACATGAGTAAATGATGCAATTCAATGACTCATGTGATCCGCTGGGTTTCATTAAAAATAACACTTTTTTTAACCAATTTGAATTGTAACCTGAACTTTACTGCTTTGTTTGATAACTAGGATCAAATTGGAATGTATGTACGTAACTTGGAAAATGTCTGTAAGATTCGATTGAACTGAGTTTTGTTTGTAAAGTTCCTTGAGACGTGTTGTGAACTGGTACTATATACAAAAACTGAACTGAATTGAATTGAAATCTAATATCATACCTAATCCACTCGTGCTGGAAGTGCTGGAAATTCTTTTCAGAAGTTGACAGTTCTTCTTCCATGGTAGTCAGTCATGGCCTGAGCAGAAGTAGGTAGGGGTTTTCCTTCTCCATGGGCTTTAGTTTACAAGTGAAAAGAGCACACCTGCAGAACTTATAGTGGACACCTAAAAAAACACCCCAGAAAGTAGTTAGGATGAAGCTTTAAAAGAACATTTCTGTCAGTGTGTGGTGATTTTTGTAACAAACAGAAACACTTACTACATATGATTAGGTACCAAAACAAACCTACAGAAGCACAGTATAACTGATTATGTAAAATTATAAGGTGAACAGTCAAGTTCAAAAAGGATAAAGCATGAGGATTGACACACAATAATACAGCGTTAACCAAGCTCTTAGCTTTAAGGGCAAATGGCATTACTTTTTCAGCAAGATAATCTAAAGGTTTTGCTATATGTTTTTCTGTTTACATCTGATTTTGACCCACATTTTAAGGATTCCAGGGAGAGCTGTGCTCAGTTCAAGTTCATGTAAAACAACAGCATCATGTCCAAATTTCTCCAAATGTTAACGCTACTCAGGAGGGGACGTTGTAAGAGGTAATATGATGAATATAAATTAGATGAAACAAGGTTATTTTTTTCTCCTTTTACTTAACAGATAACACAGAATAACGATAAACTAATTAACATTCAGGCATGGTGAAGTTAGTGACCTTCGAGCTATGTCTGACATTTCTGGGGGCACTGATATTTCACAGTTTTTTTAGGTTTTCAAACAATTTAAAATGCTGAGTGGCAGTTAATAAGACAAATTCATGTGTTATCTTTAACAAATGATCTGTGTTTTTTTCTCCCTGCATAAATTACTACATATATCAGCTGCCTGGGAAAATATGTTATGTCAAATGTCATGACACATCTGTTATAAATAAATCTAACTGACTTCGTTTCTGGGCTAGAGCACGGCCTAAAATCTACGGTAAATGTAGCATTTAGAAATAAGAAAATTGTTGCTTTTACAAAAGATATATTTAACTTTTATTTAGTTTTGTTATTCTATTACTTTTACCAGTCCTTCATCTAGAATAATAATAATTATAACAAGATTTACAGGCAGTTGTAACATAAACACTGATGGTAAAATTTCAAAAGAATCTGATATAGACTGTTTTGGTTTATTTTTACCTGAATGATTACCCATCGCAAGTGTTGTTTTGGGTACAGCTTTTATAAATATATATATTTAGTTTGTAAAGTATCACTGCAAGAAAACTTTAAATTTAATCTGCAGAAAGCAGAAAAGCGCCGACTTACAGCCTGTGTCTTTGTGACTACAGTGGCAGAATGAATGTGATGGAATCCATTAATCATTAGGAAACAGCAGGAATGTGACCCACACCCAGTATGCCTGCTGCAAACTGTGTTAAACTAATACCTTCACACATGGATGCAGAGATTATTAGGTTATGCAAATATAGATGTGCCATAAGGAATAAAGTAGTGTTTCAGGTTTTCTCAACTCCAACATTTCTTTTCTGTGTCAAAACCACCTATGCTGCTTCAAAATGCCATCTTTAACTTCCCCTTGGCACATTGTAATGAATGCCGCAACTTGTAATATGAGTGGCAAAAATCAGAGGTGCAGAGCAAGGTAGGATAAAGAGTGTTTAGTGTAATTCACATTTCCTCAAGCAAACATTATAATTGAGAATGATCTGATCAAACCCTGAAATTAAAAAGTGAAATTCCTCAATTTCTGACTGTTTTTTGTTTTTTTATGTTATGTTTGTTTATTTTTGTTTCCGTTTACCTGAAAATCTTTTTTTCTTGATTTGTTTTTTTTTCAGTGCTATTGAATTTGAAAGCCTTTGAAATGTATTTCATATAACATACACCTGTCCATTTTGTTGTCATGCCTTTAGGCTTTAGCAATTTAAGAATAAATCTTTAGAAGATCCTTTGAGATTTCAGCCAAACTAAAACGCATTCAGGTGATGATGAGGATTCCCAAGAGAAACCATGGTGTCATACAACAACAGGATTGGCAATTTAGATCCAGAAAATGTTAAATTTAAGTTACCATATTTTTGCTTCCCCTTCTTTTATCCCCTCACATTCTCTTGTTTAATAGAAGCAAATTATCATAAAAGTGTTTCTTATTTACTTTTTTCAGCAGACATGGTGAGTCATAAGTCTGTATCTTCTACTTGTGCCTGCATGCAATGTGTCTGTGTTCTCCAGTTTGCTCGCACAGTCCAAAAATCTATCTTAGGTGAAAAGGCAACTGTACAATGCTCTTAGGTTTGACTGAGTGTCCCCCCACCTCTCTCACATTGTCGTCTCACATTGTCAGCTGGGGTAGACTCCTCACACACCTGTAAGAAGTATTTAGCAGGTAAACAAAAAATGCAAAATAACTTAAACTTTAAATGGATCTGAAGATAGTATCTACACATTAATTCCAGTACTGTGAGGCATGGCTGGACACATTTTCATAAAAGAAGAAAAAAAAAACAATGCTTATTCTTGTGCAACATGACTATATGACTAAAATAACATAATGTATTGATGGCACACCACCATAAATTAGCTTCCCCCCTCTTTTTCTTCTCTTTTGTTACCTTAAAATTGCTTTAAAATGTAAAAAAGATTAAATGATTATTAAACATTTTATTACTTATTCATTTTTCTGTTTGAATATTTGATTTTTTTTATACTATGTGGCCAAAACTCTTACTATCATTCCTTTAAGTTTAATATGTTATGTCAATGGTGTGTTAATTTGCACTGATATGCAGACTACAGAGATAGTCTATTGACAGTTTCAGTGTACAAAATACCCAAATTACTCACTGTCAGCCCTGCTGTTCCCACCTTAGGTAGAACATAAAAGGTTGTAACTGTAGTGGGGTTAATTGTTTCATGTATGGGTTATTCCTCTTATACAACATTTACGTTTTTAAGTTCATGCTAGACTAAACTGTAACTGATTTCTTCCCATTAATACACTTACTTAAATGTCAATGCTAGTCGGTTTTTGCAAAATGGCTATTATTTGCTGTTTTTTTAAGGTTTTCTACAGAAACATGCAAAAACCTACTGAGCAGGAAGTATAACTTGGTATAGAAATAACCTGAAGTGTCCCAGGGCTGTTTACATGAGTCAATTTAAATGAATGTTTTGGGTTAAGGTAATTTAGGAAAGACGGGAAGCAGTGAGATTAAACCATGCTTGATTGCATCCCAGGTCAACACATGTCCCAAGAAAGCATTGTTTAATATGAAATCATGTTGACCTAACAGGTTTGTTGTGTAAAAACATCTGTTGGCCTTAATCAACTCACATCCCCCTGTTAAGTGAAACTACCTCAGCAACAAACCTTTACACTTCTAGAAAATAATGAACAAATCCAGCTTTTAAATGGGAAGACCAAAGTCACAGAAAAGTTCTGAATATAGATCTCTGGGTATTTTATTAAGAGCTTGGCAAAGAGCTGTGGGCAAATTAGCTGGAGAAATTGAATTAATTGACTATCATCAATATTACTAGTAGATGATGCCTTGCTACTTTAGAAAGATGTAACTGTCAGCAACAGCTACATCTGAGAGGGGAATAAAACCCAAAAAGTAAATATCTGTACTAATTGATCTAGATTTTTTTCTTGCTGATGATATGCACAAAAGATTAATTCAGTAGCATAACCATTTTACTTTCACTGGCAATTAATTCAATTCAATTCAGTTTTATTTATATAGCGCCAATTCACAACACGTTGTCTCAAGGCTCTTCACAAAAGTCAGGTTCATACATTCCAATTAACCCTAACCATTGAACAGTGCAGTCAGAGTTAGTTATTTATTCAAATTAGATAAAACGTTTTTCTGTCTAAGGAAACCCAGTAGACTGCATCCAGTCAGTGACTTGCAGCATTCCCTCCTCCCGGATGAGCATGTAGAGACAGTGGACAGTCACTGGTGTTGACTTTGCAGCAATCCCTCATACTGAGCATGCAAGTAGCGACAGTGGAGAGGAAAAACTCCCTTTTAACAGGAAGAAACCTCCAGCAGAACCTGGCTCAGTGTGATCAGCCATCTGCCATGACCGACTGGGGGTTTGAGAGAAAGTTAATTAAAGTTAACATAAATTAATTATGACTGAGTTTTCAGAGTGATAGCTCAAGTTCAGATATGTTCTCAGGGAATTAATCTTGTACATATTATTAGCAGCATTAAGGCAGGAGGAAGTTTATTTTAATCTAAAGAATGTTCTCTTTTCACAAATTTTGAAACTTTATTTTTGTTTTGGAAAGATGAAACAATACAATTTTTCTCCAAGGATCTAGTTAATATCCGCACTAGAATGAAAACATTTCAACTTGTAAACACAAAGCATGCTCATCTGTCCTTACAGTGTCCTTCCAAAAATAACACAATTTTAATCTGTTTTTTCTTATTGGTGTACACTATAGCACAGTACTATGGATTACAGATAATCAAATTCAGTTAAATTCAGTCCACTTTAGTTTATTTATGGGACCAAACCACAACAAATGTCACCTCAAGGCAGTACACAAGCGAAACAGACACAATTCATGTCCAGAAATATAAAATCTAATCAGTTCAACACACCCCAGTCATATGGATGGATTCAGATACAATTACATATATTTCAGTTTGATTCTAGTTATAAAGGTAAAGTCAGCTTAAAAGAAAACTGATAAAACAATCATGAGGAAAATTCCTCATATCTTAAATACTTAACATCACAAACAACAACAAAAAATGCCTGATGTGAGGTTGTGTTGAGTACCATTGACTGTCATATGATACCATGTCCCCACCTCACTAATGCCTGCTTCGAAGTACTAACTGTTACTCAACAGTGCTGTATAAAAACAAGACTCAATTACAACTGACTTTAGGACACATTACATTTTTCTATATTACACTGAGCTGATTGTCTAAAATGTAGAACTGTCAGAAGAACATATTTATTTTGCAGTAGTAGCCTTTATTTTACACTAATCAGACAGGAAGGATGGTGGAAGGAGGAGGAAGACATGCAGCAAATGGCCAGAGGCCAGGACTAAAACCCAGGAAAACCGTGTCGAGGACTGTTACCGTTTGCACATGGTGTGTGCACTCTGCCAACTGAGCCAACAGCACCACGGAGCATAGCTTTGTGATGCAGATTGGAAATACCTTACCCTAACTTAGCTTATACTGTGTCACATATATATGGTAGAGAAAATAAGATTAGAACACACTAAATTTGATTTAATACTTAGTAGAAAAGCTATTGCTGATAATGAAAGCTTGAAGACATTGTAATAGAGAAATCATATGTATTTCTCAGGCATAATTTGGTGCTATTCTTCCACAGTATCTTTCTTCAAATGTTCAATGTTCAGAGGAATCCTTGATATTGATTCTGGTTTTTAAGTTCTTTCCAGTGGTTTTCAATTTTCTTTCTCTGAGACCAATTAAGGGTTTCCTTGACTACATGTTTGGGATCACCATCTTTCTAAAAAATCTAAGTTTCACATTCAGAGTTTTATCAAGAATGTCTAAGAATGTCTAAGAATGTCTAAGTAAATTTGCAGGCCGTGTCTTTTCTCTTTCAAACATGCGTACACTGACATCAAAAGTTTGTAATTTTAGTGTCATCTGACAGATGTTCATATATTCTCATAGTGTCTGATCTTCAAAGAGCCCAAATAGCGGGTGCTAATTTGCGTATAGTATAAATAAATTGCACGTCCAATAAGTGAGCGTGTTGCGTGTGACTTTCAAAGATTGCATGTGCAATGGATAACAGATACAAAACAGGTGCAAACCGCTCTATTTCAATCAGGAAATTGTATGTGCGATTGGCTGGAACAAGAGGAGTAGCAAATAGATCCTCTGCTGTCTTGCTAGAAATATGGCCGGGATTGTTACACTGCATCATTATAAATAATCCAATTGCTGATTTTTTCCTTCCCTTCCATTCAGCAATATTTAAGCCTAATTGTAATATTAACAACATAAAAATAGATTGTTGTAGGAGTTGGCAATATGTATGTTATAGCTTTGCCAATTTTAAAGCATAGTGTCACATAACTGTCTGGCAAAAAAGTTCAATCGAACATTTATATGTGTAAAAAATAAATTATTTTCCAATTTTACAAAATTTGTTATGCATGCTTTGCCAATATTTTTATGATATACTACCTGTTTGATTGTTTAAGTAGTTTTTCGGTGACACAAAATAATTTTCAACTGCATAAACAAAACCCTCCCTTAGGCATATTTTCACATTTAAACAATGTAATAAAACCTGCTCCAATTGTCCTGTAATGACATAACTTTACTGTTGATAAATCAGTGTGTTTTGTTTAGTGACAAGGTTAAAACATACACTGTCTTTGTCACCACATGGAAAACCTGCCTTAAAATGGTGATTTTTCACCGGCTGAGAAGTGATTTCAACATCCAGTTTGCAAATGAAGAATTTAACTGGTTTATAATGTCTTCAGTTCTTTCCTATTAATTATATTATCAATATCAAAGCACAGTGGGTATTTGATATTGACCTTAATTTTTTGTAATTAGGTTCTCAAAATCCATTTTTAAGGCAAAATAGTCCAACAGACCTTCATGGTTGTGTCCTGATCTGATTTTACTTGTCACTGCTGGTGTTTCATATTGGGTGTATTGTATTGTTTAATTTAGATATAAATAGTGTTTATTAATGTTCTGTGAAAGTGACTGTTTAGTTATTTTCTTATGATTATTTCTGTTTATTAAGTCATATTTCACTTAGTCCACCCAGTCATGTTCCCAGAAAGCTGTCATGCATTTCTATTGAATAGACTCACTAGGTTCCTATGTCACTGATCGCCTCCCCAGTAGTGAAAAGCCTGTTGGTTTCCTTCCCTTTTTATCAGATCTGTTTGGTTACCTGCGATGCCTGTTGTGAGAAACACACTTTATTGCACTTATTCAACCATGTTTTTGTCGTTTGTAAAAATGCTGTGTATATAAACATTTACCCAAAAAAACCCATATTTATATTTCTCCTCTTGTATATTTATATTTAAAATGTCTTCATTGACAGCAAGGGTCGATTTCAGTTTTTTGTGTCAAAATCCTGAGATGTTTGGGTTTTTATTTTCTGATGTGTGTGTATTTTGACTATTTCTTTACTGTATATTTTGTTCTTTAGGTCTTGTTTTGTTAAGTTTCTCTGTGCTCATTATTGTTAGGTGTTTTCCTTATTAGTTCATTCTTTTGTGCATTTCTTTTCTAGTGGTTACTTTTACATTTAGCACTATACCTCTTAGATCTCTGTTTATCTTTCTTCCCTTGATTTGTAGTTTCTGTGTATCTCTGTTCAGCTCATCTGTGTAAATTAGTCTCCCTCCTTCACCTGCTCTGCCACAGCTGCTCCATATCGCTTCAAGAAGGTGACAAACTTATCCATACATATGACCCTCAAAATAAGTGTTCCACATTGTCACCTTTCTATGGACACAAATCTGACAGGATATAGTTAAAAGTTGAGCGCTCTCTGAGAGTAGCTAGTAGGGTATTCTACAGGTTCACACTCATGACATCTTTAAACATTCACATGCTTTACAAATTGAAAAGACCTGTCTGATCGGTTTTCACTGACAGAAATAAAAAAGAAAAATTCTCACCTTAGTGTGACACCTAGTCTATTGACTAGTGTTCATCTTTTTGGACAAATTTAAAGAGAGGACTACTGATTGTTAAAACACTATATGGACAACAGGAAAGTTCATGCTACAACTCAAATAGTTAAACACAAATTTCTTTTAGATTGTATTCTCTTTATTTGATGCATTTACATGTGCCTGTGGGAGGTGTTTAACAGATAAGGCTAAAGCTTACATTTAAGTCAGAAACATAGCATTCATGATACACTGACTTTTGCTTGAATAATCAATGCGATAACAATGTGTTTTTTGTTTATCTGAAATATGTATTTTAAAAAAAGACAAACTAGTTTAACAGTTTTTGAAATGGTCAGTTTAAAAGATTAATCTAAAAAAATATGTCATTATTAAGAGATACAACTTTTACTGAAATAAACAAAATACAAAAATTCAATGATAGTTATTGCTTAGTTCCATATGAAAGAATACCAGACCAGAATTTGTACTGAGCATCTAAAGAACTGTGTTTGTTTCTCTCCTCTTCAGGAGTAAGGGTCTTACCAGGAAGAGCAGTGGGAACAATAATGGTGAGATGTACAGCCTCAACACAGAACCTGCAGTGTTTTAACAAGACAGTGAGAATGTGTAACTCTAAGTAACTAATACAAACACTTAAGCAGTATGAGCTCAAATCCACTGTCTCTCTCTATCCACCAGGAAGCCTGATGACCCAGGCAGAACTGTTGTAAGAACTCCTGCAATCAGAGGGGTGCCTGTTACTGTTCCTGTTAACAAAAAATTTAAGTGTGATCTGAGAGTAGGCTTGGCTGTCACTAGACATAAGAAATTCCTTTGCCAAACCTGTTTTTTAATATTTCATTTTGCTTCATGCATTCTTGGTATGATCATTTGTTTGTGTCTCATTTAGCTGTGCATGCAGACATTACAAATAAACAGTATTTTTTCTTCAGAAGCTCATACATTTCTGAGAGCCCCTGAAGATGATTTAATTATGCTTTATAACACTGATGTCCCTTGAAGATGAATTGTGGTTCCTGAAAATCATGTCAGTCTCTGTAAAATCTCATGTTTTATATTGAATATTAAAAGGATGAAATTAATTAAGAAAAAAACTACACTATAACCCAATCCTGAAGTCAAATATGCAACAGGCCAACTTTTATGCAGGGCTTCAATGAAGAATATAGATAACTAAAACCAAAAGTCCTTACATTCTTCATTTAATAGCATCATAACTTTTAGCTGAAGTAGTCAACTAGAACACTTTAAAAATAGATAAATAGGCAGGCAGATGGTGAGATAAATATTTATTGGTCCTACGAGTGAGCTTTATTGTAAAGCAACAAATAACATTGTAATACATTAACAGTGTATTCAGCTTTTTTACATTTTGTTTCCCTTTAACCACAGCCATTAGTGTTTTGTTGGGGTTTCATAGACAGACAGACAGACAGACAGACAGACAGACAGACAGACAGACAGACAGACAGACAGACAGACAGACAGACAGACAGACAGATAGATAGTCTGGCGACCATGGCTGAAGAAGGCCAACGGCCGAGTTGATGGAGGGAAGCTATAAACGTTTGGGTTGCTGCTGAATAGGTACCTCCAATTCTAAGTAAGTGACTTGAGACCTGACTAGGAGGCAGGTTGTACTAGTCTAAAGATGCCTCAAAACTAAAAGAACCAGGAGGCAGACATGGGGGCTCCTTCTAGAGTGAGAAAGAAGGGCATGCTGGGCGAGCTAAATTTGCAATGTTTTAAGAGTGGATTCAAACATGCTTGAGATGGGCAGAACGGGCCATCAAGGCGAACAATAGAGATGAAACATGGGCCTTTCCCTTTGGTATGTTAGAGTTGAGTTTGAAATGATCAGGATAAAACTTGAGGTCTGAGAAGGCTAAATTTCTAGATGGTACCAACAAATTCATAGGGGAAGTAAATTCACCTAACCTGACAGGCCCATAGAAGGCTTGAACATCACAGGGTTAAGATTAGATATGTCTTCCCCCAAAAAATGCAGATTAAGACTGAGCTGAAAGATATATGACTGAAGGGGAAGAAGGGAGGCGAGAAGAATGGATGAAGTGAGCCTGACAGGTGCAGAAGAGAAAGGATGAGAAACTGACTAAGGGATGAGGGAAAAGGAAACAAGAAGACGAGTGTAAGAGCTAAGCATAGCCTAATGTGTGGAAGCAAAAAGACGAAGCTGACTGAGCTTGGAGAGGGAATGGTACAACCTGAATGGCGTGGAGGATGTAGAATCAGCTGAGCCTGACGAGGAGAACAGAGAGTGAGACCTGTCGAGCCTGGCAAGGCGTGGAGGGGATATGAGACAAACCTGACAAGATATAGAGGGTTCGGACCTGAGCGAGCCTGACACGGAGTAGTGGGAAAATTTTGAAAGCCTGACTAGGCAAGAGGATGAGAACTTGCAGAACCTGATGAGGCGAGCAGAAGATGATACTTGGACGAGCCTGACAAGGCGTGGAGGGGATATGATGTAATCCTGATAAGGTGTGGAGGCCTGACTGTAACTGACAACGTAACGAGTGAGGGATCGGCTTGTATGAAGGAGCGCGAGAAGGAAAAGAAATAGCTGCGCCTGACATACACTTGAAAGATTTTAATTCAAAGGTTCTGAGTTGCACTGGTTTCTCTTACCTTTATAAGAATTTCATGAAAAGTTATTGTTTCTTCCATACCTCGGACTCTCTGAGGGGCAGATGCACAACGCTGTTAGCAGCTGCTACATGTGCAAATCTAATCTTGCAAGTGCCACCACTTCTAAGAGACACGAAGATAGATCTGCTCTATTGAGCAAATATGGCTTCCTACATTGTTGCAGATTCCCAACATAAATGAGTTGTTAAAGTTAAAACCTGCCAGTGTTATGAATATGAATGAGGAATTCAGCCACAGAAAATAACTAATCGATCTCAAATCAGTTTGCCTTATGCGGATTGAGTGGAGAAAATAATATTTGAAAAAGCTGATGGTTATATCTTCACGCTACTAAAGCCTTGCATTATATGTGACTCTTCAGTCAACGATGAGTGGACCCTTAAAATAGACACTCTCTTGTCCAGTTCTTCAGATTTGGACTGAGAAAACTGACTGTCCAAGCAGTCCGACAACTTTAAATATCTACAACTTTGTTGGAGTAGAACTCCAAAATAAAAACATGGAGCTCTTTCTTTTTTTACTACTGAGATAGCAGCAAACTCAATGCGTGTTAAAGATTTAGTCAGCTTGTTGACAATGTGAACAGTGATGTCTTATTCTGGAGACTTGATCAATGCGCTGCCCCTGCAAAATCTAGGAACGGAGCCTAGGTGGGACGTTAGAATGTGTGAGAACACAGAATCTGCCTGAGTGAAAAAGAGAAGTGAGAAACACTGAATGCCTGAAAGGTTGAAAAAGGAATGGAAAAAAAAAAAAGGAGTGATGCATCTCACCTAGAGACAAGCAAGGCCGTGTGTTAGCGAGGTGAACGCCAGTGGGAGGGGCCGAGAAGCGGGCTGGGCGCCGGTAGAGCGGAGATGAGGAAGCTGACATGGCCAAGTTGGAGGCGAACTCTGAAGATGTTGACTGAGATGAATGGAGCGCTAGAAAGAATCCATGGATGATATGCATGAAGCAGAGAAGATTGAGGGATGACTGGAGTAGAAGAAGACGTCGAAGCTTGAGGTGCGGGAGGACTGGTTTGAGAGACGAAGATCAGAGGAGAAGCTGCATGCAGAAGACAGGCAGGAATGTGCAGCGGGAGCCAGGGTGGAGGTCAACCTCGGTGACGCTTGGCAGGAGGATTTTAGGGTGCTTCCGGAGGAGCTGGAAGGAGAGAATTATGCTGCGGCAAGAGCGCAGAGAGCTGAGCGAGGTGGGTTGAATCCAGATCAGAGTCAGGAGACATGCAGCACAGTCTGGACTGGGAGAATGGACGCCAAAGCGGGAGGCCAGGCGAATGGTTCTGCGAGCTAGTAAGGAGGAAGGAGGGTGAAGATCCGTTGCGAACAACGCGAGGAGCTGCCAGATCGTCAGACTGAAGTCGAACATGACGTGGCTGAACGTCAAAGTTCAGCTGCAGAACGGAGGGATCTATGGATGAAGATCTTTTAAAGCGGAGCATTGAGGGATGATTGGCCGGGGAGAAATGCAGACTTGACGCTGATTGGTGGAGCAGAGCCGCAATTAGACGAAGCTGGAGGTGATGGTGAGTCTTCCATGTTGAATTTTCGTTTAAACGCCATTTCATTTAAATGGAGTTTTGACGAAAATTCAGAATAAAAGACTTACCTTCACCGCCTGCTCCTTCCAATGACTCTTCTGTGCATCTCCCTGCCATCCAATTGGCATCCTGTCCGCATTACTCTTCATCCAATCACCTTCCGGCGCCTCACTTTTAAGGACCTTTAGCCATGTACATCCTCGCTTGTCAGCTGAGCTCATTCCTCCTCCACCCCACCTCCACCATCTTCCTTCCCATCTCCTCCCGGCTTCCTCGCTCCCTGACCGCCAATCCACCACCAGTGTCAGATCAGGGGGAAGACATCTCTAAATCTAAACCTTAAAAGAAAATGTACATCTTAGCTCATGACATTCTCAGCATTGATCTCTTCCTCTCAGGCCCGAGCGCCAAAGAAATAACCATGTAATCACGTTTCATTAAAACTTTTAATTTTAATTGCCATCCTTTTCCTTGTGAGTCTTTTCAGATTGAATTCCCGTATAAACATCTCTTATTGTTAGAGAACATTAGTGAACAAACAGCATCATGAAGACTATGGAACACAGCAGACCGGTCGTGTGTATGTGTGGTAGAAAACTAACACTGCACATCGACCTCACAGAGAATTATAGATGTGGCATCGTAATATTTTAGGGACGCTTTTCTTCAGCAGAGAAAAGACATCATTCAGAAAACTAAATGATGTCTCTTACAGAGCACATAATTTGAGTAAAAGTGGAATATTTTTACAAAATGTTGAAATTTATGAGTAGCAGGAGATTAATCTGTAATGTTACAAATAAGCTTAATGTTTTGTAATTGGATTACTGAAATCACAGATTATATACAGCTCTGGTTTGGGGGGGAAAAAAATACAAAATCAATTATAAAAAAGAACCAGGATCTCAGCATTGACATAACTGAATGAAATGTCCACAATGTAAGCAACCCATGTTGGTTTGCCTCATAAATGGAAGACATAAAACATGCCCCTCCGATCATCTGGCGTCCAGTCAAAACATTGCTAAATCCTGCTGCAAAGAAGAAAGAGGTTGTTGCATAAAGATAGACTAAAATGCTGATGCCAGATATGGAAGCCAGAAATTATATTTTATTTAGTATTTCATCCTCTATTAAACAGACAGAAAATACTGACGTATACAATAGGACTTATTAAATGCACATCTGCCAAAAAGTCCTCAGAGTTCTCTGTGCCGAACGTGGTGGGCCAGCGACATGGCTGTTCTCTGTGCTACAGACACAGATTGAAAATGTTATTATTATGACAGTCATTTGTAATGAGTCAAAGATAATTAATGATACATGTTGACATAAGTTATTTAGGGAATTAGTTAAAAATAAATGATTTTGGTTGTAGAGTAAATGTAAGTTGGAAATGATGACACCAGATGTGCTCCGGCTTTTCTGATCTTATATTAATCTTAATGACTAACTGTATAATTGCTTACATAATTATTTATTGGCAGAGCATTGCAGCACAAGAGAGAACATTATTTTGGTTGCTCCAATGAGAAGATAGAAATACAAGGATCCAAAGGTTTGCTTGTGTATACATTTTTTAAATGTTCTAGGACTTACAGTTTAACCAACACATACTTGAGCCATGCAAAGTTTTATAAACTCTAAACTCTGTACACATATTTTTACATGATCACAGCTTTTACATCAGGCACCATATTCTTGGTCTCAGTCACACATTGTAAAAAATAGTTCCTTACAAGACCACTTCACAAAGTTTTCTTCTCCTTTCCTTCAGTTCAATCTTTAATTCATTTCGGAGGCTCTCTAACACCTACAAGGCCTTACACAACTTCAGCTAGAGGCATCACTTAGAGTTGTAAAAGTCTGTGGGTAGAAAGCGACCAAAAACAGAAAGAATTCCTATTTTGTGTTGCGTTAATAACCACAAAATCAGACAGTGAGCTTCCCAGTTGCATGTGTCGTTGAAAAACACGCCAAAGCAACCTCAAAGGCAATAAGAATGTTGAAGCCCATCTGGAGGTTAGCACAGCAGGAGGATCAAATGTACTAAAAGCCGTATAAATAATAATTAAACACAAGTCTACAGTGGTCCTTGTGAAAGTTATGATGCTACAGCGTATGAATGACCGGATCATCCTCAGCTGTTTGAAAAGAGTTACAGTTTTTGAAATTGGTCTTTGAGTATCCCTAAAAAATTTGTTACTGTCGAAGAGGGATTTTGGGTCGGACTAAAGTGCAGACAAGAGCTTGGCAGCCGCATCTTAGTTTATTCACAAAAAGGTCAAAAACGTAACAAAAACACTTCAGGTATGAATCAGAGACAAAATCCAAAACTTACAAAACACTGCAGGTACCTTGGCAAAACGTGGCAAAACGTAGCATAAGCGAAGCATAAACAAAACATAGTCATGGTAGGGAAAGGGGTAGTGACGAACACAAGGAACCAGCCACGAACAGAGACACCAAACCAACTAATATACTGGGGAAAGACAAAGGCAGGTAATCAAGGGAACTGAAAACAGGTGTGACAAAGAGGCAGGGAAGCAGCAGGAACAGATGAGGAAGAGTGAAAGGACTAAACAAACAACAGAAAACACAAACTAAGCAAGAGAATAAATCAGAGGAGGAAATAAAGAACTAGAATAACTATAAACTAAAGTAAACAGAGAAACTAGAGGGGAACATAGAAACAATAACCTAAGAAATAAACAAAGAGTCCATAAGGAGAATCTAAGTTACAAAATAAACAAACCAAATGAAAACAATAACTAAAGCAGGACTACAATACATACTAGGAAATGATAGAGGGAGGAAAATAAACTAATAAACATGAAGCCCAATCCAAAATCCAAAATGGAAACAACTAAACAAAAGTTAGCACAAAGCCACAAGCAAAGTCCAAAATGTGACTCCGTGACAGTTACATGTTATTGGGGTCAGCAGTTTCAGATTCTGAGTATTTTGTTTTAAACAAATTATCAGACTAAGACTGAAAAATCACTCAGCATCTGAATAAGTTCACCCTATGTAAAACAAAATATCAGTTATTTTTTCAACAGTTTCTTTTTGTTATTTTGTTGTAGTTTATGTTTCAGCTGAATAAAATTTACCACTTACACCAAACCAACTTCCAACATCTGTGCACATGACTTGAAGATGTTTTGTTATGTGTTAGTTATCAAAAGTGAGAATAGGTATGCCTAAGGTGCTCATAATATTAATATTTGGATTATTATCATTGTTTTTATTTTACATTGTTTATTGCTGGACTTTACTTTATTTCCTGATGGCTGCAAAAAAAGCAATATGCTGAGATCACCTCATAAGTCAGCAATGAAAAGCGGGTAATGACATGGTCAAGACTCAAATTTCCAAATAAAAATTTCAAATAGCAACTTTATATCTTCATGGGGTGTGAAATACAAGCACAGGGTCTGCCACATCTACCAAAGATGACAACCAAGTACACAGACTAATAATGGATCCAGTCGACCTAGCTAGCTGTGACATAACTGAACATAGAACATTTTCGTTGTCCGATGAGCTAACCCCTCCCTCCTACTTCCCCATGTCTAAAGGGATTGCTCAATCCAGTTCTCCATCCAACGGGTCCGGACTTCTCTAAACCTGAAAGATCGTACTAAGCAGGTTTACTGAAAGTTCTGTTTTAGCTGGTGTCGGGAAATGACTCGCCAAGCCTTCATCCAAAAGTCTCGCCCTTCTTCAACTGGCGGTCCGGGCGACTGAGTAGCCTCTCGCAGTCATCCACACCTTCGACAGTCACTTTTGTTCACAGCTGCTCATTCCCTAATTTACAACTGGCTCTTGGTATATGGGCTAGGTTAATTTTAGTAGCTCAGCATGAGCCCCAAGGGCGCTGTTTTAACAAACTTGACTAAGGCAACCTATAAAAACCTTCTAAAATATCTTAGAACCAGGCAACAAGACTTTTTACCACCAATGAAAAACCAACAATACGGTGACCCAATTAATTTAATGTCCACGATTTAACTAGAATTTTATATGCTTTCTTTAATTAGTAATACTTTTGCAGGGGTCAGTAACAGCTTAAATTCGGCAACACAAAATAATTTCAATAATAGAAATGAATCAATCAACTCAACCTGTCTTTCCCTGATGCTGAAACTAGTGAGTTTGGAGAGGCTTTGAAGACGGAGGCTCATCCATGCACCTGATGGAGATGTTTCTTCTGGTAACAACGAGTGGTTTCTTGAAGGGAATACGACTTAATCTTCAGGTTTCTTCCTTTAAGTGGCAGGCACTAATGCTCCAGGCTTTGATGGTTAAACAGGATCTTTGTTGTTATTTGTCTCCGAAGACAGTAGTTTCCAGAGGCTGAAGAGTTGAAGGAAACCCGGAGACAAATGAGGTTGATTCAGGACTTCCAGAAGCCTGAAACTTAGAGCAATCACCTGTTCACCGATCAACTTCACTTCTGTTGTCTGGATAAAAAGGCTTTAGATGAAATCAGATTCTTAATCTTGAGGCACAGTTCCATCTGGTCTCACGGGTTGATCCTCTTTTTAATGCAGTCGATCAGTGGGGCTGTGTCTCTGTTCCTTTTCCATCCAAGCTTATTTTCTCCGTCCGAACTTGTTCGCTGGTCTTCTGCGAGGAAACAACCCCGTTTCTGCTCTCAGCATTGTTTTTATAGCGCTTGATGCCTTCACCGGTCAGGCCCTTATTAGGCTTCTTAGTTATTGCGCAACCTATTCAGCTCAGCTTCTTGATTATTGCTCAATACTTTAGTCATGGTCATTGTGACCTACTGATTCTGCTTCTCAGCCATGGAGATGCTAATAATAGCCACGCTGGTCTGTAGTCGCATCCTCCCATCGCTGTTAGCATGCAGCTGGCTCTCGTCACTCCTTGTCATCCTCCAATTTTTCCCTAATCTGCTCAGTTTTAAACTTTACACAGTATTACACATTTCATTCTTCAGCTTTCAGCATTCACTTTAAAACACCGTTACAAAACCATCACTTCATTCTTTTTATTTATGCTTTACAAATGATTAATGTTATATTTATTTCATATATAGCTGATTGAAAATGTCAAACCTTAATGTTTTTCCCCTAATTCTCAGTTCTTAACCACATTTCAATCATACATCTTTTAACTTGTTAATCAAAGACTACTAATTTTATTCAATATATGTGAAAGAATATAAAATCATCATACATCATTTCTTTGGATATACTTGTTTATATTTTTGCAAAAGATAAGACAGATAACATGTGACAGATAATATGTGGCTCCACACAGGCCTCTCCAGTCTCTCAGCTCCAGAATATGAGAACATGCTTGTTTCACTCCTCACTGCTTCTACTGTGTGTTTTAATAATTATTGCATGGATTACACATAAGGATATAAGGATATTTATTGTAACTTTTATGGAGTTAACTGTGAGCAGTTACTAAATGTTGCATGGATTACATGGAAAGATCTCACCTTATTTTGACAACATGAACATGTGTACATTATGACTTACAGCATCAATGTGTGCGGTAGCAACCTAATGAGCAAACATTAAATAGGATTTTTGCAGTACAAAATACTCAAATTGTTGCTGTCTATTTCTGCTTTTTGTGATGCACCATATATTTTCAGTGTGACACACATCTAGACTACAAAAGGCCAGTCACGCATGTCAAGGTCCAGCAGATAGAAATTACAAACCTTCTGGGAAAAAGTGTCACTTTGATGACAGCAGATGTCTTACCAAATATTCAACTTGTGAATCTGATATAAGGCATCCATTGTGTGTAAAAATGTTACAAATGCGGAGGGTGTATTCAGGTGATAAACATAATGTCACAAAATCACAAAAGCATGGATGTTATACATTTTGCTATCCTGACCGATATGTTTTTGACTTTGCTATTTTGTTAAAATTGGGTTTCATTAAAGATCAATGATACATTTGGTGAATATGTCAAATACATGGCTGACTTTATTGCCACTGGGATAGTAAACATATCACTCTCTTGTTGAATCTTGAGTTTATTACACTTTATACAACAAACAGCAACAAATAATGTAGTTAAATTTTATCTCAGTTTTTACAGCTGTTATTTTATATTTGGACACAGTTATCTGAATAAAACAATCATTGTCTTGTGCTTAGTTTACATCATGGAGTTACCAAATTACTAAACTGTGAAAAATTATTTTGCCCCAAGCAGTGATGTTTTTTAGTGTACATAAACAAATAGATAAAGACATCTAATAATACTGGCTTAGTGTTTACTTAACTAGGAGGATGATTTTTTCTATTATTTTTATACCAATGATGCCTATAATATTAATGGTGAGAATAAAATGGTTTTGTTTCTACGATGCAGTTGTGACCAAAATCATGTCAGTGGTTTCTGTTTCTGTTTGAAAATGCATACAAACCCAAAGAAAGACCAGACAATTTCATACATTTAATATTCGATGAAAAAAAATGCAGGAAGGTTGATCTCTAACTGGAATGACTTATTAAATGTTGACAGGCAGCAGCAGCATAGAAATACTCTGTTCGAGTCTAAAACAGGAGCAAGAAAGTGCCTTAACAAGCAACTTGTCACAAGAAAAAAAAAACATATTCTAATCACAGCAATCTCAACTGCAAATACAGCGTAAAACTCAACATGCTGCACTGCCAGCATCAGAGCTTCGGGACATGATCTGATAAAAGACTAGTTCTTTTAATGCTATTCCGACAACTTTAACTGAGCAACATTCAAAATTTTCCTAGTGCTTCAGATCTGACTTTTTAACATGTAAGACTTCTTTCTTACGTCTTAAAAAGCACATACACCTTAGCATTCTTCAAATTGTGTATGTCTAAACCCCAGCAACAACAAAAAAACTGTAAAACTTTTGGAAATTAGCAACACTATCTAGGACTTGAATAGCACTGTCTTAGACATAAAATGTCAGGTAGGATGTTTGTGAAAACCTATCATGGGGTTTACTGAAGTGCTGTCTCTCACTGGAATGCAGCACAATACCTGAGACTTATCTGAAGGTTTGGGCTTATCTATTCAATGTATTCATAGAACAACAGCATAACCCTTGATGAAACAAAACTTTTTGTATCCGTTCTCCTACTAGTAAGTTATCTTTGACACTCCGAAAACTTGACTGCAGGCAAATTTATCCTCACAGCAGAGATATTTCGTGCTCTCAAGGCTGAATCTGTGGCATTTAAACACTGATACATTTGTTAGGTACTTGTTAACATCAATAGAGAAGTTTTTAATTTCTTCTGAAGAATGTCTATAAACTCTTTTAGTCTCTCCTTACACTAATATCCAATTCAATAAAAAATGTGTTTGCAAGATCTGCAGCTAAAAAAACATTGTATTACACTGTTTGCACTTTTTTTTATTTTTATCCCTTGCCTGTTTTTAATGAAATGCACAAAGTTGACTCTTTGTGTGCCTGTATTGTCAGATGCACCTGATATCCACCAAATATGTTATTCTTTGTAATTGTGCAAATCTAATTTTGAGACTCCTTCCAAAGAAAAAGTTTATCTTTCCCAGGCACATCCCTAAGGTGGAGGGGCCCCAGGATTTTTAAACAGTGAAACTTGAGAGGACATTTTTGGTACATGTGGGAACACTATGATGTTGTTATGTCACCAGCACCCCAAAAAATCCCTGTCCCTGTAATCAGGTCCTCCTTTAGAAAATTCAGTATCAAAGTCATCTGCAGGTGCACCCTATCAAGTGTCTTCTAAAGAACTGCCAAAGACATATCCTTTGTAGATGAAGACTGGTTGATGAATTCGTCACAGATGGCTCAGAGTGTTGCTTCATTTTTAGATGTTTCTTCTCACCTTGACTTTTCAGAGACTTAAAAATACAGCAAGCACACACTTTGACACCAGAGGGAAGGATGAAAGAGGGAGACTGAACCAGAGGATACCAGAGAGATAATTTAAAGGAAGATTTTCAAAGAATGGGAAGCTGCTCAAGTTTTCAGTATTGTTTCTTAAACACATTTTAGAAGGAAAAATCTATTTATTTAAATTGAAGGGAACAATATATTACCAGTCCATATTATCCATTTATATTTTGAAAAGAAAAAGGACATCCCCCTACAGATTTAATTTGTTTTTACTTATGTCACACTTACATGTTTTAAATGAACAAACTAATTTTGATACCAGACAAATATAAGCACCCTCTTCTTGCTCAACCCCTCTATCTATTTGTGCACTTTCCTATGTAAAAATGTATTTTATTACCAAAACCTAATTACAGTTATGCCACCCTTGGTGACAACAACTGCCATCAAATGCTTTTTTCAGTAACTGGCTGTGAATTTTCTAAATTGTTGTGTTGGCATTTTGGTTGTTGTAATTTAACCACACTGGAGTGTTTTTACGCATGAACAACCTTTTGAAGGTCAGGCCACAGCCTCTCAATTTGATTCAAATCCAGACTTTGATGAAGCCACTGCATGTTGTCCAAGAGGTTCTATTTAAGTGATCTCTTAATGCCACAGGTCTGGCAGTAAGATCTGATATCTGGGTGTCGCCAGTGAAGCTGAATCAGATCAAATTCATAATTTAGATTCACTTGACTAAGCGGATGTAACTCAGTTCTAGTAAAGTCATCACATTTGTTTTTTCAGTAGCATGTGAGAAAAGTAATAGTACTTGCTAGCTCAATATTATTAGCAATACAAGCAGATAATTTACACAATTTAATAGAATTTTATAAATGTAGACATGTTTTAAATATTTTTTCAAAAATAGGGGTTATATAATATCTGATCTGCAAATGATTTAAAAAATATAAATCCACAGAGCTATGAATAAACAGTTTAATTCTTAGTGTTGTGCTGGAGGGGGATCCTCCCTCCTAAGTCTCAGGTCTTTGCAGTCTCAGACAGGTATACGTCCAGGATTTCCCTGCATTTAGTTCAAACCTTTTTTTCCATCAGTTCCGTCCAGCTTTGTTGTCTTGCTAAAGAGAAGACTTCCCACATAATGATACTACCTCCATTGTGTTTCAAAGTAGGGTTGGTGTGTTCAGAGTGTTTTCAAGGGTGTTTTCAGACACACGTAGGGTCTTAATTTATGTTCACCAGAGAACCTCCTTCCACATGTTTGCTGTGACCCCTACTTGGTGGCAAACTTTAAAGAGGAATTCTTATGGGCTTTTTCTGTGCTTTGGATATCTGCAGCTCCTCCAGAGGTAACATTAGCTGATTCACTGATTAATGCTCTCTTTGCCCAGCCAACCAGTTTAATGTGGGCAAACATGTCTTGGTAGGTTTGCAGTTATGTAATACGTTTCATTTTTGAATGATGGATTGGAGATATAAGATGATTGGTAATGGAAAACAGCTGTCCACTGAGCTGTTTAACTCTTGAGATAAGGTATTATTGTATTGTGACCACATTCTATGGTTTTTAGATTTCTATTTAAAAAGAAAATGAAAACCATTTATCATTTTATTTTCACTGTTTAATTTTGTGTTGCTTTGTGTTTGTCACACAAAATGTGAAAATGCTGGAACTGTAGGAATGTTAGGAATAATGAATATTTTGCAAGGAACTTTATGTAACCAACAAGTGAAAACCCTAAACTGATTAAGTTGCAATGCAGCTTTTCACCTCTGCTAACTAAAGATAACTGACTGTCATTTTCATTCCAAACAAAGCTCTAAAGAAAAGGCTGAAAACATATGCTCACATTTAAACAACAGCTTTACTGCTTGTTGTATTCCCATGGGCTGTGTGTGGCTTATAATGTGCAACAACACATACCCGCCTGCATGTAAGAAAAGCGGTTTATTGTTACATCAAAACACCAGTTTTGAGAGGCAAAAATGTACCCGTTTTAAGTCTAAACATGCTGGTAAAGGCCCGTGAAAATACAGCTCGCAGCACTGACAACAATCATAGCAGTTTTGTTCACTGTCACTGCAGAAATTAACATAACACAGTAGGTTTGCAGTTAAAGACACATACTGTGTGTGCAGCTTCCACCATTTTTAAGATTTAATTTCCCTTTGGGATTAACAAAGTATTTTTGAATTGAATTGAATTGAAGATTTATTTTAAAAGCCAAAAGTCGAGAAAGCATCCCATGTAATCTCTGCTGATTAAGAGCAGTCACATAAGGTAAGTCTGTGTTTTTTGATCAATGATACATTGATGTCTACACTTTTTTAAGAATGTAGCACCAAGTTACCTGTAGCACTTCTAACTACTGCTTAAGCAATAGTATTTCAGTGCATTCTTATTGTGCCCAAAGTGATATATGCTTGTTTTTAACTCTTGTCAAATTAGACATTTGCCACAAACCTTAGTCCTGCAGAGAAAGTAAAGCCTGCCACCACAATGTCTCTTCTAGAAACCTCCAAACTCTACAACGCAACAGGAGTTAAATCATTTTTAAAACGGCAGAGTAGCAAAATTAATGAATTAATTTAGTGAAATAATAATCTTTGCTTTAATGTAGCAGTCAAGCTGTTTTAAAACTAATGAAACGATTGATCAGAAATAACTTTTTTAGACACATCCATATTTACATGAGGAAGGTTTTAACACAGCACGATATCTTTTTTTGCTGTTAGGTCACAGTGCTATGCATCACCTCTTTTTGTTCCACACTCATTAGCTGTGCTATGAAGTGAGACCTTGTAGAAACCACTGTATAGACAATAGTCTTTTCTGCTGAGATTAAAAAAGATGCCTTCGCTCCAGGAAAAATGCTGAACAGCCACTGTGTGAGCGCTCCGGCATGCCGTTGACGTGAAATCCAAGCACTGCTCTTTTCATCACAACAGTAGATCATAATCTGTCAGTGGAAGCATAGCTGCATCGTGAGATGTTACACTTGACTGCACAACATGCATATAGGGCATACACAACTGAGGACAGGAGGAGAAAAATTATAATGTCGATTCATGGCAAAAAATCATATTTTAACATGAAGATGTCTTCTATTCCATGACTCCCACGTTCTGCACAGAAATGTAATTCACACTGAACATGCATCAGATATTTATATGCAGAGGTCATTGTGCAATGGCAAATTAATCTCTGTATTTTTGTTTAGATGGTTTATTGCAGTTTATTTTCAACAGTGTATATTTGGATTTCACCTATTTCAAAAATGACTCGTGTCACTGAGTTGAGATGCACACTCCAACATACCAATTCTACTTGTATCTATGCACCAGTGAAAGAGAAATAAAACAAGGGACTTGAAAGAACACTTTTAACTGTTGGTAATCTTCTTTCAAAAGGAAATAAATTCAAAATAGTTTGTAAAGTCATTTGAGTTATTTGTAGAGTTCATTCCTTTCATCAGTTTCCAAAAGCATGTTACTATTGTGCTACCCTGAACCTTTATCCCCTTGAACCTAATTACCCCAAACTCCCGAGTATCCTATTTCAGAGATAGTGACTCTAGTTTCAAACTCAGACTTGGGTAGCACCTTTAAGTCACAAAAATAAAGAATTCCAACTCAACTTAGAGTTAAGCCAAGACTTGACTTACTCTCATATTCTCTGCATTGAGTCTAATTGACCCTTTATCTCATATAATGAGGAGTCAATGAAAGCCAGCATATAACCTCAACATTAGAGTTTTGCCAGATTACGCACTACTGCACATATTTTGCTGTAATAGAATAAGTTTGATTTATTTGCCTGTGACGTTCATGGACCCCAAGCTACTAAGGGTTCATAGTAACTTTTTCATGTTAGCTGTAGTCTTATCAAAGTGACAACATATTTCTCGCTCCAACTGAAAACTGCATTAAATTATCTTAGGCAGTTTCAGAACAAAATAAATGTGACTTACCCTTAACATCTTACTCATTAGCTGTGCCAATACAAAGACATTCAGAAATTTGAAACAGATGTTAAGAATATCATTAAAAGGCAAAATGTGCAAGACTGTGATTCATTCAGAAATCTCACATCAGCAGATTTTAATCTTGTTTATTTTGCTTTGAATTAAATTTCTTTATAATCCTAAATCACTAAATTCCACACCTTCTCAATTGAAAAATAATCAAAAAGAGCTCAAGATATTATTTTGCATGTGGAATTGTTAAAAGGTTAGATCATCATTTTTAAATGTTTTCTTATTAAACTAGGCTTATGGAAAAACTGTACAGGTTCCTAACCTACAGCAATGCAGTGTAAGGACCTGTCACACCTTAGTGTGTCTGTGTACAAAGGCTTTTTGGACTTTGTGGACAGCATGCTCCTAAAAACCTCTTTCTATATATTCTGGCATTTCAGAAACTGCAATAATCTTAGAAATCCTAAGTAGCAGCAAAAGCTTAGTCTGATTTCATATCAGACAGTGAGGAAAGATGTTGATGTGTCTTTTTCCACAGTTTGTTGAAGTGTTTTTTTTGTTTGTTTTTACTTTTAAGTATTTACTAATTATCTTTACTCCACATTTTATTAAAAATATGGCCATTATTATATAAACATGTTTAATCCCTCAATTTTCTTTGAAGATGATTTTTAAAAATGCATATCCAGTTTCATTTATTTTATAGGTTGTGTCAAGCTGACCATGATTTCTATGAAAGTTCTAAAACACATGGATTTTCTTAATGAGGATTGTTCAGTTTTGGGTTTACACTGTTTAAAGATTAATAAAACAAGATTATTCTATTATTATGTTAATCCATGAATTATCTTTGTCCACAATAAAGTCAGTTATAGTTAACTCTGGATGCCTCTTTAATGGTTCAGTTATAACTTCATTTTCCTGTTATCAGCAGAGAACCCTCAGGAAGGGTTATTGAAGGGACAGAAGTTCGCCAATATTCGGATGAAAATATGGGCGCTTGGCAGAAAGAGCTAATCCTCCTGAAAATAAAAAGGCCCGTGCTAAATTTCAAGCCACATTATGCCACTGCTTTAATTGTCAGGGAGGTGGAATGTCTTTGGTTAGCCCGGTCCTGCTGCTGTCTCTGTCAGCGTTTTATCTCATTTATTTTTAACCTCTCATTTAATGGCACTCGGAAACTGAAGTCAAGTCAGAGGCGCAGGAGCTCAGCCCTCAAGCGTGCAGCAAAATTCCCAGATGTCGGTATAGTCATATGATGCTGTCACATCCAATTTGGCACTGGAAGAGTACCCAGACCTGAAGGATGACAGGTTAGTGTCTGTACAGACTAAACTGACCAGGTAATTTTGATAAAAGGAAAGTTGTTTTTTGGGTTGTTTTTTTTTTTTTTGGGGAAAAACCAGGAATTTATTTTCTTTTTTTTTTAACTTTGTTGCAGTCATGTAACTGCTCATGGAAACCTTTTAAGGAAATTAATAAAATATCACTGATACCGATAGATTTGTGCCTTTAAGTATCTTGTTCTGAGTAAATCTTTAAATGTGTTCTTACTCTAAATAATCTCCATATTATCCAACCACCTAAACTCTTGTGCAATAAGTGCTAATATTTTTATTTTTTTCAGAAAGTAGAATTTAAATTTATAATTAGCTACAACCTAAGTTTAGAGGCTATACAGGTTATTAATTCAGAAGCGCCCCAAACAGAGAAGGGGATTATTTTGTGTTTATGAAAAAAGTAAAACTGATATTTGGCTTCTGTTTTGACAGCATATGGCAAATATAAAATTCTACTTTACAACTGTAACAGTTTACAGACCAAATCCTGTCCTCTGAGAATTTACCATCTGATGAAGTTTGTGTCATATTGAGTTTAAAGGATTTGACCCACATGCAGAAAGCAATTCAGGAGGCGGTATTGTTCAGTAAAGTGTTTATTTACAACTGGGTGAATAATGCAGGGAACTGGAACCAGGATGCAAACTGTAGAAACAAACAAGAAGGTAAGCAGGGATAACTCTGGGGCTGAACTCATGAAAATAATAAATCTGTCTTACAAAGAATGGTGGAGGGATCGGCCAGAGGGGGAGTGGAGAAACCAAGTGGTTGTTTGCCGGTGAGACTGAAGTTGGTGGATATGGTAAGCCAGGAGAGTTTGTAATCCACGAGGTGCGATGGAAGGAGGAGGGTGGACAGGGTTTGCAGATGGAGGTCCGAGGTACGCAGGAATCAGGAGGCTGCCAGCCGGCGTGATCCAACAAAGTCACGAGAGACTTGAGTCTTTGTTCATGGAACTGGATTGCTTCCTTCCAGAAGACGGTTTATCCAGGCAGGATTCAAAGCAAAGCAAAATCAGGTTCAGGAAACCTGCAGGATACAAAGACAAAGTTTCTTGGTGTAGAAGGCAAGGTCAAAGGCAAAGGTAACGTGGGTGAGTAGTACCACTAAGGGCAACACTCTGGCAGTGAGTTGCTGGCAGACTCCTCCTTAAATAGTCCTCTGCAGAACAATCAGGGGAATAGCGAACACCTGTCACCTCTCCTCCAGGTTAAAAAACCATCTAGGGGATGAGCATAGTAAAAGCACCAACAGACACACAAAGGACAGATCCTTTGACAGTTTGATGCATAACTCCACCTAGGCTCCACCTGATATGAAGCAGCAGGCAAAAACACAGCAGTTTCTATCAGATATGTATTTACCTACAAACAAATATTCAGTACAACATGTAGGATAGATATCTTCTTCATGTACATTGTCAAACATTATGATCATAGTTTGGGTTTAACTTCAGGCTGACATCGAGGTTGGTGAAGTTAAAACTACTTCAGACATCCTCCTTTTTGTAAAAAAAAAAAAAACAATTACTTGAAGGGACTTTTTAATTAGTGTAAGAAGTTTTTTTGTTTTTTTTCAAAAATAATTTGGAGCTAAATGTTGAAGCTAAAAATTATTTTTAAAAATAATTTCAATCAAAGGGCTCTGTGAAGGGAGCCCTTATAAATATTTATTTTAATTGATGCCAATTAATAAAACGTTTTAATTCACAAAACCTAATTAGCATAAATTATTTATGTACCTCAATTTGGACATACAGAGGAAGAGCATCACAAAGGCAGTGCGGGCAAATTAATAGATATCATATAAAGGCAAAGGAGATTTAACTTATAAATCCTAAATATAAGAAAAAGATTTTGACACTGCTGGATACTAAATACAAGCTGTGCATATAGCTGAAGCACTTAACACATAATCTCCTACATCACTGTTTTTCAGTCCAGTTCCTTAGTACCAACTGTCCTTCATGTTTTGGTTTCAAACTGCTCCCACACACGTGATTCGAATGATTTAATTATCTCCTTACAATGTCAGAAAGTTCAGTACAAATCTGTTAATTAGTCAGTTTAAAGCAGGTGTGCTGAGATGGAAAATCATCTAAAATATGAAGGACAGTGGGTCCAGAGAACTGGAATTGAAACACTATTTTTTTTAAATAGTCTCAAAAACCTTGTGGATTTTAGTGGCAAGTTAATGAAGAAATCTGTTAAGGAATGTTTGCAAAGAGTCAAAGTTGCTCAGACTAAAAGCTCACTAAAAGCTCACTCTGAAAAGTTATATTTATGCATTCATTTTGCACCTCTTGCACTTTTGTACTATGCTGATGCATGATGCTCCACCAAAATGTGTTGTTATCTATAAATGTTATTATGACAATAACAATAAAGGAAAGTAAGTTATGTCCGCCTTCCTATAAACATTAGAGTTTATGTTAAATTTTCTGCTCTAGCATTTAAATGTTTCTTCTTTATTTGATTCCTGTCTTTCCAAACATGCATTTGAACATGAATTTCTCATTTGTTCTTTAAAAAATATCTACACACCTTGTAATGGCAAGTCAGGACTGCAGACTTTGTTATGTGCAGAATGAGGTCTTGTTGAGAATTGCATGGGTGGCCCTGAAAACCAATGCAACTTGAAGGCAACAGTTCAGGGAGTGTGACACTTTCTTTTGAAAAACAATAATTAATAATAGATTGAAATTTGGGCCACAGGCAAATATCTATGAAAGAAAGGCATAGGCTGCTGAGTTATCAGAAACATACTTCTGCTGAACTAAGCTGTACAGTTTCTCTTTTGAAGACAGATCAAAACTTCAGGCAGGCCTTTCTGATAGATTCACACTGTTTTTCTACAGCCATCCCATTAGAATACACAAAACATGGTTCCGTTTTGTAGTGCTGGAAAATGTATAGATTTATGTGTAAAAGGTCATATGTTCTTTTTATACGGTGTTGCAAATATCTGGCTTTAAGTATTGAACATGTTCATGTTTTTCTAGTTAATAATTTTCTAGTAAATTTCTAGTTAAAGTTAATGTGCCTTTTGATATAAAACTCACACCACATACTGGTAGCAAGCCAAGTAATCAAGACAAATCAGTAAAAAATAGATTCATAAATTAAGTTACAGTTGCACATAAAATTATTTACCCCAAATGCAGACTATGTTTGTTGGAAAAATTCGATTTTTTTTGCATGTGTTTACAATAAGCAAATTACACAAGAAACGTTTAGATGGTTAAGTTAGATTTATATTATGGATTTTACCTAAATTCAACCGTACATGCTTTTTCTGTGACTAAATGTGCACTCTCGAGATAAGTTTTATCCATCATAAGAGAACTGGAGTAAGACTGGAGTTATCATTAAAAGTGGCTTTTGTGTGTAATTTGGAGAAACCACTTGCTGGGTTGGACTATTTACAAGTATCTTGTTGGATTTTTTCATTGCAAAACTGCTGCTGGTTTTGGTATTTTTCCATCAAACCTGGGGGGAAATGTTTAGGTGGTGCTGTATATGCAGTTAAGTAGAATGGTGCAAGGGAAAAGTAGTTTAACATGCATTATGAAATGTATTTAATACCTAGTAGAAAAGTATTTTCAAGTAATGAGAACTTAAAGCTGTGTCCTGGGTCAATACACTAGCCACATGCATTTCTCATGTGTGATTTTTGTGCCATTCTTCCACCCAAACTGTCATGAAAGCCTGACAGCTCTAGGGGATCTTTGCATGCACTCCGATCTTCAGATTTTCAAATGGATTCAACTCAGGTGACTGACTCGACCATCCTGGCAGGTTTTCTTTTCTCTGACAGCAACTGAGTTTCCGAGGCTGTGTTTGGGATTATTGTCTTGCTAAACACCTCTGTTTCATCTTCATATTGCAATCAAGGATGACTTATTAAAACTCTTCATCCATCCTCCCTTCAGTCATCTAAAGTCTTCCAGTACCATATGCTGAAAAACATTCCCACCCAATGATGGCCCCACTTCCACTTCACTGTTGGAATGTTTCTGAAGTGCCATGACATTCCTCCTCCAAACATGCTATGTTCAATGACAAGCAAGGAGTTGAATGTTTTTCTTATCTATATCCCCCCAGTATATCATTGGCTTGTCCAAATGTTCAGAACCAAACTTCAAAACTGTTTCAACATGCTTTTCTTCAGCAACTGAGTCTTATGGAATTCGAGTGCATAGAGGCCATTGTGGTCAATTGCATTACTATTTGCTTTAATTGAAAACTGTATAATCTAATTCTAAATCTTTCAGAAGCTCTCTGTAACGTACACCTAGTTATGGCTGGTTCATAGTGAAATTATACTTTCTTTTCCACAATATGGCCCCAACAGTGGCCACTGGAACTTTCAGAAGCTTAGAAAAATACCTGAAACCAATGCATTCAGTATGTCTTTGCAACATAGAGGTTGCAAAGGTCTTGAGAGAACAAATTTTGGATGTGTCCATGTTTAACACACCTGAATCAAATGGTTGAATTGCCCCGCAGTATGCAGTCAAGTCCTGCACAGGGTGGACAATGATAAGTTTGATTCAGGTGTGCAGAACCAGGGAACAATGGTGAACAACCTCAGTCCTTAAAGGGGTGGTGTCCCGCATACTGAGGATGTAATTCAACCATTTGATTCAGGTGTGTTGGACCAAGAACACATATACAGTTGTAGGACACCGGCCGTTGAGGGCTGGAGTTGCCCACCCCTGCTCTAGTGTGATACCTTGGTAATTGGAACGAAACCAGCGAATATTTATTTGCACTGATAGAGGGCCTGATTTCTAATTACAGGCAGATTTCTGCTATTGTCTTAGCTTTGTCTTTTTGCACACCCTTTTTTTGATTTGTTCAACACTCATTCACTCTATTATTCCACTTTATTAAACATCAGTAAATAAATTAACTAATTTGTTTAGATTTCTTTGTGTGAATTACTTGGATTGTGACTGACATCTGGAGTGAATTTTATGAACAGGCCCACAATAAATATGTTTGAGAAAAATGCATTCAATACTCCTTTTAATCCTGCTGTATATGGGCTATAATATCACACGTACCAGTTTATTCAAGATTGTATCATCTCTAATTTTTCTGCTAGAACCAGATATTCTTTACATTATGCAACAAACTGAGGTATTATGCTGTTGTCTCAGTGTGTCATAAATAATCATGGAAACCTTCTTCTCGTAAATTTCATTATTTTTAAACATTAACTATTGATTTCTTTCTTTTCCGTCAAAAATTCCCATTGGTGAGTTAATATGAAGCACCAGAGCTGCAGATTTCTTTATATCATTTATACTTTCTAAATTTTCTTCTTGAAGACATGTTACTATCATTATGACCCAAGACTCTGACTTGGAACAGAATTTCCATATAGCTTTGGACATCAGAGTAAAAAATGTGAACACATTCTAAAGAGCAGGAACACGACTTCAATGATGAAACACAGCTGCAAACCATTTACATGATAATTACATCCCTGTTTGTGTTTGTATTTCTTACAGATAATTGTGCTGATGCCTGAACAGTAAAGCAAACATTAAAGCCAAAGGAGGAGAAATAAGCATCATATAAATGGAACTGCTTAATCAGCTAATCTAGAGAGAACAGGATGCATGCTTTTAGCCTCTTTAGTCTTAATTTCCACAGAGTGACCTTTTCATCTGCCAAGCAAGCTACTTCCAAGAGGAACAATGAACTGTTTCTTAACCAGACTTAGACAGCTGACAAAAGAACATGACTGCTTTTAATCACCAGAAAATCTTGCATGAAGTGTGATTTAGAAAGCATTATTCTAAAGGCATTCATTTTAGGTTTGAAAAATAGAGATCCTTTAAGTAGTCAGTGCTGAGAAGTAGTTTCCAGCAACTTTTAGCAATGAGGATCTTTGATAGCGTAAGGGGAGACCTTTAATTAAAGTCTGTCCGAACCTGTCACTCAGTCTACATGTATTGGGGCTGGTAAACATGAAATTTCTTATTTATAATAACACATTCTTTAATAAATAAAAGGGTATAAGCATTCAAGCTTTTCTTAAGAACTCAGTTTTCTGCATATGTAAAAAAAATCTAAAAATGTTGGAAAACCAAAAAATCTCAAACTTTTCTAATCAAGTGAATACATTCATTTTTTCCATCTGCACTGTTATTTACAGATAAGCCCAAATGTATTCATACCCTTTGAATATTCAAATAAGTTTATTTCTGACAGGAAATGACACATCTCCCCTAAAATTAGACAATGTGAAAAGCATGCAGGTTTTGAAAAAAGAAAAAAAAAAATTCCATTTGTATTTTTTCATGATTTATCCTCTTTAAGAACTCCAAGTCTTTGAGTTTGGAAGGTCTTCTTGCCATCAACCTTCTTAGCTTCGCCTACAGATCCTGTATTTGATTCAAGGGAGGAGTCTGGCTACAAATATAAAACTGCCTGGGGTATGGCTCATTTTGAGCTTAAGTGTAACTGCAATACAATAGGAACGTGTTTAAAGCCTCATATAAATATATAACAGTACTTTTAAAAATCTTATTTATGTTTGTAGTTAAAGAGATATAATAACTACACTACTTCAATATACTTTACTACACATTTTTAAAACAAAACAATGTGTTACATTACAGCCAGAAACATGAGTGCATGGCATTTTAATTTTGTATACTCTAAGACTGCAAGGGAAGCTCAGCTTCACAGTGCTTTAAACAAGAGTTCAATAGCGAAGCAAAAATGCTGGCCTTTGCTTCGCCCATCGGACGCTCAGCGTCTCTGGGGGTCTATGGGGCAGTGGGCTGGCCTCTGCTGGCCCGGACGCTCAGCTTTTGCATGATGATTGGATGATCTGTCTGAGGCTGAATCCCTTTTTGATTGATAATGAAATGAGCGAATCAGCAATCTTGAAATTGAGCTTCCCCTCCTTGAAAGACCAGCATCCGCCACTGACCACAAGCCATGTATGGGATACCGCAAACATGTGGAAGAAGGCGTTCTGGTGAGACAAAATGAAAGCCAAACACTTTGGTTTATATGCATTGGCTTTGTGTTGCAGGAAAGTAACACTGCACAATATCTCGAACCTACATGGTGGTGGAACCAACATGCTTTCGGGATGCTTTTCTTCAGCAGTGACAGTGAAGCTCTTCATAGTTGATGTTAAGATGGATGTAACCAAGTACATGACATATCTGGAAGAAAACCTCTTTGGGTATGCAAAAAGACTTGAGATCGGGGCAGAGATTTATCTTACAACAGGAGTGCAACCCTAAGCCCTGCCCTAAACCCATTTGACAATAACTGGCACGATTTGAACATTGATTTTTACAGCTGCTTTGCAAACAATATGACTGAATTTTAACTGTTTTATAAAAATAAATTAGCTAAAATTTCAGACACTGGTGTGCAATGCTTTTAGAGACTTTATTTAAAGAACTTGAATCTATAATTGCACTGAATAGAGTATATGTGGGTATGGTTGAGTTTGGTGTATTTGTCTTGATACTAATTCACTTGCACTGTACATCTATGAGCTTTATCCATTTTTAGCTTTTTAAAAGCATTGTTGTTCAGCTGTGAGGCACAAGATGCAGAGATGTTCCGCAGGAAACTGCACTGAGAATATTTTAGACTTGTGTGGAAATTTTCCTATTATTAAGTCCACCAATTCAATCTATAAAGCACATTGAATTACCACAAAGGACCAAAGTGTACGGAATACATAAAAATTATAACATTTAAAGGATAGTAGACAGACACTAAATATAAAACACAAGTTAAATGACTGAAAAGCATAAAAACATAAACCCTAACCACATCTAACCAACCATCCAGTAAAAGCTGAAATAAAATAAACACAAACTAAAATCAACATTTCACACAAAGAGATGAGTTTTAAGGACACATTTTAAAACAGACCGTGCAGTGGTAAGCTCTAACTCCTTTTAGGAGTTTGGTTTCACTCACAAGCTGATCAGCTGACCTGAGAGAGCAGGAGTGTATAACATATGGGGTTGCACCTTTTTGCCTTTCTACAATAAGCCCAGTTCCCCTGCTCTGCAACCTCAAATAACAGCTGCTAACTGTCTTTGTTTTTCCATTCTACCCATCCCTACTTGCACAATCGTTGGTTTTACAAACCAAATTATACACAAAACTCCATTTGAAACACATTCTTACCTTACTAACATTCACTGGAATCAAACTAAATGAAGCAATACCATACCTCGCCCCCTCCTTTGCTTCTGTCTGATTGTATCATTTCATCATGCGTTCCCCCTACCATTCACTGTTGCCTTTAGGGCTCATGGGTCGGACTGATTTGTTTTTTCAGCCTGATGATCACATTTATAGGCAGCTCTTGAATTGAATTGCACAAGCAGAAAAAATGGATTTCCAGAGGGGTTGAAATATTCTCAACATTGTATGTGGCTCCTTCTATTATCAGAGCTTCACTCAGGGTTTGCCACATGCGATCCACTTATAGACTGGATCCAATTAGTTTAGCAGATTCACATAAAGGGGTCTCGATGAAGCACTGCGAGCCACAGTCAGTGTTTGGCTTCCGTGCTGAGCTCTGACTGTGACTTATAGCAGTAAAAGATAAAGTACTGACTCATGTCAGTCAGTAATTATTCTTTCAGTGTAGTTTTCCCCTGTAGCAATCTCACACAAAGCATTGGTGTTTAACCCTCTCACTGGTGTTACAGTTGCAAGAAAATCAGTTGATTATTTGTCCACATTTTATTACATATTATTCTCCCATTTCTTTGTTTCCACATAGCTCGTTCTAACAACAACTATCACTTTCCCTCCTAGAGTTTGGGGATACCTTTTCTTTCCTACATCTTTCACTTTGGGCAGGATGGTGCTCTGCGATGTCAGGACAGAGAGGTAGAACTTTGGGTCCACAGCGCAAAACTAGATGAAAATAAAACTTACATACAATGCAAAACTGCCACGTTTTGCCACATCAATGAGGCTTTGCTTATCTTATTTCTTGTCATGCCAAAACCACAATGCAAAGGAATCTGTGTCACGCTGAGGGGGACGCTTGCAAACAGGATTAAGATTAAAATTTTCATTATCATCCTACATCTTGAATCACTAACATGTGCTATGATTAATGCATAATGTGTGTTATTACCCAGAATCTCCTCATTCAAATTTCTGCAAAATGCCTTTAGTTTAACTTAAAGTACAACAACCAACCAGAAGGGATTAAAAATCCCAAAGTTTTAGAGTCAGATAGTTATATGTGAAGTATTTGTAAGTAACATGGAACAGTTTATGGCATTTTGCCAAAATCTGGCAAAAATAAATACAGCTGAAACCTATTATTTAGATACACTTAAAAAAAAAACACTGCTTTTTTCCCTTCAGTATCTGACATGCGAACTAAGCTTTTCCTATTTTAGGCCATTTATTGTAACCAAAATTATTCATGCTTGCTAAATACCAAAATAGTGAGACTTAAATAACTGTTTTGAGAAACAATCTTAGTTATAATATATTAGTTACAATACAATAAGATTGCAGTGCCTTAAAACACGTTGGGAAAGCCTATATGAAGATGTCATGGCTTTAACCGAAAAGATTAATTTACAACATTTGAAACAAATGAAGACCCACCATTGGATGTACTTTAAAATACTTCATAACTCCAAATCAAAAGCAAAAGACTTTGTGGAGATGCTGACTAAGCTAATAAGATAGTATCATTATCCATAGTGAATGCAAGGATGAAAGGCCACTCAGAGAACAAGAAGCCATTCTCATTGAAAGCAGCATAAAAAATGTCCAAAAAGTAGAGACTTTATTTTAGACATGAAGTTAAAGTTTTTGGCTGTAATGACATCATTACAATCAGAAGAAAAAGGTCAAAGCTTGCTTCTCGGAGAACAAAATGACAACACTGAAGTATTGGGTTGGAAAACAATCTACAAAAACTGCCTTTTCTCAGATATTTATCAAGTTGTAATAATTTGATAGTCTTGACTGAAACATCCATCCATCCATTTTCTATACCTGCTTCTCCTGTAAAAGGACGCAAGTGATATAAAGACACCCTTTCGTCAAGGTTTTTGACAGGCGACCTTTTGACCTTGAGGGAGGTCATGGGGTCATGGGGGGTGGGGTGGGAGAACAGGTGGTTGTAACATGTGGATGTAACCAAGGGCGTAACCGTGCATGTTGATCATGTCGTCATTAGGGGCAATACCTTATTTGTGCCAATTAAAATACAGGGATGTGTTTAAGGGTGCTATGGGGAAGGTCTTAAATGAACCAATTAAAACACAGGGGTGTGTATGATATAAATGGAACAAGACAAATATGGTATTATCAGAAACTGTATGGCATCAGCACCAATTAAACCTTGAATAACCCAATGAAAACAATGGGGCGTGCTTTAGTGTTTGTTTTAAATACTGGCGTAAAACTCGTTCGTTGGAAAAGAACATACGTTCAGCAATGGTTAGAGTTAAGAGAGTTAATTGTCAAACCGAGGAGAAACGCAACGCATGCCAAGATGATGAAGAAGCAACTGCATCATCTATATCATCTACTTTCTCATCTGAGATACCTATCGGAATTCCCGTCATAACATACTCTACCGATGATGATGATCCAACTTCACCAACAACAAAGGATGAAAATCAGACCTCGGGTCAGCAAAGAGGTACCTCAGTTCTGTGCGAAACCCCAGTGACAGTCTACCAGCATTCATCCCGTGAATTGGATGCCCCGAAGAAATCAACATATTACCTATGCAAGTTACAAAGGCCTCCGTTCGACACTCTGCAGGAAGATTGGTCTCTGGAACCATATGACCTGAGTGGTAGCTGGGGGTATATTTTCATGTATGAAATAGGAGAGCTCTGCCTGTATAAACTGGATCAAGACGAGGTATTTAATGGACCATTGGCTCTGTGTACTCTCACCCACAACGACTGGGCAATCCCGCACCTTAATGATAGCCCTGAAACAGTCTCAATGCAGGAGAGGGAGGATGAAGAGGAAAATGAACTGTCTCCTCGATATTGCATATTGCATCCGATGTTGAAATAGCTGAGAGAACCTCTCTTTAGTGCAGTGTGGGGGTCAAAAACTACAGAAATGGTCGCTGGTCTTTTCGGGCAAGCAGACGCAAGAACAACCGGACGAACCCCTCAGATCTGTTTGTGCTGGAGGTGTTCAATCAGGACTGTGGCATATTCAAGACAATACTGGCTCTGCTGTTTGAAGCTTGGGCAGAGAAGATGAGTGAAATTGGACAGCGTCTTTCCAATATATTCCACAACTCACGCTGTTGGATTGATCTCATGTCAGTAAAAAAAAACGCTGATGTTCCCTGTTTTAGGTCTAAACCACACCCTCTTCTGAGGACCCGCCCCCTTCCTATGATATATATTTGGGGGGGATAACAGCAAGCTCACAGACACTGAGAACCGAATCCTGAAAATTAGTGAGGCGTACGATAAAACACCATACAGGGGTCTCTACAACCACCGAGCAGAGATCCACTTCTCTCCTGAGCACGATGAAAGCTTCAACATTGGACCATATCATCCGCCTTCTCTGGACCTCTTCTCACCATTCACCTCAACATCCTTGTTCTCTGAGACCCACTTCAGTCCTGCATCACCTAAAGGATACAACATGAAACTGTATCAACCGCCTTCTCCAGACCTCTACTCACCATCGCCGCTATTCATAGCTGAGTCTGTATATGCAGATATCCAGCCTGAAGACAAGAAGGTGGTCGTGGAGGACGAGGTAACTACCAGCTACTCACCCTCTCCTGAAACCCCCCAACAAACCCTGGACCCGATGCCGGCCCCTCAGTCTTCAGCAAAGGATGAGAGTAACCAGGGGGACGAAATTGACGGTTGGATCCCAACAACCTTCATCAATACGGTGAAAACAGCGATATTTCATTTTTTCAACATAACCTCTTTGAACTATCTCAGAGAAACGTGTTACGGGTGCATAACGAACCATCCGAGCCAGCATCAGCACCAATTCCTTGAGGTATTGGGGGTGGATTATTACCAAATCAACTTTCAACGCATTGTGCGACGACTCGTAACCCCCAAACTCGTTCCTGCTATTGAGAATCTTCTGATACTTTGACACATACAAGCAGATGACTTCAGAGTGAAAACGATTGCAGAGACGGTTTTATATGAACTGAAATCGGTACAAGGCATCCACAGTTCAATAGCTGACATGTACGATCACATGGCCGAAGATAAATACCTCAAACAACTTAACTCTATTTCAGAGTGCTACGGACTGACAAACTGATCTCACATGTTTGATGACTTCATTTTAGTTTTCCACTACTAGAATTAATCTGCATTATCTGATTTTTCTTCTTTTTTTACTTTAAATACAATTAAAGAGGGAACATATTAACTTTTCCCTCAAGTGTTGTTTAAAAGATTGCAGTGTTTGCATTAATCTGTATTATCCGATTGTGTTTTCTTTTTGTTTGTTTTTTTACTATTAAATACAGAAAATGAAAAAGGGATAAATCTATCCTCCAGTGTGCTTTTTCTCATTATTTAACAAGTAATCATCAGAGTGAGCATAAGGCAGAGATGGCAGGAAGACGCTTGATGAAGAAAGTATATTACAACCCTTCAAATCCGGGACGTTTAGGGAGTATAGAAAGGTTGACGAGGGCTATGCAAGATGAAAGGGGAAACAAGGTTGCAGTTAAAAAGTTAAAGATTTTTTATCAGGAGAAGATACCTATACTCTACATAAACCTGCAAGAATAAAGTTCCCGAGAAACAGAGTTTTTGTCACTAGACAATTTTTTAACAAGAAATTTAAGGCTTTAATGGAAACATGGTATTGAACATTTTGCGACAGCAAGTGAAGCAAAAGCTTCTGTGGTCGAGAAATTTAACCACACATTAAAAACAAGGATGTGGAGATATTTTACAGCTAACAACACCCAGCGATACGTTGATGTCCTGCAAAACCTAGCTAGAAGCTACAACCACGGCTACCACTCCAGCATTAAAATGAGCCCTATGTAAGTGACCTCAGAAAATGCCTTTCAAGTGTTTCAGAATCTGTATGATGTCAAGTCCAACAGATTATTGGCTTTAGTTTGCTTGACCAAATCTGCTTCTTCTTCTTCTTCTTCTCCTTTCAGAGATACGTCCTCCGTCAAATCTGTAAACAGTTTTATCTCAGGATTAAACAAGTCTATGATAACACTTTCACCCCCGATGTAAACAAATAGTTTTTTTGGACTAGTTTTCTTCTGGCCTGGCAGCAGTTGGCAATTTATCCAGTGTGTTTTCAGGGGAAATGTTGATAATACGCGGAGGTGTATTTAATGCTTCAGATTCTCTTTCTTTGAAAGAAGAAAGTTCAGATGTTGTCAGGTTTTCTTTTTTGGAGTGAAGCCGTCTTCTCAACTTTGACTTTCTGGGGGAAATTCAGTTACAGCCCCTCCAAAGTGATGATTCAGGTATACGCCTCTCATTAAATCTATAAGTAGATTTATTCATCGCTATTTGATTTATTTGCTAACTATAAAATGTTGTTGGACTTAACATAAATTACCGTATTCGGACTGTGTTAAAATGAAATCCTTGAGATCGTCAGTTGTGGGTTCTAAAAAAAAAAAAGAAAGAAAAATTAATCTATATATATATATATATGTATATATATATATATATATATATATATATATATATTAAACAATAACATTTATATGTATTTAAGGATGTCTTAAGGATGATTACTTACTGCTGAAGATCGCATTGTACTTCTCAGATTCATTAGAAGCAGGTGCACCTTCTTTGTTTCCTGAAATATGTACCGACATTTATTTTTTTTGCGTACTAGTATTTTCGATGTTACAAGTTTAAACTAGAGTTCAATTAGTATTTCAATGTAACAAGTTAAAGCTTTTAACAGTACCAGACTTGAGGCTTGACAAAGTAGACAACTCTGATGCCTCTGCTCTGGGAGTAATGTGAAACTAACCTATTTTTTATTGCCGGCACCCTGAAATGCAAAAGAGGCCAATTACCATATTAGCTATTCATTGCAATGTTTTTTGTGGACATAACTCTGTGAGCTCTGACATAGGAAGCTGTCTGTATAAACTTTACCGAAATCACAAAACAAGAATTTCCTTTTAGAAGCACGTATTAGCAATGAGAAACCAGCGACCTTTGACATACATCAGGCCCTGGGGGTCTCACCTGTTCATGAACCTATGTATTGACACTTTTGGAGGGGTTGAGAGAGTTATAATTACTTTATTGCCGGTGTCACACACTAGGTCAGGAAATTGAATCAGAAGGCTGAGGGTGAGGTTGACTGGGAGTTCAGTTACAGAATACAGGGGTTGGACAATGAAACTGAAACACCTGTCATTTTAGTATGGGAGGTTTCATGGCTAAATTGGACCAGCCTGGTAGCCAGTCTTCATTGATTGCACATTGCACCAGTAAGAGCAGAGTGTGATGGTTCAATTAGCAGGGTAAGAGCACAGTTTTGCTCAAAATATTGAAATGCACACAACATTATGGGTGACATACCAGAGTTCAAAAGAGGACAAATTGTTGGTGCACGTCTTGCTGGCGCATCTGTGACCAAGACAGCAAGTCTTTGTGATGTATCAAGAGCCACGGTATCCAGGGTAATGTCAGCATACCACCAAGAAGGACAAACCACATCCAACAGGATTAACTGTGGATGCAAGATGAAGCTGTCTGAAAGGGATGTTCGGGTGCTAACCCGGATTGTATCCAAAAAACATAAAACCACGTCTGCCCAAATCCCGGCAGAATTAAATGTACACCTCAACTCTCCTGTTTCCACCAGAACTGTCCGTCAGGAGCTCCACAGGGTCAATATACACGGCCGGGCTGCTATAGCCAAACCTTTGGTCACTCATGCCAATGCCAAACGTCGGTTTCAATGGTGCAAGGAGCGCAAATCTTGGGCTGTGGACAATGTGAAACATGTATAGTTCTCTGATGAGTCCACCTTTACTGTTTTCTCCACATCCGGGAGAGTTACGGTGTGGAGAAGCCCCAAAGAAGCGTACCACCCAGACTGTTGCATGCCCAGAGTGAAGCATGGGGGTGGATCAGTGATGGTTTGGGCTGTCATATCATGGCATTCCCTTGGCCCAATACTTGTGCTAGATGGGCGCATCACTGCCAAGGACTACTGAACCATTCTTAAGGACCATATGCATTGTCAAAATAAGGTGAGATCTTTCCATGTAATCCATGCAACATTTAGTAACTGCTCACAGTTAACTCCATAAAAGTTACAATAAATATCCTTATATCCTTATGTGTAATCCATGCAATAATTATTAAAACACACAGTAGAAGCAGTGAGGAGTGAAACAAGCATGTTCTCATATTCTGGAGCTGAGAGACTGGAGAGGCCTGTGTGGAGCCACATATTATCTGTCACATGTTATCTGTCTTATCTTTTGCAAAAATATAAACAAGTATATCCAAAAACATGATGTATGATGATTTTATATTCTTTCACATGTATTGAATAAAATTAGTAGTTTTTGATTCACAAGTTAAAAGATGTATGATTGAAATGTGGTTAAGAACTGAGAATTAGAGGAAAAACATTAAGGTTTGACATTCTCAATCAGCTATATATGAAAGAAATATAACATTAATCATTTGTAAAGCATGAATGAAAAGAATGAAGTGATGGTTTTGCAATGGTGTTTTAAAGTGAATGCTGAAAGCTGAAGAATGAAATGTGTAATACTGTGTAAAGTTTAAAACTGAGCAGATTAGGGAAAAAACTGGAGGATGACAAGGAGTGATGAGAGCCAGCTGCATGCTGACAGCGACGGGAGGATGCGACTACATACCTGTGTGGCTATTATTGGCATCTCCAAGGCTGAGAAATAGAATCAGTAGGTCACAGTGACCATGACTAAAGTATTGAGCAATAATCAAGAAGCTGAGCTGAAAAGGTTGCACAATAACTAACATTTATGTCCACGGGTTTCCTTCAACTCTTCAGCCTCTGGAAACTACTGCCTTCAGAGACAAATAACAACAAAGACCCTGCTTAACCATCAAAGCCTGGAGCATTAGTGCCTGCCACCTAAAGGAAGAAACCTGAAGATTATGTCGTATTCCCTTCAAGAAACCACTCGTTGTTACCAGAAGAATTCTTCTCCATCAGGTGCATGGATGAGCCTCCGTCTTCAAAGCCTCTCCAAACTCACTAGTTTCAGCATCAGGGAAAGACAGGTTGAGTTGATTGATTCATTTCTATTATTGAAATTATTTTGTGTTGCTGAATTTAAGCTGTTACTGACCCCTGCAAAAGCGTTACTAATTAAAGAAAGCATATAAAATTCTAGTTAAATCGTGGACATTCAATTATTTGAGTCACCGTATTGTTGGTTTTTTATTGGTGCTAAAAAGTCTTGTTGCCTGGTTCTAAGATATTTTAGGAGGTTTTTATAGGTTGCCTTAGCCATGTTTGTTAAAACAGCGACCTTGGGGCTCGTGCCGAGCTACTAAAATTTACCTAGCCCATATACCAAGAGCTAGTTGTAAATTAGGGAATGAGCAGTTGTGAACAAAAGTGACTGTCGAAGGTGTGGATGACTGCGATAGGCTACTCGGTTGCCCAGACCTCCAGTTAAAGAAGGGCGAGACTTTTGGATGAAGGCTGTCAGAGGCTAGGCGAGTCATTTCCCGACACCAGCTTAAACAGAACTTTCAGTAAACCTGCTTAGTAAGATCTTTCAGGTTTAGGGAAGTCCGGACCCGTTAGATGGAGAGCTGGATTGAGCAATCCCTTTAGATATAGGGAAGTAGGAGGGAGGGGTTAGCTCATCGGACAACGAAAGCATCCAATGGTTCAAACATTGTATCCTGAAGGCGGTGCCATGTATCAGGATGACAATGCACCAATACACACAGCAAGACTGGTAAAAGATTGGTTTGATGAACATGAAAGTGAAGTTGAACATCTCCCATGGCCTGCACAGTCACCAGATCTAAATATTATTGAGCCACTTTGGGGTGTTTTGGAGGAGCGAGTCAGGAAACGTTTTCCTCCACCAGTATCACGTAGTGACCTGGCCACTATCCTGCAAGAAGAATGGCTTAAAATCCCTCTGACCACTGTGCAGGACTTGTATATGTCATTCCCAAGATAAATTGACGCTGTATTGGCCGCAAAAGGAGGCCCTACACCATACTAATAAATTATTGTGGTCTAAAACCAGGTGTTTCAGTTTCATTGTCCAACCGCTGTAACTGTTTCAGTAAGTCCCTCAATAACTAATGCTCTAACATGAAAAGAAAAATGCTTCAGAAAAGCTACAGGTAACTAAAATTATCATTCCTTTTCCAAAATGGAGTCTCTCATGATACCAAACAAACACGTTACCGCTAAAGTCAATTTATAACTTGGAAACAGTATACTGAGGGTTCGTAAAGTTTCTGTTAAAGTTTATAACTTGGAAACAGAATACTGAGGGTGTGTAAAGTTTCTGTTAATTTCATATTTGTCTTACCTCTTTCTCTTGCTTTTCCCCCAGCTCTTTACAAGTGGTTGGAGTTTGGAGTTGAGTTCTTTCTGATGTTGATGCAGAAGTGGAAGGTTCTGCTCATTCTACAGATTTAGGGAAGCACAATCTTTATTTATTTTATTTACTTTTAGGTCTTTCTATTTTGAACTGATTTAAACTGGCTCATATATTCAGCGAATAGGTCTTGCTGTAAAGCAAAATTAACTTACAATTCTGTCAGGTTACACAGTTCATTTTATTAGGATTTCATGTGACAGGCCAGCAATAAGTTGAGTATACCTTTAAAGTATAAAGGCTGCATGTATTTTTTTGATGTATTAATGTCTGAAAAAAACATACAATTCATTAAAAACACTCTTAACCACACCCCTTAAATAAGGTTCAGGCTCAAATAAGGTATCGCCCCTAATGACCACATCCGATCAACATGCACGGGTACGCCCTTGGTTACACCCACATGTTCCCCCACCTCACCCCGCATCACCCCATGACCTCCCTCAAGGTCAAAAGGTCACCTGTCACCTTGATGAAAGGGTGTCTTTATATCTGTGATGCAAGGGATATGGTGCCTATCTCCAGGGGTCTACAGGCAAGAGGCACGGTAGACCCTCGACATGTCGGCAGTCCATCGCAGGACAAAACAGAGCCACACAGGACAAATGACCATGCACACCTAAGGGCAATTTCGAAAGACCAACTAACCAAGCAGCTATGTCTTTGGGCTGTGGGAGGAAGCCAGAGTACTCAGAGAGAATCCACATATGCATGGGGTGAACATATAAACTCCATGCAGAAAGACCCCTAGCCAGGAGTCAAACCTAGAACTGTCTTGCTCCAAGGCAACAGTGCTACCAACTGCGCCAATGTGCAGCCAAAAATGAAACGAAAACTCGAATTTTGTGTCAGACATTAAAATAAAGAGGTTAGGCAACTTTTCTGGTTTCAACTGTAGTAAGATGTCTTAAAAAAGGTAGCTGTACATACCACATACCACATACCAACAGCTGTATCAAATAAGGTTTATGTGCAAAGCCCCACAAGCTCTGAAGCAAACATTTCATTATTTGTGCAGGTATTCACAAAGAAGCAACACTTCATATGTCTCTTCTCTCAAGGTAATGCACTTGTTTTTGTTTTAGTATTGACCAGAACAATGACAAACAAATTCAGCAAACTAATCTTGTATTACCATGGAAATGTATCAACAGTTTTATTTGTAGCTTAAAAGAAAACACAAATTTAATCTAATTTTGACATGATTCATTTAAATACTTTCAGTAAGTTGGTAATGTAACACTGTTAATAACTGCTTTATGTTTAGAATTGAGTTTTCAGTTTGACAGAACTGAAGTGAATGCTCATTGAAAATATGTGTGAATCATATACAAATCCCACTGGCATCAATAAAAATATCTTAATATTCAAGTCCAGTTCAAATCCATTAGTCTGAGAAGAGAGCTGTTCTAGTTCCAAAATTATATTTACTATAAAGCGTTGTCAGTGTCATCTATGTTATTTGAATGTATCACACAAAATGCATCCTGTTCATGACCTCCACTGCGGTTGTGGCTGTGGCCTGAAGGATATTGATGCTTGTAGCAGTAGCAACAAGAACCACTGGTGGAGACCATTGGTGGAAGCTTTTAGGCTGCAGAAGGAGGCCTTTAGAGCTTGGTTGTCCTTGAGAAAACCTGAAGCAGCCAACAGGTACTGATTGGCCAGAAGAACTGCAGCTTCTGTGGATGCAGAAGCAAAAAATCGGGCATTGAAGGAATTTAGAGAGGCTATGAAGAAAGACCTTTGGTTGGCCTCAAGGAAGTTCTTGAAAACTGTTTGGTGACTCAGAAAGGGAAAACAGGGACCGTTCCAGGATGGAATTCCAAGGTGCGTATTCTTTGGGAAGGGAACTGTGGACCCGGGCTAAGGACATTGATGGGCAATGAAAGGAGGCCTTTAAGTGACTACTCAATCCGGTCATCATGTCCTCCATGGAGGAGGCAGAGCTTGAAGACCCGAGAGAATGCAATTCGGTCATTGTGACAGAGGTTGCCCCTGCGGCAGGACGTCAGGTGTGGATGAGATTAGGAGATTCTGAAGGCTCTCGACCTTGTGGGGTTGTCATGGTTGACACACCCCTTTAATATTGCATGGAGGACTGGGACAACACCATAGGATCGGCCGGCTGTGGTGGTGGTCTTAATTTTTGAGAAAGGGGACCACGGAGTGTTTTCCAGTTATTGAGGGATCACACTTCTCAGTCTCACTGGAAAAGCTTACTCTAGGGGCCGGTATAAATTAATTTATGTGTCCCAGTTCATTGCCCATTGTCAGATTTGAATCTTATTTTCAAGTAACCAAGATCTTTTTGCATTTGGGTCCTTTAGACTATACATCATTATAATAACTAGAAGAAAGCATGTCATTCATGACGCATCCTTAAAAAATATTACATCAGCGGACAAGAGGTAATGTCTCAGTTTATTGCACAAGGGGTGACTGTACAAGTAACTGAACATTGCTAAGATGTTGGCTTCATCCTCAAAAATGTGATCATTGTCACTATCAGACAATTAAACCAGGCAATACCTCTTTTTTTCTTTTTATCATACCTTTATCCAATTTTCCTAGTCACTAAACTAATGAAAGGCTTAAACTAAATACCTCTTTAGTTTATGTCTCAGTAGGCAACAGAAGTCTACAGCACTCAAGCTGCAAGCCTTTTTGTCTCAATTGTATATTTTTTAAGAGCTGAATAACATCTTGAAACAGGGCTATGCTGTACATCTCCGCACATTTTAGAAAAACAGAAGTTAAAATTGCATTTGCTTGGATTCACTCGCAGCCATGAAAAAGCATACTCTACAATATGTCTCATGTGCTTGTGAGTATTTACTGCAGAACTGTGCATCTAAGGCTGAGTCAAAATATTCACACCATGGAAATAAAAACCAGCCTCAAGACTCACCAAAGCTAGGCTGTCTGGGTACTACATTCTGGAAACAAAGTCTTCTAATTTCCCATTGTTTGTTGCTGTTTCTCACACTTACAGCATGTGTTGCCCTACATAAAAATACTCCCACAGCTTCCACCTCTCTTTAGTATCATAAAAGAAAGCCTGCTCTCCGAAGGGGCACATGGCATTTGCAGTGTGGGGAGGACTGATACCCTGAGGACACAACAGCAGCAATTACACTTAACTCCTGGCATGTGAGTGACAAGGGAACCGATTCAGAAATAACCTGTAGCACAGACAAGTGTTAAGTGCTAAAATCTTTGCCTAAGGGAGCTATCAGGGAGCTGGGTCAACACGACGGGCGAGTTGATCAACTGTTTTGAAAAGAAACAGCTCTCCTTCAAGCTTTTCAGAGGCTGCAACACATACCACAATGTGCTTACTAAGACACAACACCCTAACTAGCTGAGACAAGAAATCAACATGGTATATAGATTTGCCAGTAAATCTCCAGCTGTGAAGGTTTGCTTTAATTGAAAAGTGTTTCAGTGTTCTTTTAAAATTATATCCTTAATACCATGATCAAATATTTAGGTCCCTAACTACACAAGAGGTTATGTTCCTTATTGATATATGTATTATATAGGATCTATTTAAAAACAAAACCAAAAGCATGTAATTTTTTCTTTAGCAATTCAGTAATTCCATAATTCTGTTTTTTTTTTTTTGTTTTTTTTTTTACCAGTATTTATTTATTTCATTTATTGATCAGCTGTTTTAATTTGTCCTAAACAAGGTTTGGAAGTGCGTTCAGAGTCAGATGAACTGCAGCTTTCGCTGTAATTCATCCTAAAGGATCAGGAAGGTTGAGACCAGTCAAGTTTCTCCACACCAAACTGGCCTGCAGCCATGGGAGTGATTGTAACACTGGAACTCATTGATTTGGTAGTGTGACCCAATACTTTTGGCAATATCTATCTATCTATCTATCTATCTATCTATCTATCTATCTATCTATCTATCTATCTATCTATCTATCTATCTATCTATCTATCTATCTATCTATCTATCTATCTATCTATCTATCTATCTATCTATCTATCTATCTATCTATCTATCTATCTATCTATCTATCTATCTATCTATCTATCTATCTATCTATCTATCTATCTATCTATCTATCTATCTATCTATCTATCTATCTATCTATCTATCTATCTATCTATCTATCTATCTATCTAACATCTGAGTTTTAGTTTTAATGTTCCTACATCTTATAAGTCTGTGTTTTTTCAGTACAAGTACGATTGTAATAGATTCCCCTTAGTTATACATTTTACATGATATTACAGTGTATTAGTTTTGCAGTTTCTGGTGTGACTGCTTATTTGAATGCATGTTACTTTGTTTTTAGCCATTGTAAAAGACTATGTGTTACAAATTACCTTATGGAAATAGCTCTATAAATAAAAAATATAGATTTATATTCATTGCCGTTGTATTATATGTATTAGTTTTTTATGGGTCAAAGAAGAAATTTATTTTCTGTACATTTCTTGATACAAAGAATGCTATGCTACTTAGCTATAGATTAATTTTAATATTACCAGGCTACATGTTTACATTGCCTTTGGAAAGTATTTATATAACAATCAAAAACATCAATGCATTCTATTGGGATTTTATGTTGGACCAGAATGCAAAAAAAAAAATCACATTTTGTTAACTTTAACCTGGCAAATTCCCATCATATCAAAATGTGTTGTTGTGACATCACAAAATGAAAATTTGTTAGGGGTAGTTTGAATAGCAGTGTAAATACTAAAGTAGAAAATCTTAAATGTGATGTATTGAAAGGAAATGCGGTTAAAACATATTGTTAATGAGGAGAAATTTCTACCCCAACAAAATTAAAATGTACTTTATTGAAAATGACAAAATATGACGTAAACAGCACTCAAACAGCAGATACAGCTTTACCAAATGTTTACAGGCACTCGTTACATCTCAGACATCTCTAGGCCCTTTTGTTCCCACCATACAGTCACAAATGTTGTGTTTGTCACAGCTGCTCCTGTGTCAGCCTCATCACTAGCTTCCCTTTGTGTGTTTGTTTATATCTCTTTCTCAGATGCTGACATTTCCCACCTGTCCACCAGCCACCCTCTTTATGTTTTCCCTGGCGTCTGGCGTGCTGCACAGCTGGTACTTTTCTTTTCTGCTGTGTCTCAATCATTTATTATTTGGTAATCCTAAATGTGTTTGGGAAGTGGTCCTCAAAATGCAAACTGTGTAGCTTATAAAATAGCTGATATGTAGTTTAGTTGTGTTATTAGTAATTGATCTCATGACAATGCTATTTCATGGGCGGAACATGATTTCACATTTCTAACAAAGGAAGCAAAATGTAAAAAAATAGACATAATCTAATTCCATTTTTTTATTTTGCTTTCTTAGTTTGATTCCATTTGTGTGTTTCTGTGTCCATGTGTATGCAAGCTTTTTTTTCTTTAGATAACCTTTCTGATCCCGCAAGATTGCTATATTTCTGAATCTGATCCTTTAATAATGGAATCATTCAGTGTTTGTTGTTGTTTTCAAAAAGAAAAGGAGAAGAGGAAAAAGACTACGTTAAAGTAATTACAAGCGTATACCTGACTGAGCCACATGAAACACCGATGCACAAATAAATCTTGACTGATGATGGCAAAGGTTGTCTTGGCTTTATATTGGAAATATTGAAGCTGAATGCAACCCCATAACTTAACCTTGTTGCTGACCAGGAGCATTCCCCTGCAGACAGTTTACCATTTTTCCAAGTGAATACTTTTTTGATGAAAATGTAACATGACATTGACTTATGTTTTCTCCAGTAGTCTCTGCAGTTGCTGGGTTTCAGGCCAGCAGGCAAACTTTACACATTACCTTAAATTGAAAAACATCATCTTGAATTGCTTGACCATATTATGAAGGGCAATTAATCCTGTTTTACTTTGAGATCATTTGAATTTTGTTGGAAGCAAACTCGAAGGATGCAATATTTTTTCAGATTCTATAGTATCTCATTTCCACCATTTTTATTATTGACCCATTACGTGTTGGAGGTTCACTCATTCCCTGTACAGTAAAACTCATAATAGTAAAAAAAAAAAAAAAAAGCCAGTCCAAATGGTCAATATAGGAATATATGTAATATGTATATGTAATTTCGGGACAGCTAAATGGGCTTCTCTCCAGCTGAAAATAATAATGAAAAAAATTTACAAATTCAGTGTTGTAAAAAAGCACTTGTCCATTACAATTTTTTTTTCTGATTTTGCTATTTTGCCATACTTAAATGTATTAGATTAAAAAGAAAATAACTTTGAGAATTCAGAATAACCTTACTTAATGACCTCCATGAAAGACTTTCAAGGCCAAAACCCCTGCTAACCCAAAAAAACACATACACATTTCACATTTGCCAAAAAAAGTGATCTCCAAGATTTAAAGAAAATATTCTATGGCCTAAGCAATCAGAAAATAAAAATATTTGGTAGTAAAGTTAAAGTAGTGGAGCTTTTGTAGTAAAGCTAAACTATTAGCAGAGTGACTTTACGTAATTATTGCATTAATACTTTTTCACTTTTAGATATATAAAATCACAGTGTTTAACTTTTAATTTCTGAACAATGATTGCAATTATTCTACTTTATATACTGAAAATGTATGTAACCGAGGCTATACATTGCCTTTTATAGCTACAATTCTGATGTTTCCTTTGCCTTGTGTTGAATTTTCTTTACTTAATCTTTTTTCTCCTGACAACATAAAGAGAGTCAGGAGGAACTTTTGTTGCCACTAGTTTTTCATGTCTAGCTGGTGAAAAGCCTATAACTTAAATGTCTGTGTTATACGGCCTTGAAAATATTGCATTTATGCATTTACATTTTTGAATGTTGTATTATAACATGTCTGATACTTTGCAAGCTAATTTGTTTGACAAATAAAACAATTTATTTAAAATGAGTACTGCAAATACAAAGTTAAAATCTTAAAAATGTTTTCTAAATTACGTAGAAAAATAAAGTTGAATAAATTTAAAATAAAACAACTTTAGATTAAAATTTCAGCAGAAGACTCTCAGAATAATCATGTTCTTTTAGGACTGGCAGTGATAGGTTGGTCATATGAGTACAACACAGCCCAAGACAGGAAGAACCTTTACTTAATTCCCAATCTAATGTAGATCATGGCAGGATAAAGTTGTACCAAAATATTGTTTCATCAGCCTCAAATGGAAATCAACGAAGGTTGACTTTTTTTTTTTTTTTTTGTTTCTAATTTGATTTTAGCCAAAGGATACAACAGCTTTGCCCTTTAACTTCAAGCAAAAGCGAGAACTGTTTCAAGCTGCATTCAAAAAGCCTTTGGAGACGGATGGTCTTGTCATTTCTGATCTAGAAACACAGACGTCAAAGAACCAACTCCTGAACTGGGCCACTCTAGCACAACAGAGTCAACTCAGTGACGCACATGCTTGAGACACTTCATCATTATTAATTGGGTTATATGAGAAAACACATTACCTACAGTAAAACCCCATCTTTGCACATTTGCCTTTGGTTGATTAGTAATGTCTTTTCATGAATAGGCATAGTCACAAGTAATTTGTTCATACGGCCATAAAGGAATAAAACCCATTCACTTAATGTTTACTCATAAATACAGAGGACAATAAAATCTGAGATCCCATGACTAATTTGGGCTGACTGGGCTGGACACTTAGAGACTGTTTAGAAAGACTCTTAATAATAAAAGTCATAATAATAAACAGTTTAGAAAATCACAAAAATATTTCTATATCATGCAACTGCTACTAAGTAAAAATATTTTTGATAAAGAAATTAATAAATCAAACAAGGAAATTAGAAATTGTTGCTGACCTATTTGTACTGTTTAACTGTTCAAAAAACAATTTGGTTTTTGCTGTTAAAATAATACTCTTTTTGTTGCTTTTGTGGTTGTTTTCTGTTTTTCTTGTTCTTTTATTCTTTTTTCTTAGGATTACAAACAGAATGTTATTGTTTACTCTCTGCTCTCAACTAAATTAGAAACTGCAATTTCAGCTTTTATAGGGAACCTCATAATCTCACCTGACTCACACGGTAAATACCAGTTAATATCACAATTCCACCTTCGCGTGTCCTTTAGGAAGGCAGAAAGCATCTATGTTTGCCCATTTGTACTGTAATGGCTCAGTGTAGACTCGAACAGCTAACAAACTGAGTAATGGTGTGAACAACATACAGTTTAGGAATCTTTAACTACAAAAAAACACTCCTCTTCATGTTGAAAAAATTAGAAGGGTAGAAAATTTTAGTGTTTGAATAAACACTAAAATTAGTTTTATTAAAATTAATTTCTTAGTTACACATTTCAGAAAGAAAGTTTATGATGCTGGGATTTAACTTACCAAGGGCAAGGCCTCACCTGCCACCCAGCTTAAAACGTACCTAAACCCAACTTCTCTGACTGTGGGTGATGGAACCAATTGGAGGCGATCCAATGGAGCCTGACCAAACCCCAGGAGCCAGGCCCTCACTGGCGAGGTCTCGAAAAGGAATGGCTCCATGAGAGTATCCCTTTTGAGGACAAGGTATGCCAGTCATCCTTACTCAAGATTTTTGTTTATTCATTAGTCTATCTACAGTGCAGCAATCACCTATGGCAAAGAGTTATGGATCATGAGAGTAATAATATCCCAGGATGTATTGGTTGGTATGAGATTGCTCTGTAAGGGGGTTGGGCTGAGCCTAAATAACCTTTCAGACCATTCATGGTCAATCTGTGACCTTTATGTCTTACAATCAGCTGAAACGATCCTATACGGAATAGGAGTTTGAAGTTAACCCATTAATACCATACCTTTTTTTCACCTTAGGAGGTTTCTCCACACCTGCATTAACTGTTAGCTTTAAGGTTAAGACAAGATTGTGGAAAAAGAGTGGTTTAGTGGCAAAGCAAATTCTGCAACAGCAGCATAGCCCTTGGGTCAAAACTGAGCTGGAATGCAAGATAAATCTGCTGTGTTTATCTAATCTCAGAAATAAATTGATCAGCAGAATCTGATGTGGATGATAACATGTTAAAGATGGGGGAATACACCACAGCGTTCATAAATGAAATGCCCAATATGTATTGTATACAGTACATATTGCTCAAGTGAATGCGGCTGAGCTGCAGATCGTGCCCCTTTGGTTGCATGATCCCAGGGGCACAATCTAATAAAACACAGGGCTAGTTACCTCACCAAATCAGCTTGTATAATATGAATGACACAGGAATCATTCAAGGGAGTTTGTGGTTGTCTCTTTTTGAAGAATGAAAAATCTGAAAAGGGTTTCTGCTTTGTCATCCTGGGTGAGCTTGGCATATAACTGCTGCTCCTCCAATCAGGATGCCTCCATTTGGAGGTATTCCAGTGTAAAGAGACCTACAAAAAACTACCCATCTTCCTCTCCCTTTTGTCTTGGGAGGGACTTTGGATACCCCTGAATTAGCTGGAGTGTTACCAGAGAAGAGGGATATCTGGATTTCTCTCCTGGATCTGTTACACTCTCAACCCAAGTATGGACAAGTGGAAGATGATAACTAGATGGACGGAAATTGGACACTTAAAACACATGTTTTTAGCTCACTATAACTACAGACTTATCAAATAATGATGTTCTTAAACTCTGAATCAATATTCTTTAAGCAATTTTGCTTTAAAATAAATGCTATACTTTTAAATGAGCTGCCAGATTTAGAACAAAACAAATGTCCTTGACCAGTTGACCAGTATAAAATTATTTCTTTTTTCCTCAACATTTAACTGTGGTAGAATGGGTGACTTTCAGGAGAAATGTCCTTTCTATAGAACCAACAAAATCTCAAATGATATGGAAGCATCCTGTATCAAAAGCCTGTACACATGGGGTTTAATACCTACCTGGCAACAGATCCTGTCATCACATGGACGACACTCGACTCCTATTAAAATGTGCTGCGGGGGGAGCTTGTTTCCTCTTCGTTAGACTACCTGAGTCAAGGTCACAGTGGGAGAAATCTACAAAATAACCTTGATAAACTGATCTCAAAAAGATCCGTCATTTGGCATTTAACTAATAAATCTGTAAACTGGGATAGCCAAGGATGGATTGTTTTAGCTTGCTCAAATTACAATAAAGTTTTAATTTTTGTGATGTTGAAAAATAATGTAGGTTGTACTGCAGATACATAAATACCATTCCTTAGGAATGAAACCAGTCCCACCAGATGAAGTAGAAGGTGATGTCACGGTGAAAATGTACGTAAGTGGAACACATCATCCAGACCCCATCAATTTTATAACCCGTTGGCTTGAAATTATCGCTAAAGATAGGGTGAAAAGGAAATTCCAGTCTTCCCTAGTCCTCTTTACAAACCACTTCCATGTGTTATATTGATGCAAAATTGTTATGAAATCAATGCTGCATTCTTTAATACTGCATACATGTTTTTCTATACCCACACAGTTTAGAAATAAACAAATTTAAAGGAGAAATTTGATCTAAACATGTTAATAAACGGGAAAAATGTAAAAAATAAATAAATAAGTCCGGCAAATTTTCCCATCCCCTGTGTGATGTCATCAGAGGCATGTGTGTCTGAAAGTTTGTTTTTGGGAGGGTGGGTTTTATCTACAACAGCATAAAACAAATAGAAAAACTGACCATGGCAATTTGTTCTAGAGGTGACAAATTATATCTAAAGTGAGGTTAAGGGGTTTTACAAAAGAGTCTTGCCAGTAGATTCAACTTCGCAAAAATGTAAGTTCAGCTAAAAATCTGAATCACATATGCAGTCATGCAACACATGCACAAGTCTGACCCCACAGTTTAAAAATGTCTACACTCTGAGAAGAAAGTGAAGTATTTTAATGCACATCCAATAGTAAGGCGAGAGCTCATCTGTTGTGCATTGCTTTTTAGGAGTACAGCTATACATTTGACTAATGACCGAACAGCTGGCGGCTCAAAGCGCGCCGCCTGGTGACAACAGTCCGGGCTGATAAGCCCTCTAAGAGGTAAAGGACACTCATTCAAGTTTGGGACTCCTGAACAACCCACAGAGCTGGAAGGTGGTTTCCAGGAAGAGACAAAAAACGTTCTGGTGATTTAGAGCATTAATAACATTGTTCATTGCCTCCTACAGTTGTATGCGTCTCGGTGCGATCAGGCGCGCAACAGAAGGTGAGCCCACATGGGCCAACATTTGTCGTTTTAATTCAGTGACCGGAAAAAAACAAACTGTGAAAAAGTTGAACTATAGAAGAAAGGCAAGATCACAATGTCTATTTTTTCCGCTCCCGGACATGAGAACACGAAGAACTCTCGGAAATGTTCAGGAGTGGCACGTGGAAAGAGACCACCGGATTTGGAGCTCTCCGAAGCCACAATTGGTGCGCATGGATCAGAAACAGCTGCGGGAAACGAAAGAATACAGGAGGAAGGCAGCGCCTATGTCGCAGCATCCCGTGTTCACCTGCACCCCTACCTGTCTCATCCCCGGATGTCTGTGCGGATGTCGGTGTACAGCACCGGGGTTCGCCCAGCTCTCACCCGCGCCTACATCCAGGGACGCGTGTATAACTTCCTGGAAAGGCCGTCTGGTTGGAAATGCTTCATGTATCACTTTTCAGTGTGAGTGTTTCTTTAAATTTTATTTACTTAAGCTCCTGGATCCGCTGGGTATTTAGTGGGTAATTGCAAAGAGATCTAAATTAAACATCGTTTTAGTTGCGTTTGCAGAGTGTTGTGTTGGAAACTCTCGCACCAAAGAGCTGTTAATCCTATGTATTTAGAAAGATGCTGCTCAGATAGCAAAGCATCTCCAGTTTCCCAGGGGAAGGCCATAAGAATTGCTTAGTGTAGGCTTAACAGAGACTTGTAGAAATAAAGTTGATTCATTAAAATATCTAATAACTTGTTAGCACTGAAGGAATATCACATTTTTTCCAAGCACCAGTCTACATGTAATTTTCCAGAGCTGCATTGAGGATTTTACGCATTGCATTCAGTAATCCTTTAAAAAACTCACATAATCTCTCCTTGCATTTTGCTAATGATAAATAGTTTTTGTGCATCACAGATATAATGCCAAACAGTAAAATCAATGTTTCTGTTTTGTATTGATGCAACCCACATTTATGAAAAACATTAAACTGGATGCATATGATGATAACCAGATGAAGGTTTTGGAATGTTGGATATGATTTTCTAGCACACCCCATGTGTGCTGTCCATCCCCACTTGCTGGCACTGATAGCAGGCAGCTAAACTTGGCAGAGTGCATGCTGTGGAGGTGGTAGCGGCCAGATCTCGCCCTGCCACCCTGTGACCCTGCCGTGTCAACGGGGACACAGAGGAATGCGATCTGTCGTAGTATGTTAGAATCTGAGTGACTCAAAGGGAGCATGAGCAAGCATAATGCAACTCCAGCAAATTTAAACATCAAGTGCTGAAAGTATTACAATAAGGACAATATATGGTTTAAGAGCTCCCCTTGTTTAATTATTGTATTTTTTATTCAATTTTTTAAAGGTCTTACTAAAACAATCAGTATGGTTTTGTTGCATAATTGTCAGTTTTTAATAGTGTTTGTTTAATTTGCTAATGTTTAGGAAATCTGACTAGTTTAATTGTGCTGTTTAGCCCAGTGTTTCTGTTTGCTGCAATTCATCTCCGTTTCTCATGACAGCTGTCTCTGCAATGTTATTAAAAGTTTCTTGTTTTACTAATATTATGACTTTATCGGCCTAAGGGAAATTGGCCTTTCTTGCTCCCCCTAAAGCAAGCGTGATGTCAGTGGCTCTTGTATTGATTATAGATGCTTAGCAGTCTGAGAGACGGTAGAAGGTCAGTGAGAGTGGTGCAGCAGGTTGTAGCATGAAATTGCACATTTGTACTGAAAGTGATGACTAAAGGCTAAATGTCTAATTCTATGTCTCATATTTAAATGTGTTTGTGTTGGCCAGATGTGGACATAAACAATGTCAAGAGCTAAATATCGGAGATTGTTCATGGACCTTTGAGTTGGCATTACTGGGAAACATAAGGACAATAAAAAGGAATCCACATTTTCTTTCCAAATATTTGCAACCACATACAGTACAGGACTTTGCAATGGCTTTGCTATACATTTTGTCTAGTTATAAACACAAACCTAAATATAGTTTTTTGGAATTTTTTTGATAGATCAAAACACAGTATTGTTTAACTGTGGAGACATAATAGATATAGAGAAATAAATAAGAGCATACATGTTTTTAAAAAGTTTTTATAAATAAAAATAGAAAAATCAAATGTAGCATGCAACTGTGTTTACAGTCACTTTTGTGTAGAGTCCCCCTTAGACAATAAAAAAAATCAAGTATTTTGGCCTGTCTAGCAGCTTTGCACATGTGTAGACAGAATTAAGGACCATTCTCCTTTGCAAAATAGTTATTTAAACTGGTTTAGGATGTCTGCGGACATCAATTTTCATGACAGTCTCTGAACTGGATTTAGGGGTGAACGTCTAAGCCAATCTAACAGTAATTTAACAACATTTCTTTCCAGATTTCCTTCTTTTTAGCTTTTTTTTTTTTTTAATCTTCCCAGCATAATCCATTCATTATATGTTGATAGGTTTAAAAATGCTTTGTGAGATTTTGAAAGCATGGCATATTGTTTTGCACCATGACCCTGCTTTAAACATCTCAGCAATTTCAATTTTGACTTGTCTGGTGTGTTCCTTGATTTTTTTTATAATGCTGTTTGTCCACTAAAGTCCTTTAACAAACCTCTGAGGCCTTTACTGAACAGCTCTATTCTCAGATAAAATTAGATGCAGGTAGACTATTTCCTAATCCGAATGAAGTTGTGTTGAGTTTGATGAAGTTATGTGATACAATGTAGTAAACTTCAATTGGTAAAAACACTTAAGCTAGGAACTGTACAGACGCTTAGTATATATGAATTGTAGCTCTACCAAATGCCAATGTACCAAATTCTCGGAGTATCAGCTGTGACTTTTCAGCTGTAAACTTACAGTGCTGTGATGTCTAACCTTCCTGCAAATTTTTGGGCTCAGTTCAGAACTGTGTTTTGCAAATGTTTAATAGGGAGAGCAGCAGCTATGGACAAGCAAGTTCTTGTCATTGACCTAGAATTCAAACAATCAGAGTGACCCCAAACCTTATCAGACTGGCTTTGGTATGTTTGCACTTGGATATACGTCTAATTATACAGTATGCTTTAGGATTTACATTTGTTCCAATATGGTAGATGTTAGAAATAGCCAACTGTTTTAAACAGGAATTTTATTAATATTTATTTGAAATAAATATATTAAATATTTTATTTATGGAATAAATAAAATCTGTCGTGTGATGCTGCACCACAGAATATGTATGCATATTTTATTGATTGTTTATTTGTTTTAGCAGAACTTTTTCTTAGTGTTTCTGTGCCAGTGACAAATAGTTAAATGGGATGTTTTGGTCAGCTGCAGCATGGATTCATGCCACATGCTGGGCATAGACGTGTCAGTTGTGAGACATAAAGGAAAACGGAAATCACAAAGTGTTTTCAGACTCAGCTCTGTTAAACTGAACCACTTATTCTGACAAACTGTCAGAGGCAGAAGGTTCAGACACACATCAATGATTTAACAAAAAGACTAAGAGATCAAAAGGGGTTATTCGTCTTCATTAGACACACATTTTGACTTACTGTTAGTGTTTCATTGTTTGTTTTGGTGAAAAAGAGAAATAAATCAGCACTTTTATGATTTTCTTTTTAAAATTGCACCAGTTCCCTTCACCCTTTGTCAATCTTAAGCTTCAGCCATCCCACATTTGATGTTCACAATTTTAACAACCACAAACTCAACAGTCTTTCATCACCTAACTATTATTTACATACTGGCTAAAGTTTAGACCGATGTCTTGACAAAGACTTACAGAAGCTAGTGATGTGGTCAGCTGCGTAGGCTCCCGATCTTGCTCTATGCTTATGTTTGTTTTTACACACACTGTACAACAGACTGCAAGTGAGATCTGTCCATCAATTATCCATAGGAGAAATGTTCTGAGCTTTTGTTTAGAGTCCAGTGGAGCCTGTGCTGTTGAGCCGAGGTATTATTTTGTCTGTTGCCACACCAAGCCCTTGAGTGCTAAAAAAGAGACAGAGGCTATATTTTCAAAGGGCCTTGAGGTAAAGGAATTGTAATATGATGGAGCAGTTAGTGGCGAGGGAAAGACAAGTCAGAAAGTCTTTGTTACATAAATAGAGAAGCACAAATCCAAGCTCAGCATTCTGTTACTGTTTATGTTTATCACCATTGCAAATGTCATGAAATAAATTAAAGTCCTCACTGAAAAAATAAATAGTTATTGCCACATCAGAATGACTATTTGGAGATTTCCCTCTACTGTTGTGTCTCTTTTGATTAAATTGCATGGATCGACCAATAAATAAATATTTATCCCAACTATTTTACTTTTCAGTTTCCAGAAAACAAACAGACTTTCATTTACATATGCAGCATCCTGGGGACAGAATTTAGGGGACTCCAGTGTGAATTTTGCTGTGGTTTTCTGTCTCTATGTTTAGTCATTTCAGATAGGACCATCTGCTTTAGTGGTGTTATGCAGCAGCGCTGGGCAGATCCCTCCTCAGTCTTTTATCTGTGTTGACGTGTGGGGTGCACGTTTTTGACTCTGTTTGTATGTGTTAGCTCAAAGGAGGGGCGGCATTTAGATTCCTGGCTGGACTTCAATAAACGACAAGCAGTAGCAAGAAATGATAAAGGTCTTTGTGGTGCAAACAAAGCTGTTGCTACACATACTTTCCGTCAGGTTTGCCCAAATAAGATCAACAATGTGATTATTTATGGTTGTTAAGTAAAAGTTTATTGAATTCTTGTTATACATTGCAAAATGTTATGCTTCATGCAAGGTACCTTCACATGAAAATGCCTCGTTTTTGGTTGCTGTTTTAAATTCGTTCAGTGCTTCTTTTTAGCTAAGAAACAAAATATGAATTGCATTAATTGCAAAAGGAGGTTTATGGGTTTGATAAAATCTGTCATACTGACAAACTGTTCAAATTTAAGTTATTTCTGCCTGACATCATTTGTTTAATGTTTTTTAAGGCGTTGCATCACCTCATTTCATATTTTCTATTGTTTTTTACAAGCCTTTCTGTTGTTTTATGTTTGTATTATTGGTGTTTTGTTCACATCATTATGGCTTTCTATAATATGCAATTTAGCCTTTAAAGCTACTGTAAAAATCTATTTTTTACATATTTGTTAAAACTGTCCTGACAGTATAATTTCAGAGTGTCTGTGAAAAAATCAAGCTACTCTGGCTCCTTCCAGTTGTCTTACTGCTATTTGTAAAAATATATCTCTCCCGGTCAGAAACAACCAGTCAGAGCCAGGAGGTAAAGTATTTATTTGCCGTGTCACTCACGCTTGTATACACGCTGCTCACACCCTCCTCCACACAGCGCCATTGTGCTGCGGCTCTGCTAATGTCTGTGCTAATGATTTGAGGACCATGTTTGTAGTCAAAGTATGGGCAGGCCCTAGTAAATGTAAAGCATATTGTTGAATGTGCCATAGGTGTTTCTCCGCTTTCATCGGTGGCCTTGCTTGCTATCCTGCACGTTCACAGCAGGCTCCACTGTGGAAGGATGTCTGTAGCGCAGCATAGAGCAAGAGGAAAGGACCTGCAAGCTGTGCTTGTTTAAACTTTCAGGCTAAGTCCACAGTTTTCTTAGAACTCCCTACTGCAGCTTTAACAAATGTAAACTTGTTTTTGCCAATTTTCTGAAATTTTGTTTTACTAATATCTTCCCACTGATTGGGTTTCAGACATTTTAAAGATTATAGCTTGGTTTGACTAGCTGTAATTTGGTTGCCATGTTGACAACAATTGTGACTTTTTCCTTGATATTTTAGGCTTACGTTTGCACAATTAGTTCACAGCTGTTGTCATTTTAAGTTTTGCTTACAGATGTCATCCAGGTGTATTTATAGGACAATGTAAATGTTACCATTAGGATGCCTGAGAGTTATGTACAGGGTCCATGTCCATCTGCTCTGCAGGGATAAGACAGACTCTGCATTAAATTTAGTTATTGTAATCATTTCCAAACTCAGCAGTGTTATTACAGCCACATTTTCTCTGTTCTGGAGAGCAGCAACTCATTGAGATGGTGATTATTCTACTTATTCAGTAAATTACTATTATCTATTGTAATGGTTAACAAGAGCGAAGAAGATCTAAGAGACAATCTACGTAGAGTTTCTTTATTAATCATGACTCTTATAGCAGGATGAGATATTCATCTGAAAGTATCATAATCCACAGAATCTGATAATGTTCCATTAGCTTATAACTTTTTATCTATGTCAGGGTGAAACCTTGAGTGTTTCATTTTTTTCTGCTGTTTACGTTTAGGTTTTCTCAGAGCTTTAATCATATAAGCATTTTTCCCTAAAGATAATGTCAAACACAGTCTCTCTGCTAATGTAAGCAGTCTAATTGAGTTATGGTCAAGCATATACTGTACCAACAGAGCAGTATAAGGTTTGACCAGGTCTTAGAACAGTCAATAACTAAACTAGTAACAAAAATGCCTCTTGGTATGTATTGAAATAGCCCAAAAGGATGGTTGAGGTAATTCTCAAAATGGAAACACAACTTTTTTCATGAACCCCAAAATTAAAATGTTGAAAGGAACAGATGGATGTCAATGATCAAATTCAATGTAATTTCTCCTTTACACTCTTGTCAATACTCATTTCATAAGAAATGCATTTGGCACATTTTTTCTTGGCTGTTATGCAAGTCATTTATTTCTAATTTCATGTTAACTGCATACTGCTTTCTATATAAGTCAGAATAAATCCCAAGTGTAAAAGAAACCATTGGATTTATTCACAATCTCCTTGTTCATTCTCTTTTTTTCTAGCTTTTATTCCCATATTTGCCTGCATAAAAGATGAGTTTGACCTTGCTTCAATTTCAGCCTTTCTGCAAAATGTTATAAAAAGCAATTGTTCATTTTCTGTAATATCCTGTGAATAGATGAAATGCTGGAATCCCGTTTTCCAAATTTTGTGATGGTGACAGAGCCAAAACTGTAGCAAATGAACTCTGGCCATCTTGATGGGTTGAAACACATAAGAGCAAGGATAATAGTTGAGATGGGCTTGTAAGTTATGTTGCAGTTCACCCTGCTTCCCTGACTTCCTCTTCTTTGATTGAAATTGAAAAGTTTCCCTCATATTGACTTTTACGAACAGCTCTGAGAAATAATATATACAGGGTAGCAGACTGTATGCTGGCTTTTATGTGGTGTTGCAAGTTAATACATGTGAACTTCAAAACAAACTACTCTTTTCATTCAAATGTCAAAAACATGTTCATAAAAGACTCATGAAATCCCATTCATCCCTAAATTTGTAATCTGTCTAGGAGTAAGGACTGGATCCATTTGGATGCTGCTGTTGTAAAGTGTCAAAGTAGCTTCAAACATTTACTCCAAGGTTTATGTTTTGTTCCTAATAAGTAGTTTGAAGGGTTTTGAACATCTTATTATTGCCACATTTGAAGCACTTTTGAACTCAAGAGGGATAATAAAAAACGGTAAAAGAGCAATTTAGTACCTAGAGATAGTGTTTGTGGATTGTGAAATTCAGTAGGACATGTATGTTATTTGACAAGTTTTATATGTGCTTTGCAATTAAATGCTTATATTTTCAAAAACGTTTTTCCTTCACTGCACTGTTTCCTCAGATTTAGTAAGATACTTGAGCTAAACAACAAAGTTGTGTTAAGGCTTTTCACTTTTAATCAGAGTATGAAACGTTGACATAAATATGAGCAGGGATTGAGAAGACTCATGTTTCATGTTTCATGTTTCCCTGCTGCAAGCAGCATAAAGCTTTGATTTAAAAAGCATTTATTGTTGTAGAAGATTCAGTTCAGTTTAATTATAGAGTCAGCTCCCACAGGAATATTGAAAGTGACTTCTGACACAAACAACATTCCAATCAGGACATGTTCTGCTTTGATCTACACAGGTTTCTCATAGTACTGGCCTGTCTGATCCTCAGTGTCCTCTCTACCATTGACCAATTCCAGGCTCTGGCTCACACAACTCTCTTCTGGGTGGTAAGTTTAGATTTAAGTATTTGTTTTTGACATCCTTGATGAGAAAATAAAGCAGAAATGAAATTGCCAGCAGAACATAAAGTAGGAATAACATAAGACTGGACAGTGTCGTAATATTAATGTGTTGCTGATGTGTGCTTTAAAAACATTACAAAAATCATAAAACATATCAGTGATATTGAAATAAAGTATGGCATTGCAACAAATCCTACAAGTGCAATCCTTTATCTGAGTTTAAAATAAATTTCCAAAAAATTACAAAGCAAATAAATAAACTTGCAATCATAGAATATTTGTGTTTACCCTGTTAAAAACGCCAGAGAAACAAAAATAATACTTGACATTAATAATCAAAAAAAAAAAAAAAACTGATCATATTAAAATCATGTTAAAGAATGCGAGCAAGCTTTTTTTTTCTGGAATTACGGTAGTGCACATAGCAGCAATTCTTGATTTAGTAGGATTCAGAAGGTTGAATGTTCAAATCTTTATGAGGACTAAGATTTGCCCTAGTGAAAGGACTTGCTTTCAGCGTCGGGTTTGTATCTTCTGTTTGTGCCTATGTGGGATTTTTCTCAAGGTATTCCAGCTTCCACCCACAGAAAACCAAAGCCTAGTATTTGACGTTTGAAATTGCGATTATGTGATGGTTCTTTGTATTTTCACTGGTTTAGCTTACCCTAGACAGGATTAATCGAGAACAGAAAAATGAGGGGTGGATGAATATTAAGTCAACATGAACATTTCCTCAGTGAATGAAAAAAGCTAAGTTCCAAGGTATGTCAGCTGCTACTCTTCCCCACAATCTATCATTAAAAGTAAAGGCATTTTCCTTTAATGTGGGTTTACAAATTAGTTTTTTTGTGAGCATTATTTGCTTAGTTAAGCTAGGGTTAAGTTTATTTTGGACTACTGCTGCTAGATTGGTCAGATCTGTCTTCTTTTTAAAATTAAACTTAAGGTAAAGCAGGATAACTTATGTTGTATCTCAGTAAATTCGGATATGTGTTCCAATGATGCTTGTTTTATAGATTAAAAGTATCTTTTCAAAATAACAACCTTTAGGCAGGTATCAAACATACTTTTCATTAAGTCCATATTTATGTACAAAAATCTGTCTGATGAAAGATTGTAATCTTTAATGCCATGTCATCATAATTAACAGAAATAAACGCTTGAAAACATCAGCCTGTGTCATTAATCTATGTAATTTGTTTCATGTAGTTGAGTAAACACATTTTTTATCATATTCAAATTTATTGAGGGCAACCCATATACCGTGCCACGAAAAATACTATCTATCCGGTGTGAAGATATGTGATTTGAACTGCACGAAGCAATACCAGTAGACTTCCAGGAAGAAACAAATATCAACTTAGAAATTGTGCTGGTTTATTGCATGATGGCACAGAAAGAATCTTTGTGTTTTTTTTTTTTCAGATTATAAAATCACATCTATTAAATGTCATTGACAACACTTAACACAATCTAAATGAGAAAGTCAGAAAAGAAGAAATTGAAATTAATTCACTGTAGCACAGTGGCTTTCATTTGAGTTGTCCCCAGTGGGTATAAGAGTCAATTTATATTCAGTTTATTTGTGCAGCACTAATTAAATGTGCTGTACAAATGTTAAATCAAGACACTTTAAAGGACAAACAAATCCAATTTATGTACAGAAGTGTATAGTGAATTCACTTCAATCATGGTTATAAAACTATTTGACATCTTCTCATTGAAAAACAATTGTAAAAGCTAAAACATCTCTCAGCACTCAACAATGCTGTGTTTTCATATAAATCCACAGGAAATTTTCATAGATGAGCAGGAACTTGACAGTGGGTGTTGCACATCTTTCAACCAAATCATACTTTAGCAGGCTTTAAAAATAAGCCTATGTTCTTGTTTTCACTACCTTTAATTAACATACAGTCTTATTCCCTTCCATGATCCTGCAGCATAGTCATTAGATGAGCTGACCAGGTTTAGGGAGATTTTGCAAGTAACTTGCAGTATTACCAAAGGGAACTTAAAAAATGTTAAAACAAATATCCTTTTTCCTGGTAATATAATCAGGCAGTGCACTAGGCCAACATCTAACATGGCTTTTTTTTGGATCACAACATGCCAATCAAGCAAATATAGGAAATAATATTAACCATTTCACATTAGGGCAACACTAATGTTTGTGTTGTAATATGTTACAGTTACTTTACTTTATAAATTGTTTCAATGTGCCTAAATGGGGTATAAAGACACAGATAGACATAATGTAGGTGTCAAAACATTGAGAAAATCTTTATTTTATTTATCCATATCTCCAGAATCCGTTACAAAAAGTAAGTCATCGTAGGCTGCTAAATGATGCTACAAATTAGATGATCTTCTTCCTTCATCAAAAAATATACAATGTCAAGTTTTTGTGATTTGAAGGAAAATCTCAATCCACTGTTGTATTGCTCTTGCTCTTGCATCTTATACTGTTCTACTTTTACTCTCACTCACTTAAAACTGTGCACATATATTTATATTATATTGTAGATATGTTTATACTGTTTAATTTGTATTGTATTGCACCGACTACGCCAAAACAAATTCCTTGTATGTCCAAAAACGTACTTGGCAATAAAGCTTTTCTGATTCTGATTCTGATTTCTTTTTTCACTTAGCATGGGCTGCATGGCAGAGATAGCGACTTGAGTTAAAGACTACAACTCAAGTCGCACTTGGGTGGGAAAAAAACAAACAAACAAAAAACTCTAGACTTGATTTAGACGTGTGCCCTAAAGACTTGACTTGAACTCCTGGTCTGAGACTCAGGTGTTTTTAACAGTTTTTATCTCAGGTAATGAATAGTAAAAGGAAACCGGTATGTGAGCTACACACCTTTACTTTGAAAGGATGTAAGGAGGAATGTATTGATGTATTAATTACAGGGTGTAAAGCTTGTTGCGTTGAATGTTGTGTTGTTGTCTTGGTTGGTGAGCTATATGTTGTTTATTGCCCAGATTGTGTGTGCAAACTTAAATCTAGTAATTTATTTGGCTGATTATATTATGTTGATGAATATTAATCTGTAAACTTAATGGCTCTAAAGAGGTCCAATAAGCATAAAACCGTCATCCTACTCTCTTTTCTCTAGCATGCAATTTGTGTGAATAATGTTAATTATTTGATTTTGCTCTTATACCATTTACATATTTGAAAACAATCAATGCATCAATCCATCATTAATTAAACGTTGGATTTTTTATTTATATTTATATTATCTTTTCCTTAAAACAAAAAATATCAAACCTCAGTGTCTTTACAGTTACTTTACTTCTTAACAGGCTCAAACATCTGTCTCTCAAAAGACAGCTTTCATGGAACCACATTACTGCTTTCCTGCTGGTCTAACAGAGTGAACCCAACTCCTCTAAAATCAATAATAAAAAGTACAAACTGAACCCCAAGGTGCCTACCCTGGAAACTGTTTGGTGATGGGGAAGTCCCTCAAACTCAGATGAAAGAAAACCCATGCAGAGAATAAAAAACAGCCGAGTATTTGCTATTTGAAGAAATGAAGTGTGCTGCATGTGACAAGTTAACCTTGGACTGAGAAAATTTGGATGAGATGGTAATTTGTGGTTCATGAGCTGTTATATTAGAGGGCCAGATCCTAGAAGTACATTATCGGCTTCATAAAGAAAACAGTTAAACATGATTGTTTGAGTGGGACCTGTAATTAAAATGAAAAATTGTGAATTTCATCATTATCACACAAACATGAAAAATACATTTTCTTGGCAAAAGATTTTCCACCTTAGGTTCCCCCTCAAGACATGTTTAATCTTCCTATTCTTCTTTTCTACACAAATAATGAATAATTAATATTTACAGCTGAACCTCTGGAAATCTCAGACATTCATCTGTTTCATTCTCTGTCCCAGAGGGACTGTTTAGTACTTGGTGCTTTCTAGTTTAGAGATTTGCTCTGACCCTCTACCTCTTTCATTCTTTCTTCTCCTCCATGGCTTAAGCCTCTCCTTTTGTCTTCTTTCTTTATTCCTTCACACTCAAGCTTAACGGAGACCTCACTATCCTGTGCTTTGAGATGCAGCTCTGGCTGATGTGTGTTTGGCCAGATGCTCGGCAGTCTGCTCAAAAGATTTTTTCTCAGTTTAGGATGCATCGTATTATGCACTATTTAAACAAATGTCAGTTGAATTTTGCTGTGAATTGTTATTATGAGATATACTCCCAAGTTCTTAGTGAGATATAAGATGTTACATTTGCAATTTTACTTAGTAAAAAGGTATTGCTATTTTGCTGATTTTTTTTCCTTTGACAAAATTACAGAAGTGGGAGTGTAAACAAAGTTGGATGTAGAATGATGATTGATTTGGGTCAAAGTTGTTGCTGTGAGGAACCCTGGGACTTAGACTCTATGTGGGAGAAATAACTTTGGGAGGAATCCTAGATTTATGTTCTCCTTGGTAGTTTCTGTAATGAGAGAAAAGGAAGAGCAGGGACAGGAAAATGTGGGCCTGTGGTTATATGACTCGGAATAATAGGGTAGAAAGATGTAGTGGTTTTTAGTCTTTAACCACGACTTTTGATAACATTTTAAAGAATTATGTTGCAGATTCCAAAAGTTCACTTTATATTATATTTCTCACCAATAGAAACTGTCTCCAGTGGCTTTCAAAATTATCCATACACATTTTCCATGTTTATCCCATCACAACCAAAACATACATGTATCTTATTTGTACTTTATTTACAGAAAAAGACAAACCTTACATGAATTTTAAATTTATTTTTTTAATTTCTCATGCATTATACCAAGCAGACCAATGCACTACTGGGAAATTGCCAGTAGGGCTTTATATTTTGTCATTGATGAGCATTGGACAAAGATCTGTCCAACATACATAGCAACATATTCAATGAGCACCACATGCTCAACAGCATGGTAATTAAAGTGAAATCAGAAAATCCCCAAAACCTTACAGAAACAACTTGTACATAACATAACAATTTACAGAGTGAATTCCACTCCGACGTTCGCGATTGTCTATGAAACCGGCTTCACAAGGCATCAGTGTAGCTTGGGCACCAGTGTTGTGTATGTGTCAAAAAGATTTCCTCTGTAATCACATAAATAGGCCAGTCTTCTGTTCGCATTTTCTTTTCTGCAAGATTTCCCCTCAAGCTGCCTTTTTTTCACATGCTGTAAAATTATTTCAATATGAACACAATTTGAGCTGAAATTCAGTCATTCTGAAAGTTAGCCAGATTACCCATGTCTCAGTTTATGTGGAACATTTTTTGAGTTTGTTACTTGAACATAAAAAGATGATTTTACAACTATATCCTGACAAAATCATAAACTGTTATGAAATAAGATGCACAGATGTTATATTATAGGCTTTTAGTGTCTCTATTAAGGTACAAAATTCAATTCAAAAATACTTTATTAATCCCAAAGGGAAATTAAATGTTGTTGTAGCTCATTATGAAGGTTTCCTCAAAGAGCCGTTGTAGATGCTGATTCTGTGGGCAGGAAGGATCTCCTGTAGCGCTCCGTCTTACAGCAGATCTGAAGAAGCCTCTGACTGAAGACACTCTGTTGTTGTAGGACAGTCTCATGAAGAGGATGCTCAGAGTTCTCCATAATGTTCTTCATTTTATGAAGAATCTGTCTTTCCACAATGATCTCCAGAGGTACCAGAGGAGTCCCCAGAACAGAGCCAGCCTTTTTTATCAGCTTGTTGAACTTTTTTAAGTCCCTGGCTCTGATGCTGCTTCCCCAGCAGATGATGGCAGAAGAGATCACACTTTCCACAACAGACTTATAGAAGATATGCAGCATCTTGCTGCAAACACCAAAGGACCTAAGCTTCCTCAAGAAGTACAGTCTGCTCTGTCCCTTCTTGTAGATGGCTTCACAGTTGCATCTCCACTCTAGTCTGTTGTCCAGGTGAACACCGAGGTATTTATACTCCTCCACCACCTCCACTTCTTCTCCCATGATAGAAATAGTTTTTGATTTATTCCTGTTTCTCTTAAAATCTACAATCATCTCCTTTGTTTTAGTCATGTTCAAAATTAGATGATTGTTTCCACACCATGCCACAAAGCGGTCCACCACCTTCCTGTACTCAGCTTCTTGTCCATCTCTGATCCACCCCACGACTGCAAAATCATCCGAGTATTTCTGCAGATGACAGGAGTCTGTCTTGTACTGGAAGTCTGAGGTGTACAGAGTGAAAAGGAATGGTGAGAGTACAGTCCCCTGTGGTGCTCCTGTGCTGCTGACTACCTGGTTAGACCCACAACCCTTCAGTCTCACAAACTGTGGTCTGTTTGTCAGGTAGTCTTTGATCCAGGAGATTGTTGAGGCCTCCACCTGAGTCTTCTGGAGTTTCTGACAAAGCAAATCAGGGTGGATTGTATTAAATGAACTGGAGAAATCAAAGAACATGATCCTCACAGTGCTGCTGGCTTTGTCCAGATGACAGTGGGTTTGTTGAAGCAGGTGTATGATGGCATCTTCAACGCCAACTCCACAGCGATAAGCAAACTGAAGGGGGTCCTGATGGTTTACTGTTTGCTTACTCAGGTGGGCCAACAGGAGTCTCTCTAGGACCTTCATGATGTGAGATGTCAGGGCAACAGGTCTATAGTCATTGAGGACTGATGGGTGAGTTTTCTTTGGTACCGGAACAAGACAGGAGGTCTTCCACAACACTGGAACCTTCTTCTGGGCCAGGCTAAGGTGGAAGAGGTGCTGCAGAATCCCACAGAGCTGCTCTGCACAGGCCTTCAGAACTCTAGGGCTGACATGATCTGGACTTGCAGCCTTATTCCGATTCAGTCTCTCCATCTTCACTTGACTTCTTGAGACACACAGGTGGAAGGGGGAAGCAAATGAAGCATCAGCATCTTCTGATATGGTTGAAGGCAAACATGTATAAGCATAAGGGTCTAGGGCTGAGGTGGAAGATAAAAATGTGAAGTGTTACTGGACAGCTGTGGGTCCTGTGGGTCAAAGGAAGGTGGAATGTCTGTTTGGCTGTGAGCAGGAGAGGAGGATGCAAAGCTTGTTTCTGAACTGAACTTATTGATGAATGTGTTCAGTTCATTGGCTCTGTCCAGACCTTCATCAGTCTGATCATCCCTCTGCCTGAAGCCCATGATCTTCTTCATCCCTGACCACACATCTCTATTGTTTTGCTGGAGCTTGCTCTCCAGCTTCTTCTTGTACACCTCCTTGTTGTCTCTTATCTTGACTTTAAGTTGCTTCTGTAAACTCCTCAATAATTCTCTGTCTCCCTCTCTGAAGGCTCTTTTTTCTTGTTAAGCAGGTCCTTCAAGGTCACTGGTGCTCCAAGGTTTGTTATTGGGGAAGCATCTCACGGTTCTGGTGGGGATGATGTTATCCACACAGAAGTTTATATAGTAGGTTACACACTCAGTCATGGCATTGATGTCCTCTCCATTTGGCTGGCACAGTGCGTCCCAGTCTGTAGCCTCAAAGCAACCTTGCAGAGCTTCTTCAGCTTCTTGTGACCATTTTCTCACAGTCCTCTTTATTACAGGTTGCCTCTGAGCAAGGGGCCTATATTTCGAGCAGAGAAAAACAAGATTGTGATCTGATTTGCCTAGAGGAGGTCTTGCTGTAGAGATGTATGAGTCCTTGACATTTGCATAAAACAAATCCAATCTTTTGTTTTCTCTGGTAGAGCAGCTGACAAACTGTTGAAACGTTGGAAGTGTACCAGAGAGTGAAGCATGGTTATAATCACTAGAAATTGCCACAAAAGCATTGGGATTTTATGTCTGTAGCTTAGCAACAACTGAGCTGATGGCATCACATGCAGTGTCGGCAACAGCGGAAGGTGGAACGTAAACTGTTGCCAAAATAACACTGCTGAACTCTCTGGGTAAATAATATGGACGGAAACTTACTGCCAACAGTTCAATATCTGGACTGCAGAGATGACACTTCACAGTTACATGTCCTGGATTACACCATCTGTTGTTCACAAGTACTGCCAGTCCACCTCCTTTACATTTGCCGCTCCTCTTTAAATCTCTGTTAAAAAGCCCGGCAGAGAGACGCTGGAGTTGGGGATATGATCCTGCAGCCATGTCTCAGTAAAACACATAATACTGCATGCCCGGTACTCTGGCTGGGTCCTTTGTAGGGCTTGGAGTTCATCCAACTTGTTTCCCAACGATCTCACATTGCCCATCATAATTGACGGAAGAGATGGTTTGAACTTCCTCCTTCTCTCTCTTCTCTTAGCTCCTGCTCGGCATCCACGGCGTCTCCTTTTCAACTCATCAGGGATTTGGGGTTGTAGTTGAAGTATTATTTGAGCTTTTGAGATATTAATCAGCTACTCCCGGGTGTAAGAAACAACCCAGTTGCCATGGCAAGGCATCATACCAAATATCCAAAAATAGAAAGTATTAAGAAAAATCCTCCAAGCTGCACAGCATCCGACACCGGAGTGGACAGTCGTCCAAAAAAAATCAACTGTATTCACCACAAGAGGAAGAGTTCCCAAAAAAGAATAAATCAGAATAAAAAGTAACAGAGCTACTCCAACCTGCTGCCACCTTGAGCGGCGCAATTCTAGAAATACACTGTAAGGTTGAAATAAACTTCAAAACGATATGAACTGATATATATGATGAAAATAGACGGTTTGAATTTTATTTATGATATCTTGTCGTCATTTCTAACTTCACTTCACACCTAATCTACTAAAAGCAATCATTAATTTAATAGATGGGTTTTACATTTTTGAGTCTCAAACCTACAATCAAAAACTCAGCTAAGGCTTTTAAGTTATGTAAAAAAGCACTTTTCCTTTTCTTTTCTCTTTTTATTTAGCTCGTCACAACTATTCTACACAAAATTGTTCTTGGATACCTTCTGTGTTAAGATAGATCAAATAAAATGTAGACAGGGGGAGGAAGTTACAGCTCCACGTGAATTGTTTGGTCTGACTAATTTGGCCATTTGTGAAATCACATAGTCTTCTTTTGGGTTATATCTAACAAATTTCAGGGTTGCATGTTTGAAAATGGCTTATGCTTATTTTTTATCCCTCACTGCTGGTAAATTTTTTGCTTTTTTGGAACGACAGCTTGTTTTTCAACCTTGAAGCAAAACCCCTGGTGAATAAATTAGGAAATGAAACATTTGGCTTAACATTAGCTTTCAGGAGCGCAATATAACATATTAATAATCCAATTTTCTTTTCAAACACTTCTATTTTTTATTCACTGGCTCTGATAAAGAAAACTGTAAAAAAAAAAACTGCAGTTCAACATGGTTAAAAACATAATTTGTCAGAACCCTTTAGTGTTTTTCTTTCATCATTCATTCCAGAGATGGAATGAATGATGAGGCTATCGAAGAGGCTATTGACTTTCTTTCAACCCCTTTTCCTTCTGTTTCTCAAATATTAAGACATATCTGGGGGAAACTGCATTTTGCAAAGGATCATTAATTTCTACATACTGGGCTCACATGGTGATCCTTTTTTATTGAAAGTTGGCAATAAGTTTGCATGAAGAGAAAATAGTTGAAAAAAGTTGTGTTGAATATTTTCAGTTGTAATCAATAAAAAAAATATTTGAAGAATTATAATAACATAAAAATACAGAAGTAATATAACTGTGGTTGTGAACAAAAATTCTGGCGTGACACAAACTTACGAACTCAGTTTTTACATTACTATGCAGAGTGGTTAGATGCGTATTAATTCTCTGAAAGAAGCTTTATTTGTTTAAAAAAATCCATAATATAATTATGAAAGGGAAAGAAACAATCATTGCAATTAGGGCTAAAATCACTCTTTCAGTCTAAGTAGCAGGCTAATTGCTATAAAAGGGATAGATGTGTCCCTTTTTCTCTTTTTGTCTTGTCCCTCAGTTTTGTGTTTTAGCTGTGTTTACAAAGTAACTCACCATCTCCAGTTTATATCAAATTGTCCTAACACTTGACTAAAATGTTGCAAAGAATATTGCCCTTAAAAGAACAGTTTTCTAAAATATCAAAACGTTCAACATCAGAGGTAAGATTGCAAGATTGAAGGCCTTAAGGTTTTCAGTAATTTCCTCCTGAGGGTGGCGCTAATGAATCATGTTTCTACCAATGCAGAGCTCGCTAAACATTGGCAGCAGTTGGATTTGTGACTTTTGGACAATAGCCTTGAGAAAAGGAGGGCAGGTAGGAAGTTACTTCGGTTCAACAAAAACATCGGGGACTTAAGTTCTGCAAGTGTTACACTGTGTGGGTATGGCTTTGTCAGCTTTTTGGGGATGGAGCTCACCTGTGGGGGTGTGCCACAGTGCTGTGGGAAGGGGATTCATGACTTTTGGGTTCGGGGGCATATGTTTGATATCTGTGTCCTGGATGGGGGTGGCCCTGTGGGGAAATTCACGTTGGGGTTCATTGGGGTGGGTGGCTCATGGGGTTAGGATCAGAATTCATTGGCAGGTTGGGACTGTTTCATCCTGTGGTGGCTCTGGTTGGCGGGCTAGTTTGGACCATGTAGAACCTTCTTTTGTACATGGCCCTCTCTCCGGACGAGGATGGGGGTCATTGGGGATTGGGGTTGGGGTGGGGGGCTGGCGTCTGGGCCAGGGTCATTGGCTGGTTGCCACTATGGGGTATTGGCACCCGGACCTTGGAGTATAGATTGTGACTGTGTGCCTGTTTTTTTGTGTCAGGTTGGGTCTTGGACTGCTGTTTCCTGTGCTCTGGGGGGCCTTTAGATGTCTATGGCTCGGATCTCCTCCATATCTGTCCCAGGTCCAGGGGGGCAGGTCTGTGGCTCCTCACACTCGCTATTGCATATTTTTATGGAGAAACCTTGTATACACAAGCACTCACACTCAGACCTACAGTACATGTGTTTAGATTCAGGTGTTCACAGACACACAAATCCTCTATATTGAGCTGCACTTACCACTAAACAGATCTTGCATTCATAAGTACCGTGCAACTTTTGGTTAAAAAGCTGTTAATATGAATGTTTCTGAAGGTGTAGAAGCAAGCAGGGTGTTATCTTGTATTTTATTCATCCTTCTTTCTCTCCTCCATTATTTTCTCCTTCTCCCCCCTTTTCCTTTTTGCCCACATCTCTCTCTTTCGTGCTTCTTATTTTTTTCCTTTTTGTTTCTGTCTCTGTGCCGGTAACAATTAAAATAATCCCAAAGCAGTTTCTAATAAAGTTTATTTCATAAATATCCAGCAGAGCTTTAAAGGGTTAGCTGTAATGCTCCACTTGTGAAAGTAACTCTGGCTTTTTCTTGGCACTCAAAGATGAGTTCTATCACAAGTCCAAGATTGAACAATTTTGACACAATCCATGTGTAGTTATATTTCTGCCCAAGACCGCTGTCATCAATATTGAAGTTAAACATAGTCTAAGAGTAAATTATTACTGTGTTGTTTTAGGTTTTGTTTCCAGCATCATGGACCACTGTATCAAAGAATAAAGTGACTACAATGTGTTTCAAAGACCATAACACTGACTTTATGTACCTGTGGTCAGGACACAACCCAGATCTTTATACCTTGGCTTGGACCAACCTGGACCAACCAGTGATGGCTTGTCAGAGCATCTACAAAACTATGATTCTTGTGAAGTGTGTCCGACTGCAGTGTCCAGAGGGTCACATCCCTGCACCTTCAGGTTGTGAACTACTGTGTCCAGGCAACTACCAAAAGTGGTTCAAGAAAACACAGTGGGGAGCTGGCGACAAAATTGTGGCTTATTGATACACACCAGGAGAGACCGCTGGCCAATGTGGTCTGATCCAACAGATAAACTATTGCAGCTTAAATCGCTAAATAAGACTTGCAAGGCATCACAGATTTTTGCATGTTGCTCTGTAGTTACAGACCAGTCAGGGTGTTTACTCTTTTTCAGCAGTATAATTTGCCCTGATACAAAGCAAAAATGGTTCACAAAGGATTTGAGGAGCACAGTAATATGTTTGAGATGTTAATTTGGCCTCCTAAATTCTCAACCCAATACAATCAGTGGAAGGTGAGGCACGAACAACTCTGAAACATGGAGCCCCCACCTCAAACAGTACTTAAAGACTCTGCTGCCAACTTATTGGTGCCAGATGCCAAAGGACTCTTTTAGGGGGTCTATTCAATGTCATGCCTTGACAGGTCAGGGCTGTTATGCAACAAAAGACGGGGCAAAATTAGGCAGGTGGTCCTTATTTTACGTCTGTTCTGTGTATACAAATTTTCAAACCACATTTGTGTCTGTGACAAAACGTTTGCTATGAGTGTTACTAATTAACCAATTCTGCAATCTGTTTGGTTTAATCAAGCACAAAACATGAATCACCAATACTCTAATGGACCTTAAACGGTTAATAAGATTTTCTTTGTGATGTGAGGAATGTCTATCACCTCTTCTCATGTTACCCTTTTTTTTCTCTTTTTTAGCAACTAAAACAATCGGAATTGAGACGGTCCTTGCCAAACAACAACCTGGTGTGCTGAGAAATGGAGAACAATCAATGTGTTTAAAGGGCTGTTTAAAAATTATGCAAAATTTCTGCTTATTTGAATATCATTTTAGCTGAAGTGAACAATAATGTTTGGTTTATATAGCTTATGTATACATTTGTGCCAACCAAAAGCATTGATGGGAACATTAAATTTCCAAGCTCTTATTCAGAAACTTTTCTTTTCAGTTTCTAAAATTCAGTTTGTATTTTAATGCTGTCTCTAAGCCACTAAACCATTGTCTTTTATTTTTTGATGACCTTTTAATATATAAAGAAAACACGTTTTATTTTACAGCATGGTTTTTGCAAGAGGATTACTTTGTAGTCAGATTTCTAAATGAGAAAATTTAGTCATTTCTATTAAAAATGAAAAACATGCAATTAGGAATTACAAAGCATCTTTATCGCACGTTAAGCAGGACAAGTCTAAAAAAACATATCCATCCCCTTACGGGATGACTGTGTCATCTTACAGTCCAGAAGTTGTGGGTTAGATTCCAGCGTCCAGACACCCTTATGAGGACCACACAATCGAGGCACGTGACGTTGCCCGATAAAGCGGAGCCGGGGTCCCACCCTGGAGCCAGGCCTGGGGTCGGTACTCATCAGAGAGCGACTGGTGGCCGGTTTGCTCTGCGCAGGACCCGGCCGGGCCAAGCCCGAGGCCATCCCCTCAGTGGTCCCACAACCTGCAGGGGGAACCATGAAGGACTGGTGCAAAGAGGATAGGGCAGTGGATGAAGGTGGAGACCTCGGAGGCCTGATCTCCAGATGCTTAGGCTGGCTCTAGGGACATGGGACGTCACCTCGCTGCGGTGAAAGGAGCCTGGGCTTGTGGGGGAAGTCGAGAGATATCGACTAGAAATAGTAGGGCTCGCCTCCACGCACAGCATTGGAACCCATCTCCTTGAGAGAGGCTGGACTCTCTTCTACTCTGGAGTGGCCTGTGGGGAGAGGCGGTGAGCTGGGGTGGTTTTGCTTGTTGCCCCCCAGCTCAGCCGTCTCATGTTGGGGTTTACACCAGTGGATGAGAGGGTCACATCCCTGAACCTTCATGTTGGGGACAGGTCTCTGACTGTCATTACGACCTATGGGCCGAGCGGTAGTGCGGAGTATCAGGCCTTCTTGGCGTCCTTGTCAGGGGTGCTGCGTAGTGCCCCTCCTGGGGACTCCATTACTCTGCTAGGAGAATTCAACACCCACGTGGGAAACAACAGTGACACCTGGAGAGGCGTGATCGGGAGGAATGGTCTCCCTGATCTGAATCCGAGTGGTCAATATTGGACTTCTGTGCTCATTATGCACAACACCATGTTCAAGCATAAGGGTGTTCATCAGTGCACTTGGCACTGTTGTGGAATTTTCTTATCAAAGTGGGTAGAAGTTGACTCATAACAAGAGAAAATCCGGACTTTGTCTTTATAAGTTTTATTCAAAGGCATTCAGCATTTGAATGACTGTCACCGAGCAAGTCAGTGAAGAAGAGCCCCGATCAACAGTTACACACAGTATTTATACCAGAACATGACAGTGTTATCTCAACTTCAAAGAGTCTGTGTTTTATGACCCCAGACCCTTCTCGGGTTCAGAGGTGACAAAGTTATCTAGGAACCCATCTGTCCTTCCCGAGATATTACCCTTAAAGCATGAGTTTTAACCATTAAATTTATGATAATGGCTTTACAGCTTCCTCCTCTAACACAGATGTTCTGAGGAGTGAGGTAACCTAAAGGTCATACACTTTGGAACACTTAATAAAAGAATTTCCATTACAACTCCTTTCTTCTGATTACAAGATAATCACAACTAAAGGAAAATTCTTCAAAATCATCACCCCTCTCAGCTAACAGATAATCCAAAGCCATTCTATTTGCAAACTCATCGTTCTAATAGCCTGCTGTTCCGTAGTCAGAACAGTGAAACCTTCCTCAGATAAAGCAGTAAGATTTAGAGTTAACACAAAGGGATCTGGGACCAAAGATCCTGAAATAGTATAAGGATCAGTTCTGATAGGCCATGACTCAAATTTATGTCTGTTGATTAAAGCACATAAAACAGATATAATAGCTTCGCAACCTACTGTCTTCCCAAGGAAATAAGGTGTGCTTTCCTCCTGAGCAATACAAATATCTGGATCTTTAATCGGATTTCTATTACCCCGAATTCTATAAAGAGTTCCCGTAGACGCACATGTTAAATTAGTCTCACTAGAAAATCTAACATTTCTGCTTTCCCTTACAGTATAATTCCTCACCCAAGGAAAAATGACCTCCACCAACCTGTTATCTGGAAATAAAGTAGCTAGGGTATAAGTAGTATCAATAGGAACAGGTGCTAAAAATGGTTGATCATTAATAGCACGTGGAATCAAACAACAAACATAGCAACTGTCATTTCTAATCTTCCTCACAGTTTGATGCATCCGTTGCCACCAAACATTATCAGCATGATCATGGTAGTCAGAAAAGTGATGCATCTCTCTTCGAATCTGCTGATGAGTATTATTAGCATAATTCTTCAGATTAGCCTTACATTGTCTTTGCTGTACCTTTTCCCAAATGAACACAAGAGTTATAAAAATACTTGCAATACCAATCATTAGCATCAGAACAGACCATCTTCCATATAGCTGCATCGTGACTTTGAAGTGGAATGTCATTTCTTCTGATACTAAAAGCAAACAGTTTTTTCCAAAGAAAAACAAATTATAAACACAACTTAAAAAACAAAAAAAACAAAAATCCTGCTGCCTCTCCTGAGTGGCTTAAAGCTGCCCTGTTACCAGTCTGGTACAGGTGGGCGGTCGTAGGAAGCTCCTCTAGAAATATATTTAGAAACAGGAACTCTAACCTGCTGGAAGTTAGGCTTCCATAGTCCAACTAAACAACAGTGGAAATGAACACATTCAAATTTGTAATAATACCATAATGATAGATATCAAGCAATAACCATGAAAGTTAGATAAAAGCATCCGAGATTTCCTCCTCAGAGTCAGTTTTGCTATCAAAGTGGGAGAAAAGAATTTGGCTAACCCTCGCTGTCCAGGCAAAGGAGCCTAGTAGCCACCAAATGTTAAGAAATTAAGGAGAATAAGCATCATGGCGCATGTTTGACTGCCTCTCTGTTGCAGACGTCGCCAGTCCATCATTCAGAGAAAGGTTATGTGTAAATGTGTAGAGGTCTTCCCTGTATGTTTTCTATGTGTCTCTCACTGTGGTGTGTGTGCAGTGAGGCAAATGACCTTATGATTTCTAACTTTCAGGCAATGCGATGGCCTTAAGTAAATTCTGAAATAACGTTGCACTGCCCAAGGGATTATTGTGCCCTTGTAAGAACAGTGTTCTTCAACCACCTCTTCAATCACTCGCCAGTGATCAGCTTACAGTTCTTTGTCTTGTGGTGGTCCGCTGTCCTCACACCTTTCAGGCCGTGGATGATCCAGTTGGAAAATGACTTGTGTCCTGGAAGCCAGATGAAGCTGGAGGAGCTAGAGCTTTCCTGCAGCTTTCCTGGGTGTCTAGTATGATCTGATATGGGCCATTCCAGCCCTGGACTTCCTGTGTTTTCTCCTAAATTCTCTGACCAGAATCCAGTCGCCAGGAATAAAGGACTGGAGGGTGGAAGTGGCTGTTTCTGGTAATGCAGCCTTCACCGTCTGTGAAACTTGAGAAAACACAGTGGACAGGTTTTGACAGTAAAACAACATCCTATCTTCACACAAAGATGTGGAAGAAAATGATCTTGGCAATATCCCCATGTCCAAATTAGGAGACCTGCCACACAGCACTTCAAAAGGACTGAGATTTGCCTGTGTCCTTTGTCTCAATCTCATATAAGTGAGAACAATAGGTAGAGCCTTCACAACACTTGGCTAATTTTCAATTCAAAGTCCCATTCTCAAACCTAAGTGCTTAACTACATGAACTTCATCAAAACATCCAACAAAATCCAAATAATTAATCTTCTGACTTCACCTGATATACTAGCAGTGACCATCAGCTAAATATTCTGAATATCAAAAATGTGACATATGATGTTTGTGGAAGGCCTGATTACAGATCAGTATTTCATAGTTTCAGAATACCCAAAAAGAATTTCAAATATGGTCTAATGTGTGGAGATGTAAAATTTCACAAAATAATCAACACCATATCTTTCAGAGAGGTTTTCAGAATGTGGTCTTAGGGAGCTATGCACCATTTATATAAACAAAGTACAATGTCTCTCTTGCATTGTCACTAAGGCCTCACTGGAGGTCTGAGCTACCCTTTTTCCATGAGTGCTAAAACTTTTGGAACCCCATGTTACTTTATTCTGACATTCCCCTCTCCTGGCGCAGGGTCCAACCCATGCGACAATCCAGCAAAAGTTTGAACAAAAATTTTCTAGTAACCAAGATCACATTACATAGAACCAAAGAAATGAATTCTGACATAACTATGTGTCACTATGAATTTAACGAAAGCAACATAAAGAAAATGTTTTTAACTGCAATTCAGTTCCATTAAGAACAAAACACAACATTTAGTTATTCAGTTCATCAATGTCTCACTTAGTCACATATCATCCTGATTTGTCTTGTATGAAGATGAGTATTAGATTAATGGACATCTAATATAAATCAGATGCATAAACCCTACAAATTCGAATCTAATAAATAATTCCCACCAAGTATAAAGTCATAACTCAGATTCTTTATCAAAAATATATTCCTTACTTTTGCATATCTTGAACTGTCAGCTAGCTTAATGGTACCAGGGAAACTTTCAATCTAATAAATCACCAATGATTCTGCTTGCAAAACGAATTCTTCAAACTAGTTTAAACTATTTCATTAAGCTTTTAATAATAAAACACATAAATCTAAAAGTCATGCTACATCCAAAAAAAACATGTTATTAAGGCGACAATCACTACAAGCATTGTGATTCTATTGTCTCTTAAACAGTATTAAAACTCAGGAAGGGAGGTACTGAGCGTTACCATGACAGCAAAGGCGTGAACCAACTTGGTAGGTGGGCGGAGTCAGGCAGAACTAACCTCTGATGGGCATTATGGGCGGACCCACAGTTTCTTCATTCAAACCCATCTTAGTGTACCTTAAACTGCAAAACTGTTAACATGCACCTACCTCAGAAACAAGCTGCTTCTTAACTCTCCTGAAAACTCAAAGTTTTAATCAATCTGGGATTTAGAAACATTATTCTAAACATGGATTATTGTTTCATGCAACATATAAACAAACATTCATTCCAACAAAACAAAGACAAAACATCAAAGACAAACAAATGGCCAAATTTGAAGCTTCAAGAATTAAAATAAATTTTTAACAATCTCTTTTCAGAATATGTTTTCTCAGCCATATCTTTTAATGCTATAATTGATACATTTTGTTATGACAATCTTCAGGATCCTTTTTAAGATGAGTGCACATAGTCCAAAGGGATCTCAAAGTATTTAGAAGCACAGCAACAGTTTTCTCTTAAATGAATCCAAATTCACTGATGCTGAAACCTTTTGCTAATTCTTTGTACTGTAACTCTGTAATAATAACTACAATACTGAGAGTTATTGGTATAATTCTCTTTTTGTTTGGCTCAATTTGATCGCAGCTGCATTCCAGAATTTCTCTGCTCAGGTTAAATGCAAAGAAGTATTTTAATTCAATTCAAATTCAAAGATACTTTATTGATCCCCGAGGGGAAATTAGAAAAGTCGGCATTGACATTTTTATGGCATACCCAAACTAAACAAAACTGCAGTGTTTGACTTAATCAGAACTTAAGATAAGAAGCTTGTCTCCAAAATTGACTTTTTCCCACATAGTGTTTCAAAAGGAGAACAGACATCATTTTCTTAAATTAAAATTTTGAGAGTTGGGGAAAAACTTATTTCTAGAACCCCTCTTTTACAATCCAAATGCTGATAAATGTTCCAATATTTTATCTCTTAGTAATCTGAAATCACCTTGTGTACCTTTCTACTCCTAGGTATTCTTTTAATCTTTAAACCCTAAGAAATCAAACAAGGAGACTGGAGTTTGAGCCGACCATCCTCTTACTGTTAAGAGGGCCTTTATTTCTTTTCTTTTCCTAAAATGAAGGATTTTACTTGTCTTTATTCCGTTATAAAAATCCTAACCTTGGTTCCAAAACAAAACTCTTCAACCCCAATCTGTGTTCCCCAGAGTAGAAATTTTATTATTGCATTTCAAAGCCACCAAATGACTGGAACTCATCATTGGCTTAGATCTATTTTAATAAATAGGAAAATATTTATGCAAATGTGTGTGTGTTTGTACGTTACCCCCATCAGTTTCTTAATCGCTCCAGAGTCAGACTGTCATGGCATACAGTCCTCTGTCAGTCCAAATAACAACCAGGCCCTTCCCAGGTCTGTTGGTGGGACATTCAATCATTATTTGTCCACTTTAACTTCTTTCAGGAGGGAGAAAGAAGAAACTTTGCTCCGGCTTGTTTCTCTTCTGCCCGCATAAGATGTTTTTAATATAAATCCAGTGCATTCACTCTTCTGGCTCTTGCAAACAGCATGGATCGTTGTCCATCTCAGTGGGGCCAGACTTCTTCTGAGTTTCGTTTTGGTGGAAACTCACACTGCGATTTGCAACAAGCAGGCAGACAGGAAGGCAGATCTCTCTCTTTCAGGCCATGCTGGAGAAGCGTCTCTGGCGGAGTAGCCATGGAGAAGGGCAGGTTTCTAAAATCCAAACTCAAAAACACAGATGTTGAACTCAAATCCCATATATGTGTGTATGTGTGTGTGAGAGAGGCAAAAGAAAAAGTTTAGTATAGGTTCAGATTTTGCACAAAGAAATATTATCAGTCAGTCTGTCAGTTATCCACCTGCTGTCACTTCCTTCCACAACATGCACTATGCTCCTTTCTAAAACAACTTTATTTTCGCATCTCTAATGTCCCTTTTCACTTTTACCTTCTTTTCCGACTAATCGCAATATTTACGACAAACCAAACTTCCTTCAGGAAAGTTTTAACTTTTTTTAAACTTATTTACACTCAAATTTCCACACTGTGAAAAACCAATGTTATCTTCCAAATTAAAGCACATTTAACACAATCATCCCCACTTTTTCCTTTCATTATTTTATAAATCACAGAGTCTGGAGAAGGAGGCACCCCTGATGCTTCAAGGTTCCGGAACCATTTTTTTTTTCCTTTTTACCCGTTCAGCGACACGTCTGCCATCTGACTTTTCTCCTTTATGAGGTGTAGAAAATTGTTAAAAACCACCTGCAAAACCCTGTGTTCTGCTTTATCTTATTGTTATCAATAATAACCTCCCTGTTTCCCTAACAGGGTGACCCTCAGCTGATGTCCTCCCTCTCGCAACTCTGGAACTTAATTAATTAGTTAGGAGATGATGGTTAATGTGTAATAAAAATAATAATATACATTATATCCTACAGAGCAACTTCTCACCCAGATATATTTGAAGACAAATAGTTCGGATCCAATCGGCCAGAAGCCGCAGGCGGGCACCCAGACTCCCCTCCGTAATATGGAAGGGGACTGAGAACAACTCTCAGGCTGGCCAGGCGTCCGTGTCCCCCTCCTGCGGTCTCCTCTGGCACGTTAGATCCTGTTCATGACGCTAAAATTGTTGTGGAATGTTCTTATCAAAGTGGGTAGAAGTTGACTCATAACAAGAGAAAATCCGGACATTGTCTGTATAAGTTTTATTCAAAGGCATTCAGCGTTTGAATGACTCTGTCACCGAGCAAGTCAGTGAAGCAGAGCCCTGATCAACAGTTACACACAGTATTTATACCAGAACATGACAGTGTTATCTCAACTTCAAAGAGTCTGTGTTTTACGACCCTAGACCCTTCTCGGGTTCAGAGGTGACAAAGTTATCTAGGAACCCATCTGTCCTTCCCGAGATATTACCCTTAAAGCATGAGGTTTAACCATTAAATTTCTGATAATGGCTTTACAACTTCCTCCTCTAACACAGATGTTCTGAGGAGTGAAGTAACCTAAAGGTCATACACTTTGGAACACTTAATAAAATAATTTCCATTAGAGCACCAACACACTCTAGGCAGGAGGTCGATGATCGACTTTGTTGTCTTCAGATCTTCGGTCGCATGTTTTGGACACTCTGGTGAAGAGGGGCTGAGCCATCCACTGATCACAACCTGGTGGTGTGTTGGATCCGCTGGAAGAGGAGAAAGCCGGAAAGACTTGGCAGGCCCAAGTGCATAGCGAGGGTCTGCTGGGAATGTCTGGTAGACCCCTCGACCAGGGATGTATTCAACTCCCACCTCCAGGAAAGCTTTGAGCAGATTCCAGGGAAGGTTGGAGACTTAGACTCTGGGAGGACTTCAATGAGGCCATGGAGAAGGACTACCGGTTGGCCTCGAAGCAATTGTGGTAAACCGTCAGGTGCCCCAGGAGGGGTAAGCAGTGCTTCTCCTAGACTGTTTACAGTGGGGGTGGGGAGCTGCTGACCTCAACTGGGGACATTATCAGCTGGTGGAAGGAGTACTTTGAGGATCTCCTCAATCCCGCCATCACGCATTCCCTGGTGGAAGCAGAGGCTGGGGACTCGGGGTTGGACTTTTTCATTACCCAGGCTGAAGTCACCGAGGTGGTTAAAAAGCTCCACAGTGGCAGGCTTCAGGGGGTTCCAACTATAGAGGAATCACACTCCTCAGTTTCCCAGGTAAGGCCTATGCCAGGGTATTGGAGAAGGGAGTCCGGGCGATAGTCGAACCTCGGCTTCAGTAGGAGCAGCGTGGTTTTCGTCCTGGCCGTGGAACACTGGACCAGCTCTACAGGGTACTCGTGGGTTCATCGGAGTTTGCCCACATGTGTTTTGTGGACCCAGAGAGGGCATTCGACTGTGTCCCTCATGGTGCCCTGTGGGGGGTGCTCCAGGAGAATGAAGTCAGGGGCTCTTTATTAGGGGCTATCCGTTCTCTGTACAAGCAGAGCAGGAGTTTGGTCCGCATTGCTGCCACTAAGTTGGACCTGTCCTACCCTCACCTATGGCCATAAACTTTGGGTCATGACTGAAAGAACGAGATCCCGGATATAAGCGGCATAAATGAGCTGCCTCCCTAGGGTCGCTGGGCACTCCCTTAGAGATGGGCTGAGAAGCTCGGCCATCCGGGAAGGGCTCGGAGTAGAGCCGCTGCTCCTCCACATCAAGAGGAGCCATTAGAGGTGGCTTGGGCATCTATACCGGATGCCTACTGGACACCATCCTCGGGAGGTGTTCCAGGAACGTCCCACCGGGAGGAGGCCCAGGGGATGTCCCAGGACACGCTGGAGGGACTATATCTCTCAACTGGCCTGGGAATGCCTCGAGCTCCCCCCCACAGGAGCTGGGGGAGGTGTCTGGGGAGAGGGAAGTTTGAGTTTTTCTACTGAGTCTGCTGCTCCCGTGACCCAGTGCCGGATGAAGTGGAAGACGACGAGTACTAGTCATTTCTATTAAAAATTAACAAAATGTAATTAGGAATTATAAAGCAAGATTAAACGCATATGAAGTACAACAAGTGTAAAAAAATATCCATTCTCTTACAGGGTGACAGTGTCATCTTACAATCCAAAAGTTGTGGGTTAGATTCCAGCGTCCTCCTGTCACATCTTGATGTGCCCCTGGGCACCTAACCCCAAGTTGTCTACTGATCTGTGTGCCAATGTATGAATGTGTGTGCATTTGTGAGTACGATTGGATGTATGTGGCTGTAGTGGATAGCAACTAAATGGTCAGAATGACTGGAAAACCGCTACATAAATGAAGCCTACTTAGAATTATTCAGTTTTTTTTTCACGTTTAAACATTGTAGATTATCAAATTAGTTTTGATACAGGGCAAAGATTACCTGATTAAATAAAAAAAATTATGATTTCATTAAATAAAGAAAAAAGTCTCCAAACCAACCTAGACGTATGTGAAAAAAAGTAATTTCCCCGCTTGTTGAAATCTTTCCTTTTTCTGCAAAATCAGGAGCTGCAGAAATGGAAAGGAATCAGGAACCTGTCTGACAATATAAAGTAGACAACAAAGGGCTCAAAAAGCAACATGTCATGCCAAGGTCTAAAGAAATTTACGAACAGAGAAGGAACAAGTTCATTGACATTCCTCATCCTTTAAAGGGTCAGAGTCATTTCTAAGACCTTGGTCATGACAAAGCAACCATTATACGTACAGTCAAATATTGTGGTACAAAGGGTACATCTCATAAAATTTAAATATTGTTAAAAGTTCAATATTTTTTGTTACTCATTTTAGAAAGTGAAACCCATATGTTGAATAAAGTCATTACTCATAAAGTTAAACATTTCAAGCCTTTGTTTCTTGTAGTTCTCATTATTATGGCTTTTAGATAACGAAAGCCAAAAATTCAGTGTCTTAGAAAATTAGAATATTACATATTTGAATTTATTGGCAACTGTGAGAAGAGTAGTTCCCCCTGCCAAAATGTTGATGTGCCCCTGGGAAAGGGACTTAACCTCAAATTGCCTACCAATCTTTGTATCGATGTAAAGCGCTTTGAGTGGTCAGTATGACTGAATAGGTGCTATATAAGTTCAGTCCATTTACCATTTACATAAGATTATTAAAAACGATATTTGAAACAAAAATGTCAGACTTCTAAAAAATATATTCATTTCTATGCACTAAATACTTGGTTGGGCCTCTTTTTGTTTGAATTACTGCATCAATGCAGCGTGGCATGGAGGTGATCAACTTTTGGTGTAATAGAAGCCTAGGTTGCTTTGACAGCTGCCTTGAGGTCATCTGCCATGCTTGGTACCTTTGGTGGTATGGGCAGGTGCCAAGTCATGCTGGAAAATTAAATTAGCATCTCCACAAAACATGTCGACAGAAAGATGGACAAAGTGCTCTAACATTTCCCGGTAGATGGCAGAATTGACTGTAGACTTCAGAAAACACAGTGGACCAAGACCAGCAGATGACATGACTCCGCACATCATCACTGACTATAGGACCCTGCAGACTCTGGGACCTTGATATCAAAATGAGATGCACTGTTTACCTTTATCTGAGAAGATGTTTACGAAGCACTGAGCAACACTCCAGTCTCTGGTTCAGGAGTGCCTTGTAGCCCATGTGTAGGATTTGTCTCTGGGTAGTGACTGTTGATGCACTGATTCCAGCATCAGTCTACTCCTTCTTAAATGGACTTTACTTGACAAGCCTCCTAAGACTGTTGTTATCCCTGTTGCTGGTTTACCTTTGTTGGAAAAGGCACTTTTTCCTTCAACTCAACTTTCTATGAATATGTTTGGATAGAGCCCTCTGGGAACACCCAGTTTCTTTAGCAATGACCTTTTGTGCCTTACCCTCTTGACAGATGTCTTCTGGACATAACAGAAGACATCTGTCAAGAGGGAGAGAGATCTCCAGTCAGCAGTCTTTCCCATGATTGTGTAACCTACTGATCCTGGCTGAGAGACCATTTAGAGGCTCAGGAAACCTTTGCATGTGGTTTGAGTTAATTAGCTGATTAGGATACAATACCATGCATTTCCAATTGTCAAAATTACAAAAAATAAAGGGTTAAAATATTTCACTAGGTATAATCAATCTATACAAAATATGAATTTCACTTTTTGAAATGCGTGACAAAAAAATATTGAACTTTTGGTCACATTACATTTTTTGGTTACATTTTTTTTTTAGATGTACCTGTGCCATGGTCTGAGGCTGCTTAGGTGTTTCAGGACCTGGACCTGTCATAATTGAAGGAACAATGAATTCCTCTTGCTATCCAGATATCCTGAATTAGAATATATCGCCATCAGTTCGTGACATTAAGCTCAAATGCACTTCTGGAAAGAAGAGACGGGCAAAATTTCGATATAAGACCTGGTTTTTGTCACAAATTCACAACATTTTTTTAGGTTTAAAGGGAAATAAAATTTTCACCTAGGACTAGGTTGTTTGGGACAGCTTTTATCTCTTAATAAATGAAATCATCATTTAAAACTGTTTGTATTTACTTATTTTAGCTTTTACTTGTTTTGTCTCCATACTTTACTGAAGGAGAACCAATCATTGTGTGATGGTCTATATATTACTCCTTGTGCAATTAAAAACCAAGAATCTTATGCATGCATTCTAAAAATGAGGGATTCATTTAAAGTAAAGATTGGTTGCAACTCACTGGTTTGCTCAGATGGTTTTCTATTTTGCCAAATGTCCTTTTAAATTTTATTGCATCTGGTTGCTTAAGACTGCATTACAATTGTTACAGTATGTAAATTCACTACTTAAAAACAGTATTAGGCCTTTCTCCATGACAGCTAGTCACACAGGTTATCTTTAAAAATTGCCAAGCAGCAAAATATCATTAAGCAGTAATCAGAACTAGTTACATTTAGACAGCTGATGAATGAAAAGACAAATCCATAATTTTGTGCCAGTTAAACATAAACAAATTGTACATCTGTTGAGGTAAACTCAATAATTGGGTCATATTATGTTGCTCCATCTACCATATATAAAATAAATGACTCCCTTTACATCAAGAAAACACAATCTTCAAAAGTAATAATGAAAATGTATTTTTTCTTTTTCTCCAAGAAAGTTGCTGGTAGAAAAAAACAAACAATGAGAGACATTCCAAATAACCCTAAATGAATACAATACAGATAAATTCAACCAATATGATGTAGTCACATCTTAATCAGGCCCAAGTGCACTGCAGCTAAATCAAAAAAACTCATCATTGATGTGACAAACATGAAACACTAACAAATGGTGTCTCTTCTGAGGGAGAATCAATAATCCTTAATTAAGTGCGTTGACATGATTAAGACAGTGTGAAAAGCTTTACAGAGCACTCGCATTTATAATTCAACCATATTTGTTTTAAAGCAACGCAGGCACAAACCTGAACAGCTGTTCAGGTGCTGTTGCACAAAGTAACCTGAAACAACATCTGATGTTTGTTCTTCTATCCCTCTGTCCCTCTGCCTCATTTGTCTAACAGGAGATCGTTCTTGTGGTGTTCTTCGGTGTGGAATATTTCGTCCGCATTTGGTCTGCAGGCTGCCGCAGTAAATATGTTGGCATCTGGGGCCGACTACGCTTTGCCAGGAAGCCAATATCTATTATAGGTGGAAACACAATCCCCATACACTTGTATATCTCTACCATGCACACAAGCAGATATGTCACTCCCCACCCACTCGTACAATTTTTAAACAATAACCAGTAATGTAGCCCGAGCCTCTTCCCAAAATGAGATAGTCAAGACAAATTCGGCATGAAATTAAAACTGTCACTGCAGTATTTTTTGACGTTTAGATTTTATTCTTCAGATTTGTGCCTCCAGGTGCTTATTCTTAAATGTAGCGCCATGAATATTATTATTATTACACCTGATTAATATACAACTATAATCATTTTGAAATAAAAGAGCTAAATGTTTTTTTCTAATCTCTTTCTATCCTAAAATAACCTTTATTGTCCTATTGATGGACTACTCCAATATGTTCATGTTTCTAACTATGCCATATATATTGCCATATTTGTACTGAGAGTCATGTTCTTCATTACCACAGATCTAATCGTGGTTGTTGCTTCAATAGTTGTGTTGTCAGTGGGCTCCAAAGGCCAGGTCTTCGCTACTTCTGCTGTAAGGTAAGACATTCTTTGTGTTCAGGTAGAAAATATAAGTCTGTTGGGTCCCAGTTTAGAATGACATCTTATAAGCTTAAGCTCATGTGGAACATTTTCTTAACTGGTTATTTATGAATACTTCAGTGGTATTGTGTGTGCAGGCATACTTTGCAAAAGTATGCTTGTAAATACATTTTTCAGGTTGTGTCCACAAACTGGAATTTATTTTGAGGGATGTTATGCAGCAGGTCAACCCGTAGTAACACATATTTGTGAAGTGGATGAAAAAGGACAAAACTGTTTACATATCTAAGGAGCCTGGAATGCAATTGTATAAACTTGTGCTACATCTTCAGCATTTTATTTGTTGTTTCCTTTGGCTTTCTTTCATCAACTGCTTTCTTCTTGCCACTCTAATATAGAAACCCTTTTGGTGGAGTGCATGACTAATTGTTGTACTGTTAACAGATTCTTCTACCTGAGCTATAGATATGTGCAGCTTCATCAACTGTTACCATTAGCTTCTTGGCTACTGGTCTAATGAATGCCCTTTTTGAGTGACCTTGCAGGTTTTTTTTTTTTTGTATTGTCATTTTTATTTTACTAGGGGCTTTATTTCACAGTATATAGACAGGAAATGAGCAGACAGAGAAGGGGGGGGACACATGCAGCAAAGGTCCCAGGATCGGGAATGGAACCAATGGACAGTGTTGAGGACTCGTTGCCTCTTATATACGGTGCGCATGTACTACCTCTACAATGTATGCCGTGCTGCCCTTTCAGTTTAAGTGGATGGCTAATATCTTGGTAGGTTTGAAATTGTTCCATGCTCTTTACATTTTTGGATAATGGATTGAACAGTGAACTGTGAAATCTTCGAAGCTTGGGATTTTATCTTAAAACCTAACCCTTTATCTCTGACCAGTCTGCTAACTAAATAGAAATAGACACCACCGTTTCCAGGTTTTTATTGGAAAAATAAAACCATGTATCGAGTAATACAGTTTGGCACTACTTTGTGTTGATCAATAACATAAAACCTAAAAAATGTAATTAAAAACCTAATAAATTATATTAAAGTTTGTGGTTGCAGCATAACAAAATGAGGGAAAGATTAAGAGGTAGGTATATCTTTGCAAGGCACTGTAGAGTCCCAGGTTAGTGTGACAGCTGTCCTCCACATGACCCTAAACTTAAACCCGTGGTGCATTTCATTAACCTCTTGATGTATGTAATATTTATTATTACTCCAGTCATATTGTCTGCCCAAGCATAGCTATCGATATTTGGCATGAATATATTAAAAAAGCCTTGTAATTTTCCAGAGGGATTCGCTTCCTGCAAATCCTGCGTATGCTGCATGTCGACAGGCAGGGTGGAACCTGGCGTCTCCTGGGCTCAGTGGTCTTCCTCCATCGGCAGGTACAAAATCACAGCTCTAAATGTGCATTATATTTCAAGTCCACAGTCGTTGCTGCCACTGGGGTTTCTGACTATTATTAATAAGCTGGAGGGTCTGTGTCTGGGGAGTAATAGCCTCTCCATGTCATGTATAATTTGTTCCACTATGCAGTGCAAATAGAGGGTCCTCAGATGGATATACATCATAAAGTCAAAATAGTATTTTAGGGTAGAAAAAGAAAAAGCACAACTGTGTTAGCTGGGGAAGATTATGTCTTTCTCCAGGGTGTCATTTAACCAAGACACAGAGGTGGCTGTGATTATCCCCAGTGGCCATGGTGGTTGCCTTTAATGTCCATGTGAAAGTGATGAGTGATGAGCAGGCTGTCAGGAATTTCACTCATCCAGGGCCACCTGCTGTTCTTCCTTGCCTTCATGATGGCTGATGACCATATATTTTATAGCTGCTGTATTGGTGCAGAGGAAATATCAGAGATGTTTTCCAAAATGAGATAGTTGATTGTTGATTTTTTTGTTGAAACATCTAAACTGATTAAATAAATTGTTCAGAAAGAGTACCCTGTTACAATTCAAAGTGCCAGATAGTGATACGATAATTATGTTGCTCTATTTTCCTATAAATCTTCAGCAATAACTATATGCAGTGTAATATCTGGTGCATTTTATAGGTTATTAAAAATGCTTTATTAAGGCAGTAAGAGAACATAAAGCAAAAGATCAGACTATATTTAAATAATCTTTATACTGAGGTTCCCAAGTTATACTTCTAAAATTGGTGATCCTTCAAATGAAAGCTATACCAAAGGTTTAGTTATTTTTTACAAGATCTGTTACAGGAAGGTCTGCACAGTGCCACAGTTGGTGGCTCTGTTGCCTTGCAGGAAAAAGGCCCTGGCTTTAAATTCCAGCTTGGGGTCTTTCAACATGGAGTTTGCTTCTTCTCCCCATTCACACATTGGGTTCTCTTCAGGTACTCCCGGCTTCCTCCCACAATCCAAAAATAGGCTTGTTAGGTTAATTGATCTCAGTCACTTGCCTTTGGAATTCAGTGTCTGCTTGCTAGTTTTTTTGACCTGTATGACTTTATTTTTTACTCTGTGATAGACTGGTGACCTGTCCAAAATGTACTCCGCCTCTTAACTGCTGGAGTTAAGCCTGAGCCCTCTCGTGTTCCTGCCTGGTCCAGCTGGTATAGACAATGGATACATGGATGTAAAAGGAGTTGTTACAATCGCTTGCAAATATGTAAAAATCACAGTCTTTAATGTATTCTATTAGGATTTATGATAGATCAACACAAATAAGTGCATCATTGTGAAGTAGAAGGAATAAAAATCTGATAGCTGTGTTTTGCATTTTTATGTAGCACTTTACTTTATTAACTTTTAAACTGCTTTCAGAGGTCACCTAAATAGAGCATGTGTGTTGGTTAAACTCAGCATAAACAGCTTTTCTTTAAAGGCCTCATAGATTTGTTAGAAAACAATAGGGAATAAACATCATCATGAAGATGAAGGAACACACCAGATAAATCAGTAATAAAATGAGGGCAAAGTTTAAAGCAGGATTGTGTTATAAAACAATATTCCACATTATAAACAACTCATGAGCAATGTTTAATCTGTCTTATAAAATGGAAATAGTATGGCAAAGCGGCAAGGTTATTAAGAAATTGTCATCTACCCAAAGTGAGAAACCTAGCAAGGAGCAGATTAATCAGAGAAACAGCCAAGGCCCTTGGTAACTCAGAAGAGTCCACAGCTTGGGTGGGGAAAGCTATTAACACAAACCAAAATCGAACGTTTTGGTCTACATGCAAAATGCTATCTCTGCATATCATCCTGAACACAACACCACCATGGTGAAATATGGTGGTGTAAGCATCATTGTGTGGGAAAGCTTTTCCCTCAGTAGGCACAGGGAAACTGGTCATTGTTTATGGGAAGATGGATGGAGCTAAATATAGGAAAGCCTGAGAAGAAAACCTGTTAGAAACCACAGAAGACTTAAGACTGAGATGGAAGTTTGTCTTCCAAATCTTGCAACCCTTATACAGCCAGATCTACAATGGATGGTTTAGAACAATGCATTTTCATGTGTTAGAAATACCCAGTTAAAGTCAATCCCTAAACCTAATTCAGAACCTGTTGCAGGACTTAAAAATTGCGGTTAATCTGTCTGAGCTTGAACACTTTGGAAAAAAGAAGGGGCAAAAAACTTGTCTCTAGATATAGAAAGATGATAAAGACATACCCCAAAAGGCTTGCAGCTGTAATTGCAACAAAATGTTGATCTGAAGGAGTGCATACATGTGCGTGGCACACTTTAGATTTCCATTCATCCATCCATCCATTTTCTATACCCGTTTCTTCCTTACAGGGTCGCGGGGGAGCTGGTGGTTCACTGGATTCCTCCCACAGTCCAGAAACGTGACTGGACATAGGCACCAGCTTCCCCGCAACCCACTATGGAAGAAGCAGTAGAAAATGACTGACTGAAAGACTGAGTAGAATACTAGAATGCTTTTCGCTTGTAAACCCAATTTCCACAGTTGAGGTGGTCACTGTCATATGGAAAGCTCCTATTGCTCAGAGGAGTTTGTCAAATCAGAACGGCCACTGTACATTGAGAAAGGGTTTGATAGCTATTCAAAGAAGCTTTACTCCATTAAATTTTTAACATGTTTTTTGTGACAAGCAGATGTAATTTAAATGCAGCAATGAAAAGCTGTAGACAGATATTGTAAAACTAGGTATGTTTTTACATTGAACCCTAACAGAGTATAATTTTACCAATTAGGAACTCATTGTAAATAAGTGCAACAGTTACTAGGGAACATAAATTATAAAGCAGAATTTAAATCATACAGTAAGTGATTGTACTTTAAGAGCTTTTTCATACATATAAACCAAATAAGAGTATTGTGCCTATTGAAGAAATTGTAAATAATTATATATAGAGGCTACAGTAATGTGGTTAAAGCTTTTTTTTTTTTTTAATACAGCACATATGGAGAGAAGATTACTTTCTGAATAATTGTGGGCAAGAAACAAAGCTGCAGGGGTATACAAAGTGTTACTACCATTTTGCTTTAAATTGTGTTCCTATGTTTACTGTTGCAGGCAGTGGTAGTAAATACGTATCCACTCACCAGGCAATATTGGTCTTGTGTTGTCTCTCCCACTGTTTTTTGAGCTGCAGTGCAACATAGCTGGAAATGTTACCAAACAAAATCAGCCTTAAAAAATTTTAGTCCCAGAAAGCAAACATTAACCTTTAAACAATAAAAGCAGCAGAAAAGTTAATTGCATCAGTTATTCATTCAGACATTGATTGAAATAAGGGCAGTACAAACACATGACCTACACTCTTTCCTCTCTGAAGACCTATTAATAAAATAGGAAAGTGGAAACATTCAGGGGAACCACATTACATTCTACAAGTGTTTTGCTTTACATTCCTTATTTTGCAGTTCTGCCTCTTGTTCTGTCCCACGAGCAAACGGCATATAATAGGAAGGTTTTGTCCACTGACATTTTGCATTTTGAAGGGCCATAGATTGAAACCTCAGATCTTTCAGTTGCAGTATGAACATGAATAAAGATTACTGCTTCATGTGCTTTGTGCTGCTTTTTTGACATATGGTGAAGAAAAAACATATATATTAAGTTACTTGTCCAGTTAACAACCAGGTGTTAAGTTACTTATTTAATCACAAAATTACTTGTTTTGATATATTCAGTTTAAAGATATAGCGCCTATTCACAACAAAAAAATCCAATTTATATAAAGAAATATACAGTCAATTCAATCAATTCATCTAGTGAGATTCAAAGTAATTTTCATACATTACAGTTCACTTCTATCTAGAAAAAAAGGCAGTCAAGTTTATTTTTGCCAATTGTTAAAATCTTTTCTATCTAAGGAAACCTAGAAGATTGCATCAAGTTAATGACTGCCGCAATAACTCCTCTTGGATGAGCATTTAGTGACAGCGGACAGTCAATTACATGAAGTTGTTGACTTTGCAGATATCCCTTACACTGAGCATGCATGTGGTGACAGTGGATAGGAAACCTTCCCTTTAACAGGACATAACCTCTGGCAAACCTTGTTCAATCCTAATAGCCATCAGCCATGACAGACTGTGGGTTTGAAAGGCTAGAGCACACATCAATGCACTGGTCCGGGAGTATATTCTATGTTAAAAGAAACATTAAGAATTAAATGCAGCAGTACTTTCTTTAGAGGCTTCATCTAGGAGAGAAACACAACTAAACATGTGAGCTCTGAGCCAGTTGTTAAATCTGAAGGATAAAAACAGTATACGGTTAGTCTCAACAATATGTCCCTCAAATGTTGTTGCTATTCTTGATCTGTTGGGAACATATGGAACAATTAAATCTGTGACAAATGCTTGATTATTAAGAGCTTTACATTTGGAAGAATAATTTTAGATTATATTCTGGATTTAATAGGGAGTCAGTGACGGGATGCTAAATTAAGAGAAATATGATCTCTGATTTTCATCAGAATTATTGCTGCATTTTAGATTAGCAGAAGGTTTTTTGGGACAGGATAATTAGAATTTTGGAAATATTGAAGAGATGAAAGCAGGTCCTAAAAGTCATTTTTTTTATATGAAATTCAAATGACATGTCCTGGTTAAAGATAACACCAAAGCTCCTTACTTTATTACTGGCAGCCAATTTAATGCCATCCAGATTAAGTGACCAACTAAGCAGCTCGTTTTTAATATGCTCGGACCCATAGACAACAAATTCTCCATTGTCTGAATTCAAAACCAGAAGATTAAAAGTAATCCAGTTTTTTATGTTTTCAGGTTTTGCCTGTAGTCTGCATAACACTAGCATCCTATGATAAAAACAACTTCCAAAGTGTTCGTTACCTTTGTTTTGTGTTTTATTCTGATTAAAGGGTACTTTAATGCTAATGATCTATTCTCATATGATATTCCTAAACATTGATTTGTTAAATTTATTCTGACTGAAGATGTAGTAACCGCAACCAGTAATTCAATTAACAAATTAAAAGCAAAAATGACAATAAAGAAATAGTACTTTAATTTTATATACAATAGTATTACAGCAAATAAAACACAGCAGTGATTTTGATACTGTAAAATAAATTACAATCATAATACTGTAAAGAAAAATACTGTAATACTATGGTTGATAAATTACAGTAGTGATTTTTGTACTGTAAAAGATATGATAGAAATACTTTACACCATTTTACAGTAACTTAGTGGCATCTTGATGTCAGTAAGTAACTGTAAAAAAAAAAAAAAAAACATTTACATTGCCATCTTAACCTTCTTGTCTCTATGATACTGTTCAGTTTGAACAGAGTGGATGTTTTTCTGTTACATTGGTTAGTACCATTACCTCATTGCAACTGTTTTGTTTGTTGTGCAATCTAAGACAGGTCAGAGAAAATATCCTGTGAATGTAAGCATCATCTCTGCAGCAGATTATGTCCACATTTGCACAGATTTATTGACTCCTTAAACTCCTACTGTGTGTAACGGTTTCATGTTGTGTAAATTACAATCAATACAGAAGCTTGTTTAATAAACTGCATTACTGCAAAAAAGTATTTGCCACATATATTTGTATTTTTGCTTTTTTGTCACAATTAAATTTTCAAATCATCAAACAAAATATAAAACAAACTAGAGCAAATACAACATGCAGTTATTTAATGTTGATTTAAATAATTAATGGAAAAAAGCTTTCCAAACCCGCCTAGCCCTTTGTGAAAATATAATTGCTTCCCCAAATCATGTGTTAACTCCTATTGCCTCACGATGTTTTCGTTCAATTTCACTAGCCACACCCACGAATGATTTCTTCCTGACCTGTAGAATCAAGAAATCTCTGAAATGGAACCTGTTTGACTACATGAAGGGTAAAAGATCTTTGATAGCAAAACATCATGACCCAATCTAAATACATCCAGAAAAAGATGAGAAACAAAGTCATTGACATCAGTGAGGAGATAGTTGCAAAGCCATTTCTATCTGAGCTTGGGTGCTGGCTTTTACGGTGACCTAGTTTAAGTCTGGACTTTAAACAGTCCTTTCATACTTAAAAATCTTCCAGTGTGGCTTAATTAACACAACTCTGTAAAGAAGAGTGGCCCAAAATTCCTACACAGCTATGTAAAAGACTTGTTGCCAGTAGCTCATGAATTAGTTGTCTATGCCAAGGGTGGCACAAACAGTATTGAGGTTTAGAGGGCAATTACTTTTTCATGTAGGACCAGATTATTTTAAATAGGTATCATTTATTTTAAGAAACTGAATTATCATATCTTAACTGCATTTTGTGTTTACTCATGTTATCTTCTACTGATATAGGAAATAGTTTGATGTGTTGAAACATTAAAGTGTGACAATTAAGCAAGAAGGGGCAAAATCTTTTTTACAGAATTGTGTAGTTTAGATTTTTATACAGGTCCTTCTCAAAGAATTAGCATATTGTGATAAAGTTCATTATTTTCTATAATGTAATGATGAAAATTTAACATTCATATATTTTAGATTCATTGCACACTAACTGAAATATTTCAGGTCTTTTATTGTCTTAATATGGATGATTTTGGCATACAGCTCATGAAAACCCAAAATTCCTATCTCACAAAATTAGCATATTTCATCCGACCAATAAAAGAAAAGTGTTTTTAATACAAAAAACGTCAACCTTCAAATAATCATGTACAGTTATGCACTCAATACTTGGTCGGGAATCCTTTGGCAGAAATGACTGCTTCAATGCGGCGTGGCATGGAGGCAATCAGCCTGTGGCACTGCTGAGGTCTTATGGAGGCCCAGGATGCTTCGATAGCGGCCTTTAGCTCATCCAGAGTGTTGGGTCTTGAGTCTCTCAACGTTCTCTTCACAATATCCCACAGATTCTCTATGGGGTTCAGGTCAGGAGAGTTGGCAGGCCAATTGAGCACAGTGATACCATGGTCAGTAAACCATTTACCAGTGGTTTTAGCCCTGTGAGCAGGTGCCAGGTCGTGCTGAAAAACGAAATCTTCATCTCCATAAAGCTTTTCAGCAGATGGAAGCATGAAGTGCTCCAAAATCTCCTGATAGCTAGCTGCATTGACCCTGCCCTTGATAAAACACAGTGGACCAACACCAGCAGCTGACACGGCACCCCAGACCATCACTGACTGTGGGTACTTGACACTGGACTTCTGGCATTTTGGCATTTCCTTCTCCCCAGTCTTCCTCCAGACTCTGGCACATTGATTTCTGAATGACATGCAGAATTTGCTTTCATCCGAAAAAAGTACTTTGGACCACTGAGCAACAGTCCAGTGCTGCTTCTCTGTAGCCCAGGTCTGGGGAATGCGGCACCTGTAGCCCATTTCCTGCACACGCCTGTGCACGGTGGCTCTGGATGTTTCTACTCTAGACTCAGTCCACTGCTTCCGCAGGTCCCCCAAGGTCTGGAATCGGCCCTTCTCCACAATCTTCCTCAGGGTCCAGTCACCTCTTCTCGTTGTGCAGCGTTTTCTGCCACACTTTTTCCTTCCCACAGACTTCCCACTGAGGTGCCTTGATACAGCACTCTGGGAACAGCCTATTCGTTCAGAAATTTATTTCTGTGTCTTACCCTCTTGCTTGAGGGTGTCAATAGTGGCCTTCTGGACAGCTGTCAGGTCGGCAGTCTTACCCATGATTGGGGTTTTGAGTGATGAACCAGGCTGGGAGTTTTAAAGGCCTCAGGAATCTTTTGCAGGTGTTTAGAGTTAACTCGTTGATTCAGATGATTAGGTTCATAGCTCGTTTAGAGACCCTTTTAATAATATGCAAATTTTGTGAGATAGGAATTTTGGGTTTTCATGAGCTGTATGCCAAAATCATCCGTATTAAGACAATAAAAGACCTGAAATATTTCAGTTAGTGTGCAATGAATCTAAAATATATGAATGTTAAATTTTCATCATGACATTATAGAAAATAATGAACTTTATCACAATATGCAAATTTTTTGAGAAGGACCTGTATTTCTTTTGCAGAACTGAGTTCTGTATCATAACGTTGGTATAATAAGAAACATATTTAAACACATCTCTCATCTCTCTCAGTACAGTAACCCTCCTTGTATATCTCATGTATTTCTCCTTGACTGTAGATAGCTTTAGATAAAAATAAATACCCAGAAATATATAGATGTCACCATATTGCAAGCTCAAATAAAGTCGAGACTCCAGCAGCTTGTACAATGTTGTAAACATTTTAGTGACTAACATAAATATGTTTCAAATAATGTGCTTCATCAAATTCATCATTATACACTCAACAGCTAGCATTTAAATTAAGAAGAAAGTCACCAGATCAAATTTGTTATTTAACTGTGAGAGGATCTTTTTGCCTTATTTGTCAAAGCATTGACATTATTGTTGGGAAGATTTATGTCCGTTTAGTGTTATTCAAGGTCCTTAAGGATTAGATATAAGAAAAACAACCAGGTGATTTTAAGACTGCTGCTAAAAAAAATGGCAAATCATTAAAATTATATATTAAAAAGAGCATTTTTTTTATTCATAATTAACTTAATACAGTACTTGAATATTTAAACCCACATGTTATTTTATTAACACCTCTTTATGTGATCATAAGCGGTTAACTGATAAAAATCATAAAACTTCAGCTAAGACATTTAACTACAAGTGTGCATACTTTATATTGAGATTAGAGATACTTTAAAATGATATATGTGATTGGTATAAGTTTGAAATAAATATTCTGTTGCTTCATGTGTATTTCAGGAGCTGATCACCACTCTGTACATCGGGTTTCTGAGCCTGATCTTCTCCTCGTACTTCGTCTACCTGGCAGAGAAAGATACAATTGATAGCACAGGTTCCACTGGCTTTGGAAACTATGCGGATGCTTTGTGGTGGGGAGTGGTAAGACTATCCATTCTGATTATTGCTGTTTGTATATGTCTACAGTTATAGGAAAAACTAAGTACACCGTAGATGCATCTGTGCTTAGCTAATGGACTTTACTAACTCAGCATCAGCAAGGGTCACCACCTCTAGGAAAGCAGGAGACTGGCTGTTTGGTGTGCTAGAGCATGCAGGTGTGTTAACATAATGCCAAAATGAAAAGGCATCAGCAATAGCAATGAATAATGGGCAGCAGTATATGCTTTTACCGCTGCCCATAAATCTGGGAAAGTTATAAGGACTGAATCATTTGAAGTCCATCATTTTAGAGATTAAAAAAATTTTAACAACTTACCATTTAAGGTGGTTGCTTGTCTTCCCGGAAATAGATCTCCCTGCAAATTTGCCCCTGGGACAGACATAGCAGGGGTCTGCTACTCCAGTCCTCAGGAGCTGATTTCCTGGAGGTTTTACAATTTTTCCTTGTTCAACACACCTGAATCAGACGAATAGTACTTGTAGAGCTCGCAGATCAGCCAAGGTTTCAGCTTTGTTGTAGCTGGCACACACCTAAAAAGTACACAACATTGGAGTTTGACACTTCTGTGCTACAGGAATTAGTTAGCATAATAAACGCTAAATTAATTGAGAAACATCACAAGCACCTCCTACCAACTCTCAAGCAGCCAAACAATAAAATCCTCTGTATTTTAGGGGTGCCTCAATGGGAGGGCATCTTTTCAGCAGCCAAAGCTTGGTCGAAACTGACTCGTTATCAGAATTGCTCTGTAGCAATTCTACAAATAATTAGCCTAAAAGAAAAGGAATAAAGGTGTTGCAATGGCCTAGTCAAAAGTTAGACTTTCAACCTTATTGAAATGCTATTGAGGGATTTAAAGAGATCTGTACAAAAAAGCTTGAAAACCTCAATAGGCTGAAGCAAAATTTTAAAGAATGGACCAAAGTTCCCCCTGAACAATGAAAGATGTAAAATCATACAATCAAATATGGTTCTACAATGTTCTGGATCATGAGGTGTTCTTTGTTTTTCCAATGACTGCATTCATGCATAAATCTGTACTTCATTCACACCAGATTCCTGCTTGGTTTTAGTCACTTTTGTCTTTCAAAAAACATTTTTGAAAGATTATGGCAATTTTCATAATCACATCAGTGTTAAGAAGAAATAAATGATATTCAGATTTTTCACCTGCAGTGTTTTAAGACAGTGTTTCAGTAACCAAACCTCTTCAGTGCAAGAAATTAATATGTGAAGCAGTTTTTTTTAAGTTTTAGATTTTTTTTATTTCTAAGGTTATTCTAATGTTAGTCATAGGAGATCATCACCTACTTAACTTCAGTTGTTTGCAAACAAAACATCACTAAAATAATCTCACACCAAGATAGAAAAATACCTGGCCTAATAAAAATGTACCTTTAGTAATATTTTTATATTTTTCATACCAATATAGATGTGTTGTCATGCAGTTTTGAACTACACCTTGTCATTGCGCTGACTCCACTGAGTAAAACTCTCATCTTAAGTACTTATACATTATACAAAACAAGATAATACCACACTATGTTCTACATATGAAACTTATTTCAATGTACACAAATAAATTCAGCACAAAATATAGTAACCAGGGCTACACTGCTTTGGAATCCATATTTTTTATTAGTTAAAACAGTTTAAATTTCCAATATAGTTTGACATTGCTAATTTTTATTCAAGCATTTCTCTATATGACACATATGGGTGTTAATTTAAATAAAGATAAGTATTATGAAAATAATACAAGTCCCTATACTAACAGCCTGCAGGAGCTCAATGAAAAAGGCACACATTACCCAGAAGAGGAAATATTGGATCTGCATCCTTACGGCATCCTCTGTCCAAATTATGATTTATTGCAGTATAGATTTTTGCATAAACAAGGAAAAACTGGTTACTTTTGTATTTAATACAGAGCAAGCAAATAAAATGCCAGGTTGCAAAAGATGCATATGACACTTCACTTTTCTTCTCCACAGAGAGGCATTCCTGCCAAAATCTGGTTTTTAGTGCTAAATGAATAGTATTTTTTTTATAATTATTTCAATTTTTTGGTAGCTTTAGTTGTTAAAGACATACTTAAAGGTGGTTAAATGTCTAATATTATATGTAAAATATGTATTTGTTTTTCATTTGTGTTATATCCATGGGCTGCACGTTATATACATAATATATAAAACCAACCTTTCTCAAAAGTCATATATCTATATTATATATTCTACAAATGTATAAAAGTTTATGTAATCATTATATTATTATTGAATAAATATTATACAAATCATTACAATAATGGCCATAAGCTTAGGTTTCAGCAGATGAAAATATGAAGTTTAAAGACGCTTGGACTGGTTAACCATCGCTTTGCAACTGTTTCAAACTATGCTTTGATAACATACATAATTGTTCTTATTTGCTACTGAAGTGAAGTGGCCTTAAAGGTCAGTTAATCTCAAAGCAAACCCAATTATTGCTAACCAACATGTTGAATGTTTCATTGATATTTTAACAATTCATTTTTAATGATGAGCATTAAGTCTTTCTGGGAGGAAGGCCTGCTTGCCAAGGATTCAAGTCAAGACTCGGGCCAGGCCACTCCAAAGCTTTTAATATTGCTTCCAGCCAAAAGAAACATATTGGTTTAATGGAATAGCAGGCATAGACATTACTTTTGTTGGATTTTTGTCCAGACTTTAACTATGCCAAAACAAAAATCTTAATTTTGCCTTTTTATTGAGAAATTCAAAGGTGGACCTGCTGGTCTGCTTTAGACATCTGTCCTTCTGAATAACACCAAGTGCCCTTTGGCTTGAGGCCGTGAACTGATGGTTCCAATTTTGCTTCGCCAATCCATGGAATATTTACCGTAACGTTTTGGAGTTGATTAAAATGGCCTTTTGGCAAATGTGGGACAGGCCTGTGGCAGCTCCTTTGGCCCTGCATTACATTTTCACCCAATCTCATCAACCTTATTAGAAGCAAGTGAGGCCTGCACTACTTGAATATTTTCTGTGTTCTTCTGTAACATCCTGGAAGAAACTGATGCAATCTTGGAGTAATTTTGATTGGTTGACCACTACTGGGAATGTTCACCAGTGTTCCATGTCTTGTCCATTTTTGGATAATGGCTCTTACTGTGGTTCCCTGGAGTCCCAAAGACCTAGTAATAGCCTTGTAACTCTTCCAGGCTAATAGAGGTCAATCAAATTGTTTCTCATCTTTTCTTGAATTTCCTTGGATCTGAGCAAGATATATATTTTTGAGATCTTTTTGCCTACTTCATGCTGTTATACGGGTTGTATGTAAAAGATTTATTGGCTCTGGATGTCTGGCCGTTATCAGGCCTGGGTGTATTTGACAACTGATCTGTGAATCTGTTAATAATAGTTAAATTATGATTTACAAGGGAGGAATTCTTTTTTCACACCAGGGTGTTTTAATATTGCTGAATTGTAGCAGTAACAACCAGATTTGCTTCTGATCTTTGATTATGAACATATTTATATTAAAGTATTGTTCTTTTTAAATAGCATTGACTACCCTGGGGCTGTATTTCTTCAACTGTGAGAGGTCAAACACAGCCTGTGTTTTATCTGTGGTTTTGTTGTCGAAGTAGGAGTGGGTAAACCTGTGGGTAGATCCAGTGGGTTGCTAATGCAGGCACTAACACAAATAGTGAAGAGAACATGGGATAAACTTCAGCTTTCTAAAAACTTCTGGGATTCTGTTAAAAGCACACATGTTCAATTCAGTCGATAACCTTTCTTATAAATGAAAACTTCTGTTGTATGATTTTTATCTGTTTTTACATACAGTGATTTTGTTGTGTGTTCTCATACAGCTTGAACATGTGAGGGAGAGCCAAAGAACTAAGAGTTCAACATTGTGGTCAGGAAGACTGGGAATTTATTATTTTGAGTTTTTTTTTTTTTCTCAAGTACAGGTTAGGCTACAGTTCTTCTTAAGAATATGGATGAAAACTGGACTAACAATCAGAATTATACAACATAATTAATGTTAATAATGCAGTGCCCTTACCAGACCTCGGCAACTTTTGACCTCAGCCCTGTATGCTTTTTCTTGCCCATGAACCAACATATTTGCAATTCCAGGAGGCAAACTTCATGGTCAGAATAAAAATAGGACTAAAACACCTAACATCTAAGAACAACCTATAGATGAGATGAAGCCATATCATTTAAGCCTTTACAAAATTAACAATGAAGTATTTTTGTAATGTTGGAAACTAATGAAATGAGGTTGCCACTGGTGTCATATGCTCATATTGTCTTGTTCCTGTTAAAAGATGAGGGTTAGTATCTATTACAGCTGCAGACAAGTAGCAGTAATTGAGTTGTGATTTCATATTTATTAGAAATATGGCTTGAAACCAACTAATAGAAACACAAGGAAATTACATTTTGCCAAAAGCATAATAACTTATTATTATTGGTTATTACATGATGTGTTGTTAAAACATATTTTTATGAATGTATATTTTGTCTTAGTATATGTATCTTTTGCCATGCATTATAATTTACTTTATGGATGGATTGATGCAGTTGTTAGATCACTTAGGGGATAACAGGGGGTAAGCAACATGCACAATCTGCATGACCCCTTTGTCTGCATTGTCTCTCCACCAGCCTGCATCATAAGTTGACATAGTTGCCAACTGTACAGGCTAAACCTCTTTGTCACCTGCATGGAAGAATGTTAGCTGGCATCCAACTAATAAATCCAGAGGAATTCAGAGACACCGAGGTCGGCTATACGCAGGGGCAAGAGGGGGCAACACCTCAAAGAAATGGCTTGCCCTCTTAAATCAAATCTGCAATGAGGCAAAAGCTTTTTAATCATGTGTAAGTGATCTTCTGTCCCATTGCCCCCATCCCAGTCCACCAGTTAATCTCCAATCACTGTTTAGCATGCAAATGAACCTAGAAGTAGCCTACCCTCCGGTGTAGGATTTCACACGGGAGGATCTGCAGAAGCCGTAAATCTTTGGTGCAAACTTTTCAGTGGAGTTCTGAATCACACAAGCACAAGCCCCCACCTTGCCTCTCCTCCTACACTTAGCCCTCATTTAGTGCCAGACTGGAGGGAAAACTGCAGCCGCTGCAACACTGTTAGATAGGTAATGTCAGAAGATGTTTGGTGCAAAATTAACCACAATGCTTAGCATAATATTATTGAAAACATTACGGCTGCATTACGGCCGCTTCGAGGACTGTAGCCACTATACATGGGTTGCGCACTTAACCCCTACACCACAAGCAAAAGTCACTTTTACTCAAGTAGCTCTTTTCACGGAAGCATTTCTACTCCAACAGTGGAGGAATCATTTTGCTAGGTAGTTAACATTAAGAGCTAATATGTGTCGAAGGCTAAATATAATGCTATATGATATAGAGCAGCAAACAAAAATTATGAATAAATAGGAAAATGTTACTTAGCTGTCGGTTTGATTTTATTAGCACAATAATAGACCCTACAGAAGGTTTGTGATTTGAAATGAAAGCTTGGTCTCAAGTTGAGCTACATTTTCTCACTTGATTTGATGAGTCTCTTTTGAGTACAGTGCATATATAGCAAAACATTGATTTATTTCATTTTCAAATTTTGCAGCATAATGCCAAGAAAAGCAAGGCTATAAAACCATATCTTTTTTTTATTTTAATTTTATAAGTATATTTGGCCATGGATCCCCTTTTGTGGCTTGAGCACCTGCCTCCAAGAATGTCTGTACATGTTCTGACCAGCGTCAGATCCAACTGGGATCAATATTATTTAACAGTGACAGTTGATCAACCAACTATTGATATAAGTAAAAAGACCCAACATTTCAAGATTTTGAGATGTGTAGATGTTTACCTTTCTGCCACACGATCAACTTTTTTTATATAATTTTCCCACAAATAATTTCTAAAACCCTTCAAATATTGTGAAAAGCAGCACAAAATTTAACAACCCACAAGTTTTTTTTTTCTTTTCAGCCCAACATGTTTAAAAGAAGCCAAATTGGGGGAAACAAGTCCGGTCTGGCAAATTGCGCAGCACTACACAGTTTACCCCAAACCCATAAAGAAAACACTAAAAAGCAGCAACAATAAACATGCCGGAGCATAATGTGTACGCATGATGATGCCCCCTTCACATTTTTGCCTGCCACCCCTCATATATGCATGTCTAGAACCGGCCCTGGACACTACTCTGGAAAAAAATCAAAAACAAAAAGCACACTCTTCCTTGCAGGTTTAAATGCTGTATGTGCTTTTAAATAATGAATTATTTTATTTAATAGGTGAACATCAGCATTACAATGAAGACATGACTGGTCTATGGCTTCTTACAATGAATATAAATGAATTAGAGATGTAGCAAAAGCCTGGATAATTTTAAAGCATCAAAGAAAAGTGAAAGGGTCACATGCTGTAGTTATCACCTTGAACTAGATGTATCCTGCTGATCTGGCCAACAGTGTGACTGAGAGAGAAAAGGTACTGCATATTTAGAGAGAATATATATAGTGTTTTGCAAAAGTATTCAAAATGAAACTTTTTTCACATTTTGTGATGTAACAATCATAAACTTCTATGTATTTTGATATGATTTTATGTAATAGGGCAATGTAAAAAGTAGTACATCACTGTAAAAGGAAGGAAAATGGTGGGACTTGGAGGGCATTAATCAGAGAAACCGCCAAAATGCTAATGCTTACTTTGGGAGAGCTGCAGAGATTCAAGCTTAGGTGAGAGGATATGTTGACCCAACAAATCTGGGCTTTTTGGAAGAGTAAAGCCATTATTGAAAGGAAGCCATGAAACATTTGCCAAAAGCCATGCACAGCAAACAAGAAGTCTGGTCAGATGGAACAAACTAATACTGATGGTCACCCTGAACACACCGTCCCTAAGGTGAAACATGGTGGTGTTGGCATTTTGCTGTGGACTTGTTCTTCAGTTGGGGCAACTGTTTCAGAGTTGAATGGTTGGAGCTACTATGTATTAGAGGCTGCAGAACACTTAAAACTGAGGTTCTCTATTCAGCACAACAATAACCGTAAATATGCAGAGTTACAATGAAATGGTTCAGATCAGTCTATATTCATTTGTTTGATAGCAAAGCAAACCCATATCCAATTGACAATTTGTTGCCTGACTATAAAATTAATGTTCACAGATGGTATCCATTCAATCCAACTCAGCTTGAGCTGTTTTACAAAAAAGAATGGGCTAAAATGCACAGTAAAGCCCTTTTTTGTGTGAGGTGGCTTACCACATACTATCCAAATATAATACATTGAAGTTACTGATTATAATTTAACAAAATGTGAAACAAAATGTCAAGGGAATGAATATTTGTGTGAGGCAGTGTAGGTCAGCCATAGCATTATAACAACTGACAAGCTTATCTTTTAAACTAACTGAATGTTAGAAAAACTCTAATAGTCACATGTGCTGCTTTGCTACCTAACTAAATACTTGAGAAGAACAGTCACATAAAGATGTCTACACATCTTCCTCAATGTTTGAAGTTATAGTATCGTAGGGGTGGTTTTAACAGGAATATATGTTGGATAAATAGTGGATAAATGTGTTTCCATTTTTTTAAATATTTTTAAAGGTGACTGTGACTACAATTGGCTATGGAGACAAAGTGCCACAAACCTGGATTGGAAAGACCATTGCATCTTGCTTCTCAGTGTTTGCCATCTCTTTTTTTGCGCTGCCGGCGGTAAGTGGATGCACTCAGTGTGTTTTGTTTGTTTTGTCAAAATGCATATTATGGAAATCTTCATTTTGAGGGTTTAGTAGTTAAATCACTGTAAGCCATGAGCCATAATTATGGAGATAAGAAAACTGAGTACAACAGACAACACAGCTAACAAACTATCAACAGTGTAACCGTCTGTCAGGGATGGATTCCCTATTCCACCGACAGATGACAACATAAAAGCCATGAGTCAAAATAATTTACATGCGACTGAGGTTCACAGGTGCTGTGTTTCCCTGAGACTCATAAGTCACTAAATTATAGACTCCCAGGCATGTCAATCAAGCCAGCTATGCTCCCAAACATTTCTCTGTTTGCTCTCTATATCACTGATCAGAAGAAATTTACCTGGGGAAAAGTGTATTGTTTAAAATTGGAGGCAGTGTTTCAGAGATATTTCATGTAAACACACATTGCCTTTTTATTTTGTAAAAACACACAAAGGTCTATAGAATTATGTCAATCATAAATTCTATTTATTATTGACGGGTCTGTGACTGCAGACAGACAGAAATTAGCTGTATAGCACAGCCATGTTTCTTAATCCTAGGATTTTCTATCCAAGACACTTTCTGGTTGTATCTACAGCATTTACAATAATTGTTGAAGATGCCAGGTTATCCACACACACACAGAAGAATCACGCAAATTAACAAACAAATGAAGTCATGGTTAAAAACTTAAATGACTTGAGGAATAAGTATGGAACATTGTAAGAAAATTATTTGCAAAAAGCTAGGAAACAATATAGAAATTATTCCTCCTGCTATGTGCAAATCAATATCAGATGCTTTGATATTAACTAATGGCCTGTAAAGAGGTTTCTTCTTTGCAGAGTAATGCACACAGTAATACAACTAATGAATGCAATTAGACATACTCAAAAATGTACATGTACTTGTAATTCTTACTGTTGATAATTGTTACATATTTATTTATAAACTTTTGAATGTTCCAGTGCTAGTGTTGGAACAATAACCTAAAAGTGGAAAGAACATAATTTCACCATTACCCAGCAACCACAAGATGACCCTCTTAGGATTTGTAAAGAGGAGTCACAAGGATAATCAAAAAGCAGACCAAGAGCCAGAAACCACTCAGAGCAATTAGAAATGTTCTCTTGAAAGCCATTAGTAATGCCCTCAACCGCAGTGGCTTTTATGCACACTCACTGCAAAAGACTCCACTGCTGACGGAAAAGCATGATCAAGCCTTTTTTAAGTTTGCTGCTGAAGATTTAGACAAGACAGTGAAAAACTGGAAGAATATAGTTTGATAAAATGAGGGCCAAATTTAAATCTTTGGATCTCTTTCTAAACTCCACTTTGTAGAAGGAATAGTTTCTCCCCAGCACCCCAAAGACACTTAGTCAAAAGTTAAGCTCAGAGTAGCGAACATCATGGTGTGGGCTGTCTTACAGTATAAAAATATAATATACTGACACACTGCATATAAATGAAGGAAGGAAGAATGGGGAAATGTACCTGGACAGTCTCGACTTGAATCTGAATATGAAGCAAGTGTGGATTTCAAACTAAGACAATAGTCCCAAGCACACAGCCAAGGAAATTCTCAATTGGTTTCAAAAAAAGAAAGTAAAAGTGCTAGAATGACCTAGTCAATCACCTGATTTGTATGTAATTGAAAATCTATTGAAAGAACCGATGCTCTGTTTGTGTATAAAGTACCTACTGAACATTCAAGATCTGAAAATAGCTTATCTGAACAAATGGTTAAAAAATCACACCTATGCAATGCATGTGAGTAGTTTGGAATTAGTTATTACCAAGAGAGACTTTCCCACAAAGGATTCAATACATTTCTGCAAATGTGTTTCATACTTATTCCTTTTGTCTTTGCAAATTCTTACCTATGACTTGAGGACTACGTTCCTTTGATTTCTTTGTATGTGTGGAATGCTTGGCCCGTTAGCAAAATCTGGTGAGTTCAATATCAATGGCCCCATTCAAAATATTTAAAGGTGTTCAATACTTATTTTAACAGCTATATCTTAATTGAGTGTCTTTACATGCATAATTGTGCGGGTTGTTTTCTGTTGAGCTTTTCATACTTTTGTGGTGAAGAGACAAAAAGCAAAGCAGACAAAATTGTTTGTTTCTTCGAGATAATGCAAATAAGAACAAACATTTATTGCAAGAAGGTGTTGCTTCTTTATGTATAGAGAACTGACAATCTGGTGTTTATAATAAAACTTGCTCAGTTAGTTTAGCAGCAGAATAGCAGGGGCAGGAGTACCCCCAGTTTTCTGTCACAATTTGCATGGTTCAGGAGCATTTCACACATTGCATGCAACAGCCCAGTTCGAAGAGAGGGTAGATTAAAAAAGTTATTATTTTTACCTCTGCCTTCCTCCCTCACTGTTGGATGGAGTAAAGGGGAGTCAGGTTTAACCTAAACCGGCTCAGTTATGGTTGAGGTGCAAACAGATCCTCCGTTTCTGCAACCTGTGCGACCCCTTCTTTTTTCCAATGGTTATAATCAGTCTGACAGAGAGGTACCCCTAATCCTTGTGGTTTTTTGTATAACAATGGCCACCAGTTGGCTTTAGATGGACAAACTTGATCCGTTTATTATTTTACTTAGTACCCCTACACATAGTCCATTCTAAAATGCCCAAACTTTAACACTCAGTAGTTTATTCTAACCTCCCCAAAAACCCCGCACTACTACAAACCCTTTGTGAAGTGCCTTGAGATGACTTGTGTTGTGAGTTGGCGCTATATAAATAAAACTGAATTGAATTGATATTGAAAAATCTGATATGGATTTAAAAGCCTCATATGTATTCTAAGGGGTTCTGAATAGTTGCCCTAAAATGTAGGGTCTGCAGTTATCAAAAAATGACAATGACAACTATCCTATCCTCGTAGTTGTTGTTTCAAACATTTAGAAAATACAAAATACTACTATAAATTGTTTTTTATTGATTTAAAAAAATATATACATAAATATGTTGAAAAGACACATTTGCCTAAATAAATGTCACCGGCAGTTTATTAAGTCCCTGCCAAGTCTCTAAAGTGGAAAAAAAAACTATAATAATATATAGACAATGCACTTTATGTGTTCCTTTTTTTGTTTTAACCTTCAGAATCAAGATCAGAAATTGCGATTTCACTATAATGTTTTTTTTTTTTAAGGAAATCAGAGACTAGGAGACTGAATTTTTGTTTTTTTTAATAAAATTCTAATCTTTTCTCAATTTTTGGCTCACATCCATGCCCACATTTGTGGAATTAAAATGGAAGTAATTAGAAGAAGAAAAAAAAAAAACTACACTTTGTTGTTGCTGTTGTTTACAGGGAATTTTAGGCTCTGGCTTTGCCCTGAAGGTGCAGCAAAAGCAAAGACAGAAACACTTCAACAGACAGATCCCTGCGGCTGCCTGTCTCATACAGGTATTTAAGAAAAGAAAACTCAAAGGGAACCTCAGAAAAGCTGGGGGACTGAAGGGTCTCAGAGCCCAGCGTTAATTATTGAGACCGAACGTTCATGCATCTTTTTCTGTCTTTTTTAAAATTTAGTCAGTGCATCCTTTCTCTCCAATAAAATTCTATTTTCATGCCTCTACAGACATCATGGAGATGTTTCGCAGTGGATAACTTTGATTCTGCTACATTCAAGCTGTTTTTGAGAAAGAAATCCAACATTCCTCTGTCCAGCCCCAAGCAGAAAAAATTGGTGGGTAATCATTTTAAGGATTTCACTCCTCTATTTTCAAATACAAGAAGTAGTTTGAAGGGAATAGCCCCGTAATATTGTGAATTAAGACGAGTTCAAGTGTGAAGGTGTATTTTTCTTCTTTTGGCAGAATGTTTTTATTTTTCTTTATTAATATTTTTCTGTGCTGTGGAATAAGATAAAGAAATAGGACAGCTTGTGCAGCACCATCACCAACTACATTACAGAGACTTCAGGGGCTTGAATGAAAATACTGCGTAACTCAAATCCCTTGATACTCTTCAAACTGTGTCACCCATGCATTTCTTGTGGCTTGGATTAAAAAAAAATCATACTGGATTATGCTGATGACTCCTGACATTTAATTATTTTTCTTGAGGTAGGTGCATTTAATATGGAACAAGGTTTGTATAGGTTTTTAAAAGCACAGAGAAACGACCTTCCCATATAAATTTGTTCTGGTTTTGCTTTTTTATGTCTTACTTGCATGTTTCAGATCGTCAAACATATTGTATTATCAGATAAAGACACAAATAAATAAAGTTTAAAGATTTTTGATCCATTTAAGTGAAAAAAGGGTGTCAAAACCAACCTAGCCTAATGTGAAAAGGTGACTGCCCCTAAACCTATTAACTGGTTGTACCAAATGCTGCATTTCAATTGGATTTAAGTTTGGATTTGGAGTAGGCCAGGTCTGGCAGTAATCAGGCCTGGGTGTGGCTAGTGTAATTGAACTCAGCTTTCCAAGGTGGAGATTCCTTTTTCACACATGGCCAGGTATTGCTTGGATAACATTAAATAAATTAAATCAACATTTGAAAACTGCTTTTTCTATTTACTCGGCTTATTCTTGACTGACAATAAAATTAGTTGAATGATCTGAAGCATTTGTTATAATAAACCATCTAATTTTTCATTGCTTGCTTTGCCACTGAGCTTCTTTCTTACAAAGCTATTTTTCATATTCACAGCTATATGGTCACATACTGATCGGCCATGATATTATGCCTTGCCTTCTTTTTGTGACCAAGATTGCTCTGACCTGCAATGATGTGGAAAAAAAGATCTGGATGTGTCATATATGGTTTGGTGCTGTAGATCTCTTAGGCCTGGGGGTGGTTGGGTGGGTACTTGTGGATGGCTTATTTCCAACATACAATATGCCATTAGATCCCATCAGACTGAGCCATTAAGCAGTTTTTCATGGCCCATTGATGTCCTGCTGAAAAGGACAGGTAGGGGGCTACCACTGCTTCAGGCAAATACTGTAAATGTAGGGGGTGCCAAAAGAACATTGCACTGTAACAAGATGTGCAAGGCTACTCACTTTAAGTGTCAGTTGTGGTAATTTTGTGGCTTATGTACTTGGCTTTGAGCTTTTTTCAGATGTTGTCACTTTGTGGTGACTGTTTTCATTCCAAGGGTCAACGCTGTCACAACTACGTGTGCAAAATGACAAAATAACATTTTCTGACGTCAGCTCTGTTTTTCTGTTATGTCATTTGAGTGTCACAAAAACAGTTTTTTTATTTGTGCAGGTGAAGATGAGAAGGAAGTTGAAGATTACTGACAGGGACAATGGTCCAGCTTCTCCCACAGTCCCCAGCATCACCTGTGACTCTGTGTTTGACAGCGGAAGGGAGCTAAGTTCAGATGTTTACAGCACTGTTGGCACAGGTACTAATGGAGAACAAAGAAAACATTGAGGTTACACCACAACTTCTGAACAACTGTTGTGCTCCAATGAAATTTCAGAACCATCGTTATTTATTTGAGACAATTTATTGATGGAAACCTAATGCTTTGACAAAGAATTGCAATTCTATGTTTAATAATTTTACTGTAATATACAGTCTATATTAAAAGTCTACACACCTCTGATAAAGCATGTTTTTGTGATGTAGAAATTAAACTAACAAATTATTTCAGAGCTTTTTCCACCTTTAGATTGAATCATCCATCCATCCATTCATCCATCCATCCATCCATCCATCCATCCATCACATAAGACAAGACAAACACACACACACAAGACAAACAACCATGCCAGCACACACTCGTACCAAAGAGTAATTTAGAGAAACCAAATAACCTAATCTATGGGAGGAAGCAATAATATCTGGTGAGAACCCACACATGCATGTAGAGAACATGCAAACTCTTGGACCGATGACTTTCTTGCTGCAGGCAACTATTCTGGAATGTTGTAATTCTGGGCTGCACCATCATGCTGCCCTGAACTATAAATGGGAAAAACTCAATGAAAAAATAAAAATAAAAACTAAAATATTTTAGGGGGAAAATTATCTATAAAAAAACTAGAATAATGTGTTTGCATAAGTGTGCACACTCTTATGACATTGTATGTGTTCAATAAACCACCACATTCAAATTCATGTTAAATAGCAAACAGTACAAACCTGTCATCTTTTAATGTGCTCCTGATGAAGTTCAAATGTTCTCTTAGGCCTTCCTGGAATTTTTGAAGTCACATCTCATAGCACAAGACATGGTCCAAAGAGAGCTTCGAAAGCATCAATGGGATTTCTTTGTCAACAAGAGTGTTATTAAAGAATCTCCAAGATATTAGATATAGCATAGAACACAGTGAAGACTGTGTTCTGTGACAACCAATTCTTCTTGTTGTCCCTCCAAAACTGATGAAAAAAATGAATAAGGATGGTCAGGTAGGCTGTCAAGAGACCTGTGGCAACATTAATAGAGATGCAGCAATTTCTGGCAGCTTACTGAAGTTATTATACAGATAAGCCCAAATGTATTCATACCCCTGCCGATTTTTGTTTAAAGCAAATGTTTAAAGAAATGTTAACGTTTTGAAGTAATCCAACCAGAGTCCCAAGTTGAGTCTGATTAAATTTATATGGAGCTAGCGTGATGGAAACAAGACCTTCTAATGTCAAAAACCTAAAGTTCACCACCAAAAATAAATCATAGAAACAAAACTGTGGAAATCCGAGTCAAACCACTTGGTTAAATGTAAATAATTTTCTAATCAAATTCTACTGAGATATAGATAATTTTGGGCTTAACTCTGCCACTTGCTGTGGAGTAGTGTGGCTAAAAATAACTCCTTTTTTATATTTGTACTACTAGTGGCCTCTATTGTAAGTTTCAATGGCTGCATCGATGACTGTTGCCTCCGTTGATCACCTTTTACCCCTGTGCCACCACCACGCCCCAGGCAAAACGAAACCCTTTTCTCTTAGACAAACTTACAAGCCCACCTACATTTATCAGAAACACCTTTTTGAACACTACCAAAATATGCAATGCACTGATAAAACCAAAGTCAAATTTTTTGACCAAAATAAATATATATATATATGTTTGGGACCAAATTAAAACAGCACCTCACCAAGAGAACACCAAACCCACAGCAAAGCATGATGGTGGCAGCTTGATGTTTTAGGGTTATATCTACAGTTGGAGCTGGAGCCCTAGTCAATCTGGAGGAAATTATAAACATTTCCAAACATCATTCAACATTGGCACAAACCTTTAGGCTTTTGATACCAGCTAAATATGAAGAGGAACCTTATCTTTCAGCTCATCAATGACCCAACGACCCAAAGTATACAAATACTCTTCTTATTTGCTGAGAAGAGTGGGAAATACTGCTAAGTCAAATTCTGGTATGCTGATAGACTTCTGAATAAATAGAGTAATGTCATAAAATCAAAAGGAGCTTTACCAATGTATTAGTTTAAGGGTGTGCACACTTATACAACCAAGTTATTATGATATTTTAACAGGAGTCTGGGAGGTCTTTTATCCACTGTGAAGTAGCATGTGAATCATTCATCCCACTTGCTGTTATTAAGATTTTGAAAAGAATGTATCAGACATTAATAAATGCAGTTTTAGTTTTCTTTTAAAGAAAGACTGTACTTGTGGGTAATAATTTTGGTTCATAATGAGATATCTCAGAAACTATTAAATAAATTAGACATTTTAAACAACTCCTAAGAGGAAAAGTTTACAAATCATGTTTAACCAAGTTATTCTGATTCTCTCTCCTGACTCTTAAAACTGCCTGACAATCAGTACATTATTAATTGTAGTATCTCTGAAAACATGAGTGCAGTCCTTAGTAATGTATGATACACAAAAGTAATATATAAATCACCTGTACATGAGTGTGCATTGTTGTTTGTCTCTCTCAGTGTACCCTGCCTCTTCCCTGTATAGTAGTCACAATATGTTCCATTTTACCAAGGATAAAGCTGCTACAAAAACAGCTTCACCCCTTTTATTCTATCTCATAAACACATCAATGTAAAACACATCTATCTAAATAAAGCTAAAAAAAGGTGTATAAAACATAAACTAAAAATTATTTATTTGATAATTTACACTTCATATGTTATATATCTTTTATCAACAAACACTTCTTTTTTTGCTGTTCCCCCTCTCGGTAGTGTGACACAAAGACATATTTACCACTGAGTTGCCTCAACTCTATTCTTTAACTTTATTGACAACATTTAGAAAATAACCTAATACTATTTGCTGCTGTTCTGAAAGTGAAATGTTTTCCCCATTCCTGTTTGACATAGGGTTCTGGATTACTTTGTCTTTTTAACTCAAAAAGTATTTGTTTTAAAAAGGTAAAGTTTGAGGCAAAGTTTGCTAGACTCTATCCACTGTATGTAAGAGATGGATGATCACTCCTATCATGTTTTAAAGAAGTTATCCTCCTTTTTTAAAACATCCAAGTAGTAAAATGAAATGTCACCTTTATTATTTACAAACCCACACACAGGGAATTAATGGATGGGTCTTTTCACAGAGTAACAAACTAAGACATTAGAGGGGACCATCTGTTTCAAAAGCGGATACATATAGATACTTTTAGCACATCGATAGCATGTACCACCTAATTGGATAGTGCTTTTTGTGGTGCCTAGTTAGATGGCCTTTTTCTTTTATACCAGGCTCTAACATGAAAAGCTGCTTAGATGTCTGACTGCAGCACCAACAGCGTGAAACTCTGCAAATGTTTTTTTCTTTGCACTCAGTTCTCGGTGAAACAATAGAATTTAATATTCCCTGTTGTACAGATGTATATGCATGTCTACTCGCTGAATGTTTGCAGTGAATCAATGTCTTTGATTAGAAGCCACATTGATGCAAGAGGTTAGACTGCATGTCTAACAGTATAGCATACTGCTTTTAACTGTAAAGCATTTTCTAAATTGCCACCTCTGTGTGGATGGATGCTGACTAGACATGTATCAGCTTTCCATGGCTCTCTGCTAGTATTACCATTTTGGGATGTTTTCTACAATATTTTTTGTTTAATTGGAACATTGATTTCTGTAATTTCACATTCTGTCAGTTGTCAAGATACAAAACTGGTAGATCTGCCTTGTCCAAAAGATTATATGAATAAAGTAATAAATGGTCAATATTAAAACTTTATATTTTTTTAGCTACGGTAACAAATTATGCTTAGTTTTACCTCATTAATATTTCCAATTAAGTTAATTTTGTGTAAATTTTGGCTCAATAAAGATTTATGAAATGTGCCCATTTTATCATTGGCATGTTTTCTTTTATCACTACAACTGTAAAGAGAATTGATGATGTGTTTATTTAACACACCTTGTTTTTCTATCCACGCCACTCTGTAACTTGCTCTTTGATAAATGTAGTTCTAAATCACTCATTCAGTTTTCTGCCCATTCTCTTACTTTCTTCTTTCCTCACATTTGCTTCACACTTGCTGTTTTGTCTGTGCATCTCATTTGGCAGGAAAGCAGACACTCGGAGGATGTGGTGAGCTGCTGTTAGTGTCCATGTTCATGCACATGTCCTCTGTTCAAGCACTTTTCATTCTTTCTGTTCTAACTGCAGTCCCTTTTCTTAATTGTATTATCAATTTAAAATAAAAAAGTGTTGCAAATACTATGTTTTTTAAAACAATATAGTTGAAGTCATGTTCATGTTTGTGTGTGCCTTAGATCGCCAGCATTCATGGACATCTTTGTCTTCTCTGCAGTTCAGCTCACCACCCACAGGTAACTTTGTGTATTTCTGAACATTGCTTTCACTTCTATTATTATCAATGAGACTTCTGTGGATATCTTGAGTAACTTGTAGAAATGGGTTGGTGGGTTTACTTGACCCATAACTGAATGTTTGTATTTATTTCTCAGATTTATTAACAAACTTTGCCTGTGAAGGACTATTACACAAGCTCTCGACATCAGCTTCTGCAGTTTTCTTGACTCCATAAATGAGAACATAAATCTGCTTGTCAGAGCATGTTAAATTACATTTGTTTTAGCAATCAGCACAAAGACCCTTCCATATCAGACCCAGCAGAGGCACTTCACACCATTTTTGTCTTCACACATCATAATCACGAACCTGTTGTATCACACTTCTTTAACTGGTGATTTTGCTCTTAGTTGAATAATCAATGTGTTTGCAGTCTTCCTAGCAACAGTCAGAGCTCTGCATTAATTAATAGTTCACTAATTATTGTGGGGTTTTATTTCATACAATAATTACATTCCCACGTGACCAATTATTGTGATAAAACTGGTTTATGTTAGGTTTCATCAAAGAGACAGTAGGGTTTCTCAGCAATACCGCACCCTTGAGACATACAGGCTTAGTGTTTAGGAGGAAAATAAGCTGCGAAAAACATTACTTTTTCATTCTTTGACTCAAAACATTCCTAGAAGATTACCTTTTAAATTAAATAAAGTTTCTGAGAAAAACAAAACAAATCACACTAAATTCATATTTTTGGCTGTGAACATTTCTGCAGTGAGCTTGCAGAGAAGCTTTTGATGAAAATATTGAGCTTGGCTTAAGGTCTAGTATCCATGATTTGCTGTTATCTCAAAGTTCACAAAGCAAATTGAAAATAGCTGAATAGTGTCCATCTACTGCTAAAATGTGGTGGCTGTGAAAGATGCAGAAAAAGAAAAAAAGTGAAAGAACCACTTAAGAGTAAGTGTTCTTTTTCTTCTGGGCTACTGCAGTCATGTGGTGCAGCATGGCAAAAGGCCAAGGAGTGAAGGCATCATGCAAACAATATTTTTTACACAATTTTACATAAACAGTATTAGAATAGTGTATTCATCTATAAATCTTACACACATGTATTATGTGGCAGTTTTTGGAATATGTTTGGTATCTAAATCATAAGAGTAAATTAGCTAATGTTTAGCATACTTTGCTATTGAATAAAATGAAGTGAAACTCTTAAGTGCTTTCCAAAAACCCTCTTATATCTAAGAGCTATATCAGGTAAAAAAAACAAAAACATCAATTTCTGGCATTTATTCATGGTAAATAGCATAGACACTTGAAAATAGGTTTAGCTTTAGGTTTGTTCTTGAAAGCTATAAGATCTCTAAAAAAGTTCCTCTTGCTCAGTTTGAGGTACATTCATGAAATCAGTTTTTAACTAACAGAGCCTATCTTGATGGGATACATGATATCATACACTCAATCAAATACCATATTTGAAATGACAGAATAGTTCCTAGACACAACCAAACTAGAAGAGACCTGGGGAAAATTCCAGAACCATCAAGCATCTTTAGCAGATCCATTCAGAAAATCTAATTACTGTGAAAACCAGGCATCAGAAGATTACAGGAGATATTTTTGTATGGTGGCTTTCCCCTTGTTGAATTATAACTATATTGTGAATATTCTTTATATATATTTAAGATTTCAGGGTTTTTTATGTATTTATTTGTCTTTCAGTACTTGTTGATGGTATTTTCTTTTTGGATGCTGTTTGTACTTTTCTTTTTGCTAAAATATTTATTTTTTTAAATCTTACATTGTGATGCATTATATAATTAAAGTATAATGATAATTACAATAATAATCATTATTATTATTGACTATTACCACACCTAAAACCTCCCTTTAGTATGGAATGATGGAATTTACATCTTTTTGATATGCAAGATGGATCCTTCTGTACATTTAATGTTGCAATTTGTTCACTAGTTGTAAATTTTTATCCAACCCCTTTTAGCATTTTTTTGGTGAAATACTGAAGAAAGGTGTATACCTGGAAATCTATCTGAAAATTTGACAGCTAAAAGGCTTCAAAAACCTTAAATGCATAACAATGAAAAGAAGATAGAAGAGCAGACAGAAGGAACAGGTCTCCTGCAACATGAAGTCATGTCACATCTGAAATATGCGTGCCACTTCTAATGTGCCCTTGTATTTTTTAATGTAGGTAGTACAATTTAAATTGTTCTGCCACCCGAGGACGCTGTATGTTACATTTGTCATGATGTCACCATTTTGTTAGATTTTATTTTTTACACTTAATGATCTTGAGATAAAAGTTCAATAGCCCTGAGTGCTTCCAAATAGTCAGATAATTCTTTGTGGAAGTATGTTAGAAGAGGCCACTCCAAGCATCTGCATCCTAAGCAGAGTGAATCTTCATCACTGCAGTCAGAGTTTGCATAGCATAGAATCAAGTAAAGTTAATATTGGGTCCTTTCTACAAACTTTTGAGAAGCAGTTCTGTAGATTCTGAGGTAGTGCCACATATATGGTTTATATGGGTCCTCACAGTGGTGCTCATGCATAAGACTTTTTCCACATATCCAACAACAAAAGTGGCATCCTGACTTAGCTTGTGATTAAACTGTGCACACTACAGTGTCAAGAAAGCAAAGCTTGAAAGTTATTTTCTGGTTTCACTTTAAACTGTTTAAGTTTATGACCAGGATTTGGATTGAGTGTTTGTGTGTGAATTTGCAGTAAAAAGAGGCCCCAGCCTTATGGATGCCCAGTCCCCCATCCCACTCCCAAGAAACTGCAGTTTTGCTGACGACCTAGAGCTGGAGTCAGAGCGAGAAAGTGAACTGGCTCCAGCCAGCACAGTATCACAGTGAGTTTGCATTCACTCTATTGCAATGATGTCCCATTAGATCAAAACGCATATTATTAGTCAGTGTTTGTTTTTTGTTTTTTTTGCTATTTCTAATTAACCTTAGTAATATGCCAACCCCAGAGGGCTCATGATTCTCTTGTGTTTCCTAAGGCACTTACACAGCTAAATACTGCGACTGATATGAGGAAGTGAGTGTTAAGCAACAGCAGTATAATATAGGTGCACAGTAAGTGAAACAAATGGAGCGACAGTTCTGACCCATGGGACTCACTTTCTAAATAGAGGTGTAATGATGCAGAGTGAGAACTGCACACAACAGTGTTGGCAAGATAACTGTACTCTGCTGGCTCTAAAATACATAACCAGCTGTTCGCACAGAGCAATGCCACATCAAATCCCATGCTAAATTGAATCATTATGAGGCACTCTACTGTTTGTGGTAATCATGGTGAGAGAACACAGTGCAAAATAAATATTTTTTAGGTTATTTTTAGTTCCAAGTTTAATTTGAAATTAAAATACAAAATGTACATATTTAAATTTAAGTATATGAATATAGGAAATGCTCTGTTAAATCTTACAAAATTCAAGTATTCTTTAAATGCATTGGCAGGGTTCACGGTACTTACAGCTAGCATTGCAGTACAGTATGATTTTGAAATTAAAGATCACTGGGCTACTGAGGGTTTCATTTTTTATTTTTTATTTTTTCTAGAACCAAAATAACCACCATTTACTAACAGTAAAAGAACTGGAAGAAAAGAAAAGTGCAAGACATAAATTGCAGTTGATTTTAATCCAGGAAATAGGCTAATGAACTGGTATTTTTATTGTTGTTGTTGTTGGTAGTAGTAGTAGTAGTAGTAGTAGTAGTAGTAGTGGTAATAGTAGTAGTTATAGTAGAATTAATAGTAGTAGTAGTATTTGTAGTAGTAGTATTTCTCGTAGTCCCTTGCTATGTGCTGCTGTTTTTGTCTGTTTTATTTTGTCTGTATTATTTTGCAATGTTCAAAATAAAGCTCATAATATTAAGAGGGTATACTATGAAATAAAAAGAAAAAAGCCTTCATTTGGTCATGTCTGTTTCATTACTATCAGGCTTATTGTCTTGTTGGAAAGTAGTGGGATGAAATGAATCATTAGGGAACATAATTTGAGTTAGTTCATCCCTTTTCATCATCAATTTAAAAAGGTGACAGATTCAATTTTTGATCTCATGAACTATGACATCATGATCAAATGACTGTGTTATGTACAGCATAGCCTGTACATAAATGCATCTTTTCTTTGTATCTGAGTAATCAATAAGAGGGGTATGTGATTCAATAGGCATGGATGATAACTGTCATACTGTAATATCCCTCTACCTCTATTGCATTTCTGCCTTTTTGCTTCACTGCTATAGGAAGACAGTATGCATTTGACAATGTAGCAGGCGCTATTTGATGTGGTGCTTATGTTGCCACAAGAGCACCACAGCTCTCTTAAATTATTTAAATGACACATGTGCCACTCTTACAGCACTGATGTGGCTGTGTCTCAAGTATTACAGCAGTGACCCATTAATAACATTACTTAATCTCGTGCTATGTGCAGATACTTAACTAACCTCAGCACACCAGATGCTTGAAACTGAAAGTCAAATTGATTAAATTTGTCATTAAATCTTTTGATAATATGACCCCTTGGGGGGCACTCAAAGAGCATTGAGCAATTTCTCAGATGATCAGTTAATCTTTAAATATAAAAAATAAAATAATATGAGACAGTGAGCTCAAGGTAAAAGCAACGTGGCTTTGCTAGACGGAGCAGAATTTCACATCCCCTATATTAATGCTCATGCAATACTCATATGCTCTACAACTCCTTTGTGGTGAGGCACTGGTTTTCAGATGCGAGCTTAGTAACCTAAATAAAATAAGATGCAGTGGTATGTAGCATTTTGTCTATTTTGGAGTCTATCGGCCATTGAGATTTTCAGACATATGATCATAAAACAATGCAAAACATAAAAATAAAATCATGTTATTGATGTTTTGGCAGATTAGAATTATTTAGGGCGCTCTGGCTGTATGCATGACCAGGGTTGTGTGCATTTTTGTTTCTTATTTTGGGGCATAGATTAGAACATTTTTAGTTTAGAAAAAGCAGCCGTGAGGCAGGAAAGAAAGCATAGAGAATATGAGCTTTTCTGGCTGTGTTTCAGCCATGTGTCTATAGGATGTTGTTTTCTTTAAAAGCTCTGTAGATCTTCATTGAAATGATCATTTTAATGTGGAAAATAGTCTATCTGTCTGTCTGTTCTGGATGACGGCTTCATAGCAGACAGTCGTTCTTACCTCTTCCCAGTACTGTGTACCGGCGCAGAATCTTTTAGTGGTATGCAGCAATGGACCATACCGGCTCACTTTCACCCCTGAGTAAACCTACAATACTCTGATTTTTATGAAGTGTTTGGTGCTTACCATATTTGCATAGGAGAGGAGAACAACCATGGGCTCACAGATGCCCTCATTAGAGAGGTAGATGTACTCCCTGGATTACCTTGTGCATTTCAATTGGGATTATAAAATAGTAAAAATGATTATAAAATAGTAAAAATTCAGCTCTGTAAAAAGTTGTAGCATTAATCCAAGAATATTCAAACACCACAGAAGACAGAAACTGATTAAATTCATAAGTAAGTGTGCCCTCTGAGGTGAAGCTGATCTCATCTATGTCTCAACTCACATCCTGTGTTTGAGCAAGAAAAATGACTGGGATCATAGAGAATCTACATTTACAACACCAAGTCAATATAAAACAAGCATAGGTTATTATCTTAAATATTACATTTTACTATTTTATTTTAGTCAAGGTATGCCCCGACCATCATGACTATACATCCCTAGTTGCATTTGTTCAGAGTAAGTATCATTTGGAGAATTTTAGTTCAGGATCCATCGTACAAACCTCTAAAACATAGCTCAGAATAAAAAATAAATATGAGCACTCCTAAAATTAAGTATTTTATGAGACCTTAAGCATGTAGATAAACTCTCATTACTGAGGTTGAGTAATCTGCAAGAAAGAACATGTAAAGACAAATCAAGCACATTACCTTTTTATAAAATAAAGAAAGGCTTCAAAAATAAAATAGGAACACATTTCTTTGTATTTATTGCTGATAAATATGAAGAAATGTGTTCCTATTTTATTTTTCCCATTTATTAGAATAAAAATATGTTTTAGCTCAACTTCAATAAATTAATCTCTACAAGATTATTAAGGTCTATTCAACATAATGTTAAACTATTCCTTTAAAGATGATGATGTCCTAAATCTTTGCTCAATAAGTTCATATCGCAATATTCATTAATGGTAGAAAGAAATGTCTTCATTGTTCAAGCTCCACTTTCAGAGCATTTCAATATCTGCCTACTAAATTAATAGAAGATTTGATGCGCTGCCTGGGCTTTGGTTATATCACTAACCCATATTCCTTTTATGATGGAAATAGGTTTCCATAATAGCTCAAAGATCAAATTATTGACATTCCGTTGTATTAATTTGACCAAATGTTATGATAGCCTGATCTGAAAATCAGCCTCTAAGAGGTCCATAATAAAACTCTCAGACCTTTTTCTATAGCAAATGTGACTCAACAAAACCTGCTGTTCTCCCACTACACATCATAACTCAGTTCTTTTTCAGAGTAATGAACACTGATAAGTAACAGCGTTTCAATGATTCCCACAAGCCTATAATGTAGGCTAACTGCCTCACCATCACTATGGTTTTTTACCATTTTTCACCCGCCTTTGTTCTTGCTGTTCATCACCTTGGCAACACTAAAAGGAACCAAGGTAATGAGGTAGAAGCTTTAATGTAGACCGTATAGGCAAGAAGAGCATGCTTAATATTTTTCTTTAAACTGATTTATGTTGGCATAAAGTTAATATTTTCTTTGTTTTTTTTTTTTTTTTGCTATACCTATTTCTCTAGAAAAAAAAAACAAAGGAAACACACAGAGGGATCTGCTTTAATATACTGTTTTGTGCAGGAAATTTTTGTGTGTTGAATCTAGTGATAAGGTGTACTGAGAATTCAGAACTAAGAAGCAAAACCTCTTTAAAATCTTTGTCACAGACTGACGGATTCACACCGAAAAGCCATCCGTGTGATACAGAAAATGCATTATTTAGTGGCTAAGAGAAATTTCCAGGTAAGAACAAATTTTTTATTATTTTTGTTCTATGTTTCTTTATAATTATTTATTGATAACTTTTTATCAGTGAATGAACTTTGCCACAGCAAAACATCCACTAAGCTAGTTTGTAAATTTTGTTAGCTCCTTTGATTGGTAGAAAAATCACAAAGCCTTTCACAAATAGAGCATTAACATGAAAAAACATGTTTTAAAAGACACAAAGCTACTTAAATGATGCATATAATTAAAAACAAATATAATTATATATTTTCCAACAACACATTTGAATAAGAATATTTTCAGCAGCTATTTAAATAAGTCAAGGCTCTCAAGACAACATTGAAACAAGGGAGGCTCTATCCACAGTCTAACTGCAAGAGTCTGAAAAGAGAGATACCACTGAGTTTCAAACTTGGTCTTTGGGATTACGAGTAGATTTTGAATTGCAGACCTGAGGGATCAAGTTGGAGTATGTGGCATTATTCAGTAATGTAGAAAGGACATTGTCCCTGCATGCCTCTGAAAGTTGAAGTCAAGATTTTAAAATGAATTCTAAAATCAGGAGAAAGCCGGACAGACTTGCCAGGCCCAAGCGCATAGTGAGGGTCTGCTGGGAACGCCTGGCGGAGCCCTCGGCCAGGGATGTATTCAACTCCCACCTCCGGGAGAGCTTCGACCAGATCCCGGGGGATGTTGGAGACATAGAGTCCGAGTGGACCATGTTCTCCGCATCTATTGTCGATGCTGCTGCCCGTAGCTGCGGCCGTAAGGTCTGCGGTTCCTGTCGCGGCGGCAATCCCAGAACCCGGTGGTGGACACCGGCAGTAATGGATGCTGTCAAACTGAAGAAGGAGTCCTATCGGCTGTGGTTGGCTTGTGGGACTCCTGAGGCGGCTGACGGGTACCGTGAGGCCAAGCGTGCTGCGGCCCGGGCTGTGGCAGAGGCAAAACCCGGGCCTGGGAGGAGTTCGGTGAGGCCATGGAGAAGGACTACCGGTTGGCCTCGAAGCGATTCTGGCAAACCGTCCGGCGCCTCAGGAGGGGGAAGCAGTGCTTCGCCAACACTGTTTATAGTGGGGGTGGGAGACTGTTGACCTCGACTGAGGACATTATCGGGCGGTGGAAGGAGTACTTCGAGGATCTCCTCAATCCTGCCATCACGCATTCCCTGGTGGAAACAGAGGCTGGGGACTCGGGGTTGGACTCTTTCATCACCCAGGCTGATGTCACCAAGGTGGTTAAAAAGCTCCGCGGTGGCAAGGCTTCGGGGTGAATGAGATCCGCCCTGAGTACCTCAAGTCTCTGGATGTTGTAGGGCTGTCATGGTTGACACGCCTCTTCAACATTGCGTGGCAGTCGGGGACAGTGCCTCTGGACTGGCAGACTGGGGTGGTGGTCCCCCTTCATAAGAAGAACACACCAACTGTGTTCCAACTACAGGGGGATCACACTCCTCAGCCTCCCTGGTAAGGCCTACGCCAGGGTATTGGAGAGGAGAGTCCGACCGATAGTCGAACCTCGGCTTCAGGAAGAGCAGTGTGGTTTTCGTCCCGGCTGTGGAACACTGGACCAGCTCTATACCCTCTACAGGGTGCTCGAGGGTTCATGGGAGTTTGCCCAACCGGTTCACATATGTTTTGTGGACCTGGAGAAGGCATTCAACTGTGTCCCTCGTGATGCCCTGAGGGGGTTTCTCCAGGAGTATAGAATCGGGGGCCCTTTATTAGGGGCCATCCGGTCCCTGTACGAGCGGAGCAGGAGTTTGGTCCGCATTGCCGGCACTAAGTCGGACCTGTTCCCGGTACATGTTGGACTCCGGCAGGGCTGCCCTTTGTCACCGGTCCTGTTCATAACTTTTATGGACAGGATTTCTAGACGCAGCCAAGGGCTGGAGGGGGTCTGGTTTGGGGACCAGTGGATTTTGTCTCTTCTTTTTGCGGATGACGTGGTCCTGCTGGCCCCCTCTAGCCAAGACCTACAGCATGCGCTGTGGCGGTTCGCAGCCGAGTGTGAAGCGGCTGGGTTGAGGATCGGCTCCTCCAAGTCCGAGGCCATGGTACTCGACCGGAAAAGGGTGTCTTGTACTCTTCAGGTTGGAGGGGAGTTCCTGCCTCAAGTGGAGGAGTTTAAGTATCTCGGGGTCTTGATCATGAGTGAGGGAAGAATGGAGCGGGAGATCGACAGACGGATCGGTGCGGCTGCCACAGTAATGGGGGCGCTGTGCCGGTCCGTTGTGGTGAAGAGAGAGCTGAGCCGAAAAGCAAAGCTCTCAATTTACCAGTCGGTCTACGTTCCTACCCTCACCTATGGCCATGAACTTTGGGTCATGACCAAAAGAACGAGATCCTGGATACAAGCGGCTGAAATGAGCTTCCTCCGTAGGGTGGCCGGGCACTCCCTTAGAGATAGGGTGAGGAGTTCGGCCATCCAGGAGGGCTCGGAGTAGAGCTGCTGCTCCTCCACATCGAGAGGAGCCAGTTGAGGTGGCTCGGGCATCTATACCGGATGCCTCCTGGACGCCTTCCTCGGGAGGTGTTCCAGGCACGTCCCACTGGGAGGAGGCCCAGGGGATGGCCCAGGACACGCTGGAGGGACTATGTCTCTCGGCTGGCCTGGGAACACCTTGGAAGAGGTGTCTGGAGAGAGGGACGTCTGGGCGTCTCTGCTGAGTCTGCTGCCCATGCGACCCGGTCCCGGATAAGCGGAAGACTACGAGTACGAGATTCCTTATTATACTCTCGAAGAATGTGAAAATACAGTTATGAGATGAGCCTTATGTCTGCTTCACACGGCAGGAATTTTATTCAATTCAATTCAGTTTTATTTATATAGCGCCGATTCACAACACATGTTGTCTCAAAGCACTTCACAACAGTACATACATTCCAATTAATCCTAACCATTGAACAGTGCAGTCAGATTCAGTTATTTATTCAAATTGGATAAAAGGTTTTTCTGTCTAAGGAAACCCAGCAGATTACATCCAGTCAGTGACTTGCAGCATCCCTCCTCCCGGATGAGCATGTAGAGACAGTGGACAGTCACTGGCGTTGACTTTGCAGCAATCCCTCATACTGAGCATACATGTAGCGACAGCGGAGAGGAAAAACTCCCTTTTAACAGGAAGAAACCTCCAGCAGTACCAGGCTCAGTGTGAGCGGCCATCTGCCACGATCAACTGGGGGTTTGAGAGAACAGAGCAGAGACACAAAGAGAACAAAGAAGCACTGATCCAGGAGTACTTTCTATGGGAAGGAAGAGTAAATGTTAGTGGATGTAGCTCCTTTAGTCGTTTCACCTAGAAAGAAAGAACAGATAAACTCTGAGCCAGTTTTCAAGGTTAGAGTCTGAAAGAGAGCACATAGAGTTAGTCACAGTAAATGCTCAGTCAATTGCCATGTAAGAGAGAGAAAGGGTTAAACACTGAAAGTAAGGGCCATGTGGATCATCGGTAGAGGGTGAGCATTAAGTTGTTGTCAGCAGAAGCTTGGACAATGCCCCTCTCCAGAAAGGTGTCACACGTAGACACAGGGTCAGGCCAGGTGTAGCTTCTAGGAAGAGAAAAGAGAGAACATAAAGTTAAAAGCTGAAATAACAGCAAATAATGCAAAATTGGAGAGTAGTGTGAGAATGTAGCGAAGAGGGTGAAAGTGGTCATTATGTCCTCCAGCAGCCTAAGCCTGTAGCAGCATAACTACAGAGATAGTTTCAGTTCAGATTATTTAGTTAAACGCAGCTTATTTACAACAATGTCATCACAAGGCACCCCACAAAGGGTCCCACTGATGGTCATTGTTATTCTAAAAACCACAAGGATTGGGATACCTCCCTCTGTCAGACTGATTATAACCATTGGAAAAGAGAAGGGGTCATACTGTTATGATTTGGGGTTGTTTGGTTTTTGGTTTTGGGTTTTTTCTTATGTTTTTCACAGTTATGGTTTTGACTTGTTCTTTTGTTTATTATTATTATTATTATTATTTATTATTCTTCTTCTTAGATTTTGAATCACGCTTCTGTTTATTATTTTTCTGGTCATGTTTTAGTCTTGTTCATGTTTTGTAAAGTTGGTTTTGTTTGTATATTAGAGTCTCTGTTTTTGCCGCAGCCACGTTTTGTTCTGTCTGTCACTTAAGTTTATTTGGTTCACCTGCTCAAAGTTAATCTGTCTCCTTGTTCCACCTGGTTTTCACTCCATATATACACACCTGTTCAGTTAGTCATCGCGGAAACATTACCAAGCCTTGTTTTTTGATCATGCCATGCCTGTTTTGCCTGCTCGTTTATTGTTTTGTTCCTGCCACCTCCTGTGAGGGAGTTTTTTGTTATTAAATATATTTTGCACTTACCATCACGCTGCCTGCTCATCTGCATTCTGGGGTCCTATATCTCGCAAGCCATAACACATACAGGTAGCAGAAATGGAGGGTGTGTTTGCACCTCAATCATAACTGAGGCGGTTTAGGCTAAACCTGACTCCCCCTTACTCCATCCAACAGGGAGGGAGGAAGGCTCCCTCCCTGATAAACTAAGCCACTCTAACTATAAGCTTTATCAAAAAGGAAAGTTTTAAGCCTAGCCTTAAGAGTAGACAGTTGTCTGCCTCACGGACTAAAATTGGGAGCTGGTTCCACAGGAGAGGACCCTGATAACTAAAGGATCTGCCTCCCATTTTACTTCTAGAGACTCTAGGAACCACCAGTAAACCTGCAGTCTGAGAACGAAGTGCCCTGTTAGGAACGTATGGAACAATCAGATCTCTGATGTATGATGGAGCTAGATCATTAAGGGCTTTATATGTGAGGAGGAGAATTTTAAATTCTATTCTGGATTTAACAGGGAGCCAATGAAGGGAAGCTAAAATAGGAGAAATATGATCTCTCTTTTTAATTTTCATCAGAACTCTTGCTGCAGCATTTTGAATCAGCTGAAGGCTTTTAATTGCATTTTGTGGACATCCTGATAGTAAAGAATTACAATTGTCCAGCCTTGAAATAACAAATGCATGGACTAGGATATTTCTAATTTTGGCAATGTTCCGGAGATGAAAGAAGGAAATCCTAGAAACTTGTTTAATATGGGATTTAAATGACATAAGTAACACCAAGATTTTTTACTTTATTACCGGAGGTGAATTTAATGCCATCCAGGTTAAGTGATTGACTAAGCAGTTTATTTTTTAAAGACTCCGGTCCAAAGACGACAACTTCTGTCTTGTCTGAATTTAGAAGCGAAACATGTAAAGTCATCCAAGTTTTTATATCTTCAAGACATGCTTGTAGTCTATCTAACTGGTTGGGTTCATCAGAATTTATGGATAAGTAAAGCTGAGTATCATCAGCGTAACAGTGACAATTTATCCTATGCTGCCTGATAATTTAATCTATTGGAAGCATATATATAGTAAAGAGAATTGGCCCAAGTACTGAACCCTGTGGTACTCCACAATTAACCCTGGAGTTTAAAGATGATTTATCATTTACATGAACAAACTGGAATCTGTCAGACAGATAAGATTTAAACCAGTTCCCCTGATCCCTACAGCATATTCCAGCCTTTTATGCCAATGTTTTACCCGATTTTCCCCTGCTGACATGCCCTGATAATCAGGATGGTTCTAAAGATAATCTTAAGAGATAATGTATGGTGTGTTAGGAGTGATCTAGTCTGCTCAGAAAGGAACTGCTTCAATCTCAAATCGGGTATATTCAACATGTTCGATTATCTTGGCCCGATACAGTGTGGTGTGTTCCCTGAGGACAAACGAGCATGCAGCCTGTTGAATGAGACATATAGCCAATCAGAAAGAAATGTGACAGAAACACGGAAGGGATTTACTCAGAACTCATATTTGATCTCGAGAGGGTTTGGGAGTCTGAAATCTGAATGTTTGTGAATGAAATCTGTTCATGTGTGGTGTGCTTGCCATGTGACTGGACACCACACATTGTAGGACCAAATCTGACTTTGTATTGGCACGTGTGGGGTCTCTCAAGTTTGGAAAATAAGCCAACAATTTTAAAATCTTGCCGTGTGAACCAGGCATGAGGGGATATTATCTTATTTTTAATATCAAACCAAGTTTTAAAATTGTTTCCGATGATATAAGCACTTTGATTTTTTTTTATCTTATTGAAAGAGATTATAAGTTCCTTAAACTGCAAATTATAACCTTCCAGCTTACTTTTTTAACTTACATGTATCACAGTTTTGCAATGCCTTGTATCTGCAGCTACAGTACTACAAACACATTGTGGCAGCTGAGTGCTTAAGCCCTTGTTCCATATGCACACTTATGTGAGAAGCTTACCCAGGATGTGAAGAAAATTATTACAGGGCTCAACCAGCAACTGACCAGCATTTTTTCTGATCACAAGAACTCATAAGCAGCAAACTGTAATAAAGCTTTTGCAGGGTTTCCTCCACATTGGCCAATTAAAGTAGAACTGATAAAAAAAAGTGCTGTGTGTACAGAATTAATCTGTATTGTGTGGGGGCTGTGAATGTCCCCAATGCAGCAGATGTGCACCAGTTTCAGCAGCAGATATTTAGAAGTGACAAGACCAAAGTGAATATAAAATTGTTTGCAGTTAAAAAAATTATTTCTTCTCAAACAAAATTAAATAATAACTCTGTAAAGTGAATGTTTTGAGTTTCATTTAATTAATGATAAAATTGTGTTGTTTTTTTTAGCAAGCCCGTAAGCCATATGATGTCAGAGATGTGATTGAACAGTACTCCCAGGGTCACCTCAACCTCATGCTGCGAATCAAGGAACTGCAGAGAAGGTATACTCTTTAAGAAAAAATGACCCTAATTTAGTTAATTCCCCTGAGTAATGCAAGTGCTCATAATGTATTTCTTTTGCAAGTGTATCTGGTAAATAAAAATATTTTGGAACACGGAGGAGTGAAAGGATGACAGATGAAACACAGACGGAATCTATAAATATTCTTCTTACAGCTCTATTGTTTCTCTCAGACTAGATCAGTCTTTAGGGAAGATGACTCTGTTCCAGACGGGTTCAGGTAGTAAATCACTGCACTTCTGTCTTAAAATTGATGAGATTAACTGTTAGGCAAACACTGCACTTAATGGTATTTTTTATTTCATTGTCTAATGTCAACCTCTGAAGACCGAGCCAGAGATAAAGGAAACAACTCGATTGGATCAAGGCTCAACAGAATGGAGGACAAGGTGGGGACTGTCGGAAGACATTTACAACCCTACTTTGATCTTTAGTGGACTGCATCTTCAATTTTGTTTTCTAAAAAAAACTCCCATATTCAAAACAGGCAATGTTGATTTTGTATTCATAGGTTGTTTGCTTATATGAAAGAACAGCTTATGAATATCCTGTTGAGAGGATGTTGACAACACAGTTAACCTAATACAAGTCAAACATGTTTGAGAGGGATTTTGGATAAGTCAACAAATGTTAATCCATCTTTATTTACTATAATGAAATATGAAATCTGTGTTTACTCTTTTGGCACCGTTATTATTAATTGAAGTAAGAAACTAATAGATTGTGCAGATTCTTTGCAAATATGAATCTGAATCTGCCCTCGCTCCTCACTTATACATTGCGCTTATACAAGTGTTTACAGACACACAACTATTTACAGACACACATGTCATGCCTTATTTTATAATCCATGAAATTGTCAAATACATTTTATCAAATTTTATAAGTAAGGCTTATCTTCCTAGAAATCATGTAAGGTTTGTGAAGGTTTTTGTTGCCAATATCAGACTTATTGCTCGGTTTTACTATGCGGTCTTTTTTTAAAAACATAGTTTTTCTATGAACACATAACAGGCATAGAAGCTACAAACATATTTTGCGGAATATACTGTTCAATACAAAGTTATAACACCATATTGGAAATATTTAAAACTGTGTTTAGGCATAGTCAGCGTATACATATTAAAAGTTTATTATTTTCTTATCATTTGACATCTTAGTTAATATTTTAAACAAACACATTTAAAAAAAATCAGTGATACTATAAAACAGAAATACTGTTTTAGTCAGAAGTTTGCTTCCACTCTTAAGTTTCATGTATACCATATTTAAATTGGACCTCCAGTTTTCAGTTATTTCTTGATTGTTTTTGATTTTTTAATTAACATATGACTTCAATGATTTTTAATGACAAGAATTAGGTGCCCAATTTTTATGTTTTTGAGGATGTTCTCGAAATTCAGACAGGTTTAGAGTTACATACAGGCTCACATATATACATGCCTTCCCCCTAATGTATGGGTACATTTGCCTTAGTAAGCTGCATCTATGCCACACACTTTGTGTAGCAAACAAATAATATGATTGCAGGGTCTGGCTCTAGATTCAGACAGACCTGGCTTTTAAGCATAGTTTTGCATTGTAGCCTTTCCAGAAGTCTAATATTAGTCCACTTTATTCGTTCCAAAATCACTTTCGATGTTTGATCTGGATCATTGTCCTGTTAGAAATCCTAGTTGTCTGCATTTTGAAGTTGATTTTCAAGGTGAGGCTAAAGAATTTGGAGGTAGTCATCTATCCTGATTATTATACCAAGTTTGTCCAATAAGCCAGGACCACAGGCAGAACTTCAGCATGATGCTACCACTACAATGCATGGCAGGTGGTAGTGTTTTAAAACCCTCACCCTCCAGCACATTTGATAATAGATAAAGCAAGCTAATACAAGACTTCTGGAATGGCGTTATTAAAGCTCCGACCTTAAGATTTTTGGGAAGTTGTAGACTAGGCATAAAACCCAGTTTCCATACCAGAAGACCAACAATTATTATTTTATTTATTTATTTACTTTTTTATTTTTTTTTACCTACTGAGTTGTATATTGTTTTATCATCATGTCCTGGAACAGGAGCAGTTTAAATGCACCATGGCACCATGATGATTGTCAGCAAGTAGATACACTTCAGTTCTTATAAAAAAAAACAATAAAACTAATTCAAAATGTTTTAACTTATCACTATGTGTTGAAAATATAGATAACACGCATGGACCAAATGCTGAACCACATCGCAGAGTCCCTCACCTTCCTGTTGGACCAGAGGGATGTCAGTGTTGGTGAAGTTAGAGGCAGGCTGAGACCTCGGCTCAGACGAACCTGTAATGTCCTTACTAATCAGGACAGCCTGCCAAGTAATGACCAGCTGTCTACATCTCCTTCATCATTCTCCAACAACACCAGCAGCCCCAACCCTCCACTCAGCTCCACTGCCAGTCAGGATGAGAGCTGCTGAACCTGAAAACCTGAAACCTGAAACCAGACATCTTCAATGCGTTCCACAGTGTTTGCTCACCTGTTTATGCTGGGTAAAGACAAATTGAATATATTCTTCTGTCTATGATGAGCACATGTACTGAGCTGCTTTCTCAAATACTGATATCATGAGGTTTTTAGAAAAATCTTACCAGGAAATGTGGCATATGTCAGGGTTAAAATATATGAAGAAGGTAAAAGAAAGCTATGCCTTTCAAATCATGTTTGTTGGACAATTTTCATTTTTAAGGTTGAATTTATTAAGATATATTTCCAAATCTTTATTTTAGTACTATTATTTTTTAATTGGTGGAAAAAAGAGAGCCTCAATATTTAATACTGAAATATTAGTATTTCTTTTTTATTTGTACTATTTAGAGTTCTGAAATATATTCAAAAAAATGACTCAAAGGTTTTAAAATGTTTGTATGGTTTATTATTGAGTACCTATCCCTGCAGCAAATCAGCTACTTCTAAACAGTTTTTGCTGTCAGCAAAGAATGTGTCAGTTCTTGTTTAAGGATCTATGTCTTTGTGTTAAATTTGAGGCCATCTTGTATGCACTGTTCACTTAAGGTGGATTTAAAGGTTTGCAGTGTTGCTTAGGTTAGTGGACAGTGAGGATCTGGTCACAACCATGCATTTGCTGCTCGGTAGGATTCTGATAGCATTGACTGCGACAAAATCACAAAATCAGATAAATCCACCCTAGTACTTAACAGGTACAGCCAGATGTGATTAAGAGTTTTTTTAAAAGCTGTAAAAGTAGCATTCCCTACTCTCTTCTACAGTTCTAGTCAACAAGAGCTTGGTAAAACTTTGTTAAGGCCTAGCATTCTCAGTATTTCCAAACATTAATATTTTTAGTTCCCTTTTCCTTTGTGTAGTTTTGGAACGCATTAGCTGAAGAAAATGTTTTCTTCCTTACGCTATTGAGGTTTATTCATCAGCTAGAGTCACAAAGTGAGGACTTTTTTTTAAATGTTCCTATTTTAACACAAATGTTTTTTTAAAATACTACAGAGGATGGAGCCTTATGTTTCAATTACTTGTAATTTTATACATTTTGTTTTGCTTTATGGAATTTTTATTTTTTCCAGCCCCAGTCCAATATTGAGCCATTTTTTCCATCCAAGATATTTTACTTAAAGAAGTAGAATATGTGGAGTGTAACTATATTAATGAACTTATTGTGGATTTTTAGATACCTCTTTGATTCTTTTAATATTTAATATTATTATACACTACCGGTCAAAGGTTTTAGATACACTTTCTCACTTAATGGGCCTCTTTATTTTTATGACTATTTACATTGAAGATTCTCACCAAAGGCAACACAACTATGAATGAACACACATGGAACTATGTGGTAAACAAAGAGTGTGAAATAACTAAATATTTTTTTATACTAGATTCTTCAAAATAGCCACCCTTTGCTCTGATTACTGCTTTGCTCACTTGGTGTTCTCTCCATGAGCTTCATGGGGTGGTCACCTGAAATGGTTTTCCAAAGAGTCTTTGAGAGAACTTCCCAGAGGTTCATTGAGAGACAGCCAGAGATTAATACTTCAGTCATTACAACAGCAAGCAGCTACTTTAAGGAATCTAAAATATAAAACATATTTAAAGTTTTTTTTTTTACAATTTTCATTTGCTACTTAATTCTATATATGTTCATTCATAGTTTTGATGAAACTATGAATGAACATCTACAAATGAAAATCTGCATACAATGTAAATAGTTATACACATAAAGAAAACCATTAGATGAGAAGTCTGTCTAAAACCTTTGACCGGTATTGTATGTAGTTTCATTTTATAACTGAACAGATTACATATCTTAAACTTTTGTACTTAAACATTTTTAAGCTACTCCCTAAAAATCAGCTATGTCTTGATATCAAACAGTATATTTCAGTTTTCTGATCCCGGCTCAAATATTTCTATTGGCTTTGGTACCAGAGAAGAGTCCTTCAATGTTTTATGTTAATTTGACACTTACTTTGCTTTAATATTATTTCACTTATGTTGTAAATGTCAGCACTACTCAATAAAGGACTGAATATTGAAACAAAGTGGTGGTGTATGGTGGCTTGAACATAACCACAGATGCTGTTTTGGTTTTTGATCATTCTTTTGTACCTTTCATATTAGCTTATTCAAATGAAACACATTTTCAGGAGCAAATCAAGCTGCTGTTCAGGAACTGTGCACGCTTGTATTTGCAGCAACATTTCTTTCAATGCTACAACAAGGGGGTGGGGATGTTATACAAAGAGTTAATAGCAGTTTTTTACATAAGTAACCTTTAGGCAGCAGATGGTGACCTTTCTCCCGTATGGCCATCCATGGGGTGCCGAGGCATTCCTTAACACAGTTGATCATGTAGAGAAAGGGCCCAAGTGACCATCTGCCTCTGGTGACCCCAACAATAGGCTGCACCCTCCTGAAGTGTGCTGACGGACTGTGGCCTTTGTGCTGACCTGGGGCTGGCGATAGGGGGTTTTATTACGTAGATTGTGTTGAGGTTTTAAAGTTCTGTTTTACCACTTTAATTGGTGTTATTTAGGTTATAAACAGTCCAACTATTTAAGGATCAGTTTAGAATGGAGATTTACCAGACAGATAACATGCCAAAAGATTATTTGCACTAAAGGTTATTGTAGAAAGTCTAAATCTCTTTCTTTTTTTTCAGACATAAAATTATTTAAAGATGAAGTCAACGATAAAAACAGTTGTTTCCCTAAAGGTGTCACAATGGGGTTTTGGGGTGGACCGAAGCGCAGGAAAGAGCTTGGCAGCAGCATTTCAAGCAGTCTTCAGTTTTAATCACAGGAAGCAAAACGTAGCAAAACTCACTGCAGGTACAAGCATGAAACAGCCCAAAACTTACGGGTATCACTGCAGGAACATAGCAAAGGCTGAACTTAATCAGGGGTTATGATCGGGTGTGAAATGAGGAACCAGCAAAGGACAATGAAATAAAACCAACTAATATACAGAGCGAGAACAAAGAGGTAATCAAGGAACTAAGAACAGGTGTGACAAGGAGTCAGGAAGGCAGAGGGAACAAGTGAAAACAATACATAGATTAAAACATGACGAGGGACTAACAATACCAAAATGAAGCTATAAACAAATAACCAAATGAAGCATGAGAGTAAAGAATAATCATGAACCGAGAAACTAGAGGGAACATAAGAAACACCATAACTTAAGAACGAACAAGGAACCCATAAAGCAAAACAGATTACAGAGTAACGAAACCTAACACCACACAGACTGAACTGACAGGAAGGGAAGCAGAGAACATGGGGACTAGGATGTAAACAAACAAAATGTAAAAACAATAAGTAAACACAACCTAACCAGAGGGCTGGAGAAATAAGATTAACAGAGCATCATAATAATGACAATAATAAAGAGAAAACCATACTAAGTCATAACTAAGAAAGATAACACTAACTAAAGGAGCTATGAACGAGGAGGGAGAGAAACACAACCTAACACTCAAAATAACTGAGGAGAAAACAAAACAAAGCCAACACAGTCCGAAGGTCCAAAAGGTGACACACACTCACAAAAGGCCCTTGTGTTTCATCAAATTTTCAAAAAATATGGGGTTGTATGACCATATGTGTGAATGTTTTGTTTGCACTGAATTTCGATTAAGTCAAAGATATACCCCTTTTTTTGTGGACCTTGAGAAGGCATTCGACTGTGTCCCTCATTGTGCCCTGTGGGGATGTACTCCAGGAGTACGGAGTAATGAGCCCTTTATTAGGGGCCATCCGGTTGTCCGTACAAGTGGAGCAAGAGTTTGTTCCGCATTGCCGCCACTACGTTGGACCTGTTCCCGGTGCATGTTGGACTCCGGCAGGGCTGCCCTTTGTCACCGGTCCTGTTCATAACTTTTATGGACAGGATTTCTAGGCACAGCCAAGGGTGGTTTGGAGACCAGTGGATTTCGTCTCTTCTTTTTGCAGATGTGTGGTCCTGCTGTCCACCTCTAGCCAAGACCTACAGCATTCACTGGAGCAGTTTGCAGCCAAGTGTGAAGCGGCTGGGATGAAGATCAGCTCCTCCAAGTCAGTGGCTTGTCCTCTTCAGGTTGGAGGGGGATTTCTGCCTCAGGTGGAGGAGTTCAAGTATCTTGGGGTCTTGTTCATGAGTGAGGGGAGAATGGAGCGGGAGATCGACAGACATATCAGTGCGGCTGCCTCAGTACTGGGGACGCTGTGCCACTCCGCTGTGAAGAGAGAGCTGAGCCAAACAGCGAAGTTCTCGATTTACCTGTCAGTCTACGTTCCTACCCTCACGTATGGCCATGAACTTTGAGTCATGAACGAGATCCCATATACAAGCAGCTGAAATGAACTTCCTCCATAGGGTGGCCGCACTTTGCCATCCAGGGTAAGAGCACTTACCCTGGAGACCTATGTTGCATGTTTGCCCCCTCTCTCCACCCCACCTTCTGTCTGCCAATTTTAAAAACATAAAGGCCACTAGTGCAATTAAAAATATATTAAAAATATATATTCAATCCAGTCATATCTAAGTTCAGATTTTATTAATTAAATATGTCATTTAAATAAACACACATCAATTAGATCATTGTTATGATACTTCAAGTGCCATCAAGCTGAGTTTATTATACCAACTGGTGAAGAAAAATACCTTTTTTAGGAAATCCAGACAGTTACATGGAGTCACTGGCTTTGCAACAATCCCTTCTCTTGAACAGGCATGTGTCAACAGCAGATGATTGATTGCATGAGGTTAACTTTGCAGCAATCCCTCATATTGAAGATGCATGTGGCAACAGTGGAATGGAAAGATTCACTTTTAACAGAAGGAAATCTCCAGCACAGCTTGGCTCAGCCATTTGCCTTAGCTGACTTAGGGTTGAAAAGACAAAGCAGACACGGATAAACAAATAAAGAAGACCAAGAATTTTCACAACATTTTTCAAAACACAGAGAAAAATAAAAACAAGAAAAAAAGTTACAAAGTCTTAGTAAAGTTTCAGCTGAGGCTCTGGACCAGTGTGCACCTTCACCAGTTATTACCCACATTTCATACACTTGTGTTGCATTTACATTTCAACCTACTCCCATTTTATATCCATAAACCCATTTGGTACTGTTAAGTATTACTTTACTTCTCTAGAGGAATTTTTTTTTTTTTTCAAAAAATTTACAAATCTCACTTATAATGTTATTCAGTTGAAAATACGTTTTTGAAGATTTTATAGTTCCTGGTGTTTCCATTGTTTGTGGTTCTAAATACCATTTGCCTCAGTTAACTGTTAATAAAATATGAGTAAATAGGATCCCTGATCAAGGCAAAATAACAATGTGACTTTCTGATAGATAGTACTTACCTGGGTTGCAAAACCACATATCCCTGCAGTAGAATGTCAGTAAATTATATAACATTGTGTAAAATTGTTGGTTGTCAAAGGGTATTACATCAAGGTGCTGTTTGATGCATTGTTGGAAATGCTTGTAAATGAGCAAATCTGCTAAGGACCAAAATGACCAAAACTGGTTTTCTGATTTAAGTTTTTATGGAAATGATACTGTTAATTTCTGTAGAATAAAACAATTTTAATTGTTCTTAGATCAAACTTCTTTTACTCATGTGGCTTGTTGTATACATCTTTGTTCAGTAAATTGGGGTACTTTGTGGTAAAATGCATAACCTAAGAAGATTTTCACTGATTAAGTTTTTGAAATGAAAAAAATTTTAAATTTGTTTTGTCCTTATTTAGAAAAACACATTAAACTTTTCATTGTGTGGATTATAATGTGTTTCTTGCTCTGTGCTTCTATGTTAATGGGAGCACAGTCTTCTCACAAAAGTAGAAAATATCAGACTGAGCTGGGTCTGCTTTGGGCACATGCTATTTGTTAGAGTTTGAAAAGAGACAAAAAGTTAAAAAAACAGAGAAAAAGACGGTCCTCAAATGGGCTGGAAGGATGTGAGGACTAATTTGCAGGTGAATAAGATGGCACACTCTCCTTTGTGGCCATTGTCCTGCTCTCTGGCCAGATGGCCTCTTCAGCTTCTTTCAGAACTAAAACCCAAACATAACATGACCAAATACACAAATACACTTATAATAGATTTAGCTTCTCTAATGGGCTAATTTGGAAATCAGAGTTAATGTTAATGGATATAATTTTAAGCCTGGCAGCACATTCTTTATAACTGTTATTATGAAATTTTGTATAATAAGACCCAGAAAATGCAATTACTGTATAGCAGTTTTTTTTTTCCTTTTGGTTTCTAAACATTCAGCACCTGTTCCATTTTCCATCTCTTCAGAGAGACACTTATGAACCCATTCATCTGTGGCTAACACAGAAATACTGCCTTCTAAGCCAGCAGTCAGCCTGAAAAAAAAAAAACAATTAAACTGAAAATATTAGCAAGGGGTACAACTATGGAACTTGCATGTCAGTAAGTAAAAGTATCCAATACATACAGGTTGTTCCACTTTTAGATCTGAAGTTAGTATAAAAAAACAACTCTCTAAAGTTTTGCGTTTTCAAAATGGAACTGAAAAAAATTGAACCATTGAATATCACTTCAAGTTACAATACAAACCCTAGTTTAGTAATGCTTCACTAATAAATAAATCATAACTAATACCAGAAGTTGCATGATTTCAATGGATTTAATTGATTTGAACTGATTCATATTGATTAATCATTTGATGTGGTTGAAAGCAAGGTGAGATTTGGTTAAATGAATGCTCATATAGAACTATATATTCTGATTTTGTATAGAAACTGAAGACTATCTGGATTTAAAAAAATATCATCATGTAAGTGTATAATATTTCCTTAGGTATAAACTCATGACTTAAGCTTTTTTGTTAGTAACAAAACTTTAAGATACACCCTGCATGGATTCATTCAGTTATTCACAAATTTTAAATGGAAAAAGCTACAAATTTGAAAGCATCACACATTGATATGTAGTAGGAGTTGGAGTTGTATGCTTGTCCTGAAGTGTTGCAAGCAATTGATTAGTTTTAGCCTTCAGGTAAAAATGTCACCTGTTTAGCACATGAATGGTTGCTAACTGGTGGGCAGCTTGCCTAAAAATGTCATTCACCACAGCATTGACTGTTTAACAAGATGAAATGCTGTTAAGTCCCTTTTTTCTCAAGATCTGGAAGGAAATTGATATTTATTATTCTGAAACAAACTATAATAAGATAGAGAATTTATTTGCAAAATAATTAAGTGGAATATTGTTTTGTGTCTGTAGGCTACGGGAAATGTTTTAGTAATATGCCAAGCTGGATAAAAATCCAATCATAAGAAAATCAGAGGCATCTGCAGGGCCTTTTGTTACACTGTTTATTAAATCTGCCATAACTGTACACATTTACAAGCTTTTCATTTAATTTAACAACATTCACAGCTGAGCTGATTCAAAAACAATACTGATAAAAACAAAACAAATACAACATTCTTTAAATGAACACATCCATAAATAAATTAAATATACACAAACAAAACTGAAAATAAAATAACATAAAATAATGGTTTGCTTCTTAATTCTGTCTATCAAAGAAGAATAGAAATATTTATGTTTTCCAAAGCAGGTTCATCTTATTGTCTGGTATTGAGTATCCTTGTTGAAATGGGTCTGAAAAGGACTGATGATGCTCTTATCTTCTAATGACCGTCTTCTCTTTGTAAAGTAATCTGTCAAGAAGAACAAGAAGAAAGACAATTTTAGTGATTTAAAGCTCCTATTGTGAGTATTTAAAATAACAGGAGAGTAAAACAAGCTCGTGAATCTTTCCTTGTACCTGTAATTCTTGCATTATTTGACTTGACTGCAGCTTTGGAGACCGACCTCTTCCTCCAGACAGGCGTCATTTCAGTAGCACGCTTAAGTTTGTTGGACACACTTAAACAGTTCTCTTGGTTGGTGCCAAGGTCTTCATCATTATTGCTTACCCTGCCACTGTCCTCAGTTTTTAGAGAATTAACATCAGCCATTGGCTTTGGGGACTCCTGGTAGTAAGAAGTTGCACAATCTGTAGGTATTTCCTCCCACTGAAATCTGCCAAGCTGCGGTATCCCAGACTGGAAGTTGAAGTTCCAGCGCTGGCTGTCCTGCTCCATAATCTCCTTCAGTTTCAGCTGTACTTCCTGACGCACCTGGTCATGGTCCACTGGACCGAAGAGATTCCGACAAACAGACTCTCTGGATCTAATATTCATCATTCAAAAAATTTTGAAGCTGTTTTGATGGGAAAACTCTTGATGGGAAAACTCTGACAGAGGATGTTGTTGCTGAGTTCCTCTAGTCTTCTCTTGCCCACAGGTTCCTGCAGGACAATTTAAAGGCTACAGAGCACACAATGTTTAGTTTGTATACAATGAGCAGAGACTTCTGATTGGCTGCAGCTGTCTGTACCAGAGAAGAGCAACAGAGGGGGTGAAATTGGATCATTGTCTGATGAAAGTCATTGAGACCCCAAAGGCCTCCAGTTCTATCAAAGTCTGGCTTGACAAGCAGAGGTCAATTTAAAATTATCATAATAATAGTGATGTTTTTCCTCCTGAATGCACTGTTGGTGCATAGGCTGGATACACTTTGAATCAGGTCACTCGGAGTCACTTTTGAAAGTATTCAGATCATCTGTTTTACTAAATGAACAATGTAAAATGTAAATTAACAGTATGGGATTTTTTAAAATACTAATAAGGTAAAAATATTAGTTGTTTTTCTATCTGATGCTCAACAAAAAGAAAAACAAAATCAATGCAAAAGAGGTGCTATTGTAACTGCTGGATGTGTAATTAACTGATTTAATCTGCTATAAATTACCAGAAAGTTTTAGTTATATGAAAGAAAATGCTAAATCTCTTTCTGTCTCATGTAGATCAAAAGTTCTAAAAACAAATAGCTTAGACGATGAAAGAAATAAAAATGTATGAATTTCAAAACAGGATTGAGAAGAGAATTCCAAATTTATAAACTTAGGAAAAATCACAACAAGCTTCACTTACACAGGACTTCTTCATACTCACATCAGAGGGAACAAAATGTTTAGTGGCATGAGAAATGAAGAACCCAGGATTTAACTACTGGCAGATTACTTCTCTAATCTGCAAACCACTCTAAGCTTTTGCAAGAACACCTTGTCTCCTAAAATGTCTGGACATCTCACTCCCTTTTGTACACTTCTTTGTGCATTTCTTCGGCTTGTGCGAGTAATTCAGAAACTACTGATCTACAGTTGGGCGCAGCAATGCATTGTTCATGTCAAAGGTAAGATGAGAGATGACAAAAAGGCAACAGCTTCTCAAATATTCACTTGTTACAACCAAGGAATAAGGAATATAATTTTTAAATGCACACCCTATTGAACCTTGACACAGGTGGGCTCCACCAAAACAGACCACACAAAGTGCAACGTCTGCCAACTAACAACAGGAAACTAAGGCTACAATTCACAGAGGTTTACCAAACTTTCATTAGAGAATATAAAAAACAATACCTGATCAGATGGACATTAACCAACTGATCATCATTTAAACACAGCCCCCTAATGGAGTATTGTTGCTCAACATGTCCACCCCTCTAATGACCAGGGTGTGCCTGCTTTCTGTTGTCTCCTTCCAGCAAATTAACTCAGTACATTTTACAATGCTTAAATAATCTCAAACTGGAATCTTAAACATGACAGTGGGTTCACTTTATTCTAATGACCTCCACAATTACCAGATCTCATATCCAACAGAGCCCTTTGGGATGTGGTGGACCAGTGGCATAATATAACAGATGTCCAGCTGACACATCTGCAGCAACTGCATGATGCTATCAATATGGTCCAAATTCTCTGGAGAGTCTTTCAGATTCCTTATTTAATCTATAACATAATTTAAGGTAGTTCTGAAGGCAAAAGGTGGTCAGTGAACACAAATGTATAGAAGGCAGCCTGCTTAAACAGTAAAGGTGTGGTCCGTATGGGAGCAGAGTGGAATGGCCAACCAAAATGCAAAGTAATGGTACACAAGAGCTTCAGGGATTGGCTGGGGCAGCAGCATTACCTTTCTGCAACTTCCTGATGAGCCACCTGAAAGGGACACCTCTCAGTCTTCCATGCTGTGGTTGAGGTGAACAAGCAGAAAGGTTAATTTTTCAGCCATGCCGGAGAAACAAGACACACCTCTGGTGAGTGCCCACTGCGATGTCTTTTTGCCTTTTAAACATCATCAAATGTCTGCTTTTAGGGTAATGATGACCAGTTTTTGTTTTCTCTAAAAGCTGTGTGTCTGTTGCAGTATTGCAAGATCTTTACTGTATGTCAATGAACATAAGCACATATGGTGAAATTGGTGAAGAATTTGGGTATTTAATAAAGCAAAATTCTGCGACTTTATCCACAGGGAATGTAATTACTTGGTTGCATTCTGATTTATTTATGTAAGACCAAACCACACATTATCTCTTGCAGTCATAATAATAATAAAAAATACTCCAACAATTCCACCTCGAATAGCACTTGGAAACTGAGTGGATAAAGCCCTTCTCATAGAATGAGGCTTGGCAAGGATGGCAAGATGTAATTACTGCACACCTTGAAACATGTATTCAGTAGGTTTTTCTTTGTATATGTATTTGATACACATCTACTCTGCTCTGATAAAGGCCCTTATCACCAAATTGTGGGCAACATTTCGTCAAAAATCTGGGAAAAGTACAAGAATTTAGTCTTTAAGCTGTAAGAAAAACAACATAGAAGATTTATTCAAATTCAAAACATTCAATTCAAAAATACTGTATTCAACCCAAAGAGAAATTAATTGTTGTTGTAGCTCATTTTATACAGGTTAAGATGATAACCTTTACTTCAATGTTATTTTCTTCATCACTTGCATAGGAAAAGCAAGTACTAAGCTCCCACTGTTGTCATACACAAAGAAGCATAAACTTTAAGCTGCATTTCAACTCAGACTGTAGTCGAGCTCAGAATGGTGGACCTTAAGCAATTTTAAGGTGTGTGTGCATGAACTGAACTCTGTCTTTATGACATGTACTCCCTTAAACCCATAGTCAGAACACAGACTTTCATGCACACAGCCCCACATCAGTTTTTCCACCTTTGCATGCAAATTATCCCGTTTGCATAGCCAGCAGTCGGTTTCCTCCCAGCCTCATACTTGTAGTCAAATAGACACTTCCGTAGCAAGCTGCTTCCGTAATATCAAACAGATTGCAAAGCAAATAATTTCTTTCTTTCTGTGCATTATAATCCATCACTTACCAGGATCCAAAGTACATAGACAGACCTTTTCTCCTTTCTTTAATTTGGACATGCTTGTTTCTTTTTTTTTTTAACAATCTTTCATAAGTACTTCAAATGGCCATGCAAATAAGAGCGACTGATAAAGCTTTGTTTACTGAGGCAAAGGAAAAACTTTCAATCAATAAAAAATGAGTTAGCGTATTGACTGAGTCGCATTTATTTCTAGGAAAACGTTTGTTGCAGATGTAATACCTGGCAATGTCTTAGTGTGAAACAAAAGCTACACAAGTATCAAAAACATATTTTCAAACTGGAACAGTTTGCTTATTACTACCAAATTATCTAGAAGTATGACTGTGTTCATCTGAAATGAGGAAACTGTTGTTCTCAAAATTTGGGGTTGCTTTTCTTTAGATAGAACTAGGGTTTTTGTCACAGTGAGTTAAATTTGAAGAGTTTCCAGCACCAGTTTTGATCCAAAGCCTTTAAGTGTCTGCAGAAAGATGAACAAGAAGATGTATATCTTTACCTAAAAAAATGTAAGGTTTTGGAATGGTTGAGGCAAAGTTCAGAAACTAAACATGGCATTAAATCTGTGGGGTCACCTGAAGAGTGCCATGAACAAGATATGTCCTCACAGTCTCATAGATTTTAAGAATCTTTGCAAGGCGTAGTGGAAAAAATTTATCTTGTGGGATTCAGACAGATATTCACCAAATAAGACTAAAATTGGACCAAAATAATGTATTTGTTTACATGTGTGCATACTTATGCAACCAGGTTGTTGCAAAATCAAAAAAAATATTTTCCTTTATGTGTTTGTTTTGCATTTGAATTGTATAGGACATGTACCACAATAAAGGTGAAACAAAATGTAACATTTTTTTTCAAGATATCATGGTTTTCCTCATTAGAATCTATACTGTTATCAAAGCTTTGTAATCTTTTGGGAGTCACTGTTAATGTGAGCCAGATGCATTTTATTGACTTTCTTTTCATATTGTCCAGAATCAAATGGGTTTCCTGTTTCATAAGCTCATCATATACAGTCCACTATTTGAGCGAGTATGGTTGGTGTATATTTTGTTCAAGCAATTGGACTGGATAAACCACTTTGCATATGAGGCGAGAATGAAAATTGTGCCGGCTTTGCATTAACCACAAATACTTATTACCCCCTTTCCATCCATATAAGGATGGTGAGGGATTTTAATGGATTTAGTAGGAAAAAGGCTTAATGTCTGTGAATTTATTTGTTTGCAGAGGCCACTGCAGCCACAGACACGATGCCTCCAGTGTGGGAACATAATGGAGTGGTCAGAAGAGCACAGGTGTGTCAAAGTGTTGGTTTGCTTGAGTGTGTGAAACAACACAAACATCTCAACATGGATCAGCTTAAAAATGTTGTGTAAAACTAAATTTTTGCTATTCTTAAAAGGAATAGTTTTATTTCAAAGAAACAATAATTGCATTCTTTCAGATCAGTGCACTAATTTGGAAGCTTACGATAGGCAAGCATTTGTGCATGACTAAAAAGTCTTAACTAGATCCAAGTATATTTTTTATTTTAATTATTCATGAGAAATAGTCATTTCTAAGCTGTTTTGTATAGCAATGTAGTTCTCTGCTACATTGTTATAAAAGAGGATTAGTAACAACACAGCCAAACCACAAAGCATTCAGAAATTCTACAATGATCTCAATTACTTATTTTATCAAAATTCCATCTATAAACTTTACTACTTTAGGTTAACATTTTATATATTTTGAAAAGCATTTTCACCCTGTCTATATATAGTAAGACTTTATGCATTAAATGCAAAACTTGGTTACTTAAAACTCTCAACAAGCCCCAAATGTAAAACAAAACTTGGTTACTTAAAACTCTCAACAAGCCCCAAATGTAAAACAAGCCATTATATTACTTTGGCACATCCTATTATTCTAAATGCTATATGTAAAAATCACTTTACTGGAACCAAAACAGCCAGGACAAAAGAAGGTGAGTCTCTAACCAGTATCTATTGTTGCACCCTTTACAATTGCTATGGCTATTTGCCTGTTGCTTGCATGACTGCCGGTAGGGCCTCTGTAGGCAGAGCACAGCAGAGATCGAGAAGGGAGGGATATAAAGGTATATTTTGTTTAGAAGTCCAATCCAAGTCCACCTTTTGTTTGATATTGCCAAGCTCTTGTTAATCATAAAAATATCATTGATGCTCTGTTATTGTCACAACTCTGAGGTATTATGTTATGATTTTCAATTGTGTTCATGTTTTTCAGCATTTTCCTTGTTCTTATAGGTCTTGCCATATTCGGGTTTTGCCATATAAATTAAATTCTCATTCTCAAATGCTCATTTTAGGGAGGTGCTTTTTCATGTTAGCTAAATATAGAGAAATGCACTTTCTAGTTTACACTTGTGTTCTTTATACAGATATTACTGTTAATATTCTCTGTAAGATTATTCCCAGCAGCTCTATTGAGCTCAATTCATGTTTCTTAGTTTCCACTCTCAGCCACTGCCATCATGTAATCAGGTATATTCTGTTCTTCTGCTCCACCTCATCCAGTCCATTCCCTGCACCTGCTCTGTGTCCTATTTAAGTTCACCATTAGTCAACTAAATTTTATTTCAGAAAAAGATAACCTGAGAAAATGCTAAATTAGGTTTTCAGTTGGTTATTCAATTTATTAAAGGGAAAAAAGCAGACCAAACCAACCTGGCCTTTGTAAAGAAGTAATGGCACCATAAACAACTGCTATCAAGTGTCTAACTAGAAAGAACCCAGTCACAAAGGTATGCATTTAAAGGTCTATTAAAGGAATGGGTCGAGGGGATGGATGGACTGGGTGTGAGAATGGGTCATCTAGGAAAGCCTGGGAGGAGGAGACTCAGCGTGGCGGTGTATTCAAATGGTTTTGTCAGAACCCACTTAGGACCCTGCACATCGAACAAAGAGTGGATAAAGATGAAAAATGAGAGTTGAAACTAGGGAAAATGATCAGGGTGATGGGATGAAGAGGAGAATGAGATATGAGGTGAGATCTGGTTGATGGAGGATGGGGCTGAAAGAACATGGACTGTGAAGGATTGGTGAACTGGGTAATTAGAGGTGTGGCTGAGGAGTGGGCCTGCTACCAAACCAAAATTAACATATAACTTCATTTTGTGATAACCATAAATCATTTACTTTTATGTGGAAAGGTTTTCATCTATTCTTTGCAGAATTATCTTCAGCCACATGAACAACCTGTTTAAGATCATGTCACAGCATGGCAATTTGATTTTTCAGACTTGATTAGGCCAATGTAAAACCTTCCTTTTTTTAAACCCTCTAGAGGTGGCATTGCTGGTGTGCTTTAGGGTTTTTGCCCTACTGCATGACGAACGTGCACTTCATATAAAATTCACAAACTGATGGCCAAACATTGTCCATTAGGATTTTCTGGTAGGGAGCAGAGTTCATGGCTTCATCTGTCATATACATGAAGTATGCAGAGTATCGAGCAGAAAACAAGGCAAGGTATGATTAAACAGTAAGTTGTCCAGTTCCTGAAGCTGTAAAGTAGCCCCAGACAATCTTCCACTACCATGTTGATATAATCTTTTTCAGAAACCCGTTTTTAAGCCAGATTTAAGTGTGGAAAACCCTTTTATTTTTTGTTCAGCAATGGTCTTGAACAGGGATCTCACAGGGATGTGTTTTTTTTTTTTTGCCTTGTCATTTTGTGGATGAAGCAGAACACACACCTTAATTGATAAGTGAGGCCTGCAGTGTTTAAAACGTTCTGGGATTTTTATGACCTCCAGAATGAGTCGCTGATACACTCTTGGAACAATTTTGGCAGACTGGCCACTCCTAAGGTTCACCACTGTTCCATGACTTAGACTTCATTTTTCATCTTTTCTTGAATTACTTAATACATGAAATGATTTGAAACATGTTTTTTGTATTCACTGTAGGTATCTTTGTCAGATATAACAATTTGTTCAATGGTAAGAAAACACTGAAGTCTCAAACAAAAGCAAATAGAAAACCAATTTTCAAAAGAGAAAATACATTTCAAATCACTATACACACACAAAATACATTTTAGATGTTGTTCTAATACCTTTTTAAATGCCCTGATGCCACAGGAATTAATGTTACTAGATGTAGGTTAAATTCAATTTAAATTATATAACGCCATTTCACAACACATCATCTCAAGGCACTTGACATACTTTTTTAGTTATCAAAAAGTGCAGTCAGGTTCGGTTTATTTTAGATTGGTTAAGTTTTCTATACAAAAAGGATATCCAGCAGATTGCTTAGAGTCACTGACTTGCAGAATGTACTCCTGGTCAAGCATGTAGCAACAGTGGACTGTCACTTGCATAATCGTGTTGTAAGAATTATGATAGTTGATTAATTAATATTTATCAACAATTCTAATTTAAAATCATAATTTGAAAAAAAATGTATTTCTTAACCAAAAATCATTACCATTATTCTGGTCCAAAACCTTCACCTAACTAACAAGCACTATTCTACACAAATTGGATGAAAATGACTACCTAAAAATCATAATAAAACAAAATATATGCACATTTAGTGTCTATGAAGATCAAACCAGCAATTTTATGGACAAATAGTGCAATTTGGGTTAAATGGAAAGAGAAATCCTTCTGGTGTTCTGATGTCTTGATTGCAGTGATCAGCTGATAAAATGGTGGGGCCACGCCCATTTAGCCGTACAGCTGATTGCCCTAAATCTCGAACAAAGAGTCATAAAAGTCTGAGGCGGGAACTCAGTGGAAAAACTCCAGTAATAAAACTGGAACAAAAGGAATGGTCAGGCAAGTCCCAGACCGCAGTTGATTTGAATGAAAAACTTTTAAAAGTCCAACTTCTAACCCCTGGCTGATTCGGGATCAGGCTGACAAAAACATGAACACACATGATTCAGCAGCGCTAGCGCAGCAAATCAAAACACAGCTCAGCATAAAACACTTCAATCAGTATTGGATACAACAAGTTGATACCTTAGATTAACTACTGGTGATTCTAAATCACCTTAACTATGCCTCATCCTGCCCAGACCTCTAAATGCACCTATCCGGTTTAATATAAAAAAGAACAAAATTTATTTCTTTGACGTTGATTTATTCTCTCCACCAGTTGAGGATGGGTCAGGTCTGAAGAAAAACGAGGTTAGGGGACCACATGTCCGTGATCGCCTGAAAAAAAAAATAATAAGAAACTAAACTTCTTATCCGTCCAGGAGGGGAAAATACAAAGAACCGTTTAGTCGACTGAATCAACAAGGAGGAAACTCGTCTCCTTGGAAATAAAACCTCTGTGGGTTTTCACCTGGGCCAGGTGTCGGCGTGGTCTTCGGTTGGTATATGAATATTCTGACCTTCTTGTATCAGACAGATTTCCAGCTTTCAAGCTCTTCCGGAAATGGCCTTGTGGAGCAAAAGTTTGCCTGCAAGCTTTGTCTCTCCAGATATGGGCCGCCGTTGCGTCGTAATCCCGGTGACGTCAGAGCTGCGATGTCTGTTGAGCTGCGCATGTCAAACTGTGCGACCAAAATGGATGACTCCAACACTGTTGACTTTGCAGCAATCTCTCATTGAGCATGCATGTAGCTTTGAACAGGAAGAAACCAACAGAACCCGATTCAGTGTGAGCGGTCATCTGCCATGACGGGCTGGGTATATAAGACAGAGTACGCAAAAAAAAAAAAAAAAAAAGAGCACATACAGTTAGTCACAGAAAAAGGGTTAAACACTGAAAACAGGGCTGGGTGTATAATAGAAGGAAAGCAAAGTTGTTGGCTGTAGTAGCTAAGCCAATACCCCCCTCCGGTAAGGTGTCACTGCTAAACAGCATGCAAAGTCAGATGTAGCTCCTGAGACCAAAATAATAATAATAGCAAATAGCACAAAATTGGAGTGTACTAGAAGAATGTAGCAGTGTTAGGGAAAGTGGCCATTATGTCCTCCAGCAGCCTAAGCCTATAGCAGCATAACTACAGAGATGGCTCAGGATAAACTAAGCCACTCTAACTATAAGCTTTATCAAAAAGGAACACTTTAAGCTTAGCCTTAAAAGTAGACAGGGTCTTCTTCCTCCTGTCTTCTCTAAAAATGCTTAACTTACCTGCAAGTTCCACCAACATGTGAGCAGCTTTTCAAATCTTTTACTACAAAGTGCATAGCACAACATCCTTGGTAGATAATACTGTGTTAGTGTCATGCTGTGTTAAGGTAGGACCTAAATGCAGAGTGTAATGGAGCAGATGAGAAGGATTTAATTGTAAACAAACTTATAATTTGACCAGGTGAAAGAACATGCAAGTGAGTGACATGAGCAGAATGATAACAGGAGCATGGGAACAGCAGAAATGGGATCAGGCATCAAGCTGGGTTGACATCAAGTAGAAAATCAGGAAAAACCAGTGGCAAACATTGAATACCAGAGTGGATTAATACTGATGGGAGTGGAGAATGGACCAATGAACTGAGGAGGTTAATTAGGAAGGGAATCAGGAGCAGCTGGTGGAAGAGATCCTAAAGAATACTGAGGGAGAATGACTTACTAACACAAATGAGCAGGGAGTGCAGGGGTGTAACAGAAAAACATCTAAATTAACTGAGGCAAGTAAACAATGAAACTAAATAAAGAACATTAACAAGAGGGAACCAGATCTATAAGGAATATATAAACTAAAACATCTAACTCAGAAATCCCAGGATGTATTCTAAACATAAGGATGAAATTTAATAATTCTGAATTAATTGAAAGAAGGCAAGTGAGAACATGGCAATTCAGAGAAAATAAACCGAACTCAAACTCAAAACCCCAAACACAGGCAGATTATGACAGTTACAGGTTACAGGAGAGATTATAGCTTGGTATATTGTTTTGAAGAGTTGAGTCGGGGTCATTCGGAATTAAATGTTTCCTGTTGTGTGCTAAAGATGACTTTATGACACAGAACAATTATCTGTGCCTTTGTAGTGTCCTCCTTGGCTGCTCATGTTGTTCTACAGTGGATGAGACTATTACAAATGTTGCCAGAGGCCTCGCCAACAAAATGAAGGAGAAAACTTACTGGGCAGCTGGAAGGGTGGGTGACATTGACTTTATTGGACCTACGAAGACTAAAGGAAAGGTAAGATTAAATAATTCCAAAAAATAAGAAAAAGCTGCAGAAAGTCTCATTTCAACCTTGTAGAAATTGATTTAACAAAAGATGATCCTGACATCGTATTTCTCTTCCTTTATGCAGTTTGTGAGGGTGTGCAGCAACACAGACCCAGTTTTGATTTACAAGATGCTGACAGAGGAGTGGGGCCTCTCTCCTCCACACTTGGTAGTGGCATTGGTGGGAGGAGATGAGCTGGCTCAGATGAAGCCCTGGCTCAGGGACACTCTTAGAAAAGGACTTGTGAAAGCTGCACAGAGCACAGGTTATAATCAATGGGCCAAAGCTGGCCTTGGCTTTTTACACCAAAGGGATAACATGTTTCTAGCCTTCTGCTGAGTTATCAGCAGTAGTAGTACAGTATATTATTTTTTATATCAGATATTTCAATTTTAAATCAATTTTCTTGTTTGCAACTATTTATGTTTTTTATGTACAATACAAAATTGCATCACTCACTTTTAGAAGAACCTGGATAATATTATTTATGATCAATTGGGGATAAATCTAATTTGCAATGACTGCTCTTATGTAATTTGAGAAAGAACTTTCTTGTCTAACATCTCTTAGAATCTCTATAGTTTCTGTCTGAATTAGCAAGAAATGCCAATACTAGAAGTCAGAGGTTTGCATACACTCATCACTGGCATTAATTTGGGTCTTTTAATTATGCATTTAAACCATTATTTGTTATTTAGGTCAGTATAATGATACACTTTAATGACAAGAACTGGATTTACACATTTTAATTAATTGTGCATATTCTGTGATCATTACATGCACCCAACTAATACTTGGTTAAATGTTCCTTGGAAAGTTAAAGATACACCACACACTTTTTGTAGTCATGAAAAAAGCTCTGTTTTCAGCCACTACTCTAATGGAAAATTTGACTTTACTTGCAATAGTCAGTTTCTGGTTTTGAGCATAGTCCCCAAATTTTCAATAGGGTCTAGGTCAGGGACATCCCAGAAACTGTTTGCCTGTATAATCAATAGCAGTACTAGTTTTAATGTACAGTGCCTTGCGAAAGTATTTGGCCCCCTTGAACTTTTCAACCTCTTGCCACATTTCAGGCTTCAAACATAGATATAAAATTCAAATTTTTTGTGAAGAATCAACAAGTGGGACACAATCATGAAGTGGAATGAAATTTATTGAATGTTTAAAACCTTTTAACAAATAAAAAACTGAAAAGTGGGGCGTACAATATTATTCGGCCCCCTTGCGTTAATACTTTGTAGCGCCACCCTTTGCTGCAATTACAGTTGCAAGTCGCTTGGGGTATGTCTCTATCAGTTTTGCACATCGAGAGACTGAAATTCTTGCCCATTCTTCCGTGCAAAACAGCTCGAGCTCAGTGAGGTTGGATGGAGAGCGTTCGTGAACAGCAGTCTTCAGCTCTTTCCACAGATTCTTGATTGGATTCAGGTCTGGACTTTGACTTGGCCATTCCAACACCTGGATACGTTTATTTGTGAACCATTCCATTGTAGATTTGGCTTTATGTTTTGGATCATTGTCTTGTTGGAAGATAAATCTCCGTCCCAGTCTCAGGTCTCTTGCAGACTCCAACAGGTTTTCTTCCAGAATGGTCCTGTAGTTGGCCCCATCCATCTTCCCATCAATTTTGAACATCTTCCCTGTCCCTGCTGACGAAAAGCAGGCCCAAACCATGATGCTGCCACCACCATGTTTGACAGTGGGGATGGTGTGTTCAGGGTGATGAGCTGTGTTGCTTTTACGCCAAACATATCGTTTTGCATTGTGGCCAAACAGTTTGATTTTGGTTTCATCTGACCAGAGCACCTTCTTCCACATGTTTGGTGTCTCCCAGGTGGCTTGTGGCAAACTTTAAACGAGACTTTTTATGGATATCTTTGAGAAATGGCTTTCTTCTTGCCACTCTTCCATAAAGGCCAGATTTGTGCAGTGTACGACTGATTGTTGTCCTATGGACAGACTCTCCCACCTCAACTGTAGATCTCTGCAGTTCATCCAGAGTGATCATGGGCCTCTTGGCTGCATTGATTACACAGATGGATTCTATTTATCATCATCAGTCATTTGGGACAACATTGGATCATTCAGAGATCCTCACTGAACTTCTGGAGTGAGTTTGCTGCACTGAAAGTAAAGGGGCTGAATAATATTGCACGCCCCACTTTTCAGATTTTTATTTGTTAAAAAGGTTTGACACATCCAATAAATTTCATTCCACTTCCCGATTGTGTCCCACTTCTTGATTCTTCACAAAAAATTATAATTTTATTTCTTTATGTTTGAAGCCTGAAATGTGGCAAAAGGTTGACCAGTTCAAGGGGGCCGAGTACTTTCGCAAGGCACTGTATTTGGGATCACTGTCCAGTTAGGACACCAATTTCTGTCTATGTTTTAACTAACTTGCTGTTGATTGGGGGTAAAGTTCAAGAATTTGGAGATGGTCACACTTTTTCATTATTCCACCCTCTCTTTGCAATTCACGAGTACTGCTGGAAGCAGGACAGCCTCACGGTATGATGCTATTATTCACATGCTTGACTGTTTTCAGGTTTGAAAGCATCACCTTGGATCCTCAAAGTAGACTTCTTATCATTAATAATAGAAATGATAATGCAATCTAGCATCACATTGAAAAGCTGGGTCAGTGTCAGAAAGACAACCAAAGGCATGCAGTTTACAACTTGGTATGGCACTTTAACCAAATATGAGTCGGGATGAATGTAAATTATTGATGTGACACAGTAACACAATAGATATATAGATATATTCATCATACATGACACTCATGCCTTTGGTTAGTATATGTAAACTTCTGAGCAGCATTTCTTGTGCAACTGCTTCTCTGTTCTCTAGGGGCATGGATTTTAACTAATGGCCTTCGTTTTGGCATCACCAAGCACTTGGGCCAGGCAGTGAGGGATCACTCCTTGGCCAGCACCTCCTCTAAAGTTCGTGTAGTTGCCATTGGCATCGCTCCCTGGAACATGATCCACAACCGAGAAGCACTGCTCACTGCCAAGGTTTCCACTCTCACTCAGATACACAATACATTGCCACTAAAGGCCACACTGTCATCCCTGAGCAAATTCAATGCATTTGTGCTTTCCTCAGTCTTTGTGCATTCTTACAATGATTTTTATAAGGTGGATGAGCCTGCAGCATACAAACCACAGGACTTGCCCCATGGCTCAGTGTATTCCCTGGACAGCCACCATTCTCACTTTGTGCTTGTTGAGGAGGATCCCAACAGACCAGGAGCCACCAGTGAAATGAGAGTGAAGCTGCTCAAACACATCTCCCTTCAGCGCACCGGTTATGGAGGTAAAATCTTTCAGGTCCTGGCCAGAGATAATCTTTTATGTGGACCAGGGTTAAAATTTCACAGTTTTAATCATAATTTTATCATTGCAAAAAGTTGAAAGTTAGCTATAAATCTGATATCTTTAGGGTGTATTTTTTTATTAAAACATAAAAAGAGGTGATTATTGAAATAACAAATTTGCAGCTGTCATTGCTTTAAATTATGCATGCGTTAAACTTTGTTGTATTGTAATGCTGTACATAATAAATCATTGTGCCTTATGTACAATTGGAATACCTTAAAGGAAACCATGTTTCAAATGTTATGACATTTTGGTATGATGTGCTAAAATCAAAATGCCTTTTCTCCAATGCATTGTAAAAAAGTGCAGCAGTCAAGTTAAGTTTTCTTTTCAAGTCACTAAACCTTAATGTTCAATATTCAACGCCATCACCTTGCAAAGTTAAAAGAAAAGCAACCAGAAATGCCAAGAAGTGGCAGCATTGGGCCATTTGAGGACACTCTGCTGTTCTCCTTTCCATTATTCAGAGATCATTCAGACCAAAACAAACAAAGTGTGTACATCTATCTCACAGTGTACTTTGAAATATGATGATGTCTACCATATTTTTAACATTACCTATTTTCAAGGATGAAATCAAGTTGGCTCTAACCCATGGGAAAACACATTTGACATCATATATTAACCCTTCTCATTAAAATATTCATATCTTTACAGTATATTTTACAGATAACAATGTAGTACATTGTTTAAGCTTTTGCTGCAAGTTCATTCTCTGTAAAGATGTAATGAAAAACACTTTTCATAGTCTATATGTTTTAGAAATACTAGAAAGTGTAGAACACAACTCACCGTGACAAACTTTTATAAAACAGATTTTTCTGCAATCCTGCATACATTATCACTGTTTTAAATTATACAGATATGACCGCTCAGACTGTGTGAAACACATTTTTGCAGTGGTCCCTAAACATTAAGCATGAAATAACATCATGTACTAGCTTAACTCATCAGGCATGATATGCACTCTACAGACACCATCCATATTCTTTAAAAGTTGCCAAAAAAAAGATCAACATTAAGTACGTTTTCATTTAATTATATCCATGTTTAGACCATTGTAGGGAGAAGGCCTAATTGAGCACACAGTGCCTTCCAAAGGTATTTATACCTATTGAACTTTTTCACCTTTTGTCAAAGTGAAACCATACAATTGCTAGAGATCTTATATATTATAGATGATACAAAGTAAAGTAGAGGGAAACAGAATACATCGTTTTTTTATAATTCTTTACAAATAACCTAAAAGGGTGATATGTTTTTATGTTGAGCTCACTGTTCATCAGGGAGTCCGTGTCCCTGATGAAAAAAGCATGCCCACAGCATGAGTAAAGTGGACTAAACACAAATACATTGCACAATTTTCAAATTGTTTGAAAAGATTTTAAGCAAAGCAAGCATGTGTATTTTTCCTTCCACTTTACAATAATGAACTATTTTGAGTTGCTCTAAAATCCCCCAAGAATACATTGAAGCTTGTGGTGGTAGCATTGCAAACACCTAAAAAAAACATCAAAGGACGGGCTACTTTCAAGGTCTGAATACTGTTGCAAAGTGCTGTGTTATGTTTTCCATTAGTATAAATGTGGCAGCAAACATTTCTGACCTTCCTAGTTTATTTAATGTACTTGTAAATAACAAGAGTAGTTCCACTTAAAAGAGATGCAAACAACCAGAAATAATTCTCTCCTGCAAATTATGGTACACAAAATTAAACTATGCAACGACAATTAGAGAAACTGTATATTTGCTAAAAGACATAAACGTGCATTGCAGGAACAGGAAGTTTTGAGATCCCTGTTCTGTGTCTACTGGTCCATGGGGAGCCCAGAATCCTAAAGGTAATCTTTTTTTTAAATTCCTTATGCAGTAAGTTATTCAACAATGGTAAAGATAAACTGTCTCCCAGAAAATCTGATTTTGTTTTTTGATGTCTACTGTTTGAGAAAATAACTGAACTCACTTATTTAGGCTTGAGAATCAGGCTGTGTGACATCTCCTAAAGTAGCAAACCAAAGGAAGACAAAGAACAAGCACTTCATGTTATCACAAACCTGATCTCTTCAACCAAAAAAAGCCTGACAAACAATTATTTCTCATAAATATGTCGATAACTGAGGAGATGGAAGACTACAGCATTATCTAAACAATGTGGATGCCTGCTGATAAAATTGTTTTTCTTCTTGAAGAGGATGTATAAGGGCATTGGAAATTCCACGCCGTGGCTGATTCTGGCAGGCTCTGGAGGTGTGGCTGACATCCTAGTCACGCTGATGAACAGAGGCTGCTGGGACACAGACAGTGTTCATGAGCTGCTGTTGGACACCTTTCCCAATGCCCACCACAGCACAGACATCAGTAACTGGGTCAAGCTGGTGAGAGCCATCTGCACAGCAGGGAGGCAGACACTTACAAAGATATGTACTTGTCAAGTATTGAACACTGGCATAAAAGTGGGGCACACTGGGAAACAGAGTGCGACAAGCTAGTGTGTGGATTTCATACTTATCTTAAGAAGTTGTATAATATTACCACATTATAACATGACAGGCTAGAGCCAGATTTATTGTTTCATGTATTAAATGTTTTGTTACAATTTTATGGAATTAAAAAGAAATATATGTATGTAAATAATACACTCTGTTAACTGACTTCCAACCTGTCTATCAGATCCAAAAGATACTTGATCATGGGCATCTTCTGACCGTCCATGACCCTGAACAGGAAAGCTCCGCGCTGGATACTGTCATTCTCAAAGCTCTTGTCAAGGGTAAAGTTCTTACAGAGGAAATTCTTGCCGTTGCAGAATTTCTGGATTTCTGTCTTGAAATAGCCATGACATTTTGAGTTCTCCATTGTCTGTGGACTTGTTGGCATTTTATGTGTCTGTGTGTGTATCAGCTTGTAAGAGTCAAAGTCAAGAAGCTCAAGACTTTCTGGATGAGCTGAAGCTGGCCGTGGCCTGGAACAGAGTAGATATCGCCAAGAGTGACATCTTTAATGGAGATGTGGAGTGGAAGGTTGGTAAATACTAAAGCTTCTGTTAGTCTGTTTCCTATCTTGCCATGAATGTTGGTGCATCAAATAAGTTACACCACTCTAAATATGATGGTATTAAGCTCATTTTGTAGAACATCAAGCCCTGTTGTGTTTTTTAATGTTTGTGTGTCACTTTTGATGCACCCCTGTTCTGTATAATGTGTGTGTATTGTGATGAAGTAAAATTCAGTATTGTACTCCATAAAGATACATTACTATATTACCATGGTGGTTTTTTTTTTTTTTTTTCAAATTTAAGAATCAACTGACCATTCTGGGATAAAGATTTAATGTTCTGTGAGTGTTCAAATTATTATTAGCTAAAATATTCAGAGCGTAGTACGAAGCTGCTCCAAACATTCAGTATGCAGAGGAGACTAAATCTTCATCAATGCAAGCAGAGCTTCTGCCTTAAATTGTAATGGTATTGGTAATATTATGACTGGGTCACAGTTGCAACATCAAATGGCAATTTTTAATATGGGCGATACAGCTCAATTCCCAGGGCAGCATGGCCATGGTAGAAGCAGAAGAACTTCCAAAATAAGTAACCTTTTGCAGCTGGTGTTTTCAATTGATTATTTGCATATCCAGTCCATATTTGTTTATCCATGGAAAGTGTGTGCTTCCTATGTGTGTTGTTATGTACGCTGTGAAAACATATTACACCATGCCTGGCTAACAACACAGAATTTGGTATCTAATGTGTAACTTTTGATTCATAGTTTATTTAACTGTTTTCATACGTAGTCCAGAAAATATCTGCCATGTCTTGTTGTAAGGGAAGAACGGGCTTGCCCATGGTGCATTTGATGCTGGAATTGCCAATGGCAACATTTAAATATCTATTCATAAATCTCAAACTTGTGATGCTCATGTAGCAGAATATTTGGACGTGTCCAAAACAATCTGTGGCTGACTTGTTTGGCTTGTAATCAAATTTGTATAATATAGTGTCATATGTATAGAAATCCGATGCTGGGGAGTTATTTACTCAAAGCTCTGTATCTTTTGACACCATTGAAATACAGAGCAGATAATGCAATATTGTTGTAGGGGTATCTAAGCATCCTGCCAAATTAGAAGTTTTATTAGTTCATGGTAAGTTACATTTGTATGCATTATTGTGGAATGTTGATGCACAGTAAAACCGATCAAACCACAAGCTTTTAGTTCCGATCAGATAATCAAATACTTTATTTACCCTGGGCTGATAGGAGGTACAGAACATACAGGCTTTCACACAGAGAAAAGTTGATGTCTGTGTGACAGTAAATTCATGATTCACCACATCAGTCTTTGATGTACTCTGTCACACCTTATTTTGTTAGTTTGTCACGTCATACTTGTAACATTTGCTAATAATCACAAAATAACTACTTTTGTCATCAATGGAGCTCTAGATTTACCAATAAGAACATCCTACACAACACACATTTTGTGATATAGCAAGTAATTCTCTCCATAGAGCTGTGCAGTTAGGATCGCTGTAAATCTCTTCAACATGCTAAAAATTGTATTTCTTGACTCTATTCCTCTTAAGGTTGCATAAGAGTAAGACCTCCAGTGTGAGCTGTAAATACTCACCATAAAACATTTCTTAAAATTACTTTATGACTGACTTGTTACAAAACCCCATGTAATTATTGCAGGCTTGTGATCTTGAAGAAGTGATGATGGATGCCCTCATCAATGACAAACCAGACTTTGTACGCCTCTTTGTGGACAATGGGGTGAACCTGGGGGAGTTCCTTACCTACGGTCGCCTACAGGAACTTTACTGGTCCGTGTCTGAGAAGAGCCTCCTTCACAACCTGCTTCTGAAAAAGTATGAGGAGAAGCAGCTCTTGCTTGGGGCGGCAAGGACACCTGGTCCACCAGGACACCACCCTACTGAACAAGGGAAACCCCGCTTCACCCTTTTTGAGGTTGCCAAAGTCCTGAAGGACTTTCTGCACGACTCTTGCAAAGGCTTTTACCAAAAGATGCCAGCAGTGAGTGATGCACTGACTGTGACTCATGTGAAATTGATTTTAGCTGATGCAACTTTAAATTTGGGATATGTTCTAAAGCTTAGTGGATATTTTAATCATAGTTTGCATCTGACTTGTGTGTAATTTTGTTTTCTTAGTCTCTCAGATTAGATCATTTGAAACATCAGGAATTTCAAAGAATCTGATAAAATACAAAGTTCTTGGTGCGCTTAATTGACGGAGGATATTAAATCTTTAATTGACAATTTCATGCTAACTCATTCCTCACTGGTAGGAGTAAAACATAAAATTTAACCAGTATAATGGCAATAGTTTTGCATTGGTCACCCCTCTTTCTATCTCCATTCACATCACCTGTTCTCACCATAATATCAGAAGGAAAGAGACAGATTATTAAGGCAAATCACCTTTTAGTTATTGTTATATTCCATGTTCTGTAATGTCTTTTGCACCCAAATTGTCTTTTTGGTGTTGTTAGGTTCGTATCAGACAGCAAAGAAACAGTCCTTAAAAAATTACCTCCTTTGCAGTCATAGAATGTGTTTTTCAGTAAATTGTTCACCTCATTTAGGCACTGAATGTTGAGCAGACAGTCTGCGGCTGCCCCATTTACTAACATGTTTAATACATACAGTGTACTATCTATGCACCCAGGAGAAGCCAGCAAAGGGCCGACTGTTCCAAAGCCAGAAGAACCTGCCTGAGTTAGAGGAGCACTGTGAACATCCTTGGCGAGATCTCTTCCTCTGGGCTGTCCTCCAGAACCGACAGCAGATGGCTAACTACTTTTGGGCCATGGTCAGTCTTATCAGCTTCTTTGCTTATTTCAGCTCCAGCTTGTTGTATATCAATCAGTAGCACCCTAAATATGTCTGGCACTAGAAAAGTCTACTCAACCAAAACCGCAGGGCAGTCTGACTTATACACAGAGTGTAACTTCAAATGAAGGGTGACAAGAGGCATGACACCAAGCACAGAGCAGGTGTAGGTCAATCCTGCCATATGCAAATGTCACTCTAGATAAAAGAACCCTGTGACTAGGTGAACTAAAAAGCAATCTTATCTTAAAGAACATTATTGAAATGAAGGTCATGTTGCTTGCTGAGGCAATCAACCCGTGGTGAGATAGGGAAGGCATATCTAAAGTGCTGATGAAGTTAATTAGAAATATATCCTGACATGGGATTGATGCTCTTTGAATAGTTTGAATAACACAAATCAATGAGGATCCCTTCTTTTTTTAACAAATTTTCAAGGCCCCTTTTTTTTGCCTCCTCCAGCCTTCCCTGTAGTAAAGCAACCAATTATTGTAATCTCAAAAGTGGTCACCTTAATGTGCTCCTTCCTGGCGTCTTATTTCAAATATTATCTGAAAGTCTAGTAATTGCATGCAGCGTGTGCACATCCCCACTGCAAGTCGTTTTGCCTCTCACACTGTGGCATGGATACCAGCATTCATAATTTGATTGTTTGAATGGTCTCACTGAAAGCCTCATCAAAATAATCCTTGCAAGTCAGCTCATATAGTCAGTACATAGCATATATGCACTATATTACAAAACATACTTGTCTGTCTGCTTTTGCATGTACAGGAACTTTGATGACATCCTATTCTTAATCTATAAGGTCCAGTGTGTTAATGGACCAGTTCCCAGCAATAGCAACCTTAACTATTCTGTAAGCATCTTTCACAATGTTTAGGAGTGTGTTCATAGCTAGATGAGAAAACCAGAATTGCAGCCTCCGATCTGATTCATACCAAAGGTGTTCAAAGGTGTTCAAGACATATATATTGTGTATTTCGAACAGGCAGGGTTGTGAGAAAAATTGGATTATGCGAACATCCTTTAACTGGTATGCTCCTATGGGTCATGGTCTTTCTCACTTTCAGGCAAATATGCCAGTATATTTCAGATATTTCAGAGAGAAATGTTCACTTTTGTCATCTCTCTGAGAGACGGAGGGTAATGCTCATAATAATTTGTTTTACCATGACGTTCTTCAGATATTTAAAGGAAGTGAAATCACCCAGGCTTCTTGAAACACATTAAGGTTTATTAAACAAAATGAATCCAGGTAACTCTCTTCATACAAGATGACTAGGTCTAATATTCTGCTGATGGTTCCCCTGAGGCCAGAACTCACATACAGAGAGAAATTATTACCCTATACAAGTTGGAGACTGTTATGTACATCTCCTCCAGTCACCAAAAAAAGAACTACATGGGGAAATCACACCCTGTTCATTAAACAGTGTGACAATGACAATCCTTGGTATTGTTGCTAGGTGTGCTAACTTTTACAGCTATTTTTTATTATCTCAGGGTGCCCAGGGCCAATTTCCCCTGTCGGAGTATAGAAACACATGAGCATAATATTTGAAATGTTTTGTTATGAGGGATTGTTTGACATCTTTGTGTCTCATTCACAAAACATTTAGATTATAAAACCACCAAACCTTTAACATTCAGGTCCAGACAGCCACTGGTTTCAGTTTATTCTGATAAGTCATTAAAATAATCAGACAAAGATGGCAATTAATATTTTGAAGCACATCTGTACTTTCAATCAGAACATGTAACCTGTTGTAAATTAAGTTCTCTGTTATTAAGAACTTCTGGTTCTTTCAGTTCACAAAAATGAATTGAAATTGATATCTGGGAGGAGGGAAAGGAAACCTGAATGAAATGTAGATTTAGTGGTGAATAGTCAAACATCCCTTTAGAGAACAGAACAGGTTATGTTCTTGTTCTTAGATAACAGAACAGAAGATGCCAAGATGCCACAAATGATCTATATGAAACATGCACTTGAAATGGAACACAGGAATCATTTCTAATCTGCCTTAGTTATTCTAACTGTGAATTATTTACTTGTTCCCTTTTTAGTACGTGTTTTAGACAGGAAAATCACAAGTGGTCGTCCACCTTCCAATGCAAATATGATTGATCTGCATTAACTTAAAAGAATTTGCATTACTTTATTTTATTTATTTTTTTAAGTCCACTGTGGTCTTGGCCATTAGCTTTTGCTTTTTATACAAAATTATGAGAGTTATGTATAAAGGTATGGTATTGACTGCTTTGTACGTTTTAACAGAATCTCACTTAAAAAATCCAGAACCATGCTTTTAAAACAGCTGTTTGTTTCTCTACCAAGTACATTTAACACTGTGTGTATAGCCTAAGTCTAAAGGGTCAATTCTATTACTTATCCCTGAAATCATTTGTTAAAAACATGGCAGACACAGCATACACAGTGATTGAGATGCAAAAATAAATCATTTTCAAATTCACTAGATGTTTCTTCCAGACCCATTTCTTGAAACCAGCTTTATTTTAATCCTTCAGGGCCCTGAGGCAGTTGCAGCAGCACTGGCAGGATGTAAGATTCTGAAAGAGATGGCACGCCTGGAATCTGAGGCTGAGTCTGCACGCAGTATGAAGGAGGCCAAGTACGAGCAGTTTGCCCTTGGTGAGTTCTGAAACTGTTTGATGATAAGAACTGACAATGAGGTTATAGAACCCAAAGGTCAAGCATACCCTTATTTAACTCAAACCAGCATTATCTTCAGAGAAACACAAACAAATCACATTAGAAGAGGATATCTAAATCTAAATCTGAATGTGGTAAATTTTCTAACATAAAGGATTTAATCAGTACACACTTTACTGACCATTTTTGTCATTTTGTCAGATGTCTTTGGAGAATGTTATTCCAACAGCGAAGACAGGGCCTATGCTTTATTAGTGAGAAGAACACACTGTTGGAGTAAATCCACGGTTCTCAACTTGGCAACCGAGGCTGATGCCAAATCTTTCTTTGCCCATGATGGAGTTCAGGTAACAAGAAGATAACATTTGGCCTCCTGAGATTGGAGGTCAGGTTTTCTTATTCAGCCTGTCATTGTGTTGCATGACAATGTTGAGAAAACTGACAAAGTATTTAGGTTACTTTGTTGCTATCTCATTACAGTTTTTAATCAGTGCATAGTATTGTATTAGATACTTCAGACAGCATATTTGTTTTCTTCCTAAATTTCCCTCTGAGATATGTCCTTGTCATTAGAAAGTCATCAATGAGTTAATTGGTATTCAGTACCAGCAGGAAAAGTTAGCGCGCAGCAAATAACATCTTTTATTTAAAGGACGCAGTTGGAATATGTAATCTTTTTTTCTTGGAAGCAGTTAATTGTGATTCAGTAAATGTGTATTATTTAAAAACATATGAGAGACAACAATATTTTATTAGGGTGGACATAGTTGCGGCTGAGCATCAGGTGCCTCTACATGTGAGAGTCCCTAACTCAAACTTCAGCTGTTGGTTTGAACATAATTCACATGTTGGATCTTTTTTTTTTTTTCTTTTCATTGTTGGCATAACTCTTAATATGTGTCGTCTAAGAACTAGTTTCAAAGCTGTATGGTGTCAAAATAGATAGACCTATATTGCCCCCTTGTGGTAAACTCTTTTCATGCAAGGTAACCTCTTAGAAATAATCCTAACGACAACTCTCACCACAGGCTCTCCTCACAAAGCTGTGGTGGGGGGCTATGACGACAGACACTGCCATCTCCAAACTTGTGGTCTCATTTTTCTGCCCACCCCTCATCTGGACCAACCTCATTAAGTTTAGGTGACAAGTGTTTTACTAACAAAATTTAAATAATGCAGGTGAAATGTATATGTACTTTTTATGTGCACTGACAATCTGGTTTGTGTCTTAGTGACGAGGAGCTGGATAACCGTGATGGGAAGAAGGAATTTGTGGAGCTGGACAGCCTTGATACAGAAAAGGCTTTACTGTTAACGAACAACGATGACCCTTTGTGAGTTTGCCTTCAACAGTGTTTTTTCTGTAAATCATAATCTTATCTATGTGTGGTACAACATTGTATATGCAATATGTATGTTTCAATGTATTTGTGGTTTTGTTTTTTGTTTTTTCAGGGATGCTTCACCTGGAGGTCAGACATCTCAGAGCTATGCCACTGTTTGGTGGCGCTTCTTTCTCCGCCGCTGGCGTCGCTTCTGGAGTGCTCCTGTCACAGTTTTCCTCGGCAATGTCATCATGTACTTTGCCTTCCTCTGCCTCTTCACTTATGTGCTCCTTCTAGACTTCCGCCCACCACCCCCCGATGGTCCTGGAGCTCCAGAGATAATGCTCTACTTCTGGGTGTTCACCTTGGTGCTGGAAGAAATTCGACAGGTGACATATATACAGAAACACACATGATCCCTAAATAATCTCTCTAATATTTCAAAGGAGTTTTAACCTAACACATCCTTTTTGTCATAATTTGTCAGGAATATTCAGTTATCTTATGCAGGGACATCACACCTTTTGTGAAATAGCAGTACTTTTAAGGGATGTGCTACAGCATTCAGTCCTGACAAGTCAGACACATCTGACTAGGCGATGATGTGATTTTCTAGAGTAAGCTCATTCTCTGCTGGGAATTCGAGGATTCATGAGCCTCTCACCTCTCTGTATTACTCGCTCTCTGGGAGCCTGGTCAGATAGGCATGATTGCTTCTTGCAGTGATCCCTTGGAGCTTTCCTCCCCTGGGTGCAGAAGACCCATATAAGACAAAACTACACCTCTGTTCCATTATTTGGCTATTCCAACATACATACATACATACATACATACATACATACATACAAACATATATACATACATACATACATACATATATACATACATACATACACACATACATACATACATACATACATATATACACACATACATACATACATACATACATATATACATACATACATACATACATACATACATACATACATACATACATACATACATACATACATACATACATACAAACATATATACATACATACATACATACATACATACATACATACATACATACATACATACATACATACATATATACATACATACATACATACATACATACATACATACATACATACATACATACATACATACATACATACAAACATATATACATACATACATACATACATACATACATACATACATACATATATACATACATACATACACACATACATACATACATACATACATACATACATACATACATACATACATACATACATATATACATACATACATACATACATACATACATACATACATACATACATACATACATACGTACATACATGCATACATACATACATACATACATACATACATACATACATACAAACATATTTGAATTAGCAGGTACAATGACATTATTGTTCAAAAAGCTATGCTTATTAAACAAGGACCTGGTATGCTTTTGCAGATGACACCATAGTTAAAATCGCTAATGTTCTCGATTATTGAAAAAGATCTGAAAAAACAATATATTACGACAATAATTATTTTCTATGACAGAGTTTCTTCACTGACGAGGAGATGAACATCCTAAAGAAGTTCAAGCTCTACGTGGAGGACAACTGGAACAAGTGTGACATGGTGGCCATCTCACTCTTTGTTGTTGGGGTTTCCTGCCGGTACTTAACAATAATGTCAATGAAAAGAACAATCTGAAAAATGTGTAGAGGTTCTGGTGATTTCTTGCCATGATAGTGTAAGCTAGGGCAGTGTTTTAGAACCTTGGTCCTCAAGGCACACTGCCTTGTAGGTTTTAGATGTTTCTCTGCTTTGACACATCTGATTCAGGTGATCACCGTTCAGCAAAAGTCTGTTAAGCAACCTTCAACTGAAATCAGGTGTGCTGAAACAGAGAGACACCTAAAAACCTGCCGAGCCAGTGTGCATTGAGGACCAGGGTTGAAAAACCCAGAACTAGAGTATTAAAATAAATATGTAAATTGGGGAATGAAATACCGTTTGGAGTCAGTGTTTGTCTCTGATTTTGCAGAATGTCGAATGACACCTATGAAGCGGGACGGACAGTTCTGGCCATAGATTTCATGGTATTTACTCTACGTCTGATACACATCTTTGCCATTCATAAACAGCTGGGGCCCAAGATCATCATCGTGGAGAGAATGGTGACCAACATCAAATGCTTCTGCTGTGACATTTCAATTCTCAAAATTTAAGTAATGAATTAAAACATTTTTCAACTAATTTAGCCATTAAGAGGTCAAATATTTGTGTCTTACAGATGAAGGATGTTTTCTTCTTCCTGTTTTTTCTGAGTGTGTGGCTAATTGCTTATGGTGTAGCTACACAGGCTCTTCTTCACCCCAATGACCCAAGGATTGACTGGGTGTTTCGTAGAGCCTTATATCGCCCATATCTGCACATATTTGGCCAAATCCCCCTGGACGAAATAGATGGTAAAGAATAACAAATACACCATGTTGAAGGATGCCATTTAATAACTTTGAAAAACAAAAAATGTGATTTTTTTATTAATGAAAAATATACTGTAACTTATATCCTTACTGTAATATCGCAGTGGTGCATCCAAGAAAAGATTACTTTCTTTCAACCTTTCAAGTGTCTAAGTTTCTAATTTTGCTGTTTCTTTCTTCTCTCCTGAAATTTGCTCCAGCGGCTCGAATGCCAGACATTAACTGCACCAATGACTCAGAGGAAATTATCATGGGTCTGCGACCACCGTGCCCCAACGTCTATGCCAACTGGCTGGTCATTCTGCTGCTAGTTATCTTCCTTCTTGTCACCAATGTGCTTCTGCTCAACCTCCTTATCGCCATGTTTAGGTCAGTCAAGGGCTCAGAATGCATGCAAGAAGCTGTTTATATGCATAACTGCTATTTATATCATCAAAACTAGTTTCTTCTTTGTGAATTAGAGTGCCATGCAACTGTTTGACCTTTTTGACAATCTGTAATTTTGTCACAACCACAAACATTCTTGTGTTTTATTTAAGTTTTACGTCAGATCTATATAAGCATGTATAACTGGGAAGTGACAAGAGCGTCATACATGGTTATAAGGAAATAGAAATGTGAAAAGTACATAGTGGCAACAAAACAAACATGTAGAAGAAGGTGATCTGGCCAGTTGAGACCAAAATTTAACTTGTTGAACTACATGCAAAATGCTAAGTGTGACAGAAAACTAACACTGCATATCAGCTCTGAATATACCATTTCCACTGTAAAACATGATGGTTCCAGCATCATGCTGTAAGGTGGCTTTTCTTCAGCAGCGTTGGAGAAACTGGTCACAAATGATAAGAAGACAGATGGAGTTGAATGCAGGACAACCCTAGAAGAAAAGTTGTAACAGGCTGCGAAGACTGTGATGGATGTTTACCTTCCAGCAGGACAAAACATACAGCCAGAGCTAAAATTACCAAATCATATTCCAGATTTAGGTCTGCAATCTGACCCAACTGAAACTTTTAGGTAATACTTAAAATTGCAGTTAAGGGAAGCGTTTTATGCAATCTCACTGAGTTTCAGCTATTTTGCAAAGAAGAATGGGCAAACATGTCAAAAGTGGAATATCATGAAAAAAATAAAAAGATTTTCACTCATTTTAGAATGTGAAACTGGAATGAATTAATGAATGATTTTATTTCAGACAATCCAGTAAAATTATAAATTTAACACATACAAACGAGCATTATGTATAATTAATTATATATCTAAATCGATACAGGGGTTGGACAATGAAACTGAAACACCTGGTTTTAGACCACAATAATGTATTAGTATGGTGTAGGGCCTCCTTTTGCGGCCAATACAGCATCAATTCGTCTTGGGAATGACATATACAAGTCCTGCACAGTGGTCAGAGGGATTTTAAGCCATTCTTCTTGCAGGATAGTGGCCAGGTCACTACGTGATACTGGTGGAGGAAAACGTTTCCTGACTCGCTCCTCCAAAACACCCCAAAGTGGCTCAATAATATTTAGATCTGGTGACTGTGGAGGCCATGGGAGATGTTCAACTTCACTTTCATGTTCATCAAACCAATCTTTCACCAGTCTTGCTGTGTGTATTGGTGCATTGTCATCCTGATACACGGCACCGCCTTCAGGATACAATGTTTGAACCATTAGATGCACATGGTCCTCAAGAATGGTTCGGTAGTCCTTGGCAGCCCATCTAGCACAAGTATTGGGCCAAGGGAATGCCATGATATGGCAGCCCAAACCATCACTCATCCACCCCCATGCTTCACTCTGGGCATCCAACAGTCTGGGTGGTACGCTTCTTTGGGGCTTCTCCACACCGTAACTCTCCCGGATGTGGGGAAAACAGTAAAGGTGGACTCATCAGAGAACAATACATGTTTCACATTGTCCACAGCCCGAGATTTGCGCTCCTTGCACCATTGAAACCGATGTTTGGCATTGGCATGATTGACCAAAGGTTTGGCTATAGCAGCCCGGCCGTGTATATTGACCCTGTGGAGCTCCTGATGGATAGTTCTGGTGGAAACAGGAGAGTTGAGGTGCACATTTAATTCTGCCGTGATTTGGGCAGCCGTGGTTTTATGTTTTTTGGATACAATCCGGGTTAGCACCCGAACATCCCTTTCAGTCAGCTTCCTCTTGCATCCACAGTTAATCCTGTTGGATGTGGTTCGTCCTTCTTGGTGGTATCCTGACATTACCCTGGATACCGTGGCTCTTGATGCATCACAAAGACTTGCTGTCTTGGTCACAGATGCGCCAGCAAGACGTGCACCAACAATTTGTCCTCTTTTGAACTCTGGTATGTCACCCATAATGTTGTGTGCATTTCAATATTTTGAGCAAAACTGTGCTCTTACCCTGCTAATTGAACCTTCACACTCTGCTCTTACTGGTGCAATGTGCAATCAATGAAGACTGGCTACCAGGCTGCTCCAATTTAGCCATGAAACCTCCCACACTAAAAAGCCTTAGGTGTATGAATGAGTGTGTGCATGGTTGTATGTGTGTTGCCCTGCGATGAACTGGCGATCTGTCCAGGGTGTACCCTGCCTCTCGCCCATAGACTGCTGGAGATAGGCACCAGCTCCCCCGCAACCCACTATGGAATAAGCAGTAGAAAATGACTGACCGACAGACTGACTGACTATAATTTAGTGATTGTCTAAAAAAGGGGTATGAAGAAGTGAAACTTATTTAATCATACCCCTTCTCCTTCCTTTAGTCCTTAACACCAACAATCTTCCTGATTCCTACTTACTTATAAGTTCATACTACTCCGAAGTTCATTCATTGAGCAAATAAATTAATTTATTGTCCATTTAAACACACATATAAACTTTCACATGTACATCACACATCTTCATTCATACACTTATGACCTATAGCCCAAAGCCCACACAACCACAACCATTGCAAAAGTATGTTTACACCCATCTATAGTGAGTACACATTGACGTTCACTGCCCTTCTTCCGTCTCATATCTTTCTAAGAAAACCAGTTTCAGCCTTTTCCTAAACAGTCTCATAGTTGGACATTGTTTTAATTAAACACTGAGTTTGTTCCATACTTTCACACCACTTATTGAAATGTATCGTACATTCTTTCATGTTTGTTCGAGCACATTAGATCAGGTTATCCCTGATTATATCCTCCCTCTCTCTCAACAAAAGGCTTTTGTATGCTGTCTGGTAGCTGTCTATTTCTAGCTTTATTTATTAATTGTGAGGTTTGAGATTCTACCAGATCAAAGAGTTTTAGCAAGCAGGAATGAATGAATAATGGATTAAACATTCATTACACATAGAGTGAAATATTTCCAGCCTTTATTTCTTGAGGGTTTGATGATTATGGCTTACAGATGATGAAAACCCAAAATTCTGTGTTTCATAAAATTAGAATATTGTGAAAAAGTTAAAGTATATATATTGAAAATTAAGTGAAAGGAAAAAGTGAGATTGTAGATCTACTAGAAGTATTTAGTTATTAAGGCTGAATAAAAATGCATGCCACACTTTTCTGAGTGTGACATGTCTCTTGTTCATTCCTGTTAATAGATACTAATTTATTTTGGTATACCAAATAAAATACTAGTAAAAACCATGGAAGTTTGTAGTTGTAAAGTGACAAAATGTTAAACATTTCAAAGGGTATGCATCCTTCTGCAAGTCACTGTTTAAAAAAAACACCACGATAATACTGTTTACTATTTGTTCCCCAATTTGCAGTTACACCTTCCAAGTGGTGCAGGGTAATACAGACATCTTCTGGAAGTTCCAGAGATATAACTTGATTGTGGAATACCACAGCCGTCCAGCACTGGCCCCACCCTTCATCATCATCAGCCACATCTCTCAGCTTGTCCTCTGCCTGGTCAAACGGCCAGAGTCTAAGCAGGAACATCTTGGTATGCAGGTTAATCATATTTCCATTTGGAACTTTTGGGCCATTCTCGGTTGTTTTTTTTGGCTAATTTATAAAAGATGTAGTACTTCAAAGCACAGTGTGCTTTCCCTTTGCCTTACCTTTTATCTTCAAGGGAATTCTGTTAGTTTGAGTGTTTCATTGCCTCTGCCTGCATGTGCCTGAGTGCTTGTTTTCTTGTGTTGGCAGAGAGGGAGCTGCCAGCAGGACTAGACCAGAGGCTCATAACATGGGAGACGGTGCAGAAAGAAAATTACCTGGCAAAAGTGGAGCGCCAGCACTGGGAGAGCAGTGAGGAGAGACTCAGGAATACCTCCTCGAAGTAAATAGTTTGCAGTTTTAAGGAGTGGGAATTCATGAACTTTCAATCTGTCACATCATTATCAGCTAGTCTGATTTTTCTTTTCCTTTTAAACCTACATGCACACATGTCCAAAGCCAAAATTTGTAAGCTCTAGTTTAATTAATTAGGTAGTATTGTTTTTAGATTCTTTTTAACTTTTGTGTTCTTGTTCAGGGTTCAGAGCTTGTTAAAGATTGTTGGTGGATTTAAAGACCAAGAGAAGCGACTGGTATCAGTGGAAGCTCAGGTAGAACCGCAGCATGGTAGAAACGCATTGCATGGCTGCTTTCACTGTGCATGTCCTGAGAGACTGGATAATCCTCTGTCATTTCTGTGTTTGTCTATAGGTTAGATATTGTGGAGAGGTGCTGTCCTGGATGGCGGAGTGCTTCAGTCAAAGCACACTCAAATGTGGAAAGGATGCTCCAAAAGCTCCAAGTCAGTCAAATATCAGAGACCTATGAGCTGACAGAAATGATACAAGACAACTATGAGTTTTGTACTAATACTGCATTAAAATGTCAACATCTCTAACAGGCATCAAGGCAGACAGTAGTGCAGACACACCTCAAAGTTACCTGGAGCCAGAAGCCAGACAAGAAGAGCAAGAATCCAAACCTGGTCACTCAGGATATGGAGCCAACAAGAAATTTCCTTACATTGATGAATAATGTTCACAACACTAACTTGTAACAGATGGCCTCTTCCCCTTACACCTCTAAACCCATATTCACAAAGAATCCTAAGACTAAAAGTAGCTCCTAGTGACGTCATTCTAAGAAAAATCTTAGAATGTTCCCTCAGTAAGAAAATAGTTATTCATGAAGCATATTAAGGCATTAAGAGAGTTCCTATACTGAACAGATGTTTTTTAGGACGACCTTTAGTGAGCTTAAAAGTGTCTAAAGCAGAGAAGATGGCGCAAAGACCAAGTAGAGATATTCTCCGTACAATAAACAGTAAATTAATAAAACGCTACCGACTCGATTGAGCAGGAATCCACCCCCTAAACAGTCCAGTAAATGAACACATAAACTTCTATAACAATCATACAATTATTAATATAGAGATAAGATTAACCTTATCATCCCTCTAGGGGGAAATTAAATAGTTTCAGCAGCAGGAACAGGTTAAAGGTGCACCTCTAGTCAGGTAATATTAGGATGGGTAGATAAATAATGGAAACAATAATAAATAACAATGAATAAAAAGTGAACAAAATTACAAACAATATAGTACAGAATTATTTAAATATTTACAGACTGTAAAATGCTTTCAACAATATAAAGACAAACTCTAGACAAAAGTCTAACAATCTAAACACTATATACATTGAAGGAAGATGTAAATGAGGTGAATAAGTATTTGCTGTATTGTACATGATGGTCTCAGTAGTCTAAGCCTAAATCGTCATCTACAATGCTTCCACATTCCAGGCTGGTGTATGAAAGGAGAAGTAAAGCTCATTGATCTGCTCGGAAATGCCTGTTTGTTTCCACCAACACCCCTCTCTTCTCCTCCACCAGCTGCGCCAACACATCTGATTTCTCTCCACTGATTATTAGGAGTGCATTTGTTTTTGTTGTTGTTTTTTTATTAACCAATCACAGCTATTAGAAGACAGAGTCATACCTAACAACGGGGTCAACCACACCTCTCTAAGATAGGAATTTGTGTCCTCTCCTTGGTCAAAGTTGCTCTCAGCAGCGAACTGAATCACTCTAGCTAGGAGTCTTTGCCAAGCATTTTTAGGTTAAGATAGGAGCTCTCTGAGAGGACTTTGAGTATCTTCGTGAATACGTGCCCTGATTTTCATCCTAAAGTTTCAGTAGTACGGTCTTTTTAACAATGATCCTGAAGTTCTGTTCAGGTTGGAGGGGAGTTCCTGCCTCAGGTGGAGGAGTTTAAGTATCTCGGGGTCTTGTTCATGAGTGAGGGAAGAATGGAGCGGGAGATCGACAGACGGATCGGTGCGGCTGCCACAGTAATGGGGGCACTGTGCCGGTCCGTTGTGGTGAAGAGAGAGCTGAGCCGAAAAGCCAAGCTCTCAATTTACCGGTCGGTCTACGTTCCTACCCTCACTTATGGCCATGAACTTTGGGTTATGGCCGAAAGAACGAGATCCCGGATACAAGCGGCTGAAATGAGCTTCCTCCGGGCGCTCCCTTAGAGATAGGGTGAGGAGCTCGGAGTAGAGCCGCTGCTCCTCCACATCGAGAGGAGCCAGTTGAGGTGGCTCGGGCATCTATACCGGATGTCTCCTGGACGCCTTCCTCGGGAGGTGTTCCAGGCACGTCCCACCGGGAGGAGGTCCAGGGGACGACCCAGGACACGCTGGAGGGACTATGTCTCTCGGCTGGCCTGGGAACGCCTTGGGCTCCCCCCGGAGGAGCTGGAGGAGGTGTCTGGGGAGAGGGACGTCTGGGCGTCTCTGCTGAGTCTGCTGCCCCCGCGACCCGGTCCTGGATAAAGCGGAAGACGACGAGTAGGAGTACTGAAGTTCTGGTCACTTGGTTTATCCTCATTTGTATGACTGTTTTTTTATTAGAAATGTCCGCCATATACCCTAAGAAAACCAAATAAAATAGTACAATTAATGGAGGATACCCTTCATAGAACAGAAAAACAGGAGTGAGTAATTCACATAAAGTCCAAGTTAATAAAATGGAATATCATGTTTTTATCTGAGCAGGTTGTCATAAAACAGGAAATGAAATAATTTCCAAACATGCTACTTGTGTATAATAGAGGATAAGGAACATTTGAACAAGTAACAAATAAGATTTTTAAGAAGCTAACCCATGACATTGTTAGCTTTAAAACAAACATTGATTATAGGGTCAAATCATATGACATCATTGCAAAGCAGTAACCATAAACAAAAGTGAACACTTGGAGCATTTAAAGGCTCAAACAAGCAGCATATTGCTTGTCAGAAAAAATCTGAGTTGTTACATTACATTTCTGTATGTTTAATTTATATGGACCATGATCACATTACCCTGGAACAGGTATAAAACAAATCTAACAACTCTAGCAACAATTATACTAAAATCAACTTTCTGCAGCCAAAACAGCAGAAATAAACTGAAGAAACCCATATCTTCTACCCAGGCTTTTCTTTCAAATGTTCTGATTGTGATTAGTGATTTTAAAGGCAATTTGCTGAGGATTTGAAGCTTGACAAACAGGACTCAACACAGATTTTAGACAGTACACCAAGTTTAACAAGTTGTTCTTTGCAATGACTTTATGAAATACTGCTGTGACATTGTAATTTAAACACAGCTAAGAGTAATAATAATTTTGTTCCATCTTCTGAAAACGAACTTTGCTCAGATATCTTCAGACATGCAGATTTAAAAACTTTACATCCACCTCCATTAAATATCCAGTATACTGCGGACCATGTGGATATTAGTTTCTCATTCAACTTGGCAAAGCCCGTCTCCAAATGTCATGTTTGTGATAGTCGTTTATTCCTTATAGGACAATGGCTTATTGCTAGACCTTAGTTCCTTCATTTCGAAACACTTGGGGATTTTCTTTCTTGCTGAAGTCTAAATTGAGATTATACCATATGTGTTTCTCCTGATGTTATGCAGCATTTGTTTGATAATTTCATATGATGTCAGAATACCAACTGTGGACTCAAAATAATTTCCACACAGCCCAGTGCAGTTTCTGCAGACTCGCTAGTTTTTTGAATTTGTTTGCAATCTTCTATGTTTTCTGCATTTTATCTGCATTCACATGGACCCCAGTATGGGTTAATGTTTGATGGCTTCAGAACACATACAGCGAGTTGCCTTGGGAAAAATTCTACACTTGCACAATAATTTCAGCAATTTCTCTTACTTCAGACTGCAGGCTGGTCATAACTAAGCAAGCAAATGTAATTCCGAATTAGCTAGGAGCATTTTACTACACTGTATACTTTATGGATTTCAACTAATTAGACCAAGAACCCAATTTTAATTGAACAACTTTATTTCAGTACTTTGCCAAAAAAACATTTATTTTTAAAACTAAGGATTGATTAAAATGCATCTTACACAGGTAGATAGTCTTAAAATTCATCAGGTCCACATGATAACTTTAAATGTGTTGAACGTAGTGGGCAGACTCCACATTCCAAGTAAATTGTCATTATATTTAGATTTAGATCCAAAATATGCTCTTAGTTGTAACTTGTGACAAAGATATTTTCAGTCCTAACATGTTCTAACAACTGTAAAACAATCTGTTATCGTTACAGTTTATAAAGCACTGATTAGAATCAGAGGTCAATACATATTGATAGTGACAGTTGTTCATATGTGATGCAATTATTAGCGCTGCGATAAAATATGTTACCTAGAAATATTTCCACAAATTAATGTATGCCCGAGATCCATAGTTAAAAACGGCGGCATAGTGGTAATCAAATCATTTTTTTAACCGTTAACCAAAAACACATCAGTCCCAAATCGTACCATACCTGCTCACAAGCATCAAACAAACCCCCAGATTAAATCAGATCAGGTTTTAAGAGGACTACACAGATGGCTCTAAAAGACATTCATGAAAACAACAAATATTCAGACATTGGAAAACAAATAAATATCAGAAGATTCACTTTGATGAATGAAAGTGGGGTTTGGTTTTCGCATTTCTACAGTGAATGCTTCATAATAAACAGGCAATACTTAAACGGTGGTAGTTGTGCTGTATACAACTGGCATGACAACAATCCCATACAAAGAAGCTTGACCTTATTCTCTTGAAAGCGATGCTTCAGGCCCTCTTGGCTGTACGACTGGTCCCTCCCTATGAAACGAGCTATCAAAGCGCGGTGTAACCTCACAGCGGATCAGCAGAGTGTCATCTTTTATATAAGCTCTCTGATTCAGCTGTTGCAGGTGCATAAAGGTGACGTAGCCAAATCCTTTGGGATTGCGTGGATTTATGGGTTTCTGGAAGGCTTGCAGGTCTGGCTTTGTCTCCATGACCTCCATGTGATGCTGACTCTCAGGTCCCTGGTCTATTATGGCAAGCCGGATCGTCCCTTGAAAGGGCCAAGTCAGCTGACCATCGAAAGCTCCTTGCATAGTGTGGACAAAAAGGGAGATATAGTTGGAACAGCGTGGGGCGTTGGGTGTCTGCAGATGTAAGCGGAGACACAGCTTGTAGCCGGGACGGCCCGTGTAGAAGCCGGGGCTGTGCTCAACCACTGGCAGGCCTGCTTCTTGGTTGCGCATGAGGGCAGAGAAACCTTTGAGGCGCCAGATGAAAATACCGTGGCACTGCTCGGCCTCCAGCTCCTTTATGGTTTCCTCCAGCATTGAGACCCTACGCCGGAGCTCCGCAAGGTGCCCTGTCTGCAAATGAAATGGGGCATAAGGTGAATTTTAAAAGGCTTCAAAAATACATAATACACTGCATTGAAGGCCATATTATGTTTATACTAATAGATTAGAACAATTGTTCTGCAAGTCTAGAGTTATAACCCATTATAATCCCCTCTCTTTATTTGGAAAAATTGACACATGAGGAGACTAAAGTCTTTTTTTATGTGGAGATAGCAATGTGCGAGCCATCTAGACCACCATAGTCACAGATTTCTAAGATGGGTAAGCAGTAAGCTAAGACAAGAATGCAGAAGGTGAACCCATGCAAAAACACATATACTTTCTGAAAGAAATGACTTACATATTAGCAGAGAACGTAAAAAAAAGAAACATACTGAATATAGTTTTTGGCTTCCAGAATCAACCAAAATTTTATGGAAAACATTGTTTGTTGACCTACATGCAAACTTGAAATAGTAAATTAAAAAATAAAGATGCACTGTGCACAGACAGGAGGAATAAAAGGACTGGACAGACAAAAATCTACCAACCCTTCTAGAGTAAGAGACTGAAATGTATAAATTATTAAGTGTATTAAGTATAGCTAATCTTACTGAAAAAGAACACTTACATTTAATGAGAAAAATATATATATAAGTTATTCCTCAGTGGTGTGCTGATAAGTCATTCCAATACTATGTCTCAAATCAATGTGCAATGCAATAAATTAATCTTTTCCATCATATTAGAGACACTTTACAGACATGATAATGAGCTGGTTTGTCCCATATCAGTGCACCTGTCAGCTCTTACTTGGGTCCTTTGTAATATGGTCACCTCACACAGCAGGTGATTCTGCTTCACCAAACGGCCATCCATCTCTCTGAGCATCTGCATCACCTCACTGGGCTGACATGCAGCTGGGCTGCAGCTCACAGCTGCTCTGAGCCCACCGTAGGCCGGCATTGATGCTGCAGCACCAATATCCTCAGAGGAAATGGAAGGCCCTAGTGTTCGGTGGGGTTTAGGTGAGGTGCCGTTGAGGCTGAGGCTACGCAAAAACTCTGCCATGTAGCGCATATGCATCTGAGTGAAGTCCTGCATGTGCTGAGCCAGGTCATAGCGCTGCATCTGCAAAGTTGAAGCAATTTGGTTAATGTGGCAACTAACTGTTCTCGATAAATAGATTTTTTAAATTGTGTAATAACAAATTATACCTTTTCCTTACATCCAAACATGCTAAAGTTACAGGCAATGGGTGCTTTTGGACAATCTGTATCATAATGGGATTCCATCTATTAAGAAAAAAAACCCCAAAAAAACATTAATGTGAATCAAGGTTTAAAGAAAAGCATTTAACAAAATCAGCTACACATGTATAACTTTGGAGGACCGTAAAAAGATGCCTGAACATTAACTTATTACAATTAAACCACTAAGTCTTAATTCAGACTGTATGTGTGTTGTTACTGAGTGTGGAACAGTTCCCTAAAGCTTCAAAAAAGGGGAAGCTCTTAGTAGTAAGTAAGCTTAACAGTTCACAGCTCATTTCCTGTGCCAGACAGAAATGGGGCTCTCACCTGCTCTCTGATAAGATCCAACTCACAGTATTGGCACCTCACGCTGGCAAACGGGCACTGCTGCTCATGTAGCTAAGCAAGAAACCAGAATAAGATCAATACTTGTGATTCTCTGTACTGTTAAATAGTGATGATTAGACATGGGCTGGTTACTGGTATCAAAGTATACCAAGATGTTAATATGTTAAAACAACACTGAAATTGTATGTCATTTTGTTTCTACAGTTTCTAACTCGAGATGAACAATATTACAATATGATATGGATGAAAAAATATTAATTAGATCAGTTTTTTATGATTTAGGCGATTTCAAAAATGATCATAATACTGTTTTAAATTAATGACCCTGTTTCTAGGACAGCATCTGTTTCAATACAAACTAGAAGAAAAAATTACTTTTAAACTGTATTAATGGCTAATGAAACTTATTTTGAAAAATTACTATAAAAACACAAAATTTCCTGAGGCATTGTGGGGCATTATGGGTTACAAAGTGAATAGGTAAGAAACAAAACAAAAAAAACACTTTCTCAAGTAGCGTTATGTACAAAACCCATCTGCAGTACAAATAGGTTTACACAAGCATAAAATAATACAAATCAGGTTTACACCACTGGTTGCCATCTTTTCTTCACCTTGTAAAAGTACCTAAACACCAGTGGCACCATGTTAGGCCACATGTATTGTCTGTCTTATTGAATTTTAAAGCCTCCCTTTGTCATTTTTATTGTCATTTTCTGGTCTTGTATAAAATGTTGTAATGGTTTTATGGCTGGGTACTAGTTAAAGTCCTTGTGAAAACTAAAGGAAGGCAACCAATCAATCCCAAAAGGTAATGACATTTTCCAACTACCCTTTAACTCTGCAAGAAATAAGCTAATATAACAAGAAAAAATATTCAAAAACAATGGATTGATTTTTAGTTTTAATTATCAGTTGGCAAGATAAGACCAACATGTCTGCTGAGCAGTTGACTGTAGGGTGGCTACACCCAAAGATAGCCCAACTAATTACCCAAGTATCAGCCTGTAACACTTAATTTACTTCTATAAAGAGCAGAATGATTATCAAGAACAGGATTTTACCTTTAATAATCTTTTTGCTTCTTTTTCAAATTTAAAAAACTTTTTATATTTTTAACTCAAGATTATCATGCTCAAAAATTCATACCAGCCAATGCCTAGCACTGAGACAGAAGTACCTCTTTCTCCTCAAACACAAAGGATGCCACACAGTCTGGGCATGACATAGGCCTTCTTTGGCACTCATCAGTTTTGTGCTCCTCTAGGTAGCTCTTTCTCACAGGCTGCTGGCACTGCGAACAAGGCACAGTGGCGAACTCACACATGGCCAAATGATTCTGGAAGGAAAATACCACAATAAAAGAATTAACTTAATTACATAACTGTTATGTCAGTCAGTCATCAGTCAGTCGTCAGTCGGTCACTGACTTTACCTGACCTATTTACTTCAAGTCACCTTTAGGTAAAAATAAGATGGCGACAGAAACAGTCCAAATATGAAATTCAACATAGATCATAGATCAGAAATATCTGAATGAAATTTAAACAGATGGTATAACAGTAAAATATACTGTTTGCAAAATGTAAATAATATTAACACCTTCCATCCATGGTTGATTGAGACCAAATACTATTAGGGTAAGCCGGAACAATCAGAGAAATGTGTTTGCTGCTGTGATGAATTAGACTGAGTAAAAAGTATTATCTTTGTATGCCACGAATCCATCTTGGTCCTGTATGGTATAATAAATAGACTTTAGCAGCACAAGCATCTAAATCTCTTTAAAATAGGAATTCAATGTCATTTCACAACACATGCCTGCTGGGACTGTTGTTTCCATTCTCTTGGATGAACTGCATTGGAAATCATTTTTTTCTGTTATTAAAATGCTAACCTCTAAATGCCGGAGCTCCATTTTGTCGGCACAGCCAGAGTTTGGACAGCGAACAGTCAGCGATAGAATCTCCCTTTTGGCAAAGTTATCAGGAAACAGTTGGTCTTCTGACAGCATTTCATTGTCCACAGGGCACCGCTGTCCTGTATCACTGTTTTGCAAGAGGAAGAATAGCAATTAATTAGGCAGGGAATTAACATAATCAGCATCCACATAGGGTTTTATATTTGGGCATGAAAACGATTGAAATGTTTCATAATATTCACAAAGTGGAGATTTAGAACTAAGTAATTCGCAGATGGCTGTACTGCTAATAAAAAAGGGGAAAAAAATCCTTCGGCAACAAACTATTTGCTTTGCATTAACAAACGGGTTAGTTGTTTGGTCCGCTGTTTGGTGTTATCTAAAGCACAGCAAAATAACTTACCGAATGGACTTCTCAATGCAGCTCTTGCAAAACCGGTGACCACAGCGCGTTTGAATGGCATTCCTCAACGCCATCAGGCAGATAGGGCACTCATATTTGCTCTCGAGGGGTGGGTCAAACTCCACATCATAGCCCTGAAGGGATGAACTGTTAATTAAGGTGCTAGGACTCTCTGACGGGCTTAAAGGGGATTCCTTTTCTTTTTCCAGCATTGCCAAGGCACATTCGGACAGCTCTCCACCAACTGCTCCTTCATAGCTGTCCTCCTCCAAGCTCCCCTTATTGCTTTCAAAGCAAGCCATCTGTAGTGTTTGGGGGTGCCAAACAAAAGCTAAAAAAAAAAAAAAAAAACACACAAAAAATGTATAATTACACAAATATATATATTTAAATACATCTCAGCAAATAATTCCTCTCCAACTTGTCAGAAAGAAATTTACCAAACAGATGTCAATTAAATCCAATCACACAAACAGATTTTTTTACATGTTGATTATATGATTCAATAATGCAGCTATTAAAGCATAATTATTTTTTATCAACTGGATGGCTTCCCATTATTTAAACCCACATGACAAGACAAAAAGAAGGAATGAATTCATTTATCCATCAATCTATTGCCTAAAAGAGTTAAACACATCTACTATTCTCATGTCCTTTTTTTTTAACGTCCCATTTTAACTTCCTCACATTAACACAGCAATTTTTGAACTTCCTCCTTTAATTAACACAGCTAAAACAATGAATGCCAACATTTAAACATCCCTGTTTTGAGTTTGAGCTGTTTGCAGAAATACTTTTCTTAATAGCCAATTGGTCTGTTTTCTAAGTAGCCATTTCATTATATGCCAAAGTATACAGTATATATCGTCATATTCAGAAAGCATTAAAGACTCGAGTAATTCAAAAAATAAATTATTAATTTGTTTTGGTCAATGATAATCACCCCACAACGATAATTAAAGGAGAATATCACAAATGAATTCCAAAAAAATGTTTTGTGACCTATACTTTTAAATTGTTATATATACAATACAGACCAAAAGTTTGGACACACCTTCTCATTCAAAGAGTTTTCTTTATTTTCATGACTATGAATATTGTAGCTTCACACTGAAGGCATCAAAACTACGAATTAACACATGTGGATTTATATACTGAACAAAAAGTGTGAAACAACTGAAAATATGTCTTATATTCTAGGTTCTTCAAAGTAGCCACCTTTGGATTTGATTACTGCTATCTACACTCTTGGCATTCTGTTGATGAGCTTCAAGAGGTAGTCACCTGAAATAGTTTTCACTTCACAGGTGTGCCCTGTCAGGTTTAATAAGTGGAATTTCAAGCCTTATAAATGGGGTTGGGACCATCAGTTGTGTTGTGCAGGAGGTGGATACAGTACACAGCTGACAGTCCGACTGAATAGACTGTTAGAATTTGTATTATTGCAAGAAAAAAGCAGCTAAGTAAAGAAAAACGAGTGGCCATCATTACTTTAAGAAATGAAGGTCAGTCAGTCCGAACAATTGGGAAAACTTTGAAAGTGTCCCCAAGTGCAGTCGCAAAAACCATCAAGCGCTACAAAGAAACTGGCTCACATGAGGACCGCCCCAGGAAAGGAAGACCAAGAGTCACCTCTGCTGCGGACGATAAGTTCATCCAAGTCACCAGCCTCAGAAATCGCAGGTTAACAGCAGCTCAGATTAGAGAACAGGTCAATGCCACACAGAGTTCTAGCAGCAGACACATTTCTAGAACAACTGTTAAGAGGAGACTGTGTGAATCAGGCCTTCATGGTAAAATAGCTGCTAGGAAACCACTGCTGAGGACAGGCAACAAGCAGAAGAGACTTGTTTGGGCTAAAGAACACAAGGAATGGATATTAGATCAGTGGAAATCTGTGCTTTGGTCTGATGAGTCCAAGTTTGAGATCTTTGGTTCCAACCACCGTGTCTTTGTGCGGCGCAGAAGAGGTGAACGGATGGACTCTACATGCCTGGTTCCCACCGTGAAGCATGGAGGAGGAGGTGTGATGGTGTGGGGTTGCTTTGCTGATGACACTGTTGGGGATTTATTCAAAATTGAAGGCATACTGAACCAGCATGGCTACCACAGCATCTTGCAGCGGCATGTTATTCCATCTGGTTTGCGTTTAGTTGGACCATCATTTATTTTTCAACAGGACAATGACCCCAAACACTCCTCCAGGCTGTGTAAGGGCTATTTGACCAAGAAGGAGAGTGATGGGGTGCTGCACCAGATGACCTGGCCTCCACAGTCACCGGACCTGAACCCAATCGAGACGGTTTGGGGTGAGCTGGACCGCAGAGTGAAGGCAAAAGGGCCAACAAGTGCTAAGCATTTCTGGGAACTCCTTCAAGATGTGTATACACACACACACACACACATATTAATCACCTCTAAGTTCTAATAGATTGTTTAATAAAAATGCGTTAACACTTCTTATGGCTAAAGTTATATATACGTGACTTACAGCTAAGTTTGAAATGTTTATTAGCTGCTGTGACCGAACTTCTCGAGTAATATATATGTTCATAAAGTGATCCAAAGTCAAAGACTTTTCTCAAGATATACATTACCTTCTACTCACAGACGTGTTAGCAACTATTTCACCTGACAGTCATGCCCCTAGATGCGGAACTGCAACCTCGAACCTAGCAGCACTAGGGATATACAAAAAGAAAGATAAATGAGACATATACTGACCAAAGCCGCTGACAGCACACACATGCGCCTCCTCGACAGCAGAAATAATGTTGTGTCGGTGGAAGCCGGTGTTTTATCCTCGAAGATTAGCCACCGTTTCCTTGAAAAGCTTCGAATTTTTAGTTTCAGATTTCCTGTTTCTCTTTTCCTACGTCACCGAAGACGACTTGATTTACTTGATTTTCGCTCGCTGGGCACGCGAGCGCCCTCCCGCGGCAGGACACTGGGGTTGATGCTGAGCAGCAGGAGACAGAAAAATGGCGGACATCTGGAAGCTCTGTCCTGAGTCTTTGCCCTGCCGTGTCAACCTCACGCAGAAAACGTCGTACCAGGGGAAGCTTTTCGTCTTTCTTTGTATGCTTATAGTGGATTCCGGAGGAGCCACGACGCATTGGGTCGTCACAGAGGACGGGAAAATTCAACAGCAAGTATGCCAGTTAGCTTACTCACCTGCTAACGCTTATGTTATGTGGTTAGCCTGTACAGCTAAGTATACAAATTAGTAATAACGCCTTTCTTTGTTATGCTGTAACATAATATTTATTGAAACCTGCTAAGACTTACAAGCTCCGGTAATGTTTTGGGTGCAAGCGTTGGTTTTAAAAAAAAAAATATGTTCAAGCATATATCTTGATTTGTTTAAGTAAGATACTTTGTCAGCAGGTTATGGAAGTCCTGTTCAAGATGATGACCACATTATTTCAAAGCGATATGAGACGACGTTGTTTGGTGCCAACAGCTAAGAACCAGTCAGCTTGTGTGTGGCAGACAGTTCATGTTTTAAGTGTCAAGCTTTTGGGTCTGACAGGATAAGTAAGCATCAGACTAAGAGTAGGGTCGACGTTTTTGCAAGAGTAAAGAAAAATAAGTATACTGTGAAGGTATGTTAGCTTAAAGGACTCTTAAAGGTATTCCAGAATCATTCATTTGGGGTAAAAAAATAATAATAATAAGGCAGCTACAGCTATTTAAATATGAATTTATGGGGTAATTTATGCTCTTAATTAACATTTAAACCTATGAAAAGATGGGCCCAAAATAATAGAATAGTCAATTAATTGACTTGTAACAGTCCCTTTATTCACCCAAATGTGGGCGTTACTGTAGGATATGATATTTTCACCAGAGACACAAAATATTCTGCTTTGAACCAAAAAGGCAATATTTCTTGAATAAAACAACACTTAGTTACTTCCTGAATTTCTGAGGTAAATAACTTCCAGTTTTATTTGGAATCTGTACCTTCTGCATGGTTTCTATAAGAATATGCTCACATATCAAATCAAATTCTGCCCTTTCTTCAGATACATTGTTAACAGGAATGAAAATATAGATAATTTCTTTAGATGGAAAACTTTTTATCCAATTTGAATAAATAACTGAATCTTACTGCACTGTTCAATGATTAGGATTAATTGGAATGTATGAACCTGACTTTTGTGAAGTGCCTTGAGACGACATGTCTTGTGAATTGAACTTTATAAATAAACTGAATTGAATTGAATAATACAATGATATTCTGGGTCTGTTTATGTTATTAACAGAAATTCTCAAAACTGCATACCGCAACAGCAAAATTAAAAACCGTTTTATGAGTGAAGGCCGCAGCCAGTAGTGCAATTACAAATCAAACAGTTTATGTGAAAAAGGCAGGTGTGTTCCTAACATCCAAGGATTAATCCACTCCTTAACTCTGTTTTCAATTCAGGTGGACTCTCCTTTGAATCTAAAACATCCTCATGATGTGGTAATCTTCATGAGACAAGAAACCCGTGTAAACTACCTCAAGACGCTAGAAGTGTGTGGATTTCTCTTTAAATTTTACTGTAAACAAGGTGTTGACAGTTGAACATTTGCATTTTATTTTTGTGTGCTTACCAATTTCCAATACTTTTTGTGGTTTATATTATCTGAGCAGAAGCAGTTAGTAGCACAAAAGATTCACATTGAGGAGAATGAAGACCGTGACACAGGTTTGGAGCAGCGACACTACAAAGAGGATTCAGACTGTCTAATGGCTAAGGTGCCACTGGGAGACCTGGATCTGTATGATGGCACTTATATCTCCTTGGAGAGTAAAGACATAAGGTAAGCTTTAGTAAAATGCCAAAGCAAGTAGTTGTGCTATGACAATAGAAATGGCACCCTATGAAATAATCAAATTCTCCTCCTGTCATTGCAGCCCTGAAGATTATGTCGTTTCACAATCTGCTCTGCCGCCAGATCTAGAAAAGCCAGACTGTGCTAAAGTAATTGAACTACCTTATAGTATCCATGCTTTCCAGCATCTCAGGGTGAGTAGTTGTTGAAACCCAGTTTGATTACACCCAGTAATTTGTAGCATGCTTTTACAATCTGAGCAAAGGTATTTAAGAGGAATGCTTAGAGTCTGTTTGTCATTGTGCACAATCATCCAGTAAGCTTTCAACCTTTTACCCTGTGACTTTTAGCCTTTAGCTACAATATTCAAACAACTGTGTTTGCTGAGTCATCTGTGAGGTCATGGAAGAACAGATATTTCTGAAAAAAAAAACTTTAATTGTTACATATTTTGGTGCAGTATTTTATTCAATTTCATTTAATTTCATTTCACGTTTTAGTGTACTATATAAGGCACATTTAATGATCTTTAATGAATTATTAGCTGACATTTATTTTCTGAACTGTCTTTGGGATCACTGCGCAATCAGTGCAGCTCTGATTATGTTGTCAGTTATTTTTTATAATATAATATTTATTTATTTGTAAGACACTGAACACAGTCGTCTTGTTTCTTATTGGAACTATGCAAACTGTCAGCTAAAGGCAACCATGTACATTTTAAACATTTTAATAGCATTAATGCAGACAGATGGGTCACTCGCCTTGTTTGTGTTTTAAAATAGAAGCTAAAGGATATATTAGGGATTGATTCAGAGAATCATAAAATAAAATCAAAATCTTAAGATTTCAATTTTGGTCCAACAACATTTATAAATAAGTTCCCTGGGGTAGATATTTATCGTGAATGAATTTTTTTTCACGTGCTAATTGTACAACATTTAGTGTAAAGGGTATTTTCATTTGGTTCTCTGTAGGGCATACAGGAGAGGGCAAACTTGACCTCCCCACTTCTTTCTAAGGATGATCCCATTTTTAGTTCTTTGTCTAAAAAGTTTGGTCGCACTATTGATGAAGTGGGCCACCGCATCCATCAGAGCCTGCTGAAGGTAAAGCTTCCTGAACAACTTTGCTTCTTTAAGTGTACAGATGCTTACAAATAGGTTTTATACCTGTGACAATCTTTGCAAAAAACAAATTCTGTTTATGAAAAAATCTTTTGGCTGCTATTACAGAATAATGTTTTGAAAAAATGCATAACATGTGAAGTGTTTTTGAGATTACTATTTATATATGACATGTGACTTTATTAGGTCGAGTCCACATGTGAAAATGTCTGTACTTTTGAAAGTAGGTTAATGATACAAAAGCTCTTTGCGGCATTTATTCTGTTTACAGTCTGCATCTTCATAGGCATCTGAGATTCATTGTTCAACTCAGCTTAAGTTTGCTGATGAAAAAATCAGAATTCCTTAAATGCCCTTTGAAGAGCTTTAAAAATGGTATCATTTTATGATTTTTGTTTTTCAGAATTCATCTTCCTGGGTGTTGTATAACATGGCATCATTTTACTGGCGTATGAAAAATGAGCCTCAGAGGGCAGTGGACTGTATAGTGCGTGCTTTGCATTTCTCCCCAAGGTAATACCAGGTGGGCCAAAAGGCCTCTGTGGTACTACACTGTGTATTGTGAGTGTACTCACAGGTGTGTCTATGTGTGTGTTTTTACTTACAGGCAGCATAAGGATGTAGCACTGATAAACATGGCCAACATCCTGCACCGTGCCCATTTCTCAGCTGATGCTGCTATTCTTGCCCATGCTGCCCTTGATCTTACCTCTGATCTCTTTACTACTCATTACACATTGGGCAACATTTATGCTGTAAGTAAATGGGAAACCTGTCAGCTTCATTGTTGGCTCACATGTTTCTATTAAAGAGTTGTGCTCTATATGTAGTAAATGACTTAAAATAAGATAAAAAAGATATTTTAAAAATTAAATAATCCACCATTGCATATTCCTGCAATGGTGGATATTTGATGATTATTTTGCCTTCATACACATATTTTGGATTTGAGGAATTTCATTTTTCAGGAATCGTTGTTTATAGAAAAGAGATTTGTACATTAAATCAAACGTATTTGATCACAACATAATTTTGTGTAACACTTGAACTGAGTTCCCAAAGGTTTGAGCCAGTGCACAGTTCTCTACATATTTTTAGCCTGTTTTAATGTCTACATGAAAAAAAAATAATAGTGTGACCTGTGCCGCATCCATGGTCTTGATTTATACTCTTCTCTTGCTGTTTCACCAGATGCTTGGGGAATACAACCACTCAGTGCTGTGCTACGAGCAGGCACTACAGGCCCAGCCAGGCTTTGAGCCGGCCCTGAGGAGCAAACACGCTGTGCTCTGTCAGCAAAAGCTGGAACAACGCCTAGAAGCCCAGCACAGGTAGGCCAATGCTTGTGCACATGCTCTAGAAGCATTTTTGTTCTTTATTTGATACCCCTTATATATTTTATACACAAAACAACACGGCTCCATATAATTTGGGTGCACTGCATGATTTTGAAATACTCAATTATTTAACTGTAGCCTTTGGTACAATCAGACTGTTTGGTATGTCTACAAAGCATATTTTTTTTCTTTTTAGCCCCTTGCAAATCTCTTTTCTGTAAAAATTCCTGTTAGAAGTAACAGTGTGTACATATGTATCTATAGCAAAATCATGCTTACTTTGATTAGGAGTTAGGGGTACTTGGATTTGAAAAATGCAGAAAGTTGACAAACTGTCAGTTGTTTGTTATTTTTGCTTGTATGCATATATATATATATATATATGTATTTCTTAAAACTGTCATGTGTTTTCCCTTTTTTACTTGTGTGGTTGTAGATCCCTGCAGAGGACACTGAATGAACTGAAGGAGTACCAGAAGCAGCATGACCACTACCTCCGCCAGCAGGAGGCACTGGAAAAACACAAGCTGCTGCAGGAGGAGCAGATTCTATGCAATATTATCCATGAAACCCAAATGGCCAAAGAAGCTCAACTTGGTCAGATCCAACTCCCGTTAACTAAACAGGGCCATGAAAGAGCTGAGAAAAATAACAATATTTAAATACTAAAATAAGGGTTTTCACTTTTTAAAGCATATTAAATTAAGTGTCTGGAAGGCATTTTTAAAATTGTTGCTGATAGTCATTTCACTCATTACTTGGTAAACATATGCAAATTATTATTATATGCACAAGTAAGTTATATATTAGGACAGCAGGGAAAAAATGGGAATGCATAAATCTCGAGATTTATTATACAAAATGTGTGGAAAAACTATATAATTTTAGGTTTTCTATACCATGTTGTCATCTATTTACAGCAAAGCATTGTATTATCTGTTTGTCACATCTTAGTAGTTTAACTATGAGCCACACCCTTGAAAGGGATTAAATCAGACAACAATACAGATTTCTTTGTTTTGAAACAGGACAACAGCTATTTACTTAATCGTAAAGTCAGTGTTTGCTTTCCTAGTAATTGTGCATACACTGTAAGACACAGATGGTGCAACAGTGTTGAGCTTCACATCTGATTGTGTTATGTTTGGTTTGTTTCAGGAAATCATCAAATGTGCCCGCTGGGTCAGCAGCAGCGCCGTTTGTACTGCCCCTTTGACCTCCCTGTGCGCTATCACCGGGGTGACCTTTTTGAGCATGTCCACTATGTCCAAGTGAGTTTTTGGGATAGAAAAAAAAGAAGTAGTGCAAGTCAAAAGTGTAGACACAAGCAGTCCTTCTTATTTTTTATTATTATGATTGTATCTTTGTTTTTAATAAAGGTATTTGTGAATTCGATGTAAGTAAGGCTTGGAAAATTACAAACGACCCTACCCAGTTGTAAAGTCTTCAGTATAGCAAAAACCATAAAAGTGAGTTGAGAGAAATGACACTCCCACTCTGCCTCAATATACACGAGCAGAAAAGCCAAGAAAATTTCAGGAACTTTTAAACATGACAAGGTAGTATAAGTGATAAAGTTCAAAATCTTTCCACCCCTTCAAGAATCACTCAGAATATCTCTCTACTAATAATATGTTTATTAATGTTACCATTCTTAGGAAACCTCCCAGCTTCCCAAATCCAAAGCTGCATTAGGCTCTCTTCTGACATTCAAGAGCCTATAGTATTACCACTAAGGGGGGGGTCAATGTGAATACTATTTAAAGCTCTACTATACTATTTAAAGCTTTTCACAGAAAACTATTGATCTTAAATTACTGTTTACATGTTTCAAACAAAGAATGAATAAAGTCTTAAATCATATATTTATCAAGACATTCTATACCAATCCAAGCTATTTTGTTTGATAGAGTAAACTATGTATGTTTTCTAATGTGACAGCTGAACACATCAAAAAAAGGTTTGAATGTTTTTTACCAAAATGAGAGTACTTCACTGTATGACCTAAAGAAATGTTTGAGGACAAATTTAACAGCACTGTAAATAAAAAGCTGAAGCAGCTGCTGGATGAATCAAAACTTCTTTTTCTCTGTTGGATAAAAGTTTGGAGAGGCCATGTCTGTTGCTTCCAGTGTGGCACTTGTATCAGAACACAGTTCTAACCAGACAGCTTCCAGCCCCCAGCTCCGTCCTACTGTGTCCGGTGATCAGGACCCTGCTGCAGCCCTCTGGGGCAGCCATCAGGATCACACACAGGCAAGATGAACACTGTAACTGAAATATATATATATATTTTTTGTTTTTACAGAGGCTATTAAAATAATCCGACCTATCAAAAATGAAGGAATACACCAGTTTTTCTGTGTCCTGTTTTGAAAGAAACCCCTTTGTTATGACATTGTTTTGAAATCGTAGTGGACTGATTTTGTAATAGACTTTATGGGGTTGTTAAAATATATGTGACGACAACTATGTTTTTTATGTTCTTTGAACTGATTGAGTCAAGTTTATTGCTGATTTCTAACCTGGCAATTTTGCTCATTCCCTGAATTAAGTTAGAGAAAATTGAACCAATCAATTTATTGCTATTAGGTACCCACACTCTCAGTGACCATAAGAGTTTGTGGTCATGTAGTGACACTGAAATATTATGTGTCATCAGCATACATATTGTGAGAGATGTTGTAGTACTCTGCAATTTGAGTGAGGAGTAGCAAATAGTATATATTGAAAAAAAGTGGCATGAGAATGGAGCCTTGAGGAACCCCATGAGTCAGATGAAACATCTGCACTGTTAATGCAGAAAACCTAGATAACAGTGAACTTGAATGTTATAAAGATGTGGATACAAATAAACTACCAGTTTTTATTGACTTTTTTGGGGATTAGCTAAATATAATACAATGTTTTGACTCACCTTTCTGATATCTGTCAAGATTTGCTTCATTGAGATAAATGGTAGATGGCTCTATTCTTGTAGCCAGGACAGCAAATTAAATAAGAATAAAACCAACTAATTAATAAGTACTTGTTAAATTGCAGATAAATGAAAACAAACGGAGATACTATGATAAGAAATTAGTATTATTCCGACAGCATCAGGGAACACATAACTGATAACCTACTTAAAAAACACACATGCAGAGCTGATATCATAACTTTATTTTGGGAATGTTATACTATTACATGTAAAATCAGAAGTAGTGATTTCCGGGCAGATAATTTAGTTCTGGACGTTTTCAATATTCCATGATTCTGAATTATACTTTAATTTTTTTCCTCAATTGCCTGTGTTTACATACTTATGTTTTAACTGCATTTTATAATGCAAATGTTGAGAAAATAAGTAGGCACTACACCTATTGATATCAAAAGGTCACAAATAGACTGAAGAACTGACTGGCGGTAGATCTGATGTTTAACGTGGGATTTATTTATGCTAATGCAGTTGTTTTTGAGGAAGAGTGACTGAAAATGTGGTTTTGTTTTTAGGACACACAGAGGATGTTGTGGCCTCAGAGGTCAGACTGTGCCCACCAGTACCCAAGCATACCACCTGCTCACCTGCTGCCAACCTACTACGTTTCACCTGAGACACAGGGTCTTGGGTTAGTGCACACTCCTGGACTGACTTTTGATGATCATTCCTGTTGCCAAGATACTAAATTAACGGTCTGAAAGTGATCTATTGTTAGCTCTTCCAAAAGATCCTCTTTGTAATTCTAGTTTAGGTCTAGAGCTGGTACAGGTCAATCAGTTGTGTCCATCCAGGTTTAATACATTGGTTTTTATCTTAGCCAGATTTAGTTAGCTTCATAAGCTTATCATCTGCGTTATTTGCTTGATGCCGCCTGTAAATTAGAAAGTTATTTTGTGAAAAACTTCTTTGCTGTGATGGTTTAAAAATTGAGAAGCAACCTGCTAGACCAGTCAGAGTTAATTAAGTTGTCACTATTCAAAATTGCCTCTGGGAACTTCTGTTTTCAGCTGTACTTGTTTGAAACACACTAAGACACGCCACAGTGAGGCACAGAAATGTAACTGGCAACAGGACTTATGGGTGTATAATTTATACGTTTTGGTGAAACATTTTCCATTGCTCACAGATTTACATAGACCGCACTTTGGTCTGTGCTGTTTTTTCGGTTTTTTTTGAGGAACTAGACTAAGCATGAAACAAAAAAATTGACTCCAAATTAAAAGCAAAGTCTCAGTAAACATATTTGAATTCTTTTTTTTTTTCTTTTTTTTTCAGATCAGTAGCGGCTCTCCTGTATGGCAGCAATTATCCCTTTCCAGCTGACAGTCCTCCTGAATGTAGCCCAGTCCCTCAACCATATCCAGCTTTCCTGCCTGCCTCATTAGACTGGCCTCTGGAAGAAAAGGAGCTGCCAGATTCCTTTGCATTTCAGGTATCAATTTATTCATTGATTATTTATGACTGTGTGGCTTTTTTGAACTGCTGTTTTATTTCTGTTCTCGTTTCAAAATGAAATCAAATAATACATTTGAATATTTCTGTTTACAGATGCTACAGTTACGCAGTGGAGGATTTACACTGGAGCAAATTGGCGACAGAATAGCACAAGCTATGAAAGAAGTAAACAAAGCTTCTCATTTTCATTTCCTCACAACAGCATATTGCATCCAATAATGAATGCAATCTTGGGGTAATATACTTAAAAATGTCAAAATAACACGTAACTTTATGTTTAACAACTGAAACAGAGTTTGCATGCTCATTTGTTGCTCATACGCCTAAGTTATTGTCTGGTAGATGAAAGGTATGCATATATACATGCTTCTAATTTAATTTGTTCTACAACGTACCAAGTCTTTCTATTTCGAGCTAACAGCGGTTTGTTTGTGTAGGCCACTATACCCGACTGGCTGGTCCACTTTGAAGCAGCTTTATTTTGGCAGGCCAAAGGCAACGGCAGCCATGCCTTGCAGTGCCTGCGCCAAGTGTTGAACTCTGCTCCACCTTCCCACCATCACTTGGCCCTCACCAATGCTGCTAACCTCCTGCTGCACTACGGTTTGAGCCCCCATGCACAGATGCTGCTGGATCATGCCTTGGCGCTCAATACATCTGAGGTAAAAAAGTCAAAAAAAAACATGAAGCATTTTAAAGCTCAGTATGTACAGAACCAAACAAGAAATGTTAAAAGAAGAAAAGCTGATTGAATCTAGGTGTGTATCTTCAGAAACTGAGATAGTAAATATAAGCAAATAAGGGTTTAACTATACAGCCAGCTCATGATTGAGATGAGTTATTGTAATATTATCGGGACAACTGAATTTTTATTTGTTGTTGAAATACGGATTTCACAAATCATGAAATGGGTCTCAAGGAAACTAGAATCAGTGTAGAAAATCCGGTCCAGATTTTCCCAACCCTTATTTGTACTTTTTGTACTTGTTTTAATGCCAAAAATGGGCATTTCAATTTGTTTTACAGATAGAATAAATGTTTAATAAATATCAAACTATGTTTTTAAGAATCTCTGTTTAGTATATTTATCAGGTTCAAATTTGATCAGTCTAAGAATTAAAACTTTGGAACTAGAGATTATCTAATGCAGTATAGACTGATTTAAAAACTATACAATATCGCTTTTAGGGCAATGCAAAGCTCAGAAGAAAATACCAAATTCATTGTCAAAGCTATCAGTAAGCATGTTGTGGTATTCACACAGTTCTATAAGTCATTTGCATCTTGTCTGTTACTCAGTCACAGTACTTTGTTCTACCAAGAACCCAAAATGCTGTCAAATGAGCAGTTTTAAAGAGGTTGTGTCCTTCAATGCTTATGTAAGGGGGTGTTTTTTGCCGGCCCAGCAATAACACACCTTCATATCTAGACCTCATAATAATAGCTTACACTTATTTGACCTGACTTCCCTTTGATGGGATATATTGTGTTCTGATAATATTGTGAAATCATGTAGACATTTCTTTACACCCATTGGCTTTGCCTGTTTATACTACTTTATTCATTGAAAAACATCCAGTCAAGGTTCCAGTCAGTTAAATACTTTCCATATTTTTTTAAAAATTTCAGAACAATTCAAAATCTAATTAATTTCAGAAATTCAAAACAGTTATTTGTTTATTGCTAACCAAAGTAAAAAAAACCTAATTATTATTTGTTTTTGTGATTGAAGTGTACTGAAACCTACCAAGCTGTGACTTTAAAACCTGAATACGTGATTTTTAAGTGCCATTACACCCCTGCTACTTCTATATAAGACAGAAAACAGACACTGAAAAGTGTTAAACCTACGTTTATTCTTCTTAATTTTGAACAGATCATAATTTTTGAACTCAATTCAGTGCAAACATTTCACTGATGATAACCTGACCTTGATACAAATTTAATATCTGAATGTTGTGAGTTTGGAACTGCAAATAAATGTTGAAGTTGTACATGTATGCTCCTTGATTAAAGTTTAATAGCAGCAATGTTAGCTATTATTGTATACATAGAAAAAAAATAGAAGTGCTTGCAAATACACAGCTTGACATAAGAAAGGTGCAGTAGGCCCTTAAAGTTAATACCGTTGTCACATTGAACACTGCAGTTTGGGAACATCCATGTTCATACTGTTGTATACCTTTTTCTATCCATCAATGTACGACGTACCAATGTCTGTTTAATCTCCTGTCAGTTTTTACATGAGGTAATTTCTCTCTCTGTCTTGTTTTGTTTTCTTCCCTCAGCCCCACGCCCTGCTCAGTTTGGTGAACGTGCATTTGGCCCAGAGCAATGTGACAGGTGCTCTGGGCTTGTTCCGCCACATTCTGGAGACAGCCCTGTCCTCGTCTTCTTGCTTTTCATCCTTTGCTGGCTGCGAACAGTGTCGCACCAGCCTGCCTTTACTACGCTGTCTTCAGTTCTACCCTTCCCTTTACAATCTTTCCCATCGACAGCCTTGTTCACGTAAGTAACTTGAGCAAAGTAAATAAGATATTTTTTACTGGTAGTTCATGATAAAAAATCAAAACAAATGAGACATTGTGATAAATATAACAATGTTTGACAAACTTTAAATAAGTTTAGTTTGATGTGTCAGCAATAGACGTACATGATTCGTATTGTGATGATGTGCTCCCAAAAATGGAATGTTGTGTTTATGCCTTCATGGCGTGGTTCATCCCACCTTGCTGAATCAGATGCAGTTACATTTAAAATGATTTGCCTCAAGTAAACAAGCAGCTTTACATGTCTCTGTTCTAAGTCATACTGCTGTGAGGGAAAATGTACTTTTTAATATGGAGCCTTGAGTAAAAGCCATTTAACTTTGCATCGTCGTTACAAGCACTTTATTTTTTATTTTTTTTAAATGTGACTTGAAAAGTCAATATTCTTTAAAATAAAATGTGTTTTCTTAATGTGCCTCTCTACCCAGTCCGAATACCACACAACACCCCACGGTGCTCCATGCCACCGGTCAAACACATGCGAGAGCGGTGCTCTATGCTTGTAGGTCGTAGATCATTTTGTGATGCGTTCACTTACACTTGGACATCTTATATATACTTCTTTAAAGACCATTTCAGATGGGATAGATGCTTACAATTCAAGTACGATTAAATGAGTAAATTTGTTTTAAAATGATTTTTATATGTATGATTGTTTAGATGAATTAAATTGAATTCTTGCGTTAAAGTTACAGCCTAGTTTTTAAATTTTGTTACGTATTTTTTTCTAAGAACACTAGTTTAACAGTAAAGATACAAAATCACGTCAGACTAATTCAAATGGATTTTCATTTTTTTTAACACATTGTACACACAACATATTTAATTAATTTTTTCAAAGCGAAATACAATCTATCAGCCTTAGTAATGAGCCCTTAATTTTTAAACAATTACTAAGATTTACTGATCCGAATAGATTATGGAGCTTTCATTTTGATAAGCACCAGTTACAAGGGTTGGACAATGAAACTGAAGCACCTGTCATTTTAGTGTTGGAGGTTTCATGGCTAAATTGGACCAGCCTGGTAGCCAGTCTTCATTGATTACACATTGCACCAGTAAGAGCAGAGTGTGAAGGTTTTATTAGCAGGGTAAGAGCACAGTTTTGCTCAAAATATTGAAATGCACACAACATTATGGGTGACATACCAGAGTTCAAAAGAGGACAAATTGTTGGTGCATGTCTTGCTGGTGCATCTGTGACCAAGACAGCAAGTCTTTGTGATGTATCAAGAGCCACGGTATCCAGGGTAACGTCAGCATACCACCAAGAAGGACGAACCACACCTAACAGGATTAACTGTGGACGCAAGAGGAAGCTGTCTGAAAGGGATGTTCGGGTGCTAATCTTGGGCTGTGGACAATGTGAAACATGTATTGTTCTCTGATGAGTCCACCTTTACTGTTTTCCCCACATCCGGGAGAGTTACGGTGTGGAGAAGCCCCAAAGAAGCGTACCACCCAGACTGTTGCATGCCCAGAGTGAAGCATGGGGGTGGATCAGTCATGGTTTGGGCTGCCATATCATGGCATTCCCTTGGCCCAATACTTGTGCTAGATGGGCGCGTCACTGCCAAGGACTACCGAACCATTCTTGAGGACCATGTGCATCCAATGGTTCAATGGTATCCTGAAGGCGGTGCCGTGTATCAGGATGACAATGCACCAATACACACAGCAAGACTGGTGAAAGATTGGTTTGATGAACATGAAAGTGAAGTTGAACATCTCCCATGGCCTGCACAGTCACCAGATCTAAATATTATTGAGCCACTTTGGGGTGTTTTGGAGGAGCGAGTCAGGAAACGTTTTCCTCCACCAGTACCACGTAGTGACCTGGCCACTATCCTGCAAGAAGAATGGCTTAAAATCCCTCTGACCACTGTGCAGGACTTGTATATGTCATTCCCAAGATGAATTGATGTTGTATTGGCCGCAAAAGGAGGCCCTACACCATACTAATAAATTATTGTGGTCTAAAACCAGGAGTTTCAGTTTCATTGTCCAAGCCTTGTAACTAGTAATGTGCTTGTAACAGTACCACAAGGTGGCATTATAACCCACCAAGTTGTTTGCCAACTGCAACAAATTATTTGTCATACAATGTGATTTTCAGGAATTTCTTTTAGATTGGGTTTCTCACAGTTGAAGTGTACCTACAATGATTATTACAGACCTCTCCAGCCTTTGTAAGTGGGCCTTGTTTCAAATACTTATATTCCCCACTGTATACATTTACCTCGGTCACACAGTGGTGACACCAAACTTTTGCACTCTGGGGAAAAAGTTTAACAAGGAAATTTCCCAGAATGTAAAACATCTATATCATCCCAGCTTTCTGCTGAAAAGAGAAACCAAAAGGTTTTTTAGGTCTGATATGAGCTCCTTTCTCAGAGCTGTGAGAGTTGCTGAAAAAAATGCTGTACTGTATGATGGGTTCTCTGTTTGAACTAAAACCACATTTTCTTTTTTTAGTGTAGCTGAGGAGAAAAGTGCCTTGAAGTGAAGAAATTCTGCTACTCAATAATTTAAGCAGCTGAAAATAGCTAATAGTAACTTCAGATAAAACTATATTTTACCCTCTAAAGCTAAATATTAGTGCGGGAAAACAAGTGCTTGAAGTCAAACAAGCTCTGACAAAACACACCTACCGTTAAGCAAATGTTCAAGTCACAGTCAGCTTTAAAACTGATTTATTTTCTATTTTTTGTGTTTCATTAGTAAAGAACCTTTTAAAGATTATAAAATGTCTCCTTGCTGCTTGAACAGGAATGTGTTTGCTTAAGTAAGGAATCTCTGGCTCAGTTTAAAAGATAATAAACAAAGCAAAACTCAACAATTTAATTTCTCCAGTGTATGTGGATTGAGTCAGTTTTCAAATGCAATCCTGAGCCTTGAAGGAATTGTAACAAAGGTGTTGATTTCCCAGTAGCTATGTTTACATGCACAAAGTTTTATGATAGAGCAAAAACCAAATAATCTAATCACGACGTGTGTCAACATGCACTATGCTTTATTCATAATAGAAGCACTTTGATACGTGCAAAGTTGTTGGATTTCCCTAAACCAACCACAGAAGAAGTCGTACTTCCACCTGTGCTGTAAAAAAAGAAAACAACAAACAGGAAAGTGTGTTGGTTTCATTCCAATAAGCCCTTTACTCCGAATACTTGTCCACGTAAACATGCCTCTTATGAGTCAACAGAGTTCGAGTGCAAAAGACTGAGAAATATAATAAAAAGCAGCATGGTTGCTGTTTCTTAAATATTAAATGCATTGAATTCTGTTGTGAAATTGTTTGCAGGGTTCTTTGCACATGTAAAACCAGGCATACTGTGTCTTCCTGAGCTTTTGTACAAATTACTTTGTCTTACCCAGTGGCTGAAGCAAAATTATGATTGCATTGATTGCCATATAATCAGAACTGAACATCTAAATTGAAGTGAACATGCCATTTCCTATTAGTGTGTTTTAAAAAAAACATTCATGTGGATTTAAATGGAAAAAGTAAAGGTTTGAATAGTAACTGAAGCTTTGTTTGTGGTGATCCAGAGGATGGAACCTGCATGACTGAGGAACACTCTGGCATACAGCTGGAGGAATGGGAAGACCGTGAAGTGACGCAGGATGGAACTGCTAACTCGGCCATTGAAGACACGTTGCTCTTTGAGAGTAAGCACAGATTTTCTGTGATGCCTTCATTAAACTGTAAAACGGTAAATAAATTAAAAAAAAGACCAAAGTCCTGTAGCAAATAGTTTGGTTCCAAAGAAATATTAAGAAATTACTCTTCAGTTTGTTGAGGTTTTACAAATAAATTAAGCTTCAACATATAATGCCTTTCCAAGTACTCGTACTCGTCGTCTTCCGCTTGATCTGGGACCGGGTCGTGGGGGCAGCAGACTCAGTAGAGACACCCAGACGTCCCTCTCCCCAGACACCTCCTCCAGCTCCTCTGGGTGGAGCCCAAGGCGTTCCCAGGCCAGCCGAGAGACATAGTCCCTCCAGCGTGTCCTGGGCCTCCTCCTGGAACACCTCCCGAGGAAGGATGTGGAGGAGCAGCAGCTCTACTCCGAGCCCCTCCCAGATGTCCGAGCTCCTCACCCTATCTCTAAGGGAGTGCCCGGCCACCCTACGGAGGAAGCTCATTTCAGCCGCTTGTATCCGGGATCTCGTTCTTTCGGTCATGACCCAAAGTTCATGGCCATAGGTGAGGGTAGGAACGTAGACCGACCAGTAAATCGAGAGCTTTGCTTTTCGGCTCAACTCTCTCTTCACCACAACGGACCGGCACAACGCCCCCATTACTGCAGCAGCCGCACCAATCCAACTGTCGATCTCCCGCTCCATTCTTCCCTCACTCGTGAACAAGACCCAGAGATACTTGAACTCCTCCACTTGAGGCAGGAACTCCCCTCCAACCTGAAGAGGACAAGCCACCCTTTCCTGCTCGAGAACCATGGCCTCGGACTTGGAGGCGCTGATCCTCATCCCAGCCGCTTCACACTCAGCTGTGAACCGCCACAGCGCATGCTGTAGGTCTTGGCTAGATGGGGCCAGCAGGACCACGTCATCTGCAAAAAGAAGAGACGAAATCCACTGGTCCCCAAACCAGACCCCCTCCGGCCCTTGGCTGCGTCTAGAAATCCTGTCCATAAAAGTTATGAATAGGACCGGAGTCCAACATGCACCGGGAACAGGTCCGACTTAGTGCCGGCAATGCGAACCAAACTCCTGCTCCGCTCGTACAGGGACCGGATGGCCCCTAATAAAGGGCCCCCGACTCCGTACTCCTGGAGCACCACAAGGGACACAGTCGAATGCCTTCTTCAGGTCCACAAGTATTAAAGCCTTTCCAAGTATTTAAACTTTTTCCACGTTTTGTCGCATTACAACCATTAGTATGATCCTGTTCCTGCCAATTCAGTTCAGTTGGATATGTCACTTTTTCTATTTTTAAGACAAAGGAACAAACAAACGTCATAAAGTTTTATAGAGAAATTAATTATACTCTGCTTTTCTGATTCCCAGAGCAGAGACTGTTTTGTTTAGTTAGTTTAATCTTGTAATGATGCTGTGTTTGTTTCCTTAATGATCTGCAGTGACAACAAAGGTAGGCTGCAGATGACGTTTTGGTCCTCATCACTTTTGATTTGTTGTCAAACACAATTTCTCTCCCTTCTGTAATCCTGCCTTTGTCCCCGATCATTCACATGTTATTGTAGACAGTAATGGCTCAGGTGAAGCAACGACACAGCAACAGGCATCTCCTTCCACCGCAGGAGCCTCTAAAATGTCATCATCCTTTGGAGATGGAGGAGTGGAAAAAGAGGATGAGTGGCAGCTAAGGGAGGACCTGATGGGAGCATTTGAGGGAGCACTGGACGTGGGAGGAAAACGTGGGGACCTGCAAGGTATAAGAGTGCTCAAGAACGACCGTGTCCTGGGGGCTCGTGCTGGAAGTGGACCATGTTTTGGAAACTGTGAGGATGATGATGGAGCAGAGTGGGTAAGTGTGGAAACTGAGCTTTTGTTCTTAATTATTAAAAGTAAGTTGGACAAATGTGACTGATAAGCTGAATGTGTTATTTCTTTTTGTTGTATGTTTTTTAGATCACCTTCCAGGTAAAACGGGTTCGGAAAACTAAGGCAGATGGATCAGAAAGTGTTACCATCTCTGATGACAATCAAAACGAGGAGTCGCTACCTGAAGGGAGCTCTGTACTGGAAATCAGTGGTCCAACTATTCCATCTCCTGGTCCTTCAGGTAACAAAACACCTGCATTTTATATGCCTACAACAGCATGAATATGGGAAAACAGCATCTTTTTGTGCCTTTTGAGCAGGTCGCTGGAGAGACTATACAAGCCTTGGCTGGCCTGGACCAGAGGAGTGCCAGCGTACACGGAGGGTTGACCTCACTACTGTAGCTAGTACTTGGTTGGCTGTTTCTGCCAAGAATATTGAGTAAGTCTGCTGATATAATACGTACAATAAAAAAATACATTAATTATGTATTTATTTAGACACATTACCAATTCATGGCATTAGTCACCTCAAGGAGAAATGTAAAAAAAGTAAAAAATACTTTTTGTTGATGGTGAAAGTAGGAATGGAAATAAAGCAACAAAACCACATGTATGTTTGTCATGTTAAATTAGCATCATGTAAAACAAGTGTTTTTTCCTTCGTTTTGTGTTTCCTATCACCACTTCTGTGTAGCATCACAGAGCACATAGACTTTGCCACCCCACTCCAAGAGCCTGCAGCTGAACCTTTATGCAATGCCAACCTAGCTGCCAGTATGCACACCCTTGACCACCTGGCAGGTGTAGCCAACCGCGCCTCTATCCACTACACAGGGGAAGCCCAGCTGCGAGAGGTACACTGAGGCTGAGATCAATTATTACACAAACTAATAAACAAAATAAGCTTGAGAAGAATGTGTGAGATAGAAAAAACATGATGGCCTTAAGAAAGCTGTTTGCTGTTATTATTAAAGCAAAATGAAACAAACAGAATCACATTAACTAAAATTGTTAAAAATTCTACCATTCTTATTTAAAGTTGTTCTGTTTCACAAATTCCATAAAGTACAGATAATTTAAGGCTTACATGTCAAAGGTCCTTTGTCTGAGATGTTGCTCCTTCTAGAGGTTAAAATTGCAACGAATCAAATGCCCAACTTTCAGATTTCACTTTAAGCCTCACTGGAGTCTTCTTTGTCACTTCTGAAGGTCCTGCAGAACCTTGGTAAGGATAAGTCCCCCCCCCAGTCATTTGAGCAGGTGGGAACTCGCATTGCTAAAGTCTTGGAGAAGGTGAGTCCCCTCAGGTGATCCAGGAGATTTTAAGAGTAATTTTTGTTAAATTTGTTCTTCATTTTCTATGGCAAAGTTTATTTAGTTTTTCTTACAGTTTTTCATATACCGTCTGTATGTAATTTAACAAACGGCATGCAGTACAAACAAAATTTTCTTTGAAGTTAAGTTTTAATTTGAACATTACTAATTGGCCATCTGTTGAGAGCTATGTTGACACTGATTGTTATTTTTGTTTCATGAACGAAGTAAAACTATCTTCAGATAGTCTAACATTAAAGTTTTCTGTTTTGAGGAAAAATAAGCTAAACGTCATCGCTGGATGGCTTGAGAGATTGAGTTCTTGACAGTTTCATGTTTTGCAGCTGTTCTACGATGTGTTTTTCATTTTGAGTTGTGTCAGGAAAAGGTACAAACAAGTCCGCAGCAAGTAATCGGCTAACTGAAATGGTCCTAAAACTTTTTAAACTCAGTTCATTTTAACTTATTTTCACCAATTAGAATCAAACATCTTGGGTATTATCCAGCATGGCTGCACTGTACTGGAGGGTGAAAGGTCAAGGCAAGAGAGCTATCGACTGCCTGCGCCAAGCCCTCAACTATGCCCCTCATCACATGAAGGCAAGTTAGATACAATTATTTTGTCTTTTTTTTTTTTTACTGATAGATTAATAAATAAAACATATTTATTGTACTTTTTCTGCTCTCGAAATGGAACAGGATGTACCACTTATCAGCTTGGCCAACATCTTTCAGAACGCTAGGTTATGGGAGGATGCCCTTACAGTTGCCCGCATGGCTGTAGAGATTGCACCGCACTTTGTTGTGAATCACTTTACCCTTGCCAACGTCTATTTTGCAATGGTAACAATACTAAATCAAATCATTTGTTACTGTTTGTTCGCATGTATTTTTGTGGTAAAATACCCTGTTGCTCAGGTCTTGTTGTTTAGCCTGAGCTGTAAAAGCACCTTAAGACACTTCTCCATTAAGATCACTGTTTTCTTTTCTTGATAACAGGAGGAGTTTGAGAAGGCTATGCACTGGTATGAGTCCACTTTGAAGCTGCAGCCAGAGTTTGCCCCTGCCAAAGATCGACTGAGAACCATTCAGTGTTACCTGCTCACCAAGAGGGAGCGTCGACAGCCCTAAACCACTCAGCCTGACCTCAGGGCCAACCCAGCATTCATAAACGCATCAGACACATTCAGACATTCTCTCCTACAGAATTATTCAAATACATTGAAAATATTGGAAAGTTGAGTCAACAGTCATCATTTTGTGTAATCCAGGCCTTTCTTTCTTCATTGGTGGTCAAACCTACCCCTATTAATTAGGTTGAAATGTACATAAGTTAGCCCCACAGCTGCAAGACCTTTGCTATTCAACAACAGAGAGCGTGTGATGCTCTTATAATGTTGTTTCTGTTTGATTCACTTTTAAAAATAAAAGGAGGATCAAAGTGAGTTATGCTTTTAAAGTCGACTTCTGATGTAACTTTAAATTCAACCTGGGCCAACCAGAAGACTTTATTATTGTTCTTTATGAAGGCATTTTAATAATAGAAAATAACTTCAAACATAAACATGTTTTGCTCCACTGTTCTCAAGAATAATGACATATAATCTCCTGAAGGAGGTGCCAGATTTAAATGTAACCTAAAATTCTAACTCAGAAAGATATAAAGTATTTAGCAAAAATCTTTTGCTGAGATGATAGGGAATGTGCTTCTCAACTCAGAAGTTAAACGAGTTTTAATTGAGCGATTAATGCCCTCTTTATGCTTCTTAAAAAGGAATGGGAATTTTCAGTGTATGCACTTTTTTTCTTTTATCATTCCTATTTATATGGGACCTACGAATTGATTTTACTACAAGTTAATTTAAATCTGAAAGAGTGAAAATGACATGCGGTTTTGTTTGCTTCTCAACATGTGGAAATTACCTGGCAGAAAAGCATTTGTCACTGACAGCCTATAAAACAAAATCAAATCTGTATTAAATGTACAGTATTAAAGGCAGTGTGTGGATTTTTTTTCTCAATGTTACCTTTTGGTGTCCACAGGAAGTGAAAGCAGTAGCTTTCACTTCCTGTGAAAGCTTTAGACATAATATTTCTTCTGCTTATAAGTATAAATACTTTTCAGACAAAACCATAAATAAATATAACACCTACTTAGCAGTAGGTGGCGCTGCTGGACTTTTTGCCAGACACCAGTTATCAGCTCCTTCATCATCTCCCTTTCAGTATGATTGCACCAGTTTCATTTTATTTCAGTTAAAACTTTATCTTTTAGGTATTGTTAACACAAATTTTCAAAAGACAAGGCAGCATTTATAATATTTTTGGGGAAAATACATTTTTCATTTTAGAACATGCAGTTTGATTTGTATTCATTTTTATTCAAGTTCAGAAAGGGAGATTTCTAGAGCTAGGCTTCATCATTTCCTGTACGTTTCAGAAGTGGGTTCTAAGTCCTGACAGCAATGAAGGGGTGATTTCAGGCTCTGGACCATTTAGTTATAAAGTTGTGTTAAAACTTTAAATGTCTAGCAGTTGTATTTAACCCCCTTTACTGTGATAGCCCTAAACAAAATCGAGTGCAATCAGCAGCCCTGTTACCAGAGTAAGTAGAGTCCACTTAAGTGTAATTTAACCATATAATTTTATAGTATAAATTAAACTTCTGTTAAGGCCTCAAAAGTTCATTAGAGAAGTATAGTATAGGATACTAACTCTGCAAGATCTCCAGAGATCTGCTGCTCAGTTGGCAGAATCCTTTTACAGGAAAGCTTTTAACCATGCACGCCACAGTTTACACAAGACTACCACAAAGAGAGCAATAAGAAGTCCTGTTTGCAGTTGCCACATGCCATGTAAGACACAAATGTGTAAGGAGGTGCTTTGGTCAGATGAAACTAAACTCTTTAATAACATGCTAAATGCTGTATGTGATGGGAAAGTAGCATGGCACAGCAACCTGAAAACCATCGCCACATTTAAAATCTGGTGGTTGTAGCATCATGCTGTGGATATTCCTTTTTTCAACATGAACAGGAAGCTGGTCAAAAAGAGCAAATATGATTAACATGATTTCTTTTTTTGAGTTCGGTAACGCAAAGGAGCCTGTTTTACCTTTGAAGATATACCCTTAAGAGTTTCATTAATATCTTTAAAACCATAGTGGAACAAACTAAATGTTTTCCCGCAGAAACCAGGGCTAACCTAGCACAGGCAAATACATTTTGGGCAGTTTTACCCTCCTAACCTTTTGGGAAAAGTCTGGGATTAACCCATCCTCCTCCTACATGATGCAAGATCCATACTGATGTGGACACGCAAGGTTGCTGAAGAAAAACCTGGTCGGCCTGCACAGGGTCCTGACCTGATAGAACATGTTTCGGATGAATTAGAGCCGAGACTGAGCCTTTCTTGTCGCTGACCTCATGAACGGTGGAAGTAGTGGTCAAACTTAAACACATTTCTAACCTTGTAGACAGCCTGCCCAGTGGAGTTGAGGCTATGATAGCTGTGTGGGCCATATCCTATTAAATAGTTTGCATCATGAATATCATTAAAGTTCATTTTTGTTTTTCATCAGTTGTCATAAGACTGCTATGTGGTTGGGCTCAGAGAAGGTGGAGCATTCATTTTTGAAATGTAGATCTCAATTGAATGCAATAATGAACATGCTTACCAATCATGGTTTTTGGAATTATCCCTGAGCTCCTGAAGTAATTTACTTTCCAGAATATTTTTTAATATTAGGCCTTAAGACCTTATGTTTTGAATTGGTGTCTTTGCATATTTAAGCATAAGCTGTTTTCTAAAGTTTTATTGTCACTCAACTTGTCCTTGTTTGTCCATGTCCAGATTCTTAAATGTTTGGATTACAACATTGTTTAAACATTTTTCTGATCTTCATTATATGTTATACTGTTTCCAAGGTTATTTCTAAATTATTTTTGCTGTGCCTCTTAAAATATATTTCTTAATTGTGCAAGTAAACATTGAAATATGTTTCCCTTGAGTTAACAACAAATGACCAATATAAATGTCCTGTGGAGTTTACTTTCATTTTGAGATTGGATGTGAATTTTAGCTGTCATTTTTTTAAATCAATTAGTGCTATAATTAACTTATTTTGGTTTCTTTGTTTGCCTTAGAAAAGGATGGGTTTACCACAAACAAAGCCTAGCTTCAGAATATACCAAGAGATGAATGTGGCCAGCCAAATAATGATAAAATGCCAAGTAATTATTAAAAAGGTTAGCCTTGAAACAGAAAATGTGTGTAAAACAGTACATACCTGGGATATTTATTATCCCCTGGCTGTTTAGAGTTCTGTATGGGAATGTGATGCTGCTTATGCAGCATGAAGACTCATGAACTAAAGATGGAACACTATGTTCATTCACATAAGAAGGGACAACCACATAGTATTCATGTATAAATTCACTTTTCTTTCCTTCTGGCTTTATTCGCCCTGAAAATACTCATTCTAAAAATGGCTTAAGCACACAACAGTATTCTATTTTTAGAATCCTCTGAAGTAACATCATGGTTGCAGAGGAGCTGAAGTGTATGCACGGAATCTTTTAAATAAAAGAAAAGCACGTGCAAAAGAAACAAATGCTGCTATAGAGCCCTCCCCTCTCCTTTAGATCCACTGTGGACAAAACCTTCTGCTTTGCAAATGGATTGTATTTATTGTCATCCCCGCTGTCTATTTCTGTGCAGTCAAACCTCTTCTCCGCTCTGTTTTGGAATGTTTCTCAATGAATAATTGACTGAAAATGTATTTTTGACCACCCCTATCTTGGGTGCGGTGTATAAATAGCTCATGTGCTGCAAAGTGTGCATGGATTTGTCAGGGATGTTAGGCCTGGGAGTAGGAGCTCTGTTATGTAATAAGCATGTGAGTTGGCACGCCACAGAAATACTGCATTGAATGGGTGAGTCTAGAAGCTCTGTTCCCATTCAGTGTTTTCAGCACAATTGTATACTCACTGGGAGTCACGGGAAGTCTTTTGAAGCTGAGGCAGCTAATTTTAAACAGGACTTGTGCATCTTATATAAACACATAGGTACTTATCTGCATACATTATATTGAAATTATTTTACATTTCATTTAAAATATTATCCCCCAACACTACGACCACCAATATCCAAATACCTGCATTTCAATTTACAATTTGAGCAGCTTATACTGTTGTATGAATACAAAAAATTGCTCTTTTTTTCCAAATGATGAGCTACATTTAAGCTGTTCAAGTTTAGGATATTTGTTTTTTGTTATGATAGTTTTTATTTCTATGTTAGTAATAATAATACTGTGGGAGAAACCTATTTCGAGTTTAAAAATGCATATTCATGACACTTTTTGGGGATGGAAAATAATCCATATTTACTTCTTAATGAAGCAGCTTTATAGATTCTCGAAAGTATTTTTCTTTTACTCTTTAATAATTTGTCATTACACAAAATTTTTATGCTTATAGGCATGTTGGAATTTGTTCAGCGTAAGCAAGTAATGTATATTTAGCTCAGCATGGCTTAATTTAGAAACACTGAATGAAAGTGATGCAAGACATTATGTAATAATTGTCAGTTCCCTGCATGGACATGAAAGACTATTTTTAAAGGCACGGAGATAAAGTGCACTAGGATTTCAAACATAGCCAGAATCTTTGTTTCAATTTCAATTTTGTTTGTTTGTCCATAAAGAGTTGTAAAAATACCCATCAAACACAATGATTTATCTAGAATTCCTTTGTACTTTACAGTTTATTAGTTGAGGAAAAATAGTAAAAGCAATGCTTACTTATTGGCACCCCTGGTAAAAATGTGTGAAAAGCCATAAATAAATCTTTTATTGCAGTAGCATAATTTTACAAAGATTAGATTATTTTATTTTTACCTCTCTCACAACCTCCCTTAATATGTGTGGCATATAAACGTGGGTCTTCTTCCAGCCTTGTTTGTCACAGTTCTAGTTTAAAAATAAAATAGACATTGCTATGACTTTAGATAAGGACAATTTTGGTCCTTTTTAAAGCCCTTTCCTTAATTATGAAGATAAACACACCAAGCAAAAAAATCATATGTTCCCTCATTTTTTCCATTTTAAAGAGTAACTACTGGATATGGGCTTGTTTGTTGCATCATATGTATAACACAAGAAAAAACAAAGTCATATGTTACTAATTGAAAGTAACTTGATCTTCTAATCAAAAAAGTAGTGTATACATAAAAAAGATGTTTCACCTAAGATTTAATTTATAGAGATTGTTATGACTGCCACTAATTTTGATTGTTGTATGAATTTATTTTTCTTTAGAGTGAATACATGCACTCAAATCAAAGATTTAAATGTTTGACCTTTCTTACTTCCAAACAGAGCAAAGTTTTGGACAACAAATTACAGCTGCTTAAAAACAAAACTGGAGGAAATATGACACAAGTTTCAGTCACATTCCAAAAAGAAAGAAACAATTATGCTTTTGGGCAACAACCTGTAACACTGACAAACCCACTAACCCATTGACTGCTAAAGGCACCAGCCTCTCAGTGACTTTGCAAGGATTAAGCAGCTATTTGAAATAAATAGATGGATGATTGTATCCACAATGGATTTTCTGGATATTACTTTTGTACTTAATCACATTTGTACATAAACAATATATTCAATGCTCAATATTTCTTACTGCATGGGACTTTTTCTCTCTCTCTTATTAAGACTAAGTAATGCAGGAATACAATACGTTTATCATCGATTCATCTTCTGATTATTTTCACAAGTAGTGTGTATCCCTAATTGTGCTCCAGTCAATAAATTTACAAAGAAGATACAAAGATCACATTGTAAAGACAGGGAACAGGAAGATTTCTGCTTTTACTCAAAAACATTTATCTTTTTTGTTAATTTTGTTTAGATTTAATATGTCTTCACAAACGTCCTGCAGCCTTGTATACATCGTTTTAAACCTAATGTAATAAGATTCAAAGAAAGACAAGACAATCTGAATAGTTCTTTTGATTCAGCACCATGGACAGTTCTCCAGTGATTCCATCACACTTCATTCAGAATACCACTGTCATCTCAAAGATGATTATACAGATAGGTGGAGAAAACACTGGCTTTGCACATCAGGGCATAAATTATCAGCATAACAAAAATCATCTGGTCTTTACCAAGTTCTCATGTCTAGAAAAACACTGGTAAAAACTAAGGACATAATTGCTGCTTCCACTGACTTCCACAGGAAAAACAGCTGCCATGAATCGTTAATCAAATGCTTTTGATTACATAATCATCACCAAGTGAGATCACATCTTTACAAGCACATGTTTTACAGTCCAAAGCATACAGGTGTGTGTTAACACAACGCCAAAGAGGAGAGACACCAGCAATGACCTCAGAGATTATGTTGACACTGCTTATCAACCTGGCAATGGTTGATAATAGACACTTTTCCAAACAAACTGAAGTCTATCATTCTACAGTGAGAAAAGTGAAAGACATTTAGGGCTTTTGTTATTCTACCCAGGACCTTCTGACAAATTCACTCAAAGGTCTGACCATGCAATGTTCAAAGAAAATGCAATCAACCCAACAAATCATCACAGACTCTAAATATTATTTAACATGTTAAATGTTGGAATTAATGGAAGGATTTTAGAAAAAGACTAAACACCCTTTGTTTATTTGGTAGGGTTGCTGGAGAAAATCCTCTTCTCTCCTCAATAGTATGCCATTACACCTTGGGTTTGGAAGGTTGCATCTGAATAAACCAGAATATATCTGTAACAATATATGCCTCTATAAAAGAGAAAGCCAAAGTATAAATATTTTCCCTTGACAGACATTTACATGTCTGAAAAAATCAAATATAAAATTACCACGGACAACTCATACCAGTTGTCAAGCATTGTGGTGGAGGGGTGTTGATTTGGGCTTGTTTTGTAGCTTCATGATCTGTTCACTTTACAAGTAAAGAGTCAACCATGATCTCTGTCTGCAAAAAATAGTTATTCAGACATTTTATCACAGCAAAGCAAGACACTATGTAAAACCATACAGAAAATTACAGCTGAAGGTGATTATACAACCATTTTGTTCATTGGGACAGCTTTTGTTTTTTTTTTAAAGATTTTTCTTTTTTTTCAGCACTAGTCGCCTTTTTTTTAATTTATTTTTTTTGACAGTAGGCAGACAGGAAAGAGGGGTAGAGAGAGGGGGAGACATTTGGCAAATGTCGCCGGGTCCGGGACTGGAACCCGGGACGGCCGCTTCAAGGACTGCAGCCTCTGTACATGGTCGCACACTTAACCCCAACACCATCAGCGCCGCTGGGTCAGCTTTTCTGTTGGCTTGATTTTGTTTTAGACAGTCTAATTCTTTGCACACATGATCATATTTACATATTGGCACCCTCACGTGTCCACCATGCCACTGCAAAATCTTTGCTTATGTGTGTTGCTTTCTCATGCTCCTTATTTTTACCTAAATGTGGATTTCATTTCTTCATTTCTTCTCATTGTCATAGATTTTTAGATTCACCAGTGAAGGGAAAATAATACTAGTCTCTTAAAAATTTGAACAAAAGCTGTTTTTACACCAGTGACTCAGCTTCCTTAGTTAGAACTCAGTGATTGCTTAGTTAAATTTCAATGGATGCAAATGACTGTTATTAATTTTTAGATTTCTCAGAAGGATTGTAGTATCATTTGATTTGTTTTTCTGTGTCTGTATCTCTGTTTATTTTCTTTGTGATTGTATTGTAATTGTATGAACAGCGCTTTGAGTGTCTCGTTACTGAAAAGCACTTTATAAATAAACATACCTTACTGTACCTTACCTTTTAGAAATAATGTTAATAATGAGTGTTAAATCTGTTTTGTGTTTTTGTGCAATGAAGGTTAGGAATCTTTGGTGTATTCATTGCCAAATAGTCATTTTATGTGGACAGCCATGTCTTGGTAGGTTTGCAGTTTTGCAACACTATTTCCATTGTTGCATGATGGGTTGCCTGGTGCTTTGTGAGATGTTTAAAACTTTTGAAAATTGTTTAATAACTTAATTTTGCTTAAATTTCTCCACAAATTATCCCCGACCTGTCTGGTGTGTGCGTTGGCCATTATGATGGTTTTTGTTTATTGAAGTTCTCTATCAAACCTTTGAGGCCTTCAAAAAACAGCTGCATTTATACTGAGATGCGTTACTCACAGTTGGACTTTATTGACTAATTAGGTGATTTCTGAAGGCAATTGGTTGCATTAGAATTTATTTAGGTAGATCAGAGTTAAGGGGCCTGTATGTATTTGCATGCCACACCATTCAGAATTGATTGTGTAAACAATGTTGAAAATACTCTGTCCTGTTCTTTCCACTTCACTATTTTTCAGCACCTGGTGTTGGTCTATCACATAAATTCCTAACAAAATAGAGTGAAGTTAAAGGTTTAAATATGATAAAATTAGGAAAAACTGCAAGGCCAAATTGTACCTAGTTACATTCACTCACTCACATTTATTTGAGTAATTTAGAGAATAAAATGTATTTCTAGGCACAGTTTTACAGTACCATATATTTACTTCTACTCAAGTAATAATATTTTAAAAGTAATATTATTCTTTTCTGAGTCATTTCTGGCTACTTAACCCACTTCTAGTTTTGAATGAAGAACAAACATGTTTTAACCAAAAATGCACCAGACAAATTAAACATCACATCAGGGGCTGCATGTCTAGCCACGTTCTTGTTGAGTGCACAAATAAGCTTAGGTATTCCTACCAAAGACATGCCATGTATCTGACTTTTAACCACAAAACTTTTCCTTCATATGTTTTAGTGTTCTTCATTACACCACCACCTGATAGTTTGATATCCCACTGTTATTTTCAGGAGAAACTAGGCAAACCTAAGAAAAGGTACTGGAGGATACTGGATTGAATAGCAAAGCAAATGACTTGTATCAATCAACCCAGGAAAAAGGATAGCGGTGAAGTCAATAAGCTCATATAATTTAGTTTAACATGTTAATAATGCCAATCGGTTTTATTAACATTGCTCAAGAAAATTGGCTCACACAGACAAAAACACATAAGTGCATGTTTGATAGATCACTACTTTATATTAAAAGTTTTCATGGTAAATAGGTAATCAAGAACAAGCACTGTATGATTTTTTTCCCTCTGAAATCATATATATATATATATATATATATATATATATATATATATATATATATATATATATATATATATATATATATATATATATATATATATATATATATATATATACACCCCCTTCTACAGGGCGAATCAGACTCATCACATCAGATGTCACTCTTTTGCTTATGTTGTGTGTGTGTCAGCATTAACTATGAAGGATTGGTCTGTGTATTCATGTTTGTGATATATTACTATGTTGACGACATATGTTGACATTAACATATGTTGAAGCACATTTAGACAACAATGCACATCGTGGCTGCAGTGTAATCAGAAAACATATTAATAAAAACATTAAAAATAAACTAAAGTTCAGTCTCCTGCAAATGCAATGCCATGAAAATCCTGCAGGTTGCAGCTTTAATGAATGAGACAGTATCTCCATTCTTAAAGAGACACGTCTTTTTATATTAGAGGATTTTGTGTTAATTTATATCTTTACTCTGGAAAGTCTGTAATTTGTCAGATGAAAGCTACCGCGGGTTTATGTTCCGCCTCTTGCACAATAGCATCTTGAGCAGAGAAACCCGCAGCGCCAGGCGTGTTGAGTACGGGAGTTAAAAATAGCATCATCGGTCGGCCAAGCGCCGCTCCGTTACTACGCGTTTCAGCATTCTGCCCTGTGCAGGGGGGAGTCTGCAGGACTGAGACCGCGGCAGCCATCCTCCTTTTTGTGTAGCTCCGCATTATTACTTTGAGGGTCACTTGTGGTTGTTCAGGAGTAAGCCCAACCTGAACTCCATTTTAAGCACATTTTCCTGCTTTATACGAGTTTATTCTCACATTACTCACCGCTGTGCTCCTGATGTTACTCGCTTGCTCTCTGTAAATAAAACAGACGTTTGACAATCACCAAACCGTGGCCTATTCGGTTTAGTGAAAGACGTGTAGTCTTTTTGCTCATCCTCTACTCTTATACATTTCTACTGGCTAATTGGACCCTCGACTGTGTTTATTCACATTAAAGGAAAAAACAGGCTTTGCTTCCACCTTCAAAGTGGGAGATTCTCTACCTGACGTCAATGTCTGTGTGACTGACGCAGCCCGGAGCAAAAGGACGTCTGTTGTAGTTATTCATTTGTTCAAGCGTTTAAAATAAAAAGCACACCCAGTGACCCACCTCGAAGCTCTACAATTTTAGATTCGTTGGAGTATTTTAGCCCCTATTTATTAATTGTTTTCTTTGCACAGATTGGGTGCGTCTCTGCGCGCAGCTGGGCACGCGCACGCTGGGAAATGAGGGTGCCACCGTGCAGCGAAAAATCATGAATTCATTTTTATTAAATGCTAAAATTGTGCACATTATCTAACATTACCAAACCCGGCCCGAGCGGTCTCTTGCTGGCAGTCTTGATCATGCGGGCAGGCTTGAACGTGCAGCCCACCGTGCAAAGAGGGCTCGGGCTTGCTCTCAAACGCCGCACGCTCGAAATTCCTCCAAGGAACCTCTGCGAGATTTTCTTTTTTCATCACGCGCGAGCTAAAAATAGAAACGGGGTTGGATCGTGATCCAGAAATAGATAGGGGGCATCACTCCTATAAAAGGCATACCATTCAAGAGTACAGTGAGAGAAGAGAAAAACCGGAGCAGATTTAATGACAAACAGGGTGTTCAGTCAGGTTTTTTAGAGCTACTTTTCGTGTTTTCAACAGAGGCTCTACTGCTACAACGGTGAGTTGTTTTAGCCGTTCTCTGAATGCACCAGTGTCTTTTTATCCCAGTATTGTGCATCAGTATTATGCATTTTTTGTTCTCTTTTTCGGCTTTGCATCTGTTTGATTAAGATGGGATGCCTGCTTGAACAAATCGCATTGAATGATTGTTTTTTTGTAGGAAATGCTGCTATTTTTACAGCTTACTGGAGGGGACATCAACCGGTGTGTGTTTGCAGCTACACGGGGATCACCCTCAGTTATGGTTATTAAAATGGGTGGATAAGTCTTCCACCTGTTCGTACGAGATAAAATTGCCAATATCAATCTTGCTGCTGTTACTTTGTGATCTCCATTCTGAGATTTGCTGCCCGGTTTTCAGCCAAGAAGTGTATTGGGAGCTGTCCTTTTGGTTGTGGTGCTGAACTGTTTCGGGTAGTGGTTGCTGGTTTGCAGCCAGCGCAAATACAGAAACCACTGTGGGTATGTCTGATTAGTTTCATGCACCAGGGTTAATGCTTTTTGATGTGTTTTGATCTTCACGCATTTGCAATACTGCCCTGAGATCACATGCATGAGTGATTTTCTTTCCATGCAGATACTGAAGAGAGAGCAGTTCGATGCCAAACATAAAGCACTACATTTACAATTTGAAACTGTTTGCAGATTTTTTTCATCTCTCCTTCCATTTGTGCACCATGAGCCTCGAGTCGTGACTGCTTAAAGTGAATAAGGCGCGTGCTGCGTCAGTGGCGTCTGGCTCCGGTGCGCTCGAGACAGATGGGGAGAATCGTGACAGGCTGGGGAGACGCGTCCTCGACTGAAAGACTGGGCGGTCCAATGAAAACGAAACGAGGGTGGGGCCCCTACATTAGCAGCTGGGGATTTGGAGCCAAAATTAACCCTTTGCAAATAATAAAAACTTTATGTTTATTTAAACTGAATGCGTTCTGAGTCACACGTCCAATTTGGATCCACACACCAGATCAAGATGAAGAGTCGTGCGTTTCCAGCTGCAGCTTGATTGTTTTAAGCCGTTCTGATGTCCATGAAAGCAGAGGTAGTCAAGAAACTGTCAGGTGCTTTGGCCTCCTGCTTTTAGGTGCTCTTTTTCTTTGCATCCCTATTGGTGGATGACTGGGTACCCTGTCCAATCAGACCACGAGCATTCCTCTGCTGCGTGTTAAAGTCTATAACGGCGATAAGATACTGCCTCTCCTCATCGCCGCTCTTTTTAATACCAGGCTGCAAAGCCAAGAGCATTTAGACCAGTGTTCAGATTAGATACAACGCAGCCAATAAACAAGTCAAATGACAGTTCAAAAGCCGAAGACACTTTCAGGATAAGGACCCCCGAGGAGTCGAGGATTGGAGATTGAATAGCAGCTGTCCGTCACGAATCTTTTTGCGGTCTGGGCTTGCTGTGCATACATGAATCTGGGAAGCCCTTACCCCAAAAAGCATTCGTGGAGGATGTTAACGTCGCTCGTGTTGTTTTGGATGGAGGAGTCACACTGGTTCTCTGGTGTGTTGTAATACCGAGAGCTGGACCCTTAAAGTGCTTCAACACACACAGACAATGTTCGAATGTAACAGAGATGTTTGGTTGGAAACTTGAATGCAGTTATTATTTATCTACATCTACTGCTTAAATCTGAACGAGCAAAAACCAAGATGCATCCACATCTCACACAGTTCACTATTCAGCAGTTCGTATGCACATTTACACAAAATGTTTGCTTATTGCTGTGCAGAGTATCATCATTTGAAAAATTCTTGAAACAGTTATGAAATTATTGTGTACACCAATTTTTTTTTTACAATTTTTAAAAATAATTTGTTGATTACACTAATTCTGCACACTACAAACTTTCTATCTATCTATCTATCTATCTATCTATCTATCTATCTATCTATCTATCTATCTATCTATCTATCTATCTATCTATCTATCTATCTATCTATCTATCTATCTATCTATCTATCTATCTATCTATCTATCTATCTATCTATCTATCTATCTATCTATCTATCTATCTATCTATCTATCTATCTATCTATCTATCTATCTATCTATCTATCTATCTATCTATCTATCTATCTATCTATCTATCTATCTATCTATCTATCTATCTATCTATCTATCTATCTATCTATCTATCTATCTATCTATCTATCTTCTTCTATTGCTATATCTAGGATGTAAACAGGGCATGTTAAAGGCTGAGTCAGCTGTGGGTAAAATTACATTACAGCATTTTTTAAGAAACTAAGGATGATTATTTTTTAATGCCCAGATTTTACAATGTGATGTGTTATCTGAAACCTGGTATCATTTTTGTTTTTTGTACTTTAAGACCTTCATAGAAAAGCTATATTGTTTTTCAAACCACTTTGCTCTTGGTAATATGTACAATTCATAAAATTTACTATGGCATACATATAGTCTGAAAATAGATGGATTTTGGGTACGTTTTTTATTTAATCTATTCATGTTAGTCATATATCCTCCGTCACATGCCAGTGTGTGCGTATTTTCAAATCTGTGTCCTGTTTGATGTAGCAGTTGAAGAAAAGGAACATTAATTTAATTTTAATGTCAGTTTCTGCTCCCTCATGTTGTGTTCACTTTCTTATCTTTTACCCCGTTAACTACCAGGGTTCCCACTTCGCACGCAAATACAGTACACAACACTTGGAGACAGCAGCAGTGACCAAACAACAGCTAGGTCAGCAAATGGAATCTACACAGTGAGTGGGAATACCTGTAAAAAATGTAAACAAACATAATTTCCCTATGTTCGATTTTTTTTTTTATTAAAAATGTCCATCCACAAAGGTTGTCCCTCTTCTCTATAAACAAACTGCATTTGAATTGAATCTCTTAGCATACCTTAACAGTTTGTCCTTCTCTTTTTTTTTTCTAGCTATATATAAATAATGTAAATGATAAAAATACCATTAAAATGTAAGCTCCTTTGTGTTTTCTGATTTTTGCAGGCTATGATTAGGTTCCCAGTCTAGGCCGTCAGAGTGGTACTCATGCACTATATCAAGGAAAACACGTCTCAGCACATTATGTTGGCTATTAAATATTCAGACACAACTGATTTAATTTTTAGTGCTCTTTTACCATTCACACACTACCATGTTTTTTTTTCTTAGAATCTCCACACATAAAATGTCTTATTATGACTTGTAATCTGCACACACCTTAAACATAGACTCGTTTTTAGCACTGAACATTACAAATAGGGTAATGATTTTTTTTTCTTCTTTAATCTTAATGCTGGTTTAATAGCTTTGAGTCTGAGATTTTACCCACATCAAAAAGCAAGCCTTAAACTCCCCTATGCTTTTTTATAGCAATGATCAAGTTTTCCAGTCCCTCACAAACTAAGGGGCGCCCTGCCCTGTTTGCGAATTGTCCCTTTCTTTGCAATTTTCCATCCCATACCAGTAATACAAACATCCATTAGATGTGGGTGTGTGTTTGGTATTTTTTGATTAGGTTAGGCTTGAAGTTAGTCACAATACCTTGAAAGAAAAGAGGGGAAGGCAACTTGAATGGATTTTAAACTCTTGTCTTGGGAAATTAACAGCAACTAGAAGCTGAACATATTTTTTTTTTCTTTTCTGTTGTTTTTCTGCAGAGTTAAACTGTATTTCCATGTATGCTCCTTATGAAAAATACAACTGTCCATCAGAACATGTGTTTTAAATCTTCATAAATGAAAACAAGAAAAATAAATCCCTATTAAAAACAGTGATGACCTCTGACATTATCCAATATTTTATCTTCTTTTTCCAGATTTTTTTTTTTACTTTTGAGTGTGAGCTTTTGTTTTAATTTGAAGATGAGTGACAGTGCTGCACATGTAGGAGTGTACAAGAATCTGGAAATTAAACATTCTGATCATCATAGTTAGTCACAAGCAGCAGTCTATTTTTTTTAAAACTCAGGCATGCATGTGTCTAATTGGTCCCTCAAAAATGTCCTCAGGAGAGAGTGTGTGTCATGTGTATACCTGTGTGTGCCTGTGTTGCACCGTGACAAACTGGCGATCTGTCCAGGGTGTATCCCACGTCTAGCCCATTGACCGCAAGAGATAGGCACAATCTTAGGCTTTGTTGTAGCATGAATCTCAATGTGACTTTTTTTGTCTAATTTGCTCAGTTCAAGAACAGACAGATACATGAAACCATTATAATATGAGTCAGAAGTTATGAAAATGTGCATCTTTGTTTTGAGATCTACATGTATGGAAAGCATATTTTTAACAAAGTTTTTAATCTCAAAGCATGAATAAGCTCCCATTGATGACTCTGTTCAAATAAATTTGATTTGAAATTTTTAACTCACTCTGTCATGTTTTTTTTAACCTATGATTATTATTGTTATTATGTAGATGTGTACAACTGTGTGTAGATTGTATGACAATTTAAAATAAAAAAGTTATAAAACGGCTTTTGTATGTTTGGTGAGTTTGCTTTCTTAACTTTTAATTTATGAATGCCCAGATGTCATAGATTAACCACTGCTACTAGTCTTAATCATTGTTCACTGGAATTCTGATTGATAATAAAAACAGAAGAAGATCCAACTCAGTGAGAGCATTTTACATTTTTATCAAACAATTTCTCAATTCTTTGAAGATATAATAATCTGCATGTGCTTTTGTGATACTCTGCTGTGAGATTGTACATAGAAATAAATAACAACCAAAGCCAGTGGAAATTATGTGTTTATTTTATAAATTTTATTCTAATTTGAATCAGATGTATGCAATAAAGAGGATACATAAACATGAGTGCATTGTTGCCATTTAAAGCCCTGCAAAGTAACAAAAATGAATAACAAGTAGAGTTTAATGAGCATTAAACAAAGAAAAGGTGTAATACAATAAAGTAAAGTGATCATCAGCTTGGGGTGCTATTATACCTTACAAGCAAACCTTTTTAGTACACATATGTTAACAGCATTGGCACTTTTTTCATGAACCAATCAGTGCAACAGTTGACACCAACACTTCTCATTCTCTCCAGCCAACTCACTCACAAAGGAATGAGCATCAGACTCACAGGACTTGCCTGAGGGCATTCATCGTGAAGATCAGCTGCCGTTCCATCTGCAACCAAGACAATGCTCTGATTTAATTTTTCATTCAGAGGCCATTGAAAGTCCACAGTCCACAGTTTAGACCCATGTTTACAATCGGTACATTTCTATTTTGAGTAGCAATGCACTTATGTAACACAATAAAATTATAGACCACTGACGTCTGCTCCACTTGACTAAACTGTGTTCTACATATGGGTGACTGTACGTGTTTGCATCTGTACACTAACTTGCACAAAATAATGTATTGTAATGCCTGTGAGGCATAAACAAAAACAAGGAAAGGAAATTATTTAGCATTAAGCATCTGTCACACAAATTATACATATTATGGTGTTCATAGAGCATTTTTTTTAAACATGTTTACATTCTGTCCATTTGAAAATTTTTTCAGTGATGAATTAGGATTATTTATTTTTAACAACACGGATAACCAGGTTCTCTAAAATTTTAGTCAACAAATCTAACATTAACCCTAAATGCATGAAAGCAGAAAAGCTTAAACGAAAGATAAAAATTAAACTAGTAGTCTATTATAACATTGTTATCAAAACATCTAACTGAAGGGAATTCAATGATCAGCATTTGAGGCAAAAAAATTCAACATCAAAAAGAGAAAATATAATAAGAGTACATGTTGGTTATTTTACTTGAGCCATCATTTTTTAAAATTTTACATATTTTGTCGTCTTAACATAAAAAATCAAGCACAAAATAGTCTACGATATAAATTATGTTCAAAACAAATAACTAAAACTAAATATTTAGTTTTATATATGCATGTTTAACCAAGCAAAGGTCTAATATTCATATATTTTATTACACTGCAAAAAACAAACAACCTGCAAATGTGACTGTACTGTTTTAAAATGACCAAATATTAAAATTAACTTAACATGAAGTAAAATCAATGAACGTAAATATGTTGTATAATTGCAAATCAAAGAGGTTCTGTTTGAATTGCAGCTGTAGGGCATGCTTTTTTAATAAAGAAATCATGAGTGTAAAAGTCCTAAAGAATGACAAAAAATTATTAAAGACAAATAAAATAACTCTCAGTGTACTTGAGAATTATAGAGATTTTTTAAAATACTTTAAGACATAAAAACAATGAGATGGGAGACACAAAGACTACATAGAATGAAGGGTTTGTAATGGCTTAGATTGAGTGTATTTTTAGTTATTTGTTGTATGAGCTGTACTGACTAGTCTGTCTTTACATATTGTTGATTTGCATTTATATTTAAGACAGGTTGATCTTGAAAATGAGACATCTCATCTCAATAAGATGTACCTGTATAAATCAATCTGGAATGAAAACAATAGACAAAGACAGAGCTGTAGCGTTAATTAAATGTGGAACAAAATCCCATTAACATACCAGGTGTTCTATATACACTCTATCACTTGATCATACAAGAAATAAACAAGCTTTTATGATCAAGTCTGTTGAAATTTTCCTTGTTAAAGCAGCTGCAATGAAATGGCATATAACTGGCTGTAGAAAACAAAATATAAATCAAAAATACCAATCAGGTAAAATCTATGCAACATAGAAACTCTTTTGTTCACAGAAAAAAGACTGAAATGTCGTATTAATCTATGCGTTCTCATTTCAATCATCGAACAATTTGAATTCTTGACCTGGTTTTTCTCAACGGTAGATGGTGCTAATGCTGAGAAACGCACAAAGGAAGACAAAGAAGAAGCAGGGCCCAATCAGCAGCAGCCAAATACAGATGCGGAAGTGCCTGACACAGCACTTTGAGCAACTGGAGTTTAATAACGAGGTTGGAAGTTAAAGCGTCAGTGTCGCCATAGAGTACAGACAGAGGAGTGACCGGTGCGGGTATGTCGCTCAGCGGAGAAACCGTGTTTCGGGCCATAGAAGTTCCGCTGTTCTGGCTCGGTGCTCTGACCGCGGCCTGGTTGTCGGTGTGCACCGTGTACCGCCTACTGTCTGGCTTCAGGGTGTGGGTGCTGGGCAACGGAAGCCTGGTATCGCCCAACAAACTAGGAAAGTGGGCAGGTGAGAGTCTACGAAGTTTGAAACTCTAATATTTAATAAATGTTATCACAGCTGAAACTAAATCTAAAGCTGCACAAACTATCAGACATGAAGTTGCCACTGGTGTCATTCGTTTCTCACATATTGTTTTATTTATTGATCCAACATTTTGTTTTGATAACACCACTTTAGAAAATGAACTAAACTTAATAAACTAAACTAAAAAAAAAAACAAAGATGCTACAAAATAAGTAAACTCTCGGTCTGCTTTCCAGAAACGAATCTTAAGTTCTCGTTCATATTTCATTTACACTTCTTATTTGTTATGTGGATTAGAGGGACAGGCGATCGTCAGTTCCATTAATGCAAAACTGAAAACGTTTCCCTTATTTATTAAAGGCTTCAAAAGAAGTAACTCGGAGCATTTTCCGTCTAAGGACTATAGTAAAGGCGACAAGGCAGGTTAAAACATGACACATAACATATTGGGACTTTATGTATGCACTTCGATGCATACATTTTGATAATTTTGGAATTGGTTCATTTTCTAATTAATTTACAACCACTACCCTCATCAAATAATTTGCTGCCCACTATTTTTCTCTATTTATAGTCCCAGGGGTAAAAGAAACAGAATTGTAAAATTGGAATCAGCAGGTCAGACCTTAAAGGAAATTGCTTTAGATGATTTTTCCATCTTCTCAGCTTTAACAGTTGAATTTCCTCAGTCTCCATTAGATTTTTGTTTGCTGTGACATCTTGACAACAAATTTCTCTTGTTTGTGAGACTTTTATGTTAAGTAAATCAAATGTTTCAAAACATAATTGCATGCAGTTACTTTGTAGGGTGTTACCAAACAAAAAAATATCTAAAGTTTAGTTTAACTTTTTTTTTTTCAAACTAAGTTTTGACGTCAATAGTAAAGGAAGAAAGTCAAGAATAGTCTGAAAATGTAGTTAGCAGAATGTATGCACATTTGATGCAAAATCGGTCAAAATCAGTCGTAACGTTACGTTTAAACCTCGTTGTGACCAGTAAGGTTTTTTAGCTTTTTCAGCTAGAGTGTCATAATGTTGCAGATCTCTGCAAACAGAAAGAGAAGTGTAAATTTGTACCATTTTCCCCTTTTCATTACTGGCTTCAGGGGGAGATAGTTTTAAGAGTAAAAAGAGTATCTTACTAGATTGTGCTTTGTCTATCAGACCGACGGTGGCCTTGGGAATGAGGAAAATACCAGAGGCTGTCGGCACGAGGACAATGTATGCCATTTTACTATAGCAAACAACATGCAGTTGTTGTTCGGTTCTGTGTTTAAAGTTTGTGATGACCTTCTTTGTTCCAGCGCTCAATGTATCTAGTTTGTATAAGCAATGTATTGATCTTTGTTGACAGTGTGCTGAATTTGTCAAGTTTGAAAACGGGAAGGAAAAATAAATTGTTACCTCTAATCAAAGAGTATCAAAATCCTATAATCCATACCCTTAAATGTCTGAAGGTAGTTTTATTAGATGAAAAGTAAAATTGTGCTTTGAGATTGTGGCACTGCCATAAACCATGTTTCCTAACACTGTTCCACTGTTATTAGTTCCCATCTGTTGAATCTATGGTAATTCTCCTTCCTGTTTTGCAACAGTGAATACACATCTCCTATCCCATCTTGTTTGCTTTAACAGTAAATGCGGGGTACCACCTTCTGGTACATTGAAGAAGAGTAAGCATGGAATGACCAGTCTCCTTTGGTTGTAAACTGTAGTAAATCTTGTGAATGGATTATGGTTTGAAAGGATTATCAAATCAGATTGAAGACTGTCCATCTGTCCAAGCTGTTCACTGACTGAACCTTGAAATTTGAACAGGCTACCTGATGTTACTCATTAAGTGTAAGCGTGGAGTTCAAAGTTCATATTTCAACATAGAGGCTGAAAGGCCGTATGTGTATTAGAAATGCAGATTCCCCACAGATCTTATGGGGGATCTAAAAGTGAAAGTAATCGGTTTTGGGCTGTTGTTGGTAATTTACATTGTAAAGAAAAGACTAACAGTTAAATCTAAGAGCAGGGATGGATTTAATGGAAAGCTCTCAATCTCTTTTTACCTGCACAGTCTCATCAGTCTGCCAATGAGAGTCGAATGTTTTGAACTCGGGAACTGAAGTGGCTTTTAATCTTTTTTTTTTTGCGTTTGGCTTTAAATGGAAACTCATCAGAGGGAATTTATTTTTGGATCATTTGTGCAAAAATGATTCAGAATATGCAATGAGGCAAAAGGTGCCTGCTGGCCTCGTCTGTTACTTTCATTCACAAACCTCGTCTCTGTGAAGTAGACTTGATTGGGAGGACAGCCTGATTATATAACAACTTCAGAGTCATTCATAAATGAGGCACACATGAGACAGAACCTCAAGATTCTGGTTCAGTGGTTCCCACATTTCACAAGTGTGTGTGTGTGTGTGTGTGTGTGTGTAAAAGAGATGTAGAGCGATTGAGCAAAAGAAGGAAGCAGCTGTGAAAATATTAGTGGTCTGTTGTAGTTACATCCTAATGAAGTACACTTGCTAGACAAAAGCCTCTGAGTTAATGGTGGTATAGAAGCTATACAAAATCCTTAGATATTGTAAAGCACATAAACAAAATCTAAATGGAAGATTTCACTCATTTTGTTTTACTTACCTGTGGAATCTAACCAATACATCTGCTTGCAGCAATATTAACCGTGTGTGGATTATTAGATATTTACATACATGTATTTAATACATACAAATATTATGGATTTGTTTAATGAAATTTTAATTTTGTTACGTGTTGGGATTATGATAATTGATTAATTAATATTTATCAAGAATTATAATTAAAAATCATAATTTGAGAAAATGTATTTCTTAACCAAAAATCCTCATTTATGAATCGAAACCAGAGATGTCTTCTGGTGTTGTAATTGTGACCCAAAGCCTTTGATAATTACAATTATTAAATTCTCAGTAATAGTTGATAACTATTATTAGATGTCACTGTTTAATCAACCGTTTCTGCTGAAATGTGGGGAACGTTAACCTTATTTTGACTGACAAATCACTCTTGCACAAAATAAACACAAACGCCTTCTCTTTATCTACGTGAATATTTATTAAATCAACAGCCTGATCCACCTCGCTCTTCCGATTCAATAATCTTCACCTAACCAAACATGCAAAGTTCTAGACAACAGCTAAAATATCTAACTAAACAAAATAAAACGGCATTGATTGTGTATGAAATTAAACCGGCAGTTATGGCAAAATGCAAAAGGAATATGGTTGAACGAAGCTCCGGGAGGCCACTCCCACAATGTAGCTTAGTTACTGTAAGTCATAAAACATCCCTCCACGCTGGGGAGTCCGCGCACACAAAGCATTATAAAACTTTTGGCGGCAACTAATAAAACCTGGAGTTGAAGACAAATAAAATGGTTGATTTTCACCATAAGGTTATTATAGCAGTTCAGTTTTATTTTAATTTTATTTTACCGTGTCCTGTCCGGCAGAGTATCGCTCACAATTGTTGTCTGAGTGCCAATAAATTGTCCAACAGATTTACTTTCACAAGCGGAGCATCACAGCTAATGCTTTAAAGCTCTGCTTGATATTTATAAAATAAATTTTATTATAAACTTCTTTGGGAATATTTCCATTGTTACGAACACGGAGACTGAAATGAAAAGGAAAAAAGAAGCTCAAAAAAGAGAGAGATGGGGGGGGGGGGGGGCTGCGGTGCCCGCTGGGATTTGTAGTAGCGGACTATCCTGGGGTACAAAATGGCCGATGACGCTGAACAGCATAGTGGCGTCCAGCAACGTACAGATGGTCCAATATTCAGCAAACAAATGGTCCAACATACGTAATATAATTACCCAGTTTATCAGTAAAAAATCTAAATCCCAGCATTATTATTTGCATTTGGTTCACCATAGATTAAACATTTTTAGGAATATGTTCAAGTAAAATCATGTTAGTTGAAATGTTTTACATTTTTACTCCTAAAAAGTTCAGCATTAACCCCATGTTATCTTGCATTATTTCTGCTTATATTGTATATTTAAACACATAATTAGTAGTCAGAACCAGCCATGTCTGAGCTTTCTAGGGACATGTAGGAAAAGACTAAAAAGATGAAATTTACAGTGCCTTGTGAAAGTATTTGTCCCCCTTGAACTTTTCAACCTCTTGCCACATTTCAGGCTTAAAACATAAGGATATAAAATTCTAATGTTTTGTGAAGAATCAACAACAAGTGGGACACAATCGTGAAGTGGAATGACATTTATTGGATGTGTCAAACTTGTTTAACAAATAAAAAACTGAAAAGTGGGGCATGTAATATTTTTCGGCCCCTTTACTTTCAGTGCAGCAAACTCACTCCAGAAGTTCAGTGAGGATCTCTGAATGATCCAATGTTGTCCCAAATGACTGATGATGATAAATAGAATCCGCCTGTGTGTAATCAAGTCTCCGTATAAATGCACCTGCTCTGTGATAGTCTCAGGGTTCTGTTCAAAGCGCAGAGAGCATCATGAAGACCGAGGAACACACCAGGCGAGACCAAGATACTGTTGTGGAGACGTTTAAAGCTGGATATGGATACAAAAATATTTCCCAAGCTTTAAACATCCCAAGGAGCACTGTGCAAGCAATCATATTGACATGGAAGGAGTATCAGACCACTGCAAATCTACCAAGACCCGGCCGTCCCTCTAAACTTTCACCTCGAACAAGGAGAAGACTGATCAGAGATGCAGCCAGGAGGCCCATGATCACTCTAGATGAACTGCAGAGATCTACAGCTGAGGTGGGAGAGTCTGTCCATAGGACAACAATCAGTCGTACACTGCACAAATCTGGCCTTTATGGAAGAGTGGCAAGAAGAAAGCCATTTCTCAAAGATATCCATAAAAAGTCTCGTTTAAAGTTTGCCACAAGCCACCTGGGAGACACACCAAACATGTGGAAGAAGGTGCTCTGGTCAGATGAAACCAAAATCGAACTGTTTGGCCACAATGCAAAACGATATGTTTGGCGTAAAAGCAACACAGCTCATCACCCTGAACACACCATCCCCACTGACAAACATGGTGGTGGCAGCATCATGGTTTGGGCTTGCTTTTTGTCAGCAGGGACAGGAAAGATGGTCAAAATTGATGGGAAGATGGATGGAGCCAAATACAGGACCATTCTGGAAGAAAACCTGTTGGAGTCTGTAAGAGACCTGAGACTGGGACGGAGATTTATCTTCCAACAAGACAATGATCCAAAACATAAAGCCAAATCTACAATGGAATGGTTCACAAATAAACGTATCCAGGTGTTGCAATGGCCAAGTCAAAGTCCAGACCTGAATCCAATTGAGAATCTGTGTAAAGAGCTGAAGACTGCTGTTCACGAACGCTCTCCATCCAACCTCACTGAGCTCGAGCTGTTTTGCAAGGAAGAATGAGCAAGAATTTCAGTCTCTCGATGTACAAAACTGATAGAGACAAACCCCAAGTGACTTGCCACTGTAATTGCAGCAAAGGGTGGAGCTACAAAGTATTAACGCAAGGGGCCGAATAATATTGCACGCCCCACTTTTCAGTTTTTTATTTGTTAAACAAGTTTGACACATCCAATAAATTTCATTCCACTTCACGATTGTGTCCCACTTGTTGATTCTGCACAAAAATTTTTAATTTTATATCTTTATGTTTGAAGCCTGAAATGTGGCAAGAGGTTGAAGATTTCAAGGCACTGTATGTAGGTACTTGAGTTTTATTGTCCAAATGTAATTTGGAAGAGACTGTCTTTACCTTGGACTTATTTATTCAACCAAAACTTAAATAAAACAGAGAAGCAGTGTGAAAAAAAGCAGGTATATTCTATTATTCATTGGTTTGTACAAAAACCCACAGCGTCAATAATTGATTGTCTTCTGTATGAGCTTATGAGTCTCTTTTTGACAACAGTTTTTCCTTTAAGTGAGCCTTGCAGAAAGTTGATCAAGCAAGCATTTTATTGCCACATCGAAGCATTTCAGGTGAAGCATTTACTTTCACTGCGCCCTTGAACTACCTTTTATTTAAATTTCTTACCTATTTCGTTGCAGCTTTATTGTTGAACCTTGACTTGGTGTCCCCTTGCATATACAAATTTTAGCGAAACCAATGACTCTAGAATACCTTGGCATACCTGTCGTCTGACAGGCGCCAAGGTTTTGTGGGCTAAAAAAGAAAATATAAATAAATAAAAAATAAAATAAAATCATGAGGCCTCTTCCACTATGGTTGAAAATTGGCAATGGTGCATTCAGACTGACCACGAATGACGCGATAGAAGCGAGTGATTTACATGTTAACCCTATGTAGAGGCGCATTCAGGAGCGAAGCGATGCGAAGGTTGCGATGCAACTGGAACGGTTAGGGCGAATAGAGCGAAGCGAATTCCGCTGGAGACTTTTCTGTCAATTCGCGTCGCCAGTCAGTCAGTGCAGTCCTTGCAAAGGAATAAGGGAAAACAATACCTACAATCCGCAAACATCACATATATAAAAAAAGACAGAAATATTCATGTACACATAGGATGAAGGAAGGTTTGCTCTGAGAGGTTTGTGGGTGGCTTTAAAAAAAGGCGTTGAAATTTAGTCTTAAAAAGGACTGGTTAATAAGGCATGCATTAAGTTGTAAAGCACACGTGGCCTTAGCACACAGCTTTCTATTGAGCTGAGATTTATTTACTAACCGAAGGCAGATGGACAGGTGTTCTGCAGGGGGGTTACAGCGCCTGTAGTTGGTGTCCCGGAGGCTGATTCGTCCCCCAACGTGGAGCTGCAGGTCCTCAAAGTGGATCCTGGTAAGACGGAAGTACCGCTGAAAGCGACTGTCATCCAGACGCTGCACCTGGAGTAGGTGGTGGTACTCTCCAAACTGGTTCCGTCTCTGGAGAATCTGGTGAATCCAGAGACGTCAACGAAGTTGTTCGGCTTTCCATAAATCAAGCCGTGACTCGCTCCATAAAATCCAGTTCCGCCATGTTGAGTTGATGAGTTGAAACCGGCAAGCAGCAGTTAGAAGCTCCTCCTAATTGATGACGCTGGGAAGGGAGTGGTGCGTTGTCGGCAGTTGGCCACACTAATTGCTGTCGAAATGTCAGGCGAGCGACAGCACACATATAAGGCGAAACATTTGCTGACACCACGGTCAGTCTGACTGCACCATAAGATGTGCTATTCATCACCACTTTTGTCTTACCTGTACAAACGACTCTTAAGGGGCAAAACTGTTTTGTTGTGGTTTAATTTAATAACCTAAGATATGCGGCCATTTTCTCTTGAATCAAGCTGGAATTATTTAGTCGTCTTTTAATCATGCGGTCATAATATTTCACATTTTATTTGCTATCTGAAGCATGTAAAGCTTGGGAGGTTGCTTTTCTTGTTTCTTTTTTTTTTCTTTGTAGTTTGAGCACTGCATGGCCTGACCCTAGGGGTGAACATGCTGAGATGTCCACTGCTCTGAAGATGCACAGCTGTCTTAAATGTTTTTTCACTTGTGAATGATCTTTCTCACTGTAAGAATAAATTGTTCCCATTTAAAAAAAAAAATGACCTCATTCCTCCCAACTAATTTCTTGCATTTACCAAATTTTATAATGTTTTTTTGGGCCGTGTTTTTTGTCCACTTTCTTTTCTTATTGTATTGTGTTCAGATAAGCTGAAGCTTTAATGTGTCAGAGGGATTTGCATTTTGTTTCACAGCTGTCATGTATTGTATGGCTGAACATAAAGTACAGTCATAACACCAAGATTGATCAACAAGAATATAAGGGAACAAATATTCATTTTTGTGTGGAGGGAACTTGAAATGTGAAAATTATTTCCTTTTCTCCATCAATATTTTTGTATCGACTGAACATTTAAATGCATATTATAGTGCTTGTGGTTTTGTTATCTGCATTATCTGGTGCAACAACCGGAGCCCTTACCTAAGCTTTCAAATGTTTCTGACCTCTCCAGGGTCTGTTTCCTGTCCGTACTCCTCTATGCACCCTCCTCCTGCCTTGATTAGAAATGTGACATTTTTGCATTCTGTTCTCTTGGCAGCCATTAGATTTCCAGTCTTGCATTAGCAGAGTGGAACTCTGTGCCTCCCTCTGCTGGTGGTTACCTGCAAGATTAATTTAATTGCACTGGTGAGAGGTAGTTCTAAAGGTAAAAATTGTATGTACCAGTTTTGACATTACATAATTTAGATTGTTTTATTCTTTTGTGTGACATTATTTTCACATTGAACAAGGGCTTACTTATGAAACCAACAATCTGGGTGATCAAATTTGTGCTGAGATAAAGTGCAGAAGCTTCACATTTTTGTATGTGAAGCAACGTATTATCATAAAATCAGTTTTAACTGTGAACTAGTGTGTGTTGTTAAGGGGCTATTTTTACTTTTAGAACCGGCGACTTATTGATTTAGTCTTATGTTTGTTGGTCTCTGGTTGTTTTCAGGGATGATCATTACCTCATGAACAAGGCCTAAATTTAACTGATGTTGATGGAGACCTGAGAAATTAGTGTGTGTGTTGATAACAGGGGTTCACATGCACATAGTAGCAGTATCATTCAGGATACTCATCCAGTCTGACCTAGTTTTGCAGGAGACAACAGCAGCTCCAAAAATAGACCTTTTATTTATTTGACTGAAGGGAACATGCACTCAGCTGTAAAATCTTCATTCCTGTCCTGCATGAAAAACTGTTGATTCTTAAAATGGTTAAAAATAAACCAGCCTCTGTTTCCCTCATCATTTTGCCTACAGACTCTCCCATACCCCCACTCTCCTCTCTCTGTACTATTTTTAGTTGCCCCCAGGATCCCCCATGTTTGTTTGTCATTTTCTTTTCTCTTTTCCTCGGCCTCTCCCTTCTGTTTGGCACTCCTGTAGCCCTAGAGGATGCTTGGTATCATCTGCACTCAAGAATATCACACCAAAGGAAGATGGGCACAATAAGAGAGATGATGAGTGGAGGCAGGAAGAGAATAAATTGTGTAAAATAAAAAACAAAATCTGTGCTTTAGATAAACCTAATAATTATGGAAGAAATATTGGATATTGCAGAAATATCACAGATTGAATGAAAACACAATTGATGTTGTATCATAAACTTCGGTGCCAATGTTATTGCTCTTACTAAGAGTTTAGACTTATTGGGTTGAAAACATTAAAAAGGTCAGTGGTTTGTGATGTTGTCGACCACACTTTAGATAAGGCATTGAAAAACAATTTAGAGAATTTTGCTTAGGTAACTGATTGTGCAGTGCACTGTGCCTCACAATAATCTTCAATCCCTCCAAAGTTTTCCCCATTTTGTCAGATTACTATCATAAATATATGTATTGTTTTTGGTGGGATTTTATGCGATGCACGAACATAAAGTAATAATTGTAAAGTGGGGAAAAAAAAGAATAGTTTTAACTGAATCGCCCTGCCTTTATCTCCACCCTTTTTCCCATAAACTCTGATCAGCGTTGCTCTCCCAGCTGAAGAAAAACTTCCTCACATGATGCTGTCACCACCATTTATTACTGTAGGGATGGTGTATTCAAAATGATGTGCAGGGTTTGCTTTTTTGCCACATATAGCATTTTGTAAGGAAGCCAAAAAAGTTATATGATGGTCTCACATGGCAGGAGCCCCTCAACTTTCGTATGTTTGGTGTGTTTGACTGTTTTCTTCTGAACGTCTTAGCCCTTCACCGACCATTTTGATTTATACCAAGATCGAATTACACACAGGCATACTTTACATACTTATTAGGTGACTTCAGAAGAGTTATCAGAGTAGAGGGCTGAATACAAATTCGAACATTTTCGTGTGCAGTTAAAACCAGTTTGTATTTCACGGATATTGTTCGGACATTGTTTTTTCAATAAAATTAAATTGGAACATTGAAGGTGTATGGTGATCTCAAACACTCAACAGTGTCAGCTATACTAAACATCAATATCTGTCAAAATCGGAATCGAGCAGTCAGGCTTTTTAAAGATCGGTGATCGACCCAAAGACTGCAATCGGTGCACCCCTAATAAAAAGCATTTGTAAATGTCTTGCATGAAATCTTAATAACATACATTGAGGTTTGTGTTTTTTATAACATGGCAATAAGTAAAAATTAGTTGTTCGTCATATATTGGCCAATGCTAGTCCATTTCAATCAGATAGGTTAATATTTTGACAAAAATGCTCGAACACTGAAGATTTTTTATTTCTGTATCTTTAGACTCTACCTTCTTATGTAGTATTCACTAAGCTGAAGTGTATATTGTCATTGCAAGGAGACTTCAGAGACTGTTCTCCTTAGTGCATATAACCAACAGACTAGTATTTTTATTTTAAGTGCACTTTACTCTTTTCTAAGCTGCGACAGAGAAATGGCTTGACAAAAATCCATAAGTGAAAACAAAAAATGATAGAAGATGAGTGGGTTTTACCCATGGATATGACTTTTTCCTCTTTAAGGAAGGTTTTTTTAGGTTATACAGGGACATATCGTAACCCTTCCTGTCTCCATCCACGTTTTGTTATATTTAGTAAAGGATGTGATGAATCGTTCTTTTTGAAAGATGAGGACGACTAAAAATAGCCTGCTACTGCTGCTGCTGTTTGTGCCAGGCATTTCCAGGGCATCTGCTCACACTGCTGCTGCCTATGCCAGAGAGAACCTTGCTCTCTTCTCTTTGTCCTCCTCCGTCACATTTGCAGCCCTCCATGCATCGTTCTGCAGAACATCTGTCTGAATTGACACGGTTTTTTAGCCTTGAAAATGAATTGGTGTGTTTTTGTCAGGCTGTTTGCGTTTGGCCATTGTTGCCGTTTCTGCACAGCATATCCAAGATGTCTCAGAAGTTTCTGTAGGTGGCACTGTTTGTCTGTGTATTGATGCTTCTTTCTTTTTCTGTTCTATCATTGTAGTTTGCTTTAGTGGTTCTCCATGTGTTGTTTTTTTTTGTTTGTGAAAACGTTTTTTTTGTTAAACCACTGAACTGGGAGCCAGATATTTCTGAAAGCTTTTGTTTTATTTGCTCCTGCCCTTCCTCCATTCAAAAGGATTTCCACTTGTCTTGCTTGGGCTTGGCCAGTCTGTGTTTATCAGGTGTGCTTGAAATAAGACTACACAGAGACCCACTGCTGTTGCTTGCACATATTTTCACATCTTTATTGCAATAGCTTGTGGCAGTTTAGAATAGAGGACACTGGCCAGGTGTAACCTAGTTGTGAGCTCAACATCATCAAGGATTGTTTGAAACGTAGATTATAATGGTATAGTAATAGTACCTTGCAGACATTTATTCAGTCATACAAGACTTTTTTATACATTGGAACCACAAACCTCAATATATTTCATTGGGATTTTGTGTGATGGATAAATACACAGTAGTGCACATTTCTGATGTGGCCTGCATTTGTATTTAGTACCCTTTTACCTTGACACCCCTAAAGAAGGTCCAGCGAGGAGTTCATATGTGCATTGTTTAATATACATATAAATGCATTTGTATTTTGAAGGCCTCACAGGCTTGGATAAAGGTTCGGAGTTTAAATTGGGGTTAGGTTATAAAACAATATTCTAAGTTGTGAACGTCTCACAGAGAACGGTTCAATTGATTACGTGAATATGAAAAGAGTTTGGAATGCAAAACGCTGTGTGGTGGAAACTAACACCTGGCATTACCCTAAACACACATTTCCCATGATGAAAGCTGGTGATGGCAGCATCAGACTGTGGGGATACTTTCCTTCTTTTGGGACAGTACAATTTGTCAGTTAATAGGAAAATGGCAGGAACTAGATGCAAGCTAATCCTGGAAGACAAAAATGTTTGAGGCTGCCAATGATGAGACTGGGTTGAAGGTTCAGCTTCCAGTTGAACAATAAGTCAGAGCTATAATGTTTAGATGGTTGAAGTTTAGATCAAAGCTTATGTGTGTGTTGGAATGGGCCAGTGAAAATCCAGAATAAAAACCAATTAGGACTTTTTGGTCAAACTCTAAATTTGATGTTCATAGATGCTCACTCTCCATTCTGTTTGAGCTTAAGCTATTTAGCGAAGCCGAATTGACAAATACTTTCAGTCTGTAGATGCAAAAAGGTTCTATAATGTATTGACTCGGAGTTCTGAAAACATTCGTCAAACTTTTCAGAATTTAATTGTTAATAACATTTGAAAAGCATGTAACATTTCCTTCATACTATGCACTACTTGCATTGGTCTGTCACTTAAAATCTCAAACTCCTGCTCTAGGACAATGTTTCCCACCCCATGCATGAAGCTGTTGCAGAACTGGAGAGCTCCTGGAGCTTCTGTAGCTTCTTCCTCCCAGCGTCTATATGACTCTATCTGTAACTATCACTGCTCCTGACAAACTCAATAAGTTGTTGACATCCCGGCTGCTATTTGCACACTTTTCCATATTCTTATGTTGTTAATATGAATATGAGAATATTATTTAATATTTAATATTAATATTTTAATATTAATATTTTATCAAATAATATTTCGGTCTGTTAAGGGTTGTCCTGTGAATACCAGCCCAATAAGGCGATGGTATTAGGACAGAATAGAAAGGTGTGAGACGAGCTCTGACATTATTGAACAGCATAAACTCTGCACATATATGGAATGAATTCACACAATTTCTTAAAATACAAGAATTTATAAACAAAAATAAGTTAACTCAAAGTCAAACATATTTCAATCAACAAACTCTTTACTATGCTAAAACAATTCAACTAAACTACCAAGCAGAATTAAAGAATAAAGACTGATAGGCTATGTACAATATAAACAAGTTGGTTAAAGATGATTGGAAATTATGACCAAAAGAGTGATGCAACATTACCATGCAATGTTTATGTTTGAGAACCAAGGATTATCTTGAAGAATCTGGAAGTGAAGTTAAGTTAGTCTTGGAACTAACTTAGGCAGTAATCAGCAAACGTTTAGACAACCCTTCACAATGCAAGATCGGATAAAATATTATTTTAATAAAATAATGTTTTAAATAATGATCTGCTGAATAAAACCAACCTTCTGGATGACTAATTCTCAACGGTGTCTAATTAGCTGCCTTTAGTTATTGAAATAATATTCAAAGAAAGATTATAAAAGGGGTATTTTGGAAAAGAGCCAAATCTTTCTGGAGAAATGGGGCCTAATGGTGTTTACTTAGTTATCAAATCTAGTAAATGATGTTCAGGGACGATTATTCACTAGCTTGAAAACCAACTACCTTTCTGTTTAATAGTCTTAGTGCTACCACGTGTCCTTACCGGCTAGCCGTTGAGCTAACAAAGAAGCGGAGAGCTTAGCACCAGAATCAACACATACCTTTAAAATACCAGGGTCAATAAAAGGGTTAAAATGCATAAGCGCGGACGGCGCGTTATGAGCAATGTTCTGTTTAAAATCACCCTTTAAATAAAGTTTATCTTAACTTTAAAACATACAAAGAACACAGAACCGGCGCGTGCCGTAGCTAGCCTACTAGCACTAAAGATAGCCAGGTTCCACAAAACAAAACTTCATAACATGAAAACGTTTAGATCATTTCATCCTAAACCTATCTGTTAATCTGCCCAAACCTAACCTCTGACCATGTTGAGGGTATGTTGTCCAAGGGCGAAGTTTGAAGAAGGTATCCAGTCAACAAGCGGTTGGCTCGGTAGCTAACCTCTGCGTTCGCTCTGTGAACAAAAGAGTTGGCTCCGGAGAGCTGGCGGCTCGGCCTGTCCGCTGCGGTTTCTGCCGTCTTCCTTCAGGCTGAGAGACTGCGTCCTTGCCGGGGTCTCTCTCGAACACCGTTTGCGTCTGCGGGACATCGGAGAGACAGTCAGCAATGCTTGTACCTTAATTATCCCCGTTCATGAATGAAAATACCGGATACACAGACAGTATTTCATTCTACTTAACTTTGCATATGATCAATGATCATATGGCTTTGGATCCAGTTGAATTTATGTCTTTTTGCCAGCAAAAGACATCAGCGCGCTTTGTTCCCTCCTATCCCGATGGTCATCGGTGTGGAAGAGAAAGACTTGTGGAATGGTGGGGGCTTATATGCGGCAGTGTCATCGTGGGAATCCTCTGCTACCCCCCCTTCCCCCTTCGGAGTTTTAATGTTGAAATCCATGGCTGTAGGTCCCAACACTTATCAATAGCATTGTTATTTTTGCACAAATCTACAGAACACAGTTAGTGCATTTTTGTAAAAATGATCTTAAACAGTTGCACATTTCTTAGAATTGGGGTATGCTATTTTTCGTAGTTCTGCTTTTTTCTTACGTTGTACATTTGAGCTTACTGTACAGTCTGTGTGCATCTGTGTGCTTCCATTTATCACTTAGCCGCTGATACACCTGAATTTCCACAGCGACGGACAATAAAGAATAATTATATTCTATGCTTTTCTAAAAATCTGTAGTTTTTAGTTGTAACATAATGAAATAGGAAAAAGTTCAAATCATATGTGCACTTTTGCATGGCACTGTAAGCCAAGTCTGAGTTGCCCACATCATAGACCCATCTTATAAGGCTGAATCAGAACAACTTCTGTGCATAAGATCCAAAATTTGGCTGACAGCCACCCCAGAATAGGATGATGTTACAGTAGCAGATTAAAATCATCATTTGGTTCTACAAATGACAATCAAGTATTTACAGTTGAGCATATGAACAATTTAAACCGCACAGCCATGCTATTGTCACCCCTTTCTGTTTAATTATACCAAATTCATAGGAACAATGCTAATTCTGTCTGCATGTCCTTTTTTCCCACTTTCAGTTGTTACAGGAGCCACAGATGGGATTGGGAAAGCATATGCAGAGGAGGTAGGATGCCATGGAAAATGTTTATTCAGATTCAAAGCTTGCATCAAAGTTGCCTTAATGTGAATTATTTCAAGCTTGTAAACATGTGCAGTGTGGCTTTAGTTCTGTAGTTCCTCATATAATTCATGCCTTAAATGTTTTCCTCTGGTTTCAATTAGCCAACACTGAAAAATTGTAAAACATTAAATGTGGAGGACAATCAAGTTAAAATTAGTCATACAACAGTTTTTTACACTCTTATCTTATTTTGTCCTATTTAGTGTGATTTCAGCATTATGCTTTGTTTGTTGTCTTTGATTTTTTTCCCTTCGCTTCTACACAGCTTGCCCGCAGAGGCTTTGCCATCATTCTGATTAGCCGCTCTCAGGAAAAACTCGATGATGTGTCTAAGGCAATCGGTAAGATATGTTCACTTTTATGTTTTGACATCATCTTTGATTTTTATTTTCACTCTAACATGGCACACCAGAATAAAATATATTAAAGATGGCAGAATATTATGGTATTAATTATTAAAAGGAGACTTACATTTCTGTGTCACGTTAAATCAATACTACATGTCTTCCAAAGAAAAAGACTAATATAGGTGATGCATTAAGGCAAACGGCTGCTGGTCTAGGGTCTAACATCAGGATCCCTGCAGCTGTATAGCGTCATTTATCCTCAACCTTAAGTGTTTTATCATCCAATTAATTGCCTTAATTGACAAGTGACTAAATGATAGAGCACTGATTTCAGAGTCTTGCATATGATCCTAGAGATGCAGCACGGACTTTATTTTGGAGAAGTGAAGCCTGTGAATCCATACAATTAAATAAAGGGGATCCATTCCATGATGATGATTTGAGAGTTGAATTTTTTTCTATGCTCTTCTTTTTTTCACTGTAGGAACATGTGTATTCAATATTTGAATTAACCCTTTTACTGTTTGTGATATCCCTATTTACTAAGCTCCTATGCATGATTATGCCCACAGCGAGCAAATGTGGCGTGGAGACCAAAACAATTGCAGCAGACTTCAGTGCCATAGATATTTATACCAAGATTGAAGAAGGGCTAACGGGACTGGAGATTGGAGTGCTGGGTAAGTCTCAAACAGGTGATCGTCTCACCTAAGATTTATGTAGGAATTAGTTATCTGAATTTTTTTTTTTTTAGGTGAACTTATTTTAGTTCCACTCTAATGAATGTAAGTTTTGCATGTACATCTCAGTAAGTTGGAATATAATTCAAAAGTTACATTTGTATTAGAAATTCAGTTCAAAATGTGAAACTCATTTAATAAATAGTGGTATATTTCAAGCATTTGTTTCTGTTAATTGTAATGTTTCTGACTAACAATGGATGAAAACCCAAAATTTGGTTTCTTACAAAATTTGAATCTTACAGAAAGCCAGCAAAAAACAGAAGGCTGACTAGATGGTTGCCCAGCAGTCATTGCAAACCTTGTTTTACTAAAGCAGTTGGCTGTTGAGAGTGCTCTATGCAAGCATGTTTATGGAAAAGTGAGTGGAAGGAAAAATTGTAGTTAAAAAATGAAGAAAATTAACCAAAATATTAAATAATTGATCAAATTGTTTTAAATAAAACACAGTTTAAAACACAAAATGCTTTACAGGGGTTAAAAACAGAATGCCGTGAAGTGTAGTGGCACATGATCCAAGTTGCTTAAGGTCCAATGTAATTTTTCCAGTCATTCATGATCTGGGAACTATGTTGTTACCCCACACAGTTTTCTCTTCTCCAAATTCGGAGCAGCAGCCTACCAGGACATTTTTGAGCACTTCATGCTTCTCTCTGCTTACATGGTTTCCAAAGATGCTGATTTCAGTTTCAGCAGGACGTGGCACCTCCCTACGATGCCAGAGTTAGCAGTACATGTTTTAACAACTTTGGTGTCACTGAGCTTGATTTGCCAGCAAACTCTACTGACCAAAATGTCATAAAGAATCAATGGGATATTGTCAAGATAAGACACCAGACCCAACAAAGAGCTAAAGGTCTTCATTAAAGCAACTCGGGCTTTTTGAACAGATCAGGAATGCCACACACTGATCACCTCCATGCAAAGCTCTATTGATTCTGTAATTCATCCACAAAGAGCCCTGACTAAGTATTGAGTGCATATACTGCACAAGAGCTGCACAAGATCAGAAAAGCAATTACATGCAATAATGTTGATCGACATAATGATGGAACGACTTGTGATAAATTAAGAAATTCTTTAAAAATGGGAGCTGTCTTCTTTGGGTTCATAGCAAACATAGTCTCCAGATAATGATTGGAAAAAAAAAGTAATTATTTCCATCATATTCCTAGCAACACTGTCAGGTTGCTGTTTTCGCTGTAAAACAACTTAGTTGAAGTTTCTTAATGACCTTCCACTTGAACATCTTAAATCAAACCACAAGCACTAAATATCTAACTGGCATAGAGAACATGAATTCATGGTACTAATGAGCTAATACTTATTTCAGTCAAAGCAGTTATTTGCAAGATTTATTTGAACACAACAATATTGCCGTGGCAATAAATGTTCGATCATATCGTGCGGCCCTATACGGCACAACTTATGTCTTCATTTTCTGATTGTTATTGTTGAATATTTTTCTGTGACATGTTGGATTTTCATTAGCTGAAAGCCATAATCATCTAAATAAATAAAAAATGTGTGAAAAATATTAACGTCTGTGCAGTTACTTTGAATGAGTTTCATTTTTTAACTGAGATAAATCACCTCATTGATATTATAAGTTTCTAAACTTGTTAATTTTGATATTACCTTTTATTTTTATAATATCACTTGTAAGTCGCTTTCAATAAAAGCCTCTGTAAAGGTTCATCTCAATAATTTTTGTTAATGCATTTGTCATAGTGCTGGTTTAGCAACCCTTTGCTGCCCCCAAAAGACCAAAAAAGGAATAGCACTTTTAGTTTTACACGTTTTTTGGAAAACATTTGAGTTTCTTTTCCTGGTTTATGGGGTTGGTTTTCAGTGTATTTTCAGTGTCCCATCACTGCTTTTTTTTTCCACTGTTATTTTTTCAGTAAACAACGTGGGCACATCCTATGCCTACCCTGAATTCTTCCTCAATGTTCCCAATCTGGACACTGTAAGTCTTCCAGATGTTTGAAATATATGTATTTAAAGATCTGTGTTTGGTCAGATCACTTATGTTGTGCAGAGGTCAGAGTGTGATCAATATAGGTCCTCTTCAGAGTAAATCAATATTTTGTAAGTGGACTGCTTTGCTTTGCTTATATCAGTCATAGGCTTTTTAAAACTGTTGAACCAAAGAAGAAAACCTGAAAGTCCCTACTCATAATTCATTAAATCATCCAGATTTGCAAGATATAACCATATAAACTATACAACGTTTAACTTTCTTACTTTGTCAGAAATGAATTCTTCAACTATTAAAGATTATTAACTGCATCAATGCTCGTCTTCTTATTTCAGTTTATTGACACAATGATCAACATTAACATAACATCAGTGTGCCAGGTGAGTATGCAGAGCAAGTTTTTTTGATTACAGCAACTAAAAGGGGAGGAAATATTTTTTAAATGCCAGCATGAAAAGAAACCAATCATTTAAAATGGATGGTTGTGTAAATTTCTCTGCCTACCAGTGATATTTAGACAATGTGCTTTTAGCTGTAATTACAGACTTGACTCTTGTGTTGATTGATGGGTAGATCTGCTATTGAACTGACAGTCCTGCATTTTGTTTTGACTTTTTCCTAAAACACTCAAGTTGTAAGGAATAAAAAAGGGAATGAAACCCAGAACTTAAATGTTCTCTTATGTACGTTTGTTTAGAACAGAGATTAAGTTAAATGACTAGCTCAGTCCCAGTCTGTGTTCAACAGACTATATGAAGTCTGAATTATGTTGTGATCATGTGTTTTCCCCTGTGGTGTCTGAGCCACCTCTGAGTAATTATGTTTGGCTAAGTAGATTCAGATTGCTGGGATTGTTTGTGATCTATGTATTATCAGTTAGTCACACAGAGCTTTAAACACACACACAAATGCATGTTAAACAGTGACATAAAGCACAGTAAGTCACTTCTCTCCCTGTTATCTGCATATAGCTGCACCCAGAGAAGCAGCTAAAGTCCTCCCACTCTTTTAACACTTAATTTAGGTCATTCAATATTTTTCCAAATGGCTCCCTGTGCTATCATTAACATTTCCTCCCTCTCTTTGTGTTGCCTCTCTGACCACCTCTTCACACACCTCCCACACAGATGTATGTTTGCAGGCACACAGCCACACAAAACCCACAAAAAATAATCATTCTTTATCTGTCTGCAGTTTTTATTCAGCATCTCCCTGACTTCCCTTTAATTGTTTTCTTCCATAGATGACTCGTCTTGTTTTACCTCAAATGGTAGAAAGGTGAGTTCTTTTTCCATACCAAAAATGCAACTAGAAAGTATTAACACTTCTTTACTTTTCTCAAAATGTGTTGCTTTGCAGACTTATTTTTTAAAAGAAATCTTGACTAAATAGTGTATAATGACAAATTGAAAGCACCTGTGGGAAAGTCTTTTGATTTAACATGATTTGGAATGAAGCGCACTTGTCTGTATTAGGTTACACAGTGTTAGGTTTATGATTATTGATTGATTAATCTTGATCAATAATTATAATTACAAATCATAATCTGACAAAATCAATTTCTTAACCAACAATCCTCGTTTATGAATCGAGACCAGAGATGTTTCTGGTGTTGTAATTGTGGCTCAACGCCTCTGACAATTACAACCGTTGAATACTCCGTAATAATTAATAACTATTGCCGGAGATGTTACTGTTTAATCGACCGTTTCTGCCGAAACGTGTGGAACTTGAACCTTATTTTGACTGATGAATCACCTTTTGCACACAATGAAACACCAAACGCTCTCTCTTTATCTATGTGAATATTTATTAATTTTCACCTACTCAACATGCAAAAGTGTACACACAGGGGTAACACATCTAAATAAGCAAAAATCAAAAAACGGTAGTGGGTATGTATTGAGTCAACCAGCAGTTTATGGCAAAAACAGAAGAAGGAATGAGGATATAAAAGGGGTGTGGTGGCGACTGGTGGGGGGTTGGAGCGCAGCTCCGACTGTCCTTTACGATCTTCTGATTATAAAACTTCCCCCTAACTCCTGAGCACAAAGGATTCTAACTTTTGGCGGCAAGCTAGCACAGTGAGATCGAAGACAAAAGGGAAATGGAGGATTTTACCATGAGGTCGTTTTAACAGTCCAGTCTTGCAACGCATCCGCGTTCAGATAGTAAACACAAACAACTCTGGGAACACGGCGGATCCCGATATCAACATAACACATCAAAGTTCAATAAGCAAGGTTACATGCACATATTATTCAGAACACATGCGATCCTAACCAGCGATTCTGATCGCTTCTACAACCTCTGACCCTGCCCAGGCCTTCTAATAAAGAAATAAAAGATAAAATAAAAAAAAGATTGGTTTTACTTGGTGTCGTCTTCTTCCTGAGCGAGGGAATTCGAGCGAGGAAAAGTGGGGGTAAGTTAATTGTGCGTCCACAATCAACTTCAGGGGAAACGGTCAGTCTTCGTCCTTTGGTCTACTTGACAAAAAGGAAAAATATGATCTGACCATCAAAGTCGACTTGAAAATGGAACACGATAGCGGTTCGTCTCTCCGAAACTCCGTGTTCTCAGTTACGTGTTCAACTCACGTCTTCGATCGGCAAAGTGAAATCTCTGGCCTTCTTAGTCCAAAAACCTCAGTTATGAATTGTTCGTTGTCCAACGAGAGAGAATGAATGAACTCTGCAAAGAGCTCTTCTCTTAAAGTGGTGCGCTTCAGTCACTAGACCGGTTTCTAGCAGAAGGCAAGTTTTCAAACATGAGCGCCTCCTATATAGCGCCCTGTGACGTCAGACTTGGGACGCCCAGTCATATCAGTCGCAATGCTCGATGGGATATGTAGGTGCGGGCTGTCCTGGGTGCAAAATGGCCGATGCCATTGGAGGGGCACAGTGACGTCCAACAACGTGCAGATAATCCAATACTCAGCAAACAATGGTCCAACAACAGTTGACAGTTTCTATCAGAGCAAAAACAAAGCGATGAAGTCAAAGTTATCTGTAGAGCTCAGAGATTGGATTTTTTTAAGGCACAAATACGATTAATAACAGATCTTTTTCAGACCCTTGAATTTCTCAAAAAGTACTTTATTATTCAGAAAACAAAAATCTTTGGAACTATCAGGACCCTCTTTAGGTCTGATTGCCTGACCAAACTGTGTAATTGGGAAATATGGGTCAGAGAGATGACCACAAACCCATTTGTCACCAAGGTGGTCTTCCAGTGCTCTCTTTTGGAGAGATAATCTTCAAGAACTTTGTCCATTCTTAACTAATGCTACCAATTAGGCCTATTAATGGTAAAGTGGCCATTTCAAGGCACAGGCCATCCCACTTGAATTTAGCTAAAAACACTATAGTTTTTCAGACCATGGGAAATAAAATCTCTGGTCTAACGAAACCAAAAAGGAATTATTGGCCCCAGCTCCAATGGCTATCTATGGAGAAAAACTAGTACTGCTCTTTACCTGACCAACAATTTTCCTGCAGTTACACATGGTGGGGACAGCATCATGCTGCGGGGGTATATTTCAGCGAAGAAACTGGGCGACTTGTCCACACTGCTCACAATGATAAGATGATAGCAGCTAATATGGAGACGTTGTTCAATAATGCCTCCTCCAGAATCCTTTCGAACTTGGGCTATGGCAAGAATTCCATCTTCCAACACAGAGCCAAGATAACAAGGAGTGGCGTCAGGAGCAGTATGTGAATTTCCTTAAGTGGCCCAGCCAGGGCTCGGACTGACATCCAATTGAACATCTCTGGAAAGACTTAAAATTATGGATGGTGCTCATCTGACTTTGCTGAGCATAAGAAGATTTGCTGAGAAGAATTGAAGAAAACATCTTGAAATAGGTGTACGAAGTTTGTAGAGCCATTTTCAAGGAGAGTTGCTGCCAGAGGTATTCAATAAAATATTAAATGCTTGTGAAATGCTGGACTAACAACCTTTGGCAAAAAAAAGAAATATTCTTCCTTCTAAAAATGTTTTGTCTTGTGAAGTAATATGTGTAGGTCTTTAAAAAATACTCAAATATATTTTAGAATTAGATACTACTCATATTTGTAAGGTAAGGTAAGTTTATTTATATAGCGCTTTTCAGTAATGAGACACTCAAAGCGCTATACATACAATTACAATACAATCCCAAAGAAAATAAACACAGATACAGACACAGAAAAACAAATCCAATGATACTACAATCCTTCTAAAAAATCTAAAAATCTATGAATCCTTCTGAGAAATCTAAAAATCTCTGGCCAACATTACAATGATACAGATAACATTAATAATCCTTTGGGTTTTACTTGTTAGAGCTGGTTCTAAACCAATCTTTCTAAAGAGGTAATTATATCAAGTCCCCTATGTAGGGGAAAGCATCTTGTGCTAAGAGGGAAAGATCCTTGGGTTTGCTGGTATAATCCAGTTGTAGTCCCATAATAACAGTCATTTGCATCCATTGAAATTTAACTAAGCAATCACTGAGTTCTAACTAAGGAAGATGAGCCACTGGTGTAAAAACGGCTTTTGTTAAAATGTTTAAGAAACTAGTATTATTTTCCTTTCACTGTAAATCTAAAAATCTATGAAAAGGAGAAGAAATGAAATCCACATTTAGGTAAAAATAAGGAGAATGGGAAAGCAACACACATAAGCAAATATTTTACAGGGGCATGGTGCACTCGTGAGGGTGCCAATATTTAAGTATGATCATGTGTGTAAAGAATTAGACTGTCAACACTGACGAAGGTGCCATTGTCCTTGTAAAAGAGATGGAAGTTTTATCAAACGGCCATACAGTTCAGTTCACAGATGAGGGGGGTTGCTGGGGCAGAGCGTCGTATTTACAGAACATCCAGGAGAAATGTTTTGATGAGAAGCCTGTGAAGGCCGTATCGGGGTGCCTGAGTTAGACAAACAATAAATGTTTTGGTTCTGGCCGGCTGTGATTTTCCACCTGCCTTCAAAGTCTTACTGGCATTCTCAATTTCAAATCCAAATAGCCAAATTTCTGGTACTTTTTTTAGTAGATCCTAAGCAAACAACTTTCTCCAAGATTAAATCATATCACCTTTAAGTCCGGGAAACGCAGCCAGCCTGCGATTCTGTTTAAGGATCGTGTCCAGCTTGCGATTCTGCTCTCTTAACATATCAGTCTGAGCGCTGAGAGCTCTAAAGATCCCTTCAACCATCCCAGGCAGCTTTGGAGTGCTTTGAACAGCTGCCGATGTTTTACAAATCTTTCGATAAGCCAGGTAACCGCCAATTCCAAAAACCAGATATCCTGTTATCAGAAATCCAATTATGTACATATCGTCCACGTCCTCAACTGCCATTGTTGTCAGGCACACAATCTTCCACTGCTACCAGGAATCCATTGCGTATCTGGAGAAAAACGTCCCGTCTGGACAAGAGGGTTCCCGTTTACCTTGTCTTCCCGTCGAGTAAAATTTGATCGATTGCGTTGAGAGACCAGCTGACCAAATTAGGAGGATATGCGAACAGAGGCACTAAGAAAAACATAGACAAAAAGCTGAAGCGGGTCAAAAAATGGGGGAGGATCAAGGAGAGAGTGGAAAAGCGTCTGACCCCACCGAGAGCAGAAGAGAAAGATGTTTATACAGTAACAGCAGGATATGTGATGAAGGTGCAAAGCTACGGAAGTTTTAAGAAAACGGTGAATGTATTCTCTTTTGTGCACACTTACTGAAGTAAATCAGACCCATCATACAAGATTTTTCCACTGTGCGGAAAATAAATCCATCATCGTGCGTTTTGCCGTTTGTTGCAAATAGCCATGCCAGTCAATGCCAGTAATTCACACTGGCTTTGTGGCACCGCCGCAAGACGGAGGGCCCGCCTCCGTCGTCTGTCAGCGATACAGGTTGAGTCTGTTTTTGCACAATTGTTTTTCACACAGCACAATTTGCCATGTGACAATAATAATTTAGTCAGTGTGAAAGACTTGCATGTTTCCAATCCTGAAACTGTTTTTAATATTAGACAAAGATTACCACAGTAAATACAAAACTCAGTGTTGATTTCACATCTGTCATTCCAAACTTAACTGGCCTTATGTGAAAAGTAGTTGATCCCAAAACCTGATAACTGGTTGGGCCACCTTTGGCGGCAGAATTATTTATTAACATTTGTGATTGCTGGCAGTGAACCTTTTACATTTATGTGAAGGAGTTTTGGTCCACCTTTTGTTACAGAATTCTTGTAATTCAGCCAAACTGAAAGGTTCCTGAGCAGAAACGGCCTGTTTAAGGTCATTCCACAGCATCTGAAACGGGTTTCAGCTCTACCTTTGACTATTGACATTGACCATTTTCTTCAGAATCTTTTGGTAGAGAGCAGAAGTCATGGTCCATTAATAATGGCATGTTGTCTCAAATGATGAAGAATCAGATGTAACCAAGAAAATCCTACTCCTACCACCACCACCATGATTTACTATTGATATATGTTTTATTTTCTGAAATTGTTTTGGCTTTATGCCAGATGTCACAGTACAACATCCTAAAGGCCAGGTTGTTTTGGATAGCCTTTCTCCCTTTAATAAATGAAATACTTTTTTTATTTACTCTGGGTATCTCCATTTAATTAATTTTTTTCTGAAATGTTTTAGTGTAACAAAAAAGCAAACAAGAAATCTGTAAGTAGGCAAATCATTTCTTACAACACTAAGTCAAATGCATGCAAACAAGATCCAAGTCATCCTTATTTGTTTTAGGCATGATTAATGGAAGAAATAATTTTGTATATTTTATTTATTGATAAATGAACATCAGTTTAAAACAGGTTAGTACCTTCAGTATCACACAATGATAATCAGATTCCTGAGCTTAGGTTAATTTCTGATCCACACATACCAAATCTTTACATTTTCCTGCCTGTGATAAAATTCCTGCTCTTCTGTAATTGGTCATTTTAAAAAAAAACAATAAATTCAATAAGTTCCAGGATGTGGCTCGGGGAGCAACTAAACTGCGACAGTTGGCCAACACATTTCAACAAATGTGGCATCAACCGAATGGCAGTGGCATTGGGTAAGCTCTCCTACAGCCAAAAGGGGGAGACAGTGTTGCTTTTTCTGTTTGAAGCTTGAAGACGCCGAAGCCATCAGATAGAAGTATTTTGAAATAAATTATGTGGAAAACTATAGAAAAAGACAACTTTTTCATCTTGATTTACTCTTTTATTCAGCATCAAATACAATTAGAATTGAGACTGATAGAGATGTAAGGACGCTTAATATTCTGCAACAACTGATTTTGTATTTATGTATAACATGCTGTTGACTGTTGTACATTATTATATTATAATATTTTTACAATGCTAAGGATTTATGCCTTTCTAATTTTTTTTTCTAACACTAATTTTGATTCTCAGAAGGGGGGGAAATCTGAATTAAGGTACCAAGAGCTGAAGCAAAAATGTCATCAGAATGTAAACATTTAAGTATTGATGTTGCTGTATCTTTGATCTTATCATTATCCACCAGCTTTACTTTGATGTACTACAAGTGGAGTTTTGGCTCAGCATGCGAATACATGTGATACCGTATTCTTTTATCTTGCCGGGATTGATTTCAGGCTGAAGTGTCTGCTGCCCCCCACCTACCAGCCTCTTTTCCCTTCTTTCTGGTGTAAAAGAACATTTTTTGTCATCTTATGTGGTTTCTAGGAAAAAGGGAGCCATCCTAAACATCTCATCTGCCAGTGGGATGTACCCGGTTCCTCTCCTGACCGTCTATTCTGCCTCCAAGGTAATTGCAGTACATGGTCTATGACCTTCACATCAAATGTTACTTGAAGGAATACCTGTGGGTGCATCTTGGCTTCATAAACAATTTGTTAACATACACTGTAGCCTTTGAGGTGAGGGCCGCCGTGTTCTCATTTTACGAATTATTGTTTTATTGACCAACATTCCTTGAGGGAAAACCTAATCGATATGTGTAGGAATAGACCAGGATTAATGTCTATCTGTCTAATGTTCCTTTTGGTAGCTGGAAAACAGTCTGTTCCTCACTGTTACAGTTAAGTTTCTTGGCATCTTTTCCACTAAATCCCATTATCCACAGTTTAAATTTTCAACTAAATAATCAGTCCACTGGAAACTGGAGAGACATTTAGCATTTTCCAGGTCTGGATAATAATGGAAAAAGAAAATACATATGATAAGTAGTTGTATTTATAGATTTTATTGCATATACCATTGTCTTCATTTTCCTTGTGTCCTTCCTTTGTTTTCTTGCCATTATCTCCTTCCTCCCTTGTCTTTCTTTCCTTCCTGCCTTAAGTTCTTTGTTTTATTAGTTTCCTTCTTCCTATCCTACCTTTTAAATTCTTTCTATCTACTCCATCCTTTTGTTCCACTCTTTCTTGTGTCCTTCCTTCAGTCTTTCCTGTCATTCCTCCCTTCTTTCATGTTTGTCTGTTTTTTGGCAGTTTATTTGATTAATTAATTTTATTTAAATTTAATTTGTTTAAATGATTGAGAACTCTATAGAATTTTGAGTCGGCAAAAGTCAGGTGTTTTTACACCAACATGTGTAGGAATCCTGCTAATAGACTATTATTAACTTCATTAATATGACCGCAAGAACTTGGATAACCTATTTTGATAAGGTGTATTTAATTACATTCTTTTGCTTAAAAAGGCATTTGTGGACTTCTTCTCCCGAGGACTGCAAGCTGAATATAAGAGCAAAGGAATCATCATTCAGGTAATTGACTAATCTAATCTAAGGGTTCATATGCTTATATCAGTTGCTGTTGGGTAACAACTTACGTTGGGTGGAGTGAGAGGAAATTAGGCAAAGATAATAAGGTTAGTCACATTGCTGTTTTTATCATGTTTTTTTGTTTGTTTTTTTTTTTTTTTAGAGCGTTTTGCCGTTTTTTGTTGCCACCAAGCTGAGTAAAATTCGTCGCCCTACACTGGACAAGCCTAGTCCAGAGCGCTATGTTGCAGCTGAGCTCAACACTGTGGGGCTGCAGACACAGACCAATGGATACCTGCCGCACGCTATTATGGTATGTCTTGGGATGAACAAGAAGTCTCTATTAAACCCACAACCTGTTTATTGACTTACCTCCGGTGGTGGTGGTGGTGGTGGTGGCGAAGTCAGACCGATAAAGCATCACACTTGTCGGGTCTCAACAGTTACAGTCTGAAACATTTCTAAAAGCACTTGGACTTTGTGGAAATTTGTAACTTTCAAATGTTTTAAATTAATTGCAAAGTTCCCAACATCTAGAGTGGAAGAGAGGAAACGGAAGGCTTCTACTGTAACAATAAAAAGCCACGATTCTTAACAAGGAAACTACCTGATTATTCTTTCACAGCGGGTGCACTTTAACTTATGTCAAGTCACTTTCAATACCATTCAAGGTGTAACTGTAACAAGCTCTAAATGTATTTCATTGATGTAGACTTCTGCTTTCACTCACATTTGAGGCATGGAAAAGACGAAGGAGATGTCCAACCAGCATCACAAACATTTTACAGTCACAAACCTCAATCTGTCTTTCTATTTCTATTAGTTGCATTCTAAAACAGAATTAAACCTTTAAGAAAATGTGTAATATTAACTCAATAACTTGTTAATATCTGTAGTTAGGTTGCACACACAGCAGTAACTCACCTTGTTTCTTTCAAACCTAAAATTCTTTTAAAAATACAATTAAAGCTAAAATATAAGCTAGACAGGGGTTTAAACTAGCTTTTTTTTTTTTTTTTTTTTTTTTTTAATGAATCTTTCTTTGTCAACATTATAGAACTGGGACAGCATAAAACATACGCAGCATGGAGAAGGTATGCCATGGCAACTGTATTAAAAGCTCATATTGCGCAGGTTTGACATTATACAAAAGAGCCTCCTACGAGCTCACCTCTATCCACTAAGGTAATGTTGGTACAACAGCTGCTCCTAGCATCTGTTTGGAAGTAAACATCCTCCAAAATAATGGAGTGGGATGCTTCACTGCCTTTCAGCATTATCTGCATCCTAATGACACCTTATCAGAAATGAGGCGGAAACTCCAGGCCTGGCCCGATTTTCTAGTGTGTGCCTTCACTTATCAGAGGTCACAAACATATGTCAGTGTCAACGTACGACTATATGACCTAAATATCAACAAACATGTTTATTGATTATACATTAAGGTAACAACACTATTTATTTCAGCACACTGGTGGTCAATGAATTATATTCATCATAAAAAGGTTTTTAATAGTCCTGTGCAATCACTGAGTTTTGTGCAGATAACATCAATTCAGCACAGATCTTGTCTGCCCTTAGCCACAGTATTTCAACAGTCCATAAGCGGCGGACAAGCAGTGCTGCTGTTTATCTGATAATCCCTCTCTGTTCAGCTGTGTCTCAGTGCTCTGCACGTTTCACAGTTTTAAGCCACAGTTCACTTGTATCTAATTTAGACTGCTGTAAAACTGCAATCTGCACCTTTCTGGGGAAAAACAACATCTGTTCGGTTAACTGTGCTGCAGCTTATTTTGCTTTTGTTGTGCAATTAGAATGACATAGTAACACACTTCAAATAATAAAACTAAATGGATAAGTGAGTGGAGTGTGAAATCCCATCCTGTTCCTACAGTTTTTGACCAACCAGTTGATGTAAATAAACTTCAATGGTGCTGAACATCTTGGTCATCTTTAACTGGACCCAATCAGCTTCTCATTTACTGGGTTTGTAGTCTTTAACAACATCACAGTAAACCACTTTTGTCCCATTACTGTAGCCACGATAGGTTGAGTGATACATCATTTTAGTCAAAGAACAAAGTACTGGTAAAAAAATGCTCAAAATGAATTGGGGTTATGAAAAATAAGATAAAATTCTTTGAGGGTTTTAAGTTAAAGAAGCAATTTAAAGTCTATTCCAATTTCCCTTTTTACACGCTAAAAGAAAGCGGATCTACAGAGAAATTTAATGGGTTCTTTCTTTGCTGCCTCTCCGTGAAGTTCCATGTGATTAAACGTGGCCGTATTTTTTGTTTGCATAATCAAGCCAGCAAACAGATAAGCAGCAGTAATCACATACCTTCTCCTCAGCTCTCAACATGCTGGAAGAATGAGCTCATTATGTGTTCTGTTAGTCTGCGTAAAACTGCTGATTAGACTGCATAAGCCTGCTCCTCACTTAGAAAGATGACTAAAATATTATATACAGTCATCTGATTTTGCTGAGATCTCTTTAAAACGATACTTTAAAATTAAAGTTGACTTACACGACAGGTAAAAAGTTTACATGCCATGAGCATGGATGTCATTAATTTGGAGTTTTTTGTTAGGTATTTAAACCATTGTTCTTTCAGGGTGAAGTAGTTACACAACAAATAACTACAATGATGTTTGAGAGTTTATTTTGGATTTTCTCCTGAGCATTTAAGCAAAGTACGCAAATTATTAATAGACCTTGGGTCCATTTCAGAAGCCTAATGTTAGCCTTCAGAAGCTGAAAAACATGGAGGAAACCCTCTGACATTATTTCACCCACTTTGTGTGATGAAACAGTAACGCTGGCAGCGAAACAGACCCTCACCATAATTCTGACGATGCCATGCTTTACCACACTTTTCTTAGGGTTTGAAAGCCTCACATTACCTTCTCTCATCACATTATTTTTGTCTTTGTTGCCAAATATGTCAATCCTTTTCTGGTCTGACTGTACGTTTTTTCAACAGAAGGTTGTTGGCAGGAGTTGGCAGATTTTAGTCAAGAAGGCTGGCTTTTTTCTTGGTTGGCCACCACTCAGTCAACGTTGATGTTAAGCTACTTTCACCATGGATCAATACACTTGTGTTCACATATCTTCCAGTAAATGATTAGCTTGAACATTGTTATTTCTGGGTTGTTCTTGAACATCCTAACCAATTCCCTTACAGTTCAGAGTGACGATTTTGGTTGAAAGGTTAAAATTTGGATATAATTGGGTGTTTCAACAGAACAATGGTACCAGAGGTCCAAGAAGCCTTTTAATGAATGGACAAATCTAGCTTCTGAAATGGCCTTCCTAAAGCCCTGGCCTCAACGTTGTATAGATTTGTGGACTGGCTGAATTCCCTTGTCAGCATGTAATTCAGTTCTGCAGTACCTGTATGTACAATGTTGACTCTATGTGGACCAGAGAAAGTCCATTATAAATTTATATTTGTGCAAGGAAATCTTGTTTTTAAAAGCTCATCAGACTTCTACTATGAAAGAATGAATGGTTCAGAGGCATCAGTATCAGTAAGGCCCATATTGATGACAACCATGCTGTTGGAAGAATATGTAAACCTCTCGTTGGTACTGCAATTTCCATTGTTGTTGAAGTACTAAATAATGCAGAGGCATGTAAATTTATCCATAAACCCTAGAGAATGTGACCTTTTAACAACAAAAAACGTATTTTTCTTTTTAGAGTGGCATTAAGGAAGGTTCAAATACTTCCCAAATAAGGACATGAGTTTTGTGATCTCTGACTTTAACAAATTGCATGTAGTTCAGACACAATTTGAAAAGGGCACATACAATAAGATGGCACAATTGCTTAAATTTGCCCTTGTACAAACACACTTGCCACGTTTGTTGCTCTTGCGGGTTGTAGATTAATAATGAATGCTAATCTGTTATTTGTAAATGCCACCATCTGACCATGTAATTTCCCTCTGTAGGGTTGGGTGACTACAGCTCTGCTCCCAGCCAAGATGCTCAACAGCTACGTGATGGGGATGAATCTGTCCCAGCGTGCTCGTTACCTCAAGAAGCAGAAGCAGGGGTAGGGGGATCAGATGGACGCTGGGAGCCGCAGCAAGAGACGGATGGGACCAGCTGTATTAATGTCGTGTCCAACTGCCATCATCATCATGGACCAGGCAAAGAGAATGTGACAGTTTCTGGGCAACATCTCAGTTTTCCTCCTGCAAGTGATAGATGATATGAGCCAGTCTCTATGCACATTACATGTGCTCAACCCAAACAGTTTTATAAAGAAATCATTGGACTAATTGGTGCGTTCAGTAAACAGCTTAAATTAAACATAAAAAAACTAAAACCAGACCATCTGTTTTAGAAACGGAATAACAAATTAATCTTGTATGAGAAAGTAATGTAAATTTGGAATTGTGAGATGCATGATGTCTCTGAACGTGTGTTTTGTGGTTCCTGTTTGCTAAAACACTGAAAGAGTAACTTCCGTCTGGGTTAAAAAAACCTTTAACCTTTCCAGTTTTTTTTTTTTTTTAGTGTCTAGTTTTCAGAACATTGATTTAAATCTTTTCTATAAAGCACTAACACAAAATCATTCCTCAGCTTTAGCTTTTTTGGTTTATTTGGAGTAATGTCTCAGTGGTTTTAGTGTTTGTGACAAAGATTTTTGTCCAGTTGAGCCAAACAGTTAATGAAAGTTATAGAACATAATCTGTTTTAATTACCGGCAAAGATAAAATTGTATGAAAATATGCAATGTATGATTTGTTTAAAAATTAAACATCCAACGTCCTACAACACATTTCGTTTTGTGTCCATCTACTCAGAAATTTCATAAATGTATTTTAACCTGCTGTGTTTTGAGTTGTTGCATGTATAATGGTGGTTGTTCTACCAAACTATTGATACAGATTTATATAAATTGGGTGTTCTTATACAATTTAACATTTGCCATTTCAGTTCAGTTAACCTTATTTTGTGTTTGTCTCTGGGAAATGTATACCTAACATTCAAACATAAGCGCTGCATTCACGATTTACTTTCTGTCACTAAATAACTAGCAGTAGCAGCTCCATGTAGTTTTGGGAGTTACCCTGGATGATTGATTTAATGTTGAAACCTGGATTGCATTTGTTCATCCTGCCATCAATAAACATGCTTTTCAGATCAATTTGTCCAATCTGCTGTTATATTGCATTTTGCATTCGTTTTAACTTTATTTTCTATTGTGTACATTTTAAATTCAGAGCAAAGCTTAATTTAATTACCCTTTGGGATTAATAAAGTATTTTTTAATTGAACTGTTTTTTTCCAAGTTTGATTAGTACTAAAAAAATATCTAATCCAGTTATAAAGAGCCCAGGTTATTTTCTCACGCTTGATTTTCATCTCATCACTGACAATCTCTTTGTCTTATGATTTATTTGAACGGTTCTTTTTTAGGGTGGAGTGATTCTACTAGAAACCAGTCCGTCTCAGTAAATTAAAATACTTCAATTTCAGTTGAAAAATTTTAATTAAATAAATTTTATTAATGATTAACAGCAGGTAAAAACATATTGAACATGTCAATGTTTTTATTTACCTAAATATTTATAATGGAACTATTGACATCAAATTTGCACTTGGTTCTGGCAATAATCCAAGTAATCAACACATACAAAGAAATCAAAGCAAATCAGTTCATAAATTAAGTTATGTTTAATGAGGTGGAATGGTACATGGAAAAAGTATTGAACATGTAAGGAAAAGGATGTGCAAAAAGGCATAAAAGCCAAGAAACTAGCTGAAATCTCTCAGTAATAAGAAAACATTGCTGCTGCTACAACCACTTTAATATTAGCTGGTCTAATTTAATCAGATGGCCCATTAAACGTTTTATCATTAAGAAAGTATTGTACAAAGTGGTACTATTGGTAAAATCAAAGAGATCTTCTCAACAGTGTTACTTTTACAAAATACATGAATGGCAATGGGTACAGCTGCATTTCTAAACTTCTGGGTGAGCCCTGCTGAAGCCATAATCTGGAAGAGAAACAGACATAATTTCATTATAAACCAGCCATGAGTAGGTGCCCCTCGCATAATTTCTGAAAGGAGTCTATAGAATAATTTTGTTGTCCAAGAGGCAAGGGGCACTCACAGAGATCTTCAGAAAGACCTGGAAATGGTAGAAACATTTTTTTTCCCCCTCAAAAACAAATAACGCATTCAACCACAATGGCTTCTATGCAGAATCACCAATGAACACTCCAGAAACATACCTGGACATTCTTGATAAGAATCTGAACATGAGGTGAGTATGGTTTACTTGGGTCGTTGAAGACATTTGGTGGAAATTTGATATTTATGGCCCCATTAAAAATATTTAAACTGAAGAAATGGTTGATGTGTTAAATAGCTATTTTAGCAGCTGTTCTTCATGCATTGTATATAAAACCTGAAATAAAGTTATTGTACAATTAGTCCACCCTGGGAAAATAACAGTTAAATCATTAAAAGCCTAAAATCTATTTGAAAATCATACCTGTGAGAAGTGTATTAAAGCTACTTACAGGAAGTAGGCTGGCGATTTACTCATTTATACAGTTACACGGTAAAGTTCCTAAACAAACGAAGGATTACGCTTTGGGTTGGGCCATTAAAATAGGGCATCAAGTCTTTTCTTTGTGATTTATAAATAGAATACATTTTTTAATTAATAAATTCATTTATTACAGTCAAACTGTTACAGGACTCGTGTCTTGTAAAAATGTTCTTTGTACCCTTTACTGAGTAGTATTTGTAGCCTATCAATCACATAATCACATAACTGTCTTAAGTGATTGTACAATTATTACAAATGTTCACAGTCTGTATCAGTATGTTGCTTTTTTCACTGTTCCGCCTACTCCCTCCTAAACATCCCAATCCGGTTCCCATGCCAACAGTTTCTGGGAGGTTATTCCGGTGCACTGGTATGGAAGCTGCGGAAATGTGTCATCGGTGAGGATGTAGGAGGGGAAAGGCGCTCTGTGCGTGGAGGGATGCCCAAAGGAAGAAGTGAGTGGGTTGCTGAAATGTATAAAAGAAGAGCTCAGTGGTGCTCAGACACAGCAGCGCACTCAGACTTGTGCAATTTTCCCTGTTTTTAAGGAAAAAATATTTGGAAAAGGAGCTCAACGGGATCTCTTAAGCTATCTTATCAAACATATTCCCGACGGATCTTTTCAACAGCCCTCATTGATTCAATCACACTGTTACACAAGTTTTTTGTCATTTTTTGCATCATTTGTTTCAGAACAGTTAGGACTGCTGATCAGATTTTTACATCTTTCATCCTCTGCTGCATCCATTCTCGAGCTTTACTGTCTGCAGCTCATCATCCTTACATTTGGCCCTCTTTTCTCCATGGCGACCAGCATGGACACTGTTCCTGCCCATCTGCTGCCTTTAGCGATGGAGGAGTTCCCTCATTCTCTGGCCACAGCTTGCGTTTGCAGGGCTGGACAACATGAGCCCCGCCTCCGCTGTGTTCAGTGCGGCATCATTGAGGAGGAGGAGGAGGATTACTCCATCCTGGAGGAGGACCAGGCCAAGCGTTCATTCCTGCAGACACTGGAAAGGCTGAGAAGGAGTACTAGATGAACTCCTCCAGAGAAACGTTTACCCTGACATCTTCAACCTTTTTGGCTTGCCTACAACAGTTTGGAAACCAGCAAATGTCAGAAAGTGGACTCTGGGAGTTGTGATGTGCTCAAATTTCCATCACTGGATAAGGACTGACTATGAGGCAACAGATGAGACTGATGAGTCCTGACATCAACAGAGTGCCTAAAAGAGCAACTCAAAATGCACTATTAGCATTCGGCATATGATGTATGTTCAAAGTAAATTGGCTGTGTGGTACTGTCAATTTTGGCAAAGCAATGCTTTCACCTTATTTGATAACCTTCACATTATGAAGATTTGTGTGGTTTCTCTACAAGTTAATGTTTATATTGCATGCTATTATGGTATTAAGTTTCATAAAGTTTATGTTTTAAGATTTATTTGTTTTTCTGTATTTTTGCTCTTGGGGCATATGCAACAGAAAGGTGGTAAATGTAATGCTTAGGCAACACTTTTTACATATTTTGTGTCTTATTAATATTTATTATCATTACTGGACAGTTTGTTTCAATGACATGTAAAAATCCCTTAAAATGTGTCTGGCCCTTCCATTTGGGGGCACTATTGATACACTTTCTGGTGTTTAAAAGCCAAAATATCTTCTTTTAACTGTTGTCAAAATGGTGAGATCCTTCAATGTATCCTTGCAGAAATTCATTAAACCCTCACAATCTAATCAATAAAAAAAATACATGATGAAATGAGTATCAAATGAATAATGATCATACTACATGGATAAGATGTCATGAAAAGGAGAATGAAGGATGATTTCTTTAAAAATCATGTTAACCATAAATCAATGATTGTGGATGGAATTATGATTCTCACATTTATGATTGATGAATAGAAATTCAATATGTTTGTTTTTTTATAATAATAAGTGATACTGGATTTTGTTAATAAACTGTAGGTGTAAGAAAAGTACTGATAATCACTTGCGGTGTATAAATAAGAAAGGATGAAGTTGAGGTAATGGTTTCAAACTGTAAGTGGAGGAAATGGTGTACGTTTTAGCAGCAACAATGTAAGAATTAAAACCACTGTTTGAGAGGAAGTGTAATGTTGACTGAGGCATGAATGGAGCAGATGTTGAGGAATTGGGGAAATGAGAGCCATGGCTTACAGTACAAGGCTGATGACTGAGGCGAGGGTGCAGATCAAGGGAGAGCTCAGCAGACGGCTCAGGACTGAGATGAAGATGGCATGTCTGGTGTGAAGCACATGACTCTGGGAATTCCAAGAAAAAGATCACTTTATGTGATGGGTGACCAATGGGACAGCCATGGCAACAACCACTGGTCAATTAGCACAAAAAGGTTTGCCAAAAATGGTCTATTAAATAGGCAATAATAGAAGAACTAGTCGGTTGTTTCCTCGCAGAAGACCAGCAAACAAGATCGGACAAAGATGCTTCAGATAAATCAAAGGACCAGAGACACAGCCCCACTGATAATCTGCTTTAAAAAGAAGATCAACCTGTGTGCCTTGACTGTGGCTCCAATTTGAGTATCTGGTGCCAGCGGTTGCATTTTACCCATAGAACTGAGAGAACTTGGTCAGTGTTGTAATTATGAATATGAATATATTATTTAATATGTACTCGTACTCGTCGTCTTCCGCTTTATCCGGGACCGGGTCGCGGGGGCAACAGACTCAGCACAGACGCCCAGACGTCCTTCTCCCCAGACACCTCCTCCAGCTCCTCCGGGGGGAGCCCAAGGCGTTCCCAGGCCAGCCGAGAGACATAGTCCCTCCAGCGTGTCCTGGGCCGTCCCCTGGGCCTCCTCCCGGTGGGACGTGCCTGGAACACCTCCCGAGGAAGGCGTCCAGGAGGCATCCGGTATAGATGCCCGAGCCACCTCAACTGGCTCCTCTCGATGTGGAGGAGTAGCGGCTCTACTCCGAGCTCCTCACGGATGGCCGAGCTCCTCACCCTACCTCTAAGGGAGTGCCCGGCCACCCTACGGAGGAAGCTCATTTCTGCCGCTTGTATCCGGGATCTCGTTCTTTCGGTCATGAACCAAAGTTCATGGCCATAGGTGAGGGTAGGAACGTAGACCGACCGGTAAATCGAGAGCTTTGCTTTTCGGCTCAGCTCTCTCTTCACCACAACGGATCGGCACGGTGCCCCAATTACTGCGGCAGCCGCACCGATCCGTCTGTCGATCTCCCGCTCCATTGTTATTTAATATGTATATTATATTATTTAATATGTAATATTAATATTTTAATGTTTTATTAAATAATATTTCGGTCTGTTAAGGGTTGTCCTGTGAATACCAGCCCAGTAAGGCAGTGGTAATAGGACACAATCGAAAGGGATGAGACGAGCTCTGACATTATTGAACAGTAAAACTCTGTACACACATGGAATGAATTCACACAATTTCTTAAAATACAAGAATTTATTAACAAAAATAATTCAAACATATTTCAATCAACAAACTCTTTACCATGCTAAGACAATCCAACTAAACTACCAAGCAGAATGAAATAATAAGGAAGACTAATGGGCTATGTACAATATAAACAAGTTGATTAAAGATGACTGAAAGTCATGACCGAAGTAGTGATGCAACATTACCATGCAATGTTTATGTTTGAGAACCAAGGATTATCTTGAAGAATCTGGAAGTGAAGTTAAGTTAGTCTTGGAACTAACTTAGGCAGTAATCAGCATACCTTTAGACAACCATTCACAATGCAAGATCAGATAAAATATTATTTTAATAAAATAATATTTTAAAGAATGATCTGCTAAATAAAACCAACCTTCTGGATGACCAATTATCAACGGTGTTTGATTAGCTGCCTTTATTTATTAAAATAATATTTAAAGAAATATTAAGGAAATAGTAAAATAATATTTAAGTAAATATTATTTTGAAAAATAACCAAATATTTCTGGAGAAATGGGGCTTAATTGTGTTTCTTAGTTATCAAGTGTAGTAAAACAATATTTAGGGAAATATTTTACTGGATTGAAAACTAACAACCCTTTTGGGTAAATTATCTATAGCAAGCAAGCACGTGTTCTTAGTTGTTAGCAGTTAAAGCTAACAAAAGAAGCTTATAGCTTATCATCAGAATCAAACACATACCTATAAAATACCATTAATAAAAGGGTTAAAATGCATAAGCGCAGACAGCGAGTTGTGGTCGATCTTCTGTGTTTAAAATCACCCTTTAAATGAAGTTTGTCTTAACTTTAAAAAACACAAACATAGAACACAAACTGAGCACGTGTGCTGAACAGCTAATCTGCTAGCACTAAGATAGCTGAGTTTCAACAGAAACAATACCAAACTTCATCAAATGAAAAAAATGTTTAGATTATTTCATTCTAAATTGCTTCTCTCTGCCCAAACCTAACCTGTTATGTGAACCGTGCTGAGGAAAAGTCGTCCGGGCGACGAAGTTGGAGAAGGCATCCACAGTGAACAAAGGGTTAGCTGCAGCTAACCTCCGTAGCTGTGGGTAGGGGCGGCTCGCTCTGTCGGCCGGCCCAACTGCACGTTACTGCTGTAACCATGGTGATTTGTCCTGTTGTCCTTCCTTCAGACCGGGAAAACTGCTCCACTCGTCATCGTAGAGACAAGGTCTCTGCTGGGAACTCTGTAACACATTTTGGTTCTGTAGACCTCAGAGAGAAAAGTCAAGCAACGCTTGTACCTTAATTACCCCCGTTCATGAATGAATACCGGATACACAAACAGCAATTCATTCGTACTTAACTTAGTGCATATGATCGCGTGATCGTATGACACTCTCGGATCCAGTTTGAAGAGTTATGTCTGTTTGCCAGCAAAGAGAGATTAGCACGCTGTGTCCCTCTGTCCAGTTCCCCTGGTGGACCCGCGTAGAAGAGACAAGATGTAGCGAAAGCTGTCATTTTATTTGGACAGTGACGTCACGGGAAGTCCGCTGTTACTCCTTTTCCTGGTTGTGCTGGAAGTAGGTTAATGCGATTTATTTTGAAAGTTCCAGAAAGGTTCGTACTGGACTTTCATGTAACCATGGCTGAGGTCCCAACAACAGCGAACAACTGACTGCTCTGAGTTTTGGGCATCTAAAGTCCTGAAGCAACCTCTGTTATACCTCAAGGGTTTCCTTCAACCCTTCAGCCTCTGAAAGTTACTGACCAAAGAGACGTATGACATCAGTGTTTCTGACTATACTTGACCTAAGACTTCAGTGACAGACCATCATAACCTGGAGCATCAGTCCCTGTCTGCTTAGAGGAAGAAAACTGAAGAAAACTGAAGAATTTTTCTCCATCGGGTAAATGGATGAGTCTCTGTCTCCAAAACCTCCTCTTCAAACTCATCAGTTTGAGCATCAATGAAAGATAGCTTAAGTTGACTGATTCATTTCAATTATTCAGTCATTATGTGTTGTTTTATTTTATGTTGTTACTGACCCCTGCAAAAGTGTTGCTAATTAAAGAAAGCATATAAAACTCTAGATAAGTTGTAGACGGTCAATTATTGGAGTCACATTATTTTTGGTTTTTCATTGGTGATAAAAAGCATTGGTGGCTGGTTCTAAATGATTTTAGGAGGTTTAAGGAGGTAAATGTTGCATTAAACCAAACTTGTTCAAACAACACCCTAACCCTATTAACCTAACCTAACCTAACCTAATTAGGGAGTGGGCAACCGTTAACAGAAGTGACTGTTGAGTGTTGAATGACTGCTGCAGGCTACTTGGTTGTCCAAACCACCTGTCAAAAAAGGTGAGACTTCTGGATGTAGGCTGTTAGAGGTTAGGCTTGTCATTTCCCGACCCCAGCTTAAACAGATCTTTCAGTAAACCTGTTTAGTAAGACCTATCAAGTCCGGACCCGTTGCATGGAGATCTGGATTAAGCAATCCTCTCAGAAAAAGAAAGTAGGAGGGAGGTGTTAGTTTACTGGACAACAAAACTGCATAGTAACTTCTCCAATTGTTCGAATAAACTTCTCACCTTTTTCAATTTTTTTTTTAAATCCTTTGTTGTTTTTGCTAGATGATATTCTTATCAAACAAAAGGAGCAAGCACAAGTTTACAATAGTAATTCACTTTTTATAGTGACCCTCTAAATGAGACAAAAATGCTGCCTTTTGTCTCAAACAATCAATTTCTTCTTTTTTTTCATAATGTGGCTAATTTAAGGCCCATCGTGACTAACATGTTTTCTGCAAAACCTAGCTTCACATTTGCATCACATCTGTACATTATACTTTCCATCATAAAATCCCCAAAAATATTCTGAACAAGTTATTATAGAAAGAATGTTGCTCCAATCATGCACATATTAGATTGCAATTTCCCCATTTCTTGCTAATTTTAAGAAAATAGCCAGAGAGGTTTGCAGATGCCTGCTCCACGAATCAATTCAGTAAGAAATATTCAGCACCATCTGGAACCTGTTTAACATTTGCTTGTTTGGTAAATACCTGCTCTGATTAATTTTCTGCTAGAAAAGTACTTTTTCACTTCTACTTAAGTAATCACCTCTGAGTTGCAGTTGCAGCAAATTTTGTTTCTTTTTCTGCCTTTGAATAGAATAAGGCTCGCCACTTAATTTGCCATAATTTATAAAAAAAATTAATTTTTTGTAAAAAAAAAACAAAATTTTTACAAGTAAAAGCATGTATTTGCTGAAATTCAAAAACTGTCAATGCAAATTATAACGGTAGATTTGTTTTAATTTGAACATTTAATTTTCTGCAGTCTTTTTTACAAGATTAGTATCCATTCATGTGGATGCTCAGCGGTTTTTTTTTTTTTTTTCACTTGCAGTCTAATTGATGTAAATTTCCACAGCAAATGTTGAAGGTTTTCAAGCATTTCTGAAATGTTTTTCTTTAAGCAGTCCAACACACAAACTCTGTTGTTTTGTGAGTTAACAAGACAGCTGCAGACATGACAGCTTGAAACACGCTGATCTAAAGAGAAAAATGCAGGGTTCTTTAAACTCTCTTTTATAGGAAGTTTCAAAGTAATGAGATGTTGTGATTATGAATATGAATATATTATTTAATATTAATACTTAATTTTATTAAATAATATTTTGGTCTGTTAAGGATTGTCCTGTTAATACCAGCCCAATAAGGCGGTGGTATTAAGACAAAATTGAAAGGGATGAGCCTAGCTCTGGCATTATTGAACAGCAAAAGTCACACACAGAATGAACTCACACAATTTCTTAAAATACTAGAATTTATTCTCAAAAATAAGTCAACTCAAAGTCAAACATATTTCAATCAACAAACTCTTTACTATGCATAAACAACCCAACTAAACTACCAAGCACAATGAAAGAATAAGGAAGACTAATGGGCTATGTACAATATGAACAAGTGAATCAAAGATGGTTGAAAACCAGGACCAAAAGAGTGACGCAACATTACCATGCAATGTTATTTATGTTTGAGGACCAATGCCTGTCTTGAAGAAATTAAGTTACATTAGTCTTGGAACTAACTTAGGCAATAATTGGTGTACCTTCAAACAACCATTTAGAATGCAAGATCAGATAAAACATTATTTTGATAAAACAACATTTTAAAGAATGATTTGCTGAATAAAATCAATCTTCTGGATGATCAATTCTCAACGGTGTTTAATTAGCTACCTTTATTTATAAAAATATTATTTATGAAAATATTATTTTGAATAAGAACCAAACCTTTTGGATAAATGGTCTTAATTGTGTTTAATTAGTTATCACATTTAGTAAAATAATATTTAGGGAAATATTACTTCCTAGATTGGAAACTAATAACGTTTCTGTGTAGATGATCTTCAGCTCACTCAGAAAGTGGGTGAGCACGTGTCCTTAGCTGTTAGTGGTTGGGGCTAACAAAAGAAGCTTATAGCTGGTTACCAGAATCAAACACATACATTTAAATTCCACTAATAAAAGGGTTGAAATGCATAAGAGAAACAGAGCGTTATGGCCGGTCTGTGTTTAAAAACCACCCTTTAAATAAAGCTTATCTTAACTTTAAAAACACAACACAGAACACATCATTAGCTGAGTGCAAGTCTGCTAGCACTTACTGTAGCTGAGTTTATCAACACATAACAAACCTCATTAAACAAACACTATTTAGATTATTTAACTCTAAACTAATCTTCTCTGCCCAAACACTACCTCTTACATGAACTGTGCCGAGGAGAAGTTGTCCTGGGCATTGGGAAAAACATTCAACTGTGGGTAAACAAAGGTTTAACTTGCAGCTAACATCTGTAGCTGTGGGGAAGGGCTTTTAGCTGGCCCGAGGAGCCAAAAGCAAGTTTGGCTCCTTCAGTGGCTGCGATGAGATGGGGTAGCTCTAGCTTCAATGCAGTCCCTTCATTCTTTTCCAGAACCCTGGGGAAAATCTGCTTTATATAGGGCTGCGTCTGTAGGCCTCAGAATAAAAGCCAAGTCAAGCATGTCTTATTACACCCTTTATATGAATGAATGCCTGAATGCCAGATACTCGAACAGCAAATCTTTACTTAACTTTGTTGCATGTGATCGTAGTCACTCTGGGTCCAAGTTGAAGAGTTATGTCTGCTTGCCAGCAAGGAGACATTAGCGCACCGTGTGTGTCTCTACTTCCAGCTCTGCTGGGAACCTGTGTGGAAGTGGTCTGTTTGTTGGAACGCGGGCTTTTTATTTAAACAGTGACGTTACGGGAAGTCTGCTGTTACTCCGGTTCCTGTTGCTGGCTGTGCTGGAAGTAGGTTACTGTGATTTATTTAGAAAATTCCAGAAAAGATCAAACTGGCCTTTAAATGTTGTAATCCATGGCTGGGGTCCCAACAGACACTAAAAGAAAACGGTACAGATAATATTTGTAGAAGAGTTTTTTTTTTTTTTTACTGTGAAGCGGTAAAGCATTTCTTAGATGTTTTTTTTTTTTTTTAACGTAAAGATATATTTCTTTGTAAATATTGTGAGATGAGAATGCAAATAAGACTTTGAATGGGGTTCTGTTATTTCACCCAGAAACATATCAAACAGAATACATTTTATTGTATTTCCATGTCCAAATTATGAAGTAGTTTGAACATTTTTGCACTGAATGAGGATTTAGTTGGTTAAGAAGAATAAAATAAAAAATAACAGGCAGAATTTCAGACTGCATGTTGGTGCAGTTGTGTTTAAGTGCTGTCTTTTGTGTGTGTTTTCTTGCCTAGATACTTCCTTTCACTACTCAAATCACTTGGCTACTCTAGATTATTCTCAGTGTGCATTCATGGTCTCATTTTGATGAACTGGACACCTGCAGCCCTGCAAAGATTACACAGGTATAGAAGATGGATTGCAATGTATTTGGAAAGAAATAATGAATTTTTGATCAATGCTCACTGAAAGAGGTCTTATTTATAGACAAAAACACAGATGTGATAAGCATTGGTCATTAATGTTAAACCACATAACAAATTGGAGACTTTGCCCTGTGCAGTTCTAAGTTTTCAATCAAATGTAAAGCTACTTTTGCTAAGCTATTTTTGCTAAGCTAGTTTTTGGTATGTTTGATATTGAAATTTGAAAGTAAACTGCCGGCAGTCACAGAAAAATTGATTTAATTTATTTATACGATTGCAAAGTTTATCTTACTCCAAATATAATTCATTTTTTCATTGGACAAGCAGAAATGATTTGAGATAACTTTAATTCAGGTTTCTTTTGAGGTCTGCTCAGAGCTTATTGTTTCTTTTGTTGTGTTTGTTTCCCACAATCCTTTTAAAAGTAACAAGCGCTCGAAAAACAAGCCACTAAATGGACACCAGGTCAGCCTATTTAACCTTCAGATGTAGGCTTATAATACCGTATGTGCCTTTGGCTTTGCAAATAAATTATATTTGTGTTTTCCTCTTGATAATGCTGGTGGTTTTAATGGATTGGAGGAAGTTGTTGTTTTTCATAAAGTCTTTTTTTGGCATGGGATTGGCCAACCATTTAGAATCTAAATTAAATGTCAGAGAGTTATTAGAACTATGTTTAACTTTTTATCATGATTTAATGAAGTTCAGTTCAAAATAAAGAAAGTCCTCATGTAGTTTGTGTCTAACACTTGTTCTGTAGTCAAAGTTTACAGTTAATCTTACATTTAAGTTAAGTTTACAGTTAACAAAAGTCCAAAATTTTTGATTACCCTGGCAGATTCATTTTTAAAGGAAACTTTTAATTTTAACAACATATTTCTTCTAACAGTAAATACTTTTAATGTTTTAGATATGCCCAGCCATAGAAACAACCGTTTTCTAATAAAAAATATATAAAGGAGGCTAGAGATCAGAATAATGGCAAGGAGGCCTTCCAAGCTTAAAGACTTGATAAATTGTCAAATTAAAATGGATTTCGTAACTGTGATGCCAATAAGGATTTTTCCACTTTGTCAATATATTATTTTGAAATAATGTTCTTTTCCAAAACGGACCCCTTTTACATTGTTTGATTACCTTTTAACAGATGGCTGTCCCATTTTCAATTAGAAACAAACTCAGTGCTGAATGACAATAATTTTAAATCTAAATTTCCCAATGGTATGCATACGTTTTTGAACATTTTCCCCCTTGATTTACGTGCTTACATCCAGTTAATTTTTATACTGGTTTTATTCAAACTGGAGGATAGAATCAGTTTGGGGGCACAAACTATCATCACAAAAGATATTCACAGAAAACTTTGCTTACCTTTCTTGCATGCTATTTGATTGCTCACAACTAAAACTGTACACAGTAAGACTGTTTAACCCCTCCTATTGTAGGCTTTATGTACAAGAATATCTGCTCATCACCTATTCATTGTTGCATTTCATAAAAGGAAGCTGTCTGCTTAGAGCTCTGGGTCTTATGAATTTGAAGAAAACATGCATAATTAGTTTCTGTGAAGCTTTTATGACTCAGACTGCCTCTGCTGTCAATCACATGGGTTGCTGAGCTTAGATTTATCCTCTTCATTTCACTAAAAGTTTCTCCCTCTCATGGTTTCAGGTGCCCTGCAGGGGGGAATGGCCACATGGTGGTTGACGCCTCTGGCGTTAGTTCTTACTCTACTGCAAAAACTTGCAGCTGCCTTCTTGTAACACTGCATAAAGCATTGCATAGCATTCACCTCTAGGCTTTTGAGTTTTCCTGGGGGTGTTTACTGTCATCACTGTTAAGTTGTTGCTGTGATGAGGTTTGTATCTGCTTGTGCTGACTGACAACCTAAGGAACTAGCAGCAAATATCAGTTCTCAGCATTCTCCTTTTCATATGTAATGAACTGGATCTATGTGTGCTTGAGAGAAACAAGTAGATACATTATAAAATACACACTTTCACTGAGAGCAGCAAAATTCTTTTTAATAATTTATATATATTCTCAAATAAATCCTTGTAATGCTCCCAGTTTGTGAATACTCATTTTCATGTACTAAAGCAACTTCAGGTGTGACCTGCATCTTAGCTTTTTGGTTTGCTGCCTCTTTTGTCCAGCTACAATAACACCTTTATGTGTTTATCGATTTTTGTTACCCAGCAACATTTCTTGTCTATTTGTTGTGCTTACTGCATAGAGCCTTGAGCCTTACTGGGTGTTGCTTTGTCAAAATGCAATGCTTCAAATCAATCCAATAGACAATGAGTACTTGGGTATCATATGCATCTGTCATTATTCCACAGCCTCAGTATGTTTGTACCTACATAATTGGACTTACCCTTCTATTTCACCAGCAAATCACTCGTGTGTTGTTAGGTTCACTTCATTTAGGCCTGGCACGCTATTACAGGTTATTTGTATAATTTACTACTTCTAATTCCAAGGCTCAGTCATATTGGCAGCAACATTCAAGACTAAATTGAGTGTGAAGATTGAGAGGAATTAATGTCTGCTGGACCGCAGGCTGAGAGCATGCCTTCAGTGGGCCCTCGGCCACCACAAGGACAAGAGTGTGAGCAGGATTTGTTCGTTACAGCTTGACTTAGCAAAGTCAATAATTGAGCTACTCTGTGGGAGTTGGACCGCCCAGGAGTAATCATCCATTCTGCTTTGCTAGAAGAAAGCAGTGGGAGAAAAGCAAGCTTACAGGAAAAAAAGGCTCAAAAAGAGAATAAAAAAACCTGACAACATATGTATTATTAAAGGTACATACGTTTTACCATGTTACTCTAACCTTCAGAAAGCTGCTTTGAAGTCAGATATTTGTAGGTAGTATTATCTGTCTTAGTCTGTTCTCCTATGGAAAGTTCCATGATATGTCTCTGTGTTTTATAATGCAAAAGACAGTGATAGCTTTTTAAAAATAAAATATGGAGGGAAAAATTGGCTCGCTCAAATCTGCATGTCCAAAATAATGCACTGTTCCTGGGTCCCTTTAAGAGGGGTTTGTTTTTACTCCAGACTCTGCAGTTAAGCTCAACAGGTGACGTTATTAAAAGAAAAACTACAGGAGAAAATCAAGACAAAAGGATCAATTGGTCACAGTCAGGGGGATAGTTTCATACACCAGGCTGAGCTCTGCACTGAGTTGAAGTTTAATGTTGCACAGCTGGAGTTGTATTCATAGGTGTATGTGATGTTTGCACCCGTGACCGAACACAAATGAAGATTAATTTAGTAAGGACCGCAATTCAAATGACACACATTTCCTGCTGTTTGTTTAATGTGACTTTAAAATGCTAGCCCCAAATTTACATTTGAGAATGTTTGCTTCAAACACCAGCTCAATTAAAGTCATTTAATGTCAGCATATTTATAGAAGAATTTTCATGGAAACTGGTGTGTACAAGTAACAGTTTTTAAGTGTTAAAGCTGGACTCATAAGTTAACATACCCCGGCAGAATTTTAGTTTATTTAAAAATTTTCCTGAGAATATAAATGATAACTCAACAAGCCTTTCTTTTACTCTTCACTAAGTGGTTATGTGATGCCATTTATTTTAAAGCAATTCTGTTTGTGTTTTTAGTGTATTTGTTTTTTCTTTTGTGTATGTATTTTTGCTTTCCTTGTTGTTGATCTTCTTCTGGAGTTTATTGGCAGTTAGCAGAAAAACCTCAAGCTGTGCAATACCCCCACCAACTGTATGTATATACTATATAATCAAATTCTATTAATCAATTAGTTTTGAATTGAATGATAATTTGTATATGTTTGCCTACTAAATTCTTCTTTCGTGTTAATTCAGAATCAGAATCAGAATCAGCTTTATTGCCAAGTTTGTACAGACAAACAAGGAATTTCACTCCAGTACCCTTTGCTCTCAGTGAGGATTTTATGTATTTAATTTTTGTATAAATAACAGTGGATTTTAAATGTACATATATACACAATTGACTTTACAACAGAATATAATGTGAGATCAGTCCAAGTATTCATGGTATTGTTCTGGACTGTCAAGTGTTCATCAGAGAAACAGCCTGGGGGAAGAAACTATCTCTGTGGCGGCTGGTTTAAGCAGACAGCACTCTGTAGCGCCGACCTGAAGGAATAAGCCTAAACAGTTTGTGTGCAGGGTGTGTGGGGTCTGCAGAGATGTTAGCTGCTCTTTTCCTGACCCTAGACCTGAATAAGTCCTGGATGGAGGGAAGGTCAGCCCTGATGATTCTCTCTGCAGGCCTGATTGTCCGTTGCATGTGCTGTTTTGTGGATGAGCCAAACCACACTGAGGTTGAAAAAGACAGGACCGACTGAATTATGGCAGTGTAGAAGATGACCAGCAGCTCATGTAGAAGGTTGTACTTCTTGAGTTGCCTCAAGACGTACAGGCTCTGCTGGGCCGTCTACCAAACATTTGTCTATGTGATGATCTCAGTGAATATACATGGGTTGGACAATGAAACTGAAACACCTGGTTTTAGACCACAATAATTTATTAGTATGGTGTAGGGCCTCCTTTTGCGGCCAATACGGCTTCAATTCGTCTTGGGAATGACATATACAAGTCCTGCACAGTGGTCAGAGTGATTTTAAGCCATTCTTCTTGCAGGATAGTGACCAGGTCACTACGTGATACTGGTGGAGGAAAACGTTTCCTGACTCGCTCCTCCAAAACACCCCAAAGTGGCTCAATAATATTTAGATCTGGTGACTGTGCAGGCCATGGGAGATGTTCAACATCACTTTCATGTTCATCAAACCAATCTTTCACCAGTCTTGCTGTGTGTATTGGTGCGTTGTCATCCTGATACACGGCACCGCCTTCAGGATACAATGTTTGAACCATTGGATGCACATGGTCCTCAAGAATGGTTCGGTAGTCCTTGCCAGTGATGTGCCCATCTAGCACAAGTATTGGGCCAAGGGAATGCCATGATATGGCAGTCCAAACCATCACTGATCCACCCCCATGCTTCACTCTGGGCATGCAACAGTCTGGGTGGTACGCTTCTTTGGGGCTTCTCCACACCGTAACTCTCCCAGATGTGGGGAAAACAGTAAAGGTGGACTCATCAGAGAACAATACATGTTTTACATTGTCCACAGCCCGAGATTTGCACTCCTTGCACCATTGAAACCGACGTTTGGCATGAGTGACCAAAGTTTTGGCTATAGCAGCCCGGCCATGTATATTGACCCTGTGGAGCTCCCGACGGACAGTTCTGGTGGAAACAGGAGAGTTGAGGTGCACATTTAATTCTGCCGTGATTTGGGCAGCCGTGGTTTTATGTTTTTTGGATACAATCCGGGTTAGCACCCGAACATCCCTTTCAGACAGCTTCCTCTTGCATCCACAGTTAATCCTGTTGGATGTGGTTCGTCCTTCTTGGTGGTATCCTGACTTTACCCTGGATACCGTGGCTCTTGATACATCACAAAGACTTGCTGTCTTGGTCACAGATGCGCCAGCAAGACGTGCACCAACAATTTGTCCTCTTTTGAACTCTGGTATGTCACCCATAATGTTGGGTGCATTTCAATATTTTGAGCAAAACTGTGATCTTACCCTGCTAATTGAACCTTCACACTCTGCTCTTACTGGTGCAATGTTTGATCAATGAAGACTGGCTACCAGGCTGGTCCAATTTAGCCATGAAACCTCCCACACTAAAATGACAGCTGTTTCAGTTTCATTGTCCAACCCTTGTAGGTGCCAGTTGTTCAGTGCAGGCTTTCAGGAATTATGGGGAGACATTCAAGTCCTGAGGCCTTCTTTGTTTTCAGGCACTGAAAGATCGTATTTACATCTTCCTATGAGATCCTAAGTGCAGGCAGGGGGTTTGAAGGTAGGGAGTATGGCAAGAATTTGTGTCTGAATGGGATGTGGAGTAGTTGGGTTGAGGCATGAACGTCTGCTTTTCATACCTGCAGTAGAAGCCATTCAACTGATTTGCCAGGTGAATATTCTGCTCAGGGTTGGGGGTAGGTCTCCTGTAGGCAGTCAGGTTTTTCAAACCATTCCAAACAGCAGAAGCGTCTCCATGTGAGAAGCTTTTCTTTAGCTCTCATTGGTCTTATTGGTCAGTTTGTTCCTGGCCTGCTTATGTAAGACCTGGTCCCCACTGCTGTGAGCCTCTTCCTTATCTCTGCTCAGCTGCCTCAGATAAAAAGTGAACCAAGGTTTATTGTGCACTGCTCATGGTTGTGGTCATAAAGTTTAATTTTTGTCTCATCACTCCAATTTACTTTGTTCCAGAAGATTTTAGAAGCATATCTCTGTACTGTTTGTTACACTAATTGCTTTTTTCCAGCAATTTGGCCATCCAGTCTATTTTGCCTTTAATAGCATATTTCCTTTGCATCTTGAAACAGCTGTATGTTAACTGAAATTATTTGTAGGATTAATTTTTTGCTTGTATTCCAAGCTATTTTCGTGGCAGTTGTGGCTGACCTTTTTGTCTACCTGGCTTGATTTCAACAGAGTGCCTCATTTTTCACTTTTTAATTAGAGTTTGAATAGTGCTGATTGGCAACCCAAATTCCTTAGATAATTTTTAATGTCTTTATGATATTACAGAAAGAACAACTAACACACACACACACACACACACACACACACACACACACACACACACACACACACACACACACACACACGTACGTAAGGGAATGACCCCTTCAGTAGCCATTTGAACCCATGTGTATCAACATGTGAAGATGTTACTAAGACATTTTTTTAACTGAACACACAGAATTACATTTTTTAACATTTGCAATGCAGATAAAGTAAATACAAATATAACTAAAAATAGTCATTTATTGGAAAGTAATGTCAAAATGATTTTATGATACTTACAATGTTCTTTTGAATTTTGAAAAAAAATAAGAAATGTATTTTTAAAATCATTAACATCTTCAGAAATTCAATTAAATGATGCATAGAGACTAGTAGAGCCAATTTTCAGTCTTCAATGTTCTATTTCTAAGGATCCACATAACAATTTTTTGAGGTATTAAATAATTAAAAGTTAAAGGGTTCAGTGCATGTTCGGTGACTTTTTAATATCCTTTCACAAAGATATAGGCACAGTACATTCTAATTATCTCAAGTAAGAGCCAAATTGTACAGAGGAAATGTTTATCACCCTTTTTATTTTAATCTTAAAGGCAAATAAAATTTATTTGTATAACACTGTTAATACTGAAAGTAATACTGAAGTTCTTCTGAATTATAATAAATGAGCAATGGTAAAGAAAACTAAAATAAAGATGAGCAATGCATTAAACGAATAACAGTAAAATTTAAGTATTACATAAAAAGAATAAAATAACAAATGTAATAATGAATAACTAGCAGAGACATCACAAGAATGATATGAAAAAATATAATTTGACCTTTAAGAAAAAGCTGCAATAAACAGTAACGTTATTGGTCTGGATTTAAAGGAGCCAACTGCTGGATAGTGTCCCTCCCGGGGACTCCATTATTCTGCTGGGGGACTTCAACGCCCACGTGGGGAACGACAGTGACACCTGGAGAGGCGTGATCAGGAGGAATGGCCTCCCCGATCTGAATCCGAGTGATGTTTTGTTATTGGACTTCTGTGCTAGTCACGGATTGTCCATAATGAACACCATGTTCAAACATAAGGGTGTCCATCAGTGCACTTGGCACCAGGATACCCTAGGCAGGAGGTCAATGATCGACTTTGCTGTCGTATCATCAGACCTTCAGCCGCATGTTTTGGACACTCTGGTGAAGAGAGGGGCTGAGCTGTCCACTGATCACCACCTGGTGGTGAGTTGGATCCGTTGGAAGAGGAGAAAGCCGGACAGACTTGGCAGGCCCAAGCGTATAGTGAGGGTCTGCTGGGAAAGTCTGGCAGAGCCCTTGGCCAGGGATGTAGTCAACTCCCACCTCCGGGAGAGCTAAGACCAGATTCCGGGGGATGTTGGAGACATAGAATCCGAGTGGACCATGTTCTCCGCATCTATTGTCGATGCTGCCGCCCGTAGCTGCGGCTGTAAGGTCTGCGGTGCCAGTCGCAGCGGCAATCCCCGAACCCGGTGGTGGACGCCGGTAGTAAGGGGCGCTGTCAAGCTGAAGAAGGAGTCCTATCTGCTGTGGTTGGCTTGTGGGACTCCTGAGGCAGCTGACGGGTACCGTGAGGCCAAGAGTGCCACGGCCTGGGCTGTGGAAGAGGCAAAACCACGGGCCTGGGAGGAGTTCGCTGAGGCCATGGAGAAGGACTACAGGTTGTCCTCGAAGCAATTCTGGCAAACCGTCCGGCGGCTCAGGAGGGGGAAGTAGTGCTTTGCCAACAGTGTTTGCAGTGAGGGTGGGAGGCTGCTGACCTCAACTGGGAAAATTATCGGGCGGTGGAAGGAGTACTTCGAGGATCTCCTCAATCCTGCCATCATGCATTCCCTGGTGGAAGCAGAGGCTTGGGACTTGGGGTTAGACTCTTTCATCACCCAGGGTGAAGTCACTGAGGTGGTTAAAAATCTCTGCAGTGGCAGGGCTTCAGGGGTGGATGAGATCCGCCCTGAGTACCTCAAGTCTCTGGATCCTGTGGGGCTGTCAGCCTCACTGGTAAGGCCTGCGCCAGGGTATTGGAGAGGAAAGTCCGGCCGATAGTTGAACCTCAGCTTCATGAGGAGCAGTGTGGTTTTAGTCCCGGCAGTGGAACACTGGACCAGCTCTATACCCTCCACAGGGTACTCGAGGGTTCATGGGAGTTTGCCCAACCAGTCCACATGTGTTTTGTGGACCTGGAGAAGGGATTTGACTGTGTCCCTCGTGGTGCTCTGTGGGGGGTGCTCCAGGAGTATGGAATCAGGGGCCCTTTATTAGGGGCCATCCGGTCTCTGTACAAGCGGAGCAGGAGTTTGGTCCGCATTGCCGGCACTAAGTTGGACCTGTTCCTGGTGCATGTTGGACTCCGGCAAGGCTGCCCTTTGTCACCGGTCCTGTTCATAACTTTTATGGACAGGATTTCTAAGCATAGCCAAGGGCCGGAGGGGGTCTGGTCTGGGGACCAGTGGATTTCGTCTCTTCTTTTTGCAAATGACGTGGTCCTGCTGGCCCCCTCTAGCCAAGACCTACAGCATGCGCTGGGGCGGTTCGCAGCCGAATGTGAAGCGACTGGGATGAAGATCAGCTCCTCCAAGTGCGAGGCCGTGGTTCTCAATCGGAAAAGGGTGGAGGGGAGTTCCTGCCTCAAGTGGAGGAGTTCAAGTATCTTGTCTTGTTCACGAGTGAGGGAAGAATGGAGCGGGAGATCGACAGAAGGATCGGTGCGGCTGCCCTAGTAATGGCGTGCTGTGCCGGACCGTTGTGGTAAAGAGAGCTGAGCCGAAAAGCAAAGCTCTCGACTTACTGGTCGGTCTACGTTCCTACCCTCACTTATGGCCATTAACTTTGGGTCATGAGCGAAAGAATGAGATCCCGGATACAAGAGGCTGAAATGAATTTCCTCCATAGGGTGGCCGGGCACTCCGTTATAAATAAGGTGAGGAGCTCGGCCATCCGGGAGGGGCTCGGAGTAGAGCCGCTGCTCCTCCACATCGAGAGGAGCCAGTTCAGGTGGCTCGGGCATCTATACCAAATGCCTCCTGGACACCTTCCTTGGGAGGTTTTTCAGACACGTCCCACTGGGAGGAGGCCCAGGGGACGGCCCAGGACACGCTGGAGGGACTATGTCTCTCGGCTGGCCTGGGAATGCCTTGGGCTCCGGAGGAGCTGGAGGAGGTGTCTGGGGAGAGGGATGTCTGGGTGTCTCTGCTGAGTCTGCTGCCCCCATGACCCGGTCCCGGATGAAGCGGAAGACGACAAGTACAAGTAAGAGTACGAGAATGAGCATAGTCCCATATTTGATTTTAGCAGAAACACCAAATAGGAACTGTCAAACATTGTTTTGATTTTTGCTTACTTTTACAGCAACAGAAACTGAGTATCTTGCAGTCATTGAGCAAACCAAGAACTTTTGTATTCCACAGTAAAATATGGGATGGCCTGAAATGAAAATTGAGGAAAATATTGTGAAGAAATTGTGCTAGAATTCCTCCTAATATTTAAGATAGAGTGAGATAAAGTCATACAGACAGCAATTTTAAGTTATTGCTGCCCAAGGTGGTGTTTAAAAGCAACTGAATCATGGTGTGCATACTTATTTTATTTTTTTAATTACCATGTTTAAGATTTAGCAAAATGTTCACATTGATAATGGATTAACTCCCTCTCTTGTTTTTTACTATAGAGATCACTGGATTAAAGAAGCATAATTTGCTCTAATCCTAACTTTCACAAATAAAAAAATAAGCAAAAATTCACATTCAAATATTTTGATATGTTGAAAACAGCCGAATGAAGTGGTGGGTGTAAAATGCTTTACAATACAAGTAACAAAGAGGGAAAAATAACCCTTCATGATTGTGAAGAGTAAATAAATATATGTTACCAAATAAAAACTCTACTAAACATATGAATTACATGACAATCCTCAGCTCTAGATTCAGCAAAACCTGCTTTCAGCTTTCTTCTTTCACAACCTGTTTTTCCAACTCTGGAAATAATAAATAAAGTGAGACAGTTAAATAGGTGCTTTTTAATGCTCTTTAAAGCTTAGAATACATTTGTGCTATTCTTTACAACACTATATTTACAACAAAATGCATTGGCAGTTATTGTAATTTTCTACAATTAACCCGTATAGAGTACCGTAATCATATTCCATTTAATCTGAGCTACTTCTGTTTTCTAGTGTAATGCAATTCAGCAACTTGTGAAGCAATTTTTCAAACAGATAGCACAAACAGCAGGTCCTGTTATTAACATATTCATTTTATAAGTTTTTTAAATAGTATTTCTGTGTGTTGAACATCATTTACACATTTTGCTGTTGCCATGCCAAGTGCTTTACGCATCATGTGGCAGACAAATTCATCTTGCTTTTATATAAAACCCACATTTACGCTCTGGAGTCTGAGAGCTTTTCCTGTCTGCATGACAGCAGTCTATTCATCTATGGGTGTGTGTTTTTGTAGAGCTGTGCTACTAAGAGATTAGAATAATACCTAAAAAGAATATTCATTTAATGTTATTCTGTAAGCACAATAAACTAACTCTAATGGTATTTCAATTTTGCACACTCTCTGGTAAGGTGGATTTGTCTATGAAGAGGGAACAGTGTAATGATGGACAAAAATGCAATTTTGTTGGTCTATTCTTTTTGCTGCTTTGGTGACAAATAACCCCCTTCTCTATCCCACAGTTCAACTTGTATATGTAACTCCCCAAACCTAATTTTAATTAACATAATACAGGACCATTATGTGTTATTATCCTTTGACCCCTAACATATAGCTTTTGTATAAAAAAGTAAGTTCAACCTCTAATGATGCAAAAGGTTCAACTTACAAAGATATAAGAATTTTGTTTCTTTTTTTTTTTATCACATATTAAAATTAAGGTGAGACATAGAAAGTATACATCCAAAGATGAACAATCTTTTAAATTACCTCTGCATACAATACTGTGAGAAATTACTTTCAAATCATAAAACGAATTGTAATATCAGACACATGTTTACCTGGGTTAAATCTAGAGAACTACAAAATCTCTAGAGCTACAAAAAAAAAGCCTGAACATCTAAAGCACTTGCCTCAGTCAGGATCAGTGTTCATGATTAAAAAATCACAAAGAGACTGAGAACCAATGCCATCCATGGGAGGGTCCCAAAGCCAAAACCCAGTGCTGACTAAAATTAACACACTTGCCAAAAAAAACATCTCAATGATCCTCAAACACTGTGATGGTACATCACAGTACCATCACAGTGTTTGAGGATCATTGAGATGTCTGAGGTAACTTTGTTGCAACAGAACATGAACGACTTGCTGTAATTGACGGAGCCATGCCTTCTTCTCTTTAGTAGAAAATTCGATCATCAATTTGTGACCTGAAATTCAAGTGCACTTAGGTTATGCTCATGGACAAAGTACATCATCAAGCCCATCTCTGAATGGCTCTGAAGAAGGAAGCTTTATAAATTAGCTCTTTTGGTTTTGAAAACAAATCATGATTTAAAAACTACATTTTGTATTTTAATCATGTTATCTTTGTCTAATAAAAATGTTTGATGGTTTGAAACATTTAAGTCTGACAACAAATCAAAACCAGAAGAAATCTGTGAGGGTGAAATGTTACAACACTGTATGTTTCACAAAAACAGAGAGTATTTTTTAATTTATTTGTTTATTTGATAGGGACATGTAAATCAATTTTATATTACATATACTATATCACTTGAAGCTGTGGCTAATTTGCAATGCTTGTCCCTAAAAGTAAATAATGCAAGCACACAATTAAGACACATCTAACAAAAGCCGTACAAAAATGTAATTATAAATTAGTTATGATCACACGTTTGACTTCTTTTTAAACAGCGAACGGGGGTGTGGAAAGACACCATGTCTACCTCATCTTTTAAGTTTTAAGTTTTTTTTATAGTAGTACACCCTTAGAATACCCTATGGGTATTGTGGATTTAACTGAGTATTTGTCAGACCAACGTGCAGATCAACGCTTGGGACTAGCATGGTGAGGTACAAAGCTACTCTTTAATAAAAATGATAATAATAACAACAAACTGGAAAAACGTACAAAGGTAACATTTATTGAGACAATGTAACATTTTTTGAGACAATGTAATGGACATAGAGCCAGGTAGCAAACAGGAGGAATCAGTAGAGAACAAAGAAAACCAGAGAGTATAAATACTGAGGTAGGATGGAGAATGGACTAATGAACACAGGGAGCTAATCAGAGGGCAATCAGGAGCAGCTGGTGGGAGAGAACATGCAGGCAACTGAAGGAGGGGGGCTAATTGACACAAATGAGCAGGGAATCCAGGGGAATAACAAAAACATATAAGTGAACAGAAATAAATAAACAATGGAGCTAACTTAAAGAAATAAAGAGAGGAATCAGATCTACAAGGTAATACAAACTAGAAAGAAAAGAAAGTAATCTAAGCACAAGAATGAATGGTAAATATAATCATGAATGAGCTGAAATAACAGCAACTGAAGAACAGGGCAGTGCAGAGAAAGCAGAAGGTACTCAAACTCAAAAACCACTAACACAGGCAGACTATGACATTAACAGGTTAAGAACTAACTACATGATGAGCTGAATGTGCGCACCTCTATAAATGTAGATGTTTTGCAAGATTGCCACGGTGAAGCATTCTGGTGTGTGTTCTTACAATGCCAAAGAGGAGTATTTATCTTTCAAAAGCAGATGTTGCTGTCCGTCGGAATTATGGGCCCTGAAAAGTTAAATGTTAAAGTTCATAACTCTGCAGGTAAAAATAAATGAAGAAAAGGTATTTTTTTGTTTGGATGGGTTGGCCTGAAAAAAGCCTCTTCATCCAAAAAGGATTGGCAAAAAAATTTAGATTTGAATCAAAACAATGTTTAGTAAAAAAAAAAAAAACAGTATGTTCATTTACGAGGGAACAGATCACATAACTACTACTCTCCGTCTTGCAGAATGCAGCTCGCTATTTGGCCTCGAAACAACCCCATCGCACTCTCAACAAGCTAACTGACTTCAATAAATAATGTAATTTGGACAGATGACACCCAAGTGATAATGTTTGACCATAATTCACTGTGTCATCTTTGACAAAAAAAATGCATGTGAGCACAAAGACCTCATTCTATCTGTCAAGTGCATTGGTAGAACATTAATTGAATGGGCTAGTTTTGGAACCTCATGACCCGCACACCTTGGAGCTATTGAGTTCTCCATGAGCTCCTTTGTCATTTAGTAATTTAGGCTAAATGTAATGCTGTCTGAATGGTGAAGTGTAGTTCTTGTCAGGTCAAGGATCAAGCAAAAGATGCTAAGTAAACCAAACTAAACTACTAAAAAGCAAATGAATTGAAGAGTGACAATGCTAAAGTGCAGATTTCGAAATGCCACGGGAAGTTCTGAATTGGCCAGCATGTAAATAAATGCTCTGCATACAATACATTTAGACATTTGGCCAGAAATAATAAAAAGAAGGGGTCAAAATCCTACCCCAATGATCTGACAAATGAAAGAAGCTGTCCAGAAGATTACTTTAAGTTATTACTGCTCATAATGGCTCATAATTGTTTCTAGCATCTACCATCTCAAGTTGATCTCTAAAATCAAATCCTATCTTCCTCATAGTGCCTTTGAAAGGGTGATTCACTCTTTTGTTACTTCTAGACTGGGCTACTGCAACTCTAACTATACTGGGATGGACACATCTCTTCTTCGTTGTCTGCAGCTGGTCCAAAATGCTGCTGCCTGACTGGTAATCGGTAAAAGGCGACATGAGCACAATATTCCAATATTGTCTTCCCTGCTGGGTCCCTGTATGTTTTAGGATTGTTTTTTTTAAGATTTTACTTTTGATTTTTAAATGTTTAAACAGTGAGGCACCTCTTTAATCATCTCAGAACTTACACAGGCATGTTGCCAGCAGAACTCTGGGGTCAGGTAACCTGCTGCTTTCTCATGTTCCTAGGACTCATCTTGTAAGCCCAGAAAACAGAGTTTTCTCTGTTGCTGCCCCCAAACTGTGGAAAGATCTCCCACTCACTGTAGGGATGGCCAGTACCTTGAATGATTTTACATCTCTTTTAACTTGGCTTTTAATTCCAGTTGTCAGGCTGGTTTCATTTCTTCAATTTTATGGACAGTACTTTGATCTGCTTAGGTGTTTAAAGTGCACTATAAATAAATCTTGACTGATGGATTGATACTAAACAATAATTTTATTCAACAAATTACAGGTGCAATCTGCAGTATAATTTTGACCTGAAGTTGTTTTTATATACCTCATTCTAAGACCGTGTTAGGAGCATATTAGTTATTTCTATATATGTAAAACAATACAACCTAAACATTGTGGATTTACTTAACCATGACTTTTTTACACACCCATCCTCATAAGCCTCATTTGACTAGACTGACTGAACTGAGATTTAAAAAGAGACAGTAGTTAAAAGTTAGTGTCCATAATATGTAGTAAGAACAGAAAAAGCACCTTCTCCACCAGGTTACTAAATAAAATAAAATAAAATAAAATAAAATACACAATAAAACATTAGAGACTCTGGGGAAAGGTAAAAGGCTACTTTCCCCATGTAAACAGCATCCTCCAACAAAAGAGTTTTCTTAGGGTTTGACTTTCTTTTCCCTTTAAAGAATTTGTCCAATTCAGACATCACCTGAGAAATGGTTTATTCAATAAAGTGTACTTTTGAATTAGATTAGATGACCGATTTGAGTAATGCTGCACTGGCAGAGTCATAGATCTGTCCTTTTAGCATGAATTACAATGCGGGGATGTTGACAAAAGCTATTTTGCAAGGTCACTTGTCACAAAGAATTTAAAGGAATCTCAAAGTGATTGAATGACCTCAGTTGTCGAGGGAAAAAGAGAGAGACATGCTACACCATGTTTGGGCTGTTAAACAACAAAGAGAAGAGTGGATTAGCTGATAAATGATTGATAATTGGTCAGTTTATAGGAAATTACTCAGTGGTTGCTTTAACAATTAGCTGAGTGAAGAAATCTAAACATGACCCATTTTTGGGGGGAGCCCAATTGGTTTTGGGCTCTCTTCACACCCGACTGGATAATTGCTTTAACATGAACAAAGTGTAGTTTGTTCTTGGCTCTTGTTTAGTTCGCCTCCCATACATTTTAGGAAAGTGCAGGGGCTGTTCATCAAGGAAACTGAACATTCATCAGACAACCGATTATTACTTTAGTCCTGCTTTTCTGTCCGTCTCATTTGATTTCCATCAGTGAGGACTTGTTCTCTCGCTCTGTCTGCCACCCCCCCACCCTAATTAGCAGGCACAAAAAGAAAGTCACCATAATAAAGCAAGGAGGAGGGAAACTCCTATTTGGAGGACAAGTGGGCTAACTCTTTAGAGAAGTGCTATTTTATACTTAATTTATTCTCCTGAGCCAGCCTGATCTGCATTATGTATAGATTTAAAATGTAAACTGTAAACAGCTTGTCTATAGATTTTTGTTGTTGTTTTCTACAGAAGTTCAGATTAATTCTATTTTACACCATTGTAACATTTGCGCTATTTTACAGTTGCTGTGGTCCATCACATGTAATGCTCCATGTAAAATATGTTGCAAAATAGAACATATGGAACAACAATCTGAATTCCATATCTGAATGAAAAGAAAAAAATGAAGAAAAATATAGCTGCATAAAACTTTCTTTACTTTTTACTCAGAAGGTTACTCTGGCAACACTGAAGACCACAAATCCAGCACAAGTCTCCAGTGTAAATAACCTCAGACTATTTTGTAAAAACAAAATCTTAACTATTCTTTTTAAATAGTGTAAACAATTTGACAGTAGAAGTTTTAACCAGGTAATTAGAAAAATGTGTCTTAATCAAAACTACCTCAAATATTTATAGATTAAATAAGAGGTCAAATAATTAAAAATCTTGTTTTTAAACAGTAGAAGGGCTCACACCAGATGCAATTAACATTGTCTGTAAATGTAAGCCGCAATGAAAAATATGATGTACTCTAGTCACTTTCAGCAAGACTGTAAATATATCTGATTTAAAATATCCCATTTTCAATTATGCCAAAGGGCCAGTGTCTGCCATTACATTCATTTAAATAATGGAGTGAATAACTGATTGCAATCTCTATTGGAGACAAACTGATAAGAGGATTGATTGACAGATCAGGGACTGTTGCTGTGGGTTGATTTATCTCCAGATGGTTGCCATGAGGTTCACATTGAGGGGAGATAAAGCCATTTTGCGCCTAATAAGCTAATGCATCCTAAATCCATTTTTTACCTTGTATATGAGCTGAGCACCATTACTGTAATAGTAATGCACAGACTAGGGATGAAGAGAATGGCAGGGAATGATATTTGAGTTTAAAACCACTCTAACCTCAAACATGTGGGGGGTGGATTATGACAGAGGATATGATGGATGCAGTGTTTTCTCTCCAGTTCAGACTGCCTTAGTGTTCAAGCTATTTCCTCAGAGGGATTAGATTGGATTAGCTGGAATTATGGAAATTTATGTTTGATTGGGGATGAAAAACCTTTTTGAATTACTAATATTAACTATTTAGAAAAAGTCTCCTCAGAATTACTTAAAAATATAAGTAAAGTTTAACTGCAACACCTATGTTCAAACTTGCACTGTCAAAAGAGCGCCAAATATTTTGGAAGACACTTAAAATTGGGGTGTCAACAAACTAAAATTTATGTGTATTTTAATATTATCCTTAATACATTTATAGTTTATACACGTTATATTGGTGAATGTATTGTTATAAAAAAATAGCAAAATTTAACTTCAATAAACAGCATCAATTGCAAAGGTGTTTGAATTCATCATAACTACTAAACTGAATGAAATAGCTGGCACTGTGGAATTAACAGCCAGTCTTTTGGATGAAAAGGGAATTAATTCATTGAGTGATGTGCAAGAGAAGTCCAAATGATTAGACAATTATTGCCACCAGTCAATTTAACAACATTTTAACCTTTCCTTTAGCCTTAGTTTTCAAGTTGTGTGCCTTTACCTGGTATTGGTTTGGAAAAAAAAAGAAAACTGAAGGCATCTGTGGTTCTGATGCCTAGACACATCCGTCCTGACGAGAGGAGATTTTATCTTTTGGATCTGCTTTACCATATGTCAAGATTGATGAGAGAATATAAGGTGTTCTCTTTTATTTGTGTAACCAGGAACCCCAACAAAAGCCTTGTTCTAATCTTCATTAGTTTTTTTTTTATCTGATATGTCTTTTACTTATGTACCATGTATCCCCTCATGAATCAAATACTTTGATAAAATCTATTTTAGTCATTTGTTTCTTTTATTGAACGCCTTTGAGACAGTTGTTTTCCCACACCAAACTTCGGGACCTGTGATCATGATAATATCCATTCTTTCTCATCTGCTTCTTTTGCTTTGAACTGTGCTCTACTATTTCTTTATTTAATAATATTCCACTGACTGAAATCCTAGAGCTTATAAAAGCATAACATGCTAAAAACCTAAACAAAGACACATCTTAAAAGATATATTCATACATAGCTGTCAGATATCATTTAATTTTGTTAATTACATTTTTTTAATTTAATGTTCTAGTTCAAAAATATTTATTCAGTGGATTAAACACATTATGTAAGTTCAAACTACTCCAGACACATTGTGCCATTTATAGGCATTTCAAGCTTACTGTTGAGGTAAAATTAAGAAAGCTTTTTTTTTTCATTCAAAAGGTAAACAATTTAAAACGAAATGGTAAGTTTCAAGGAAGGTTAGTACAGCACCTTAGATATTGTATGAAACAGGAAATAATGCATGCATCCTGAAAGTTGGTACAGTCTTTCACTTTAAGCTTTAATATGTCATTTTACTTCCTTCTCATCAAGTATAATTGTGTGAGGAAGGCATTTAGAGCAAAACTGGGTTTTGCCACAGAATAAATTTTAAAAGAATGCATTTAGTCTTTTGTGTCTCTCACCAGCTATTAAGTGTGCCATAATAGTTTTTATATGAGCAGTCATTTGACTTGGTCCATTATTATGTATAAATTATGTTTTTTCTGTATGGACGTACAATGCCAGATAATTTGAGGTTATTCCACAGGCACGTAATAATAAAACGTAAAAACAGTTATATAATGGACCCTAGATGAATTCATACCATGTCCATTATGCACAAATCATGGATATTTTATGCCTTTTGAAGCGCATTTAAGGAGACTTTTACTTTAAGTCATTATCTCAAAGTGCAGTACAGCAGATGGCTGCTCTAAAGCATTTGATCAAATGAGCTACACCTGGAAAAAACCTAAAGTTCTCTGATGAAATAAAGCAAAGCTCAGCTATGCTTTTTTGACAAGTCTTTGTGGTATCAATAGCT